>NC_060119.1:296459920-298859920 GCF_021461395.2 Schistocerca americana | reverse complement strand
TGTGGAAAAATTCAATGAATACTTCTTCTCTAGCTGAAGACCTCATTCAGGTACACTTTCAAGGACCAGTCCCAAGTTTCTCCAGCAAGTCAGTGATCTCGACGGCTTCTATGTATGTTTATGAAACAAACCCCAATGAAATTATAAGTAAAATTAAATCATTAAGCAATAAAATGTCAAGTGGTCTTGATGAAGTACCTGATTTCATATTAAAAGCATGTGATCACCACATAGCAAACCCTTTGGCAAAAATTTTCAACCTCTCTTTAAAAGCTGGTGTATTTTCAGATATTTTTAAAATAGCAAAAGTTTTACCACTGCTAAAAAAAGGTTCTTCTGAAAAAATATCAAACTAATGACCCATGTCACAGTTAAGTTCCTTCTCAAAAATTCTAGAAAAACTCTTCTATGACAGGCTTTTAAGTTTCATAAATAAATATGCACCCCTTACAGTACAACAACATGGTTTTAGGAAGTCTAAATCTACACTGACAGCAATTTTCAAATTCTTAGACTCCATTTTAAAATCCCTTGATCAACATAAATTAGCTGCAGGTATTTTTCTAGATCTATCAAAAGCCTTTGACATCCTGGACCATAACATTCTGCTCAAAAAATTAGAAAGACTAGGAGTAAGGTGTTCATACCTAAAAAACTGCAGGCAGAAAGTATCACTTCAGTATGAATTCAACAAAATGAATAAACCAAGAGACAACTCCTTTCTTTCTAGCGAATTACCAATAAAATATGGTGTACTACAGGGCTCAATCTTACGTCCACTACTCTTTTTGATTTATGTGGACGACTTAGTTGAATATATGAGTCCCACAAAAACTATCCTGTTTGCTGATGAAAAGACTTTCTGAGTGGTTCACAAAAAACAAACTCATTATAAATACTGAAAAAACTGTGTGTGTTGATTTTCATTTAATTCCTCCAACTAATCAAATGTCTATTCAAGCACAATTAAAAAATGACCCCCTAGAAAATGTATGTGTCACAAAATTTTTGGGTCTATGGGTTCAGCAAGACAAAGTGGGACACACATATAAATAACTTGTTTAGGAAACTATCATCTGTGTGCTATGGCCTAAGTATTTTAAAGGCTACAACAAGCAAAACAACAGTACTGCAGGCATACTATGCACAGTTCCACTCACTAGTCCGATATGGGATCATTTTCTGGGGATACTCAACTCACAGTGTAAAGGATTTTAGAATGCAAAAAAGAGCTCTAAGAATAATTTGTGGCCTTAAAAAGATAGAGTCCTGCAAATCCCATTTTACTGAGCTTCGTGTTCTAAATGTTCCAAGTTTCTTCATCTATGAAACTATCTTGTTCACTAGGGACTACCTCCTGAAAACAGGCAAACTGCTACAGAACAAAAATATACACAACTATAGTACCAGAGGGAAATCAAATGTACATCAAAAATATCACAGAACAACCATCTATCAGAGGAGCATAATTAACATTGGTGTAATACTACACAATAAGATACCAGGGGAAAAAAAGTGCTACTCATCCAATATTTAAAGCTAAAGTAAAGGCATTTCTAATAAAGGACTGTTTCTATTCTGTTAGAGAATTTCTGAATATGTAACAGAATTAATTGTAATAGGTACCTATTTTTAATTTGCCTACTATTTTGCTAATACTATGTATTATTGTAACTTATCTTTGACCTGTCCAATATCAATTGTACAATTTGTGCTATAAGATAAAACTGGACCAATAAAAAATCAAATCAAATTAAATTATTCAAGAGACTGTTGGTTAAATAATGCTTCAGGAACTTTCATTAAGAAACTATATTGAGGATCTCACTGTTCATGATAATGAGTGTTCACTTACTATTTTAAGATCAAGCTAATAAAGTTGAAAAATTTTAAAGGTAAAAAAAAACTTTTATTAAGGAAATGGTACCTGCCCGTACTCCCCACAACTTCCACATATTCAAGGTATGGGCATTCGGGCATTGTCTGATGTTTTCATCGATATATATCCCAGCTAATGCCTGCGGGGCCATGTCAATAATAAATGATAAGAATTGGTGATAATAAATGATAAGAATTGGTGATTTTGTTGCTGACATTGCATGTTTAGTGTCAAATGGTATATAATATGTAATTCTTCCATACAACATTAAGTAATGAATAATAAATGTGAAATATGACTATAAATGGTGTGATACTTGAAACTGTTTATTTTAAATTTGATCCCATATGAGATTCAAGACTGTTATGTTACACAATTATAGCAGAGATATGAATAAACAGTTTATCTATTCTTGCCTTTGGAACTATTAAAGTGTTCAAAGTATTTCTCTTTCAAAGAAGTTAACCTCAGCAGACTTAAACACAGATTTATGTAGCCTCTTGCATTGTCTCCTGCTTTAGGACAAGGAAAAAATTGGACAGAAAAATGTCACCAAAGGGACATTTCAACTTGACTAGGAAATTGCTTTGAATTAATTAAATACTTTAAGCTGTACATGGTCAAACAAATCATACCACAGAGCTAGAACTTTTCATTATGGTTGCAGAAATGTAGATCCGATATGAATATTTACTTCTTAAAGATTTGATTATTTTTCTTGTTTCAATGATGATGTGGGAAAAATTTAATTTCACTGGTTTTTCTATGTATTACTTCTAAACTACTTCTTCTAAACTGCTGACTAATTATATGGCACACATCAAGAAAGTAACCAAACACAGAAACCAATAATGATATATGGTACTATATGTAACTATTTATGAGATCGCTGTTATGCATTGACTCCACAGATATTTGAATGAAACTACCTTATACGCCTAAGGAGGATTACCGGGTTGGTTGCACCAATAATCACACCCATTTAGCAATAGTTCATTTATTGACCTTAACACATACAAGGATCACAAAGAACTGATCTGAACATGGCGGAACAGCCAAAGATAATGCTTAGAGTCCAAAGATGAATGCATATCGATGTTGGTATTGATGTCATTGGTGCCACATAGCCCAGCCCCCCCCCCCCTTGCAATGCGGAGTAGAGAGAGGCCGGGGGGGGGGGGGGGGGGGTGACTATGGTGTCAGTAGGGGTGGTCCGCGGGAACCGGACCACAGTCAGCTCGACAGTGTCGTCGGGGAGCTGCGTGGGTAGATGTCATGAAGGAAGGTTCGGCACCGAACCTGGAAGTCGTTGAAGGGAGCCGGGTGTCGTACCTGGGCGTGCTGGCCGTGCGGCAACAGGTAGGCTGGTGGTTTGCGGTTGGAATGGAGTGAGGACAACAATGTCTCCGGTGGGCACGGCGAACACAAGAAGCATGTCCAGGTCGACGTCGGGTGGGAGGGAAGCACATTTCACCAGGTGGCAGGGAATGGCGGAGGTTGTGTCATGAGCACTGAATGAAGAGAAACACACGACGAACAGTGAATAACCATGCAGTATTATTGAGATGTCATGGATTTTGTCTGGGGGGACATGCACAAACACCTCGAGCGAGGGCATGTTCAAGATGGGGGGTGTGAGAAACCTCGACAGGGCGAGGCAGGCGATGGTGGAGAGGTTGAAGGGACCAGCGAAGGGCCCAGAGGCAAGGGCGTGATCATAGGTAAGCTCGACGTGGGGAGCATGTGGTCACTTGACTGAGTGCTTGAGACCTGAGTAGGGGAGTAGGGGACGAGGTCGGAGGAGAACTTGACGATTGGAGCTGGAAGTCACTCGATCAATTGTGTAAGTCCGACGTGGAGGGACTGGTCAGAGTGTCATGAGCCACGACAGTGAGTGGTGTGGTCATGGCCTGAAGGGGGGTAGAAGAAGGCTCGACATGAGCAGGCTTAAATCTGTTGAGAGAGACTGTAACAGCTGAATCTTTCATCTGGATGTCATAGGTGTTTGAGCGCCGGAAAACTCTGTATGGGCCAGTATATGGAGGTTGGAGGGGAGCACGGACAGTGTCATCTCTGAGCATGACGTACTCACAATTGTCCAGAGATTTCAGGACGTGAACCTCTGGGTGGGAATGGCTGGCGAGTGGAGAGATATGGAGGTTGATGAAGTGGCGTCTGACGCAGTCCATGAAGGAAGGTAAGTCATACTGAGGGAGAGAAGCACAAGGGCTCACAAGTTCGCCAGGGAGAATGATGTTCTGGCCGTATACGAACTCGGCTATTGTGCCTTTGAGGTCTTCCTTATAGATTGCACAAATGCCGAGTAGCACAAGGGGAAGGGCCTCCGTCCATAGAGAGTCATGGCATCGAATAGCCACCTTGAAAGTGCAGTGCCAGCACTTGACTACCCTGTTACTTTGTGGGTGATATGTTGTGGTATGGATGTGCCAGATGCCGCAAATGTTACAAATCTCACTGAACAGGGCCGACTCAAATTAGTAGTTCAGAAATCTGATTTTTAAGTTCGGAGAGGCACTCAGGACAAATTCGATGTGGTTTACTGGAGATCGGGGGACCTGGCGTGAGGCGAAGCTTGTGAACCGTGCCATTGGTGACGACGGAAATGTTGCCGGCGGCACGGGAGGCAGTTTGTTTACAATGTGTGGCAGGCGGGGCAGGCAAGGCATGGTCGTGTGTTCAGAGCCACTCGGTGGATCTGACGGGAGCCGAGGCGGCAAAGTGTCCCAGGAGTCAACGCGACAAAATGGCCGCCAGCCCGAAGCAGTGACACCGTGGTCGGGCGAGCTCGGTGGAGCTCGTGAGGCGTTGGTGAGTCCATTGTCCGAGGGCGCAGCATGTGGCAGCACGGTCACGGGCGAAACGCTTGGCACAAGAGCACTGTTTGTGTTGTCAGTGGCAGTCGCACGGCAGTGCGCAGGAGCCAACGTTGCATAGTTTGAGGTGCTTTCCGCAAGGGGCGGGGTAGGGTAAGAGCCGTCAGTTTGGGAACAGGTGACGCTTGTTGCACATGAGCACTTGTGTCCGGCCGAGTGTCAAATGCTGCCGTGTTAGGAGGGTGTGGCCCTGCAGAACTGTCAGTACATGTTATGTCAGTCTTGATAGCACAGTTGCGAGGGGTAGCGGGAGGCTCGATTGCTGAGACTACAAGCAGATTCGGCGCACTTATTGACCTTGCTTTGTCCTTGCTGTAGTGTCTGTAATTCCTTTGCTGCTTCGGAGAGCTGGAGCTGTGTTTCGTAGAGCCAGAGGGAGAGCTCGAAGTTTTCCTTGCATAGGTGAGCGACATGTTCGAGCTCAACAAGACACTTGTGCATGGTTTCTTGTAATGTCATGGACAGAGACGAGCATGTACGGATGAGATGAGCCTGGACCAATGTGTCACAGGGGGGGTTTGCTCAACCGAGCACAGGGGAAGTGAGTATTGGACGGATGATGAAACACGGTGTTTCACACTAGGTCCGGCAAAAGTTTGTGGTGTCGCAAGAAGTCAATGCCTAGTATAGGTTCGTCAATTTCCCACACTAAAAAAGTCCACTCAAGTTTGCAGTTTGCGGAGAGGGAGACGACGTGGGAAGTTGAACCTGAGCATTGTAGTTTAGTTGAATTCATAGCTTGCAGAGAAGTATGATGAGGGCAGATGTTTTACGATGCTAAGGACATAGGCAGCAGTGAAACATTGGTGCCTGTGTCCGCTAGGAAAAGGTATCCCGACGAAATATCTTTAATGTAAAGTCGTCCGCAATTATCCGGTCGTTCCAGAACAGAATGGAGCACTGTGGAGTGCCTGTTATGATGTGCACAGGAGGCGGCACCTGGGCCTACCTGCGATTGGCATTTGGAAAGTAGCAGGGTGGTCTGCAGTTTCGTGCTGCCTCACCAAACCACGTGTGGAAGTAACAGTACGGGTAGTGCGGTTGCATTTCCTGTTGAAAGTTCGTTGCCAGTGGTGGTGGCCGAGGTTCGGTGGCCAGAGCGGTTCTGTTGCAGGAGGGGGCGTGACCATGAGCGGAGCCGGTGATGTCCCAGTTGCTTGTTTACTGCTTCCCGGAACATGCAGAATGGTTGGTACAGTATGGCCCTGGCCGCATCTGGCCGCAGGGCGGTGAGACTGAACCTGAGACTTGTCAGGTAGGCAGTGGCTGGTGAAATAGAGCAGTGATGCATCATGTAGCTTGTCAACAATTGTCATTCTTTGCTCGACAGGTTCAGAAGACCTTTGAGCCAGAGCAAAGCGGATGTGAGGAGATAGTTTATCTGACCAGATGGCGAGGATAGCTGTGTCAGAGAATAGATTGGCACTGACCAGGGCACATAGCTGTCTCCAGAGCTGGGAAGGTTTGTCATTGCCTAGTCGCTCGACATGGAGCACTTGCGGTATTGCTGCCTCAGTTGAGTGTGCAAGCCGACATAGAACTGTCTTTTTGGCTAGAGTGTACCGGGTAGATGAGTCTGGGGCATCGACCAGGTCAGCAATCAAGTCCTCCTGGTCATGGACGTGGGTGATGAGGCACAGAAACCGGGTTGACTCGTCGACTTTGTAATGGTTGAACACTTCGTCCACAATTTTGAACCAGGTTGTTGCTCTGTCAGGATTAAATGGCGGCAGTGTCAGTAAGCGTTGGGGCACTGCCTGAATTGAGCTGTTGTTGCTGTAGTATTCCAGGAGAGTGTGCCTCCAAGGGATGTGGCAATGATGGCTGTTTGGGTGGCAGCATGTAGGTGACATATTGTGGTTGAGCGCGATCCGTCGCAACGCGGAAGGCTGACGTGGGTGAGACACCGTAATGTGTTGATTGCAGCTGCAGAAGCTTGACACGTTGCGGGTGTGTTCGGATTGACGCGTCGCGGAATACCGACGTGGATGAGGCACTGAGATGTACCAAGAATGGTAGCGGAAGCTCGACTGGAGCCGGTGCAGGGGCGACAGGTGAGAAAAAGTTCAAAGTTTGAGAATGCGTGTTAGTCCACGGAAAGCTTGACGTATGATCAGAGCCGGGGCCACGTATGTTGCAGGGAGGCTGTGGAGGTGCGGGCTGTCCAGAAGCACAGTGTGGGAAATGATGTCAAACGAGGGACGGAATGTGTAAATGTTCACTGTTCATAGTCACTCCACTCAAAATGGTGTACGGACAAGGTGAATGTCATGGCACAAAACACTGAGGTGTAGCAGTGGGACGGAGGTGGAGGTCAGGCACAGATAACAAGTTATTGCTCCTGTTGCAGGCCGAGGTATCGAAGTAGGAAGGCATGTGCTGATGCTGAACCGAGGCAGGCGCGGGCGTGGTTGGATGCTGAGGAGGTAGACTTGTGAACGAAGCAGTTCCGGCCGCGTGGCAGGTATCTGCATGGTACTGCACGGATTGCGGTGTGACAAATCGTTGTCCTGGTGGTAGTAGGTTGTCCGATGAAGCATTTGCAGAAATTGGCATTGGTCCCGCACTGCACGGAGATCCGTAAAAGGTAACTGCACAACTGATGAGGAAGGGCATGTCGATCACAAAATCCGGTGTTAGGCGCTGGGCCGAAGTCATTGTTCGAATGCTGTGTCGATGTAATACATGTGAAAATAGCTGACGCGGAGGTTGCGGACACAGTAAAACGGCGAAAACTCGGGGTCACCAGTAAGGAGGATTACCAGGGTGGTTGCACCAATAATCACACCCATTTAGCAATAGTTCATTTATTGACCTTAACACATACAAGGATCACAAAGAACTGATCTAAACGTGGCGGAACAGCCAAAGATAATGCTTAGAGTCCAAAGATGAATGCATATCGATGTTGGTGTCAATTTCATCAGCGCCACAGGCCTATGAGAAGCTGGGTGAAGCTATTGATAGATTACTGTAGACAGTTATGTCAATGTATCAGTTATGTTGTGTTCCTGTTTTCAACAGTGGCCAAGGGTAAAAATTGTACACTTATAGTCTAAGTTCTGCATGACTGCTCCAAACAAATTTATGTAGAGAGCAATTCACTGTACGAACAGTAGCCATCTTATGAATAACCAGAAAAGACACCTTGGACAGATGTAGCTTCCAGTGTTTCAGTGTATATCACTGAAAACTATCTCCTGTGGAGAGACAACAGTTGTACGTGCATCTACCCCTGGCATATCTTACACCACAAAACTGCCGTACATATCTCTTTTACTGATATGAATAGGTCAAATAGAGTATCCTCTCAGAAGAAAAGAAGTGGTTATGCCCATATGCATATGATAACCAAATCTGTGTAAATTTTTAAAAACTGTCAAAATATTATACAGAAGAAAATCTCTTTATTAGTCTACAACTACAGAAGAGAAAAAAAAAATCATAAGGTTAATCAGAGCACATTTTACTAGTGGTTAAACTGCACACCAAAGTTTTTGTATTAAATAAAAATAATAATAAAAAATATTAGAAAAATTAGGGAAGGAAAGAGCTAAAAGACAAACTTGTCCTGATCAAAAGCAAATTTTAAAGCAGGGAATATAGTAGTTGCATTTGACACATATGTTTCCACATTACGCTTAACACTTTGGAGAACAGGCCCAAGTATAATGTGCTCACCACCTGTCACTTGAAATCTGCATTCATTTCATATGAAAGCAAGGAACAGACATCCTGCTACCTGTCACTTGACAGGTTCTGCCTTCCGTAGTCTGTTTATAGAATTACTTTCAAAGAAGCAGTAGCAAACATTAGAGCTATTTGGAATTAGACTTGGAGAAGATGAGACCATTCATTGGCAAAACAGGCAGAAAAGAAGCAAAGTAGTATTACTCTGATTGAAAATATCTATCTGCATGCCAGGGCACTTCAACCTTTCCATAGGAAAGCCAATTAATTGTGAAATTCCTCAAGAACTCACCTCACACTTTTTTAAGGATGATTGTACTTTTTGCCATTGTTATTGCATCATTTGAAATCTATGGAAGAACTAAAATAAGGATGAAAAACTAATGTTGAAGGTTGGCCTTTTCTAGTGTGTGTTACCCTTTAAGATTGACATATCAAAAACAAATGTATCATTAAAATTCTTAATAACAGCATAAATGGTTGGTCTTCTAGGCCCAAAAATTTTCTAATTGGCTTGTCCTCAAAGTGTTAAATTTTGATTGAGAGTGAAATGCTCCATGATTTAAGAAATTCATCACACATTCTCAGACATAACGTAATTCATCTTGCATAAAAGGAAACTTACTTTGAAAGTAATGCTTCTCAAACCCCCATTCTCAATATTTTCCTGAAACCTGTTAGAAATGTAAACATTTTTGATGTCACACTCATTGAAAGCAGTTTGTCATTACAAAGCATTGCATAGTCTTCAGCCTAAAGCCTTTGACACGTTTTGTCAGCAGACACTTGTGTGAGCACTGTCTTTTGTTGTTGTAAACGGCTCATTTTCTTTGCAACTAAAGTTTTGTGTTGGTTTTCTTGCCTTGTTTATGTCTTATTGCTGCAGTGTTATTCTGCAATAGTAGGTTAAAGTAAAATTCTTTCTTAGATTATCAGTTCTTACCAGTCAAAATTACAATATTTAACTAAAAACTAAAACAACAAAAAATTACCAGAATTCTAAAAAACTTCTTTTCTTCTCCTGTATTTTTGTGGAATGAAAAAATTCCCAAATTTTTCCAATATTTCCTGTGTGCCTCATGAATATACACACTGAAAAAGATCCACAGCTCTCTGTCTCACTAAGCCTATATGGGGTACTGAAACTGGTCTCCTTATTCAACTAAAACCATTACTAAACTGCAATATGATTGTTACTGTGTATCAAAGGCTGCTATTTACACTTGTGAGATCATCAGCAAGTGAAAATTAAAGTCTAAGTCATTGAACTGTGTACTATACTGTAACAGGCCAAGATTTACCACTGAGCAACACAACACAAACAATAAATATGCATCACAATACACCTGTACATTTCACTTTTTTAAAGTTAATATTTCAATTCTTATATTGCTGCATAGTATTACATTAGTATTATTCATGTATGTTCACTTTTCTGTGATTTTTCTTTTATTTGCATTCATCACTGTCTAAATGAAATAACTGACTGGATGAAATAATGATAGCGTTATGCAAGAAACTGAATTGTTAAATCTACATAATTTACGTAATTTTTACAAAAGTACATTAATTTTGAAAAGTGACAATTATTGGAAGAATGTGCATGCTAATTAATATTATAATTCTTGCAGGTGAATCCTAAAGCCCAACATAAATATGAAAAAATATTGAAATATGTTTTATGTGAAAAGTCCTATTTCATTAAAAAAAAAGTAAAATTTTGATAAAAAGTTGTCATTGTAATCATATTAAAACAAGAAAAAATAAAGCAAATCTTGTAGCAAAATCATTTTAATTGTAAAACTATAATTATATTGTAAACCCTAACTTTCCATTGATTGTCAAGAAGTTTAAAAAATGATTGCAGCTGCAAATACAAGAATCTTAGCGAAGTTTTCTCAGTCTTGCAGTCAGAGGCAGGGCCATATTGTCAAAAAATTTAGTTCGTGTGTTAAAAAGGGTTATGATGAATACATGAAGAACATTAAGAGATTTGCCATAAGAATTTGTAATTAATCAAAATCTTCCAAATCAAAGAGGAATATAGAATAATGAAAAAAATTCTTCTGTAATGGACAAGAATGATATAGAAATTTGACAAACGTCTCTCAACACCCCTTTTCAACAAGATAAGTAACCAATTACTTACATAACAATTTCTTGCTCCAAAAATTTTTATCATATTACAAGAAACTCAGTATTATGGTGTGGATATCGCACATAATTAATTTTTAATTGAAATTTTGACTGAATTTTTCTCTACATTGTGAGCAGGAGTGTTTCAGTATCAATATGACTGTTGGAAAATCCCTTGCTGTGAAACATTTGCTACAGTTGCTTAGGTTTATTCTCCTATAAAGTGTCCACAATATACATGGTCCAGTCACATTGATGCAACCACTGCCTGTGTTTGATATCAACAATCAATAACCACTCACTGACAGCAAGTAACAGCACTAACAGTGGAGGGTATATAAAGCGTGTTGGGGAGATGTGGAAAACAGTGTAGTCTTTGTCATAATGAAGAAATGGATAGATGAGGGAGCAGTATTGTCTGGGTATCATTATCATGGCATTCTCTGGGTGGTATGATTATCCTGGAAGGCCCAATGGATGAACAGAAGTACACATACTTCCTTGGGGACCATGTCAACCCCTATATGCCTTTTTTTTTTTTTCTCGGCATTATGGCATATACCAGCAGGACAATGCAATGTGTCACACAGCTTGCAGTGTATAAACTGTTCATGCTATGGATCTTCACCAAGAAACCTAGTGCAGCTAACCATGGCACAGGAGTTGGCATGGCTCCACATCCCTGACGTTATCTTACAAAACCTCACTGACACACTTCCTGCACATCTGCATAGCAAAAAGTGGATATTCTGGCTTTTGACAGGTGCTCATTAATGCGACTATGCCATGTACTACCAAATATAACTCTTCATTACACTGAAATGATCCTTGTATGTGATTCAATTTTTTCTTTGTAGTGTACTAGCAAGAAATGTGGCAAGATTTCTTAGAGAGGTAGCGGTAGAAGACTGTTTTCAGAGTTACAATACTGCATTTAGAACACTATTTCATGATCATCTAAGCTCATTTGCAGTTAAAGCATTGACACATTTTGGCTCATGGGTAGGATACTAAGAAAATACAATCTATTTACAAAGGAGATTGCTTACAAAACGGTTGTACAACCCATCCTAAAATAGTGCTAATGTTGGTTGGGGCTCATACCAAATAGGATTACCAGTGGATGTAACATATATACAAAGAAAAGCAGCAGGAATGGTTACAAATTTGTCTGATGCATGAGGAGAGCATTGTTGAGAAGCTGAAAGGACTGAACTGGCCAACTTTCAAATAGAGACCCAAACTATCACATGAAAGCCCACTTATAAAGCTTCAAGAACCAGCTTTAAGCAAGCAATCTTGTAATATATACTGATCCACGTGTACAACTCCCATGCACATTGTGAAAATGAGATTATGATAATTACAGAGGACAGAAGTGAATGTGATGGCAAGAAACCCTAATAACAGTTACAATGAGAAGTGCCCTCTGCCATGCACTTACCATTGATATACATAGTAATAATGAAGTGTACAAGGATGAGTGCATATTGATGCTGTATATCTACAGTCTGTTGACGTTGACTGCTATGTACAGTCTTACAATAGTAATACAGTATGGAAATAAATGTACTTTACCTGTAGTATAACATGTATCAATGTTGCTGGATCTCCTCCCCCTATAGGTGACATTCGTAACAGGCACAGAAACTGGCGCATCACAAAGGGGAGCAGAAAACAGAGCCTTCGTTCCCATGGAGACCAAGCAGTAAGTGCCTTCATATGAAATAAACAAAATTGCTTATAAACTGAATTTTCAACAAAACTATACATTGAAAATTTCTAGGGTTTACTTTATATATTTTAATGAAGATCATAATGTCATAGTCTTGCAGCTCTTGGGGTTTGATGCAGCTCTCCACTCTAATCTCCCTTGTGTGGCTTTGTCTCTGCGTAACTACTGCAACCTACTTCCATTTCAACCTGGTTATTGAATTCGTCCCTTGGGCTATCAAATTATTGGGTATCTACCTCAACACAAAACTGAACTGGAGACCATACACAGATAATCTACATAGCAAACTATTTCATGTGTTGTACCTAATCAGGAACTAAAAACCTGTGTTAGTGTGAAACAATTGCTCCTTGCCTATACACAGTAACTATGGATAATGAAGTGGGGTAACTGTATTGGAGCTAGAAGAGCTTTTCTTTGGTAAAAACGTATGTTCTGAGAGCCAACAATCCATGCAAAATGTATTTCATCAATAACAAAACAACGGCTATCCCAATTCTATACATATTTCACATGCTTATACTCACCCAATGACAACTGGGATAAACACGAGACAAGAACAAATGTTCACTTTTACAGAACTAGGAACAGGAACTCTTTGAATATTCCCTGGACTAGACTGACAAATATGTGAGGTGGCACAGTGGTTAGCACACTGGACTTCTAGTCGGGAGGATGATGGTTCAAACCCGTGTCTGGCCATGCAGATTTAGATTTTCTGTGATTACCTTAAATTCCTTCAGATAAACCCCAGGATGGTTCCTTTGAATGGGCCAGGCCATTTTCCTTCCCCATCCTTCCCTCTTACAAGCTTGTCCTTCATCTCTAATGACCTCGTTGTTGATGAGATGCTAAACACTAACCACCATCTCCCTCCTTTGGACTAACAACTCAAAAATACTTTCTGCATGCAGGTAGGTCTCTTTTTAACAAATTAACAAGGGGAATGAAGCAGTTAAATACTAATAAGTCCAGAAATATTATAGAATCCAGTCTGAGAGAAAAATATTTCTACACTGTTGATGAATTTGTCAATAGCAATGTAAGTAATCTACCAATTAATTATAAAATAATAGCTTTTATCCTTATCATTCTTAAGAGTGTGTGTAGAACAGCTTTGTATAAGTAGTGTAACTAAATTTAGCGTAGTGTGATTATAAAATTGTACAACTGCACATTGTGCAATACAATCTGTATTTTAAAACACCTGACATATATTTTTGTAATTATGGAGGGCACCTTATGCAGCTTGAGGGCTGTCTTATGGTTGAGTGAGTAAATGAATAAATGGATCTACAAGGCAAAGATAATATTGAAACATTATGAGTGTTATGTAATACTGCTGATTTCTGGGAACATTTTGTTAGATTGGTTGTAATCAAGTGAAACACATCCTATAAACTGCTATGGGAGTGTATTTTAAATATATATGAGATCAAACCTCCTATAGGTAGGCGGCAGACTTCACTTCATTGGTAGTCTAATGGCAAAATCCTGGCAAGTTTACAAAAGGAGACTGCTTAAAAATCACTTGTGCATTCCATCTCAGAATATTGCTCAAATGTGTTGGACCCATACCAAATAGGTCTAACAGAGGATAGCTGAATGTATATAAAGAAAGGAGCACAAATGATCATAGGTTTGTTTCAGTCATGGGAGAGTGTCATGGAACTGTCGGAAAACCTGAAATGCTAGAGTTTGGAGAAAGACATAAGTTATTCTGTGAAAGTCTGCTTACAAAATTTCAAGAGCCAGTGTTAAATGAAGAATCTAGAGATGTTTTGTAACCTGCAACATATCACTCCCATGTAAGATAAGCCTGTGGTAGGACTGGAATAGAAAGTGCTGTTGGGAGAATTGGGCAGGTCTTTCACCAGATCTTCCACAGGGATATAATCTCTGTGGCATAGGATTGGGTTTGAGAGTGGCATACGGATGGACTAAGGATGCACTAGGATGTAGTAGAGGTCAGAGTGTGGTGGAACACCAATTTAGGAGAGGTAGGAAAGATCTTGGTAAGGTGTCCCTAATGTAAGGGTTTGATTATAGATTATCAAAGCCCTGATGAAGGATGTGGTTCAGTTGTTCCGGTCCAGGGTGGTACTGGCTGCCGAAGGGGGTGCTTCATAGCTGGTTCTTGAGGGCAGTGGGAGGATTGCAAATGTGTGAGGACTTGGCATGGGCAATCTATTTCCAGACTAGGTGTGGGGATATTGCCTGTCTGTGTGCCACAACCAAACTGTGGTCAAGAGCAAAGTGGACCACCCTGTGGTACAACATGCAGGTGAACATAACATGCTTGTTTTCAATGGCTGCTTCACAGACTGGGCCATCTGGATACTCCTCTCTACCATCAGCTTTTCTGAATTTGTGTTATCACACATACCAGTCTATTTCCCTTCTCTGCTCCTCTCCTTTCCTCCCCCCCCAACACACACACCTCTCAACAGCCTCCCACTCCAATGCTGCACCTGGCAGTCTGGTGTCCTAATGCCATTTAAATCCTGCATGCTCCGACAGACAGCATTCTTCTCTCCATTTATCTGTGGACTGCTAACCCTTCCCTTTCCTTACCCTACTCTGGATTCCTGCTTTTGTTCAACATGACATTTGCATTCTGGCTAGAGTGGCCAGCAAAATCGGTCATGTGTGCATGAGGTGTGCTTGCTTGTGTGAATATGTGTGTGTGTGTGTGTGTGTGTGTGTGTGTGTGTGTGTGTTTTCTTTTCTGAAGAAGACTTTCACTGAAATATTAATGTGTAACTGTCTTTTTGTTGTGTGTGTCCGTATCTCAACATGTCATCTTTACAGTGAGATGGAATCTAACCTTTTCATAATATGTTGAAAAATGGGTCAAATGCCTCTGAGCACTATGGGACTTAACATCTGAGGTCATCAGTCCCCTAGAACTTAGAACTACTTAAACCTAACTAACCTAAGGACATCACACACATCCATGCCCGAGGCAGGATTCGAACCTGCGACCGTAGTGGTCACACGGTTCCATACTGAAGCGCGTAGAACCATAATATGTTGAACTATGTATTCTACCAAAAATATAGTACTTCTGATTTTATGGTTATTACATCTCGGATTGGGAAATAATGGAAACCAAGGACAGACAACCATTCACTAGCTTTCAACTAAGCTATTCTTTCAGTTTCCCAATTTAGCATATGCGCGTACACACACACACACACACACACACACACACACACACACACACACAGAGCTTCCTCACTGTCTCTCTTTCTCCATCTCCCTTCCAGCAATCTAATCAGTTTTCATTTCTGAATAATAGTAGAAACACTCTCTCCAACACAATTACAAATCTCCAGTATCACCCACATGGTAAAATGTTGATAGATGGTTCTAGTATCTTCCGCTGCGGAAGTCAAACACGCGCCAGAGCAAATGGACGTGGTCAGCCCATAGAGGGCTCCATCTCCGTGGTGGCTATTCTGCTCAGCGGCACTCGCACAGCGAGGGCGCCACCGCTACACCACGTGCAGACAGCGGCCAATAGCTGCTCCCTCTGGTTTTGTATATAGGACCCGCTCTGCCCTAGTCCAGCCAGTCTGGTACTCACTCTGGATTTCATTTCTATCTCGGCGATACTGCGTTCTGGTCATTGCTCGTTGTTGACATTTGCCTGGCTCTGGTTCTGAGTGGATTTACTGTTGGTGTTTGGTGTTGTGATTTCCACAAGCCTCCGTTGTTTATCTCTTCCTTGTTGTGTCAGTCATAGTCGGTCGTGGTCGGTTGTTGTCAGTTGTCGTTGGTGTGTCGTCTGACTCGTCCTGTGTTTACCCGGTGGTGCGTGCTCCACCGCCGGCAGCTTCCCCGCCTGGCGGCTCCGATCCGCAGCCTAAGGCGTTCCTGCAGTTGGTTTTGGTTACTACATTGGTGACGAGGTAAACAGAACATAGGAGTATGGAAGAGAAATTGCTCATCTCTTAGAGCAACAGCAGCAGCTCATGCAACATCAGCAGCAGCAGCAGCAGTTGGAGGTCTTACAGACGTCACTGCAGTTGCTCTTGGACAGGGTCAATAAGCGGGATTCCCTCCAACCTCTTCTCCCAGGTGCCCCGCTTTCAGACACGTTCCCATGTCCGCCGTCGTTCCCACCATTCAACAATGCAAAATTTCACGGCCTTTCAGGTGTCAGATGACTCTCTGCAGCAGTCGTTATTCTTGTCTTGGGCCTCACCGGACACATTTTTCTTGCTCCGCAAGTTGGCATTGTTGGCCGACCCCATGGCTCTCTCCTTTCACGAGATCTGTGTGTTGCTAACTAACTATTATTCCCAGCGATACCACGTGGTTGCGTCTCGCTTGGAATTCCATCAATACCACAAGCAGCCGGGTCAGTTCTACCCTTCCTGGGTGACAGATTTGCAAGGCCTCAGCCGCAAATGCAACTTCACGTGCACCAATCGGCAGTGCAAGGCGTCATATGCAGATTCGTTAATTCGGGATGTGGTCGTTCAACTGGCGCCCGATCCGGAGGTACGCACTGTGGCGTTGAAGTTGGACAACCCCTCATTGGAAGACATTCTGACATTCTGCGTATTGCCCATTCCTTCGAAATTGCTCAGGCGGTGAACAAATGTCTCATGGCACGGCCCCAGGTGGCAGCGGTCGAGTCCACTTCCCGATCCACTCCTTCCTGCCGTCGATGGGGTGCAGTCTCCAGAGGGCACCGCCGTCGAGATTCCTCACTGTCTGACGTCTCTATGGCGTCTGAACTGCCGGTCGCCCCTCGACGTCGGCCGCGTGGCCCCCTCCCGTCATGCCCCCAGTGCTTCTCGGCCCACATTTGAGCTGACTGTCCCCATTGCTGGAAGACCTGTTCGTTCTGTGAGAAAGAAGTCCACCTTCGATCAGTCTGTCGTAGCCGCTTGACCCGCCCCCATCCCGCCCCTGCAGGCCAACAGGAAGCCGTCCATGCTTTACACACAGTCACCCCTTAGACCGACACATTGGCTCAAAAGTTATTCCTCACCCTACGCATCTTTAACGAGGACGTCCGTTTCCAGGTCGATACGGGGGCCACAGTTTCTTCGGTCAATCTGACGACATATGCACGTCTCGGGTCTCCAGAATTGTCCCCACCCTCTCGGAGGTTGGTCACCTACGGCGACGGTTCCATCCCTCTGTTATGGCCTTCTACAAAAATGTTCCCCGGCCCCTTACCTTATTTGTGGTGGACCACCCATCGGCTTCGGACATTTTTGGACTAGATGCGTTTACATGGTTTGGCTTTTCCATTCAAGATGAAGTGCAGTTCATCTCAACTACAGTTCCATTTCAGGACCTAGACGATCTGTGCGCATCCTTTTCCTCCCTGTTTTCGGCAGACCTGGGCTGTGCTTCCGATTTCCAGGCACACATCACTTTACTGCCAAACGCACAGCCTCGCTTTTGTCAGGCTCAGCCTATTCCGGTGGCTTTGCGTGCGGCCGTCAAGCAGGAACTCGATCGGCTCCAGGCTGTGGGGGTTATTGAGCCAGTACAATCGAGTGCCTGGGCAACGCCCTTAGTGGTCATCAAGAAACCCAATGGATCACTTCGTCTTTGTGGGGATTTTCGGGCTACGGTCAACGCTCAGTCTTTGTTTGAAACTTATCCCATCCCTCGACAGGAAGACCTTCTCGCTAAACTGGGCCTATCACCAATTGCCATTGGATGAGGAATCGCAGGCCATCGTCGTCATCAACACGCCTTTCGGTCTCTATAAATACAAGTGTCTTCCATTTGGCATTTTCTCTGCCTCTGCAATTTTCCAGCGGTATCTCGAGCAACTTATGCAACCAATACCGGCTTGTGTCAATTACCTCGATGATATCTTAGTCACGGGGCGCACGCACCAGGAACATCTGGGCAACCTCAGTACCTTATTTCATGCCCTACAGGCTGGAGAAGTGCAGTTTTTTTCAACCGGCAGTGGAGTACTTAGGCCATTGGCTCAGTAAAGATGGCATTCGCCCTTCGGACCGCAATGTTGCAGCCATCGATGCCCTTCCACGTCCACAAAACTTATCTGAACTCCAGGTATTTTTGGGGAAAGTCAATTATTATTTAAAGTTCTTACCCCAAGCCGCCCATGTCGCGCATCCCCTAAATCGCCTGCGTCGCAAAGGGGTACCTTACACGTGGACTTCTGCCTGCGATCAGGCTTTCACCTGCCTGAAGACGATGCTGAAATCTGCCCCTTGCCGTACGCCTTTCTCTCCGGATTGTCCCTTGGTGGTGGTGGCCGATGCCTCAGCGTACGGGATTGGGGCAGTCCTGGCGCACAGGAATGAGGATGGGTCAGAACAACCTGTGGCATATGCATCCAAGACATTAACCCCTGCACAAAGGAATTACTCTCAGATCGAAAAGGAGGCTCTTGCCATTATTTTTGCAGTTCAGAAATTTCACATTTAGCTGTTTGGGGCGCAGTTTACCCTCCTCATGGATCACAAGCCCTTAGTGTCGCTTTTTGGGCCCCATTCGCACCTCACAGAATGGACGGCTCAGCGTCTTCAGCGTTGGGTGTTGTTCTTGCGTAATTACACTTACACCATCCGCTATAAGCCCACCAGTCAACACACTAATTCAGATGCCTTGTCACGTCTCCCAGCAGGACCTGATCCGGAGTTCGACCAGCAGGAAGTCCTGTGCTTCCACATCGACTCTGCCCGCCATGAGACTCTCGATGGATTTCCTCTGATGGCTACGCAAATCGCCGTTTCCATGTGCAGGGACCCCATTCTGCGGCAAGTCCTCCGCTATGTGACCCATGGTTGGCCTCCCTACCTTACCCAACGTTTGAAAACTGACTTCAGCCCGTGGCATCACGTCTCACACAGACTTTCAGTGATGGAGGACATCCTCCTGTTGTCCATGGGCTCAGACGCCCATCAGGTGGTCATCCCTCCAGACTTACGCCATCGCGTCTTGCACTTATTACACCGCGGACACTGGGGGATGTCTCGCATGAAGGCGTTGGCTCAATGACATGTCTATTGGCCAGGGATCGATGGCGACATTGAGCACCTGGTCCGTGGTTGCACAGTGTGTGTGTGTCATCAGGCTAGTCCTCCACAATCTTTCGCGCCCTGGCCAACACCCAGCCAACCCTGGGACAGGATCCATCTCGATTTTGTAGGCCCCTTCTTAGGCTCCATGTGGCTCCTCATCATTGATGCCTATTCCAAATACCCATATGTGGTCTGCATGGCGTCCACCACCACTGACGCCACCCTCACTGCCTTAGCCCAGGTGTTGGCCATTGAAGGCCTTCCTCAGACATTGGTCATGGATAACAGGCCCCAATTCACGGCGTCATCGTTCCAGGCCTTCTGCTCCGCTAACGGTATCAAACACATTCGCTCTCCCCCCTTCCATCCTTCATCCAATGGCGTGGCAGAACGCCTGGTCCGCACTTTCAAACAGCAGCTGATGAAATCAGTGGAGCCGTCAGCCACCAGCTCGGCCCTCAACTTGTTTCTCAGCACCTACCGCACTACGCCGGTGGCCGGTCATCGTCCTGCCGAATTCCTTCATGGGCGACGACCTCGGACCCTCCTCCACCTGCTGACACCATCCCCTTCTGGGCCCCGCTCTAGCCCCTCCCAGTGCTACGCCCTGGGCATGGCTGTGTGGGCCCGCTCCTATGGCAGCACACCTGCATGGATGCCCGCTACAGTGACGGCGGCTCATGGGCGGCGAGTGACGACCCTACAGACACACAGAGGGCTCGAGCGTCGCCACCATAACCAACTCTGCCCTCGGGCCCCTGCCTTGATTCCTCCCCCACCGCCTTTCCTGCTTCCCGGTGCGGACACGTCCCTCGAGGTGGAGCCCTTCCCTTCAACCTCCATCTCCTCGCTGGCTCTGCAGACACCCCTTCCACCTCGCCGGGGTATAGAGACGACCTCTGATCCCCTGCCCTCTGGTGACACCTTGATGGATGCCGCAGACAGTCTGCCCTCCCCTCCCTCAGTGGTCCCTCTGGACGTTTCACAAACCATGCCCTCGTTCCACCCGCCTCGGCATTGTCCGGGGCATTTCCACCCCTATGCACCAATTTCAGGGGGGACGGATCTAGTACCTTCCGTCGCGGAAATCGAACACACGTCAGAACAAATGGACTTGGTCAGCCCATAGAGGGCTCCGCCTCCACGGTGGCTATTCCGTGCAGTGGCACTCACGCAGTATGCCACGTGCAGACAGCGGCCAATAGCCGCTCCCTCCAGTTTCATATATAGGGACCCGCTCTGCCCTAGTCCAGCCAGTCTGGTACTCGCTTTCGATTTAGTTTCTATCTCGGCGGTACTGCGTTCTGGTCGTTGCTCGTTGTTGACATTTCCCTGGCTCTGGTTCTGAGTGGATTTGCTGTTGGTGTTTGGTGTTGTGGTTTCCACAAGCCTCCGTTGTTTATCTCTTCCTTGTTGTGTCGGTCATAGTCGGTCGTGGTCGGTTGTTGTCAGTTGTCGTTGGTCTGTTGTCCGACTCGTCCTGTGTTTACCTGGTGGTGTGTGCTCCACCACCGGCAGCTTCCCTGCCTGGCGGCTCTGATCCGCAGCCCAAGGCGTTCCCGCAGTTGGTTTTGGTTACTACAATGGTTGCCAACACAGACACGTGTGTGCACGTGGGTGGGGGTGGGGGGGGGGGGGGGGCGTGTGCGCACATGCACACACGAGCGCTAGGAAAGGATTGTGGCATCTGGGAGGCAATTTGAAGTATTTGGCAAGGAAGGGAAAGGGTACAGTGGAAGCAGAAGAGGGCAAGACAGATGGCTCTCACGGAAGTGGTAAAATGATAAACACAAAACTGATGAAATGGAGTGTGAGAGAAAGAGATAGATAGATAATTAGAGAGAGAGAGGGGGGGGGGGGGGGGGAGGGAGGGGGGGAGGAACTATAGAAATGGGGAATAAAAGTTGAGACAGGAAAGGAGATGGTTAGGGTGAGGGATCTAGAATGAGTCAACTGAAGATGGGACAGCATAAGTTAAGGTCAGAGGGATTTTGAGAATTGAGAAAATGTTGAAGTGACAATTCTGACTTGTGCAATTCAAATGAGCTGGTCCTTGTGGACAGGATCCACTGAAGTCAATGGCACTGCCTCATGCAGTATTTTGTGCCACCATATGGTTGAGTTTGCAATTTGGTGGTTGCCATTTGCCTGGAGACAGCTAATTAAGCGTCACACAAGGCAGAATGCTGCACAGTAAACAAAGCACAGCTAGTATGTGATGTGGCTGCTTTCACATGTGACCTTATCTTTGTTTGAGTAGTAAATAAATGTGATTGAGCTGCAAAGAGAGGGGGTGAATATGTGAAATGGAGAGGTATTGTATCTGGGTAATCACTAAGGAAGCCAGGGGATTGGGAGTAGGAGTGACTTAGGGTTATGTTATCATTTGGATGTGAGACAGACTACTACTTTTTGAAGTTTTGGTAATATTTTAGGCAGAAGTTTACTCTACTCATGTCTCCTGATGTAGATGAGTTCCTCAGTGCAGAGAAACAGCTATCAGTTTTTGGGATGAGTACTAGCTGTCTAAAAGGGATGGGATCATATATGAAAGCTGAGCTGCAAATACTGTCCAGTGTTTATGTGGGTGTGAAACCTAAACAGCTACCAGTGTGAATGGCCACTGCCAGATCACAGCAAACTGTTAATGGAATACTTATGAGTGTTCAGCTGAGTTGTTGTTTCCATTTCATGACAATATTTTGACGTCTGACCAAGTTGTTTCCTCTAGGTGCTGCGAGTTGTGCTGTTATACATACTTGCTGCCTGGACTGAAACTAGTCTGTAAACTATCATTGGTTTCGTGCCAATATTTACAGCTGATTGTAAGTTCATCTTCAGATGCCCACTATGCCCTTTAATGCTCTGTGAAACATCCAGGAATGAAACAGCGAAGGGCAGAAAAGATAGTGATACTTTTAGTATCTTCCGTCATATACTATAAGGTGGATTAGCTGTTACATTTTGGTCATTTAAAATTTTACTCATGTACATAATACTTGTATAAATCACTGTCCTTTTCAAATACAAACTACAAGTATCTCATTTTGTGCAGATGAGTGACAATGCTGGAATACATTGTCTTCTCATAAATATAGAAATAATATGTAAGATTAGATCCTGGCTGTTGGTTGTTGACATCTCTGACATTAATCTACTTACTGAGAAGTCTAACACTGTCACATTTTAATCTGTCTGGAATTTGGTTTGGTTTTTATTGATCTCGGAAATAGTGCTGTGTGTTATTACACACAGACCTGGGTTAATTCATAAGAGAGCTATAGGCTGTTATACTTAAGTGCCATTAATACAAACAGTTTTGAATTATCCAACAAAATAAGACACATTATTAACAGTAAATTATTACTTTTAAAATATGACGTCTGTTCAAAAAATTCTGGAAAATTCGTAATTTTGCACCAATAGTGTGTTGGAGTGAAATGCGGTTGGCATCCCTGCCTGTGTTTAATGTGTAATGCTGGAAGTTTCATTGCTGTATGTCTGTCAGTTATTGTTCAGTGCTGTATCGAGTAGAACGTTGTGTGGCATAGTTTGTGAATACTGAGATGGCAGAGTTAGAGGAGCAGGGTGTCTGCATTAAATTTTGCATGAAACTCAAGAAATCCTTTACAGAGACACACCAAATTATGAAGGAAGCCTACAGTGATGAGTGCTTCAGCCACACTTGATGTTATGAATGTTTCACATGGTTTGAAAATGGCAGGAATTCCAACAAAACTGTGCATGCCAATTGAAGACTGACAGTACAAGAGATTTGAGAAGAAGGTAAAATGTCAGATGGATCATGTCAAGAAATCCTGACACAGCATCTTGGAATGCATCACGTTGCCTCCCAGATCGTTCCATGGCTCATGAGTCAAGACAAGAAAGATCTTCGCCTCGCATTCTGTGAATAGCTTTTGGATCATGCAAATGAGAACAAGATATTCTTTGAAAGAATCATAACTGTTGATGAGATGTGGGTCTATGGTTATGATGTTGAGACCAAGGTTCAGTCTTCACAATAGTGGGAGAAGGTTCTCCAAGACCAAAAAAGCTTGTCACATAAGGTCAAATTTCAAAGCCATGCAGATAGTTTTCTTTGACTTTGAAGGATTAGTTCATTATGAATTTGTGTCACAGGGATACACTGTTAATTGATGGTACTATTGTGTTGTGTTGCGACACCTGTGAAAAAACGTGAGAAGGAAACGACCTGAATGTGCTAAGACAATTCGTGGTTCTTGCATCACGATAATGCCCCTGCACATTCATCCCTGTTGTTGTGTGACTATTGGACAAAAAACGAAACCACTATGTTGCTTCATGCTCTGTACTCTCCAGCCTTGGCCCCTGCAGACTTATTTTTATTTCTAAAGTTGAAAGCTCCATTGAAACAATGAAGATCTGCAATGATATATGAGATAAAAGAAAATTCCAAGGAGATGCTTTGTGCAGTCCAGCAAGAGGCACACCAAGACTGCTTCTGGAAGTGGAAACAGCATTAGGAGTGGTGTATCAATTGTGGAGGAGAGTATTTTGAAGGTCACCATGCACAATAAGTAAAGGGTAAGCATAGAAAAAATTTGTGAACAGAGTTCCAAAATTTTTTGAACAGACCTTGCATGATATTTTTATGAAGCCATCAGACAAGGCAGGTAAATAATTACAACTTGACATTCTATTTGCAGACACTGAGTGAGACTTAATTATGTACCACACACGTGACTAAGAACCTTGTGTATTATAGAGACACTGTCTCATATTGAAAGTATTAGCATTGTCAAATGAATTTTTATTTTGATGGCTGTTCATGTATTAGCAGTAATGATAATCAGTTCACCAGGTCAAAGAAGATAGAAAAGGATATAGCAAGAAGTTAGAGAATAAGAAGAGATTGACAATCCATTCAATATTTTCAGAAATGTGTTGCCTAATTAATTTCCTTGCACTTCTTAATGTATGAACTTTGACATTTCTATATAATTAATATTTATTCTGTATTATTTGTGAGTCTCTCAACGGTACAAGAAATCCGGATAAATTTCAATGATTGACAAACATTTCTTGGTATCCTTTTTGCCATAAAGTTAGCAGATTAAACAATATTCGCTAGAAACTTTTCAAATTTTAATGGCTGCAGATATTTAACAAAGTTTCTTCTTCATTGTACATCTCCATATTATTATCTTCTTAAGAGGGAACAACAGTATGAAAATTGTGTTTGGAATTAAAATGTATTATATTTTGACATACCTTGTAGAGGCCCCATATGGAAAGAACACAGTAGAAACAAACTATGACATATCGACAGAGTCGTGGCAAACAATATGTGGATGCAGAAATAGCTGGAAGGGCACCTGAAACATATTCAGTGAAAATAGTTTAAGTTAGTTGTGATGAATACAGTATAATAAGTATGTAAATTACCTATTCATACTCTCGATTAATTAGAATACTTTAAGTTTCAGCACACATTTGTAACACATTTATGCTCATGATACACATACCAGCAGACTGATATACAGAGGGAGGGAAATTCAATTACTACAACAAGTAACAAATTTTAATTTTTTACATGATGACTACTGATCAGTGATTACATGAAATCATAAAACTCAAAAGAACACCAAAACAAAATATTAGCCATAACACATACAATGAAACATCATGTTGCATCATTCATCTCTAAATTATTGGAAGGAAGCCCTGTTTATCTCTAAGATTTTTCAGACCATGGAAGCCAGTTGAAAATAGAGCCTGTAGTGCAGTGCACATTTCTCTGTACAACAGTTGTGGAAGTAATAACCAAATGCAAATGGTTTTCTGTTGAGTGTTCAAAGAGTGAATTCTGTACTTCCTTTTGAATGAGTCCATGTTGTTAACTACAAATACTATATGTACATGGACGACAGAGAGAGAATTACAAAAATGATTTAACAATGGGCTACATAAGTTTGGGAACTGAAATCAACATTTGTATTGACTACTCTTTTTTTGGTTAAGAATAATTTTGGTTAATGCCTGGAGTAGTTTTAAAATATGATACCACCATTAAGTTTCTGTCCTAGTACCTGAATGTGATATTTCCAAGAAAGCTCTCTATTTACTTTGAGTCTTAAGAATCTTAAGTGTCCAGTTTCACATATTATTTGATTGTCCCATGTACGGTATCCTGCTACTAGGTCACGTGAGTGTGAGTGCGGCAAGAATAGTGTCAGTGTGAGTGTGTATGTAAATCGACTGCCAACTGTATTACGACTGGCTTGCCACTAGAGACCATATGTAAGAAGCATGCACACAGGACAGTCTCCACCATATCATTTAATGGTGACTCGCTCCTGTATACACACTGAGCAGTGCTGGCTCACTCTCACTGTGTTCTTTTAGTTTGTACTACTCATGTCAGTTGTTTTGTGTAGCACTTATCTTACATCTTCTGTATGACTCTTTTTGTCTTCTTGTGTGTGGAGAATGAGAGGCTTACTTCCATTATTGTTCAGAGGTTTACAAATAAAGTCATTTTGTGTTATTTGGATTGGTTTTGTGTATTACTTTGTTGCTAACTGATTGGTGATAACTTCAGAATTTTGTCAGGATTAGTCATTATAGATGCTGTGTTACCAGCCCTGATTGAACAGCTTACTTCTGCAGTGCCCACTTTGGTGGTGTCCATTAACAGACAGGGTAGTGCTCCACCAGTCTATCCAGCCTCTTTTCTCTGGTATGTTGATTCAGTAGAGGATTGGGAAACTTATGAAAAAAGTCAGACAGCACTTTTTGGGTTTTGGTGGTGACAGACTCCAATTTGTGCAAAGCCTTATTCCTCTCAAGGTTCCCACCTGAGGCATATCAATTATTGCATCAGCTTATGCCTTTACAAGAACTGGCAGCTCTTACTTTTGATCACATGTGCAGTTTATTGGCCAACTACCATCGCAACAGAATGCATTAAAGGAACAAGTTGAATTCTACTGGCGCCACAAGAAATCAAATCAGTCATACAGGGACCAGATACCTGAACTTCAAGGCCTAAGCTGTAAGTGTCAATTCATTACTGGTGTCCATGGTGATTCTTAAGCAGACTATGTTAAACCCCACTGACAGAATTTTTGCAAATAGCACAATTTTTTGAAGTTTCTCAGGCAGCAGGTGATAAAACTGAAGCATGGGGTGATGTGTCAGTAGTGTCGAAAGAAGTGCCCACTAGGACAACAAATAGCTTGCACGTGGAAGCAGGAGTGATGAGAGTAAACATAGGGTCCCAGCACTGAGCAGACCAAGGGTGGCCCAAGCAGCTGTGACTGCCACAGCACCAGTATCTGCATTCTCTGTTTACACCTTGTCCTTTCTGTTTTGTTCAGCACAGATGTTCGGTGTGCCCTAAGTGCTGGGCTACTCATGATACTCGCCAAAAGAAAGGCCGCAATGCCTCTGTGTGTCATTCACCAAAGGTTGCTCAGGATGTGGATGTGAATGTAAACTGTGTGACTTCAGTACTTGTGACATCTCCCAAGTTGTTTGTCGAGTTAAATGTATTTGCCAAGTGCTCCAGCTATAGGTCAATGCAGCTGCTGCAATGAAATTATTGAATGGTCAAACGTATGATAGTTTTGGCTCACCACTGTAGAGACTGGTCACACAGAAGCTGGTCAGTTATAACAAACAGAACATTGAACTTTTGGGACAATTTAGGCATCTGTCTCTTCCAGGTCAGTGGTTTGTTCCATTACATTTTTGGTGGTTGCTGATGCCAGTGTTGAGAACTTGTTTGAGATGGACGCATTTCTGACATTTGGATCTTCTATCACCAATGCATTTCACCTTGTTTCCAATCAGATATCATATTCTCAACTGAAAATACTGTGTGATGAGTTTTCAGACCTGTTTTTGGAAGGTATAGGGTATGCTATGAATTTTTCTGCTGATATTTCTTTGAAATCCATGGCTGAGCTTCATTTTTGTCATGTGCGTCCTATTCCCGTTGCCCTGAAAAATCAAATGAAAGCAGAATCAGACAGACTTCAATCTCTAGGGGTGGTGCAACCTGTTATGGCTAGTAAATGGGCATCTCTGCTGGTTTTAATTCAGAAGCTGTCACAGAAGGCTTGTCTCTGCTGTGACTTCAGCACTACTGTCAACACAAAGTCAATCCTGTATACTTAGCCTCTCCCTCACCAGGAGCAACTGTTGGCAAAAATATTTGGTGGCCAGTACTTTTCTAAAATTGATTTGTCTGAAGTGTATTTGCAGATTTCTTTGGACAAATAGTCTTGGTGAGTTCAGGTTTTGAATACTCCTTTTAGTCTCTATCAATATTTGTACCTTCCTTTTGGTGTGGATATTGCGTCTGCTATTTTCCAGTGACTTTTAGAACAACTGACTCTGCCTGTCTTAAGTTGCATTCATTATCTGGATGATGTTGATATGGGTTCCTTTGAGGTTGATCACTTGAAAAGTTTGTCACACTTTGTTTTTTGTGTTACAGTCTGCAGGCTTACGGTGTAACCTCACAAAATCAGTTTTTTTAACCTTCTACTGGTTATTTGGGGTTCAAGGTCTCGTGGGATAGGGTTCGTGCTGTCAGATCACATCTCCACTGTTATGTCTATGCCTCTATCCACACCCATGAAGAAGCTTCAGACCTTCCTAGGAAAGATAGTCTACTACCATAAATTCCTGCCATGGGTGACCACATTGGCCCACATGTTGTATACCTTATTATGCAAGAATGCACATTTTTTCTGGAGCCTGGATTGCAATCATGCTTTTCAAATGATGAAATTCTAACTACTCTTAGCCAGTTGTTTAACTACATTCTCTCTGGACCAGCAGATGATTTGGTGACTGTTGCCTCACAGTATGGCCTCAGCACAGTCCTAGTGTACTGAAATGCTGACAGCTCTGAACAACCTGTTGCTTTCACCTCTAAATCTCTCACTCCAGCCCAGCAGCATTGCTCTCAGCTGGAAAATAGGCTCTTGCCAGAGTCTTTTCTGTATGGCTCCAAGTTTCACCTTACTATTGACCATAAACCCTTGGTTTCCATCTTAACCCTTACAATTCCTTGCCTGACAAGGCAGGGCACTGCCCACAGTGCTTTGCCACTGTTCTTGTTTCTCTACAATTACGAAATCCATTTTTGAGCTATACCTAAACATGCTCCACCTTCCTATGGGTCGTTATCCAAACTTTGATCAGGAAGAATCACTTTGCTTCCATCTGGATACTGGAACACAGGCCACAGTGGAGGGTTTCCCAATTATGAGCTCAAGCATATCAGTTGCCGTTGCCGCCAACCCACTTCTCCACCAGCTGGTTCAGTTTGTTCAACAGGGTAGGCCAGATAAACCACTGGGTCGGGTTTTGGACCCCCTGCACAGCTGTTTTCCTTATGCTGTTTTTGACAGTGTTTTGCTGTTGTCCATGGAAGAACCCTCTCCCATAGTAGTCATTCCTGCTGTGTTATGGTGCAAGATTCTATACCTTCCCTACCTGGGCCATTGAGGAATTTTGCACACTAAGCTTTTAGCTGGGAGACATGTATTTTGGACAGGGATTGATGGCGAAATTTTCTGTTTTGTCACTGCTTGTGAGCAGTGTGCCCAAAAACAAGTGGCTCCCAGGGCATCTCTGTCTCCTTGGCCAGGTCCATTTCAGCCATGGGAAAGCATTCATGTAGAATTTGTGGGTCCCTTCTTGAATTGCTATTGGCTCTTGGTTGTGGATGCATTATCCCAGTTTCTTCAGATTCTCTGGATTGTGTTGATGCTGGCCGAGGTCACAATTCGTTTGCTTTTAAGACTTTTGTCTATTGAGGGGTTGCCTTATATGTTAGTTTACAATAATGAGCACCAGTTCATTTATCACACCTTGCAAATGTTTTGTTTCTGTCATGACATTCATCATGTTATGGCTCCACCATTTCACCCTCAGTCAAATGGCAAGGCGGAATGACAAGTGCATTGTGGATTCTTTGCCGGATGATGCCCTTCTCCACTTTTTGAGCAACTGTTGCTTCATGACCGTAAGTGAGCAGGGTCCAGGTGAGTTGCTTCATGGACAACAGCCACACATGCTCTTCCACCATCTGTTGCCTGCAGTGCAACCACCGTGGTCAGGTTCGTGTAGCTGGGAGTGGGCGCAGCGATTTGGTCAGTGGCCTAAGTGGATATTGGCGGCCACTGTTGTCCACCACTGGGGATGCCATCTTTGTGAAATCCATATGGCTAATGGACTGGTCATTGGGCTGGTGGCATGCCTCTTTCACCAGTTGTGCCACCACTCACTGCCAGAAGCTAATGGGTTGTGGGTGTGGCTAAGGTCTCCCCTGCCCATCCACCACCCACCGTCTCAAGCCTGTTTTCATTTGCTGTGGAGGTGCCGCCATCTCACTGGTTGCTTCCTCCACATGCCATGGAGATCCAGCTTCTCAGCACTGGCACCGATCCATCTTTGGCCTAGGGTCCATTGCCACAGCCTGCTGTTCTGGTCAGGCTGCCTCCACCTGCACACTCGGCATTGTTGCCTCAGCTATCATTGCTAGTGGGTCCAGCCCTGTCTCCTCTGCACTGGGACCTGCCTGCTGCTCATGACGCAGAGATGGGAATGGCATCATCCTCCCTGAGGCTGTGATTAGATACTGTGTGGGCTCACTGCCCTTGGGCATGCCTGTGTATTCTCGTGTTCTGGCCCTACACTCCACTGTACACCCAACACATTGTCCTGTCCTCACTGTTGGTACCAGCTGCCACTGCTCTGGTGCCAATGGATGTGTCTCTTGTCAGGCCTCCACGATCTCCTCCATCACCTGGGCACCCTCTTCACATGAAGTAGAGGTGTGCTGTATCCTACTACAAGTATGTGCGAGTGTGAGTGTGCTGAGAGAGTGTTGCTGCCATGTGTACTTACATCAACCACCAACTGTTTCAGTGAAGGTTGGCCACAAGGGCCACCTATAGGAAGCAAACATGCACACGGCATGTTCTATGCTGTGCTGTCTATTGGCAACTCATGCCTATATATGCATGGAACAGCACTGTCTCACACTCACTATGTTCTTTTAGTTTGTACCACTCACATCAGTTGTTCTGTGTAACATTTTCGTTGCACCTTCTGTACGACTGTTTTCTCTGTTATGTGTGGAGTCATGAGACACTTCTTTCCTTTATTGTTCAGAAGTTTATGAATAAAGCTATATTTGGGTTACTTGGATCAGTTCCATCTATTACTTATTTACTACACCATGTTAATAATATTTTGCTCTTACAAGAGTTCCATGTCAGAAATTGTAGTCAATGAATTTGTTTGCAGTTAAGCAACAATATGTTCACTATAACACATGAAAAAATGTGGTAACGTGTAAATAGTGAAAAAAATCAACTTTTGATCATGAAAATCAGTATATATCTAAAAACAAAGATGATGTGACTTACCACATGAAAGTGCTGGTAGGTCGACAGACACACAAACAAACACAAACATACACACAAAATTCAGGCTTTCGCAACAAACTGTTGCCTCATCAGGAAAGATGGAAGGAGAGGGAAAGACGAAAGGATGTGGGTTTCAAGGGAGAGGGTAAGGAGTCATTCCAATCCCGGGAGCGGAAAGACTTACCTTAGGGGGAAAAAAGGACGGGTATACACTCGCACACACACACATATCCATCCACACATATACAGACACAAGCAGACACATTTGAAGACCAAATATGTCAAATATGTCTGCTTGTGTCTGTATATGTGTGGATGGATATGTGTGTGTGTGCGAGTGTATACCCGTCCTTTTTTCCCCCTAAGGTAAGTCTTTCCGCTCCCGGGATTGGAATGACTCCTTACCCTCTCCCTTAAAACCCACATCCTTTCGTCTTTCCCTCTCCTTCCCTCTTTCCTGATGAGGCAACAGTTTGTTGCGAAAGCCTGAATTTTGTGTGTATGTTTGTGTGTCTGTCAACCTGCCAGCACTTTCATTTGGTAAGTCACATCATCTTTGTATATATATAAAATAGAGGGAAACATTCCACGTAGGAAAAATATGTCTAAAAACAAAGATGATGTGACTTACCAACTGAAAGTGCTGGCAGGTCGACACACACACAAACAAACACAAACATACACACAAAATTCAGGCTTTCGCAACAAACTGTTGCCTCATCAGGAAAGAGGGAAGGAGAGGGAAAGACGAAAGGATGTGGGTTTTAAGGGAGAGGGTAAGGAGTCATTCCAATCCCGGGAGCGGAAAGACTTACCTTATGGGGAAAAAAGGACGGGTATACACTCGCACACACACACACACACACACACACACACACACATATCCATCCACACATATACAGACACAAGCAGACATATTTAAAGACAAAGAGTTTGGGCAGAGATGTCAGTCAAGGCAGAAGTGCAGAGGCAAAGATGTTGTTGAATGACAGGTGAGGTATGAGTGGCGGCAGCTTGAAATTAGCGGAGATTGAGGCCTGGTGGATAACGGGAAGAGAGGATATATTGAAGAGCAAGTTCCCATCTCCGGAGTTCGGACAGCTTGGTGTTAGTGGGAAGTATCCAGATAACTCGGACGGTGTAACACTGTGCCAAGATGTGCTGGCCGTGCACCAAGGCATGTTTAGCCACAGGGTGATCCTCATTACCAACAAACACTGTCTGCCTGTGTCCATTCATGCGAATAGACAGTTTGTTGCTGGTCATTCCCACATAGAATGTATCACAGTGTGGGAAGGTCAGTTGGTAAATCACGTGGGTGCTTTCACACGTGGCTCTGCCTTTGATCGTGTACACCTTCCGGGTTACAGGACTGGAGTAGGTGGTGGTGGGAGGGTGCATGGGACAGGTTTTACACCGGGGGCAGTTACAAGGATAGGAGCCAGAGGGTAGGGAAGGTGGTTTGTGGATTTCATAGGGATGAACTAACAGGTTACGAAGGTTAGGTGGATGCCGGAAAGACGCTCTTGGTGGAGTGGGGAGGATTTCATGAAGGATGGATCTCATTTCAGGGCAGGATTTGAGGGAGTCATATCCCTGCTGGAGAGCCACATTCAGAGTCTGGTCCAGTCCCGGAAAGTATCCTGTCACAAGTGGGGCACTTTTGTGGTTCTTCTGTGGGAGGTTCTGGATATTTGCTTCTGTACCAGGTCGGGAGGGTAGTTACGGGATGCGAAAGCTGTTGTCAGGTTGTTGGTGTAATGCTTCAGGGATTCCGGACTGGAGCAGATTCGTTTGCCACGAAGACCTAGGCTGTAGGAAAGGGACCGTTTGATGTGGAACGGGTGGCAGCTGTCATAATGGAGGTACTGTTGTTTGTTGGTGGGTTTGATGTGGACGGACGTGTGAAGCTGGCCATTGGACAGATGGAGGTCAACGTCAAGGAAAGTGGCATGGGATTTGGAGTAGGACCAGGTGAATCTGATGGAACCAAAGGAGTTGAGGTTGGAGAGGAAATTCTGGAGTTCTTCTTCACTGTGAGTTCAGATCATGAAGATTTCATCAATAAATCTGTACCAAACTTTGGGTTGGCAGGCCTGGGTAACCAAGAAGGCTTCCTGTAGGCGACCCATGAATAGGTTGGCGTACGAGGGGGCCATCCTGGTACCCATGGCAGTTCCCTTTAATTGTTGGTATGTCTGGCCTTCAAAAGTGAAGAAGTTGTGGGTCAGGATGAAGCTGGCTAAGGTAATGAGGAAAGAGGTTTTAGGTAGGATGGCAGGTGATCAGCGTGAAAGGAAATGCTCCATCGCAGCGAGGCCCTGGACGTGCAGAATATTTGTGTATAAGGAAGTGGCATCAATGGTTACAAGGATGGTTTCCGGGGGTAACAGATTGGGTAAGGATTCCAGGCATTTGAGAAAGTGGTTGGTGTCTTTGATGAAGGATGGGAGACTGCATGTAATGGTTTGAAGGTGTTGATCTACATAGGCAGAAATATGTTCTGTGGGGGCTTGGTAACCAGCTACAATGGGGCGGCCGGGATGATTGGGATTGTGAATTGTAAGAAGAAGGTAGAAGGTAGGGGTGCGGGGTGTCGGTGGGGTCAGGAGGTTGATGGAGTCAGGTGAAAGGTTTTGTAGGGTGCCTAAGGTTCTGAGGATTCCTTGAAGCTCCGCCTGGACATCGGGAATGGGATTACCTTGGCAAACTTTGTATGTGGTGTTGTCTGAAAGCTGACGCAGTCCCTCAGCCACATACTCCCGACGATCAAGTGCCACAGTCGTGGAACCCTTGTCCGCCGGTAGAATGACGATGGATCGGTCGGCCTTCAGATCACGGATAGCCTGGGCTTCAGCAGTGGTGATGTTGGGAGTAGGATGTAGGTTTTTTAAGAAGGATTGAGATGCAAGGCTGGAAGTCAGAAATTCCTGGAAGGTTTGGAGAGGGTGATTTTGAGGAAGAGGAGGTGGGTCCCGCTGTGACGGAGGACGGAACTGTTCCAGGCAGGGTTCAATTTGGATAGTGTCCTGGGGAGTTGGATCATTAGGAGTACGATTAGGATCATTTTTCTTCGTGGCAAAGTGATATTTCCAGCAGAGAGTACGAGAGTAGGACAGTAAATCTTTGACAAGAGCTGTTTGGTTGAATCTGGGAGTGGGGCTGAAGGTGAGGCCTTTGGATAGGACAGAGGTTTCGGATTGGGAGAGAGGTTTGGAGGAAAGGTTAACTATTGAATTAGGGTGTTGTGGTGCCAGATTGTGTTGCTTGGAATTTTGAGGTTTTGGAGGGAGTGGAGCTGGAAGTGGGAGACTGAGTAGGTGGGAGAGACTGGGTTTGCGTGCAATGAGAGGTGGTTGAGGTTTGCTGGTAAGGTTGTGAAGGGTGAGTGAGTTGCCTTTCCGGAGGTGGGAAACAAGGAGATTGGATAGTTTTTTGAGGTGAAGGGTGGCATGCTGCTCTAATTTGCGGTTGGCCTGTAGGAGGATGCTCTGAATAGCCGGTGTGGATGTGGGAGAGGAAAGATTGAGGACTTTTATTAAGGATAGGAGTTGACGGGTGTGTTCATTGGCTGAGTTGATGTGTAGGTGAAGGATTAGGTGGGTGAGGGCAATGGATTGTTCAGTTTGGAACTGGTATAGGGACTCATGGAAAGAAGGGTTGCAGCCAGAGATGGGAAGGCCTTTGGGGGTTATGCCAAATGTCAGACAAGCCTGAGAAAATAAAATATGGGAGCGTAATCTGGCTAGGGTGAAGGCATGTTTGCAGAGGGAATGTAAATAAAACTTAATGGGGTCGTGGTGGGCGTGTTGTGAGGGTGACATGGTATTAGAAGGTGGAAAGTGTGACATGAGGTTGAAATGAAAATGAAAGATAAAAATATATGGGGAGAGATAAAGGTGGACTAAAAAATAACTGGAGATCTGGTATGAAAAAAGGCGAAAAAGTGTTGGTTAAGTTGATCCTGTGGTGAACTTGGGTTGGTAGACAGCGATGTGCATGAAGGTTAGGTGGTTGTGTTACCGCTAAAACACGTTAAAGGACGGAGAAATTCGGGAAAATTTCGAAAAAACGTGTAAATGTATTAAAAGGAGTGGTGTTGTGGTGAAAGATTACGAAAATGCGGTTATCAATTGTAAATAATGACGTTAAAACCTGTGGGGAGCGGCTAAAAATGATCAGTGATGTGCGAAAAACGGAATTGGAAATAAAGTAAAAGTTATTAGAACTAGCCGAAATGGTTGTTTAATACGTGAAAGCAGCTGTTATTGAACTAGAAACGGTGGATTTTATAGCAGCGGTATCGTTGAAAGCGCAAAATAAAAATTTTTTTGGTTATGGTTTGGAAGTGGGTTACGTATTATAGAGTATATATAGGCGGGATAAAATTGTATTATGGTACAAAGGGGAAGGTGAATACAAAGTAAGACTACTGGTAAAAACAGAAATAGAAAATAAAGAGAAAGTAAGACGACAGGAAAGATTTCGAGATGCAACAGCGACAATAGCAAACGTAATTGTTGGGTTCAAATTAATGATATGTTTATAATAGAGGGAAACATTCCACGTAGGAAATATATATCTAAAAACAAAGATATTGTGACTTACCTACACATCAACTCAGCCAATGAACACACCCGTCAACTCCTATCCTTAATAAAAGTCCTCAATCTTTCCTCTCCCACATCCACACCGGCTATTCAGAGCATCCTCCTACAGGCCAACCGCAAATTAGAGCAGCATGCCACCCTTCACCTCAAAAAACTATCCAATCTCCTGGTTTCCCACCTCCGGAAAGGCAACTCACTCACCCTTCACAACCTTTCCAGCAAACCTCAACCACCTCTCATTGCACACAAACCCAGTCTCTCCCACCTACTCAGTCTCCCACTTCCAGCTCCACTCCCTCCAAAACCTCAAAATTCCAAGCAACACAATCTGGCACCACAACACCCTAATTCAGTAGTTAACCTTTCCTCCAAACCTCTCTCCCAATCCGAAACCTCTGTCCTATCCAAAGGCCTCACCTTCAGCCCCACTCCCAGATTCAACCAAACAGCCCTCATCAAAGATTTACTGTCCTACACCCGTACTCTCTGCTGGAAGTATCACTTTGCCACGAAGAAAAATGATCCTAATCCTACCCCTAATGATCCAACTCCCCAAGACACTATCCAAATTGAACTCTGCCTGGAACAGTTCCGTCCTCCGTCACAGCGGGACCCACCTCCTCTTCCTCAAAATCACCCTCTCCAAACCTTCCAGGAATTTCTGACTTCCAGCCTTGCCTCTCAATCATTCTTAAAAAACCTTAATCCTACTCCCAACATCACCACTGCTGAAGCCCAGGCTATCCGTGATCTGAAGGCTGACCGGTCCATCATCATTCTTCCGGCGGACAAGGGTTCCACGACCGTGGTACTTGATCGTCGGGAGTATGTGGCTGAGGGACTGCGTCAGCTTTCAGACAACACCACATACAAAGTTTGCCAAGGTAATCCCATTCCTGATGTCCAGGCGGAGCTTCAAGGAATCCTCAGAACCTTAGGCCCCCTACAAAACCTTTCACCTGACTCCATCAACCTCCTGACCCCACCGACACCCCGCACCCCTACTTTCTACCTTCTTCCTAAAATTCACAAACCCAATCATCCTGACCGCCACATTGTAGCTGGTTACCAAGCCCCCACAGAATGTATCTCTGCCTACGTAGATCAACACCTTCAACCCATTACATGCAGTCTCCCATCCTTCATCAAAGACACCAACCACTTTCTCGAACGCCTGGAATCCTTACCCAATCCGTCACCCCCAGAAACCATCCTTATAACCATTGATGCCACTTACTTATACACAAATATTCCGCACCTCTTGGGCCTTGCTGCGATGGAGCATTTCCTTTCACGCCGATCACCTGCCACCCTACCTAAAACCTCTTTCCTCATTACCTTAGCCAGCTTCATCCTGACCCACAACTTCTTTATTTTTGAAGGCCAGACATACCAACAATTAAAGGGAACAGCCATGGGTACCAGGATGGCCCCCTCGTACGCCAACCTATTCATGGGTCGCCTACAGGAAGCCTTCTTGGTTACCCAGGCCTGCCAACCCAAAGTTTGGTACAGATTGATTGATGACATCTTCATGATCTGGACTCACAGTGAAGAAGAACTCCAGAATTTCCTCTCCAACCTCAACTCCTTTGGTTCCATCAGATTCACCTGGTCCTACTCCAAATCCCATGCCACTTTCCTTGACGTTGACCTCCACCTGTCCAATGGCCAGCTTCACACGTCCATCCACATCAAACCCACCAACAAGCAGCAGTACCTCCATTACGACAGCTGCCACCCATTCCACATCAAACGGTCCCTTCCCTACAGCCTAGGTCTTCGTGGCAAACGGATCTGCTCCAGTCCGGAATCCCTGAAGCATTACACCAACAACCTGACAACACCTTTCGCATCCCGCAATTACCCTCCCGACCTGGTTCAGAAGCAAATAACCAGAGCCACTTCCTCATCCACTCAAACCCAGAACCTCCCACAGAAGAACCACAAAAGTGCCCCACTTGTGACAGGGTACTTTCCGGGACTGGATCAGATTCTGAATGTGGCTCTCCAGCAGGTATACGACTTCCTCAAATCCTGCCCAGAAATGAGATCCATCCTTCATGAAATCCTCCCCACTCCACCAAGAGTGTCTTTCCGCCGTCCACCTAACCTTCGTAAGCTCTTAGTTCATCCCTATGAAATCCCCAAACCACCTTCCCTACCCTCTGGCTCCTACCCTTGTAACCGCCCCCGGTGTAAAACCTGTCCCATGCGCCCTCCCACCACCACCTACTCCAGTCCTGTAACCCGGAAGGTGTACACGATCAAAGGCAGAGCCACGTGTGAAAGCACCCACGTGATCTACCAACTGACCTGCCTACACTGTGACGCATTCTATGTGGGAATGACCAGCAACAAACTGTCCATTCGCATGAATGGACACAGGCAGACAGTGTTTGTTGGTAATGAGGATCACCCTGTGGCTAAACATGCCTTGGTGCACGGCCAGCACATCTTGGCACAGTGTTACACCGTCAGGGTTATCTGGATACTTCCCACTAACACCAACCTATCCGAACTCCGGAGATGGGAACTTGCTCTTCAATATAACCTCTCTTCCCATTACCCACCAGGCCTCAATCTCCGCTAATTTCAAATTGCCGCCACTCATACCTCACCTGTCATTCAACAACATCTTTGTCTCTGCACTTCTGCCTCGACTGACATCTCTGCCCAAACTCTTTGTCTTTAAATATGTCTGCTTGTGTCTGTATATGTGTGGATGGATATGTGTGTGTGTGTGAGTGTATACCCGTCCTTTTTTCCCCCTAAGGTAAGTCTTTCCGCTCCTGGGATTGGAATGACTCCTTACCCTCTCCCTTAAAACCCACATCCTTTCGTCTTTCCCTCTCCTTCCGTCTTTCCTGATGATGCAACCGTTGGTTGTGAAAGCTAGAATTTTGTGTGTATGTTTGTGTTTGTTTGTGTGTCTATCGACCAGCCAGCGCTTTCGTTCGGTAAGTCACCTCATCTTTATTTTTATATGTAATTTTTCCCACGTGGAATGTATATATATATATATATATATATATAGTACGTCGATAGACACACAATCATACACACAAAATTCAAGATTTCGCAACAAACTGTTGCCTTATCAGAAAAGAGGGAAGGAGAGGTAAAGAGAAAAGGATGTGAGTTTTAAGGGAGAGGGTAAGGAGTCATTCCAATCCCGGGAGCGGAAATACTTACCTTAGGGGGAAAAAAGAACGGGTCTCCACTCGCACACACACACACACACACAATTCCATCCACACATATACAGACACAAGCAGACATACAGACATATTTAAAGATATATATATATATATATATATATATATATATATATATATATATATATGTGTGTGTGTGTGTGTGTGTGTGTGTGTGTGTGTGTGTGTGTGTGTGTGTGTGTATTCTGAGCAGTTTTAATAATTGATTATCATCATGGAATATTTTGATTGCTCTTGATATATTGCATTCACAATAACAGATAATATGAAATGAATATACACTCCTGGAAATGGAAAAAAGAACACATTGACACCGGTGTGTCAGACCCACCATACTTGCTCGGGACACTGCGAGAGGGCTGTACAAGCAATGATCACACGCACGGCACAGCGGACACACCAGGAACCGCGGTGTTGGCCGTCGAATGGCGCTAGCTGCGCAGCATTTGTGCACCGCCGCCGTCAGTGTCAGCCAGTTTGCCGTGGCATACGGAGCTCCATCGCAGTCTTTAACACTGGTAGCATGCCGCGACAGCGTGGACGCGAACCGTATGTGCAGTTGACGGACTTTGAGCGAGGGCGTATAGTGGGCATGCGGGAGGCCGGGTGGACGTACCGCCGAATTGCTCAACACGTGGGGCGTGAGGTCTCCACAGTACATCGATGTTGTCGCGAGTGGTCGGCGGAAGGTGCACGTGCCCGTCGACCTGGGACCGGACCGCAGCGACGCACGGATGCACGCCAAGACCGTAGGATCCTACGCAGTGCCGTAGGGGACCGCACCGCCACTTCCCAGCAAATTAGGGACACTGTTGCTCCTGGGGTATCGGCGAGGACCATTCGCAACCGTCTCCATGAAGCTGGGCTACGGTCCAGCACACCGTTAGGCCGTCTTCCGCTCACGCCCCAACATCGTGCAGCCCGCCTCCAGTGGTGTCGCGACAGGCGTGAATGGAGGGACGAATGGAGACGTGTCGTCTTCAGCGATGAGAGTCGCTTCTGCCTTGGTGCCAATGATGGTCGTATGCGTGTTTGGCGCCGTGCAGGTGAGCGCCACAATCAGGACTGCATACGACCGAGGCACACAGGGCCAACACCCGGCATCATGGTGTGGGGAGCGATCTCCTACACTGGCCGTACACCACTGGTGATCGTCGAGGGGACACTGAATAGTGCACGGTACATCCAAACCGTCATCGAACCCATCGTTCTACCATTCCTAGACCGGCAAGGGAACTTGCTGTTCCAACAGGACAATGCACGTCCGCATGTATCCCGTGCCACCCAACGTGCTCTAGAAGGTGTAAGTCAGCTACCCTGGCCAGCAAGATCTTCGGATCTGTCCCCCATTGAGCATGTTTGGGACTGGATGAAGCGTCGTCTCACGCGGTCTGCACGTCCAGCACGAACGCTGGTCCAACTGAGGCGCCAGGTGGAAATGGCATGGCAAGCCGTTCCACAGGACTACATCAAGCATCTCTACGATCGTCTCCATGGGAGAATAGCAGCCTGCATTGCTGCGAAAGGTGGGTATACACTGTACTAGTGCCGACATTGTGCATGCTCTGTTGCCTGTGTCTATGTGCCTGTGGTTATGTCAGTGTGATCATGTGATGTATCTGACCCCAGGAATGTGTCAATAAAGTGTCCCCTTCCTGGGACAATGAATTCACGGTGTTCTTATTTCAATTTCCAGGAGTGTAGATAAATCTGAAGTACAAAACCTTACTTAACGCAGAAATAAAATATAGTTTTATTACAATAGCCAATGAACTACCCTGGAAAAACTAATACAATCAAGTTACACTAGGGTATGAATTTGAGAAATAGTTATGAACGCAAAAAAAAAGAAAAGTTACACGCTTTGTTATGATGAATGTAAATCTATTTGCATATCACTAAAGATCTGAGATAATGGTACTGCAGCAAAGGAACAGATGTGGGTTAAACAGATATTTAACATTTTGTACTGCTTTACAAAAAACTACAAAAACACTGGGCTGGAAAACATGTGAGTTGTCTATGTTCTTTTATTCCCTTGTTTTCCTATTTTTGAAGGAGAGATGTTCCATTCTGAACTCACAGTTTTTTTTCTGTTAGTGGGTGCACTTGTACCGCACTAAGAGAGAGCTCGTATTGTTTACTTACCATTATTCTTCTCTCTGTCTCTTACCTTTTTTCTTTTCCACCAAAGCTCTCTGATTTATAGCACATATTTTTTCCTACCCTATGACATATCAATGCCTTGTAGCACATAACTAGTACCCCAATATTTGCTTATTAGCTGTTATTATTCATTCTTATATCTGCCTAGAAACACTTGAGTGCACGGTCAAAAAAGGGCAATGACGTTTACGCCATTTGATGCCTCACATATTGTCTACCAATCAACTAAAATATTGGCTGCTAATGGCAATAGGGGTGGGACTTGAGGTATCCAATGGTGAGCACAGCATGAGGCTATGGAGCATAGTTGAAATGCTTAGTGATGAGTAATTCATAACAACACTACAGTGTTAGTGGTGCTGCTACAGAGCAGAGCAATGGCAACAATAAACAAAACAAACATTGCATTATATCTGCAACAACTGTTGCAAAAAATGTTCAAATGTGTGTGAAATCTTATTGGACTTAACTGCTAAGGTCATCAGCTCCTAAGCCTACACACTACTTAACGTAAATTATCCTAAGGACGAATACACAGACCCATGCCCGAGGGAGGACTTGAACCTCCGCCGGGACCAGCCGCACAGTTCATGACTGCAGCACCTTAGACCGCTCGGCTAGTCCCACGCAGCAATTGTTGCCAAAGTTTACATTTTGTCAGAAGGGAACACAAGGAATTTTGCACATTGAGAAAGAAATGGCAGATGAAATATTAGCATTTCTGCAAGATCTGTCAGTGGAATGTGTGGTGTCATGTATGCTTGATGGTGCAGACAATGCACATGGGGAGTACAATGATGATGATATGTGCTTAACAAGTGAAAGTGGTATTGAAACAGGTGTTGAGTGATGCAGTTCATTATTCTTGTCACACAGTGGGTCTCAGATCTCATCTCCAGTGAAACATTGAAAAGAATACTCATTGTCCAAGGTGCGGGTACTAAACATAATTACATACATGGAAGATCATCTGAAGCATGATAAAAAAACAATTATGAAAATATTTCAGATAAATACATAGGAATATGACCTTGTAATGCATAAGAAAATATAATGGATATTCAAGGGAGGGCAAGGTGCACTTGTTACAAAAACTGGTGTTTGTGTGTTTCAAGGATGCTTGATATAATTTGTGGGATGTGCATGGCTGTGGCCTATTTTGTTATGCACTTCAAATTACACACAACATAGATTACAGTGATTTCAAGGAAAGCAGTGGATGCTTGCATAACTTCAAATAATGATACAGTATTGGAAGACATAGGATAACAAAATTTCAACCAAAGTGTCAGCTTGATGATGCACAGCAAACTGCGGAATCAGGCCAAAAATTTGTAGATGAGATAAAACAAACTTATTGCACTGTTTAGTAAGGAATTTGTTGTCAACTCTGGCTAATCAGCATTTGAATGCATATGAAAGGAACCCCGGAAATTAGAGATACCCTGAGAACTGTATCACGATCTACTAACATCAGTGCCTTAATGCATTGATGTACAATTATGCTGACTGTTAATCTGGATAGTAAACTGACTGGAAACTTGTTTATTGTGCTGTGAGAAGTTGGAGGTGCTCTTCCCCCCTATGATTCATTCTTGCATGTGTGACCTTGCAAGAAGAGTAGGAAATTTTTATGTCACAGCAAGCAAGAGTGGGAAAACTGGTGTAAAGGAACTATAAAAATGGTATGAGCATTGCTTTTAGCCAATAACTGGTCAAAGCAACTTGCTTTTGCTTGATTCCTGTTCTGTGTATAAAAATAATACACCTTTAGAGCAAACTATCCTTCCCGAAAAAAATGTGTGACATTGCAGCTCAGCCTCTGGATGTTTCTTTTTTCTCCATACCTATAAAGCATATTCCTCCCATGAACCACAGACCTTGCCTTTGGTGGGGAGGCTTGCATGCCTCAGCGATACAGATAGCCATACCATAGATGCAACCACAACGGAGGGGTATCTATTGAGAGACCAGACAAATGTGTGGTTCTTGAAGTGGGACAGCAGCCTATTCGGTAGCGACAGGGGCAACAGTCTGGCTGACTGACTGATCTGGTCTTGTAACATTAACCAAAATGGCCTTGCTGTGCTGGTACTGCAAACAGCTGAAAGCAAGGAGAAACTACAGCTGTAATGTTACCGGAGAGCATGCAGCTTTACTGTATGGTTAAACGATGACGGCATCCTCTTGGGTAAAATATTATGGAGGTAAAATAATCCCCCATTTGGATGTCCGGGTGGGATGTCACTATCAGGAGAAAGAAAACTGGCGTTCTATGGATCATAGTGTGGGATGTCAGATCCTTTAATCGGGCAGGTAGGTTAGAAAATTTAAAAAAGGAAATGGATAGGTTAAAGCTAGATATAGTGGGAATTAGTGAAGTTCGGTGGCAGGAGGAACAAGACATCTGGTCAGGCGTATACAGGGTTATGAATACAAAATCAAATACGGGTAATGCAAGAGAAGGTTTAATAATGAATAAAAAAATAGGAGTGCGGGTAAGCTACTATGAAAAGCATAGTGAACGAATAATTGTAGCCAAGATGGACACGAAACCCACACCTACCACAGTAGTACAAGTTTATATGCCAACTAGCTCACCAGATGATGAAGAGATTGAAAAAATGTATGATGAGATAAAATAAATTATTATTCAGATAGTGAAGGGAGACAAAAATTTAATAGTCATGGGGACTGGAATTCGATAGTAAGAAAAGGAAGAGAAGGAAAAGTAGTAGGTGAATATGGGCTGGGGGTAAGGAATGAAAGGGGAAGCCACCTGGTAGAATTTTGCACAGAGCATAACTTAATCATAGCTAACATTTGGTTTAAGAATCATGAAAGATGGCTGTATATGTGAAAGAGGCCTGAAGACACTGTAATGTTTCAGGTAGATTATATAATGGTAAGACAGAGATTTAGGAACCAGGTTTTAAATTGTAAGGCGATTCGTGAGGTAGATGTGGACTTTGGCCACAATCTATTGGTCATGAACTGTAGATTAAAACTGAAGAAACTGCAACAGACATGAATTTAAGGAGATGAGACCTGGATAAAATGAAATAACCAGAGGTTGTAGACAGTTTCAGAGAGAGCATTAGGGAACGATTGACAATAATGGGGAAAGAAATACAGTAGAAGAAGAATGGGAAGTTTTGAGGGATGAAATAATGAAGCAGCAGAGGATCAAGTAGGTAAAAAGACGAGGGCTAGTAGAAATCCTTGGGTAACAGAAGAAATACTGAATTTAATTTTACGAAAGGAGAAAATATAAAAATGCAGCAAATGAAGCAGGCAAAAAGGAATACAAATTTCTAAAAAATGAGATCAACAGGAAGTGCAAAATGGCTAAGCCGGGATGGCTACAGAACAAATGTAAGGATGTAGAGACATATATCACTAGGGGTAAGATAGATACTGCCTACAGGAAAATTAAAGAGACCTTTGGAGAAAAGAGATCCATTTGTATGAATATCAAGAGCACAAATGGAAAACCAGTTGTAAGCAAAGAAGGGAAGGCATAAAGGTGGAAGGAGTATATAGAGAGTCTATACAAGGGCGATGTACTTGAGGACAATATTATGGAAATGGAAGAGGATGTAGATGAAAATGAAATGGGAGAAATGATACTGTGTGAAGAGTTTGACAGGGCACTGAAAGACCTAAGTCAAAACAAGGTCGCAGGAGTAGGCAACATTCCATTAGAACTACTGATAGCCTTGGGAGAACCAGCCCTGACAAAACTCTACCATCTGGTGAGCAAGATGTACGAGACAGGCGAAATACCCTCAGACTTCAAGAAGAATGTAATAATTCCAATCCCAAAGAAAGCAAGTGTTGAAAGGTGTGAAAATTACCGAACTAATAGTTTAATAAGTCATGGCTGCAAAATACTAACACGAATTCCTTACAGACAAATGGAAAAACTGGTAGAAGCTGACCTCAGGGAAGATCAGTTTGGATTCTGTGGAAATGTTGGAACTCTTGAGGCAATACTGACCCTACGACATATCTTGGAAGATAGATTAAGGCAAGGAAAACCTACATTTCTAGCATTTGTAGACTTAGAGAAAGCTTTTGACAATGTTGAGTACAATACTCTCTTTCAAATTGCAAAGGTGGCAGAGGTCAAATACTGGGAGTGAAAGGCTATTTACAATTGGTACAGAAACCATATAGCTGTTATAAGAGTTGAGGGGTATGAAAGGGAAGCAGTGATTGAATAGGGAGTGAGACAGGGTTGTAGCCTATCCCCAACGTTATTCAATATGTATATTGAACAAGCAGTAAAGGAAACAAAAGAAAAAATTGGAGTAGGAATTAAAATCCGTGGAGAAGAAATATAACCTGTGAGGTTTGCAATGACATTGTTATTCTGTCAGAGACAGCAAAAGACCTGAAGAGCAGTTGAATGGAATGGACAATGTCTTGGAAGGAGGATGTAAGATGAACGTCAACAAAAGCAAAATGAGGAGAATGGAATGTAGTCAAATCAAATCAGGTGATGCTGAGGGAATTAGATTAGGAAATGAGACACTTAAAGAAGATGATTTTTGCTATTTGGGGAACAGAAGTAAAGAAGATAGAAAATACAGGCTGGCAATGGCAAAATGGCTCTGAGCACTATGCGACTTAACTTCTGAGGTCATCAGTCGCCTAGAACTTTGAACTAATTAAACCTAACCAACCTAAGGACATCACACACATCCATGCCTGAGGCAGGATTCGAACCTGCGACCGTGGTGGTTGGGCAACAGCAAGGAAAGTGTTTCTGAAGAAGAGAAACTTGTTAACATCAAGTATAGATTTAAGTGTCAGGAAGTTTTTCTGAAAGTATCTGTATGGAGTGTAGCCATGTATGGAAGTGAAATATGGATGATAAACAGTTCAGACAAGAAAAGAATAGAAGCTTTCAAAATGTGCTGCTACAGAAGAATGCTGAAGATTAGATGAATAGATCACACAGCTAATCAGGAGTTACTGAGTAGAATTGGGGAGAAGAGAAATTTTTGGCACAACTTGGCTAGAAGAAGGGATTGGTTGGTAGGACATATTCTGAGGCATCACGGGATCACCAATTTAGTATTTGAGGGAAGTGTGGAGGGTAAAAATCGTAGAGGGAGACCAAGACATGAATATACCGAGCAGTTTCAGAAGGATGTAGGTTGCAGTATATATTTTGAGATGAAGAGGCTTGCACAGGATAGAGTAGCACAGAGAGCTGCATCAAACCAGTCTCTGCACTGAAGACCACCACCAACAACAACATAAAACATGTTATTGCTCTATCTACAGCTGTGCCTTAAAGGACAGCCAGTTTCATGACAAACTCCATGATGGACTGTTCTGCATTCAGCTTCATGCCATCACATCCCAACAGTTCACATGACCCCATTACACCAATATGATTCTATATGTATTCTCAAGCAAAGGAAAATCCAGGATAGAATAATAACAGTATTATGAAGAGGTTAGATTGCTACTCACCATACAGTGGAAATGCTGAGTTGCAGACAGGCACAACAAAAAGGCTACTAAACATGTAGCCTTTTGCACAGAAGCCCTTCTCCTGAAATAGACAACATACACACACATTCATGCAAGCACAGCTCACACACACATGGCCACTGTCTTGGACTGTTGAGGCCAGAATGTGCAGTCCTGCCCTGGTAGCCAGAGACAGTGGTCATGTGGGTGAGAGCTTCATTTACATGAATGTGTGTTTGTAAGTTACCTATTTCAGAAGAAGGCATTCTGGCTGAAAGCTTACTTGTTTAGTAGTCTTTTTGTTATGCCTGTCTGTGACTCTAAACCTCTGCTATATTGTGAGTAGCAATCTATCCTTTCCATATGTGTTCTTTCAAGAGTGGATCTGCAGCTGAACATCCATCATGGGTTATAACTATCAAGGAGTTTACCTTTGATCTTGATGGTGCAAAGCTTTGTGACCACTGTGGTGTGCCATTTTACATTTGGTGTTCATGTTGCAAGTTAATGGTTTGTTTTGATATTTCTTGAATGCTGATGATGTCCATTTTGTGAAGTGGAATATATACATCCCACAGAAGGTTGATCTCTATGCCTCCCAGACATCCATTTTCTGTCATTCTCATGATGCACATGGTGAGTCATTAACAGCTAGTATTTTTCGTATCATAATTGTTAACGCAACACTTTTCAAATGAGTCTTACTAAATACCGAACTAGTGACGTCACCCTCAAGAGGTTCCTTGTGAGCCGTTAGATGTGTTTAATCTTCCCAGGTATAATATGTGGAGTAACTTTTCCTTAATTCTTCTGCATATTTCCAACCTTTTCTTAGCCCCTTTCCCAGCCAATAATCTCCTGGATTTGATAATTGTTCTGTTGATTATGTGTATGCCCTGTTTTAATTGGTTTTGCTTTAGAGTGGTTAAGTTGGCATCACCACGTCAAGGAGTACATATATTGTTAGTGTGTTTCTTTATTACAACACACACAGTGTTTAAATTTTACTTCTGTTTCTCAATTCTTTGCCACTGTAAAGCTTATTACCACATTGTGTGTGTGTGTGTGTGTGTGTGTGTGTGTGTGTGTGTGTGTGTGTGTTAGGAATTTATGTGCTACTTGCTATAAAGTATATTTACAAGGACATACCAATGCTCTGGCTAACCCAGATACCAAGCATATCAAGTTGTAGTAGCCGGTAATATATTTTCTCCCCATGTTCCAGGTTCATGAACAGATGATAAATAAAGCTGCCAATCCATGGGCAGCCAGCTCCCAAAAGGTGACACCAAGACAAAAAGTATGAGTCCACTTCATTCCATGGGATAAGATCTGGCCATGACACGATAATATACAGGATTGGTGCACCTGAAAAAATGCATTATTGAATGAATTTCATGCACTTCTTATATGCCTTCAAATCCAACATTAAGTTTATACAACACTGACAAATTCAGAAATGCTTTACAACTGCTAAATACATATGGGAATTGGATATATATCCTAATCTGGGGGATTCTTGGGAATTATGTCAGCACACAAATTATGACTCCTCACTGTGACTTTGTCCACTTTGACAGTTTGGAACTAGGCTATAGTAAATCATACAGAGTATGAATGAAAATAATCTCAGAACACTCTTGACTGATTTATTTCAAATTTTTACATGATACTATAATAATTTTGATGGAAATTGGCTATGTATTTTCTTACACAACACTGTGTAAGTTTTCTGTTAAACCCAACTGGGAAAAAGAAAATCTGTGCTACACTGTGCAAATGATATATGGTATTGTATTCTTTCCCATAGCTAGTTGTAACTATTAAAGCAGAACATTTAAACCATTAGACAAATTGTTTCTCCCATATAAATTGTTTCTCCATATATATTATTTCAAACAAAAATTGTATACACAACAATGTACTGTTAATTTTCTCATTTGCAACCAGCTTTAACAGGAAGCGTGTACATTAGGGAAGTTGTATTTATGGATTATTGACTTATGATTAGAATACTACTGCACAATTTGAACCATCCAAAACTTTGTAATGTTACCTATTCACAAATTAAAACTAGGAAAAATAATGTAATTGAAGCTACTGTCCTCACAGATCCAGTTTGGTGATATCCATAATATATTGTCAAGAAATATCTGTGAAACACATAGCATAATGGGTAAAACAGCTGTATGAGAAAAATTGGTTAATTCTGAATTTCAAGGGCTTTTTGGTTGTATGTCAAGTTACGAAACAAATTATGAGACAGGATTCCTAGCCTGTATTTGCCTTCTGGAGCCAACATGTGTAGTAATACCAATAGATATCTGTGTAAAAGTAATGCATACACATTACCTATCTTCCACAAGTAATACTACGTCGAGTCACATTAGTGTGACCACTGCCTATGTTTGATGTCAGTGTGCAACAACCACTCACAGATGGCAGGTGATAGCACTACAGTGGACAGTATACCAAACGGGGTCCTGGAAAACAGTGCAGTCATTGTCATATTGCAAACTGCGACTTATCTGATATCCAAGAGCACGTTATCATTGGCTTGTGGGCTAACACTGGAAGCATTTCTAAAAGAATTAAGTTTGCAGACTATTTGCTTGTCATCATAGTTAAAGCATATCATGCATAACAAAATAGTGCTATCCAAAACTGGTGGCAATGTAACTGCGGTGCACCATGGGTCATAGATGACAGTGGTGAACAGTGGATGTGGTCTGGGGAATGTTTCTTATGGCATTACATGGATGATCTTGTCATTCTGGAAGGCTTGGTGGATCAACACAAGACTGCATCTATCCTTGGCAACATGTCCATGCTTACATGCAGTTTGCTTTTCCTCAGCAAAATGGCACCTATCAGCAGGACAATGCAAAGTGTCACACAGCTTGTAGTGTTAGTACATGGTTTGAACAGCACCAGGATGTGTTTACCATACTGCCCTGGTCACCAGACGCCCAAGATTTAAAACGAATCAAGAATCTGTGGGACCACATTGATCAGAATTTTTGTCACATGGAAATCTAGCATAGCTGGTCATGCAATGGAGTCAACATGGCTCCACATCCCTGTTGGAACCTTTCAGAACCTCAGCAACTCTCTTCCTGCATGTCTCACTACATGCACGTCTACCTCCCCCTGTGGTCTTTAACTGATCTGCCCTTCCTTTTTAATCTTCCCCAACATACTACATTCTTCTCCCTGAAGAAGGAATTATTAGTTCTGAGTGCTAGGTAGCATGTCGGTCTACTATGCAATTTTCCTCCTGAAGTTACATATTGCCTAGGAATCCTGTCTCACAAGTTATTAGTTTTCTCAACTGAATTTTCCTCTGTTTCATTATGAAGTTGCGTATGTTATTACATGAAAATCTTCCCTGAAAAGAAATCATACAATGACAATATGAGCACTTAATTCAAAGATGATCAGCACACATTATATTTTCTTTTAACTCTGCTCCTCTCAGATAGGTTATGGCATACCGTTTCTGTACCAGAGATGATGGAGCTTCTGAGTACTATTATACTGTGTGGCTTCTTCCACACTATACCTAGTGAGTTACTATAATACAAACAATTTCCAAAATTTGGTGTTAGCTTCACTACTTTGGATTATCCCAAGATTGTAATGAGGAATGTTAAATTTACAACTATGGAAAAAAAATGTTTTACAACTATAGAATGATTATTTTTCAGGTAATAATACTATCAGTGCTGTGGTACTCAAAAACTTCCAACACAATTATGTTTTCATATCCACAAATGATTATAGGTAGTCTGTTGCAAACATCCCTGTGATACAGCTGTATGATTAATCCCAATTCTGAAAAAGACGTTCTATTGTGTACATGTACACTCCCCAGGTTAATATGCACTCTGAATCCTTGAATAACCAGTAAGATCCATGATGTGAGATTTCTCCTTTCTGTTTTATTGAGGATGGAGTGCAGTAAAAGTAACTGTTAGCAATCTTCTGTATAGGACCCAATTTTGTGATTTTAATCAGACACAAAGAAGATAACTAGAAGTCAGTTTATATACACAAATATAGGTAAATACACTTAGGTGGTTTCAAGACGAATGTTTACACTACCGTACCAAATATGAACACTGTAGTGCCAGTGTATCTCACAAAGACAATGTAAAATATGGAGCACAACAAAGAACATCTTCCACTTAAGGCAAATAATGCCTTTTAATAACTATTTATAAATACAGAATCACAAATATGTCCGCCCCCAGTAGCTGAGTGGCCAGCGCGACAGAATGTCAATCCTAAGGGCCCACATTCGATTTCCAGCTGGGTCGGAGATTTTCTCTGCTCATGGACTGGGTGTTGTATTGTACTACTCATCATCATTTCATCCCCATTGATGTGCAAGTCGCCAAAGTGGCGTGAAATCTTAAGACTTGCACCCGGCGAACAGTCTACCCGACAGGAGGCGCTAGTCACATCACAGATATCTTTGACCCTGGCCTCCATTTCTCCTTTGCGTAGCTGCTTACTTTTTTGTGAAACCAGTGATAAGTCAATGCTACATCAAGAGTAGCACTCTTAAGTATTGTCCAATTTTGTTTATAAAATATATAATATCTCTAAAAGGCGTACAAATTCGAAATCAGTACTTCCAGAAGTGTCTTATCACTTACTCCTGTTTCAGTGGTCCTTATGTCTTTTTGGTCATATCATATCCTGTAGCAGCAAAATTACTGGCTTCAGATTCAAGTAAATTACATATCCCATTCACCTTTTGCTAGCTTCCTTCAATGCTGCGTCTTGCCAGATGCTCAATAAAAAAAGAATTCTTTGGTTAAATACTTTGTTAATTGTTTCCACATACCTCGCCACCTCTTAAGTTTCTACAATACCACAGCAAAGTAGCAGCAAGAGCTTCATTATTAAATATGAACGAATTGGTAGGTGGAAGTTGTGTGGCCGAAGTGCAGACTCTGACCAAATGACATTGTAGAAATGACATTGTGACAACAATGTACGTCACTGGCCAAAGGTAAGGCTTCCTCTCATAGGCGGAAGATAGGAATAGGAGGGTTGGGAGAAATCACCTACCTCTCCCGGTAAATTATGAAACAGTCTCCCTTTCTTTTCACTTACTTTTTCTGCCCCCTCTGTGCCTGTGCCCTTGGCGGACATCAATCTTGCCACCCACTTGGTACAGCCCTGACCATGATTGGATTGATGGAAAACAGTTGCCGCCGAAGTCAGCTTCCAATGGAAACAACGTGTTGTTACAAGGTCAACATCAACTAATAGGGTTTGCAACAATGGGTAGATCATTTACAGAGCACCAAATCAGTTGCCATTTCAGTGTTGCACAACAGTTGGTGAGCAGGCATAGCATACTGAACCATCATCTTTCAGAACACACCACCAACTCTACTTGCCAACTATTACAGTGCACATCAGGGGTGACTGCAGGATTTTGTATCAGTAGTGGCTAGACATTTTCCCCATACATGTGGTTTAGGAATTTTGAGGACCAAGCTACCAGTATATAATTATATTAAAACCTGTTTTTAAAATCCCAGATTTTACATTTTCCCGCCATTTGCGTAATTTTCAGTTTTTCCCATCATAAGTCCTAGTCTCTCAATTAACTGTTTTCCTCCCATTAAAAATTTCATGTGGATTACATTATCTACATTTTGTGCTAATTCATCTCTACCACAAGCTTCAACATTTCAGTTCCAACTTCATTTAAAGTTTCTCAAGACTTGTGCAATTTATGACTCACTTTACACATGTTTTGTACAATTTTTACATTATGCCGTTTGTGTTTTGGGTCACAAAAATTGGAACCCTGCAGTTACAGATCCCTTTTCATGTTCATAAACAAAGTGACTTCTCATTAGCAACTGCCACCACCACCACCACCTCTCCCCACCTTCTGCAGGCACCCCTGTAGCACAGAGAATGTAATGGGGGCAGGAATACCACCATGGACCAAGGTTGTCTAATCCTTGGTACCCTGTGATGGGAGGATATGAGTATGTCAGAAACCACATGAGGACATTGTTCAGGTAGGTGGTGGGAATTTACATTCAATGAAAATTAATGAGGGCTCTGATACATCCGCCATCTCACCTGCAAAGAATATACGATGTACCATATGGTACCGTTCATTCATCAACAGAGCATCATAGTGTCGTAGGCAACTTGAAGATACAGGAAACTAATGCACCACTTTTTCACTCCCAAAAATTGTGAGTGGCAGAAAGGCTTAAGGATCACTTAACAGTCTTACGCATGCATACTCCTCCACCTCCTCCATGAAAATGTCACTTGGCCTTAGTTGTATTGAACACGTCTGTGCCACAATCAAGTGGAATATGTGTAATACAGAATGAGTTCCAGCCAATCTCCATGCATCGTGAGTGGCAGTTGTATAGTCACGGAATAAAATGGATCACCAATGCTATCGCTGTCTTCTGAAGATCAAGCTATGACTTGTCACTATATTCAAGGCGAAAGTGGGTGCTGCACACTGCTAGGTATGTGTGTCCAAATTACCTGCTAATGGGTGTACTGAAAGGTGAAGGTGTTAGGGAAAGAAAACATTAAAGGAGGACTAAGGATTAATTGATTAGTTTCACTAAATATGATATAATGTTAAATAATTATTTTTTGTTTGTTTGACAGTATGAGTGGAGTATCATGTGGCAGTTCACTTTCAGCAGCAATAAAAATGTTGCAACTATCCAGCTGATTTCTTTAGCATTGACTATAACCACATTGTCCACCGTCAAACACAGAAAATGAATTAGTGTATGATATTCCACTTTATTACTTCTTGGTTTTGGCTACCCTAGCAATGTGCCATGGTACTGTGGCACTGAGAATTAAATGTGTATCATGACTGCAGACGAATGGGGTGGTTATAATTAAAGTGCAACTACTCACGGAGGTCCTGGGCAGGCTGTAATTACAGTGTCCAGTGGAGGCTGTAATTACAGTGTCCAGTGGAGGCTGTAATTATAGTATGGCAATGAAACTTGATAGATGTGCTGATGCATTAATGTGGAACCACCAATTTACCCTGGAAAAAATTCGTTCCAGTTTTGTCCAATAGGTGAAAATCTGGCTCTATAAAGCATCTCATTGATGTCTGCAGTACTCCTACTGAAGAAACTGTGTAATGCTTTCTCACTTGTTTGTCCTTTTCTGTCCACCTCTTTTCCTAATCCAATATATAGGGTGATTATGATTCAAGTTAAATTTTCAAAACACTGTAGAAATAACAACACTGGTCAGAATGATGTCAAATTGCAAGGGAATATTATCAGAGAAGGGGGAAAACGTATGGCAGAAGAAAAAAAATAATGTGAAAATTGATCAATAGATGGCACTGCATGTGTCAGAATACATAAATGAAAACACATGGCTTGCCCACGACCACTGAAGTTGGCATAAACATGCCAGGTGCTTCTGGTCCTGTTGCCTGTACTGTCACTGGTTAAGTGCTATGAGTGTCTTTTGCACAACCATGTCATTACAGTTCTCCAACAGCATGGATGTGTGGATGGTATCATTTTTCCTCTTCCTCCTTTCATGCCTGCAACATTCACCATGACTTTCTCAATGCAAGATTGCACTCTACTTGTAAAGCTGTAATACAAGAATGATGACAGTGCACATGTCACTTGCAGAAGTTCCGAACACTGAAGGGTTTGAAAAAAAGGCATGGGTCTGGAGAAAATGATTTGGAAATTCAAAAATATGGGTTCTTTTGGTGAGCAACATGGTAGAGGGAGGAAACAAATTGATTTGACATCAGTGGAAGCAGTGGTCATAGCAATGCAGGGAGGAGAAGAGTGGTAGTGTGCAAATGTGTAGTGCACGGAGAATTGTCCAAACATTGGACATAAGTATGAGCACTGTGCATAAAATCCAATGAAACATCCTTCTTTCCTATCCATTCAAAATTACCCATTTGCACAAGTTGCTTCCTATTGACCTGCTTCAGAATTTCTTGCTCACATGGAAGTGGACAATGATTGGCCATGGAAGATTTTGTGACCAGACAAATCCCACTTCCATATTACAGGATATGTCAATACACAGAATTGTCAAGTATGGGCAACAGAAAATCCACATGCAAATCAACCAGAACCAGTTTATCCTGAAAAAGTCACTGTGTGATGCGGGTTTATGGCATCATTTATCATAGTGCTAAATTTTTCAAAGAGACATGTGCTTCCAGTCCTGTTACCTGTACTGTCACTGGTGAGTGCTATGAATGTCTTTTGCACAACCATGTCATTCCAGTTCTCCAACAGCGTGGATGTGTAGATGGTATCATTTTTATGCAAGATGGCACACCTCCGCACATTGCAAATCCAGTTAAGCAGCTGCTGAAGCGCCATTTCAGAAATGCTAGAATTATCAGCCACCATTTCCCTGCAGTGTGGCTGTCCTGATCACCTGATCTTAATCCATGTGACTTCTGGCTGTGGGGCCATCTGAAAGATGTTGTGTTCAGTGTTCCAACTGCAAACATAGCTACATTGAAGGCACGTATTGCACAACACATTGTGAATGTAACCCCGGAAACACTTTGATCAGTTGTGGAACATACTGTTTCTCAATTTCAACTTGTTGCAGAAAACAGTGGACAGCATACTGAACATGTTTTGAGCCAGTGTATTTACTTATATTTGTGTATATAAATCGACTTCTAGTTATCTTCTTTGTGTCTGAATAAATTCACATGTGTTTGATAAATTCCCATCTAAAACCTACGTGCAGAAACTTAATGTAAAATTTGAATATATTTCTTGTGTTAATTGTATCAAACCTCAGGTGTGAATCATGATATATTATTTTCATTAGCTGCGTGCTGAAAAAACGTATTTCCTGCTGTAGCAGCAGTTGTAATCAACATTTGCACTTTACACTATTTCAATAATAGTACCGGTATGTTGCTTCGAAAAAAATGTTTCATTCAAAATTTAAATGTGTATTTATGCAAATAAATGTATACTTTCAGAGAATTTTCAAGTGTTGTGTATATCATATTTCATACTAAGTCGGTGCTTGTAATTCACAGTTACTGTAGCACATATTATAACTAACATGTCAAGTCAAACCCAGTTTTGAGTTTCAACAAGGGTGTACAGTGCCTGCATTTTCGTGAATTTTCAAGTTTGTTAGCGACCATAATCACAAGAAAGTTTCAGGAAATCAGTAGCTTTCAGCTTAGGTCTTTCTGTTGCCTTAACAGAAACTTTTTTATGCGTATGAATTGCTTCAGTCCTTTGACAGAATTAGTAACAGTTCTAGTTTAACAGGTTTAGTTTATTTTAAAATTTTTGTTTACTGTTGTGTAAAACCCCACATCAGCCACAATGCAGACCCGCTGTGAATGCCATTCTTAACCACAAGATGAGTTGGTTGATTTATGTAAGCAGCTATGAATCACCCTGACTACTGTCAAACAATTGGAAGTAGCTCTGACTGAGTGTTTGAGGTTCCAGCGAGTCATTTATCACAAATACTGAAAGTATCTCAAGTATTGTCCTCTCCTACAGATACTGTTCTCTCTGCAGGAAGTAATGGACCTACCACTACTTATCTACTTGATCATGGGCAGCTTGTCAGTGACAGGGCTAGTTGCCTTGAACAAGGGAGCCAGGGACCCTAACCAACAAGTTTGAGGTGCCATCTTCCAATGAAACTGAAAATGAGCCAGTGTGATTCCCCTCACTTGTTAGGAAATCTGCTTTATCCATGTCAAGGGGAGGCAAAGGCAAAAGAGTAGATGTTTAAAACTGTGAGCTTTCAGTATCCTCACATGTCGAATTATGGCAATTTTGATACCATTTTATTTATCTTTCCAGTTATTCACATTTCTGGTGAGTGGCAGTTTATATCTGACAGACATGTGTCCAACAATGAATGCTGGCAGCCCTGGCACAGACCACACAGTCTGAATATTGAGTTCAGGGAGTTAAGTAGTTAATTCTATAATAACTGTCAATTAAGTTAATATTACACCACAAGGAAGTTAATTAGAGTCTATTTGATATTACCTATTGAAGGTTTCACTCGTTTCAAAGTAGTTCTGGGGAAAAAAAAGAAAAAAAAAAAAAAAAAAGAAAGTAACCTAAGGGCCAGTTTCCATGTACTTTAGACATAGGTTCACATACAAATTTAAGACATTTGCGTAAGTATTAATTGAAGAATTTAGATTGTTTTCATTACAAATATACTTAGTAATGCCACATCTACTCGGGAATTAAAGGTTTTAATCTCTGTCTTCTAACTTCTTTCAGAACATATAAAGTCCATACGCACATATGTGATCTTAGTACTAATTTTTTGGTGTATATAAATTTTGAATTTTAATGCTAGTTTAAGTGCATTATATTAATAGTATACACATATATTAGCATTCCACATAACGTGAGTGCCTCTTGTGATCTGTAGTTAATAGAATATTACTGTAATATGTATATAATATTGTAAACAACCATGAGTGAGAAGTATTTGTGCTGCCATAGGAAAATTACATCTGGGGTTCTATACCACTATTGTGAAAGATGGTTACAATGGGGGGGGGGGGGAGAGGAGGAATGTAGTGGCATGGGAATTGGGGAAGTAAATGAGTCTCTTCCATGGTATTGCAGAATATGTCCAAATGATAGAAAATAGCTGAACAGGAAGGGGACATTAGAGGCCTTTAGGCTGAACTGGATAGTGCTAGGGAGGACCTGATGAGGTTAAGAGGGGAGAATGGTGAAGGCAGGTGGGAAGTGGTGGCAAGGAACAGGGTCTACAGAAAGAGAACATTATCTGTCACCTTCATCATTGGGTTAACCAATAAATTTGCCTTGTTACCTCAGTTAACTAAGGAAGAGGCTCAGGTAGATGTAAGTGTAGTCGTCACTCAACGGACTTTCACTAGGAAACCAACTGTTTCAAAAAAAAATAGAAAAGAGGAGAAAGTTCTGTTGTTAGGTAGTAGCCATGGAAGAGGTGTGGGCCAGATCTTTCAGAAAAAATTAGGTGACAGGTACCAAGTCACAATTTTTTTCAAGCCCAGTGCATGTCTTAGCCAAGTGACAGAGGATGTAGGATCATTGTGCAAGGGTTTTAAGAAGCAGGAGTATGTTGTGGTAGTGGGTGGAGTGGGAAACAGTATTGACAGGGATCAGGACTACAATATTGAGTTTGACCTGGTAAAAATAACACCTGCAATGAACCATACAAATGTTGGCTTGGTTCTTGCTTTCATGCAGTATGACTGGCACCAACTGAACAGCTCTGTCAGGAGGGTCAATATGGAGCTTGATCCTCTGCTTTGGGTGGCTACTTTGTCAGGCATAGGTTTGGTTCCTGTTGATGATATTTGTAGGTGGGACTTCACAAGACATGGCCTGCCTCAAACTGGAAAAGGAAGGGTAAATTGGCTGGTTGATAGCAAAAAGGGAGCACTGAAACTCTTGAGAGGACCTCCTTTTTAGGCTAAGATCAGTGTACAATGATTCAACAGACAGGCAGGTACTAGAAATGTTCAACTATCACAAGATTCTCATAAAAGTATGAAAAATAATGTTAGTGTCACAAGACTCTGTAAAAGCACAGTGAAAAATGTTAGTACATTGTACCACAATATCAGGGGATTAAAAAACAAAGTAGATGAGGTTCTTGTTTGTTAGGAGATTTAGAAACTCGGGGTGAAACAGATGTGCTATGCCTGTCTGAACATCATACAATCACAGATATGGGAAAGGTAAGTGTAGGTGGATATAAGCTTTCAGCACTTGTAAGTAGACACACCATGGAGAGAGGAGGAGTTGCCATATATCTTAAAAGCTACCATAAAGTGAAAAATTTAGAAATTAAAATGGATCCATGTATGTGTGATCTTAAACTAAATAATTGTTCTTTTATAATTTTAGCCATGTATAAGTCTCCATTGGCAACTTTTCAGCTATTTTTTAACAGCTTGGATTCTTTGTTGTGTTATCTGTCAGACAGAGGGAAGCAAATCATTGTTTATGGGGATTTCAATGTAGATTTTCTGAAAGTGTCTGATAGCTTGCCCTTGAAGTATTACTTGGTTCTTTCAATTTGATGTCAGTTATTGATTTTCCTGCCCAAGTGGTACAGGAAAGCAGCACCCTGATAGATAATGTTTTCATAGACCAAGATAAATTTAATCAAATAAAAAAATTTCATGCTAAGAATGGTCTGTCTGATTATGATGCACAGGTAGTTACAGTATATAACAAAGCTCTATATGGTAATGCAAAACAGTTCTCCAAAATAGTATATTCAATTAACAATTCAACAATTAAAAATTTTATGGAAAGCTTGCAACAGTTAAATTGGCATGAGGTGTACTGGGAACCTGATCCTAATTTAAAATTTAACCTGTTTCATGATACCTTTGTGAGTATATTTGAAAGCAGTTTGCCTAAGTAAACAGTGGAATATAATTGTAAAAAAACCATCTAAAAAGCCAGGGCCTACTAAAGGCATAAAAATATCCTGTAAACAAAATTGGTATATTGAAGATGCAATACCTATGCAATTTGATAAAATTGAAATTCAACCCACCTCTCCTACTGAAATTAGGAAAATAATAAATTCACTCAAAAGTAAAAGCTGACATGCAATTGACGATATTTCGAACAGAGTACAAAAAACTTGTTTCCAACAGATAAATAGGATTCTCAGCCACATATGCAGTAGCTCATTGAAGCAGGACTTTTTCCAGATAGACTGAAATATGTTATTGTTAAACCATTGCATAAAGAAGGGGATAGGTCTGATGCTAACAACTACAACCCAATCTCACTTCTGACAGCTTTATCAAAAATATCTGGAAAAGTAATGTATTCAAGAACAGTATCAAATATTTATAAAAATGAAATACTAACAAAATATCAAATTGGTTTTCAGGAAGGCTCTTCAACAGAAAATGCTATACATGCTTTCACTGATCAAATATTAAATGCTTTGAATAACTGAACTTTATCCATTGGGATATTCTGTGACCTCTCAAAGGCTTTTGACAGTGCTAATCATGAATTTCTTCTAGATAACCTTTGATATTGTGGAACGAGTGGGACAGTGCACAAATGGTTTATCTCATATTTAACTGGAAGAATGCAGAAGGTAGAAATGAACAGTACAGGTAGTCTGTCAAAATCGCCAGAGTCCTCTAACTGGGGAGATATCAAGAATGGTGTCACACGGGATTCAGTCTTGGGTCTCTTATTATCCTTAATACATATTAATGACTTGCTACTCTATATTCATGAAGATTGCAAAGCTAGTTCTTTTTGCTGATGATACAAGTATAGAAATCACAACCAACAAACAAGAATCAGCTGACAAAATAGTATTTAACGTCTTTCAGAAAATTATTAAGCTGTTATGTGTAAATGGACTCTCAAAAAATTTTGAGGAAACACAGCATATACAATTCTGTACAGCAAATGACATAACACCATTGATAAATATAGAACAGAAGTCTGTTGCTAAGGAAGAATATTCAAAATTTCTGGGTGAATGCACTGATCAGAAATTGAGCTGGAAGAAAGACATTGATGATTTGCTGAAACTGTTAGGTTCAAATACTTATGCTATCAGGGTTATTGCAAATTTTGGTGATAAACATGATGGTAAATTAGCCTACTATGCCTATTTTCATTCACTGTTTTCATATGGCATCATATTTTGGGGTAATTCATCATCAAGAGAAAAAGTATTCATTGCACAAAAGTGTGCAATCAGAATAATAACTGGAGCACACTCATGATCACTTTGCAGACATTTATTTAAGGAATTCAGGCTATTCACAGTATCTTCATAATAAAAATATTCACGTATGAAATTTGTTATTAATAACCCATCCCAATTAAAAAATAATAGCGAATTGCATGGCTACAACACTAGATGAAAGAATGATCTTCACTATTCTGGGTTAAATCTGATTTTGGCACAGAAAGGGGTGAATTATGCTGCCACAAAAATCTTTGGTCATTTGCCAAATAGCATTAAAAGTCTGACAGATAGCCAACGAAGATTTAAAAACAAATAAAAAGAATTTCTGAATGACAACTCCTTCTACTCAATAGAGAGATTTTTGGATATGAAGCAGTAACTGTAAAAGAAGAAAAAAAAGTTATTTTGTTTAAAGAAAACTTGCGTTAAAATGGCATGTTCCACATAGTTAAGAAATGTCTTATTCATGATCTATGGAACAAGTATTACTGTGGTGTAACATTACCCCATGGGTAGCGAGAGAGTTGTAGCATCTCACAGTTCATTACAGCAAGGATTTCCGAAATTTTCCTGTGATGGAACACTTTGAGAATATTGGTAATTTGAAAAACATCTTGTTAACAAAATTAACAAAATATTAACAAGTGAGAAAGACTTTGTTTTATTCAGTGATTACTTGCATTTTAAATCATAACTAATAATATAGAAAAATATAATAACATTTTTAAAAAATCAGGCAAAATGTTGCAAATAATGACATGTTATTAATAGTTTTTTTGTGGAGCACTTATTTATTTCCCAGTGTTCAGTGGAACACAATATGAGATTTTGGAATGGAATGTCAATGATTATTGCTTTGTCGCCAATGAAATTTATGTATCTGCTGTAATGTACTAGAGTCTTTATGGCAAATACATTCAGTATGCATCACTTGTAAAACTAACTTTAAATTCAAAGAATACAAATCCAGTTCTTGCCTGATCCTAAATATGAATAGTCACAATAATGAATGGTAAATGGAGTCATATTCGTTGGCTGTGTAGTGAAGGGAATTAATGTGGCGCTATTCAGCTCACAATAGAGGCAAGTAGCATTTTATATGGTGGAATCAAGAAAAGGGCTACAAGATCTGCAAATACATCTCTGGAGACGCTGTTCAATTGCCAACAGCAGACTTACAGAGACTACTATTCAGATTTTACTATGGCACAGCGAACATTAGAGAAGAACAACTTTGAATATGAGCGAACAATGAATTTTCATCACTGTAAATTAAAATTCATTATTAACTGTGTGTGCAGAGTCTAAACTTAAAAATGGAAATCAGTAATCAAATTTCAACAATTTATGGAGACAAGTCTAGTCCAGAACCCTATCAGAACTAACCCAAATGCCGAAATGAAGACTGACAATGAGAACAAACATTTTAATTCTGGAGAAATTGAAAATTTCAAGGTAGCTTCCACAGTGTCAGTGCAGAAAAATTAAACAACGAATGGTGTAAGACGTCGTGAGTACATATTAACTGAATTGCTGAAAAGCATAAAGAAGGGCTATGAGCAAAAAGAAGCTGATAAAAACAAACAAAGGAAAAGACTCAGCAAATAAAGAAATTAACATTCAGCAGCTTAAGAAATTGTTCCAACAAATGCACAGTGATGGACTTAAAACGAGTAGCTACACAAAACAAGAGTTTCACAACCTCATGATTGACATGAATCAAGTTAAAAGCTCTCAGACCACTTGCAAAGGAAATAAAAATACCGTAGAGAAGCTACTATTGGCCACACAACAACAATGTGCTAAGCTCGATACGAAAGTCAATGAACTGTATGAAGCTGTCAAGGCAAAGCATGTTCTTAATATGCCAATAGACAAAAATCTGATTTGTAAGGAAGTCAGTAGACTTATTCATAAAGATTGTTGAATGCATTTGTGTACAAATACTTTTCTGGTTAGTATAAATGGAAATGATCAATTCAAAGAATTCAAAGATTTCATGAAACAATTCAAAATTAATTTAGTTTCATTACAGTGGCAATGTAAAAGCAAAACTGTGCACATAGTTGGGTCAACTGTGTAGTAGCTAGTCAGTATCAGTGTTTGGTGAGTTGCAGGTGGCTTTTTGCTGGAAATATTTGTCACACGAGAATAAGCAAAGTGTTAAGAGAAATTGTTTTTGCGCCACAATTATAACAGAGGTCGGGGAAGTACGCCAGACATTTTGCAGAAACACTGGGAGATGAATAGCATTTGCATGACTGAACTGAAGTTGATGTCTTCAAGGCATTTTTAACCAAATACCTACCATGGAACAATCATGACAGATCGGCTTCCAGAACATTTGACAATTTTTACGAACTGTTATGCATCATGGGTCACTTGGAAGGATTAGAAAATGAAAGGAATGTGTAAAAATAAAGATTTCAATCCTCAGGATAAGGGTAGGCAAGGAGACAATGGATGACAACCTTGCTGCCAGTGGGATTCCGTCCGCCCCCATAGCTGAGTGGTCAGCACGACGGAATGCCATGAAAAGGGGACTGGCTTCAATTCCCGGCTGGGAGTTGTGTTGTCTTCACCATCTTCATCTCTTCCCCATCGACGCGCAGCTACGCAAAGTGGCGTCAACTAAAAAGGAGTGCAATTTCGGACAATCCCTTCTTAAACGACGCCTACAGTATAGGATCCACACTCTCTCCAAATTTCAGTTTTCTATCCTCAGGGGTTTGGCCGGGGTGATGATGAGTCAGTGACTCAGTCTGGACCTTTCTATAACCGAACAGACAAACACAAATTTTCAAAGATTTAGCTTCAAAAATGCTTGTACAATGAAATATTTCCATAAACACCTTCATATCCCGTTCACCCCCACGTTCAAAAACAGTGAAACATATATTTTTTATTTCTGAGAAGCCAAATATAAATTTTTATACATTTAGCTTTAAAAATGCTTACATTATAAAATATTTTCATAAAAAAATCTCATCCCCTATTTCACCCCCTTTGGGTTCAGTTTCCAAAAAACTGAAACACGCATTTTTTTATTTGTAACCGTGAAGTCAAACACCAACGTTCATAGATGTAGCCTTAAAAATACTTTGGGAGTTCTTTAATAATGATATATTAAAAAAAAAAAACACCTTTCGTCCTCTTTTTCACTCCCTTAGGGTTCGAGTTTCGAAAAAGTGCGGGTATTTTACTGCAGTCTATTGACATTAGCATAGCGATGTGGAGCTGTGATGCATTTCCAGATACTGTTATCTGTTGTAGCATTAGAACAACGCCTAAGAGAGAAATCGATAACATCGCGAACAAAACAATCGCGTAAACTGTTTCCGTTTGTCTGTGGTCTCAATACGTATTCTAATCTTTTAGGAGACATGACTGGAAGTGACGTCATGATTACTTCATCAACTTATAATACATATACGGCGGTTTGTAGGGCTAGAGTAAAAGTTGCGTGCATTAGTCTTATCTTGCAAGTCCTTAAACTTCCTGAACTTCGATCTCCCAATAGATTTATCTTCCACCAAGCCACGAGAATCATGGAATCCTTTACACGTCCCCTCTTGAGAATAATTATGTTTATTCTTGGTACACGGTTATTGACCAAGGACCTGCAAATCCGATCAGTTCCCGAAACGTCGTATGCAAGTGATAAATAATTGTAGATACACTCCTGGAAATGGAAAAAAGAACACATTGACACCGGTGTGTCAGACCCACCATACTTGCTCCGGACACTGCGAGAGGGCTGTACAAGCAATGATCACACGCACGGCACAGCGGACACACCAGGAACCGCGGTGTTGGCCGTCGAATGGCGCTAGCTGCGCAGCATTTGTGCACCGCCGCCGTCAGTGTCAGCCAGTTTGCCGTGGCATACGGAGCTCCATCGCAGTCTTTAACACTGGTAGCATGCCGCGACAGCGTGGACGTGAACCGTATGTGCAGTTGACGGACTTTGAGCGAGGGCGTATAGTGGGCATGCGGGAGGCCGGGTGGACGTACCGCCGAATTGCTCAACACGTGGGGCGTGAGGTCTCCACAGTACATCGATGTTGTCGCCAGTGGTCGGCGGAAGGTGCACGTGCCCGTCGACCTGGGACCGGACCGCAGCGACGCACGGATGCACGCCAAGACCGTAGGATCCTACGCAGTGCCGTAGGGGACCGCACCGCCACTTCCCAGCAAATTAGGGACACTGTTGCTCCTGGGGTATCGGCGAGGACCATTCGCAACCGTCTCCATGAAGCTGAGCTACGGTCCCGCATACCGTTAGGCCGTCTTCCGCTCACGCCACAACATCGTGCAGCCCGCCTCCAGTGGTGTCGCGACAGGCGTGAATGGAGGGACGAATGGAGACGTGTCGTCTTCAGCGATGAGAGTCGCTTCTGCCTTGGTGCCAATGATGGTCGTATGCGTGTTTGGCGCCGTGCAGGTGAGCGCCACAATCAGGACTGCATACGACCGAGGCACACAGGGCCAACACCCGGCATCATGGTGTGGGGAGCGATCTCCTACACTGGCCGTACACCACTGGTGATCGTCGAGGGGACACTGAATAGTGCACGGTACATCCAAACCGTCATCGAACCCATCGTTCTACCATTCCTAGACCGGCAAGGGAACTTGCTGTTCCAACAGGACAATGCACGTCCGCATGTATCCCGTGCCACCCAACGTGCTCTAGAAGGTGTAAGTCAACTACCCTGGCCAGCAAGATCTCCGGATCTGTCCCCCATTGAGCATGTTTGGGACTGGATGAAGCGTCGTCTCACGCGGTCTGCACGTCCAGCACGAACGCTGGTCCAACTGAGGCGCCAGGTGGAAATGGCATGGCAAGCCGTTCCACAGGACTACATCCAGCATCTCTACGATCGTCTCCATGGGAGAATAGCAGCCTGCATTGCTGCGAAAGGTGGATATACACTGCACTAGTGCCGACATTGTGCATGCTCTGTTGCCTGTGTCTACGTGCCTGTGGTTCTGTCAGTGTGATCATGTGATGTATCTGACCCCAGGAATGTGTCAATAAAGTGTCCCCTTCCTGGGACAATGAATTCACGGTGTTCTTATTTCAATTTCCAGGAGTGTAATATTGACATAGACGGCCGCGCGGGATTACCCGAGCGGTATAGGGCGCTGCAGTCATGGACTGTGCGGCTGGTCCCGGCGGAGGTTCGAGTCCTCCCTCGGGCATGGGTGTGTGTGTTTGTCCTTACGATACTTCAGGTTAAGTAGTGTGTAAGCTTAGCGACTGATGACCTTAGCAGTTGAGTCCCATAAGATTTCACACACATTTGAACATTTTTTTGACATAGACGTGTAAACATCAGGTTATGCACCATTTCGAGTGTGAAGTACATACTATAGAACATCTCTATATGTACCAAGAATCGTTTCATGATATTTTCCATGGTTTACCTCGTTATTTCGTACTGGCAGCTTCGATTTTCGGTGCCCTTCTTCACTTAACACGGGAGGAAATTGAGCAGAGTAATTTATTATTTCAACCATAGTAAACATTATGAAGCAAGTGATGTGTGGTCTGCATCAGTTGGAAACATGTTTATGTATGTGTAAATTTTATCCATTATTTCCTACGTAGCCCACACTTCTGTTTTATATTGCTTTAATCTTTAACCAACGCGTTGAGTAGCTTCACCAAATCGGAGAGGTATTTCCCGTGTGTTTAAGTTCTTGACCGTTGTTAGACTGGTGGTGAAAGGGACTTCTTTGATCACTCCCCTTTCCCGAGGTTGTTTGTTGGTAATCAAGTGTGCATGGGACGAGTGACTCGAAATCGAGTGTATGGCACTCGGCTGAAATTTGAAACCGGTCACGAGACACCCCTCGCGCGCTAATTCTGCGCCACTATATTGGATTCATCATATTTCGGTTGTTTCTGTATTATAACATGCGTGTAGTGACATACTGACATTTTAAGGCAAAGGCGCAATGGAGGTGTATCACTCTAGGTCGATTTATTATAATTAAATGCCAATTAATGGTACATCATTTGAAAACGTTCTAAGAAAATTTAGTATAACTAGTTTTAAAGGAGCAATTTTCGTGTGTTTCCTGTGGTCGTGTGATTAAAGACGGGCTATTGTAGAGCGCAAGACAGGGTTTGAAACTACGTAGACGCTGTGTTTTCTTTTTGAATCTTCGCATTTGTAACACATTCTGGGAGTTTCTTATTAATGTAGCAGAAGTATGTTCTGCAATATTCGATGTTAATTGTACGTAAGAGTGTGCTCTTTCAGCAATGAGTTCCTTCCATTTTGTGATTTAATTCTGATTAGAAAACGAAAGATGGAATCGCTGTGAGTGAAACGACCAGCAATGACATTTATATTCCTTCTTGTCACAAATATCTGACTGTCTTTTTCAATTATACCGCGGTATCTAGTGGTGTAGTTGACCAGGAACCTAAGAGAACAGCTTAAATTGCTGCACGTAAAACGAGGGGCAATAATTTTTATAGACTTGCTCGCCAATAGTACTTTGCCGTTTATTCGGAATATGTGGCGATTTTCAGGTGTGATTAGCAAGGAACCTAAGAGCACAACTAAGAGCAATCACGTTTATACCCATGCTTATCACAAATATTTAGCAGCGATCGAATACTTAATCGTAAATTTCTGTCAAGAGCGAGAGCCGTCACGTGATCCCTTCTCGATTTCAGCCGATTGCCAGAACTATTTACGATATTTTGTTCTCGTTGCATGGGCATCCTCCCGCTGGGATTCGATGAGGGAACATCGTTAGTTAAGCGCGTACTTGGAAACTTAGAGTCATGATCAGGCTGTGAAAGTCTTTAGCGTAACGGAAGTATTTAATTATTTTCCTTCGCAGCTTTGTTTTCGGATTCCGTGATTTATTTAGAGTAGGGAATGGTAGAATTTTCATGATTATTCAGGGGCTACCTTTGTTCCACTGTAACTTTGAGAAGTGGATGTGTGACCTAACTCGAGGTGCTTAGTTTATAGTGCCTCCATCTCTAACGTGAACTCATGTGTAATTGTGCCTTGGTATGCGTGTAATTCTTTTCCTTGCCCTAGTTCAATATACATTCACCTACATCTACATCATACTCCACAAGCCACCTAATGGTGTGTGGCGGAGGGTACTTTCGGTACCACTATCTGATCCCTCCAACCCTGTTCCACACGCGAATAGCGCGTCGGAAGAATGATTGTCGATAAGCTTCTGCATTGGCTCTAATTCGTCGAATTTTCTCCTCGTGGTCAATACTCTAGATGTTCGTGATGGGAAATAATAGGTTGTCCGACTCCTCCTTAAAAGTGCTGTCCCGAAATTTCAATAGTAAATCTCTCCGTAATGCACAACGTCTCTATTGTAACGTCTGCCAGTGGAATTCGTTTAGCATCTCCGTAACGCTCTGTCGCCAGCTAAACGACCCCGTGACGAAACGCGTCGCTCTTCGTTGGAGCTTCTCTATCTCCTCTATCTGTCGTATCTGCTAGGGATCCCAGATAGATGAGCAATACTCACGAATGGGGCGAACAAGCGCCTTATAAGCCCCTTCTTTCGGGATGAGTTTTTCCTTAAGATTCTTCCGATCAATCTGGTGTTTGCTTTCCCTACGATCTGTTTTATATGGTCATTCCACTTAGGGTCGCTCTGGACAGTCTAGATATTTTACTGCAGACACTGTCTCCAGCTGTTTGTCAGCAACAGTGAAACTGTGCAGTAGTGGATTTCTTTTCCTATCTATGAGCAATATGTTCGAGTTTTCTTTGTACTCTCTATTCGTGCGCATTGTCCTACTGGTCTTACGTGTTCATATTTCGTTCAGTGGGCCGTCTGTTCCATATTTCCCTATTTTCATTCTCAATCTTTCGTTATATTGAATAATCTGTGCTTAAGCTGCTTTCCCATGTGAAATTATTCTTGAATTTTCTGTATGTTCTGAAACTTGCTTTGCTTGTGTTACTACAGAGAAGTCTAGTCTTCAGTTTTTCTTGCACATTATCTCACCGGTATTACTGCGTTTCTCTCTATCTTTTTTGAACGTGTGTTTGTTACTTAATCAATTTACAACCATTTACGATAATTCGCACGACTGCTACCTTTGTTAAATTACTCAACCACGTGGACTCCTGCTTTCGGTTTTGCGTGTAAATATTTTCGGATCAGTTTTACATTAATGCTTGCTTTATTTATTCTCAGCATGAGGCCGATCAGTACGAATTTCTTTGACAGAATTGTGAGTGTACGTAATGGTCTAATTTCTTCGTATCTTTAACCTCTTTTGTTGAATACAGTTGAGAGTGTGCTAGTCCATGCTTCCCTTCCTTGAATTTCGTGTGTGATTCAAGAAATAGAATCCCTTTATGGGATATAACACGATTTTAATTAAATGTTATTTAGTGAGTAAATCAGGCACCATCAACTGTTAACGTTGGGATGTTATTTTTTGCATGTTAATGCCAGTTTTCATGGAAATAATATTTCATAAGCAAAATTTTGCACACTATCTCAACATTCACTTTGTCCCAATGTTCTGGCCTGAGCTTCCTAGGCACCATCCGAAGCGTTACTAAAGCGCAAATCATAGTAGGGCAAATGTATTTTTTTTTTTCCTGAGGATATAAGTGATTTATTTTAAACGTTGCTGAAGGAAGCAAAGGTTTCAATGACAATGGTGAACGTCTAAAGGACATCAGTAAACTAGAAGCGCATTTCCCCCAAAATGAATAGTAATAGACTATGAGATGTGAACTGTTATAATAAGGTTTGCGCTCTCCTTGTTTTTCAGTGAGATAGTCGTATAGCCGTGTGACTGCAGTGGTAATTTCTTTCAGTCTTTTAATCTACGCAAGTTGATACTAAAATCTTCTAACTTAGTGCGCTGTGGTTGGCTTAGTACTCAGCAAACATTAATATTACAGTTAGTTTTCGCCGCAGCCAGACGCACAACGTCACAGTCCACCGCACACCAGCTACAGACTAAACTGACGGAAAAAAATTCGCAAAATTCGCAACACCGAAAAGAAATTAATGTAAGGTACTGAACTTTCGAGAATAAATTTGCCTAGGTAACATATTTAGCTGATTAACATTGCAAGCTTACAGATTAAGGTAAGCGCGATATAAGCCATTGCAAATGCGAAATGCTGGAACATTAACAACCGGTGCAGCCACCTGAACGTTCAGTGCGAGAAGCAAACGTGCATGCATTGTGTTGTACAGGTGCTGGATGTCGGTCTGTTGCACTTGCTTGATCAATATAGGAACAGTTAGCGCTGTTTGTTGATGACGTTGGAGTTGTCATCCGATGATGTCCCACATGTGCTTGATTGGAGACAGATTCTTGATCGAGCAGGCCAATGCAACATGTCGACAACCTGCAGACGTGGCCGAGCGGCTCTAGCCGCTTCAGTCTGGAACCGCGCGACCGCTGCGGTCGCAGGTTCGAATCCTGCCTCGGGCATGGATGTGTGTGATGTCCTTAGGTTAGTTAGGTTTAAGTAGTTCTAAGTTCTAGGGGACTGATGACCTCAGATGTTAAGTCCCATAGTGCTCAGAGCCATTTGAACCATTTGAAGTCTGCAGACCATGTTGCGTTACAACAGTGTCATGTGGGCGAGCGTTATCCTGTTGCAAAAGACCCTCCGGAATGTTGTTCATGAATGGTAGCACAACAGGTCGAATCAGACTGATGTACAAATTTACAGCCAGGACGCGCCTGTAACCACGAGAGTGGTCCTGCTGTCATACAAAATCACACCCTAGACCATAACACTAGTTCGCAGACAGGGTGGTTGCAAGACCTCAACTGGCCTCTTCCTAACCAACACCCATGGTCGTCACTGACACCTAGGCAGAGCCAGCTTTCATCAGAAAACCCAAAAGAGCTCCACTCTGCCCTCCAACGAGCTCTCATTTCACACCATGGAAGTGGTTTGGGGTCAGTGGAACGCTCGGTAAACAGCATTTGGCTCGGAGCGTTCCTTGAAGTAACCGATATGTAGCAGTTCGTTTTCACTGTTGTGCCAGCTGCTGCTCAAAATGCTTCTACGATGCGGCACAGCTATGCGCCGAACACGATAGTCTTCCCTCTCGGCAGTGCCACGGGGCCATCAAGAGCCCGGTTTTCTTGCAATCGTACATACTCGTGATCACCACTGCCGGCAATCGTGTACAATGGCTACATTCCTGCCCAGTCTTTCTGCAATGTCGCAGAAGGAACATCCATCTTCTCGTAGCCCAATTACACGACGTCGTTCAAATTCAGTGAAGTGTTGACAATGACATGTTTGTCACCTTAAAGGCAACCTTGACTAACATAAACTCATTACATTAAATCTTAAAGGCCACTTAAAGGTACTAGCGCCACTATGACGATGAAAATTTGAACAGACATGAGCTTTCATTTGAAGAAACAAGCCTACCAACTTTCGTTTATGTCGCACAACTCCTTCTCGATGTTGCAAATGTTTTTCCGTCAGAGTATACAACTTTTCACTTTTAACTGTTATGTGTATGAGACTGCAATTTATAACATTCATTGTGTTGTAAGTGTATTACAATAAAATCTATTGCGTCTTAAAGCAGCACCAATCAACTATTCTCTTTTGAGAGGGGTCTCTTATTAATGCAGGAACGTCTGAACACACTGGTGAAAAGTATAATGCAAACAATTTTGTCACAAAAATATGTAGGATAGGAAAAGCATACATATATCGTTGTCCCCAGCTACGCTACGCCGATCAGAGGGCTAGTGAGAAAAACATTATCTCTCCCTCGACCACATATGGTAGATATAGCAAGCACCAGGACATAGCTGCCGATCAAGAGACACATAAACCACGGCAGAGAATATGGATCCAGTCTCGATAAAGAGCAACTCATTAGAATACAGTCTGTATTAACCTTAATTACATATCCCCGAGAATAAATCTAGAAATGATGTGCTGTTAAAATTCCACATACTCGGAAACATAAATAGGTAATGATCTAAGTCCTCTCAATACATTTACTCAATTAGGTATCCATACATGGTGTAAAAAAAAATTACGGCACGAATTCCAGACACATTCCATCTCACATAGATGCAGAAATTATATGACCATGGGTCTGGATATGCTTTGTTTCCATGTCACAACTCATTTTCTCCAACTCATTAATCATGGGAGCCACACACGAACAGAATGCGCCAGCATATCACACGTAATTCTTTCTCAGAGGAGATGATCAATAGGCCCTATGTGGGTACTGACACATGCATCAACCCGCCGCCGTAGCGAATCTCGAATGCGCTGATGTATCCCTGGGGTTTTTCGTATGGTCTCGCAGCCTTCCATAATATGGACGTGGAGACTCTGAACATCTTGTACTGGGGCTGCATTCGTGAGAGCTTTCAAATGCCCTGACTAATAAAAGTGGGTTTAGATCCAGAGAGCGTGGAGGCCATACAACTGGTCCATCTCTACCTATCCATCTGTCACTAAATCTGTTGTTCAGAAGCCGGCGGACATGAATACTAAAACAAGATGGTGCTCCATTGTGCATTGAAGTACATGTTTCGTCGCACAGCTAAAGGCACATTTGCTAATATTCTCTACGAAATTATGATAACTTTATCAGTTGAGCCTGGGTGAAAGAAAGTGAGGCCCTACCAAACAGTCGCCAGCAATGCTGGCCTAAACATTGACAGGAAATCTTTGTTAATGATTTGCTTCAACAGTTGCTTGAGGACTGACGTCTGCCCACATAAGCCAATTATGAAAATTTACAATCTGATCTCGTTGAAACAACACCTCACCCGTGAACAGCACCGTTGGACTAAAATTAAGGTTGGCGCTTCGTTCAATAAACCATTAGCAGGAAAATCGGCTGCAGATAGCGCGTGCCCACGCTCAAAATGGTACGGATACAATTGGTCCTCGTGTAACACTCGCTAGCCAGTAGTGTGGTCAATATTCAGTGTTTTAGCTACATGTCCTGTACTGACACTAGGGTCGTCATCAATTGCATGAACAATTGCCACCTTCCGTTGCTGTGTCCTCGTCGAACGAGGCCTCACCCGGTAGTGAGTATAAGGATTACATGCCCCATGTTCCCCCAAGTCGATGGTCAATGGCTTCAAACGTTTTGCTGGAGGGGCACGTTTGTCCTGGAAATGTCTTCCGGTACAAAAAAAAAATGGTTCAAATGGCTCTGAGCACTATGGGACTCAACTGCTGAGGTCATTAGTCCCCTAGAACTTAGAACTAGTTAAACCTAACTAACCTAAGGACATCACAAACATCCATGCCCGTGGCAGGATTCGAACCTGCGACCGTAGCGGTCTTGCGGTTCCAGACTGCAGCGCCTTTAACCGCACGGCCACTTCGTCCGGCCTTTCCGGTACAAAAATTGAGCGCGAGCTCAAATGCCGTCAGCTAATCCATGCATCAAATGGGCATCTGTGGTCTCTGCCTTCGTGTACACTGCCACTCCATGACCCAAGTCTGTGATTAACTCTACGTAGTAACCTGTGTGCTTGCAACGGTCGTGCCGACTGCTGGAACAGTTGATGTTACCTGTAAACAAGCAATGACGTACGTCGCATGGCAACAGGGACACGTAAAATAAAACACTGGCAGTGCACAATGTAAGCAGACGTCACCAAGAGTGCATGTCCCCTATGATTCTAACGTTCTATTCTTGTGCACTTCCAAAGATTAATGAGTTGGAGAAAATTAGTTGTAACATAGAAACAAATCGCTTCCAGACCCATACTCATATAACAAATTCTTCATCTACGTGTAAGCTAAGTGTTTTACTATTTGTGCTGAATATTTTTGATACATCAGTATATTTGCTTGCAAGACGCTCAAGGCACTAAAGATATACAGCTGATCTTTGCATTCTCAGATTTACTATCACTAGAATTTTCCACGTTCTTAACACTAGCAAAAAACCTCTGTTAAGGTTTTGTAGTGCATACTGGTTTTGGAAATCTGTTTGTGTACGACGAATAGTTATCCATCAGCACAACACAGAATATGACCAAGATATAGTTTATTTCCACGTCAAATCATTAGAAGTGTCTGCCATACAGAGGATAGTTTATAACCAATTATCGGTCCTGATTACCAGGAATGTGTGAGTACTGGGGCAACAGGAGTGCCAGCAAACGTTGCAGGTTGCCTATGTCAGGCGAAAGTGTATATTCAGGGACAAACCTGTTGATCTCTTTCGATTGACAGGTACTTAACCTATTGTTTTGCTAAGAGGATTAAGACTGCCTGGGGATAATCCCTGGTTTGATTAACGTGTTATGACCCCTGGAGATAATCCACCCTTTCGATTGACAGGTCCTTAACCTATTGTTCACTCAGCCCTCCCCCTCCTCCTCCTTCAGCCCAATACCTCAGGGAACACCCTCACCGATGCAAGTACACTATTGATATCAATTTGATTGACCAATTGATTGAATCGACAATTAATTAAATCCATCGTCTGGAAAAAAACAGTACTCCCCCTACAAATTCCCTCCCGGAAATTGGCGCGAAAAAGACTCATTTGATCGCTCATTTGGAGGGAATTCGATTGAAGTATAAGGAATATTGTTTAAAAAATTTAGACAATGTATGGTATTTACTTTGATTCTCTGAGAGATGCGGGTTTAGATCCTATGTCAGTCTGTCTTAGGTTTCGTATTTGTGTGGGAAAACACTGGAATGCGTTCTACAATAGTAATATGATCAGAAAGTCTACCAAAGCAAATGCTTTTTGCTGATACTTTATAAATATAAACTGCTAAAAATGCGGTTTTTGGTGTGTAGAATAACACTAAACGTACAGACAAAAAACATGCAAAAACCTTTGGGTACAGGTCATGATGACAACACTTCCATTCTGAGCTATTCCTGTCTCACTTCTGATGTGGAATAAGTCTAGATTTATATAATCTTCTCGCCAATGTTCCGTAAAGGAACTAAACAAAAATCAGTCGCTCCTACCTTGTAATTTCTCTCCTACAGCTACTGTGTTCCAAAGTGCTGCGTTACGTCAAACTTCTTTTCCTGGCAGTTTAGACTGAGCTGCAAAGCTAAAAGAAAACTGCTTTTATCTTCTGCAGCCTACTAAAGGACGAAAGCCTTTCTTCAACTGTCTGTCCATACTTTTCTCTTCTCCTTACAAAGATAGACCTTATCCCATACGTATATCTTATTTGACGAAGCAAGATCTCATCTCCTGCTATACAGTTCATTAACAAAACAGAATGACTTAGTTTCCACTGTTTTTATAACTTATCGTGGCTGACGGCACACTTTTGGCCTGCACGATCCGAGAGTAGACCCCCCCCTCCCCCGCCCCTTTCCTTCCAGCAAGTGGTGCTGCTTTGTTCGTCATATGCTGCTCCCATGAAACCCGCGACATCTGCTCATAACAGCATCTTACCTTAATTCTAAAATACTACGATAACTTGACTTCTCTATCACCTTTCTTCAATTTGAAGGACATGGGTGTGATCAATCATTTCCTGCGAAAAGATGTGGCACACCTCAAGTCACCTTCTATATTTGATTGGACTTGCAATCCGATTACACTGTTTTGTGTTTGTGCTGCGACGTGGATACTCCAGAGTCATAGGACAGCGTCTGGATCCAGCAACGACAAGCAACATGCAGGTGTTTTGTTTCTATGCCTAGTGTTACAATGGACGCCAAAAACAGCATTTTTAACGCTGTATATTTATGAAAGTATTAGCTCAGATGTTTATCATAAAAATGCGAGGTGCCACTCCCAAGTGAACAGCGTAGCTCAACCACGACAATTGTATGGAAGAACGAGGTAATGTTATCGTAGCGTGAAGGGTCATCATAATGTATGAATGACCTTGATACAGTTTTAAGTATTTCTAAGACGTGTACTTTGATAAAATAATACAAAAAATCTAGGCTTGAACCATCATTCCTGCGCTTATGCACCCTCTGTAGTAGTAAACATCTCAGGATACGTTATTTTATACGAGGATACCAACAGCACTTTGTATAATCAATTCCTACGTCAAATAATTAAAATTATAGACAAACAGATAATATATTTCATTAGATCCCTCCCCAGCTGTCAAAAACAGTTTAGCCGATTGTTCGTATTTGTAGTAAAAATATCTGAGTAAAGAGCCAAGATCGCATGACTTTCGGTCATACTCTCTAAGAGTGAATTTAATTACTCTATTTTGTGTGCATATTATGACGTGAATACCCCATGGCCTTATCCAGGATAAGATGGCTGTGACTTTTTTGCACGCATAGTGTTATTCAACACATCTAAACACACACTAATGAAGGTAAATCATTTTTAACGTCGCGCAGCTCCATTTTATAACAAGAGTGTATTTGTTTGTTTAAAATAATAATAGTGCATGATGGTAAAATGTTTAACATTGATAACATAGGACAACAGCAGGAACTTGTAGGCTGGCAGATAGTGATACTGGGCAGCTCTGACGAATCAGCAGGGGCAGTCCTAACCGTCCAGACTGTAGCGATGAGATGTGAACAGCAGTCGAGCTGACGGGATTTCCGTGCCCCTCTCTTTCCAGGGTGCACTGACCCTGCACCGAGGCAGTCAACAGTAGGCCTAAATGTGTTAAAAGCAGTATATCTCCCACAACTGATACTGCCCGAGAGAACAACCGAAAAAAATGGGTAAAAGCAAGATAAATGGTTTAAAATATTCGACAAATGCCAACAATAGTACTACGTGCAAATAAAAGTCACGTAGATAAAAATTATGCTCCCTATATTGCTCACAGGGCCATTTTATTCTATATCACTAACTTCTCGTGATTTCATCTGCAGTACTGTTAGTATGTTATTTAAGTATGTCGCTTTTCGTGGATGCAGTCATACCAGTTTACACTGCATCCAAGTATTTTTACAACTCCAAATACATAGGACATGCAACACGCATGCACTGGAGTGAGTACCACATTACTCAGGATCCAAATAAACAATATTGTCGTTTACTCAGGCACACAGAACTTGTGGAAGTGTGACAACTTCTTCTTGTCACCATATCTCTTGAGAATGCACCATCTTTCCACTATTAAAGTATATGCAGTGTCAATCTCTCTCTCATCTCTACCGTTACACTAAGGACCTACAGCCCCTCTCTAAAGCATATTCTGATTAGGCCACATTGTATAAAGCTTTTTTGTTTCTAGATATATGTGTGACATCATGTCACTCCCTTCCTCTGCGAAAAATAACAAACTCTGTGTATTTTTTTTTTTTTCAGAGAGTCCGTGAGCTCTCTCAACATTTAGCATAGATCTATCAGTAGTTACGGGAGGACATGATACTATGACTCCAATAGTTATCGTCCTTGGTACAGACTTGAAGTTTTCTAGGGAGGTATCCAAGGGATCTTTAATACTTTGATCTAATGATTATGTCACGAAATTTCGACCACTTCTTATGTTTAAATACAAATATCCTGTATGACCATGCATACCGGATTTTCACCGTACATTTGACATTTTTGTACCGTTTTCTACATATTTTTAACACATTTTCCGTTTTTTCCTTTTTTCCGATTTTTTCATTCTTTTCCATAGTCTGTATATAAATACGCGCATACAAGTGTACGTATGCTCTTACTGCATACATTACCAGGTGTTTCTTGCTATTTATGTCATCCATCTGTGATACAGAGACCAAAGCCAGTCAGAGTACTTACACTACTGGCCATTAAAATTGCTTCACCAAGAAGAAATGCAGCTGATAAACGGGTATCCATTGGACAAACATATTATACTAGAACTGACATGTGATTACATATTCACGCAATTTGGGTGCATAGATCCTATGAAATCAGTACCCAGAACATCCACATCTGGCCGTAATAACGACCTTGATACGCCTGGGCATTGAGTCAAACAGAGCTTGGATGGCTTGTACAGGTACAGCTGCCCATGGAGCTTCAACACGATACCACAGTTCATCAAGAGTAGTGACTGGTGTATTGTGACGAGCCAGCTGCTCGGCCACCATTGACCAGGTGTTTTCAGTTGGTGAGAGATCTGCCAGGGCAGCAGTCGAACATTTTCTGCATCCAGAACGGCCCGTAAGGAACCTGCAACATGCGGTCGTGCATTATCCTGCTGAAATGCAGGGTTTCGAAGGGATCGAATGAAGGGTAGAGCCACGGTCGTAACACATCTGAGATTTAATGTCCATTGTTCAAAGTGCCGTCAGTGCGAACAAGAGGTGACCGAGACGTGTAATCAATGACACCCCATACCATCACGCCGGTTGATACGCCAGTATGGCGATGACGAATACACGCTTCCAATATGCGTTCACCGCGATGTCGCCAAACACGGATGCGACCATCATGATGCTGTAAACAGAACCTGGATTCATCCGAAAAGATGACGTTTTCCCATTCGTGCACCCAGTTTCGTCGTTGAGTACACCATCGCAGACGCTCCTGTCTGTGATGCAGCGTCAAGGGTAACCGCAGCACGATCCGTTACAGCCATGCAGATAAGTTGCCTGTCATCTCGACTGCTAGTGATACGAGGCCATTGGGATCCAGCACGGCGTTCCGTATTACCCTCCTGAACCCACCGATTCCATATTCTGCTAACAGTCATTGGATCTCGACCAACGCGAGCAGCAATATCGCGATACGATAAACCGCAATCGCGATAGGCTACAATCCGACCTTTATCAAAGTCGGAAACGTGATGGTACGCATTTCTCCTCCTCACACGAGGCATCACAACAACGTTTCACCCGGCATCGCCAGTGAAGTGCTGTTTGTGTATGAGAAATCGGTTGGAAACTTTCCTCATGTCAGCACGTTGTAGGTGTCGCCAGTGGCGCCAACCTTGTGTGAATGCTCTGAAAAGCTAATCATTTGCATATCACAGCATCTTCTTCCTGTCGGGTAAATTTCGCGTCCGTAGCACGTCATCTTCGTGGTGTAGCAATTTTAATGGCCAGTAGTGTACATTCCTGCATGAGTGTGGACTCTGGTGGTGCCTCGAATGACGAAAATCGTGTAATATTAAATGTAATTTGTTATTACCAAATACTTGCGCTCTAGACCACGAGTGATGTTACTTAATGTAATAAAAATAAAAATTAATATGGTATTAACAAATAGTCACACTCTGATCTTTTTCCATATGATGCACAGCATCACAACAGAATAGATACAGAACGTCAGTTAAATTACTATTAGGTAGATAAGCGGGATCACCATGCTCCGAAGAGCAATACCCAAAAAGAATGGTAGGGGCACCCAACGACACAAAACTTTCCTCAACTGACATTAATAAAGTGGGACGTGAGAGCTCATCACCCTAGTAGAGAGTGGTTATAGCTAAATTGCACTGCTTGAGCCAATGTAGACGAAAAACCACTTACTAAATGGGTACCACACTTTACAGGAATAATGTTTATACCGTGCACTGCAGGATTTGCACTGTTAGTAGTGTTAGCGTTATGACTTGGCGTTAGGCCCCAGTACTGGTACAACGACATAGATTTGAAGCACGAGCAGTAGTGTGCACTACAGCTGCCGACAGTCACCATGGGTCTAGCTAGACAAGGTGAGTAGTACGTTACTCGCGAAGCTGTTTTATCAAAACAGTAACAGTGCTGCTGCTCTTCGGGAGTATCGCCGCAGTAAAGAAATACGGAGAGGTCCTGTTTCCACGCTGGATTTGAACATGATTTGGAACTTCGAATTAACTGGCGATTTAGGAGCGACTCCTGAGAGGGGTTGACGGCCCATGTCACCACAAATTGTTGAAGAAGTTACTGTTGCCATGGCTCTTTGCCATGGCACGCAATGTCCGCTCTTCACGCAGTGCACGAGCTCTGTCACAGTAACTGAACGTTCCATGGTCCGCTTCCGAAACATGCTGTGAACAATTGTGAAATGATATCCCTAGTGCGGTTCCAGTCTGTTGTGGATACAAGTGGTCGTCATACTGAGCAACGTTTGCAACGTGGAAGGCAAACGTGGTATGCGATTAACAAATATCAGCCTCTCATGTGGAAATTAAAAAGTGTTTCTTTCAATAGTTTCTTCGTTATTTCTCTTCCGCTTGTCTTTACAAATGTTACATTGTGCTACGACCACTCGTTTTTCATGGGGGTCCTTTCAAGCAGCGAAAGTTTAATTATGATTGCCATGTACTGTCAAATCGCAAGAGCGACGGAACAGAAGACACCAACAATGGACGGTGAAACCCCGAGTAGGCGACAAGGTGTTGGACGTTCATCTCTCATCACAGAATGTGGATGTCAGAGACTTGCGGTGGATCTGACGACGGAGTACCTTACTGCCGCAGGCTCCGTAGCAGACGACTCGTACACGTTCCCATATTGACGCAAATACACTCCTGGAAATTGAAATAAGAACACCGTGAATTCATTGTCCCAGGAAGGGGAAACTTTATTGACACATTCCTGGGGTCAGATACATCACATGATCACACTGACAGAACCACAGGCACATAGACACAGGCAACAGAGCATGCACAATGTCGGCACTAGTACAGTGTATATCCACCTTTCGCAGCAATGCAGGCTGCTATTCTCCCATGGAGACGATCGTAGAGATGCTGGATGTAGTCCTGTTTGGATGTACTGTGCACTATTCAGTGTCCCCTCGACGATCACCAGTGGTGTACGGCCAGTGTAGGAGATCGCTCCCCACACCATGATGCCGGGTGTTGGCCCTGTGTGCCTCGGTCGTATGCAGTCCTGATTGTGGCGCTCACCTGCACGGCGCCAAACACGCATACGACCATCATTGGCACCAAGGCAGAAGCGACTCTCATCGCTGAAGACGACACGTCTCCATTCGTCCCTCCATTCACGCCTGTCGCGACACCACTGGAGGCGGGCTGCACGATGTTGGGGCGTGAGCGGAAGATGGCCTAACGGTGTGCGGGACCGTAGCCCAGCTTCATGGAGACGGTTGCGAATGGTCCTCGCCGACACCCCAGGAGCAACAGTGTCCCTAATTTGCTGGGAAGTGGCGGTGCGGTCCCCTACGGCACTGCGTAGGATCCTACGGTCTTGGCGTGCATCCGTGCGTCGCTGCGGTCCGGTCCCAGGTCGACGGGCACGTGCACCTTCCGCCGACCACTCGCGACAACATCGATGTACTGTGGAGACCTCACGCCCCACGTGTTGAGCAATTCGGCGGTACGTCCACCCGGCCTCCCGCATGCCCACTATACGCCCTCGCTCAAAGTCCGTCAACTGCACATACGGTTCACGTCCACGCTGTCGCGGCATGCTACCAGTGTTAAAGACTGCGATGGAGCTCCGTATGCCACGGCAAACTGGCTGACACTGACGGCGGCGGTGCACAAATGCTGCGCAGCTAGCGCCATTCGACGGCCAACACTGCGGTTCCTGGTGTGTCCGCTGTGCCGTGAGTGTGATCGTTGCTTGTACAGCCCTCTCGCAGTGTCCGGAGCAAGTATGGTGGGTCTGACACACCGGTGTCAATGTGTTCTTTTTTCCATTTCCAGGAGTGTACATCGTTAATTACGATTGCAGTGGGTACAGAACCATTGAGATTTGACTGTGGATTAACGGAAACATGTCGCCTGGCCGGATGAATTACGTTTCTTGTAACACCAGGTCGATCACCAGATCCCACAGGCGAACAGTAATCGAAACAAGTACTACACGACACACATACACAGATCGATTGACTCAGTATTATAATGTCTGCTGTGGCCTTCTCCATCAGACATCACGGCGCCTAGGGTATCAGCAACATAACTGATAGCCTGTAGCCAAGGGTTGCCCGCCTCGCAGGCACACCGAAGCACTACCCAACCGACAGGCAATATTGATCAACGCCCACCACAACAACAACAACAACAACACAGCAAAGACACCAGCGGCCACCAGGGGCCACTACCGGCCCATATAAACATAAGGAAGAGGTCGCTGCAGATCCCGGAACTATTTTCACACGTCAAACCACGTGATAGAAAATAGTTCCGAGGTACTCATCCGCCGAAGCGCTATAAAGGCCGGCGCTCGGCCGCACATCGGAGTTCCTCGACCGCCAGCAGACATGGATAGCTACCGCCCTAGCAGCCTGGCTTGGACTTTCTCCCTGATCTGTGGATTAGGCTTGGTATATTGGAGAAGTCTCTGGTGGAGACTAGTAGGAAATTATTTGTTTTCTACATTATTCTTGTATGTAGTTGTGATTCGAAGGTGGATCACTGTTTTGAGTTGGAGTTATACTGGGAGCATTTGTTTTGGTTAATTGAACAGTCCAATAAATTGTTTTCGGTCTTTGATCGTTAGTTTCTTCTGCTTACGCAGACATATCAATGTCCGTGGGATCTATGGTAGTAATCGAAGGCACCGTGACAGCAGTGGACTTTGAGTCAGCGGTGAGACAGGTTTGATGCGGTCAAACCTGAATTCCTCTCCTGTGCCCAAACCCTTCACCCCAGATTAGCACTTGCACCTACTTACTCCGTTATTTGTTGGATGTATTTCAGTCTGTCTTCCCTCTACAGCTCCCTCTAAAACCATTGAAGTTATTCCTTGAAACGCATGTCCTAACATCCTGTCTCTTCTTCTTGTCACTGTTCTCCATTCTGCGGAGAACTTTATCTTCTTTCTTGTGTTACCAATACACCTAATTTCCAATTTCCTTCAGTAGCATCACAGCTTAAATGCTCAGATTCTCCTTTTCCAATTTTCCCACTGATCAGTATTCACTATCACATAAGGCTATACTCCAAATTCAGAAATTTCTTCCCCAAACTAAGCCTTGGTTTGGTAACAGTAGCCTTCTTTTGGCTAGGACTGCCCTATTTGCTTGTGCTAGTGTGGTTTTTATGTCCTTATTGCTTCATCCGTCATAGGTTATTCTGCTTACAGGGTAGCAGAATTTAACATCGTCACTCATTTTAATAACATGTTTCTCGGTATTCCCGTTTCTGTTACTTTTTCGGTTTACACTTAGTCCATATCTATACTCATTAGACTGTTCACTCAGTTCAACGTGTCATCAGTGAATCTTGTTACTGATATCGTTTTACCGTGACCTGCATGAAGGCCACTAGCATTCCTTCCTCCTTGATGCCTTTCCCGACGGCGATGACATCTTACATCTAAGGAACTGTCCCTGCCAAATGGCCAGAACCTTGTTATAGTGGCCTGAGGAGCATGCTAGTGAATACACGTTGTCTTGTCTACTAAATTCGCCTTATCTGAACCAGGTAGAAAACATCTGGGATGCTATCGGGCGCCACTTCCGCGTCCACAAATCACTGGCACGTGATCCGTACGCAGACATTTGGTACCACATACGTCCGGAAACCTACCAGCGACTTCCCGGATTTATGCCACACAGACTGGCTGCTATACTGCGATTCAAACTTCTAAGTAGGTCAGTACAGCACGGGCAACATTCCGTCTTGCATTATCTTGTTGAAAGGTAAAGCCGCAAAGACTTCGAAGATATGGCACTGGAGTCTTCGCAGGGCACCACTATTTAATTCCGACACGTGCAGGCAAACATTTCTCCTTCTTATACGATGTAGAACAGTCTTTTCACAAACAAGCAACATTCAAAAACGATTCCTGGAAGAAAAACCCGATTCGTAATTTTTCCTTATATACAGAATATAGACGGTATTGCATCGGCATGCTTTGTGCGGCTGCATTGGAATACGTTAAAGGTTTTCATTGCTCAAGAACGTGCTCAAGAATAATACGTGGCGCTCACTTACGGTCATTTTGTGGACTTCTCTTTATGGAGTCAAGTATTTTGACTACTGTTTCGCAGTACATAGTGTCACAGAAGGAATCGTCAATATCGCTTATAAATAAAGTATTCATTACACAAATGTGTAAAAATATATATATATATATATAACTACGCCGTCACAAAGCAGATATTCGCAAAATAAATCTGTCAGAATTTGAGAACAATGATGTTTATACCTACAACACTATAGGGAAAAGTAACCTTTTTGCCCATTATTAAAGTTATCAATGTCTCATAAACGTGTTCAATATGAGGAAACCAAAATTTTTGATCATTTGCTAAAAAAACATAAAATGCCAGACAGGTAGCAAAGTTTTATATCCAACTTAAATCATTATTCTTTGACAACTGTTCCAGTGACGAATTTATACTTAAAAACCTGGTAGGTACCCAGTGAAAAAGTGCAGAAAAATAAAAAATAAAACCTAACTTGTTTTTAAATGTAGTTGCATTAGTAGTATTAAAATAATGTTAATGTTAACACTAATCATGTAATATATTCTGTAAACTTACCCATTCAACATATTTCGATAAAAAATAGTTCAAATGGCTCGTAGCACTATGGGACTTAACATATGTTGTCATCAATCCCCTAGGCTTAGAACTACTTAAACCTAACTAACCTAAGGACATCACATGCATTCATGCTCGAGGCAGGATTCGAACCAGCAGCAGCAGCGCGGTTCCGGACTGAAGCGCCTAGAACCGCTCAGCCACAACGACTGGCTATTTCGATGAAATACTTGTTCAAATGATGTATGGGACATGTACGTAACTAACTATTAAGGGATATGACAGGAACAATCGTTCGAAGCAAAAAAGTCTGGCAAATATGGTCTCTAAAATGCTTACCTTTCGAGTAATGAGCACTTGCTGAGTGAAAGAGATGTGTGTCACAGTAGAGAAGATGAACAACGGTTCATAGGTTAAGATATTTACTTTAGAGCAGTTTACTGGACATTTTTTTCTTGTTTCATTCTATACTACCACCTCTCAAAATATCGGAAGCTAAGAGCTTGTAGTAAGACATTCGTTTCACAGTATCTAAGTGCTCTTGGCTCTTAAGGTAAACATTTTAGATCCCATATTGACTCGACATTTTTGCTTAGAATGATCGTTCCTGTAATAAACCTGCCAGCCTGGAACACACTATAAGAATTCCTCCACGAAATATGCTGTAAATAACCCGCAACCGTTCAAATGGAACAATGATGTACGGTACATAATGACAATAGCAGAAGAAAAACTGGCATTCATTATTCCACATTAAAGATGACTTTACCCAGGAACATAGTACACAGTGCTGCCGCCAAAAATATAGATCCCCTAACTTATGACACGTGAGAGAGCGCAAAGTTAAATATAAAAACAAACTGGAAAAAATCTTCTTGACAAGATTTTCTGATTACGTAATATAATATAAATGATGTGCAGAGGACAAAAGTTTTTAAATGCTCAACATTTAGTCACTTTTACATACGAATGTAAACTGAGTCGTACCACATCATCACGATTAATTGCACAAATAATTCGTGGAACATGAAACCAACTGTATTCCAGTCATTCACACCGATTTGACGTTTGTCGCATGCCGCCTTCTTGGTGTTGCTTCTTTAATGGCCAAGAGCCCAGCACACTCTGCATTCTGCGGTGACAGGTGGCGCGTCGTGGTTAAGCAGAGCCCTGCGTGTCGCCACAGTCCCACCTGTGCTGCGAGAGCAAGCTATTGATTAGCGGGAGGCTCACGGGCACCGATAATACCGCGTGCTGAAGCACCAGCTCTCCGTACTATTTCAGTCTCGGCAGTCGGTTAACGATTATCGCAACTCTATCTTCGCATCGCTGTAGCCCACGCAGAAACAGCGTGAGACTTGCAAAGGTAGGAGTTCTCGAGTACACGCTGACTGACATCAGTACATTACTTGTATTATCCATCTCAGACGCTGTTTTCACCTCGTAGCAGATGACTGAGGAAAGAGTAGCGCGTAATACAGTATCACGTGGCGCGAACATCAAAGACGATGCAGCTTTAAATAATAATGGCAGGAACTTGCTACGAGAAGCAATGTCGAAAAGAGGCGTCCAGAGCATCTGATCGGGGCTGAGGTAAATGTATAATAATAAAACAATCGATATGTGCACAGATCAGCCAAAAATTATGACCGTACACTCGATACCGTGGCTCATAGTTCTTAAGGTATGCATTTGAGAGACCATGTTTACCAGAATTTTTTGCTTCGAATGATAGTACCTGTCATACACCTCAATAGTTTGCTAGTTACTTACATGTTCCACATATCATTTGAAAGATTCTTTTATCGAGATATGTTGAATAATCAATACTTTGTTGTGTAATCAATACTTTATTTCTAAGCGATATTGACGATTCCTTCAGAGACACTCTATGTACTGCGAAACAGTAAATTACCATGGGTGAACGCCACGTGTTATTCTTAGAGCACATTCTTCCTTAACGTAATCCAGTGCAGCCACACAAGGCATGCGGGGCTAATACCATCTATATTCTGTATTTGAGGAAAGATTATGAACCGGATTTCTCTTCCAGGAATCGTGTTTGAATGTTGCTTGTTTGTGAGAAGGTGTTATACGTTGTATAAGAAAGAGAAATGTTTGCCTGCACGTGTCGGGATTCCACAGTGGCAGAATCGTGCCCTGCGAAGAGTCCAGTGACATATCTTCGAAGTCTTTGCGGCGCAACCTTTCAACAAGATAACGCAAGACCCAATGCTGCCCGTGCTGCACTGAGCTACTTAGAAACAGGGGCTGTTCGCCTGTTTCCCTGACCAACACGTTCTCTAGATCTATGGAAACACGAGGCTACGGCCTAAGGCGAGACTGGTGCACGCCCACTCCCCAGTCAATGCGATGGATGAATTATGGTACAGAGGCGAACCGGTATGGAGTGAGGTACCCATATCTGGCACCCAAGCTCTGTTTGGCTCGGTACCCAGACAGTTTTCGCTGCTGCCAGAGTTGGCAGCTCTGTGTGCTAAATCAACTACAAGTTCAATAAGATATTCTTCGCACTATACTGTATCGTAGAACAGGTAAAATTTCGTTGCTTGTAATACAGCCCGGTATTGAAATTTTAGTGGCCAAAAATGTTTTGTATCTCGTGCAGGAAAAGAGTACTCCTTACTTCGAACTCACACGTGATTCAAAGGCAACGAAAATCAATATATTACATCCATAATGCTGCAGTTCAGTTGTAGGCTGAGTTTATAAACCTGGTGGTGCATAAAAAAAATTCTACAAACACGTCGACTAGACAACATCTTTCGACACTCTGAGCAGATGAGACGCAAACGGCACACAACAGTTATTTATTTGTATGTTAAGTGAGAGACTTTACCTTCCTGCTACAAGCGATATAACATATTATGTGCGAACAAAATGTTTCCGTTTGAGGGAGTTGCTGCAATGTATATGCAACGCATGGCGACTCCAATGCGGGTATGTATGCAAGGACATGTAGGCAAGGGATTAGTGTGGTATCCGGTGTCTTCTCATCATGCGTACAGCAGATACGGAAATATGAATTATGGCGACATTATTACCAAATGAGTTCAAACACGACCAACATGCTATTATTCTTATCTTGGCTGCCGAAGGACAAACACCGGTAGACATGCATCGGAGTATGAAAAATATGTATGGAGCAGCATATTTCTCGAAAAGCACCGTTGTGGAATGGTGAGCCCACACGTTCCCATATCGCAAATGTAATAACGCGGAAGTTACGCCAACTCAAGTCAGAGACACTCGAGCACCCGCCATATACTTCTCATCTCCCTCCAAACAATTATCACGCCTTTGGTCGCTTGAAGAAGGCCTTGGAAGATCGACCATTCCCGTCGGACTAGGATATGCAGCTGGCAGCTACGGGCTACTTCACCAGCAGGTCACACTGCTTTACTAGCTGGCTATTTTCAACCTGGCGCGTCGATGGGATGATTGCCCCTATATTCATGGCGATTTAGCCTGATTGACATACCGATTTTGGACTGTAAGGCCTTCGAACGGAAACTTTTTGATCGCCCCCAGGATGTCAAGCAGTGTTTCAATAACAATCTCTTCCGTTATCATGTGAATTCAAGATCGTGCTGCAGAGGTCTGCTCAAGGAATTGGGGATACTAACTTCAAGTTCCAAATATATTTGTTCCTTGATTAAATTTGCCAGAAAGAATATCTTCTTCGAAGTAATAGCTTCAGTTCAAGTAATCAGTATCAGAAATAAGGATTATAACTAAAACTAATATTGAAATTATACACCTGCCTGTGTAGACGCTACACCGTCTTCCGGCTAACAGAATTTTCAGTAGTTTTCAGACATTTAAAAATCTAATCAAAAGTATCATAACGGCAAGGAGAGTTTCGGTGTATGAATGGATTTGTTCACTGGACTGATGTTAGCTTGGTATGCCTAATATCTAGGTTCGGTTCCCACCCACTTCAGGTGACCATTTTTCATGGGTATGAACAAAATGGAGGATTTATGATCGCAGAGAGGTTCCAATTTCACATGAAACTTGATGTCCCTTCGCTGTCAACTGGAGTAGAGTCAGATAACGATGGGAGCAGGCTCGAATCCGACAGACAAAGAACTTCCCATCACATCGTTTGTGGTTCAAACATGTCACTCCTAGCCGCTGGTGAAAAGGAATTTGACAGTTAACGTCTGTTTTTGTGTAACCAACAACGGCTATACACGGAGGGTGTGTCTCCCGTGCATCACAGAACTTTTCGACAAGTTCTACTTCAGATTTGCGCACCTGTCAATACTGAAAAAAGAATCCGATACTTAAATAGTAAATAACGGTGATCGGTGCCAGGTTCGAATCCCAGTTTCGCAAGAATATTTTCGAGTCATTTTAAGTTCGAACATCTTGTTACTGGTAAAAATTTCGATATCTGCGTTATTAAGATTCCAATTAGGTGCTGGGTTCGAATCCTCATCCAACGTTAAACTTCATGTCCTATAATTTCAAATTCAAATATCTGCACATTTATACTTGTAAATGAAACCATATTTAGCACAAATCGGACGTAATTAAATTTTCCTTGAGGTACTTGAGTCTCAGCTTTATCTATGATAATGCTAGAAGCTGAAGAAATGAATTAAAATTATCGCTGTGGCCGGGACTTGAACTCAGGTCCCCTTGCTTATTAGTCAGGTAATGACTAGCACACCTGCGTAGTAAGCTAAGAGATCTGTGTTCAAGTCCCGGCTGTGGTACAAATATTAATACATTTCTTCAGCTTCGGCTGCAGCACAAATTTTAATTCCTTTCTTCAGTTTCTCTCATTATCGTGCACATTTAACGTCTTTCACGGTTGATGCACAGGGGCAGATTTACTGGATACGAGACGTAGTCCAGTACAAAAAGTTTCAGCGTGAAATTTCAAGTTAAGACTTGCCAACTCTTACTGGCCAAAAATTAGGTATTTCAAGTACTTTTATGCGTCAGAAAGGACGATAGGTGCTGTGTTCGAGCCTCAGTCAAGAATGGCAGCTTTGTTTGGTAATTGTTGGCTAAAGGTGCTGAGTTCGTATCCATATCTGGAGGAAAAACTCTTAGTAATGCCATTTAAATTTCAAATATGTGCACAACTAGCTGCTCATGAGAACCTTAAATTCTTAATGTCACTTTTTGCTAGATAATAAGAGCGATAGGTGAATTCTGAACTAGACAAACCATAAACCATATGCCATCATGAGGACACTGGAATTACTAGTGATACAGCGTTGGTGTTCAGATTTCTATAGAGAGCTTGATTCTGTTAATAGCGGATTTTTTAACTGGTTACTTTATTTATCATTTTATGCAAAACTACTCGTTAAGCTAACGAAGGGTAGGGAAAGGTGGGGTAATGTGACCAAGATGGTAATAGTGACCACTGCATATTTTTTGCACTGAATGTTGCTGCTGCTTACCTACTAGTGGTCAAACTAGTTCTAATACGCACCATCATTGTTGTCAGTGAGTCTGACACAGGAAGCTTGTTCCATTATACTTTAGTGTAAGCTTTTCTGATTTTCAGTAATGTGTTGTAATGTAAGTAAATTATATTAGTCTTGTTACCTCACTTTTATATATATATATATATATATATATATATATATATATATATATATATATATATATATATATATATATATATCAGTGTTTCAACGAAGTCTGTCTGCCGTCTGTGACCCACTTTACCGCCTTGTAAAGTCATCAAATGATCGAAAACTATTGCAAAGTGATTTAGACAAGATATCTATATGGTGTGAAAAGTGGCAACTGACTCTGAATAACGGAAAGTGTGAAGTAATCCACATGAGTACTAAAAGGAGTCCACTAAATTTTGGCTACACGATAAATCACGTAAGTTTAAAGGCTGTGAATTCAACTAAATACGTCGAGCCTACAATGATAAACAGTTTAAATTGTAACGATCACAATGACAATGTTGTGGGTAGGCGATCTAAAGACTGTGTTTTATTGGCAAAACACTTAAAAGACGCAACAGAACCAAGAGATTGCCTACACTACGTTTGTCCGACCTCTTCTGGAGTATTGCTGTGCTGTGTGGGAATCGCCTCAGACAGCACTGACGGAAGACATTGAAAAAGTTCAAAGAAGGGAAGCCCGTTTTGTATTATCGCGAAATAGAGAAGTGAGCGCCACGGATGTGATACGCGAATAGGGGTGGTAATCACTAAAATAAAGACGTTTTCGTTGCGGCATGGTATCTTCACGAATTTTTAAGCACCAGCTTTCTTCTCCGAAAACGAAATTATTTTATTGGCGCGCACTTGCATAGGTAGATATGATCATAGTAATAAAATAAGAGACATCAGAGGTCACAAGGAAAGATTTAAATGTTCCATTACCCTGCGCGCTGTTCGATAATGGAACGGTGGAGAAATAGCTTAAAGGTGGTTCGATGAACCATTTGCCAGGCGCTTGATTGTGAATTACACACTAATCATGTAGATGTAGTCGTAATACGTGCTGTGCATAGTTGCGAGCACTGGTGGGCAGGTGTGTCAGAACATGGCATATAACGGAGCGATACGTGGGTTTTTGTCCTTGAATTTGCAAAAAGTAGTTCTATTGTGTCAATTCAGCGTCCTAGTACCAAATATTACGTGAAAGCTTCAACAGACAAATCAAAGCATGGGTAGTACAAAAGGAGGAGGAGGAGGAGGAGGAGGAGGCGGAGGAGGAGATTAGTGTTTAACGTCCCATCGACAACGAGGCCATTAGAGACGGAGCACAAGCTCGGGTTAGGGAAGGATGTGCAAGGAAATCGGGCGTGCCCTTTCAAAGTAACCATCCCGGCATTTGCCTGAAGTGATATAGGGAAATCACGGAAAAATCAGGATGGCCGGACGCGGGATTGAACCGTCGTCCTTCCAAATGCGAGTCCAGTGTGCTAACCACTGCGCCACCTCGCTCGGTGGTAGTACAAAACATTCCGTCCGAATGGCTGCTTATGTGGTGCGAAGAAGTTCGTCATGAGCCCGAGTAAATCATATCACAATTTGAAACTTGTCGAGATTAATATGTATCTACACTCCTGGAAATTGAAATAAGAACACCGTGAATTCATTGTCCTAGGAAGGGGAAACTTTATTGACACATTCCTGGGGTCAGATACATCACATGATTACACTGACAGAACCACAGGCACATAGACACAGGCAACAGAGCATGCACAATGTCGGCACTAGTACAGTGTATATCCACCTTTCGCAACAATGCAGGCTGCTATTCTGCCATGGAGACGATCGTAGAGATGCTGGATGTAGTCCTGTGGAACGGCTTGCCATGCCATTTCCACCTGGCGCCTCAGTTGGACCAGCGTTCGTGCTGGACGTGCAGACCGCGTGAGACGACGCTTCATCCAGTCCCAAACATGCTCAATGGGGGACAGATCCGGAGATCTTGCTGGCCAGCACTTACACCTTCTAGAGCACGTTGGGTGGCACGGGATACATGCGGACGTGCATTGTCCTGTTGAAACAGCAAGTTCCCTTGCCGGTCTAGCAATGGTCGAACGATGGGTTCGATGACGGTTTGGATGTACCGTGCACTATTCAGTGTCCCCTCGACGATCACCAGTGGTGTACGGCCAGTGTAGGAGATCGCTCCCCGCACCATGATGCCGGGTGTTGGCCCTGTGTGCCTCGGTCGTATGCAGTCCTGATTGTGGCGCTCACCTGCACGGCGCCAAACACGCATACGACCATCATTGGCACCAAGGCAGTAGCGACTCTCATCGCTGAAGACGACACGTCTCCATTCGTCCCTCCATTCACGCCTGTCGCGACACCACTGGAGGCGGGCTGCACGATGTTGGGGCGTGAGCGGAAGACGGCCTAACGGTGTGCGGGACCGTAGCCCAGCTCCATGGAGACGGTTGCGAATGGTCCTCGCCGATACCCCAGGAGCAACAGTGTCCCTAATTTGCTGGGAAGTGGCGGTGCGGTCCCCTACGGCACTGCGTAGGATCCTACGGTCTTGGCGTGCATCCGTGCGTCGCTGCGGTCCGGTCCCAGGTCGACGGGCACGTGCACCTTCCGCCGACCACTCGCGACAACATCGATGTACTGTGGAGACCTCACGCCCCACGTGTTGAGCAATTCGGCGGTACGTCCACCCGGCCTCCCGCATGCCCACTATACGCCCTCGCTCAAAGTCCGTCAACTGCACATACGGTTCACGTCCACGCTGTCGCGGCATGCTACCAGTGTTAAAGACTGCGATGGAGCTCCGTATGCCACGGCAAACTGGCTGACACTGACGGCGGCGGCGCACAAATGCTGCGCAGCTAGCGCCATTCGACGGCCAACACCGCGGTTCCTGGTGTGTCCGCTGTGCCGTGCGTGTGATCATTGCTTGTACAGCCCTCTCGCAGTGTCCGGAGCAAGTATGGTGGGTCTGACACACCGGTGTCAATGTGTTCTGTTTTCCATTTCCAGGAGTGTATTTCCTGTTTTCGCACAGTCGTCTTCTAAAACCCTGGAGGTACTTACGAGTAAGCATGTGTTTATTGGCAGAAGATTCCAGGACATGAGTGTCAAACGTAGAGAGAGAGAGAGAGAGAGAGAGAGAGAGAGAGAGAGAGAGATAATGTAGATCATGTAATTCAATTAGTCACGGAGTAAAAGTAACCTTTGTTTAATTTAGGTGTAGTTGCCCAAACAACAGCATAACGTTTAGAAGGAAATTTAAGATGCGTATAATTAAACACTGCAGTCTTACAAATATTTCCGTGTTTTATTTAATAAAATATTTTTGTACAGTTACTGGTAATGTAAACACAGGCATTGCTATATCGGCTAGCCCTCGCTTAGGTCGCGTTATAACAGAGAAAACAACTGTACATAACCTGACTTTCTTGCGAGTGTATGGGTTCATCTTTTCTTCCTTAACGGAGGGCAGGGTATATTTTCTATACCATTATGTGAAATTTAAAGTTTTTTTAGAAATAACTTCCCGTTATATCTGTAAATATGATTTTGAATTCAAACATAAGAGTGAAGATTATCTATTGCAAAAACTATTTCCCCGGTCGGGCTTTGCTAGTGAACTACAACATAGGAGCCCAGCAGTAACAGTCGTCACACTTATCTTACAAGACAGGGTAATAGTAGGCTGCAGTTGTGCATTTTTGACTCACTGTGGAGTCAACGATATATTTTGGTCGTCTTTAGCAGCGCATATTTCTGCGCTTCTGGAGAGGAACTGTAAATCGCTTTCGTCAGGTTTCAAAATTATACAAAATTTTAAAATGGCGTAACGCGGAATCGAACTGAAGTTCTCTACAGATAAATTCAGCGTGCTTGTTCGGTGTTATTTCGCACGATATACCCGCACAGTGGTGGATCCGGTGCAAAATCATATTTAGATTTTCTCCTGTAAGGAGGGATAATAAGGGAAAGCACAGGAAAGGATCATTAGCAGAGTGTAGTGCCCGTTATGATGGAGCCCCGACGGACATCCAGAAGCTGCTAGGCCAGCCACCTAATGAATTGTTTACGCTCAATCAATTAGAGACGTCGAAACATTTCTCCTAGAAACGAGGCCAGAGAGCGGTTAAAAATGCATGGCCAATAAGAAGCGTGTCTTTGTGTCACCGGGATCGATGGGACGGAAGCCAGAACTAGGTTCGAGGGTCACTCCTGCCGTGTTCGCTTGACGAATACAACCCTGTTTGCTGAAAGGTGCTCGCACTCGTTACTTTAATAACGGGAAAGAGTTGAAATGACATGCTGAAGTGAAATCACGCTGATGTGCTTCAATGTCCAGCCGACAGAAAAATAATTCTGAACGCTTCTTTGTAGACGGCATTTTTGTCCGTTCATAACAACAACCTACTTGTTAAAACTTTATTCGTTTATGCGTTTCGCGCATAGATCATCATCAAAATATCTGCCAGAAACATCATAATTGTCACGAAAACGCAAACAGAACTTAGAGATGACATTACGACGAAACACACTTGAATTTATTGACAAATTAGTATATATAACGGATGGAAAGCATCAAGTCACATGAGTTAAATCTTAACATTAGTGCTCGACCACATACTGCCGTTACAAAAACTATCATTACATGCCACCGGTTAGCATAGTTTAGGGGCGTTAGGACCTAGCATTAAAAGTCAACGGAAATTGTTGACAAAACCGGTATCAGAAAAAAGGGTAAAAACATAAAATAGGAGTACACTCTTTGAGATTAAATGTGTACAAACAAAAGTACATAATTAAATCACGTGATCTGAGAAAGGGAACAGGGGAAGGGGACATGGTGGAACCAATCTTATCTCATACAGATGAGAGTCGGCGACGTACATTGGCAAACCTGTTACTAGACTGTAGAAAAAAAAACCTCTGTACGTCTATTAGGTCTTGTACTTATAACACGGGAACAGCACAGCGTAGTAAATTATCTTATAAATTCTTTGTGTAAAATAAAGAAGCAATAAAGAACGGTAATAATATTTACACTACCAAAGTTACTGTACAATGAAGTAAATTCAAATATTCACGTAATGCTCGCAGGCCTCCCGTGCGACTTTATGGTTCGCCTTAAAGGAAAATACTTTTTCATGCAAATACCAGCAGTCCTCTTTTAGCATGAAGCAGTAATCTTCCTGTTAGCGGGACAGGTCTAAAGGCGTCCCTGCGTAGATGACCTGCGTTGTCGGCGGTTAATTACAGCGAGCAGTATCAAGAGGATGGAGAGTACTTGTTAAAGATTCTAATACGATGGCATAATGGATGTGGCAATTATCATAAGTTTGGTAATGGCTTTTTGTCCTGCTCAAGGCAAAACTGATGTATTAGCTACTGGGTGCTGTCGTTTGTAACACATTAGATAGGTTCGCTGTACCGTGACAGTAATGAATGACCAGCGTGTTATGCGCTCCCACTGTAAAGCTACTGCGAGGCGTATTACACTCCTGGAAACGGAAAAAAGAACACATTGACACCGGTGTGTCAGACCCACCATACTTGCTCCGGACACTGCGAGAGGGCTGTACAAGCAATGATCACACGCACGGCACAGCGGACACACCAGGAACCGCGGTGTTGGCCGTCGAATGGCGCTAGCTGCGCAGCATTTGTGCACCGCCGCCGTCAGTGTCAGCCAGTTTGCCGTGGCATACGGAGCTCCATCGCAGTCTTTAACACTGGTAGCATGCCGCGACAGCGTGGACGTGAACCGTATGTGCAGTTGACGGACTTTGAACGAGGGCGTATAGTGGGCATGCGGGAGGCCGGGTGGACGTACCGCCGAATTGCTCAACACGTGGGGCGTGAGGTCTCCACAGTACATCGATGTTGTCGCCAGTGGTCGGCGGAAGGTGCACGTGCCCGTCGACCTGGGACCGGACCGCAGCGACGCACGGATGCACGCCAAGACCGTAGGATCCTACACAGTGCCGTAGGGGACCGCACCGCCACTTCCCAGCAAATTAGGGACACTGTTGCTCCTGGGGTATCGGCGAGGACCATTCGCAACCGTCTCCATGAAGCTGGGCTACGGTCCCGCACACTGTTAGGCCGTCTTCGGCCCACGCCCCAACATCGTGCAGCCCGCCTCCAGTGGTGTCGCGACAGGCGTGATTGGAGGGACGAATGGAGACGTGTCGTCTTCAGCGATGAGAGTCGCTTCTGCCTTGGTGCCAATGATGGTCGTATGCGTGTTTGGCGCCGTACAGGTGAGCGCCACAATCAGGACTGCATACGACCGAGGCACACAGGGCCAACACCCGGCATCATGGTGCGGGGAGCGATATCCTACACTGGCCGTACACAACTGGTGATCGTCGAGGGGACACGGAATAGTGCACGGTACATCCAAACCGTCATCGAACCCATCGTTCTACCATTCCTAGACCGGCAAGAGAACTTGCTGTTCCAACAGGACAATGCACGTCCGCATGTATCCCGTGCCACCCAACGTGCTCTAGAAGGTGTAAGTCAACTACCCTGGCCAGCAAGATCTCCGGATCTGTCCCCCATTGAGCATGTTTGGGACTGGATGAAGCGTCGTCTCACGCGGTCTGCACGTCCAGCACGAACGCTGGTCCAACTGAGGCGCCAGGTGGAAATGGCATGGCAAGCCGTTCCACAGGACTACATCCAGCATCTCTACGATCGTCTCCATGGGAGAATAGCAGCCTGCATTGCTGCGAAAGGTGGATATACACTGTACTAGTGCCGACATTGTGCATGCTCCTTTGCTTGTGTCTATGTGCCTGTGGTTCTGTTAGTGTGATCATGTGATGTATGTGACCCCAGGAATGTGTCAATAAAGTTTCCCCTTCCTGGGACAATGAATTCACGGTGTTCTTATTTCAATTTCCAGGAGTGTAATTCCTGCAGACTTACAATTCGCAAAACAAAGGGATATCGGTTCGCTGTCCAACAGTTAATTGATTCCTAAAACGCAGTTCCGTGACAGCTACCGCTCATCACCAATGGATTCACATACGCTCTGCTCTCAGATCTGCAGCTCACTTATTTTTTATGCGTGTACTGAGCAATTATAACCACTTAACAACTTAATTCCTCTTATTTCTTTGATGTTTGATATTTTTCCAGTACTTCATTATTTTCTCCTTGTGATGTCTTCTCCTTCCCTACCCCCTTCCCTCCCCGTGTTGTTCCTAATTTATCTTTTTCTGCTTTTAAAGCGTTTTCAGTGTTGTATTTTATTCTTAAAAACGCTTCTTTTTGTTACTTCTGATCCTTTGTTGTTTATTTCTAGTTCTTTCCTTACTCCAGCAATCCATGCTATTATTGAGTTCTTATTCCAGAAATATACGGACATTTTTTTCGTTACCCTGTTCTTATCCATCCGGTAGCGGTGTACAAAAAAATTAACCTTCGCTTTACCATTTTTTGATATTTTCTCGCCTGTTTACTTTATGTCTGTAAATGTCACTCAGACATACAAACGTAACGGTGAAAAAGGCGATCTATAGCAAAAACTACCTCCCCGATCGGGCTGTTGCTAGTGGATTCCAGTATGCAATAGTTTGAATCACAGGTTTTTTTGAATTTTTATTTTTTAGTTCATTTCTTCCAAAAGGGGGCAAAGCAGGCGAGTATACAGCTCTCCGTTATTTTCAGTCAAATCCGAGGCAACTGAGAATGGGGCCAAGGGAATTCATAGTTGGGAATATTTGGGAGGCGGCACAAGTTACATTTGCCTCATGAGCGAGGGAAAGCTCGAGAAAATATTGGCAGCAAACGGGAACACATTTTAATTTGTTTTTAAACAAAATATGAAGGACTACTTTACGCGCAAGTGTGTGTGTGTGTGTGTGTGTGTGTGTGTGTGTGTGTGTGTGTGTTTTAACTGCATAAATTGTTCATGCTTACAGAGAATATATAGACACTCTCAATATAAATGGTCCATAGTCGCAAACGAAAATTGGTTGCCAACATGATGATACGTTAGGTAGAATACAAGGTTGCATTAATATTTTGTCTATTTTTAGGAGTAATCACACTATGTATTAAACGAAATAGTTTCTATCAAATTTAGCAACTATTATTTTATCGTATTTCAATCTCTAAGGTGAACATTCACTTTATTATAGCCTGTGGCTATGTAACGCATGTAGCATAAAATAGTACTTTGTTATATCTCTGTATCCTTTCATAATATCACTCATTTTTATCATAGAGATTTATTTTTAACGTCATAAATGATTGATGCTTATAGAGACTGGTACACACACTCTTACTGTAACTGGTCTTATTTCAAACGTAAACTTGTTGCCAACAGTATATAATGACATTAACATACCTAAGATAGAAAACATTATCGACGTAATCTTTGGTCTTGACTTTGAGTGATTGTACTTCCACAGTATCTGAAATAAGTGACAGTTCAACACGAAAAGTAGTCTACTTCGCATATTTTCATACGCTTATGTCATATGGTATTATTTTTTGGGGTAATTCTTCTGATTCAAAAAGGGTATTTTTGGCTCAAAAACGGGCTGTTCGAGCTATGTGTGGTGTAAGTTCCAGAACCTCTTGTCGACCCCTATTCAATAGTCTGCGAATTCTGACATTGCCCTCACAGTATATATTTTCTTTAATGTCGTTTGTTGTTAGCAATATTAGCTTATTCCCAAGAGTTAGCAGCTATCACTCAGTTAATACTAGGCAGAAACCAAATCTGCATGTGGAATGCACTTCCTTGACTCTTGTGCAGAAAGGAGTGCAGTACTCTGCTGCATCCATTTTCAATAAGCTACCACAAGAACTCAAAAATCTTAGCAGTAGCCCAAACACTTTTAAGTCCAAACTGAAGAGTTTCCTCATGGCTCACTCCTTCTATTCTGTCGGAGCTCCTGGAAGAGCTGAAAAATTAAGCAAATTCCAGTGTTACATTGTTGATTTTCTTTATTTAAACTTACGAATTGTCGCCTGAATATGTTACTTATATTTCATTTTATCTGTTTCTACTATCATATTATAATTTCATGTATTGACTCGTTCCATGACCATGGAGACTTCTCCTTAATTTGGTCCCACGGAACAATAAATAAATAAATAAATATATTCTGAGCTACACTCAAGAACTCTAATAACATCTGATGACCGGCAGGTATCACAACTTTTAACATGTACCTTATGTGATCAAAAGTATCCGGACACCTGGCTGAAAATGACTTACAAGATCGTGGCTGCCTCCGTCGGTAATGCTGGAATTCAATATGGTGTTGGCCCACACTTAGCCTTGATGACAGCTTCCACTCTCGCAGGCATGCGTTCAATCAGGTGCTGGAAGGTTTCTTGGGAATGTTATTGTCGTGTAACCATTCTGCCACAGGGCATGCATTATGAACAGGTGCTCGATCGTGTTGAAAGATGCAGTCAGCATCCCCGAATTGCTCTTCAACAGTGGGAAGCAAGAAGGTGCTTAAAACATAAATGTAGGCCTGTACTATGATAGTGCCACGCAAGACAACAAGGGGTACAAGCCTCCTCCATTAAAAACTCGACCACACCACGCCATAACACCACCGCCTCCGAATTTTTCTGTTGACACTACTCACGCTGGCAGATGACGTTCACCAGGCATTCGCCATACCCACACCATGCCATCGGATCGTCACATTGTGTACCGTGATCCGTCACTCCACACAACGTTTTTCCACTGCTCAATCGTCCAACGGTTACGCTCCTTACAACAAGCGAGGCGTCGTTTGGCATTTACCGGCATAATGTGCGGCTTATGAGCAGCTGCTCGACCATGAAATCCAAGTTTTCTCACCTCTCGCCTAACTGTCAGAGTACTTGCGATGGAACCTGATGCAGTTTGGAATTCCTGTGTGATGGTGTGGATAGATGTCTGCCTATTACACCTTACGACCCTCTTCAACTTTCGGCGGTCTCTGTCTCTCAACAGACGAGGTCGGCCTGTACGCTTTTGTGCTGTACCTGTCCCTTCACGTTTCTACTTCACTATCACTTTGGAAACAGTGGCCCTAGGGATGTTTGGGAGTGTGAAAATCTCGCGTGCAGACGTGTGACACAAGTGACACCCTATCACCTGACCACGCTCGAAGTCCGTGAGTTCCGCGGAGCGCCGTGTTCTGCTCTCCCACGATGTGTAATGATTACTGAGATCGCTGATATGGAGTACCTGGCAATAGGTGGCAGCACAATGCACCTAATATGAAAAACGTATGTTTTGGGGGGTCTCAGGATACTTTTTATCACATAATGTACTACTGTACTAATGTACGATTGATGCTGTCATAGTTTATATGCACTGATGTAATGTAAAATTTCGTTATGTGAATAGGTGCATCTGACAATGTGGCCGGCAGTCCCGACACTAAAAACCACCCCTGCGGCCAGAGGCTAATCTAAGCACAATTGCAGATCGTCTTATGGCCACGTTCCCACCATCCACTACGACCGAAAGTCAAGATACAACTGCGTTTCTTAACAGAGTTGTCTGCTGTTTAGTACAGCGTAGTAAGTTATCAAATATTTTGTTGTTATTCCTACCAGAGGCATGTGCTCTTTTAGTAGCAGGTCCATATACACATTCCCCACATTACACATTGTGCTTTCGGCTATGTTCGTCAGCTCTCCTGGCCATTATAATTACATGACCTGTTCTCCCATTGAATATATTTTTCTAGACAGAAAATCACTTTGCATTGATGATGTATTAGCTATACGGAGGCAAAATTCTATCGCCCTACTTAGGAAGATCTGTGATTTCGGAAGCTGCCATGCGAAAACCTCCGAAGCATTTGTACCTCAACCTAAATACTACCTTGCTGGCAGCAGCAATTTAAGCCTCTTGTTATTTATACAAGACCCGGATCCGTTCGTTACCGGCATACAACTGCTGTTATGTTTCTGGCTCAGTTTATAGTGTCGCATTAAAGCCGTGTCATACGTTAAAAGAAATTCTGCGTATCCCTTAAAACGATCGCAATGTCGACCATTGAGCTTAGCACGGCAACAGGGTTATGCAGTATATCAGGTAAACTTGAGATGCCACGTATAGAAAAACATTGAAAATATTTACAGATTCGGAGATAGACTATTTTCGTTTGTTTCTTTTATTTTCAGTTATCTTTCGGCATATTCACAACATTATTTTGAAGACGTCAGTTCTACGCTTATTGTATTTACTGCATATCAACAAAAAACTGCTTTTATAAGTTTCTGAATAGTTTTGGAGGCACCATTTCGTAGTCATCGTCTTCTCTTAATGTAGTTTCGTATCCGCATTGCAATGGTGCAATACATCACATATTCTAATAAAATTTATCACCTACTATTATGATCTAACAATACTGTCATCTAACCATCCGATTACCAAGTCCTTAATACGTAACATGGTCCCTAACTAGCAACGGCTACCAGCATAAAACGGCGATTAGCCCTGGACTGGCAGTTAATTAATCTTACGTCTGAAGCGAAACAGTATCCACACAGGTATACAATCTTCTTCGGTAAGAAATTGTAATATTTATAACTGCTGAACAATTCTATGGAATTTACGGCATGAACTTCGGTAATTTAGCCATCTAAGGGTTGTGATCAGGACAATTTGTGCCACATGTTTACTGTATCTTTCGAGGCAAACATGCACACACATTTTAAAAAAATCGACCAACATATCACAAATTTAAGGCATATACGCATGCAGTTAAAAAAAAATCACTCCATCACACACAGTGTATATTTTCTCTCATATTATATACTACAATTCATTTTTTCTACTCAATCGAATACCTTCCATTTTTGTTTTAATTACAAAAGCTAATAAGACTATAAATGAAAATAGACATACTTAATAAAATACGCCATCATGTGATTAAACTCTGCTATGTTTTCTTGCATCACGATTGATAGGAAAATTGTAAGGCTTGATGAATTTATAATACGAGTATTGCTAATATATGGCCAAAATATTACAAAAAAAGCTTTTGCCCTTATTTCTCGTGCAGGAATCATACATATACACACACAACATTAAGTTTCTGGGTCAGCAGGAGGAACACTGACATCCTTTACAAGTCTACACGCACGTAAGCACTGAGAATATCTCTACAAATACAGGGCTGTACTTAGGATCGATCTAAAGACCCCAGGCTGGACTTTTGGTGTAGCTCCTGCCTGAGGAAATTTTGTCATAACGAATCCGCAAAAAAATGTGTTAAGAGCAATTTTTCAATAAAAACCGCCCACGTAGTATTTAAGATTTATAATTTAGTTGCATAAAATTTTACTACATAAACTAAGATTTAATGAACTGATGAGATTAAAAAGTGAAAATAATTAAAATCAATTAAGTATTCAACATGATCGACATGACAGGGAGCGCTATGAATAACTATACTTTTTAAGAAAAAAACAAAGTTGAGACCTATGTCGATGTAAAAACCAATATTTCAATTAAAAGAAAACAACCACTGTAACTATATGAAAAGATTTTTGTTGGGGAAAATGCAAGTTAACAAAAGCAGTATAACAATTAACCATTTTATTTACATTTATTTCCCGAACAATCAAAGTTATTGTGATAAAGAACTTACTAGTTACTCAGTTGAACCTAGACTTCATATTAATGAAGCTACTGATACTCGATGTCTGTAAAATATCACTATCATTTCAAAAAGTCGTAACTTGGAAACTATCAGAGATAGAGAATCGTGGTTTGCAGTAAAATATTTAGATGCTCTCAAAAATGTCTTCCTTATCCATTCTTGCAGATTTGACTTGGAGAGATCTAAATGGCGACAGATCAAGAGAAGTCGCAATGTGTCATCTGGTATGCAAAATCCAAATCTATGACGATGGTACTGAGCAATTAGGGACGCCAGTATGCGAACACACCACCGGCAGAAACAAGTTTAATGCCGTGGTTCAAAAACTTTAAAGAGACAGGCAGTGCCAAACACCTTCACCGAAATGGTTGCCTCCCTGTGTCCCAAGCATGTGTTAACAGAGTGCAAGTTGCATATCAACGCAACCCCCGGGAGTCAATCCGTCGTGTATCACGCGAACTGCAAGAACCAAGACCAACTGGTCATGAACTGTTACATAAGCGATTACTCATAGCCCTAACGATCTCCCAGTCTCACGCCATTAGACTTATTTTCGTTGCGTTACGTCAAGGGTCGCGTGCACACAACTCCAGTCAATGGCACAGTTACATTTCGAGCATGAATCAGTGAAGTAATCAGAAGTGTTATGCTGAAATGTAGGAGGGTAGAACTCGAATACTGCCTTGATGTTATACGAGCGACGAGTGAGGGCACACTGAAATTCAGGCATAACAGAAAAAACTTTGAAAGTTGCTGGATGCTTTACAACAAACCACGATGCTCTGCCTCTAGTAGTTTGCAAATTATCATTTTGTGAAATGATAGGATTTTATGGACATGTACAACCTATATTTTTTCATTTCATCCATATTTCGCAGTTGTGAACGCGACTGCATCCGATACACAGAAGTATGAATACCAATGCCTCCAAAAACAAGTTTTTTAAATCAAACCAACTTCATTGACACTCTAAATCTCTACTCTTCATGTCCAAATATTTATTTCTCAGCATAGTCACCCTGGCGACTAACGCATTTCTGGCAAAGTGAGACCAGTTTATTGATATTGTCACTGTAGAATGTTTGTCGATGAACCCACAACCTCACTTCTCCTTGCACCGCTTCATCGCTATCAAGGTGAAATCCTTGAAGGTGTTCTTCACGTTTTGGAACCTATGAAAATCGGGTCGATCCAAGTCGGGGCTTAACGGAGGATGATCGATGGCAGTGAATCCAAGGCGTCGGACAGTTGCAGATGTCGCAGCGCTCGTGTGACGTATGTCCAATCTCCTCTTTCACTGCAGGAGTGAGCACTCGAGGGTCCTACCGTCCGCAATGTTTTCGGGAACGCGGTTCTGCAGTGAAGCCCAGTACACGCTCTCGTGATATGCCGCCCTTACCTGAGAGCTGTGTTTGTATTATTCGAGGATTGTCTTTGACGAGTTCGTGAAGCAGTTTCCAATGAGTTTCGTCAGTTGCCGTGCTCGGTCTTCCACACAAAGCTCTGTCACACACGTTGAGGTCAGCACCACCGCACCCTTCATTACGAGCATCAGTAACCCAACGTCGCACTTTACTGATATTCATACATTCATCAATGCAAACAGCTTCCATTCTTCTACGGATTTCAATTGAAAACAAGTTTTCCACTGTTAGAAACTCTATTACAGCACGCTGTTTCTCACGCACTGACATAGAGAAGTTACGCATCACCACGTTACACCCTACATTTTGGAGCTCTGAAGTGAGTGGCAGAGGGCTGCAACTATGTAGACATGAAGGATAAATCTACAGGATGTTAATAACGTTTGTTTTATTTGAAAACTTTTACGAGTTTTCATATTAAAAAATTCGGAGGCAATAATATGCAGCATGCCCTCGTATGTTCGTGTTATGAGAAGGTTAGATTTTAGGTTTGGTATTTCGAGAACAAAATGTGAAATGAGAAACAATGGAAAACTTACCGAAAAATCAATGAAGAACATTTTTAAAGTTTTGATGCTGATAGAAGTTAGTTAATCCATTCTGAAATCACACAACTCGTCTCTCAAGGTGCACAATTTTTCGTACGTTTCAGAACACTTCGCAGATGTATTAACATGAGATGACCAAAGATGAAGTTTATCAAGTAGTGTCAGAGACCTGAGTTTTATAAGAACCAACATATGCAAGGAAATAAATTTAAGATAAGTCCTTAAAATGACAAACAGTAATGGTTAGCGAAATCTATCTCTTCTTTTTACATGTATTCATGCTTTATGATTTTAAGGAGTTATATTTCCAGTTGTTTTAACAGATTTAGGGTCTTACCAATAGCTTCATTGTCTAGTGATATCAATTTTTTTCTATACTGTTGATAAAGAGTTTGGTTTCAAAAAACATGGTGCGCAATGACTGATTTTTTTCACAATTGTTGAGTCTGAAAGCACTCATGTATTCTTGGAAATGGGTTTTGAAATTTCTGCCTGTTTTCCCTACATAGTAGGCATGACAGCTCGGACATGGTATTTTATACATTCCACTGTTGTTGAATGTTTGGGTACCTATTTTTATGCTGTAGGCTAGCAAATGTTCTAACTTATTATTAGCGGAGAATGCAATTGTTACATTTTTTAAATAGATTGGCAATTTTTTATGAACTGGGGATTAGGTTTGGGATGTTCGCAGAAATTTTCTCTTCTTTTTCTGTGAGACAGTTTTTGTTTTATTTAGGTGTTTTTGTGTGTCTAAATTGTCAATTGACTTGGCTGTGAAGCCACTGTCCATGCCAATACCTTTTATTGTGCCTCTTTCTGTCTTAAGGCTGTTTTCTTCCAAGTTCTGTGAATGTGCTTTCTGTAGCCTGGTCCTAATAGCCTTATGTCTCTGTGCGGTAGGATGGCACGAATAACTGACAATTTACATCTGATGGTGAACCCATAGGGCTTAAAGTGTATTGCGTGATTCTATACAACGCGAAAGAAATTGTGACCGAAGGTGTTATTACTCATACTTACTGTGTACCCTAGGTCAGCTTTGTACCTTAATTGTCTTAAAATATCAGAACTGATGGAAACCAAAATGCCGTGTCGACATTCTAAGATGGCACTTCCAAGCCTGTTTTTAATCCACTTCAATTTCGTAAACGGCCTTTCTCCACTGTCGTTTGTGGTCATAAGTGACAGGTACGGTCTTCGAGCGACATCGATATTGAAAAAACGATCTTTATCGTTTCATGGTTCCGGATTTGGTTGAAGTGAAGTATGAAAGAAACTTGCTTTTCACGGAATCGAACTCACTTCAAAATGCCAGGATTCCGTTAATCATTGTTTTTGAAGTCTTAATGTCTTTGCCAACTGAAGTGACACGCATTTGACCAGATTCCACTGACAATTTTGTAGGAGGGAGCGCGGGGTTTAAGATGTGAATGCTGACGAAATTCATACGAGTTGTCCACTGAAAAATTCTGTCCAATAAGCCCATACGAATCAGTTACGTGTACGTCTTTTATAATTATAAAAGGGCCTACACAACAGTATTAAAACACACTTTTTATTTTTATTTTTTTCTAGTCTCTGCATAAATGTAGCCCTGTGCAAACGTTTTTCAAAGATATAAATGTTCTAGTTCTGTGAGTGACGCGTGGTGGTCCCACGCCCGGGTTCCCGGGTTAGATTCCCGGCGGGGTCAGGGATTTTCTCTGCCTCGTGATGGCTGGGTGTTGTGTGCTGTCCTTAGGTTAGTTAGGTTTAAGTAGTTCTGAGTTCTAGGGGACTTATGACCACAGCAGTTGAGTCCCATAGTGCTCAGAGCCATTTGAACCATTTTTGACGCGTGGTGGAGAGAGCTTAGCGCCTGACGCGGCGGCAGCCCGCGCCACGCATGTCTGTGAGCTACGCGCCTGCCGCCCACGCCACTGGCTGGCTGCCAAATGGGTCGCCACTGGGAAATGACCCTTCCGCTTTAAGCGAAGACTTCCTGCAGGTCGTTTTCATACCGCTCCCTACCGACGAGCCCACAGTTTTGCTTGAATGGTTCCCAATGATTCTTTAGTGTATTTCGATAATGCTTTGGCCAGTGGAATGGTCTTAATCAGTAATCGTAAGTATACATTCTAGATGTTCATAAATTTTTAAATTCAGATAAATATGAGATGTGAAATTAATAGCATTTGCTATAGAATAATTATGATTATCAACATATTTATACAAATTCAGTCGCTGTCAATAATAATAATACTAATAATAATAATACCACAACAGATAAATGCAGACTTTGCAAACAACAAATAGAAACAGTAGATCACATCACAAGCGGATGTACAATACTAGCAAATACAGAATACACCAGAAGACATGACAATGTAGCAAAAATAATACATCAGCAACTTGCCATACAACATAAACTAATAAAACAACACGTTCCCACATACAAGTATGCACCACAAAATGTACTGGAGAATGATGAATACAAATTATACTGGAACAGAACCATTATAACAGATAAAACACCACCAGATAACAAACCTGACATCATCCTCACCAATAAAAAGAAGAAATTAACACAACTAATCGAAATATCCATACCCAATACAACAAATAAACAGAAGAAAACAGGAGAAAAAAAAGAAATGCATCCAACTGGCTGAGGAAGTCAAGGACATGTGGCATCAGGATGAAGTTGACATTATACCAATTATACTATCAACTACAGTAGTCATACCATACAATATCCATAAGTACATAAACGCAATACAGCTACATCCAAACGTATATATACAACTACAGAAATCTGTAATTATTGATACATGTTCAATTACCCGAAAGTTCCTAAATGCTATGTAACATTTACCGTACAGTTAAAAGGAAGTCACGCTTGATCAAGGTCCACGTCACTTTCCATTTTTAACCAGACATAATGTCTGAGAAAGGAAAGAATTAATAATAATAGTAATAACAGTAAAAATAAAAATGATGATAATTTGCACAAATTGTCTGAAAAAGAAATAATTGTTTCTGTGGAATTCTGTTCTTTTGTGCATAATTAAGTACACTTTATGGCAAGAGCGAAATAATGTTTAAGCTTTCGCCACTCTCCGTTTCGCATTTTTGTGTAAGTGGGACTTTTCGTTCTTTGTTATTTTTCGGACAAAAGTACAAGATCTAATACTTGTATTAGTTAACGAATTAACTTCCGGGCTGGAAATCTGACATACTTACGTTGCACCCACACAACAACTTACGCTTATTGCACACTTCTTTGTTAAATGTTTGCTTGTAGTCAGGCTTATTTGATTTCATCACTATCTCAGACAAAGGATCTGACCTGGGAGTTCTTAGTTCCTTTGCGGCTAACTTTTCTGGTAATTTTCTTTTATGTTAGCACTTAAAACCGATGCAACAGAGTTTATGTTGACACTGTCCAGAAAAGCCGATTCCTTCAAAGTAAACATCTAAATCAGAATAAATCGAGAATCTGTGCGACCACATCGATCGGGATGTGGAACCTAGCGCAGCTGGCCAAGGTGCTGGAGGCGGCGTGGTCCCACATCCCTGGCGGTACCTTCCAGAACCTCATTGCCTCTCTTCCTGCATGTCTCCCATCGGTCCCCACTGCAAAAGGGGGTTATTCAGGCTTTTGACGGATTGTCAAATTAACAGTGGACAAAATGATGTACTCCACTCTCCCGAGTCCCCTGGGCGAAACAGTGACAGTTATTTTCAAATCACTAACTAATGTGTGCAACAACGCCTACTATTGTTGTTGTAGCAATGAACATCTACATCCATACTCCACAAGCCACCTCATGGTGTGTGGCGGAGGGTACCTTGAGTACCTCTATCGGTTCTCCCTTCTATTCCGTCTCGTATTGTTCGTGGAAAGAAAGATTGTCGGTATGCCTCTGTCTGGGCTCTAATCCCTCTGATTTTATCCTCATGGCCTCTTCGCTAGATATGTGTAGGAGGGAGCAATATACTGCTTGACTCCTCGGTGAAGGTATGTTCTCGAAACTTCGACAAAAGCCCGTACAGAGCTACTGAGCGTCTCTCTTGCAGAGTCTTCCAGTTGAGTTTATCTATCATCTCCGTAACGCTTTCGCGATTACTAAATGATCCTGTAACGAAGCGCGCTGCTCTCCGTTGGATCTTCTCTACCTCTTCTATCAACCCTATCTGGTACGGATCCCACACGGGTGAGCAGTATTCAAACAGTCGGCGAACAAGTGCACTGTAACTTACTTCCTTCGTTTTCGGAGTGCATTTCCTTAGGATTCTTCCAAAGAATCTGTCTGGCATCTGCTTTACCGACGATTAATTTTATATGGTCCTTCCGTTTTAAATCACTCCTAATGCCTACTCCAAGATAATTTATGGAATTAACTGCTTCCAGTTGCTGACCTGCTATATTGTAGCTAAATGATAAAGGATCTTTCTTTCTATGTATTCGCAGCACATTACACTTGTCTACGTTGAGATTCAGTTGCCATTCCCTGCACCATGCGTCAGTTCGTTGCAGATCCTCCTGCATTTCAGTACAATTTTCCATTGTTACAACCTCTCGATATACTACAGCATCATCCGCAAAAAGCCTCGGTGAACTTCCGATGTTATTCACAAGGACATTTATATATATTGTGAATAGCAACGGTCCTACGACACTCCCATGCGGCACACCTTAAATCACTCTTACTTCGGAGACTTCTCTCCATTGAGAATGACATGCTACGTTCTGTTATCTAGGTACTCTTCAATCCAATCACACAATTGGTCTGATAGTCCATATGCTCTTACTTTGTTCATTAAACGATTGTGGGGAACCGTATCAAACGCCTTGCGGAAGTCAAGAAACACGACATCTACCTGGGAACCCGTGTCTATGGCCCTCTGAGTCTCGTGGACGAATAGCGCGAGCTGCGTTTCACACGATCTTCTTTTCGAAACCCATACTAGTCACTGGGTACTTAAAACGAGTGTAGTGTACATCCCGTGTGCCCCATACCTCTCGTTGTCGCTACCATACTGACTGGTTGGGCATAAATATAATAATTATGAGAGAAACAATGAACTGTGATCGCTCTCATCCAGCAGACGTGGGTTTCTTGAACACATTGCCTGACGTCTTTGTTGCTATAACACGGAAACAGTTTGCCTCCAACACGGTATCTTATTCAGTTCATTGCCGAATGGTCTGGTGAACACTAAAAGCGCGATTAAATTTCGATGAATGGACGAAATTCCTACAGTAATTGTGAAAACATGTCAGAAGATTAGTTATAATATGACGAACATAATATACAGAGAGTTCGTCTTAGGAGTAAAAATGCCGCTTTAAAAATAATTTTGTATCTCGAAACAACCCGACACTGGGCGTCACATGAATCACGTGATCAACAATATTTGTTTGGGCTGACCCCAGCTACACACCGCAAAAACTAAACTGAATGTACATATGCATTCGAAAAAAGGAGCTACACCGTCTGTCCGAGAAGTTCCGAGACCGAACCTCTCGTATGAGCGACATCAGCGCATTAACTGCAGTGGCAGCGTGAACTTACAAGACTTCAGGACATCTGAAGAAGTGAAAAATGTGTGCAAAGTTCGTCCCGCACACCTTGAATCTCGAACAAAAACAACGTCGCGTGGACGCCTGCAGCTACTTGATTGAAATGCAAAACACGGACAATTCTTTTTCGGAAAGAATCATGTTGGGTATCCAGACTTGGTGTTATCAATACGAACTTACGACAATACAACTAAGTGCAGAAATTCACATGAAGCATCAACGCTTTTACGACGCAACCGAAATTCAAGCCAAGGTCACGCACTAGTTACACATTAACCCAAAGAAGGACTTTTTTGACAGTTTCAGATGGTTGTATGAACGTTCCACGTGTTTTATTCATGTGTGGGCGGACTATGTAGAGCACCTGAGGCTTCAAAACCATTATTTTAATTTCAATCTACTTTTTATTAATCCTGTCTCTAAAGATTTTGGACTAACAGAGTAGAAGTCACAGAATAAAAGTAAGGGTGACTGTCAATTAATTGGAAATAAATATACGTCTCAGGAAAAGTGGTAGCTTAACAAACTTATTTTGCACAGGATAACTGTAACATTCAAAATGGAGTCGACAAAAAACGCTATAATCATGAAGACATCAATATTTTACAAGAATTGAGGAGGGGTGAAAAGAAAGACGACTCAGCATAAATGAAACTGTTATAAAAAATGTAGTTGATATACAGGGCGGAGCGAAACTGCGTCACGAAATTTTAACTCTGGATAGCTGATGCCAGTAGGAACCAAAATTGCTAATGTTGTGTAGGTCGACAACGCACAATTTTTAAACTACGTAAACTTGGCATCATGTGCTCCTGTTGCTGGATGCTCTGGACAAGCATGACTGCGAATGCTTTGCCTGCCGGAGATCGTGATGTTTCCAAGGCGGCCCGCATGCTCGGTGGTAGCGCACCAGCTTTCCACTGATTGGTCCCACAGTGGTTGTAGTAGAATTAAATGGTTCAAATGGCTCTGAGCACTATGGAACTTAACATCTGTGGTCATCAGTCTCCTAGAACTTAGAACTACTTAAACCTAACCCAAGGACATCACACACAGCCATGCCCGACGCAGGATTCGAACCTGCGACCGTAGCGGTCACGTGGTTCCAGACTTAAGCGCCTAGAACCGCACGGCCACACTGCGGCAGTAGAATTAAACTCGGCAGCGACAGATCTTTGGACACTGGAGGTGACCATTGCATTAGGGGCAGGTTTAGAGATTTCCACGAGCAGCAAGCGAGTTCTCGGGACCTTCTCATTGCTAGCCTTCCTCTGTAGTCACCGAAACTGGCCGTGAGCCCTGCAGGGCAGTGGTTCATGGGCCGCCATTCTGGCGGTCGGTCTTGTTCCGCTAGCGGCGAAAGCAAGAGGGTGGGAACATCGTGGCTGAATGTGAAATGGCTCTTCTTTAGAAAGCGGCGGCGCCGGGCATCCTAGCGCCAGCCTGACCACTTTATTAGCGAGGAGACGTGGCATGGGAGTCTGGTCTCCTTATCCTGTGTGCGGATCCAGGTAAAGTGGCGTCGGGCTGGTGCCTGGCTAATGTGTTTATTACAAGAACAGCATACCTTGTGAGGCGGTACGACAAATTTCTCCTGATGTCGCGTTTCTTAGATGCCGCAGCGCCTCGCTAAAACGGCGCCCACTGAATCGTTTTGTGGACAAGACAGAGCTTGTTTTCACTAGGAAGCCTCCCCCATCTTGTGAAATGCGCCTGGGGTTTGGCTGCAGGACCTCCAGGCACAGTGTGCTGTTTTTCCGGAGTACAGAATGTGTACTGCACTGCAGTGATTGGTTGAGGAAGAGTGGATCTCCTTGCTAGAAAACAAGATTGGCACAGTAACCATTGCAGGGCCATGATAGGTTCATTCAAGAACACCAGGGGAACGGCTGGTTTTTGGAAGGGTTTGAGCAATGGCAGAGGCGGGGAGTTGCTCCTCGTCTGTCATGGAGTACAGTTGCTAGAGCTCTTCCGTCTCTATAGAGAGAGCAGTTAGTTGTAAACATATCTGGACACTCGGGTGAAACTTTATATTTTCGTGGACGTGAGACAATCACCAATGAATGTGTGGTCATTTCCCGCAGCATGATGCGCCACCGATCCTAGCAGCTTCGGCAGCGCCCGCACGCAGACGACAGCATCTCGTCTTTCACTGGCTATATCCGTAACGTTGTGCAGCCTCAACATATTCCAAAGCCTATCAATCGTTTTCATGGCAATTTTTTTAAAGCAGCCTTGTACTAGCAGCAGTCACTCCCAGTGTCCATTGCATGTTTAATTATATTATGACGTGAGAGACCAATCTGTGGAGTGATACAGCAGAGCTGCTTGCCTAGAATGGCATTCTTCCATTCACAGTAGCCAGTCTCATCTAAACATAAATTTCAGTCAGGTTCCCCAAGTCTGTTGCCAACCGACTTGAGTTCGCGTTAATGGAATGTTACACATTTGGAGTTTCTGTTTATATGATTGTTCTCTCTTGACCTTGATATTAGTTAATAAATCTGTTTGTGATACCACAGGTCATTGTTATTAATTTTTCAATGACGCCTCTTCTCATTCCCTACAATGTCATTTATTTTGTTGTGTATTTGAAGGCATTAACGCAATTTTATGTCAAGTTAGTCAATTCATTAGGTAATCCACGCAGGGGCCACTATTGGCTGAATGTCAGATTTGCGCTACTGATAAACGTGGCACCTCTTGGGTGTGATGGTTACGACCTTTTAGTCGTTTGGCAGACGGAGGACTGCTGCCACCATAGGCTAGCTTGCAGTGTCAATATCCGCTTAACCGAACGGAAAAGGAACTGTTGACTTGGATATACCGGCAAATCAGCTGTAGTAGAACATGTTTTTAAAGACGGTGATCATGAAATAAAATTTATTGAGACCAGCGTGCATTATTATGCACACATTTATAGAGAAGCTATAGAGATTCAGAAACACCACAATAATTTTAATAGAAAAGGGGAAGGCTTAAAATTAGGTAAGTTACGGCGGTCGACTTTTCATCAACGATGTGACAATTGGTTACCTTCAATCAAGAATAATGACAGTCGGCCCCCACACGACGTATGGTGGTGCCCTGTATGCGCTTTATACACGGTGGAGAAAAATTGTGTCATGTAATTTTAACCATGGATAGTTGATGCCAATAGGAACCAAAATTACTAATGTTGTGTAGGTCGACAACGCGCAGTTTTTAAACTACAGAAACTTGGCGCCACACGCTCCGAGTGGCCGCGGGATTGCCCTGTTGCTGGATGCTCTGGACAACGCATAACTGGGAATGCTTTGCCTGCCGGAGATCGCGATGTATCCAAGGCGGCCCGCATGCTCGGTGGTAGCGCACCAGCCATCCACTCTGGGGGCGATTTCGCTGGGGTCCCCACATATCCACTGTGGTTTCATGATAAGACATACCAGGAACAAACGCATCAACAGCTGTTAGTTCGTGTACAGAAAGTCTTTTACAAATTGTGTCGGCCCTGAAAAGCGCCTTTTTAGTTGCTAGGACATTGTTTACTTAAAGCAGGTGCTCGAACTGGCGACCCTCTGACGCGACACAATCTTGGTAACGTCGAACGGTGTTTTGCTGAGCGCTTTCAAAGATTCTTGGCATTGCCCTGATATGACTGGCGGCATGTTAAATGCAATCCGTTAATTCCTCTTCGTTTCTATGTGATTCGCGCTTGAGTGGACGAACTAGAGCCTGGAGCGGAGAAATGTTCGGTTAATGAGGAAATCTCATCACCACTATCGTCGTTACTATTCTCATCATCACCATCACCATCAACCCCAACATCAACACCGCCGCCATCCTTTTGACATCCACAGCTGATTCGTCTACATCTACATCTAACGACTACTCCATAATTCACACTTAAGTGCTTGGAAGGAGGTCTCGTCGAAACACTTTCATACCATTTCTCTACCGTTTCACTGTCCAATATCAGGCGGGTAAAACGAGCACCTAAACTTTTCGGTGCGAGCTCTGATTTCTTTCATTTTATTACTGTGATCATTTCTTCTAATCTAGGCATCAACAAAACATTTTCACATTCGGAGAAGAAAGTTGGTGACTGAAATTTAGTGAAAAAATCGCTGCAACGAAAAATGCTTTTTTTTAAAAGACTGCTTCACCAACTCGTGTGTCATGTCCACGAAACTCTCGCCTCTATTCAGTAATAATGCAAAACGAGCTGCCCTTCTTTGAACTTCTTCGTCGTTATCTGTCAGTCCGACCTGGTACGGGTGACATACCATACAGCACTACTCCGCAAGAGCACGGACAAGCTCAGTGTAGTCAGTCCGATTACTAGAACTGTTGCATCTTCTATTGTGCGTGTTCTGCCAGTAAAACACAGTCTCTTAGTTCGCCTTCGCCACTACATTTTCTATGTGATTGTTGCAACTAAAGTTATTATTAATGGTAATCCGTAATTTAGTAGAATTGAGAGGCTTTGGATTTGTGTGATTGGCCGAAATTTAACTGATTACTTTCAGTACTCACGTGGATAACTTCATGCTTTTTATCGTTTAAAGTCAATTTTCAGTTTTCGCAACATACATATATCTTCTCTAAATAACTCTGCAATTGGTTTTGATCTTTAGTGGCTTTACTTGACGATAAACGAGGTAATCAGCAAACAATCTAAGAAGGTTGTTCAGATTGCTTCCTAAATCGCTTCCATAGATTAGGAACAACACTAACCCTATAACACTTCCTTGGGGAACACCAGATATCACTTCTGTTTAACTCGATGAGTTTCCGTCAATTAGTATAAACTGTGACCTTTCTGACAGGAAATCACTAACCCAATCGCACAACTAACACGATACTCCATAGATACGTAATTTGGTTAGAACCGGATTAAAGGCGTTTGTTAGAATTTTCCCAAAAGCCACCCATGCAATATATGTAGTACGGAGGGTAGCAGAAAGACTCAGTGTGCTGCCGGCAGTGCAGATCGTAGAGCAGCCCATCCAGTTTTGTTACCATAAAGGATTCCAACATCGTTACTTCGGGGCTACTAACAGCTGCAAGGTTTCAAAGCGCACACCGGGTGTTGGGATCTAGCATTGTTGATTCGTATATGACGTGTAATTTCGCTTCCCTCCTCCCTTCCTGTTCTCAGCGAGATCGCTTTTGCAGCCTATAAACTATCTTTTTCATCAGGTTAACTAATTCACCATTGTACGCAATGTTTTCAGAACTAGGACACTATCCACACTACACATTTACACTCCTGCAAATTGAAATAAGAACACCGTGAATTCATTGTCCCAGGAAGGGGAAACTTTATTGACACATTCCTGGGGTCAGATACATCACATGATCACACTGACAGAACCACAGGCACATAGACACAGGCAACAGAGCATGCACAATTTCGGCACTAGTACAGTGTATATCCACCTTTCGCAGCAATGCAGGCTGCTATTCTCCCATGGAGACGATCGTAGAGATGCTTGATGTAGTCCTGTGGAACGGCTTGCCATGCCATTTCCACCTGGCGCCTCAGTTGGACCAGCGTTCGTGCTGGACGTGCAGACCGCGTGAGACGACGCTTCATCCAGTCCCAAACATGCTCAATGGGGGACAGATCCGAAGATCTTGCTGGCCAGGGTAGCTGACTTACACCTTCTAGAGCACGTTGGGTGGCACGGGATACATGCGGACGTGCATTGTCCTGTTGGAACAGCAAGTTCCCTTGCCGGTCTAGGAATGGTAGAACGATGGGTTCGATGACGGTTTGGATGTACCGTGCACTATTCAGTGTCCCCTCGACGATCACCAGTGGTGTACGGCCAGTGTAGGAGATCGCTCCCCACACCATGATGCCGGGTGTTGGCCCTGTGTGCCTCGGTCGTATGCAGTCCTGATTGTGGCGCTCACCTGCACGGCGCCAAACACGCATACGACCATCATTGGCACCAAGGCAGAAGCGACTCTCATCGCTGAAGACGACACGTCTCCATTCGTCCCTCCATTCACGCCTGTCGCGACACCACTAGAGGCGGGCTGCACGATGTTGGGGCGTGAGCGGAAGACGGCCTAACGGTGTGCGGGACCGTAGCCCAGCTTCATGGAGACGGTTGCGAATGGTCCTCGCCGATACCCCAGGAGCAACAGTGTCCCTAATTTGCTGGGAAGTGGCGGTGCGGTCCCCTACGGCACTGCGTAGGATCCAACGGTCTTGGCGTGCATCCGTGCGTCGCTGCGGTCCGGTCCCAGGTCGACGGGCACGTGCACCTTCCGCCGACCACTGGCGACAACATCGATGTACTGTGGAGACCTCATGCCCCACGTGTTGAGCAATTCGGCGATACGTCCACCCGGCCTCCCGCATGCCCACTATACGCCCTCGCTCAAAGTCCGTCAACTGCACATACGGTTCACGTCCACGCTGTCGCGGCATGCTACCAGTGTTAAAGACTGCGATGGAGCTCCGTATGCCACGGCAAACTGGCTGACACTGACGGCGGCGGTGCACAAATGCTGCGCAGCTAGCGCCATTCGACGGCCAACACCGCGGTTCCTGGTGTGTCCGTTGTGCCGTGCGTGTGATCATTGCTTGTACAGCCCTCTCGCAGTGTCCGGAGCAAGTATGGTGGGTCTGACACACCGGTGTCAATGTGTTCTTTTTTCCATTTCCAGGAGTGTATATAGGGCGATATTTTCTTCACAGATATATCGATGAGCCGATATTTTTGTTTTATAATATATTTTTTTCGCAATTTTCGGTAAATATTTGAAATTGTTCTTTTGAAACTGTAGTAGAACATAATTTTATTTTCACCGTGTAAAGGGGCCTTATTACTTTTTGAGCTTTCATCACGATCAGTCTTTCTCTTTTGTGGTGGTAAGTTCCTATGGACCAAACTGCTGAGGTCATCGGTCCTCTTTCTCTTTAACTGTGTGAAGCAGGTATAGGTGGAACAAAAGAAGTCCGATTGCAGTGCGATGGCGGTGATAATGGAATAACAAGATTTCCGATGTGAAGAAAAACATACCAGTTGGGTTAAAAAACAATTTTTAACGGAAGAAGAGTGCTATTTTTTCACAACGGCTTCTTCAAAACAGTTGCTGAAAATGGTGAAGAAAAATCTAAATGATAAGATCGGTCTGTGCCGAGATGATGTATGAGGTGAAACTGCAAAGTATAGCTTCATCACGCAGTTCTCCCATGAGCGTGGAAAAAAAGTTTATTTCACCATGTAACCAATGACAACTTAAGAAAATGAGGTAAGAGAGGTGGTTGTTGATATTGTTGTGGTCTTCAGTCCAGAGGTTATTTTGCTGCAGCTCTCCATGCTACTCTATCCTGTGCAAGCCTCATCATCTCCCAGTACCTACTGCAGCCTACATCCTTTTGAATCTGCTTAGTGTATTCATCTCTTAGTCTCCCTCTACGATTTTTACCCTCCACGCTGCCCTCCAATACTAAATTGGTGTTCCTTTGGTGCCTTAGAACATGTCTTACTAACCGATCTCTGCTTCTAGTCAAGTTGTGCCACAAATTTCTCTTCTCCCCAATTCTATTCAGTACTCATTAGTTATTAGATCTACCCATCTAATCTTCAACATTCTTCTGTAGCACCACATTTCGAAAGCTTCTATTCTCTTCATGTCTAAACTATTTATCGTCCATGTTTCACTTCCGTACATGGCTACACTCCGTAGAATACTTTCAGAAACGACTTCCTGACACTTAAATCTATACTCGATGTTAACAAATTTCTCTTCTTCAGAAACACTTTCCTTGCCATTGCCAGTCTACATTCTGTATCCTCTCTACTTCGACCGTCATCAGTTATTTTCCTCCCCAAATGACAAAACTCGTCTATTACTTTCTGTGTCTCATTTTCTAATCTAATTCCCTCAGCGTCACCAAATTTAATTCGACTTCATTCCGTTATCCTCGTTTTGCTTTTGTTGATGTTCCTCTTATATCCTCCTTTCAAGACAAGGTCAATTCCGTTAAACTGCTCTTCCAGGTCCTTTGCTGTCTCTGACAGAATTAAAATATCATCGGCAAATCGCAAAGTTTCTATTTTTTCTCCATGGATTTTAATTCTTACTCCAAATTTTTCCTTTGTTTCTTTATTGCTTGCTCAATATACAGATTGAATAACATCGGGGATAGGCTACAACCCTGTCTCAGTCCCTTCCCAACCACTACTTCCTTTTCATGCCACTGGACTCTTATAACTGCCATCTGGTTTCTGTACAAATTGTAAATAGCCTTTCGCACTCTGTATTTGACCCTTGATACCTTCAGAATTCGAAAGAGAGTATTCTAGTCAACATTGTCAAAAGCTTTCTCTAAGTCTACAAATTTTCTAACCTACCTGCTCGATTAAGGGATCTGACATTCCACACTACGATCCGTAGAACGCCAGTTTTCTTTCTCCTGATAATGACGTCCTCCTGAGTAGTCCCCACCCGGACATCCAAATGGGGGACTATTTCACCTCCGGAATATTTTACCCAAGAGGATGGCATCATCATTTAACCATACAGTAAAGCTGCATGCCCTAGGGAAAAATTACGGCTGTAGTTTCCCCTTTCTTTCAGCCGTTCGCAGTACCAGCACAGCAAGGCCGTTTTGGTTAGTGTTACAAGGCCAGATCAGTCAATCATCCAGACTGTTGCCCCTGCAACTACTGAAAAGGCTGCTGCCCCTCTTCAGGAACGACACGTTTTTCTGGCCTCTCAACAGGTACCCCTCCGTTGCGGTTGCACTTACGGTACGGCTATCTGTATTTCTGAGTCACGCAAGCCTCCCCACCAACGACAAGGTCCATGGTTCATGAGAGGTTAACTGGAAAGAAATATTGCGTGACAATGCACCATGCAGTTCTTCATTAACAACGCAACAGTCGGCCAAAAGAGTATTCTAATACAAGTTTTTCATAAGCACAATGTCCCACTATTAACTTAAAAATTTTCAGATTAAGTGTTTTTCTTTGAATTCTTGCTCTAAAGGGAATAGGCAGGCTGCTAGCTTGTTGATGTACAGAATATCTAATAACAAATCAGTACTTACGTATACAACTCTAAGAAGGGCAGTATATTTACAATGTGCAGCCGATATTTTTATAGATTTATATGTTGATATTTTATCCTTCGATATACCACACTTTTTCTCGATATGTCGATGGCCAATAATGATATACTTTAAAAATATCGATGTATCGGATTCCCGAAAGTTTTAAAAATATCTTTAGTCCTAGTCGTAACCAGAATAAACTCCAAATACGAAAGCAAGTTCATCAGTTAATTACAACTCTTAGTACTGAAAGCATGCTTATTACGAACACCAATGTACAGATACAAGAGATTTAAACTCTGGATGAATTGTGCTGATATTTATACCGACATCGAATATTCCAGGATATACAAACATTGTAAACGTAAGAAATTTCAACAGCCTTACAGAAATGATGAATACTATATAACAAATAACTGCTGGAGGCTGAGTTCGAACTTGTGACCTACAGCACGACAACTAGCTACGCGACCAGCTATTCCACATTGCATGCAGCACGATAGGAGGCAATATCATAAATTTATTGAGCCATCAGGCCACTTTCAGTTTTCGTGTCTAGTTCTCTGCCACACACTGAGTATTGCGGAAGAGGTGACCTCGTTTCCATTACTGGTTACGGAAGTTCATCAATAAGGCAGGAATGAATAACATCACTGTTATTTCCGGTGCTCAGCTGTAGGCGGCTGAGCGGTGGCGGTAGATTGCGTGCGAGGACAGTAATACCGAAGTTCTTGTCGCCACCTGTAAAGGTTAGTGTACAAACTGACGAAAGAGCACGAGCACTGGAGTATCTCCCTGCGATCAACTCTGGCGTCACTATAGGTGCTTGGCGCTCGCCCTTAGAAAACAATGTCGTCGAAAGACTACACAGCGTTAGATTTAATTAGGTTTCCTCGCATCACTGTACAAGAAGGCTAGGATGGTTTCTCATCTACGTCAGTGTGTAATTATTGTCTAATTCTGGGAAGTGTTCAGTCTGTATGGAGCTGTTGTTGTTAATCAAAACACAGAAAAAGTAGACGAATGTTTTCACTCTGCCTATCAATACTGTTGCACTACTCAAAATTCTGAGACAGACGTGTATAATTCAGTGGCTTAACGATCTAATGTGCTGAGATACTGTTATAGCTAGATTTTTAATTTTAGAAACGGTTCAGTGAGTGATAAAGTTAAACAATATGTTCTGTGAGGGATGATTTGTAATTTCATTAATATTCGCGGTTTGTTGGTTTGAGCGAACGGGTAGTGAAAGAGAGTTGGGAAATTAAAAAGGTGTAAAATCAAACAGAAACAGATGTTTAGGGGCCAATGTTCCGTCGATAATCAGGTTATGACAGTGTAGCAGGATATCTTTATTTACTTTTTCAAAGCTACATAAATTAAGATGACAATTAAGAGTTTTGAATTCTGTTCCGCTTACAGATCCAATGTGTCTATCACAATCCATCGGTTTTCGGGTGGCCCGCATATGCTGACGGCAGTGGAAACTGTTACATTTATTCCCTTGGGTTCGAACTGATACGCCAATATTTCCATGTCTGTGGGTTTTTTTAATTAAAATTTCATTCACATGCTAGCTTACTTTCTGTAGAGAAAAAATCAATTCCTACATACGCTGTCCAGTCGCATTAACGTGACCACCTGTCAGTTGCTGTTGTTGTGGTCTTCAGTCCTGAGACTGGTTTGATGCTACTCTATCCTGTGCAAGCTTCTTCATCTCCCAGTACCTGCCGCAACCTACATCCTTCTGAATGTGCTTAGTGTATTCATCTCTTGGTCTCCCTCTTCGATTTCTACCCTCCACGCTGCCACCCAATACTAAATTGGTGATCAATTGATGCTTCAGAACATGTCCTACCAATCGATCCCTTCTTCTAGTCAAGTTGTGCCACTAACTCCTCTGCTCCCCAATTCTATTCAATACCTCCTCATTAGTTATGTGATCTGCCCATCTAATCTTCAGCATTCTTCTGTAGCACCACATTTCGAAAGCTTCTATTCTCTTCTTGTCCAAACTATTTATCGTCCATGTTTCATTTCCATACATGGCTACACTCCATACAAATACTTTCAGACACGACTTCCCGACACTTAAATCTATACTCGATGTTAACACATTTCTATTCTTCAGAAACGCTTTCCTTGCCATTGCCAGTCTACATTTTATATCCTCTCTACTTCGACTACCATCAGTTATTTTGCTCCCCAAATGGCAAAACTCCTATACTACTTTCAGTGTGTCATTTCCTAATCTAATTCCCTCAGCGTCACCCGACTTAATTCGACTACATTCCATTATCCTCGTTTTGCTTTTGTTGATGTTCATCAAACCATACAGTAAAGCTGCATGCCCTCGGGAAAAATTACGGCTGTAGTTTCCCCTTGCTTCGAGCCGTTCGCAGTACCAGCACAGCAAGGCCGTTCTGGTTAGTGTTACAAGGCCAGATCAGTTGCCCCTGCAACTACCGAAAAGGCTGCTGCCCCTCTTCAGGAACCACACGTTTGTCTGGCCTCGCAACAGATACCCCTCCTTTGTGGTTGCACCTACGGTACGGCTACCTGTATCGCTGAGGTGCGGAAGCCTCCCCACCAACTGCAAGGTCCATGGTTCCTGTCTAAAGCCCGAATAATCAACTACTGCAGCGTGAACTGCAGCGAGACGTGCAGAAAGAACGTCAATGATGTTCTGGAAGGTACCAACAGGGACGTGGGGCCATGCCGACTCCAGTGCTGTGGCCAATTACTCTAGGATTCTTGGATGAGGGTTCATGGCGCGAACAGCCCTATCGAGGATGTCCCACAGATTCGCGATTAGGTTTAAGACCGTGGAGTTCGGTGGCTGAGGGCGAAAGGTAAACACATCCTGGCGCTCTTCAATCCACGCACGTGTGCTGCGAGCTGTGTGAAACAGTGCATTGTCTTAATTTTACATGACACTGTGCCCAGGAAAAACAAACTACATGTGAGTTTCTGTCCTGCTTTGTTATGTTTTCGGGCGCAAAAACAACTAGGATCATACGCACCCATGTCAGAACCGTAGAACACGAAGACCAAAAAAAGGAGTTAAAAACGACTACACGTGATGTCCGATCGACGGAAGGAAAGACAGCTAAAACAGGGATTTGGTGAAAGATCCATAAATTACACCGTAGAGAAACGAACGCCCTGAACTAAAGATTAAATGTCCTTCGCCATATTGCTACGACAGATAAAAAGTAAAACGCGGTCGACATCCCGCGCGTCATTAGCTAAAACGGGCGATAACTCAGATGGCAAACATAAATGACAAAGTAAGTGGTTAAAAAAGGGCATTTTGTTACCAAATGGCAAACCGTCAAAGGTTGAGGGCAATGAGAAGTGTTAAGGGAGCACAGCTTAACAAGTGGCGATGGCTAAAAAAATAGTGGCCAATACGCAACCTATCTACTCTTAAAACGATCTGCCTGCGGCGAGAGGGCCGACAAGGGGTCGTCAAAGCCGCTGGGACGGGTTTAATTCCCCGGAACTTGTTTCCATGAAGGAAGGACCAGTGATGATCCAAAAACTATCTGCTGACAGACTGCAAGACACAGATCATTGGAGTTTGTGGAAGAACTAGTGGGCCGAGGTACGAGGACTGCAGCCTCAGCAGCAGCGTCGTCAGCGGCCTCGTTTCTCGTCAGACCGATATGACCACGGACCCACATAAACATCACAGTGGATCCACAAAGAGCGATCAAGTGGCAGCACTAAGGGATGGACGGTGTGCAGCACACAGAGGCTCAGAAGGGCACTAAGACAGTCGAAGCAGATGACACAACTGAAAAGCTTGTGTCGCCGGATGTACTGCGTGGCCTGATATATGGCGAAGAACTCTGCTGTAAATACTGAGCAATGTTCTAGAAGTCGATACCGAAAAACGTCGATGCCAATGACGAAGGCACACCCGATACCATGGTCAGTTCGAGAGCCATCAGTGTACGCAAACCGTATTATCGTGAAGTTCCATGCGAAGATCGAGAAACTTATGGCAATAAAGCGAGGCTGGAGTAGTATTCTTGAGAAACTACTGAAGGCCGCTGCAGGAAGCCAAGATGGTGAAGGGTTCTCACCCATTGGGAAAGTGGCAGGTAGCTTGAAGTTAAGTTGCCAGAGCAACAGCTAAAGTCGAACTCCTGGAGGAAACTGAGAACAGGGACGCGCCTCATACTAGCGATCAAAGGAGTCATAGAAGAAGGAAGCGTAAGATGGGTGGCCAAGCATGACTCAGAAACGGCACGAATATCTGCTGAGGAGAAAATCACGGTGGTATGACAGCGGTAGTTTGGCAGCTTCTACATACAGACTCTCAGCCAGGCTAGTGTAAAAGGCGCCAGTGGTCAAATTGATGCCACGATAATGGAGTGTAGTGTGACAGCGTAAGAGGAACGGATGTGCAGATGCATAAACGAAACACCCACAGTACAGTTTCGAACGGACAAGGGACTGGTACAAACGGAGGAAGATTTTCCAATCCGTTTCCCAGGAAGTACCTCTGAGGACATGTAGGACATCGAGGGACCGCTTACAGAAGGCGGCCAGGTAAGACATGCTGGAGTATAAGACAGTTTTCTACAGAGCATGAGCCCCAGAAATTGCATAGTTTCAACGAACGGAAGAGCAACAGAGACAAGGTGTATAGAAGCTGGAAGAAACCAACTGTGGCGCCAGAAATTCATGCAAACGGTTTTTCCAGTGGAAAAGCGAAAGCTCTCGTCGATGCTCTATGAGCAAAGACGTCGAGACAAAGCTGAAGACGCCGCTCAAGGAGCCAAGTCCGTGGAAAGCTGCAATAGACGGCAAAATAGTCAACGAAAAAGGAGCAGAGATGTCCAGCGGGTGACAGGATACAACGTGGTAAATGGCGATAGCAAAGAGGACACCGCTCAGGACAGAACGCTGTGGCATACCGTATTTCTAGATCAATGTGTGCGACAAGGCAGAATTAAAAATTTCTGAAGGACACGTGGCATGCGACCGCGGAAGCCCCACATGTAGAGACTATGGAGGATACCAGTCCTCCAACAGCTGCCATAGGCTTTCTCCAAATCTAAAAAGAACATGGCCACAGTATGGGATTTCCGTAGAAAACAATTCGTGACATGGGTTGACATAGTGACGAGATGGACAACTGCAGAAACGCGCGCTCGAGATCCACACTGTGCACTGGTTAGTAAATTGCGAGACTCGAGCGACTATACTAGCCAGGCATGGATCATACGTTCCGTCATCTTACAAACACAGCTGGTGAGAGAAATGGGGCGATAACTAGAAGATATGGGCTTACGTATGGGTTTGACACTGGCTTCACACCAGCATATGGGAAACGTGCCCTCTGCCCAGATGCGATTGTACGTATGAAGGAGAAAGTGCTTGCCTGCAAGAGAAAGGTTCTGCTACATACGAATGTGAACATCGTCTGGCCCTGGGGCGGAGGATCAGGATGAAGTGAGAACATGTCTTAACTCCCTCATAGTAAATACTGAGTTGTAGCACTCGCGCTTCTGAGAAAAGAAGGGCATCGCCTGAGGCGCCTCCACTCGTTCCAGATGGAAGAAGGCAGGTTGGAGCTCGAAATCTCGCAAAAAACGGCAAAAAACGGCCCAAGATGTTGGAGATAGCAATAGGGCCTACTACGATATCATCTGCTACAGTCAGGAAGGAAACTGGGGCTACGATCAGGAATGAAATTGGGGAGTGGACCTTGGTCCCAGAGAGTCTTGGGAGTTTGCCCACACATCAGAAGAGGAAGTGGAACTGTTAAAAGAACTGGTAAATGAAATCCAGCTAGCTTTTAGCTATCCAGAAGAACGCGAGGACACTGTGCATGCACCTGTTTATAACAAATTAAGTTCGCCATCGTAGGATAAACGTCAAAACGCGAAGAGAACGTCTCCGCACTCGAATTGCGTCGCGGATCGCCTCAGTCTACCGACGGACCAGGACATGGCGTGGTAAAGAGGAAATTCGAGGAATAGAAGGTCCTGCGGCGGTAAGGATAACGTTTGCAAGATATTCTACCCTGTTAGTAACTGGGGAAATAATGTTCATCGAAGGTCACCAGAATGAAGTAAAGCCTCCAGTCGGCCTTAGAAAGCTGCCATTTGGGTGTGCATGTACGTGGGGTAGGAGTCAGCAAATGGATAGCACATGGGAAATGGTCGCTCAAATACGTGTTAGGGAGAGACTTGACCACTTGAGACAATGGACAAGCTGTGCGGTGCAGTGCATAAGGATAGGTCCAAATGGGAGTAGGTGTGCATGAAGACTGAAAGCAATGTAGGTGCTCCTGTGTTAAGGCAGATGAGGTTAAGATGATTGAGAAGGTCAGCAAAGAGGGGATCTCACTGACAGGTTCTGGGAGAGCCCCAAAGGGGATGGTGCACATTTAAGTCACCGAGCAGCAGAAAGGGGTGAGGGAGTTTCCCAATAAGCTGGAGGTAGTCTGCCCTGGTGACAATGAATGATGGAGGGATGTAAACGGAACAAAGGGCAAAAGTTAAGGGAGGAAGGAAAATGTGGACTACAACAGTATGAAACCAGGTAGTCATGGAGATAAATTAACTATGAACATCATCCTGGATGAGCAGCATGACTTCCCCATGAGATAGAATGCCGTCCTTGGGCAGAAGATCAAAGCGGCCTGAGAAGAAATGTGAGAGCTCAAAAGAGTCATGAAGACCCAATTTTGTTTCCTGGAAACAGAGAACAAGTGGATACTGGGTTCCAAGAGCAGCCATAATTCGTGTTTGTTGGATCCTAGGCTGTGAATGTGCCACTGAAAGAGATTCATGACGAGTAACGGAAAGGAGGGAAAATGAAGGAGTGTCACCTCAGTGGCTGCCGAGTGCCAGCCTTTAAAGATTCACTGCTATGGGGCACAGAGGCTGGAGGATCCTGCTGCATGAGATCCACAAAGGCGTCAGCATTCTCCATCTGTCAGTCTGCAGATTCCAGGGCAGAATAACAGTTAGTTGTGTGCACCGGAGGCTGGCCAGATGAGGATATCATGTGGCGACGAGGATCTTGGAGTCAGCAAAGGAGAAGACCATATAACTTTGTCTGATATCTTGGAGCCTTTCTGGTTGGTGGAGGAAGACTCAGACGCTTGTTGGCAGGATGTAGAAAGTCTTCACGGGACTATTCCTTCTGTCCTTTCTGGCCTGCCGGTTGTGTAGCTGGTGACTTTCACCTTGTGAGGCGAAAGTTTGGCAGCTTGTTGCACAGCTGGAAGAGAAAACTGGGATGCTGCCATGACACTGGACGATTTTACAACTACAAAGCTGAACTTGAGGTCGCATGTCTGCATGGTCATGTCATTCATGGAGTGAGATGTAGCACTGTAAGCGCTGGATGGTAGAATGCAGGGTTTCATACTAGCCAACAATTTGCGAGCGACCAGGTATGGCACTTTTTCCTTCACCCAGATCTCCTGGATGGCCCACCCCTCAAGATACACGAGATATTCTCGGGAGGAGGCGGCATGGTCGCCATTGCAATTGATGCAGTGGGGAGAAGGAGGCAGACGATTACCCTCATGAGTATCCCTACCACAGGTTACATATTTGGTCAGGTGTAGACAGGACATTCCAGTGTGGTTGTAAAATGACACTGGTAGCAGCGCATCAGGTTCAGAGTGTATGTTTGGCCTGTGATACCTTCATAGCCTGCTTTGATATTTGACAGAAGCACCACTCTTTCAAAAGTGAGAGAAAGAGAGGATGTGGGTAGTAAGGATGCGCCTATCTTTTTCATCAGTCTATGGACAACAATGACACCTAGATCAGGGAGGTACTTTTTGGATTTCTGCCTCAGTCAAGCAATCGAAGAGCCTAGTGTAAATAACACAGCGGGAAGAATTCATTGCTCATTGGGCCACAGCACGAACAGGATAGACATGGAGGAAAATAGCTGCAAGCAAATGTTGTGCTTGAGAATAGTAGTAGTCTCGAAAAGCGAAGTGCCATTGCATAAATAAGAGCAGGATTTCACAGGGCCAGCCACTGATCAACATCTTTCTGAATAGTAAACGCATTTACGGTAGCAAAGGACTGATCGTGTTCAGTACATCCAACCACAAGGTACTGTGGAGCAGATAGAGTTTCTCAATTGAGAGCTTCATTCTGGTTAAATTTAGTAGGCGTTAACTGTGAAGATGATGATTGGCCCATTGCGAGAAAATCCTCCATAATTTCCAGCGTCTCCGATGGCCCGAGTCTTCAATGAGGTCTTTGTTTACAGTTCAGGTCACACCTCCTGAACACCTGACAGAGGGACCAATCGGTAATTTGGGAAGCTAGCAGCTCAGGCAGTCTCCTCCCCCCCCCCACCCCCACCCCCACCCCCCACCCCCTCTGGGGTTGGCTTGTGCCAGGGAGTACATGCGAATCCTACCTGTCGACCCAGGGCTGGGAATTACATGTTACCCAATCACCTGTTACGCATCAGATGCATAGGCCGGCTTTCTGGAGCGCACAGGGAGGAAGAAGAAAAAGAGGAACCTCAGATGCCGTAGCAGAGGAAAAATAGGAGAAGGTAAATGAAGAAAGAAAAAAAGGAACGAAAAACAGTGGAGAAAGTTTTCTAATGTTGGCTACTGAAAACGCTGAACACGTTGCTAAAAAATCCCAGACATGTTCCTGAAGGCAGGGGAAAAGGAATAGCAAGAGGCTAGACATGCAGCATAGAAGGGAAAAAATGCTACAAAGACTGGGGCCCTGTGGTAGTCAAGCACGAAACTGCCAAAGAGTGGTGAGCCCACTAAGAGGGGGGGGGGGGGGGGAAGGGGGCTGCATGTAGGTGTGGACATGGTGCCCAAGGATAGCGGTATTCTTCTATTGATCCATTGTGCCTTCCAATAGACGAGATCACTAAGAGAATGCCATGAAAACATTCATCAGATCATAACGCTCCGTGCTCCGACCTGGAGCCATCCGACGATTGTTGGCGGGTGTATGCTGTCGGACGTTTCACGCCGTACGCGCCAGCGGTCTTGTGCCCGATGAACCATAAAATGTGATTCATCCAAAGAGGCCACCCGTCGCCACTCTAGTGGACGTCCAGTTGCAGTAATGCCGTGCACATACCAGCCTTCGTTGCAGATGAACAGAAGTCAGAATGGGTGCATGAAACAGACGGCCTGTACTCAGTGAGATTCGCTGAACGATTGTTGAGGAGACATTGTTGGCAGCCCATTGGTTCTTCTGGGCGGTCAGTTCGTCAATAGTTGCATGTCTATTCTCCCGAATACGTCGTTCACCCCTGTCATCTACGGCCCGCGGTACACTAACAGTTGCCTCGGCGCCGGTTTCTCGTAGCGCCATTTTCCTATGGTCGGTATATTTTAACCACAGCGACACGCAAACAGTTTACAAAGTTAGCTGTTTCAGCAATGCTTCCACCTTTGACCCAGAAGCTAATGAGGTGGTTGTTGGGATGTTTAAGGGGGACTAAACAGCTAAGGTCATCAGTCCCCCATTCCAAAAACAAGCGAGACAAAGTCGCAGAGCAGATAAAACCCCAAGGGGAAGGAGACTGCCCCCCCCCCCCCCAGGTGCTAAAGAACACAAATTAGGCAACGAACACTACAGAAAAGAAGAGTACAGACGAACACCAGACAGAAAGAAATAGAAGAAAAGAAGATGGCCGGAGACTGGTTGACTGACCACGACAACAAAAAAGGGAAAGAGTCAACCAACCAGCAACAAATACGGAGAGACGCGAGGACAAAAGACACAGAAACGGAAAAGTGCAGGACCCCCCTAAATGGATCCATAAAAAGGATCATGCCCTTTTGGAGAGAGATAAATCGCTCTGTTTCACCATTATGACAGCGCTTGCAGTGTCTTTCTAGCGTCTACCCTCCAGAGTTAGTGCTGCCACCTTCCATCTGTGAGTGATTATTACACATTAACTTCGAACACAGACAAGTGTCTCATTAATGTGAGTAGACCGTTTATAAAGAACGGTGTGAGATTGCAACACAGCATTCCCAGTGTATGAACAGGTGCAGCTCGGGCTGGCCCCTGTAGCTGAGTTGGCCGTCATGTGTGCGTGAGGAGTGCTTGCTTGTGTGTTTGAATGCTGTGTGTTTCTCTTTTTGCTGATGAAGGCTGTGGCCGGAAGCTGTATGTCAATGTCTTTCAATTGTACCTTTCTGCAGCTTAACCCATCTTCTTTATGGTACTAGCAATCTATGTTTTCCTATAGTGTTGTAATCAAATTTGGGACTTTGATAAAGTTGTAATCATTGGCATGAGGGACAGGGGAGTCATAGCGACGGATCGCATAACTGGCTGTAGTGCAACGACTGCAGAACGAATGATGACGAGGTATATTCATATCAACAGTGGCCACGTGTCCTTCAGAATGGACCACGCCCCGAGAAGATCGTAGAACTGGTGGACTGGTTCTGACGAACAGACATATGACAACTACTGAAATCTGAGCAGAAGGTGCAAGCAGTGTCACCATGGATCGACGGAACAGATCACTGGAATTTGGGTGGAGATCTCTAGTTGCCATGCGTCATTGATCGCTGTCTTCATACCACAGACTACAGAGACTTTCGTGGTGTGAATACAGAGTCAACTGGGACGTTAAGCGCCATTCTGTGGTGTTCAGCGACGAATCTCGCTTCCGTTTGTGGTGGTTATATTGACGCCATGTTGTCGGATACTGCGCTGTTTCTGTGCAAGATAAAAGTGGAAAAGTGTTTGTGCTTCATCTATAAAGCGAAATTCCGAATAACAACAAACAGATGGAAAGGCAACTGCAGCATCCAAACTGCTGTCAATGTTTTAACGACGTGTTTTTACTGAAGACTGAAATATGTATTACACCAGTTGAAGATGGAGAGAGCCCTTAACGTGTATTGGCATAAATTTAAGAAAGATACATAAAAAGTGGTATATGCTGCATTTCTTAAAACAAAATAAACCACCGCAATTCGCTGGAGTTGGCCTAAAGACAGGGTCCCAAATAACCTCGAAGCTCCAAAAATTAGTCACCTTCTTGTCAGTAGTACGCAGCGCAGTGATAACAGGTATGATCCACAATGGGACGGTCTGTAAAATGTGTTGAATGCGTCAAACAGCAGTGACTAATAATTCCTGCCACAGTCACTTTCGCAGGTAGAATAAATTTCGGTGGTACCATCGTTAACATTTAACGAGGAATTTCAGACTTTACAAATATTATCAAGCGGGTTCAGATTTGACGACTGTATGGAGTATGTAGGTTTGTGATTGATAATGGACGTTTGTCACGTCTAACAATCACAGTCTTAGACTGGTGGACGCAATAATTCTCATACTGAACGAGATGTCTGCTAATGTTACGACCCCTCGTTCAGATGAACAGGCGCCAAATTCCCTCTGTCATCAGCACGATGTAACCGTCCCGATGCACTTCAACCAAATGAATAATTTCCGCGTAATTCAAACATCGTCAAGACATTAGAATAGCACCTCAGTTTGCAACACCCCTTGCAGTCATTGCCCCTAGTGGTGACTCCTTTCTACGGTAGTGCCTCAGTACGCAGTCCAGCCCACGTCGCTCCTGCCGAGCATTTTTCCACTTAACATGAACACATCTGAACTGGAAGAGGAGTTCCACTAGTCTACAACAAAATGCTGACTGAGTCACACCTTCTCTTCTGTGCCTATGGCCAACGATAAAGTTACCACACAACCAGAAATGGAACATCATAAGTAGCTAGCAATATAGATCTCATTTTGATAAAGAATATCCTGTTGCACATCACGAGCTTCACTTAAAAAATATTTATTTTTCCTACTGGAATTGGAGCATATAGCCCATTTTTAGCAGCATATGCTGTGCACGTCTACACCAAGCGAAGCTGGTTAAAAATGATTTGGAACTCTGCGGTGCACAGATAGTGGGGTGTACATGTCGTAACTGCCAAACGCTAGCTGGCTAAACGGTAATGTTCTATCGGACACTATTCTTTTTATTGCAATCAACTCCCTTCTCTGTTTCTTAGTATGCTTGTATTATTTTCATTACTTCGGTAAAACTAGTAACTTTTTTGTATATTTTTCGTTTTTTTTGCGTTATTACGTAACGCATAACCAATTATATATCATTTATACATAAACATAAGTTATAAATGCACTCACAGTGGATCAGAATCTTTAAAAAAATTAAAATCTAACTCATTGTAACTTTTTATATAATGTCAAAAAATGGTTCAAATGGCTCTGAGCATTATGGGACTTAACATGTGAGGTCATCAGTCCCCTAGAACTTAGAACTACTTAAACCTAACTAACCTAAGGACATCACACACATCCATGCCCGAGACAGGATTCGAACCTGCGACCATAGCAGCAGCGCGGTTCCGGACTGAAGCGCCTAGAACCGCTCTGCCACACCGGCCGGCTATATAATGTCATATTTATGCCTTGTTTCTCTGATGCTATTTCTGAATTGAGTATGACAACGCTTTGACCACCACATGTACAGGAAATGTATAACGCGTCAATTATACTTTACATAGACAGAATTTCATATTTTCCAGAAAAGTAATTCGTCTGAGGTGATAAAATGTTGCTATCATCTGCGGTCAATCTGCCAACTGCAATCGGCAAAATTTTGTGGGCACGAGAAAATTATATAGTGTGTAACTGTGCAACAAATATGGTACACAACTCCCTTCGAAGTGTTCGTTCGGAAAGCCTGCGCATTGCCCTTCTTTAGCAGTACCTGCTATGTACGGAAGTGATTATTTTTAACGAGGTTTAATACACGCCGGCGGCCAACTCCACCGTGATCGTCTTCCGGTCACCGTTCTGACGTCAAATACCCGTAGAATGCAAAGTGCACAGGAGCTAACTTCTCTTGTGCCCTGTGGCTCTTAGAACAGGTAACAGTCGAGCAACTCTACGACTTCAACTCTGACTTTTGATATGCCCAGTCGTCATCAGCTACTTGTACAGGGTTGGGCAAATAAAAGTGGACCGGACGAGTGGATACGATTGGTCGTGAATGTGTGCATATAACCACACCCCACGACAACAAAGTGCTGGAAACGGTGTGGTCACTTGTTAGCTGAGAAATTTAATGGTATCAAAATGCGGGCAAAGAGTGTCATGGAATGCTTAGTCCGGAAATGGCGTCAGACAAGATCGGTTTGAACAAATCAAAAAACATTCCGAAACGTGCCCACACATCATAAAATGTAGCTGCGGTTCACCAGAAAACACTTCAGAGTCCTACCAAATCAACCCGACGCCTGTCGTAAGAGACTGGCATATTATGTCGATCATGCGGACGAATATCTCACCGGACATGTACGTGCATCCCTGCCGAGTGTCTGTTGTTCATGCATTAAAACCAGCAGATGCCCCTTAGCGCTTCCAGTTTTGTGAGTGGCTGTTCACTGCGATAACAATGAATGGCTTGGAAATGGATCTGTTCTTTATGTCTGATGAAGCCTGGTTTCACCTGAGTGGTTATGTCAAATTGCAGAACCACAGGTTCTGGGCAGCGGAGAATCTGCATAACTTCCATGAAACAATATTGCATGATCAGAAGGTTGACGTTTAGTATGCAGTGTCTGCACACCCGTAATTGGTCCCATCTTCTTTCATTTGATGCTGACTTCGGCGCGTTACATTGCCAACGTTTTGACAGCATGTGGGGCAGCATTAACAGAGGAGGAGAAGACCTGCAGTTACTTCCAACAGGATGGAGCAACTGCCCATACAGCCGGCCGGGCCTTGGAGCACATGCGCACATCTTCACACCTGACAGAGTTGTCAGCAGAGGTCAGTCTGGTCGCGACCCTAGCTGACCACCCAGGTCACCTGATCTGTCTGTGTGCGATTACTTTGTGTGAAGAACTCTGAAGCCCAAGGTGTATCGTAACAACCCTCAGTCTTCAAGAACTGCAGCTGAACATTTCGAATGAGACTGCAGCGATTATAACAATCCATCTTCGATCCGTTTTCAGCAACTTCCAACCTAGGGCACAAAAGTGACAAAAGATAAATGGTGGTCACTTTTAGCATCTGCTATAATCAGGTTACTACTATATTTCCTTTCCTCTGCTGTCATTCTTTGTATCCTGGAAACACTGTCCTCTGGGCCACTTTTATTTGCCTCACCCTGTGCTACCTGGCATACAGGCATGTGATTCAGACTACACATGGCCAATGGGACGTATTTGTGCTGAACAGTACTATACAGGGTGGTCCATTGATAGTGACCGGGCCAAACATCTCACGAAATAAGCGTCAAACGAAAAAACTACGAAGAACAAAACTCGTCTAGCTTGAAGGGGGAAACCAGATGGCGCTATGGTTGGCCCGCTAGATGGCGCTGCCATAGGTCAAACGGATATCAACTGCGTATTTTTAAATAGGAACCCCCATTTTTATTACATATTCGTGTAGTACGTAAAGAAATATGAATATTTTAGTTGGACCACTGTTTTCGTTTTGTGATAGAAGGTGCTGTAATAGTCACAAACATATGGCTCACAATTTAAGACGAACAGTGGGTAACAGGTAGGTTTTCAAAATTAAAATACAGAACGTAGGTACGTCTGAACATTTTATTTCGGTTGTTCCATTGTGATACATCTACCATTGGGAACTTATCATTTCTGAGAATGCATGCTGTTACAGCGTGATTACCTGTAAATACCACATTAATGCAATAAATGCGCAAAATGAAGTCCGTCAATCTCAATGCATTTGGCAACACGTGTAACGACATTCCTCTCAACAGCGAGTAGTTCGCATTCCGTAATGTTAGCACATGCATTGACAATGCGCTGACGCATGTAGTCAGGCGTTGTCGGTGGATCACGATGGCAAATATCCTTCAACTTTCCCCACATAAAGAAATCCGGGGACGTCAGATCCGGTGAACGTGCGGGCAATGGTATGGTGCTTCGACGACCAATCCATCTATCATGAAATGTACTTTTCAATACCGCTTCAACCGCACACGAGCTATGTGCCGGACATCCATCATGTTGGAAGTACATCCCCATTCTGTCATGCAATGAAACATCTTGTAGTAACATCGGTAGAACATTACGTAGGAAATCAGCATACATCGCACCATTTAGATTGCCATCGATAAAATGGGGGCCAATTATCCTTCCTCCCATAATTACGCACCCTACATTAACCCGCCAAGGTCGCTGATGTTCCACTTGTCGCAGCCATCGTGGATTTTCCGTTGCCCAATAGTGCATATTATGCCGGTTTACGTTACCGCTGTTGGTGAATGACGCTTCGTCGCTAAATATAACACGTGCAAAAAATCTGTCATCGTCCCGTAACTTCTCTTGTGCTCTGTGGCAGAACTGTGCACGACGTTCAAAGTCGTCACTTTGCAATTCCTGGTGTACAGAAATTTGGTATGGGTGCAATAGATGTTGATGTAGCATTCTCAACACCGACGTTTTTGAGATTCCCGATTCTCGCGCAATTTGTCTGCTACTGATGTGCGGATTAGCCGCGAGAGCAGCTGAAAAACCTAATTGGGCATCATCATTTGTTGCAGGTCGTGGTTGACGGTTCACATGTTGCTGAACACTTCCTGTTTCCTTAAATAACGTAACTATCCGGCGAACGGTCCGGACACTTGGATGATGTCGTCCAGGACACAGAGCAGCATACATAGCACACGCCCGTTGGGCATTTTGATCACAATAGCCGTACATCAACACGATATCGACCTTTTCCGCAATTGGTAAACGGTCCATTTTAACACAGGTAATGTATCACGAAGCAAATATCGTCCGCACTGCCCGCATCTCGTGGTCGTGCGGTAGCGTTCTCGCTTCCCACGCCCGGGTTCTCGGGTTCGATTCCCGGCGGGGTCAGGGATTTTCTCTGCCTCGTGATGGCTGGGTGTTGTGTGCTGTCCTTAGGTTAATTAGGTTTAAGTAGTTCTAAGTTCTAGGGGACTGATGACCATAGATGTTAAGTCCCATAGTGCTCAGAGCCATTTTTCGTCCGCACTGGACAAATGTTACGTGATACCACGTACTTATACGTTTGTGACAATTACAGCGCCATCTATCACAAAGCGAAAAAAGTGGTCCAACTAAAACATTCATATTTCTTTACGCACTATACGAATATGTAATAAAAATGGGGGTTCCTATTTAAAAAACGCAGTTGATATCCGTTTGACCTATGGCAGCGCCATCTAGCGGGCCAACCATAGCGCCATCTGGTCTCTTGAAAGCGTAAAAATTTTTAGGTCATTCAATTCAATTAAAATATACTGCCTTTCATGTCACATATTTTGATACTCGAAAATTCACTCTTCAAAACTTATAGAGTACTTCCAGTTGACCTAGAATAATGCAATTTGCAAAGACAGTTCCAAACTGCGAGTAATGGAAAATATCGGAAAAATGTTAATTTGTAATTATATCATAGGAAAAAATACTTTTGTTATTATTTTATCCGTCTGTTTTTCTGTCCGAATGTTATGATCCCATTTTCTCTGGAAAAGGTAGGCGGATCAAGTTGAGTTTTGTGTCACGTACCAAAGCCTGTAATTCCTTGGCGGGATAAAACATTTAGGCTTCTAATCAAATCTATCAAAAGATTCGGCCATTTATGACACCTACTCTGAAATTCGCAAACTCACGCATCAAAACCTATAGCGTACTTCCCGTAGACATGGAATCATAAAATTCGGTGAAAAGCAATGTTTCAGAGTACAGGTGAAGGAAAAAAATGATAAATTCTTAATTTGTGATTGTGACACGAGCAAATATTTCTTTTGACATTTTTTATCCGCATGCCTGTTTGTACGTCTGTTAAGACCCCGTTTTCTCATGAATAACTTGGCGTCTCAAATTCAAATTTATTTCACTTACTAAAGACTATGGTCCCTTTGCTATGTAAAAAAATTTAAGCTGCTAAGTCAATGCAATCAAAAGTTTTGGTCATTTATGTAACATATTTTGATACTCGAAAACCCACACCATCTAAACGTATAGGGTATTGTATTGTATGGAACTAATTATGGTGTACGTGTACGTGGAGAAAATATTAGCACAGCAATCGCCGATATAGTGTAACAGGCGAAAAAGGGGAACCAGCCCGCATTCGCCGAGGCAGATGGAAAACCACCTTAAAAGCCACCCACAGACAGGCCGGCACACCCGACCTCGGCACTAATCCTCCTGGCGGATTCGTGTCGGGGACCGGCACGCCTTCCCTCCCGGAAAGCAGCGCGTTAGACCGCACGGCTAACAGGGCGGGCAACGAATAGGGTACTTCCCGTTAACGGAGAATCATGAAATTTTGCACGAAGCGAGGTTTCACGAAAAAATAAAGTGAAAAAATCTGGATTTTTTAAAAGTTATAATCATATCACACAAAAATCTCTTTCTGTCATTATAACATCCATTGCAATCATCATCCGCCAAAACCATAACAGACGAATATTACTGCAGGCGAACATAAAATGTAAGTTGTGGTCATATTTTAGTAGGTACAAAAAGTATATTAAATCTGCTATATCTACATATACAAACTTAAGTCCCCTGCTCGCTTCTTTTTATATGTACGAGCTAGCCTGAGGAACTATTGTAGAGATTCTAATACGGTCTCGGAATTTGCGGGACCGATATCTTTCCAGTATCTATATCGCAAACAAGCAAAAGTCGTTGAGATTCTCGATCCCGAAGATGGATGAACTATATAAATGTACGCTTAATTAAGTTTACACATAACTATTAGTGTGCGAGTCGAACTCGCACTTGGCCAATTTTATTTAGTAACTGTTTTCTTATTTAAGAAAATATTCTTGCAAATAATATGAGACACAGGTTGTTTCGTGACAGCCATACCCCAACATTTCTCTTAAGAGCATCTCTAAATTACAAATGTCCTGCAGCAAGAGATATGGTTGAAGAAACTGTGATCATGCTTCACTTGCTCTCTTTCATCGAGCTGAACACTTTATGTAAAGAGCGCTGTGGTTCTGCCGGAACGCGAAGTACTTTGTTTGCGCGTCGTTTTCATAGTTTGGATATTTTCCAGAGTGACAGAAAGACAAATCTGCACAAAGTTCCCGTGAAACCCGCCTGTTACATATTCAACAGTCGCCATGAGTCGGTTATATTTAACTTCCCAGCCAGTAATTCTCCACAGCAGTGAGCGCCAGTCCCTGTAAACCCTCCTCCCCACAGTTTAGGCTGTGTTCGCAGTGCAGGTCACATGTATATAAGCTTTCTTATAATTAACATTGAATAACGTTAACCTAAATATCTGCATAATAAAATTGATAAACCGTATTTTGAAACTCACCTCATTAGTACTGATCAAATAAAACTCAAAATCTACATAACTATTTTTTGTTTTTGTTTTGTTTTCCAAGTGATTCACAAACGTGACGTATACTACTGTTATAACAAGGACTCTGCTGTTTTCTAAGCAAATGTTGCAGAAGATGTGCTTCCATGCACACTGCTATGTAAATCGATGTATAAGAGTAACTGAAAATGCCGCTGGATTTGGTTTTTATTCGCAAAATAATTGCTCCAGCTGCCATAGGTTCTCGTAAATACAGAACCACTGATCTGATATTTCGTGAGCCCTAACAATATATATAGGATACTTCTCTGGATTCAAATACAAACAGGACACAAGATTCAATAATAATAGAATAAAAAAAAGACTGAGCACTATGGGACTTAACATCTGAGGTCATCAGTCGCCTAGAACTTAGAACTACTTGAACCTAACTAACCTAAGGACATCACACACATCCATGCCCGAGGCAGGATTCGAACCTGCGACCGTAGCGGTAGCGCGGTTCCAGACTGAAGCGCCTAGAACCGCTCGGCCACACATGGCCGGCGCAATGGAATCAAGTCACAGCGGCGGAGTAAGACGTTTCGAAACGGTAGTACAGAAATAGCCCATGATTTTCTTGCCGCACGAAGAAAAGACGTGATTTGATGGTTTCAGTCTCTCAAAACTATTTCTCTCTCAATGTGTAGTTACCATATGACTTCTCGTTTGTCTAGTTCTGCAATTAGTATATGGCAAACTCAACGATGAACGTTGTCACTGATCGTACAACCCTCGGTCAGAATCGTTCGCCATTATATACTGTGGTGACAGAAATCCTAATATGGCATTGAACCTCTTTTTGCCCAGCATAGGTCAGAAATTTGACGTGGCATAGACTCAAAAAGTCGTTGGAAGTCCCCTGAAGAAATATTGAACTATGCTGCCTCTATAGTGGTCAATATTTGTGGAAGTGTTGCCAGTGCAGGATTTTGTGCACGAACTGACCTCTCGGTAAGGTCCCATAAATATTCGATGAGATTCATTCATGACGACGTGGATGGCCAAACCATTCTCTCCAATTGTCCAGGATGTTCTTCAAACTGATTACATAGCGCATTGTCATCCATAAAAATTCCATCGTTGTTTGGGAACATGAAGTCCATGAATGGCTGTAAATAGTCTCAAAGTAGCCGAACATAACCATTTACAGCCAATGGTCGGTTCAGTTGGCCCGAGGACACAGTCCATTGCATGTAAACACACCCCATACCATTATGCAGCCACCGCCAGCTCGCACAGTACCCTGTTGACAACTTGGATCCATGACTACTTGGGGTCTCCGCGACATTCTAACCACATCATCAGCTCTTACCAACCGAAATGAGGATTTATCTGGCCAGATCACGGTCTTCCAGTCGTCTAGGATCCAACCTATAAGTCACGAGCCAAGGAGAGGCGCTATAGGCGATGTGCAGTTAACAAAGACATTCACATCGGTAACGCCAAATATCGCCGGCATGTCCTAACGTACTCGTATTTGTTCCTCGTAGGTCACACACTGATTTTTGCGGTTATTTCAGGCAGTGTTGCTTGTCTGTTAGCGCTGACAACTCCACGCAAATGCTGCTGTTCTTGGTCGTTAAGAGAAAGATTGTCGCCCACTGTGTTGTCCGCGGTGAGAGGTAATGCCTGAAATTTGGTATTCTCGGCACACGCTTTATTTTGTGGATCTCGAAATGTTGAATTCCCTAACGATTTCTGAAATGAAGTGTCCCAAGCGTCTTGCTCCAAGAGCCATTCGGCGTTCAAATTCTGTTTCCGTCGTGCGCCCCTAATCACATTGGGCATCTTTTCACATGAATCACCTGAATACTAACGACAGCTCCGCCAGAACAGTGTACTCTTATACCTTGTGTAAGCGATACTGCCGCCATCTGTATACCTGCATATAGCTGTCCCATGACTTTTCAATTGAGCGTAAATCGTGACGCACGATTACAAAGTTGCCGGTGAAGTTACAGATGACTAGAGCATGAATTATTTATTTTCTTCTGTAGGAAGGTTATCTCTAATAGCAATACGAAGATTCAACATTCAGTATGAATCCAAACGGTACTTGTGACTGGAAATATTGTTAACAACGTTTCTATATAAAGCAAACTATCGTCGTGCGTAGATAAATGTAAATGGAAAAACGACAAACCAGTCGGATCATGAGTTCTCATTAACTGCTTGGCCCACGAGACATATCGAGAATTACAGAACTTCATTAGATCCGTAAGGTAGATTACTTCCGTAAAGAATATTTGTTTTCAACACATTATCTTGCGTAGATTAATTAAAATTAAACACTCACCGTCTAACCAAAGACGTAGAAGATGATACGATACACGGATTACCTTCAAAGGTTTTTTTAAAATTTTCATTGCATTCCAGAGCGTCCTGAAATGAAGACTGAATATAGTGAGGGTAAACATACATTCCAGAGCGTCCTGAAATGAAGACTGAATGTAGAAAGAGTAAACAGAGTCTTACATATGAGCGCATATTATCTACTTAGCTATATATGTGTTTATTTGCTTCCTCTATTACGACCACGCAGATGCGAAATGGAGAGCCATGAAACTTTAATAAATCGAAGAGTGTTACGTATAAGTTTACTAAGAGAATCGTATACTGTACTATCCGAGAATGGATTTACAGTCGATTATTTGTGTAGCCACTTCCCCTTCTCTCTTCATTTTTGTCATCTCTCCATGGATGCCATGTGTTTCAGTGTCATCTAGGAGAAATTGCTTTAATATTGTGGCAGACGAACATAACGCTAATGAGACAAGCGAAGCAAATTTTGCCCAGTGCTGATGCCTACAACTGAGGAAAAAGTTGCCGAAGGTGTACGTTTCGGAACAACGTGTGTATAAGTGAAATTCGGATACTGGAGGAGCAAAAATGCACACATTTGATGTGTGGATCATCTCGGTTCCGAGAGTTCCGGAACCTGTAGTATAGAAAACTGGAATAGAGATCAACGTAAACATCATTTCCGCCCTTTTTACTGCTCATGAAAACAACACATTGCATGTTGTACCACCATACAGCGAGACCTTCAGAGGTGGTGGTCCAAATTGCTGTACACACCGGTATCTCTAATACCCAGTAGCACGTCCTCTTGCATTGATTCATGCCTGTATTCGCCGTGGCATACTATCCACAAGTTCATAAAAGCATAGTTGGTCCACATTGTCCCACTCGTCAACGGTGATTCGGCGTACATCCCTCAGAGTAGTTGGTGGGTCACGTCGTGCATAAACAGCCCTTTTCAATCTATCTCAGGCATGTGCGATAGGGTTCATGTCTGGAGAACATGCTAGGCATTCTAGTCGAGCGATGTTATCGTGAAGGAAGTCATTCGCAAGATGTGCACGATGGGGGTTTGAATTGTCATCCATGAAGACGAATGCCTCGACAATATGCTGCCGATATGGTTGCACTATCGGTCGGAGGATGGCATTCACGTATCGCACAGCCGTTATGGCGCATTCCATGACCACCAGCGGCGTACGTCGGCAACACATAATGCCACCCCAAAACATCAGGGAACCTACACCTTGCTACACTCACTGTAAAGTGTGTCTAAGGCGCTCAGCCCGACCGGGTTACCTCCAAACACGTCTCCAACGATTGTCTTGTTGAAGGCATATGCGACACTCATCACTGAAGAGAACGTCATGCCAATCCTGAGCGGTCTATTTGGGATATTGGGCCCATCTGTCTCGCGCTGCATGGTGTCGTGGTTGCAAAGATGGACCTCGCCATGGACGTCGGGAGTGAAGTTCCGCATCACGCAGCCTATTGTGCACAGTTTGAGTCGTAACACGGCGTCCTGTGGCTGCACGAAAAGCATTATTCAACATGGTGGCGTTGCTGTCAGGGTTCCTCTGAGCCATAATCCGTAGGTAGCTGTCATTCACTGCAGTAGTAGCCCTTGGGCGGCCTGAGCGAGGCATGTCATCGACAGTTCCTGTCTCTCCGCGGTATTGACGATCTAGACATGGTTGATCTACAGACAACACGAGCCGTGTACCTCCTTCCTGGTGGAATGACTGGAACTGATCAACTGTCAGACCCCCTCCGTGTAATAAGCTCTGCTCATGCATGTTTTTTTACGTCTTTGACCGGGCTTAGTGACATCTCTGAACAGTCAAAAGGACTGTGTCTGTGATACAATATCCACAGCCAACGTCATCTTCAGGAGTTCTGGGAACCGGGGAGATGCAAAACCTTTTTTTGAAGTCTGTAGAAAGAAATTTAAAGTGCCATGCCACAAGATGGTGAGTGAGAACATGCTATGAAGGGGTATTAAACATAATAAAAGAAGAAAGGAACATCTAACAAAGATCAGGCTAGTGAGAGTATGTGCAAAACTCTCCAGGACGAATTAATCAGACAATGTATGGACCAGTAGGTAGGGCAGTTGTGTAGCGTGACAAAGTATGGAATATTTGACATATATTGAGGATGTCCAGTCCTTAATGATGAGGAGATTGGCTTAGATCCTTAAGAATTGAGGAGACAATTGAAACAGTCTTAAAGTCTCAATAAAGTAAACAAAGACGGGAGAGAGAAAATTGAGAATGGATAGTCGACTAGTTATAGCGAAGATCGAATGTAATAGACGCCGACAGGAAGGAACGCAGATTCAGCAATATGCATTGACGGAAAAAAAATCGCAACACCAAAAAGGACTTGCGCGAAATAAACGAAAGTTGGTAGTCGTATTTCTACATATGAAAGATGTTGTCTATTCAAATTTCTAGCCAGTCGCATAAGAGTGGCGCTGTTATGGCCACTAAGAGTATGCAAATTAGATTTGCTTTAAATTCACCCTGTAACGATCGTGAGCGTTTGTTATCTTTGAGACTGGAAGTGGTGAGTTGATGTTAGTCAAGGTTGCCTTTAAGGCGACAAAAACACCATTATCAATACCTCATTGAGTTTGAACGAGTTTATGTAATAGGGCTTCCAGATGCTGGATGTTCCTTCCGCTAAACTGCAGAAAGGCTTGGCAGGAATGAAGCACTGTACATGACTACTGGCAGCGATGATCACGAAAATGTTGTACGAATGCAAGAAGGCAGGACCTTGGACGGCGACGTGGTGGAGCCGAGACGGATGGCCGTTGTTTTCTGCATATAGCTCTGGCTCATCGTACTATATCTGCACCACCAATTTGAGCAGATGTTGCCGCCACAGTGACACAGCGAAACTGTTAAAAATCGGTTACTTCAAGGACAGTTCCGAGCCAGATGCCCTTTCGCGTGTATTCCACTGAAACCAAGCCACTGTCATTCGCGATTTTAGTGGTACGGATCGATGGCTCACTGGAGGGCTGTGTGGAGGCCTGTTTTGTTTTCTGATGAAGGCCGGTTCTGCCTCGGTGATAATGATAGCCATATGTTAGTTAGAAGGAGGCAAATTGAGTGCCTACAACTAACCTGTGTGTGAGCTAGGCACACTGGACCTACACCTGGGTGCGATTTCGTATGACAGCAGGACTACTCTCGTGGTTATCTCACCTACGCTGACTGCAAATCTGTACGTCAGCCTGGTGATTCGACCTGTTGTTCTGCCACTCATGAACAGCATCCAATGTGTGTTTTCCAACAGAATACCGCTGTTGTAACACAACATGTCCTGCAGAGTGTCGACATGTTGCCATGGCCCGCTAGATCAACAGATCTGTCTCCAATCGACACGTATGAGACATCAGCGGATGACAACTCCACAAACAGCATTAACCGTCCCTGTATTCACTTACCAAGTGCAAGAAGGATGGGACTCATCTCCGACAAACTGACATCCGGCACCTGTCTAACACAATGCATTCATGTTTGGATGCTTGCATTCAACATTCTGGTGGTTTCGCCGGTTATGAATGTACCAGCATTCCTCATTTGAAATGGCTTACCTCGCGCTTACATTAAGCTGCGATTTTGCAATGCTAATCAGTTAAATACGTTACCTAGACACATGTGTTCCCGAAATTTCATTACTCCACATTATTTTTTGGTGTTGTGATTTTTTCCCTCAGTGTATCAACAATACAAGAGGAATGGTATCTTCGTTAACGGACCGCAAATACGTATTGCACTCCATAACTAAATGAAATCAGCGGTATATCAACATAAGTGTGTTGCTATAGAAGCACTGGATCACATGAGTAAATGAATAAAGATGATAGGGGCGATAACGTGTGGATATATGAAGATGAGCAGATGCTAGAAAATGGCAGTCTGTATGAATTACTGAAAAATAAATAACGGTCATCAGTGCTTTTGATAAGCTAAATAGGATTTCCAAAATTGACCTAAGTGTATAATACGAGTTTTGACTGATGGAATGAAACACAGGCTTTTGATACGAACATCATTCAAAACGTAAACGTTGCACAGCGAGCTGTGGGATGACACTTACTAGGAATTATTAGCAGAGGCTGGAAAACCAGTAAATGGATCAGAAAACATATTGGAGAGGAAGAAGTAATTCTTGCCGTAATATAAACGAGAGGGGTATGGGCGGGTGAAGTAGCCGGGCCAAGATGAACTAAAGGACTTATTTGCTGGTTTGTAAGATACAACAAAAGACCGAGCCGATGGCCTTATGGAAGGATTGTAAGTGATACTAGAAAACATGCAGCAGCTACATGGATAATTATAGCTGAATGCCGAAAAACATGGGAAGTCTGGCAGCAGCATCTATCCAAAAATGGACGTCCAATGGCTGATGATAGTAATGAACTAGCAGCAAACGAAAACCCATAAATTTGATAATTTTTGTAAAGAAAAAACTACGATTATTTGTGCAACCGAGATCGTGCTTATAGGATGAAATCTGTGCTGCAGCAGCGAAACGGCTCAGTTAAAGAATTTTAGTGATCACACATTACGGAAAGCAGTTGTTAGATCAGCAAATGTGAAAGGTATCTAATTACATGCGAACAAACGAAGCAGTTTTCTCGAATAGTGAGTTGTTTGTAACATTAGCAGCAACTTCGTTTATACCTCATGAAGATGCTAAATTGTCTTAATCACATCGGGTTAACATTTGGCAACTACTGTTGTAATGAGGTTTATTTCATCACACTTTTAGGCTCTTGTTTTGTAATGAAATTACAATTAGTACATTTTCATTACTTTATAACTGATTATTTACGAGACGTATACTGCCCAGCAGTTGTATTTGGTTTCCCTTTTTCTGACAGATCTGAAAAGGATCATTGTGGATAGAAATTGATAGTCTACGACAATTTGTTTCTAACGACTGACTGGAATTACAGAATGGAACTTTTGGAAGTTGCTACAGAGCAGTGAATGAACGGATTAAAAATAGTAGTGTTGACGTAAAAGTATCATCTACATTGAAATGGTAACAGTGTGCAGAACGTATGTTATCAGTGATAGCAAATAGAATTGAGAAATTGAATTTCTATTCATTTTTGTGAACCGTTCAACTCGAAGGTAGAAGAAAATACAATTTTCCTAGACGATGGAGAGAAAAACAATTAGCAAACAACTGACGGGAGCAGGTGTAATTTATTGTTGTACAACGTCCTCAAAGCGTTAGGTCCGAAAGGAATTACTTCGCAGCTGCCATACTAATAGGCCACAAGTCTGTGCGGTTTGTCCTACTTCTCTCAACAACCGCAGCTTCAGCCAAAACGTGAAGCCGCAGCAATTCTGTCGAAGCCCGCAAACGCCGCTAGCTGTATCTCTCACAGGCATGTAGGAGCATAGTTTGGCACGTACGAGCTGGGGTGGTTCAGTTGTGGAAGTATAGAGCGTGTCCTTCCTAGGGATGCGCGATGTCGCCAAAGAATACAGCAATAATAATTATTATTATTACTAACATTGTATGTTCGACAACTTCTTGTATACAGGGTTTTAAAGTAACATATTTGAGAGACGTTTCCTCTCCTGTCTGTTGCATTGTCAACAGAGACCTTATTCTGTTTTTATGAACAGTTATATCAGAAGCTGACGATGTGTCTATATAGCTGAAATGCATAGGTGCAATTTTTTTGTAACTTTAAATACATACTGCTGGTGACGTGATTTCAGACTTCTAAAGGATCTTATTTAAATACAGAAGGTGACATTTCAGGTAAAGATTGACCTGTGATGGTAGGTCCGTTTCTGCTCCAGTTAGCATTCTTGTGCTATTTTGTAAATGTTCACTCTATAAATAAAATTTCGTTTCTCCGTTTTCCTGTAATGTATCAACGCACTGCCCATCCTGACTGTTATTTCGACACATGCTTCTGATTGTTTTAGAACATGCTAAAGCATCTTGAAGGCACATGTTCTTGAATCAATGATCGAGCAATGTTAGTATGGCTAATATGATAACATGTGCAGTTGGTCGTAAACACATTTTGCTTTCTCCTTTAATCTATGTTGGTTGCGTATCAGATATTTTGATACTCAACAGTAGGAATTATTTTACAGCTTGCAAATCACCTCTCACTTCTATATACCTCAGAATGTCACAAGCATCTGCCATATCCACCAGATATAAAATATGATTATATGAGATTACATTAATATATGTTCCATAGATCATTAATGTGACACTTCGTAATGATGTGAAAGGTGTCAGTTTAAGAAAAGGTTTATTTTCATACCATAATTTAAGGTTATTTATATTTTACTTTCATTTATTTATTTTTGTTGTTGTAAGATTACTAATTTACATCTAAAACTTCATCTACTGAGCAGGAGTTGTCATTCAGAAATTCTTTTAATTTGTTTTTAAATGTTGGTTGGCTAAGATATCTGTCACACTTTTGAAGCTATTTGGTAAGTGGCCAATGATTTTTGTGGCAGCACAATTCACCCTTTTCTTTTCCAAACTTAGATTTAACCCAACGGAGTGCAGTTCAGGTTTTCTCCAAGAGTTATAGCTATGCACATTTCTGTTGCTTTTGAACTAGGATGAGATATTATTAACAAATTTCATAAGTGAATATATATGTTGTGAAACTATTGTGAGTATACCTAGTTCCTTAAATAAATGTCTGCAGGTTGATATTGGCTGGGCTCCAGCTATTATTCAGCTTACATGCCCTTGTGCAATGAATACTTTTTTCCTTAATGATGAATTACGCCAAAATATGATGTCATACGAAAGCAGTGAATGAAAAGTAAAGCTAATTTACTTATATGTTGATCGCAAAATTTGCAATAACACCAATAGTATAAGTAGCTGAACTCAAAAGTTTCAGCAGGTCATCAATGTGCTTCTTCCAAGTCAATCTATCATCAGTGCATACCCCCAAAAATTTGGAATATTCTGCATTAGCTGCAGACTTCTGTTCAGGTTCTATATTTATTAATGGTGCTGTGTCATTTACTGTACAGAATGGTATATACTCTGTTTTACCAAAATTTAATGAGAGTCCACTTGTGGAGAACCACCTAATAATTTTCTGAAAAGCATTATTTACAAATTCCTCATTTACCTCTTGTTTGTTGGGTGTGATTACTATACCTACCTATGTTCGTGGATATAGAGTGGCAAGTCATTAACACAGGTTAAGAACAATAAGTAATCCAAGATTGACTCTTATGGGATGCCATTCGTGATGCCTCCCCTATGTGAGGAATCTGCTGATTTTTGCTCATTATGTGAACTGTTTGCCTCAACCTTCTGTACTCTTCCAGTTAAATATGAATTAAACCATTAATGCACTGTCCCAGTCACACCAAAATACTTAAGTTATCTAGAACAATACCATGATTTACACAATAAAAAGCATTTGAGTGATTACAGAAAATCCTAATTGGTGATGTTCAGTTATTCAGAGCATTTAATACTTGATCAATGAGAGCATATGTAACATTTTTTGTTGAAAAGTTTTTCTGAAAACCAAGTTAGCATTCTGTTAGTACTTTATCTTTAGAAATACATGAAGCTAGTCTTGAATACACTAGTTTTACCAGAATTTTGGACAAAGCTGTCAGAAGTGTGGTCAGCAGTAGTTGTCAGCATCAGACCGATCCCCATTTTTATGCAATGACTTAACAATAGCACATTTCAATTTATCAGGTAAACTACCCTGTGTCAGTGATCTATTATTTATGTGGTTTGAAATTCTACTTATTTGTTGGGAACAAACTTTTAGTATTTTGTTGGAGACACCATCAATTCCATGTGAGCTTTTACTTTTGAATGAATTTATTATTTTCCTAGCTTCACAAGGAGATGAGGGTAGAATGTCAATTTTATCCAATTTCATACGTATTGCCTCTTCCATATATAGCTTTGCCTTTTTTAATAAACATGTGAGTCCTATTTTCTCCACAGCACTTAAAAATTGCTTACTAAAAATATTTTCAATCTTTTATTGTTAATAAACTTTTCATTTAGTTTGATGGTAGTACATTATTTCTGTGCTTTTGGTTGCCCTGTTGTACTTTCAACGATGTTCCATATTGTTTTAATTTTGTTATTAGAGTTGCTAATCTCGTATATAATAAATATACTTCCAAACTTTTTAATAACTTTCCTTAATATAGTACAGTAGTTTTTATAATTGACCATTTCCAGGTTATTACTCTTTCTTTTTCTTAGATATATTTCACTTTTCTGGTTACAATATACTTTTGTCCCTTCAGCAAGTCATGGTTTTTACACAGTTTCTTAAAATATATTTCACTATTTTCTAAGGGAAACTGTTTTCAAAATTACTCACAAACCTTTCACGAAATAAGTCGTATTTTAAATACACCTCATCCCTGTCTAATGGCTGCAAGTTTTCTATAAAATTTTCAATCATTAAATCGTTAACTGAATGCATTGTTTTGGAGGACTATTTTGCATTATTGTATGGAGCTATGTCAGTTACTGTAACTAGCTGTGCATCATGATCAGAAAGACCATTGTTAACAGGTTAAATTTTATTTGATTAAATTTATCTTAGTTTATGAAAATACTGTCTATCAATGTGGTGCTTTTTTATACTATCTGAGTAGGAAAATCAAAACTGACGTGAATTGAAAGAACCAAGTAAATTTTCAAGATCATTATTCCTATCACACTCTTTCAGAAAATCTACATTTTCTGTTTTTCAGAAATTTCCCAACGAGGACCTATATCAGTTATAATTATAATATTACCATTTTTTGTTTAAGATATGCTTCTACATGTTGCTCCACACAATTTTTTTTAGTTTCTAAATTTTTAACACTACTGTAACTTTCAACATATGTAACAATTCCTTTTTACATATTGTCTCTGCTTTACATGTGATGAAAGCTTATATCGACCACTTACATTTACCTTTTCCATATTTGTGACTATGTGGTACTCAGGCAGGCACAGTACTTATGTTGCATTCTCTGTTTCTAAATCTTCCAAACAAACAAGAAGTTATCTACTTTGATTTTTAACCCCCTGATATTCTGATCCAATACACTAACATTATTTTTCACTGTACCGGTACTTTTATAAGAATCTTGTGATATTATAACAGCTTCAGTACCTGACTGTCTGAGCTAGTCATTACACTTCATTTCTTTCAATGTTGTAGGACTGGACACTGATCTTATACTAAAAAAAGAGATACTCCCCCCTTACGGACTTTGCTATCAACATTGTCGATTTACCCTTTTTTATTGGGATGCAGGCCACACCCAGTGAAATCCCACCTACTAACAGCATCAATAGGAACCAAAACACGTGTCTGTGAGCATGAGTAATGCAGTAACGTGGAGTTAATGATATTATTAATCCGCAGACGCGCCTTCAAAAAATCTTTCAAACCTATAGAATAGTAGCTAATTCTTGAGCTAATGTGAGGTCTGATCCATTACGTAGCTCGTCATTTGCTACTATACTCTGTTTAAACCACACTACAGTCACCTTCATAACAGTAATCAACTGAGGTAGTTTGTCAGTTTTTTTCAATAGTATTCTTTTTGCTACCGAAACAGCATGTTCCTCTTCTACGTGTCCCCTGAAGGAAGGAAGGAAGAAAGGTTAGTGTTTAACGTCCCGTAGATTACGAGGTTATTAGGAACGGGATGTGTCCCCTTAAACAGAGAGCGTCAAATATTTCTTGTACCGCAGGTAGTTCCCAATATTTTACCAACATTTTTCACCTAATTAAGCTACTTCTAGAACCTACGGCCCATGCACGAAAATATAAATCTGCAAGCCATTGTTGTCAGTAGGCGACGGAGGTGTCGCAACTCACATTTACTAAATGCACTGCAGGCCGGGTTGGGCAGAACTCCACAGTTGTTCTGCATAAACGTCTAAAACGAACACTGTGGTTGGTCAACAAATTCGTTCTGTTGGTTTATGCGATGCTTTGAAAAAACTGACTTTCCATAAATAAAGGAAAACCAAATGCACTTATTCCCGACTGGTAAAATACTAGTTTCCCTAGATAGGCGGGAGACTAATTGTTATCTACGGGACAGTTTCGAGTACTAAATTCTCTAAATGGATGCCTCGCTTCTCTGAGTGTAAGCGCAAAACTATGCACCTGCTGGCAATTAATGAAATGAAGGGAGGACCGAAGGAGGAAAGACGATTAGAGTTTAATGCAATTAACTGATTTTTTACCATTAGTGGAACGAAGGCTGTTTCTTCCTATTCTGCGTATTGTAACGTTACATATATCCTGCAGCAATAACGTTTTCAGCAGCTGTTAGTAAGGCGAGACCTAAGCGATAACTTGAGAAACGTGGTAGCTTGAACCTCTTTGTGAAATCACTATCCACAGCACTATAAAAAGTGATTATGAACAAAATCCACACGACAATGTGGTTATAGATATACAATTTTTGGTTGAATGCACTTCGTCGTCAGAAGTTCATGGATAACCGACCTGTACACATTCTGGGCCACGTTATATTGTTCACAGAGTAGTAGATAAGCGCACACAAAGCATGTTGGTGGGCAGCATCACAGACGTGGTTTCTGTTGTATGAGTCAATGGAGAAAATTTAGCTGAAACCGAACAACAGAGTAAGGTTGTTGTATTTAGGATGGTCAGTGTTGAATTCACCGCCCGACCATATATGTTTAGGTGTTCCATCACGTTTTGGGATTGCAGTCGGACGATATCAACATCTTGTCGCAATATTTCGGATGACATTCAGGTAGCCATCTTCAGATTTCATTCAATGGAAAATTTTCCTGGAGACAGCTGCCTTGTTGACAGCCGAAATATCGTGGCAATATGTAATCGGCTGCAATCCTGAAACCACATGGAAAACTTCAAGAATCACATTAGATTTAACTTTTGCAGGATTTCACTAAATATTTCAAGCCAAATGCCGAAATCTTTCGTTTAAAAGGACACAGCCGATTTCTTTCCTCCACTGTTGGTCTTATGATGACTTCCTTCTTTTTAAACAAGGTATCAGGAGAGAGATCAGAATATTCGTGCCTTTCAAATGTTTATGAGTACCCTTACAGCGGGACTGTCTGTCCATGCTGAAGCCACACATGCATGAGTCTCAACTACATATGGTACAAAGAATAAGCGCAGGATGCTCTCATTGGAGTGTTTAAAGGGGACCTGCCCTCTGAACAGTGTGTCGTGGATGACAGATTACGAAGGCAAGTGGACATCCTCCCACGCTTAAAATGTTGAACTTAGTCAGCAACGAAGATGTAATGTAGTTTTGCACAAGGGCTTCTGAACTATCATGTCTGCCAATTTCTAGAACGATTAAATATGTGGAGTTAATTACAAAAATCAGACATTGCTGAATCCACCAACTGTTCTGATGAGCACGTTTGATCTTCGTGGCAATGAATTTAGTGAGACTTGAGTACGTCCATGAGGACTTTAGTGGCATACAGTTTCCACCTGAGACCAGAAAAAAATGTTTTGTTGGTTATTGGACAAGCATCAAAAGATTGCGCACACTGCCGAAGTCAAGGCGCGTTGGAAAGCTAGTGGGTTAGGTGAAGAGGTAGGACTTAGAGTAAAATATTGACTGTGGTGCAGAGCAGAATACTTGAAATATTGCTCGTAACATTTAAACAAGCATTCTTCTGCTCCAATGAAAGACTTTTCATCCCAGAAGAACCCATGGTTGTCCCTGCGTAGCCGCATTGCGCCATTTCTCAACGACGCTAACAACTAGGTCATGGGACTGAAGAAAAGATACTGTCTCAAAACTTCCCAGGTGTATAGATCAACGTAGAGAGTACCAGGAATGTGGAGCGGCCTGTAGATCATCCAACGCGATCGTCTAGCCGTAGCTGCCCACGATACCACGACTCCACACTATCGTCTGATGTGACTGGATAATGCACTCTACGAAACGACTTCATCTCTACAGGATCTCACGCGTACCGTCAGCGTTGTACTGTCCGAATCAAGGCCCACCGGTAAAGACAACTGTTTGCTAACAGTTTCGCCACTGTCTGTGATGGCCCCTCTGCAGTCAGAGAAGCATCTCAAACCAAGTGGTAGGTACATGTGGTCCACATCAAAGCAGCACTGGCTAAATATGGAGACTGACATTGGGACATTTAATAATACTGCTCTAATGCGGCACCAACATTCAATAATAAGCTCTGTAGTCCAAATCGAACGAGATTGTACAGATGTTAAGACACTATGCTAGAGATCTGGGTACGCTTGTTTCATATCTCAGCATGATCATTCTGAGTGCTGTGTGGTTTTACTAAATCATTTTAGAAAGATGGAAAGCTTGTTCTTAAATACAGTCACGGCCAGCTATTATTATCCGTCTCTCTCTAACCAAAGTTCGGCTTCATCTCTAACCAGCTAGACTGAGGCTGACTCAACATCGTTTACCCGGATTTGATGGATAACAATTCAGGGCTACCTTGGTGTGTGTTAGCTGGCATTCAAAATAGAAAAGCTGACCGCATCTCCGTGATCTGAAAGTTAACATAGCTGCTGAGGAAGATGGAGACCACGTTTCCATTTAAAATTTTTGTATGGCATAAGCTCTGGAAAGCGATCTACTCCAGCTTTGAGAGGCCAACTGAAATGGAACAAATAAGCAGGGGTACTTTCAATATTAGTGATACATACATATATAATATTTTTTGCCTTTACGAATTGTACAATCGATATTTATCGTGCAGTGCAATACCTGACAAGTTGGCTGATCGTCTACCTCTGTAAACTACCTACAATTATTTTGTTATAAATTACCGTATTTTAAATTTTATTTTATGTATGTGCACTGCCTGATGAAAAGGTGAAGTACTCAGAAGGGTAGGAGGAAACGAAATGAAATTTCACGGGATGAGGGGTATGTTGTGTTACTTCAGTGATCGAGTCAAATTTATTAAGAACTGCCGGCCGCGGTGGTCTCGCTGTTAAGGCGCTCAGTCCGGAACCGCGCGACTGCTACGGTCGCAGGTTCGAATCCTGCCTCGGGCATGGATGTGTGTGATGTCCTTAGGTTAGTTGGGTTTAAGTAGTTCTAAGTTCTAGCGGACTGATGACCATAGAAGTTAAGTCCCATAGTGGTCAGAGCCATTTGAACCATTTTTTTAGTAAGAACTTGACAATATGAATCCACTTATCAGTATGATGTTGCACACCGTCTCGCCTGTACGACTGCACGGATTCGGCTGGAAAGGAGCTGGTGTAGCCTCTCCTATGACAAGCTGGCCCACAACTGTTGTAACTGGCCCTTGATATTCTGGCACTGACACTGGGACAGAGTTGATACCCGAGCTGGTGCCACACGTGTTCTATCGGGGACGAAGCCGGGGGCCTTGTTGAACAAGGGAATACCTCAACATCAAGCAAAATGTTCGTAGAGACACGTGCTATGTGTGGACAAACATCGTCCTATCGTCCTGCTGAAAAATGGCACCACCATTCTGTCACGTGAAAGATAACAGATGAGGACGCACGATGTCTGAGACGTATCGTTGTGCCAACAGAGTTTCCTCAAGCACTACCAGCTGTGACCTGAAGTATATCTGTTGGCTCCTCACACCACCACCCGGGCGTGACACTGCTACAATTCCTCAAAACCCCAAAACATTGAAAGAATAGGACATCCCAGGTTGTCCCACACTGGCCGATGATGCTCATCCGAGGTAGCGCAGAACTGCGATCCATTTCTGAACACAATGCAACGCCATTCGTCAGCAGTCCATGCTTCCTGGTCGTGGAACCATTCCAGACGTAGCCTTTTGTGTTGCAATAGCACCCAACGCATGGGACGGTAATTCTCTTGTCCGGTGCTGCTATTCTCTAAACAATTGTACGGTGTTAGGCTGAATGTTCCACGGGAGTACATTACCGGTTCTCGGATGGCAGACGCAGATGTGAGTGGGTCACGATGTGTTCGGTGCACAGTAGGGCAATCCTCTCTCTTGATGGTCAAGAGTGGTTGACGACGAAAATGCGTGACCTCACATTCCCATGCAACACAACATCGGGCCACCGCCACATCGGAGTGCCCCTCAAATCTGGATGTTGCAAGATTCGATCAGCCGGACAAATGGAAACTCGCAACGAGCGGCCTCTCACACTGTCAGGTGCAGATAAAGCTGTCTCGCACGAGTAAGCGGCATCTCCGCGTCCTTCATAGCGATCACTATCTGACGCCTCTCACGGCCCTTTTGTGCCTTATCAGACATGGTAAAAAACTAAACACGAACGACATTAACGCACTCTGGTGGCCGCTCTATCTGTCACAGAACACTGCAACTCCAGTCATTAACTTAGCCGCCGATGGTGTGTAGGTATACGAAGTTGCACTGAATTCAGATCATGCTTCTGGGTGCTTCAGCTTTATTGTTAAACAGTGCATGTACACTATTTGCTTGTCACGAGATAAGGAAATAGGCTGTAACTATCTGTATAAATATCTTTGTGAATAAAACTTATTTTGGCGAGTGGTCAATCAGGCACTATCCAACTTTCAAATTACTGTTTGTTGCGGAATGAGGCAAGGATGGTGAGCCACGGCAGAAGAAAGTTTCCACTCTAGCTTCCATTATGGATGCACGTGTTACTGAGTAACAGACATTCGTTAATCGATAATGTGGAGAAGAAAATATGTGTGGAAGACGCTCATACCAATACAGGAGAGGTCCATAATGACTCATAGTCACATTCGCTTACTGGCGATATTGAAGGCGCCTGAGTAATTTCTTACGACACAACAGCTTCCTTAATATGTTGGCGGACGGCAGTAGCTCAATTACGACCCGCTCAGTTTGTATACTGAGAACGCAGTAACTTCACGCACACCTAGTTTTGGAATATTGTGTGTGCAGTGTGCATCGACTTTGTACTTATGTGTCAATTATTTTGTCCTAGTCTAAAATCTATTCATCTGTTCTGGATACTAGCAGAAAGCCTGACCGATTATGGTTATCGCGTTTAAAGTACTATTTAATGAATCAGAAATTAGAAACTTGCTTGCCTGGCACATGCCTCAAAAATATTAATCATTTCTACGTTACACAACAGGTGGCGGCTTGCGTTTCATATTAAGAATTATTTTAGGCCACTGTATTGCACTTGTGTAGTGGGTGTTGTTTCGTCTGACTATCGTTATTGTCTTCATTGCTGTATGGTTTTGATCATGCGAATTAAAAATATTTTTGCTTACACGAATGTATGAAAGAATGTGTTTCTGCCTTTTGTCCTGACTGCTATGTCTCTTGCTGAGATGTTGCTCCGTCATGTACGAATCGCTGTAGTGAACCGGCGTTGTAAGTACATGTGCTCATTCAATATTCGTTTATCGGAAAGTGCTTCAGTAAATTAATCTTGTTTTGTGTCTACATGTATTGTATGCATATTTTGGAGGGGTAATTTTACACAGTTAGAGTGTGTTGTGTATGCGTAACGACCATAGTACAGGCCTCAACAGGCACTAGTGAGAGTTAATTGCTAACAGTAGTCAGATTATCAGAGGAAAATGGAATCAAAAGTATGTCGCTGCACTTCAGTATACTAAGTTTTCTATACTAAACCGATGCCAGCAGCTCATAATACTTCCAATGAGTGTAATTTAGCTTGAAATTAATATGGCCACTCCATCGTTATGCGAACTGCAAGCAGAGGCCAAGTTTCCCAAAAGCCTCACAATAAATGTATATGGACTGAAACTGCTTACAAGGCATTGCGTTAGCCACCAAGCTACCTTGGCACAGCGGTTCACCCCTATTGCAAAGATTATCCTGGCATGCTTCCCTCCTCGATCCTAATTCTCAATGCCGCCTCAATCTACTATAATTCCCCTTTACATATATGTAAAATCATATCTGCATGAGACAAGTAAAGCCTCAGCAGTTTGGTTCCTTAGGAACTGACGCATTTTGAACTTAAAGTAGACTAGGGCGGCAGTGAGAATTTGTGTCCAGAAGGGAGGCGTCCCAGGTTAATACTTTCAGTTATGTGAATCTCTGTGCCAAGCTGGCTTAGTGGCGAACGCACCTACCTATGAAGCAGGAGACGCGGGTTCGATTCCCGGCCTTGGTACAAATTTTCACTCGCCACTTCAGTCTACATACATGAAATCATATTGAAAGGTCTCTGTTGGATTCCTTTCATGTTAATTTCTTAAATCTGTTGTCATTATGGCATAAATTCCTCTTCTAAATTTACTGTGGTGTTTCTGACTACCTGGGTGGAGACTGAGCAGTGAAACGAGTTACTTTTACACATAAACAAGAACGATCTGTCACACTACTACACTTTAAAACAAAGTTTATATGTAATTCATGTCACGCAGTCTCATACGGAACCTACATCCGCCTTCTTTTATATACTGTATATGATAAGATACTGTCATCCCCCTTCCCTTCTGTGTGAGAGGATGAATGAGCAAATGTATTTCTAGTTGCATGCTTGATGGTAGCAGACAAGCCTGTCTGCTAGAGAACAGTAAGACCAACGTCAGAACAGGTAGCTACGCTTTCTAAAAGCAGAGAGGTTTCTATTCTTAGTATGGTCCTGTCCGTCCCTTGTCATGTTGTTATAGGAAGCTGCCTCTCTGGTCACTTCCGTTCGTATCTGTTAAGCACACTCGGTAGGGGCCCAGGTCAGTCTGTCAGCGGCGAGCGTCTGAAGTGGTAAGATCTCCGGCTAAGCATGTGTCTGCTAAGTCCGTAGGACAATGGATTTCTTAAGATCAGCCTAACTGAAAATTTAATCACCTTTATTTCAGGTTTAGCTCTAAAATATCTAATGTTATCTTAAATTGCAACGCAGTGTAATTCGAGTGTGAAGTTCAGAATATCTTCCGGTAGTTGCTTTGTCACTACTTTGTGAGTAAAGTGGAACCACGTGTTGATCAGTAACTCTAAGATCATCAATCTTAAATGCGAATGTGCGTGAGATTATAACGTCTCGTCTTGACAATATTTTTCTATATAGCAACTTTTCTTTATGGTCAACCCACGTGGGGTATACTTTGTGAGACCAGTACCACGTGCTTATACAATTTTTTGACCCATCAGGTTAATAGTAAGACGATAGTAACCAGTTCGAGGTTTTGCTTTTGTAAATTGCGTTTCGATGTAATTTATTTTAATTATCAAAATTATGGTGGAGTTACACTCTTTGTGTAAACCAAGTTGACCACGTGAAGCATGTGGTGTAAGCATCAAAGTACCCCTCAGCTATTCTTTTCGGGAAGATTTCACAGAGAGTTAGTATGAATTTAGTATACCAGTGTGTGGTAATTTCATGACGGACAGGATTGCGCTACGAACGTAACTTCTTTGGGTGAAAAATGAATCGGCTGGTTGTGGTTAATTTCCTCTTGCATATGTTTCAAGGTTCTTCGTGTGTTGTATGTAGTCTCCCAATCTTGGATCCCTATTTGATGTATTCTGTAAGATTACAAACTCACATTTACACAATCCTAAATAAGGCACCAGTTTAGTTATGAATCAAGTTTGATATGCTGAAATTTTAACAGAACAATGATCAATGTTAAAATAAACGTCCAAATATAAACTGATTTATTTCTTTTTATTTAAATTGTCTTATATATATATATATATATATATATATATATATATATATATATATATATATAATCACTGGTTATCGTAAGATGAATACTAAAAGATTATAATTAATGTTAGTCTGGTTGGGAATTTGGTAAGCTAGACTGGATACCTGGTGAAACAGTTGCGCAGTAATGCAAGGTTAACTTCCTCAGATAGCTCACAGCTTTTAACCACTTTTATGGTCTTGAATATCAGCACTGCTTTCAGAACAAATTAATGCAACAACATTACAATATCTGTATGAGACCAGTAAAGTCTTTGAAATTGTGTCATTTCTTTCTCACAATACAGCTGTGCAGTACTTTAAGGAGTTTTTGACTACACACTGTTGCACATTTTGCCGAAGTTAGGTGCAGATGGAGCGCTTGCACCGCACTACAGACGTATTCTAGCCAGCTCTATGGTCTCTATCACATTCTTTATTGTGAAAAGAGCTGCAATGTTAGAATGGTAAGTGACGTACGCTAGAGAGGGAGAGTCTGAATTCAATAACAAACTCTCAGGGGTTCTTTGCTGTTTTGTTTTAAGGGACGCTTGGTCTCCAGTGATTGTAACGAAGTACGAGGGACGTTCCGAAACTAAGTTTCGTTACTGTTTTTCTTATCTTAACTTCATTGCCAAAAGCTAAACACCATGGCATCATGAAGTATACACCTTGCAAAATTTCTCGGCATATTCGCTACTGACATTGAGATATTTTTCGCAGCGTGCAATAAGTTTGAATAAACCACTCTGGTAAGAAATTGTCATACAGCTTGCTCCACCTCAGCATTAGTTTGGAAATGACGTCCCGAGTGTGCGGCTTTCAATGCAAGGAACAGGTGAAAGTCCACTGGGACATGATCAGGGCTGTAGGCGGGGTGACCCTACCTCTCGCATGGGAAGTGACAAATCTGATCCTGTGTGAGCCTTGCTGCGTTTTTTTTTTTTTTTTGTGTTGTCGTCCAGGTCAAAAACTTTCACTCAAAGATCATTGGTCTCTCTCGTCGAATGGTGGACCGGAGTTTGAGGAGGGTGTCGCAGCAGCGTGCTGCATTGATGGTCCTTTAGTGGAGGAAATCAAGGACAACCACGCCTTTCGCGTCCCAGAACACAGTGGCCGTAAGGTTCCCTGCGGAGACTGACAATGAAAATTCCTTCCTCGCTGATGAACTGGGATGTTTAATCGAATAGCCTCGGGTTCGTCAGTCTGCTGCCACTCTCTCTTCTTCGGCGCTCTGCGCAGGCGTTATTCCTTCTCCTTCCGTCGTTGAACCAACAGGAGTGGATTCATACGGAGCTTGTTTGTGTGACGTGGTGAATCATCTTCTCTTTCAAATACAATGACGTCACTTATTTTCGGAAGGTCTACAGTAGTTTTCTGAGTTTTTTTAAAATTTCTCTTAGCATTGTGACATCATTAACCTGAATGTACACATTTTCAAGCGAATTCCTGTAGTGAGAAAAGTGTGTAGTGTTTGTAAAGAAAATATTTCCTCTGACGGAAGGTACCCACAGCGGACATCATAGTTCCATTTACATCTATACTCCTAAAGTCAAATTACGATGTGTGGCGGGAATGCGCGTTATGAGAATTTAACGTAATTCTCGTGAATAGACGAAAAGATGATATCGTTAGACCAAACTATAGGCGATCAGTCAATGGACTCAATCACAAAGGTCAATTATGTAGGATTGTCTCCCTGTAGATATTTAAAATGAAACGACTACATAAGAGGGCCTGCTGAAAAGTGATGCCTCCGAATTTTTTGCCTGTTTTCAATATCGGTTGAGGTATTACATGTCATGCATATTACTCGGTCGACTTGTGCGCTTCTCTGACGTAAGTTGTATCCCTCTGCCGCTAGAGGGCTCTGAATTGTAGCGTATAACACGGCATTACGTAACGTAACTATGTCTGTGCTTCAGAAACAGTGAGCTGTAATCGATTTCTAACCGCTGAAAATGTGCCTCCAATGGAAACCCATAAAAGAGTGCACGCTGTGTGGGGTGATGATTGTATCTACGTCAGTAATGTGCGACACTGGGTCGTAAGTGCTCATAATGAAGGAAACGGTGGTGCTAACCTCAACATGTGTGGCGCAGCTCTGAGTGGACGACCGCGTACGGCAACCGAAAAGGCTCATAGGAATAAGATTGGGGAACTCATCACAGACAATCGTCGGATAGCATAGAAACGGCTGTCGGGTAAGTGCCACATTACGAGAGCGTGTACAGCCCATCATTGCACCGACGTCTTGGGCTCACTGTCATCGATCATCCTGCATACAATCTCGCTTTGGCCCCATCCGATTTTCATTTGTTTCCATAATGTAAAGAACCCCTTCGAGGGCACGACACTGATAGTGATGTAGCGATGCAAGCAGCAGTGAGTTGTTGCTCCATTAACAAAGTCAAACATTCTACAGTGACGGTATCAACAAATGGGTCTCGTCGCCAAGATGAGTAGACCTACGTTGAGAAATAAATATGTGCACATGAAGAATAAAGATGCGGAATGCTAATAAAGTTTGTTTTATTTAATAAGCTTTACGAGTTTCCACATAAAATATTCGGAAGTGTTACTTTTCGGTACAACTTCGTAATACTACCTGTAGAAAGGCAGCTGTTCATGGAGAACCCTGAGGAACGTTATTCATCACGAAAATGACCGCTTAGAAAAAATCAGTGTACAATCGGCTCTCGAGTATTGTTCGTTGGTCTGAAATTCTTAACAAGTTTGTTGAAAGGTGCCTCGTTGGTCCTCATTTCGGCGACTGGTCGAAATGTGCAATATCCAGATCCGTATGTAACTGTGGCACGATGTTGGACTGAATGGAAACGTGAGGGCAGGCGTCGTCAGGGTTCCAGTCGACCACCTTAATGGTCGATTGCGTGTTGTGCACTAAGTAAATCGTAGTCCCTTCACATCTGCAACTGGCAGCCAAGAGCAACTAATGGACATCCAGCAACATTCTGTGTCACCTCCCACCATTAGTTGGAGACTATCACCAGCCAGACTAATGAGTTACCGTCCCATGCGTAGACTGTAGTTAGCATCACAGCAAAAACGTCTGCGTTTTGGGTGGTGCCATAACTGGGAACTAAGGCGTGTTGATGAATAGCGTCTCATCGTGTTCAGCCGAAGATTCGCAGTTATGCACTACCCTGGATGACCATCGTTGACAAGCATGGAGGTGACGTAAGGAGAGGTCCCATTCTTCCAATGTTTTGAAGAGGCAAAGCGGGGTTACCCCTTATGACATGGTGTGGAGAGTCATTGGGTATGTCTTCAGTATCACTGGGTATGACTTCAGGACGTGGCTGATAGGGTTTGAGCGGAGCCACTGGGTATGATTTCAGGTAATGGCTGACAGTGATTGGCGGCATTCTGAAGGCACAGTTATACGTCACAGGGCAGTGCTCGTCCATAAATGGCACATGTGTCTATGCATTGTCTGCTTGATGTTGAGGTACTCCCGTGGCTAGCGAGATCCCCAGACGTGACCCCGATAGAACGTGTGTGGGACCAGCTCGGATGCCAACACTGTCCCAGCGCCAGTACCTATGATATCAAGGATCTGTTAAAACAGTCGCTACGCAAACTGCCTCCGAGGGGGATATAATGGCTTTATGACAGCTCTCCCAACTGAATCAGTGCATGCATTGAGGCATGACAGAGTGTAACGTCATACTCAGAAGTGGGCTCATACCGTCAAATTCTTTGTAAATATTACTCGATTTTGTAATCATTTAAATGACATATTTCCTCTCAATCTGCGAGGTTTCAGTGCGTTTCTACCTCACCTTCTGCTACTTCACTTTTTTGTCAGGCAGTATACTTCAGGAGAGACGCTTCATCACGACCACATGGAGGCACGGAGCTGAGCTGCTACATCGCGTACGAAACACACACTAATCTGACATTCTCTCAGTTCACTCAAAATCACAAACTATACATTATACAAAGATGGTACTAGCATTGTATTCTAGAAGAGCGGTATCATACACGGAAGATCCAAAGAAACTGGTACACCTGCCCAATATCGTGTACGGTCCCCGCGAGCACGCAGAAGTGCCGCATCACGGCGTGGAGGGGACTCGACTGATGTCTGAAGTAGTGCTGGAGGGAACTGACACCATGAATCCTGCAGAGCTGTCCATAAATCCGTAAGAGTACGAAGGAGGTGGAGATCTCTTCTGAACAGCACGTTTCAAGGCATCCCAGATTTGCTCATGTTTCAGGAGTTTGATGGCCAGCAGAAATGTGTAAACTCAGACGAGTGTTCCTGGAGACACTCTGTGGCAATTCCGGACGTGTAGGGTGTCGCGTTATCCTGCTGGAATTGACCAAGTCCGTCGGAATTCGCAATGAACATGAATGAATGCTTACGTACGTGTCACCTGTCAGAATCGTATCTAGACGTATCAGGGGTCCAATTGCACACGCCCTACAGCATTACAGAGCTTCCACCAGCTTCAGCATTCCCCTACTGACATGCAGGGTCCATGGATTCATGAGGTTGTCTCCATACCCGTACACGTCCATCCGCTGGATACAATTTGAAACGAGACTCGTCCGACCAGGCAAATTGTTTCCACTCATCACCAGTCCAATGTCGGTGTTGACCGGCCCAGGCGAGGCGTAAAGCTTTGCGTCGTGATCAACAAGGGTATAACAATGGGCCTTCGGCTCCGAAAACCCTTATCGATGATGTTTCGTTGAATGGTTTGCACGCTGACACTTGTTGATGTTCGGCATTGATATCTGCAGCTATTTGCGGAAGGGATGCACTTCTATCACGTTGAACGATTCTCTCCAGTCGTCGTTGGTCTCGTTCTTGCAGGATCTCTCTCCGGCCGCAGCGATGTCGGAGACTTGATGTTTTACCGGATTCCTGACATTCGTGGTACACTTGTGAAATTGTTGTACGGGAAAATCAACACTTCATTGCTACCTCGGAGATGCTGTGTCTCATCGCTCGTGCGCCGATTATAACACCACGGTTAAAACTCACTTAAATCTTGATAACCTGCCATTGCAGCAGCAGTAACCGATCTAACAACTGCGCCAGATACTTGTCTTATATAGGCGTTGCCGACCGCAGAGCCGTATTCTGCCTGTTTAAATATCTCTGTATTTGAAAATGCATGTCTATGCCAGTTTCTTTGGTGCTTTAGCGTATTTCCATTTCAGTTTTGTCCAGCGCAATGTTTCAAACACGCGTATCCTGACGACGTTAGCGAATTTTCTGTCTACTGGAAAATTTTTCGTTATTGAATTTAGATGGGTATATTACCCGAACAAATTTTTTTAAAATGCATGATATTTTCATGTCCTCTAGACTGGAACTCTGTCACAGACTGCTAACACGAGATAATTTGAGTTGAATGTAATGCTTAATGCTCCACTCGTGTGTCAAGAGCTAAGCAAGAAACAGATCTTTGTGTTTATAATTAAGGCGTTATTGGGCTTTCTGGCTGCCCTATTCATTACTTACACAATAACAAATATTAAAATTTACACTTTGTAATCGAGGTGGGAACACTATCTTAAATAAGGCTAGCGGTATCGGGGAAAAGAAGAACAGCGACCCAAAACACACTGTGTCACAGTCTGTTCAAAATTGCTTTAGGACTGACACTTCGGCAGGAACACGTGGAGGCGCGGAGCAGATTTTTCACGCCCAGCACGGAACACACGCGTAATCATACATTCCATTGAACTCACTCATACTCGCGGACGTTTCGGTGTACAGATAGCGTACTAATATCAGGATCTTGTGGGGCAGTGACCGTGCCCTTCCAAAGGAACCATACTGGCATTTGCCTGGAGTGATTTAGGGAAACTATGGAAAACCTAAATATGGATGGCTGGACACGTGTTTGAAAGGTCGTCCTCCCGAATGCGAGTCCAGTGTGCTAACCAGTGGGACAGCCGCATCATGTTTAAATTTCAGTTAGGTTCTTCAGGGCAGCAAATTTTTAAGGCTATATATGGAAAGTTTACGAAAATGCGTTTCCTGACGATGTTACCAAATTATCGACATGTGGGAAGTGGGAAACTTTTTTGTTATTGAATTTTGGCGAACACATTCTGTAACGAATTCTTAACAACACAATATGTCTTCATATGCATAACTTGAGTTTAATGTCACGCTTTATGCTGCGCTCTCGCGCCAAAACCTCAGCATCCGCCCGTTTAGTTCCATTGTAAGAAAGAGAGCATTAGGTTTATCATTGACATTTCATTACGTTTTCTAATCAAAATTTGCCTTTATTTGTAACAAAATAAAAATTATGCCTCTTAATTGAAATGCGGATACTTATCCATTTGGAAGAAAAACGTGCAGTGTTAACAAATTGTATCACATGAGCATTGCATCCATTATAATGTAAACAGTGAAAGAGATTTCTCTTGTGCGATTAATACTAAGATCCTAAGATGATGATCATTCGAATTCAGTTGCTGTAACAGCCTTCTAATTATTAGTCAATTTTGTGATGATGATGATGATGGAAAACTCTTTCACATGATAAAGTGCACCTGTCGGTTGTTTAATGGTGCATCATTTCCCACATTACAAAAAAAAAAAAAGACTCTTTCTGCCAATTCATCATGGACTATGTGGACTGTGTATGATTGACAGTTTTCTTCCAGTCTTCGGATGTGAGTTTCTGAACACCTTTTTGCTGAGTGTTTTTACTGTAGACAGTATAATTCGTTTTTAGTGTTGTTGGCAACATAACATTTATTTGGGTCCATATTAGTTCTACTGGAATGAAATGGTGATGACAGGGTGAGAACCTAATGACTGAACGCCCGTATGTTTTCCCTAGTTCGTCAATTTCGTATCAGGGAAATTGTCGTTTATGAATTGACATTAGTTACCCCACCTTTTTAAAATTTACTTACTTAGACTTTGCGACTCTGTAGTGTATCATCTGCTCCTCTCGCTTTTTCATCATACACGCCTTGTCAATAACAGATTGGTAAGCAGCATAATCACGAACAATTGTTGGTGGTTTTCCCTTATTTGGTTTTGGCGAGTTCATTTCCTCGTGATGATCTACTGTCCTCTTCGTTTTGAAAAGCAGGGGAAACTTTGTGAAAAACCTTGCCTTTCGCTTTTGTGTAGAATATCTGCCTCTATTGCGTCATTTGGTTGTGTCATCTGTCGAGCCCTGCTAGAGCACGTGGCCAGAATTGATCCACTTCTCATCAAGCCACACCATTACGTCAATATTGACGTCACGTATCTGCCCTAAAAATCGACATAACCACGCTACAAGATCTTGTATCTCCGCCAACAGCTTACGGCCAAAGAAATGCCAACAGTGAAAGGCCACGTTGTACAGAACTGTAAATATCGATGTGCAACTGTAAGGGAAACTGAACGTAAATGAGCCCAGTAACATGCCGAACATTAGAATTTCCTTTCTGCGACGCATCGAATGATCAGAAAATGAAACTATGTTGCTAATTCGCTTACGCATACTTTTCCACAGAGTTTCTAGCTCCGATGAATTTCCAGCTTACTCGACTTTCTCGAACATATCCTCGACAATCTTCGCAGCCTTGTCTTTGTTGACATTCAAAGCCTTGGCCGCTATTTAGCTGTTGTATCTTGATGCAGATACATAACACGCTTCTCTCGATTGACTTCGTACCACAGTCCCCTGAACAAGTGAGGGAAGTCGAACTTTGCACTCGTAACATTCGACGAACTTGTTCTAACGTTCAGTATCAGCCGACAACCAATAGTGACAACATGTAAAATACGTTAAGACATGAAAACGAAGAAATTTACAGCGTTCCAACGAACGATCACACGAAAGCCTAAAACACAGTGTAGGTGGAAAGTGCTGTGATGGTGTGGGTGAAGAGTCGACAGTCGCGGATGCTTGCTGCGTCCACGGGTCACGTGGATTGGCCTGCCTCCCGCGCAGACTTCATCCGACTAAATCCTTCGTCGCTGTCGGTCCTAAAGTAATTGTGAACAGAGTGTAGTAGTGCAGACTGCAGTGGCACGGCCGGACAGAAGCGACTGACCGTGCGTGAGGATGTTGATGGTCTCGTTGTGCAGGTAGAAGAGGCTGGCGAGGCAGCCGCGCACGCCCTGCAGCGGCCGGTAGCCGGCGCGGATGTGCGGGTTGAAGCGCAGGTGCGCCGGCATGTCGCGGAAGCGCAGCAGGCGCCGGCCCCGCCCCATGACGTCACGAGCGCGCCATGCCGCCCGCACACGACCTGCCTGCTGCTGGCGCGCAGTCCGCACACTGGACAGCTTCTGCCCGCCGCCGCCGCCGCCGCCAACGCCAACGCACCCCTCCGATTCACCCCTCCAGTGGCGCGCGGTCGATGCTGCGCACTGCGCATTGCGGCCGCGTCACCTCACCCGCTGTCGCCTAGCCTTACATCTACATCTACATCTGTACTCCGCAAACCACCTGCGGTGTGTGGAGGAGGGTACCTGGAGAACCGCTGTCACTTCCCACCTTTCCTGTTCCAGTCGCGAAAGGCTCGCGGGAAGAACGATTGCCGGCAAGCCTCCGCGTGTGCTCGAATCTCTCTAATTTTATGTTTTTTATATAGGAGGAAGCAACTTACAAGTTGAGTCAAGAGGGAAGGTATGTATTTTGATGTTTTTTTTATGTCGTATGGCTAGGGCCTCCCGTCGGGTAGACCGTTCGCCGGGTGCAGGTCTTTCGAGTTGACGCCACTTCGGCGACCTGCGCATCGGTGGGGATGAAATGATGAGATTAGGACAACACAACACCCAGTCCCTGAGCGGAGAAAATCTCCGACCCAGCCGGGAATCAAACCCGGGCCCTTAGGATTGACAGTCTGTCGCGCTGACCACTCAGCTACCGGGGGCGGGCATGGTATTAGTGATTCTGAACAAAAAGCTTCATCTGGGCATGTGCCCTATTCCGAATGGTTTCCGAGAGAGGACACATTTAATGTGCTCTGTTATTTATTTCCTGTATAATTCAAACATTGTCACTGTTTACAACGTATCATCAAACGGGGTGATTTCGGACACCGGGGTGAATTCGGACAGTATGGCTTATTTGCTCTTTGCCACTGCACAGAAACAAAGAGTTACTTCTTTTAAGGGGGGATAGGACGTCAAACGGACCGACTTGGAGCAGGAGAGGCACCACAGGACATTTTAATTTCCACTGTCTATATTTTTACAAGTAATTCATAAAACTTTGTCAGCATGACCAGGAAGGATTCAGGATTCACACTCGTAGCAGCGGAAGTTCAGAAACATGGCAAAATAATTTTTTTTACATGTGAAATTTCATCATTTTTTCGCTTGCTATTGGCTGCATTTGTTGCTATAGGTACACTTTTCTTCATAAGTAAGAGAGAGTGTTCGATGAATTTTGCACAGCATACAAACCATACTTACAGGTGCCTGAAACTCTAGAATCTATTTAATGTATGAAAAAATGAATGAGCTGTTACGTTTTAAACTTTATGTTTAGAAAAATATCAAATTTTGTAATTAATTATCCTAACTTTTAACACAGTTTTTGATAGATTTGGAAAATTCTAGAGTTTCATACACCTGTAAGTATGGTTTGTATGCTGTGCAAAATTCATCAAGGAATCTCTCATACTTGTGAAGAAAAATGTACCTATAGCAACAAATGCAGCCAACAGTAAGTGAAAAAATGATGAAATTTCATATCTAAAAAAAATTATTATGTGTTGTTTTTGCACTTCCACTGCTATGAGTGTGAATCCTGAGACCTTCCTGGTCATGCTGACAAAGTTTTATGAATTTATTTGTAAAAGTATACACAGTAGAAAATAAAATGTCCTGTGGTGCCTCTCCTGCTCCAAGTCGGCCCGTTTGACGTCCTACCCCCCTTAACGTCCGTGCGCCAGTTATTTTAAGCGCAAGAATGCATTTATCGCTTTCCACAACTTTTATTCTGCGTCAATTGTTTCCCTATATGGATAATTGACGAACAGTCTCAGTGTTAAGAATCATGCACTATCGTAAAGTGGAAACTTTCTATTGTTGCGCCCAGCTGGAAGTTATTGTTATCGCAATTGTCGATGCACTCAGTAGCTAACAGCATTGAGACAATTTCTGTACGAGTTTGCCAAGTTTCTCGTGCAATGTTATAAAATAACGACGGTTTTTGTAAAACTGTGTACTGTGTGGGGTGATTTCGGACAACGCCAAGAACGTCTAAGAGCAGGAGAGGTGCTACAGTACGGTGTAATTATGACCCAGAACTTTTAGATAAAGCGGTTCGTGATAGTCAGAGTGGTAAATTATTGTACAGAAAAGCGTGTGATTTGTATGGCATACCTAAATCAACCCTACAAAATAAAGTGCAGGAAGCACATCCGAAAACAAAAAAAACAAAACAAAAAAAAAAAAAAAAAAAAGAATGGGAGGACAGCCAGTGCTAAATAAAGAAGAAGAAGAAATGTTGAAGCAAGGTATCTTGAGGGCTGCACATTGGGGATTTCCCTTCACTAAATTGGATATTAGATATTTATTTAAAGGCTACCTTGATAAATCTGTCCGAAAAGAGAAGAAATTTCGTAATAAACTGCCAGGAGAAGAATGGGTGCATTTATTCCGCAAACGACAGTCAGAAGATCTTTCCGTTCGCTTAAGCGAAAATATTAAACGAGCTCATGCAGAAGTGAACAAAGAGATGTTAAGATGTTTTTCTCCAATATCAAGGGAAAGCTGGAAAATCTCCCACCATGTGTAAAATGTCACCAAAATCAAATAAAAAGCATGTAGAATTTAAAAAAAAGGCAGTAACTGTCCGAATTCGCGCTCTATATACTGTAACTTCGGACAGAGATTTAAAAAACACATGTGTCCGAAATCACCCCAGTCCATGGGATGACTTCGGACACTTTATTTAACTGCCTCGGATAAATATACCTACACATCCACTTTCTGGTTATGGGATATTTTATTCGTTACACGTATACCCTACCACTTCCATAAAACTCAATTGAATCTAACAATATATACGAAAGTTACAATCAAAATAACGACAAACCCGTCCGAAATCACCCCGTTTGACGGTACCTCAGCAACGCAGAGGAAGATGAGACGAACAATTGTATACAGGACACTTGTGGTCCATCAAGTCAGAAAAGTAACAAATTGGCCTAGAAAAATTACCGAAGCTACAGCGTATGCACGTCACGTAAATTTTCGATAATCTCGCGCTCTCTTCGCTGAAACTATTGATCATAGACGAAAAAAATGAATACAGTCTGTTTTGCTGAAAATTTAATGTAGCTTAATTTTTTCTGCAACTCGTTTCCGCTCGAGGGTGCAGTTTTCGAGTTATTCAAGAAAAACTTACCGTTGTGATATTGTTGTGTTCTAACTAGGAAACAATTCGGAATATGGCATACGTCCATACGAAGTTGTTTATTCAGAATCAATATCACCCCTCAAAACATGTATCTGTCCTTCTGACTCAGGCTGTATTGGTTGAGTCTTTTAGGGACGTACGCTCTCGGAACTTTAACAGTGAACTTCACCGTTATGCAGAACGCCGCTCTTTCAGCGCCTGCCACTAAAGTTGTTTGTTCATCTCCATGACACTTCCGTGCTTACTAAATGACGCGCTGCTGTTCTTGAGATCTTCTCTGTTTCCTCTAACAATCTCCTCTGGTACATATCTCATACTGAGGAGCAATATTCAAGTAATGGTCGAACGACGGTACTGTAAACTACATCCTTTGTTGACGGACTACATATCCTGACGATTCTTCCAATGAATCTCAAGTCTGGCATCTGTCTTTCCTGCGGTTAGTTTTATGTGATCGTTCCACTTTAAATCGCTCTCTACGCATGCTCCTAGATACCCGTACTCTTAGGGAGTGTAGGGGGTCAGACAAAACTATGGAGATAAATGCACCCTTGAACATGAATGCAGATGCTAGACAAGCCTGCAGGTTGCGCTGTTGTATTTGGTAAGTGATCACGAACGGCACCTGTGCCGTGCCCTCGATGGGCTGCAAATGTCAGTCATGGTCAGAACTGTGTTCTGTGTAGTTGTGAGTGCTTTATGTCGGAAATAAATGAATTCGAAAGTGGGTAAATTGTTTGGGATCGTATCGTGAGCGCTTCCGTAACCAAGATAGCCGAAGTGTTTGGGGTTTAAAGAGGCACCGTATCGAAGATTTGTGCCGCATATAAGTAAAGCTGTAAAGCATCGTCCGCTAAGTCACAACTCGGATAAAATGTATGTTTAGTGAAAACGACAGACGGTCATTGCAAATGTAGCTGTACAACAGAAAGTCGCACTCGCGAACCACGTCAGCACCAAAATAAGACGAAGCAAGCTCCATAAGGTGGGAATTGCAGAGCGAGCTCGAATTACAAAACCACACATCAGTGATGAAAATGCCCGTTACAGGGCCGACCGTTGTGGCCGAGCGGTTCTAGACGCTTCAGTCCGGAACCGCGCTACTGCTACGGTCGCAAGTTCGAATCCTGCCTCGGTCATGGATGTGTGTGATGTCCTTAAGTTGGTTAGGTTGAAGTAGTTCTAAGTCTAGGGGACCGATAACCTGAGATGTTAAGTCCCATAGTGCTTAGAGCCATTTGAACCATTTTGAGCCCGTAACAGGAAAACGAGGTGCCGAAGCCATGGAGCAATGGGAGAATGACATTTTTTCGGATGGGTCTTGTTTTGCACTGTTTCCAGTTTCTCGCCGAATTTAAGTGCGGCGGACGCCATTCCTTGCCTACGATGCAGTGTTCTCGCTGCCAAGAGTGAAACTAGGTGGGGGTTCGGTGACCATTTGGGCAGATATCGTGGTGTCCCATGGCCATCATGGTTACCTTGCAAGGTTGCATTACTGCCGAGGATCATGTGGCAATTTTGGCTGATCAGGTCTATTCCATGGTACGATCCTTATTCTCCCATAGCGGTGCTGTGTTCCAGGACGTCGATGTTCCAGTTCACACAGCTCGCATTATCCAGGACTGGTTTTTTGAGCACGAGGATGTATTGTCGCATCTCCCCTGGCCATAACAGTCACCAGATCTCAATATTATTGAGTCTTTGAGATTTACTTCGGGTGCGTGATCGCTATCCGTCTCCCTCATCATTACCCGAGCTTGCTATTGTTTTGCAGCAAAGGTGGTGTAAGATTACTTTGGAAACTATATAGAATCTCTATCTTTTTCGAACCGAGCGAGGTGGCGCAGTGGTTAGACACTGGACTCGCATTCGGGAGGATGACGGTTCAATACCGCGTCCGGCCATCCTGATTTAGGTTTTCAGTGATTTCCCTAAATCACTCCAGGCAAATGCCGGGATGGTTCCTTTGAGAGGGCACGGCCGACTTCCTTCGCCATCCTTTCCTAATCCGATGAGACCGATGACCTCGCTGTCTGGTCTCTTTCCCCAAAAAACTCAATCTTTTTCGAGACTACTGGTAGAAGTTTTTAATGCCAACGGTTTTCCTACACTATATTAGGTATGGTAATGTGTTGCATTTTTGATGTTTCCATATTTTTTCCCACGCCTGTAGCTGCCTTACTTACCATCTGATGCCACGGAAAGGTCAGCGGAGCCGACATGACTCAGTGGTTAACGCACCGGAAACACATTCCATAGGAAGAGGATTCACAGCCCTTTTGTCATACTTATTTAGGTTTCCTGTGATACCGCTCACTGTTCGAGCCACCTGTAAGCGCCCAGAGTAATAATTAAATGGGGATATGACGCAGCTTAATATACAGGGTGGTTCTTTTAAGTGTCCCATATTGCTGCAAGAGGTGCAGAACGCTGTGATTGATGTGTTTCTTGACGTTAGGAAGATGTTTGATACAGATCCGCACTGTCGTTGAGTGAAACAAATCCGAGCTTGCGGAGTATCGGACCATATTTCTGACTGGATTCACAACTCTCCTGCAGACAGAACTCAACACTTCACTCTTAATGGAAGAAAATCTACTGATATAAAGTTAATTTGAGGAATACTCCAAGGAAGTGTGATTGGATTGTTACTGTTTCCAGTATACGTAAATGATATAGTGGCTAACGTCGGAAGATTGATGGGGCTATTTGCAGCTAATGCGGTTCTCTATAAGGAGATAGCGACACTAGAACAGTGTAGCGAACTGCAAGAAGACCAGCAGAGAATTAATGATTGGTACAGGGACTGGTCTAAATAAATGTAACATAATGCGCATAAATAGTTTAAGAAATCCGTTGCTGTATGATCAAACTACAGCTGAAAAATCATTAGAAACAGAAATTACTGTCAAATATCTAGGAGTAAACATCCAGAGCGATTTTAGAATGGTATAGCCACATAAAATCAGTAGTAAGAAAATCAGATCCCCAGCTAAGATTCATATGCAATTTTATGACGCGGGGAGCCACAGTAGTTGAAATTTAAGGTAAACTGAACTTGAATAAATCCTCTCGGTTCCGAATGATTTGTTACTGTGCCATATTCTCAGCACTATTCGCCCTAGTGCTCTTCCCGTTATTATATGTTGCCTCCTCATGAGGTTGGATTCTGTGACTACGAATGTTGGGGGCGTCTCCGTATGCTAATATATGTGACACTGCTTATCACCTGAAGGAGCTGCTTTAAGGTAGCGAAACTTTCGTCTGAATAAATTATCAACTAACAGCTGTTTAAGATTCATAGGAAGAATCTTAAGGAAATGTAATTCATCCATGAAAGAAGCGCCGCGCGTGGTAGCCACGCGGGGTAGCCGCGCGATCTCAGGCGCCTTGTCATGGTTCGTGCGACTCCCCCCGTCGGAGGTTCGAGTTCTCCCTCGGGCATGGGTATGTGTGTTTTCCTTAGCGTAAGTTAATTAAGTAAGATTAAGTAGTGTGTAAGTGTAGGGACCGCTGACCTCAGCAGTTTGGTCCCGTAAAAGCTTACCACAAATTTCCAAAGAAGTGGCTTGCGAAACACTGTTCGATTGATTTTCGAGAATTTTTATAGATCACGCATTTTTCAACTGCTTGATATAGTTTATATGGCACAGAAAACCTGAATGACATTTTTTCCTGTTGGAATTTCAACAAGTCGCAGCAATTCAGTAAGAGAATTCCCAGACGAAGCTGTAAACACTGTAGCCTTCATTACCACGTAAGGTTGAGTATTCGTTTCAGTAAACTTTGTACTAGCAAATGACAGTCTAAAGCTCACTGTGATAGTTATCAAAAGTAAGTTATTTCTCTGGACAAAATATTAGTTGTCTCCTTAAAATAGCATACTAGTCGCTTTGGTTAGTTGTAGATGGTGTAGAATTTGTACCAGATCTCGTGACCCTCTGTAAATGACGCAATTCATGGCTGTTATGTGGTTAATGCGTGCCAGTCGGTTGAATGGAATCAACGTAGTAGAAACGGTAGACGTGGACATGCGACAGGTAGGCAGAAGAAAGCTTTCATGCCCATGACAGCGCCATTCATGTCCATTACAACGATGCGCATGTAGTTGTCCAATTTTTGTTTTTGTTGACGTGCACAGTCCAACATGTCTACAAGGAATGGTGTACCACTGGCAGCTATGTAACACTGTGCAAGAACAGTGACTATAAAAAGATTCTGACTGTCAGGGACCAGAAGGAGGTGTGACGCCTTCTCAAAGACAAATGGTTTCAGACCCACTACTGTGAGACAAGGTAACTCCATTTCAACCAATTTCCGACCGAACATTGCGAAGGGAACTTCATGCATTGGGCACTTGTAGTTAGGTGCCTCGCAAAAAGTCAGTGTTCATAGTGGCGCATAAAGCTGCGCATCGTCAGTTTACCAAAGAACACAGAAACTGGACATTAGCTGAATGGAGGTGTGTAGCATGAGCCGACAAGTCGTGATTTTGTCTCTTTTCAATTGAAACGAAGTGCTGAGTGCAGCGACAAGCCACTGATGTGTTTAAACCTCAGTATGTTTGCGTTGTAGTTCAGGCGGGAGGTGGTTCTTTGATGTTTTGGGTGTGACCAAGTCTTGTCCTTTCTTCTGCATCTTCATGATAAGTGTGCTGTGAACATTACCATCTGTCAAGATGACAACACCCATGTTCACACTGTTAGGTGACTGTTTTTTTCTGAAAACAGTCATGTAACATGTAGATTCGAAATGAGAGACCCAATTGTCGAGAATATTTGACTGACGCCGAGAAATACGATAGACAGTACTACTAATGATTGTCGGTAACCGACCACTGTAACTTTTGTCTTCATTTACTCTTGCAAGCCTTGTAGAAGCGAAAGAGCGTTAAAAGTATTCTGAACAGTGCAGGGACGGTAAGAGTTGGTCACCATCTTTAGAGCCATTTCACAGAAGGCCTCCTAAGGGAGAGGTGAAGTTGAATAGCCCTTGACCCCATAGTTCTTTATGATGCCAGTATATATAGCCTATGGCTTCATGGACATACACACACACACACACACACACACACACACACACACACACACACACACAGAACCTGCTGTAGCACAAGCTCTCAACGCTAACATTTTACAACCCAGAAAGAGAGACATATTTTAACAGAAACCAATATTAGGCACAAAAGTAGAAAGAAGAGTTTTTATGTCAATGGCACCACACAGCATTCACTAACATCTCGAAAACAAAATTGGGAACCATAGTTTTGGGCGTTTGAAGATGAGAGAGACCACTGGACATATTGACTCTGCAAAACACAAGCGTTTACATGATATAAGAATTACAGGGATTCATTCACTTAAATATACTACAGGTTAGACAGGGAAGTTTGGCTGTGCTAACAAAGACCACCTCATTGGTTACAGCGAGAGAGAGAGAGAGAGAGAGAGAGAGAGAGAGAGAGAGAGAGAGAAAGAATGAAGTGCTTTTTTCTGCATAAGATGCGAAGATGAACGTTACTGGTTTCCCAAATAGAGCAGGCCCAGAGAAGGGGACTGACTAGCATGTTCTGAGGAGCATTTTTATCGGTCAGCACTCGGAAGATGTAGAGCCTAGTCAATCTGAATTCAACAAGAAATGCAGAACGTTTCCTTGTAGCAACCATTCGAACAGAGATCACTTCACCTTCATCTTCTCTTTCATCGTTGGTCTCATCTGAATCTCTGTCTTCTGTCCGGTCGCCCCCAAGTGCCGCCACCAGAGGTGACGTATCAAAGAACTTTGAGAAATTTTTGGCTGATTTGTACTTTGCTGTTGGTAAGGTCGCTGATGCCGACATTGACTGATTTTTCGAGACGATATGTCGGGAAAGTAAAGCCGTTTTATAACATTTCGATCACTTCAGGCTTCACTTTGAAGACTTACATTTCGAATCAATGAACAGTCTGCTTTCAGCTCCAGTCATAGGTGTGACGTATTTACTTCTGCAATATTGTATATTTTCAGTTAACATCATGACAATCACTGGAGACTTTGAGATAGCAAACAAACTTACCATTAATTCATTTGCATGATTATTAACTTCTTTCCCCCTGACCCTTATGTCAGATATGCCAAGATCTTATTATATCAACTGTAAGGTGGCAGATTAAATGAATGTCAATTACGCACCTTACATAAGAGATTTTATACATCATAATCAGAAGATGAATATGTCACCTGACATACTTCGACGAAAATGAGCTGATTTGCCTATTAAGCTGTACAGTATGCAATGCAAAGGGATGACACTCAGTCGACAGTATTAACACACCGAACTTAAGTCTTGCATGTCAATGAGCAAGAGGTGAAAAAAGCTGCTGTAGGAAATGCTTCAGTGTGGGGGCAGACACGAGTTGCGCCGTCACGGTCCGAGTACAGCGGAACGCTTTTAAGGCGACCTGTGACGATGGACAACGAACGGCTGGGCAACACATGGAGGAGAACAGGTAGCGGGCCAGCGCTGCGTGCTACGGAAATAATCTTTAGAAAACTGCATTAGGGAATTTCCCAGATGGATACAGACAGACCAGCAAAACAATTGATCACGTGAAAGGCGCGTGGTATGCTCATGATGTACATATGTAACTTTTAGGCATCTGGAGCAGGTTGAAATGAACTAGGAAGGAGTAAAGTGCCGAAATTTCGATGCAGTTTGATGGTAAGCTCTCTGTGATTGAAGAGAGAGTTTCCACAAGATGAAAGGAATGCTCCTATTGATTGGAAAAAGCCGTGATGTGGAGCACAAAAGGACCCAGGTGGGGGACAGTTTTGCTATGAGAGACAAGACCGAAAATTTCGGCGACTCTCCTCTGAACCAGCGTCAAGTGCAGAACAGAGCGCATCACGCTCTGTACGACGCAAAGGAGACATTTTGTGTGAACACTGCGTTCACCTCGGCTGACATTCAGCTAGATATTAGCTGTAGCGTCGTTGAGCTCCAACAGCAGAGAAGCGAAACAGCCACGTAGTTAACTGTTCTTGCGAGAACTGAGAGGGCATTGTATTATGCACGATGCTCCATCCAAGCACGTGCATATCGCCATATTTCAAGACTAGGGATGAGTGCATGTTTTCTCGCGTAACGAGAAACTTAGGACAGTTCCTGCTTATAAAATCAGCAAAGATTTTGATTAGCTTTTATAGCACTTTCAGAGGACGAGAGCAGTCATGCATCACAGCTAAGGTAAATACTGCTAGCAGAAGCGTAAACTTATTGGTTCACCAGCTCACGTCCACTGGGAACTCGAGCAACCTTGAGTAATCTTTTGCTCAGCTTGTCACAAAAACTAGCCATCCTCCATAGACTTGATTGTCATCCTAAATAGTACCAAACTTAGAACTGGAATCAGATGATCTATCGTAATAATGGCCAACTTCACGATGTAGTAGTAAGAATAATTTTGGAGAGAACCTTCTGGTTTAAACTTGATATTGTTGTGTTCAGTACTATTTCGATTAAACAGGACATAATGCGTTATTGTGACAACTGTCCTAACCTTATCATGTTACAACCTATGTAAATTCGTGTACTTATTTGACAATAATCCTGAATTGAGAGGAATTTGTGCACAGCTTAACACCGTTGTGCTCTGTCATAGAGTAAGGGTCCACTCCTAACCCCAGTCATTTATTCTATAGACGCTAACACACTCACTGGGTGTTTTTGCTGATGTCTGACGATAGACAAAAGTAGTGGAGTAACAGACAATGTTGCTAGTATTTGTCGGTTTTGGGATAATTTTATCGGAATAAATCAAAGTCGTGTGATTACATTTCTAGTTTGACAAACACTTAGGCACTCTCTACTGGCCCACTAAATCACCTGTATGTAATCGCATAGAAAATGTCTGACACTGTATGCAATAGCGGGCGGAACATGATAATCAACTGCCCCACAATTAGTAACTCTGTGGGATCTAATCACCAAAGAGTCGCTTTAGCTGGATATGGCATACCTGAAGCAAACTTGTGAACTCTCGTTCTCTTCTAATGAAGCCATTATTAAAGCTGTAGATGGTGCTACTTTTTATTAGCGTGATGCCTCGCGGAGATAACTAATTTTTTGTCTAGTGCGGATAGTATAGACGAGGTCACAAACGTGATAAATAAGACTTATCACGCGAATTCTGTCCCTTTGTAGAAACTAAGATTGCTTTTTGTATCTAATCGATCAATGCGGTGCTAGCACGTAACGTTAAACGTCTTATTTAATTCTTTTGTCAACTGCTGTGTAATAAATACGTTGACAATGCTACAGACTGTTTAATGTTGAAGTTACTTCCCCGTGACGCAGATGTCCACCATGTACAGCAGTGGCTGTTGGTGCCTATATACGCCAAATGGAAAATGTGGACAGTACAAGAATGTTGTTGATGTGTAATGCTTAATAAACTCATGGCAGTTGTGGAACCCATCTTAACGAAAATGAATGGAGAAACAACAGAATACAAATTTTCTAAACGAGCTGGGAATGTGTTTTACCATCGGCCCATTTCATATCGTGCAGGGTATGTTGTTACGACAGTGATGCGAGGGAAAACAGTGAATAGAAGACAGCCGTGAGCAATAACTGGCGGCCACTAGACCAAGCAAAGTAATTGCAAAACAAGGAGGCTTCGTCGACCCCGTTAATTTGTCGATGATTCAATTTTTATGCTGAGAGTTGGTTTGGTGGCATACAAAAGTATTGGCCACTGCCGCGAAGAACGCAAAATAACAGCATGCATATTGAGAGACATATCAGACAAATGTCAAGTGTAATGGCATTGAGCCCATTGGTTACAAAAGGCGACCTTAGTTTCTACGTATTCAGAGAAACACAAACAGCAGTAGTTAATTCAGGGAGATTTAAGAGTCCCAATCACAATGCACCTTCTTTGGTCCAGATACCACTTATCAGTGGAGTAGTGTCAGGCAACGAGTGACAAGCCACAGGACAGGAGCTACAGTTTCAATGGCATGCACGTGAGTCTGAAATGTCGAGCGTTCCTGGGATATTGTTGCTCAACAACCTGTTGGTTGCAGTTTACCATGCAAGCTAGGGTCGTGCTTTGTGTAATCTCATAGCAGTCACGTCGAAGGAATTCCTCAGAAGCATATCTAAGGTCTATTTTACTATATTCTACGATGTTTTTATGCTGTACTTGTGCTTCGCACATAGTGAGTTCTCAAAATCAGAGTTCATAAACAGTCAGTAGTGTGGATCGTTTTCATGTTTTTACATAGTTGCTGTGTGGGAATCATTTCATTTTGGTGGCAAGTGTCCCTCTTGGACTTTTCACAAACGTCAGTGTTAACCGCTCAAAAAAAAATGCTTATACCGTCGCGGTTTTTTTAATTAAGAGCCTCTTCAAAATGTTCAAATGTGTGTGAAATCTTATGGGACTTAACTGCTGAGGTCATCAGTCCCTAAGCTTACACACTACTTAACCTAAAGTATCCCAAGGACAAACACACACACCCATGCCCGAGGGAGGACTCGAACCTCCACCGGGACCAGCCGCACAGTCCATGACTGCAGCGCCGCAGACCGCTCGGCTAATCCTGCGCGGCAAGAGCCTCTTCCTCAATACTATCTTTCCCGCAACGCAAAGTCACCTACGGAATGATATTAAAGGACTCTTGTGTTCTCAGATCAGTTCAGTTGAATGCGTTGTGTCTCCAGTTGTGAATGGGACAAGCAGCTAGTGCACGTTGTTAAGTTTCATAATATGCCACCAGGGATCATATCAAGTTTAAATCGTGGACGCAGTGTCATTTTTCAACACAAAGTGTGTCGGATCGATAAGCTGTCCACCGAATCGGCGTACACCATACTGTTGGTGCTTGAACTTTCAACCACTGCCGTGAAATACGAAATATTGAACATCTGCCTTGTAGCGATCACTCATAGCAACTGATTCGTAAGAGAATACAGATGAACTATGCACAGCCTCTCTAGAAGTGACTGGGTTGGGTGTATCGAATCAGACAATACACAATTTACCAGTTTGATCTCTAGATGTTTGGTGTGATTAACCCGCCTGCTCTCCCACGAGCACCGTGGTGCACACAGAGTAGGTGGGCAAGGCAACACCTGGAACTTGAACTGAACCAAGATCAATTGTGTGGGGTTCCCTCCACTGAGACGTTCAGGATTTGTCTCTCTCCTTACTATCGTCTTTGAGAAGTTTGGAGGGTGCCTGTTACCACTGCACGTCTCAGGCACTCTGTTCTACAGGTTTAGCGAGTAAGTTACTATCTTGTTTTTGAGTCGGTGTCAAGTAAGGATGTGAGACAGCGCTACCTAAAGTAAAAGGGCTGTTCAGTGTATATAAAAGATATTGAAACCTGTTATCTAACTGTACAATTAACATTTCTGCAACTAGTGTGTCTTTCAAGATAATGCTGCATAATCACAACCCGTAAATAACTTCTTAGAGGTGGCAGGAATTAGCCGAATTGAATTCATGCAGTGTATGCTAACATTTGTGGTGTCGTCCGAAGATCAAGGCGCCACACCAAAGTGGGCAAAGCATATTGACTCCAGAGACACTAGTAATGTCTCACTGCAATCCGAACGACGAATGGGAGAGACTGAAGAACGCTTCCCTCTCTCTCGGCACTGTAGTGCCCTCACACGTTCAATACGAAGCTGAGCATGGCAGTGCTCTGACCTCAGCTGAAGGAGCCAACATCATCGAGTAGAATTAAAGAGCTAGTCAAGTCTCAGATGGAAATGTAATTTTGTAAATTTTGAAAATTGTATGTCAAGAGAAGAGTTTATTAATCAGTGTATCAAGTGATGATTTAATAGTCAATGACAGTTGTAAATTATAAAGCACTCCTATAGCAAAGGACTGTGTCAAGTTAAGCAAATCTTTGATATCGTGTAATAAAAAGAACTAATATTTCATATGTTTTAATTCAGATGAGCCATGTCCCAGAGCAGAATTAAAGAGCTAGTCAAGTCTCAGATGGAAATGTAATTTTGTAAATTTTGAAAATTGTATGTCAAGAGAAGAGTTTATTAATCAGTGTATCAAGTGATGATTTAATAGTCAATGACAGTTGTAAATTATAAAGCACTCCTATAGCAAAGGACTGTGTCAAGTTAGGCCGGAGAGTAGTAGTTTCTTCTGGTCATAACAACGTGATCCCCATTAGGCAAACTTGGGACCTTTTGAAACTATCACTGCGTCACCACAGGAATACCCCCCCCCCCTCTTCGATCCACCCCCTCGCCCACCCCTCGCGTACTGGATAACGTAAGAAGCGCCGCCGTCGAAGACTGGGACAGGCTTGTACAGCTACCTCACGAGCACCTCGTGGACGGCATGCAGAGGAGGATCAAAGAACGTTAGCACATACTGGTCAAAGCATATTAAGCACTTTTTGCTATCACAGATGTGCACCTTAAAACAAACTGTTTATGTTTGGATATTGACGTGTTTCTATTGTGCGGTTATTTTCTTAAGGCTTGTGCTTTCACTCCCTGCTTTCCTTGAATCTAAGCCCACACACGTTTTTGAGCAATTTTTATCTCTCTCTTACTGCGTTGCGTGCTTTCTGTCGAAGCAGGCGTATTCGTTTTAAAGGTGTAGGTGGTAGCATTGTTCAGAACCCAACAGAATGTTCGTCGTACTTACTCTAAGGTGTGGGGAATATTTATTGAAGGTATTTTAATTCATCTTTGCAGCTACAAGAAAATGCGTTCCGGTTTATTGACATAACACCTCAGCAGTGTCCTGTAATGAAATATTTCTACAATTTGGCTTGCATTCTAGCTCGAAAAAGAGTTCGTTACAAAAGATATTGATTTCACTTAAGGTATTTTGTGACCGACTTTCGCTCACATCAGGAATGCCGTCTGGGCGATTTCATCTCAAATCATACAAGTCAAGAGTGAATGTGTCACATCATTACTTCAGTGTCCTGAAAAAAATATATGTTGAAGTACCACATAATACCTCTCCAAAACTACAATATTTTGATTTTCTGATGATTTGTTAAAACGCTACAGACCTCTCTAAATGAGAGATCAGTATTTAGGTTTTGAAAACACGCATCACATTTCGTCCACATATCACTATTTTCAGGTTCTGCACCAAGTGCATCTTCATTATACACTCCACAAATTCTTGAAGCTGTGGCTTGTGTAAAATTTGTTTCAATTTCTTTCACTTTTCTGTTTATGTAGTGTTTTCTTCTTGTGCTTCTTACTTTTCCTGGAAGTTAGGGGAGGATATAGTAGGTGCTACGGCAGAAATGCTAACATTCACGCATCAACAGCTTCACACCTAGGAATATAAACATCTGCACTGTCTTCTTCAGTTTCACATTCGGGTGATGGTGATTGTTCAGGTGGATTGTCACTAAATTCCTTCTTGTAGTGAGTCTAGCAAGTCCTGCCCAATAGATGTGATGCTAACACCGTTACTTGAGGACCAAGATATTTCTGCAATACCTCTGACAGAGCCGGCCGGAGTGGCCATGCGGTTCTAGGCGCTACAGTCTGGAACCGCGAGACCGCTACGGTCGCAGGTTCGAATCCTGCCTCGGGCATGGATGTGTGTGATGTCCTTAGGTTAGTTAGGTTTAAGTAGTTCTAAGTTCTAGGGGACTGATGACCTGAGAAGTTGAGTCCCATAGTGCTCAGAGCCATTTGAATCATTTGAACCTCTGACAGATTTCCAACAACTGCGAAGTAATTTTGACATTTCTTAAACACCACTTTCTTGTGTCTTTTTTCATAGTCCACACACCTCACTTCTTCAATTCTGTATTTCGTCTCTGACACTATATATAACAAAAAGTTCAAACCTAGCACAAAACTCAACGCAGAATGGTCTATGTACAAGTTGTCTCTCGTTTGTTGTAAACAGAACAGCGCTGGAAACAGTGTTGCCAACATGCGTATTTTATATACTAGACATCTAGTGATGCGAAATATGGAGATGTTGAAAAATTTTTACCACTTTATACAGAAAATATTGCCTACTGTGTTTGCATTGACTACTACCATATTAACCAAACAATATTTTGTGCAATTCTCAAAAGTTTTTCGTTGGGGTTTTCGAGCAAATATTTCGTAAAAACTCGTAAAAATGCAATTTTTTACATTTTTAGTAATAAATATTTACACAACACGTATAGCTGGAGCAGAGAAGATACTGTTTATAATTGCATCAGTAGCATCTGGTAATTTGACAGAAAAGATAGCATTCTGTGACTTTCCAAATTAGAATTTTTTACGTGGAAAAATTAACTTATATTTCATACTTTCGTCTTAAATTTGTAAGTTAAAGGAAGGCCATAAGAGCGCGGGTGTCAACTAAATTTCAACACAGTAAGAGGGAGCTTTAACGCAAAACATCTGCCAGGTCTCCATTACTTTTGGTTTTTAGTTACATATTTTTGTTCTCTACTTTTTTAAGAGTTATTTACAAAATTTGCATTTTTCAATGGGCCATACCGTTTACAAAAATTAAGATGAAATGAAAATACTTTATTTCTTAACACTTATGATATGGAGGTCTAATATATATTTTTTCCAGAGAAATTCATGACCACGAGTTGACATGTCCTGTATGATTTGAGAGGAAATCACCCGTCTGCTTGCAAGTTTTTGAGGTATTTCCTCATTAGGCACTGCTGTTTACCGCCTAATCCCACACTGTTTTGCAAATCTATACATTCCTTGATGTGAAACAGGGTCGCTATAGCGTCATTACTGTTTCTTTACAGCTTGTCTCTGTGTGTATTCTGTGATTAGTGTTGCCATTTAACAGATACTTTTGCTTTTTTTATTCTTCTAAAAGTGTTGTCTTCCTCTGCAATTCGTCATCTGTGTAAAGTGTTTTTCTTAATTGTGTTACTATACATTTATTTAATATTTAAGAGAAGTAAAAGAGTAAGTAAAATAGAAGGGAAGGAGAAGGGGATTAGATAGCAGCGAGTGGTGGGAGGGAGACGATTTGTTTTTCCTCTATATGTTTTTTCAGTTATTTTATGTAGTGTCTGGTACTCAATATTTAATCTGATCATAAAGTAAGTGTTTATTATCTGTTAGTGTTTTGTGTATGTTCACGTTTTATTGAAAAGGGAGAAGGCTTATGTTTTCACTGTTTCATGATGTTAATATCTTTTTCTATTGTGCTTGATCTATGATATCCTGTTTAGGTTGTCTGCAAATGTTTAATGGTTGCACTGTATGTCTATGTCCAGTTGTGCTCTTCATATCTTCTGACTGTGAGTCAAATGTCCTACCAGCCAATCTGATGCAGATTTTCTCACAATCTTTCCAATGGAGCTGGTAGGTACCAGACTGTTGGCATCTGTTTGGTCGTGGTTCTAGTTACGGGATGTGTTTCTGTATTGAATTATACGTTTCGTGATTAATATGCTAGTTGAAAAATTTAGCATCGAATGCTACCTGAACTCAACAATGCAAATTCCATTCCAGTGAGTTATTACTGCGAGAAGTAATGTGTAGCAATCAGAGAAGTAAAAAGCTGATACCGAACAAACTGTCGAGCAATCGACTGAAGTTTTCGAGCAGGTTTTTACAGTCGATGGATAAATGGCCAGGATCAGCAAAAAGCGACTCACAAGCACCCCACCTGTTGCTGTGCCCATAAACAGAAACCACCGGCGCTCAGCTCACGCTAGCATAGCTTAGAATTGCTGTAAAATTTCTGAAAAGTGGCTCGTATCGACAAGGCAAATCCAGCCATGGCGACAGATGGATGCGGCCGCAGCTCTTCGGGCGTTGATGGCATTACTTCGTTACATGTATTCCTTAGTCATTCTCTCGATTTGGAGAACAGCGGAAAGAGTCATGGACACAATTCAATTCCACTTGTGAAATCACCGAAAGCGTACCACCCATCGCTTTTGAAAAGCTGGAAATAGCCTTAAAAACGTCATTCAGGTTCAGATTTGTGAAGACATGCACAACTGGCAACTGCAGTTATTTTTGGAGCGTCACTTCCGAGGAATGTATTTCGTCTTTAACGTTCGGATCAGCCTGAAAAGTTGTTTGGGAACAGTCAGTAAAAACTGTAGTAGCGGTACGAATCATTTCCATCCAGAACTCTGAATCTTGCGACAAATGGTACCTGAAATTTCGCTTATTACTGGTTTAAGAAAGCAGATTCATAATGCAAAGGAGGGAACTGGGAACTATATGGAAATACAAAAAATACTTGTATGACGGCTGTAATTATATTATTATTACTTCTCCCATTACTAATATCACAAAACTGCTGCTTCAAATAATTACGAGAGTGAACAATGATTTGTTCTCCTGACCAGATATTCAGGTACACTTATTCAGTTCCCCTGTGAGATTTCAATGAAACCGCCACAGAAAAATAGAGAAAAAGATTTATGTATCTAATGAAAACTACTTTTATAACGAAGCATGACTTCTTCAGTCAATTAATATCACAATATGGACGTTTCAGACGATGATATTAATATGCAATCTTTTTCCTGGGAGTTTGCAAGATTATGGAGACTAATTCTGTCTTAGCAATCCCATATAACTGAGGTGAAGTCCTGTATGAGAGGTCACGCTCTGATTTTTAGTTTAATCTTTAAACAGTACGGAACATGTCATTGTCCATCCCAATAATGAACACTACACTGTGTTATCCTAGCAACATCCATGTACGAAATGTTGTGATCGAGAGAGGTATGTGAAGCTTTGCGGCTTCTTGCAGATATTCACTCGTATAGAGGATTGCAGGTGTACGTTATTGGTCAAAAGTATCCGGATACTTCAGTATAATGCTGAATTGACAACTGGATGTCGCGAGAACGGGCCCGCCAGTATAAAATGAGGCAAGGAGTATTGTGTTGTCAGTAGAGAAGCATTAATAGTAAATTGGACAGCCAGGAGAGTTCAGTGACTTCGAATGTGAAATAATTATTGGGTGTCACCGGAGTAACAAATACATTAGGGACATTTCAACTGTTATACTCTTTCCCGACTGTAGATGATGTTACTGTGAAGTGGAAAAGTGAAGAAACAACCACAACTAAACCAATATCAGGCAGACCTCGTGTTCTGACGTACAGGGATCGCCGAGCATTGCAGAGGGCAGTTGCAGTTAAAACAGAATGGGGTCTAATGGTCGAGTAGGTGAGGTGGTGTAAAGAGCGGCGCCATTGGACAGTGGATGATTGGAATGAGTGATATGGAATGATAATCGCGCTATACGTTGTGGGAATGCGATGGAAAAGTTTGGGACTGGCGAATACCTAGAGATCATTACCTACCATCACTGGAAGAGCCAACAATGAAGTACAAAGAAGGTGGCGTTAAGGTTTGGGTGTGTTTTTGCGGATAGAGTGTGGTTCCCACATTGTACTTAAGAACACGTTATCTTCGGAAACATGTGAGCGAACTGTAGTGCACTATGTACTGCGTACAGTAGAGGAACAGTTTGAATAGGAAAATTATATCAGTTTGACAATGCGCCCTGTCATAAAGCAGCTTCTGTGGGGCAATGGTTTGTGGGCAATTACATTCCTGCCTGCCCAGAGTCCCGACCTGAACTCAATGGAACGTCGGCTTCATTCAAGACCCCAACGTCCAACGTTACCACATTCTCTGGTTTCGGCTCTTGAAGCAGAACGGTCTGCCAGTCCTCCATAGACTTTCGGACATCTCACTGAGTGTCTGCAGCAAAGTTCAAGTCATCACCAAGAATAAGGTTGGACGTAGCCCATATTAATGCCCACAAACAGGTGTCCGGAAACTTTTGATCAGATAGTGTAAATCACTACAAGGCGCGGAACCTGATTCTCCGAGCTTGATGTCGTGAGTTTGCAGTTCGAGAGTGTGCACATTTTGAAATACTGGGCATTCAACTATTTAAGGAATACATCCCTCTACACAGGATCCTACTGCGTGGCTTCGTGAAACAGTTTCAGTTCAATCACGGATAGTAGAATATACGGTAGGGGTGACGCGCATATGGCTGTGAACTGTGACGTCACCGTGAATCCTCTCACCACGCTACATTGTATTGAAGCTTATAGGCACAAGGTGCATACGATTAACTCATAGGCAGGTTCAAATGGCTCTGAGCACTATGGGACTCAACTGCTGAGGTCATAAGTCCCCTAGAACTTAGAACTACTTAAACCTAACTAACCTAAGGACATCACACACATCCATGCCCGAGGCAGGATTCGAACCTGCGACCGTAGCGGTCCCGCGGTTCCAGACTGAAGCGCCTATAACCGCACGGCCACTCCGGCCGGCTCATAGGCAGGTCGAATGTAATCGAGATTTTCCAGGTTTTAGTGCACTGTTATTATTGTTACTATTATTAAGCCTTATACTAGTTAGAGAGTTTTTTTCTATGATCGGTTTAATGCTAGTGTAAAGCCTCCAAACTTTTTCTTTATCAGATTTTGTTATTAACATTCCATTTTCAAAACACTAAGGCTTAAGCAAATAAAACCTGGTCGAACGCTAAACTAAAACAGCCTTTTTTTAAATAGTGGCTTCACTAGGAAAAGGGTATTTCAAGACCTCACTGACAAAACAATACGCTTTATAAGATTGGAAACATAAAGTTGCAGCCTTTGCAATACAGTGTCTTCAGATTACCTGTTTGTACACCATCCTTTCATAACCACTTGCTGTTGACAGTCAGAGAAAGCTATGTAATACACAGTAACAGGTTAAGAAGAACATCGATATTCTACTCGTCACATACAAACGGTAGCTCAAAAAAATAGTAAAAAGACTGAAGCTCCGACTCTCCCACTCGTGTCAAAACACTTCGCAATATGAGCAGCCTCTGCTTCAAAAGTGACGCTAAATCGACAAACTTTCTCGGTATGTGTACGAGCTTGTTTGAAAAACACGCGGATAAAGAAGAGTGATTTTGATAAACAAGGTTAATCGTCTAGGGAGCGTTTACTGTGCTGCCTGTAGTGGAGAAAATTGGCGCTAGTTGGAATTTACTCATTTGTCGCCGAACGATATCAATATTTCGGCGAATGTCATCCCTGGCTTAATACAAGCACAAAAAGCGGATAATGGCGCTAGTTCATCTCATTACACTTAATGCACTCCTCTCACAAAGTGGAGTATATTTCTGCTGAAGTTCTCTGCTGTACTCGTATCTTCGGCAATTTTGAGAAGCCATACTGACTTTCGTGTTATAGTGATATGTTGTTTCAAAAGTCCTAACGTCAACTAGTATCATGTTGCAAGGCAGCAGCAGATAGAAAATTTATCACAAACACATCACCCTTAGTGGCCGTGCGGTTCTAGGCGCTACAGTCTGGAGCCGAGCGACCGCTCCGGTCGCAGGTTCGAATCCTGCCTCGGGCATGGATGTGTGCGATGTCCTTAGGTTAGTTTGGATTAATTAGTTCTAAGTTCTAGGCGACTGATGACTTCAGAAGTTAAGTCGCACAGTGCTCGGATCCATTTGAACCATTTGAACATCACCCTTATAATTAAATGTCAGTTAACGACGCTTCTGCGATATAAGCCTTCAAGAGATACTGTGACAGCCGACACAAAAGACGAAAACCACATGTGTTCGCCATATCGTAGTGGGTAAAGATGTGTACTATAGTCGAAGAAAATGGATTCGCGTACCGCTACATGCAAAATTTTTAATAATCTTAATCTTTTTAACACATTTTGGGACTTTTTTATGAATGTAATATAAGTAGTCACATATTCTTCAACATTCGGTGCTATGTACATGTTTTGTACGTATTTTCCACCCTCTTCTGTGGTGTTGGAACATGGACTCTGAGAGAACCGTTGGGTAAGGGCTGGAGGCTTTTGAGATGTGGCCGTACAGGAGAATTTTAAGAATACCGTGGACAGCGCATGTCACAAATGTCGAGGTTCTACGAAGAATGAAGAAAGAGAAATAAGTACTGGCCACCATGAAAGCAAGAAAGATCCAGTACCTGGGACACATCATGCGGAACAACAACAGATACCATCTCCTCCAGAGCATTCTACAAGGAAAAATACCAGGGAAGAGAAGCGTTGGCCGGAGAAGAATATCCTGGCTTAAGAACATCAAAACGTGGACCTCTAAAACACCTACAGAACTATTTAGAGCTGCAAGTGACAGGAAAAGCACTGCCAAGATGGTTGTCAACATCCGGAACGGATAGGAACCAGAAGAAGAATTTACATTTCCACCAGTACAGAAAATGAAGGATGAAATAAATATTTCGTTGTTGATTTCAGAATATGTGGAGATTTTCAAGTGTGTGGTTAGGCAGGAGCCTAAGAGAAGAGCTGAAATTGCTGTAAGTGGACCAAGCAGCAATAAGATTCGTATTCTTCTTTATCATGGTGTCTTCAAAGTTATCGAAGATACGAGGGCAGGAAGGACGCTCAGCGGTAATATGCTCCTCTTTGTGAAAGGAATGTATTAGACCCAATTGTCTTGTCTCCGCTCCCCAAGGTACGGCAGTTCCGCTTGGGACGCGACAGCGATTGGACGTGTCGGTACTTCCGCGTAGTCGTAGCGCCGCAAGCCGTGTTTATAGAAATTCTTGGATTGTGACCTGTGATATTCTCAGTGCTTCTTCACTACCTTCGTACACAAGCTTCTTAATTTACTCACAGCGGTCCCGACCGCTCATATAGTGCAGTTATGGCTCCCAGTGTACCACGTAAGAATACCCTGTGTTTTGCATTTGAGAAATCTTCCAGGAATGTGCAACCGAGTTCTATAGAAATCCATGACTGGATAGTAGGTATTATTGGCATCACATCCGATCAGGTCCACACAGCATATTATGACATGGCGGAATACTGTTTCTTTGTGAAGTTTTTAGACCAGATACAACTGGAGAAAATTTTGGTGAATACTGGTGGGAAAGCAGAGTTCCGACATCGTGATCAGTCGGTGAGTACAGTTTCAATAACTAAAGCTGACATTGAGTATAAACAAGTGCGAGTGTTCAATTTGCCACCTGAGGTTGAGAATTGTTTTCTTAGAGATGTCCTCGCCAAATACGGTGACATCCAACAGATTAGAAACGAAAAATGGTCGAGCCGTCACAAACTCCAATGTTATAGTGGGGTTCGCTCAGTTGACATGGCAGTTAAAGTCAATATCCCATCCTATATAATGGTTTGTGGTTATAAGGCTCATGTCATTTACGAGGGGCAAATAGGCACTTGTTTTATCTGTAACACGAGTGGCCATTTACGAGAGGATTGCCCACGGCGAGTTGTCGTACTTCGAAACAATCTGCAACAACGACAGAGATTAACATTGGCTGATGTCCTAACTCAGAATCAGACGCCTTCTGTGACTGACTCCTAACCGAGTGCATCTGTGTCAGAGGACAACGATCTCGGTAACAGCACCTTCCCACCCTTGCCTCAAAAACCCGTGGCCAGTCACCCCTTAGCCACCGGTGTTGCATTATCTGTCGGTAACAAACGACGACGTACTATAAGTGACGGTAGTGGTTCTGGCGAACAGGTAGTAAAAACTCAAACCGATGACGCGGTGCAACGGGCCTCCACACAGGACCCGCATGTGTCGGATGGCTCAGTTACGACCCGCCAAATCCCCATGCAACCGCCCGACGCAGAAACTGTCAATATGAGTGCAGCCAAGTGTTTACAGCAATCCGTTCCGATGCCGCTTGCCGACTCGCCGCAGGTGGCCAATACACAAGAGGCGGCAGTCAGTCAACTGCAACTCGTAAACACGGCGGATGAAGCACGCGGTGTAGAGCATTACACAAACAGCCGCCACCTCGAAACTGCTTCCAAACAACACGAGGACCCGGACAGCTGTATACAAACAGCCAGTCCGGCTCCAAACAAACACAGTGAGCCTACTGAAGCCGCGTCTTCGGACTTGCCGCCACTCGTTCCGAAGCAAGGACTTTCACATACTGCTTACAGCCATGACTCGCCGACTCCGCCGTCTTCAATGACACTTCGGACGCCTTTGCGACGGCAAAATAAAGTTAAATCAAAGGACTCCGTGGCTGGAAGTAACTCAAAAAGTACAGTCAGCGCAAAAACTGGCACAAAATCTGCGGATGTAGGTTCGAAGTCCGACGGTGAGATGGACTGGGCTTCCTACGCTTCCCATCACCCACAAGTCTCGGACGATCATGAGTCAAGCTTATAAGTTTTTGTTCCTGAACATTAATAGAGTTAGAACAGATTTAAAATTAGCAATGCTACGGCAGTTTATCTATGAGTCCGAAGCTGATATAATTCTGTTGCAGGAAGTGTCTATCTTAAGTTTTCATGTATCAGGATTTGCAACAATCGTAAACATCGTGGCGGACGGGGGTACAGGTACGGCCATTCTATCACGAGACGGAATCCCAGTGAGAAATATCAAAATGTTGGACTCCGGTAGAGGCATAGTTTACCAAATTTTTGACGTCACCCTCGTCAATATCTATGCTCCATCTGGAACGACCTTAAAATCAGAAAGAGCTAACTTCTTTAAACAAGACATCATATACTTGCTACGCCGCAACCCAACCCAGTTGATAATTAGTGGTGATTTCAACTGTGTGATCCACAGGAAAGACCAATCGCCAAACTTTAATTACTGTAGGGAACTACATGATCTGGTGCGTCACCTGCAGCTGAAGAATGCGTGGGAACTAAAATTTCCTACACTGGTAAAGTACACGTACCTGACCACCACCGCATATAGCCGTCTAGACCGTTTGTACATCTCTGAGAACATTTGCCAACATGTTCTGGACGCCGATGTCATTCCGGCTAGCTTTTCCGACCACTGCGCTCTCTGTGTCACGATAAATCTAGCCAAACAGCATACTAAATGGCATAGGATTCCGTGGAGCCTAAATGTTTCTATTCTCGCCGATGCCTTGCTACAAGATGTCATCTCCACGACATGGGCGGATTGTCTCAAGCAATGCTGCAGATATCCGAGCAAGATAGCCTGGTGGAATGCTGTGGTCAAACGGAAAATGCGATTATCTTTAAAAAACTACAGTTGTCAACGGGCGCAAGATGTCAAACGCACGATTGATTTTTGCCAAACAGTTCTGCGAGAGTTGTATGCGACTACGACACCAACCAACACACAGCTGACGACCATCAAACAAATAAGGCGAAGCTTATAGGCATAAAGCGAACGCAGCTTGAAGGACTGAAGATCAGATCTAAAGCAAAATCGCTTCAAGAGGACGAACTTGCATCGCTGTATCACCTCATAAAACATCGTGCCCATCGCAAGCGAGCTTTTATCGGGGAGCTGGACACAGATGATGGACTCCGTTTGACCCGACAGAGTGAGATTCTTACTGCAGTTTACCGGTACTTCACGGATCTGTACTCGCAATGCGATACATATGGTGATGACGGCGGCGATATCGTGAATGCTCTGCCCGCCGCAGTCACGCCTGCGGACAACTCGGCGGTCGTACACGATTTTGCTCCAGACGAAGTCCTTGAACTGATTTCTGGCTCGCCATCAAATAAATCCCCTGGCCCTGATGGTTTGCCACGGGAATTTTATGTGCGCTTCTGGCCCATAATCGGACACGCATTTACAGATGTTCTCAATGAAGTGATGCGAGGGAGTGACGTGCCGGCCGAAATGAAGGAAGGCCGAATTGTATTGATACCAAAAAGCAAACACCGAAAAACCTTAGATAACTTCCGACCTATTACTTTACTCAATTTTGATTACAAAACCTTCGCCAGAGCACTCAACAGCAGATTGTCTCCGTTAATGAAGCAAGTGATTCACAACCATCAATCATGCATCACTGGTCGCACTATTATGACGCCCCTTTCGGAATATAGAGGTGTAATAGCCATAGCGTCAGTCACTAACGTGAATCTCGCATTGCTGTTTATCGACTTTTGCAAGGCCTTTGATCGCGTCCGCCACGAGTACCTCCTACAGCTACTGCAGCGTTGTGGTTTTGTGCAACGGGTTATAAATGTCGTGCAACATTTCGTCACGGGCATTACAACCAGAATCAGCGTAAATGGACAGCTTACTCAACCCATCGAGGTCCAAAGAGGAGTGCCGCAGGGGAGCCCTCTCTCCATGATGTTATTTGTTTTATCGCTCGAGCCACTCTTACGCTCTATTCATGACAAACTTGCAGGCCTTTCGATCGCCGGGACGTCCTTCGTGGTTCGTGCTTACGCCGACGACGTCGGAGTGTTATTGCGCAACGACAGAGACGTATCAACCCTCAAGACCGCGGTAGACGAGTACTGTCGTGCTTCCGGTGCTAAAATCAACGCCGGTAAATGCACCTTTGTCAACATTCGAGGATTCGACGCAGTTATCATACCTTGGGCGAAGCGTGTCGAAACCCACACCACTCTGGGGATGATTATCGACAAATGCCCGCTAAAAATGAATGCAAAAAATTGGAAGCAGATCACCAATAAAACGCAAGGTGCCATCTATGAAAACAATTGGCGGTCCGTTAACATTCTCCAACGCATACGACTCCTCAGCAGTTATATATTAAGTAAAGCGTACTATATGGCCCAACTATTTCCAGTCCCCAAGATGCAGGCCAAACACGTGATGAAACTCTCTAATAGATTTATCTGGCAAGGGCATCTGCTCAAAGTGAAATACACCACGCTGACGTCTTCCAGACAGGCCGGCGGACTAAACATGCCTGACATTAACCGAAAGTGTACTGCGTTATATATTAAACGAATCACCCATTTGTTGGACAAGGAACCTCTCAGCGTAACCAGTTGGCTCTTCCGAACCTTACAACCCACCGATACGCATCCACCCATTGATGTAGGTAAAATACATTACAAACTACGACATGTCAAGCAATTTTTTCTTGAAGTAAGCTATATTGATGGACATTATTTCACGCAGGATTTACCGACGACGCACCTGTTATTGAGAAGATGGACATCTCCAATAGTCCGGAATCCCATTGAACTTAAATACCCGAGTGTTCATTGGAAGGCAGTTTGGGACAACATAAGTTTAACCGTCCACACTGCTGAAGTGGCGTCCACATGGTATAAAGTGGTAAACGATGTTATACCTATAATGAAAGGTTGCATAGAATCGGTTTAAGTGACAGTGATAAATGCGTCCGCTGTGGTCTGGTCGACACCTTACGCCATCGCTTCACTTGTGGCGGTCATCTCATTAACTGGAAATGGGTGCAGCAGAGGCTGGGCCTGATTACCCACAGCAGCCCAGCCAGCCACTGCACCGACATCCTGCTCTGGCCGGACGCGAAACATTTTCCCGCCACCAAGAACAACACCGTGATGTGGATGTTAGGACAGTTTGTGACATATATCATCATCCACAATAGTGAAGATAATCTCATTAGTTTCGAGGCTTACATGAGAACGGCACGCTGGAAGATGGAACTTTACCCAAATTTCAGGAAGATGTTCGCTAACATGTTAGACATAATTTTTGAAAAACAAGGCGTAGGGTAATTCTCGATGCCGGTAAGGGCACAAATCACATGCAAGACTATGTAGCGAACAAAATACACAACGAATAAGGGGTTATACCAGTTCCTAGGACTACTCCCGACTTCTCAGTGGTGTTATTAACTTCATTATGACGTTTTCGTAATTTATGTTCCTGTGCATCTCTTGTTATCCGTTTGTGTGCTCCAAATGACTTTGAGTTTGGACGGTTATGAATCAAATGACAGAACTGTCATTCCAGTTAAGACAATCAATTATATATATGTTTGCGTTTCGGATCTATGTCTCTGTCTGGACTGAAGAGGCTATTGTCAGTTTACTATTTATGTTCTATTTTGTAAGCTTACAAATGGCACTATATTGAAATGTGTTATTCAGTCTATTGTAGGATACAATTCGTGTTGAATCAGTTCCAGCACTTCAATAATTTGTTTTTGTGCTTATGTACATATATGGTTGTTTTAATAAAGGAAAAAAAAGAAGAAGAATTTACATTTCCACCAGTACAGAAAATGAAGGATGAAATAAATATTTCGTTGGTGATTTCAGAATATGTGGAGATTTTCAAGTGTGTGGTTAGGCAGGAGCCTAAGAGAAGAGCTGAAGTTGCTGTGAGTGGACCAAGCAGCAATAAGATTCGTATTCTTCCTTATCATGGTGTCTTCAAAGTTATCGAAGATACGAGGGCAGGAAGGACGCTCAGCGGTAATATGCTCCTCTTTGTGAAAGGAATGCATTAGACCCAATTGTCTTGTCTCCGCTCCCCAAGGTAGGTGGGCAAGGTACGGCTCCTGCCGCTCCCGACACCCACCACGCAGAGTGTCAACTTATCGCGGTCAAACCGTACAAATACATGGGAACATTTATGTTCAGGTGGATGTATTATTTGAATGTACTGATAATTACTAGTAAACGTAATGATCAAAACAAGGTAATCAAGAAATAAAAAAAATACCTACGATATACATTCAGGAACAAAGGCTTTGGGATCGCTGGATGCACCGATGTAAACCCGACCACAGCAGTTTGTTAAGGAGCCTGTGCGATAGCCGGTGAAGTTATTGAACCGTAGCAGCTCCAGGAACTTCGAAGCTATCTGCGAACGCCGGACGGATGTGGGTTTTTACAGTGACAGAAGTGTTGCTTTGCTATTGTAAAGTAGTAGCTGTGGTTTCCAAAAGGTGACTGTATTGGGGTTCACCTGGAAGGAAGTGGCAGGCGACATGAGATTTTAGTGATACAATCAATTAAAAGAGGAAAAAAGCGAAAAAACATGCTGGGGAAGAGGGTGGGGGGTGGGAGGATGACGTCGATGTCAGGCTGAAAGTGTGAATCGGGACGATAGAATCAGCACAAAAGGAAGAGGTTGGGCGATATGAAGAGTAGGAAGCGTGAGGATCAGTGGAAGTTAAAATGCCGAAGGGAACTTTCTACAGTGTATTTACCTCTGGGAGTAAGTAGTTCTGTTCGACAGAAGACCGGAGGACATTAGATTTTCTGTTTAGCTGGTTTTTTGGAGGGACTCTTGAGTGTCTACCAGAGTTACTGAGGCTCAGTTGAAACTTACATTTCAAAGTGCGTAAAATATGGAAACGTTAATTTACTGTGATTAATAAAACGTCTTCACTTTTTATTTATATCTGCGTGTCCTTTTCAATAGTTAGTCTTTTCACATTTAAGTATTTTAGGTACTTTGTGTTAGCCTTTGTTTTTCAGTGTCCGCCGTAATCTTTGTGAGTTATTGTGTAATTACATTTACAGTCACCAGTGTTATGGTGCATATTTTCTTACAATTCATAGATCCTATAAATGGACGCTGGGTCCTCGACACTATCAGAGGGGCCCGTGATCACTATTTACAAATAATTGCCCTTGTCTCGCGGGGTGAACCTTTTGTAGTGGATCTGGCGACTCGATTGATTTCATCAGATGTATACGTGGAGGGCAGAAAGACGCAGGTGACGGAGATTACCTTTATTTAGGTAGCTAAACAAACGCATGGAGCGTCATAGCCTTTAGTTACGAACACTTTTCTTCGTGGTCTGTTTGATATGAGATATGACTTCGCAGCTTCGCTTAAGAAATTACATGATAATGCTCATAGCAGGACGATTGCCCATGTTATTGGGAACCGCTACAATTGTACTGTGACCATACTCTCCCGCCTGAGAACAAGATCAATATCCAGCGAAAGCAGGGCACAAGTTCAAACCAAAGAGGATCGAAGTTACAAGACCTGAAGCGCTCCGTCCGTTCTTTGTCTTAATTTACTAGATAAATTTCTCCCATAGAGAAGAAAGAATTCTGAAACAAATTAAACTTGCTTTTAGTATTAGTTTCACTGCTCAACAGTATCCTTAAATCAGTATGAGCCGGGATGAACATCTGAAATGTTTCATAACTTACTCATTTCTGTACCAATATGGGTAAGTAGCATAGTGGATGTTGTTTCGTTATAGAATTACTGTATATGAGGGCGTGCTAAAAAGTAACGTCTCCGGTGTTATGTGAGAACTCTTAAAGCTTTTTAAACAAAACAAAAGTTATTAACATTCTATTTTCTTCATGTCTACGTATTTGCAGCCCTGTGTCGCTAGAGAAATCAGAATCGTGGCGTGTGACATGGCGGTGTGTATCAACCATGAGGGTGCGTGAGAAACAGCTTAGTCTAATCCAGTTTCGGATTCGAAGAGAACCAAGTTCATTCAGTTCTTCACGTTTTTCATTTTTACCGTAGTTGCAAAACTACTCTCGCGCCTGTAAGTCGATTTTCTTAGGAGCTCTTCCAATAATAGTGATTACGAACGGCAGGCTGTTCGCTAAAACAATGGCAGTTCTGTTGCAAGAAAATTTGTTTGTAGTGTGTTACCTTTCCTTTACTTTAGCTTGAATTTTATTACCTGAAAATATTCCTTCATCCACTGAAATTGCTCTCAGAACCAAAGTCATTTTTCCAAATATGAAAAAACTCACTATTGGAATTAACTTCTGATGACAAGTGATTACTACCATTAGATGGACAGTAAAAGCAGCAAATAAAGGAGTGAGCCTGACCCTGACTGCTGTTGGTAAACTAAACAAAGTTTCAAAATGAAGTTTGTAATGTGCATGAAACTGAACGTTAACAAACAGTTGGTATTACCCGTTTTAGCTCATACCAGTGGGACATGATATTTTAATAGGAATAGCATTGAAACCTTGAGGTCGGTTCATTAACAAATCGAGAACTGTATGTCGCAAATTACTGGAAGAGACAGGAAGCAAATAAATGGATTATGGAGTAGATTGGAATAGAAGGCAATTATGATAGTGATGAAAAACTTGCGAGGACATAGGTGAGTACTCAGGAAGGTGGATAGCCAAAGGAAGGCACTTTCTGGATTTCAAGAAATAAGAAAAACGCTCAGAAGACAAGCGTGTGAAAGGTGGATGGATGGCATTAGAAGATAAGCGAGAGCAATACTGAATCATATCACTGAAGATCGATGCGTGGAAGTATCAAGAGGCGGCTTTTATCCAGCAGTGGACATCAAGTGGCAGATGATGGTGGATGCACATTAAATTCTACTGAAATTTTGATAGAGACTGCATTTAACAAAATTGAGAGGTCACTAAATCTTCACTGAACGCATTTTGTCTTTACTTCTCAGAAATGTTCATTGTACTTCTCATGGGCTAATTACCGCCAGGTTCGGAACCACTGGTCTAAAGGCTAACATGTGACTGCTGGCCACCAACGTCTTGGTGCTCTCACAAAGTTTTCTTATACTAAAAAGCCAAAGAAACCGGTACACCTACCTAATATCGTGCAGCGCCCCCGCGAGCAGAAAGAAGTGCCGCAACACGACGTGGCATGGACTCAGTTAATGCCTGCAGGGATGTCCATAAATCCTAAGAGTACGAGGGGGTGGAGATCTCTTCTGAACAGCATGTTGCAAGGCATACCAGGTATGCTCAACAATGTTCATGTCTGGGGAGTTTGATGGCTAGCGGAAGTGTTTAAACGCAGAAGAGTGTTCCTGGAGCAACTCTGTCGCAAATCTGAACTTGTGGGGTGTCCCATTGTCCTGCTGGAATTACCAAATTCCGTCGGAATACACAATGGACATGAATGGATGCAGGTGATCAGACAGAATGCTTACGTACGTGCCACCTGTCATAGTCGTCTCTAGACGTATCAGGGGTCTTATATCACTCCAACTGCACACGCACCACACCATTATAGAGCCTCCGCCAGCTTGAAAAGTCCCCTGCTGAAAGTGCAGGGTCCATGGATTCATGAGGTTATCTCCAGACCCATACACGTCCATCCGCTCGATACAATTTGAAACGAGACTCGTCCCATCGGGCAACATATTTCCAGTCATCAACAGTCCAATGTCGGTGTTCACGGGCCCAGGCGATGCATAAAGCTTTATGTCAAGCAATCATCAAGGGTACACGAGTAGACCTTCGGCTCCCAAAACTCATATCGATGATGTTTCGTAGAATGGTTCACACGCAGACACTTGTTGATGGCCTAGCATTCAAATCTGCAGCAATTTGCGGAAGGGTTGCGCTTCTGTCACGTTGAACAATTCTCTTCAGTCGTCGTTGGTTTCGTTCTTGTTACCGGATTCAGGATATTCACACTACAACAGTGGAATGGTCGTACGGGAAAATCCCCAATTCATCGCTACCTCGGAGATGTGTCCCATTGCTCGTGCACCGACTATAACGTCACGTTCAAACGTACTTAAATCTTGATAACCTGCCATTGTAGCAGCAGTAGCCGATCTAACAACTGTGCCAGACACTTGTCTTATATAGCATTGCCGACTGCAGCGCCGTATTCCAACTGTTTACGTATCTCTGTATTTGCATACGCATACCTATATCAGTTTCTTTGGAGCATCCGTGTATTTTGGCGCGTTAATTGCCTCCTATGCACAGAGGGACACACCTCCAACTTTTCCATCCCTAACAATGCATGTCTACCTGTCTATTCTTATGCGTAAATCAATAACAGAAGCAACAGTTTTTCATACATAAACCACAAACAAAAAAAGAATTTGATCATTATTACAGACAGTAAAAAAATTAATTTTTGAACATAAAATAATACTACAGCAATAGTTATATTAATGGTGAAAGTGGTGGTGTTACTACTGGCGCGGACAAGCTTCATCCTACCAGAAGAAAACACTTTCCTGACGACGTAGGAATGTCAACAGTGTGGTATTGATGATTATACGGATGTTTTCCTCGCTATTTAAAGTTACCTCAACAAACACTAGAGGCATACTGATACGGCTACTCACGCCACAACTATACCATGGTATGATCTGCATGTTGCTAATCGTGACCAGCACTTGGAAGAACGCATCGGTCATACCCGTCACCAGGAAAGGTAGCAGGCGGGGTCCGCAAAACTACCGTGAATATAATTGACATCCATCTGTTGTACAGACTTAGAACACATTCTCAGCGCAAAACGTGATGAGACATCTCAAGAAGAATAGCCTTCGTGTCAACCAGCATGGATTCTGCAAACATCGGTCATACGAAACCCTTAACACGCTTGTCCCTTATGTCATCCTTTAAGCAATGGATTATGGTAGTCGAGCACAGTCTTTCTTGCGTCTTGAAAACTATTCTAGTTTCACGCCAATGCTTATTAGAGAAAGTAAAATCATATGAGATATCAAGTAAAATTTGAGTCTAGATAGTGGATTTTATCGGTAGGAAGGACACAACATGTTATCTTGGATGCACAGTGATTAACAGCTGAGAGCCGGCCGGAGTGGCCGAACGGTTTTAGGTGCTACAGTCTGGCACAGGGCGACCGATACGGCCGCAGGTTCTAATCCTGCCTGCGGCATGGATGTGTGTGATGTCCTTACGTTAGTTAGGTTTTAAGTAATTCTAAGTTCTAGGTGACTGATGACCTCGGAAGTTAAGTCCCATAGTGCTCAGAGCCATTTGAACCACTTGAACAGATGGGAAGTAACTTGAGGCGCGTCCCAGAGACCATTGCTGTTCATGTACTAATTTAATTACCTATCAGACAACATTAACATTAACTTCTGGTTCTTTGTTGATAAATGCAGTTGGAATGGAGCTGTCTATCATGAAGTTTTATGTAAAAGCACAAATATTCACCAAGCACCGATAAGATTTAACACAAATACAAAGACTGGCACGAAGTCAACATATTCAGATATCGGGGTGCAACAGTTAGTGGGGATTTGAATGTAATTATCACATAGGTCAATCGGGGTAAAGCAGCCGGCCGACTTCGGTTTATTGGTATTGAAAGGTCTCTGTTGGATTCCTTTCATGTTTAATTTCTTAAATCTGTTGTCATTTACGGTATAAATTCCTCTTCTAAATATACTGTGGCGTTTCTGACTATCTGGGAGGAGACTGAGTAGTGGAACGTGTTACTTTTACACATAAACAAGAACGATCTGTCACACTACTACACTTTAAAACACAGTTTATATGTAATTCATGTCACACAGTCTCATACGGAACCTACATCCGCTTTCTTTTATATACTGTATATGATAAGATACTGTCATCCCCCTTCCCTTCTGTGTGAGAGGATGAATGAGCAAATGTATTTCTAGTTTCATGCTTGAGGGTAGCAGACAAGCCTGTCTGCTAGAGAACAGTAGGACCAACGTCGGAACAGGTAGCTACGCTTTCTAAAAGCAAAGAGGTATCTATCCTTAGTATGGTCCTGTCCGTCCGTTGTCATGTTGGTATAGGAAGCTGCCCCTCTGGCCACTTCCGTTTGTATTTGCGACCCACCCCTCAGGAAGGGACCAGGCAGTTTGTCCGTGGCGAGCGTCAGAAGTGGTAAGATCTCCGGCTAAGCGCGTGTCTGCTAAGTCCGTAGGACAATGGATTTCTTAAGTTCAGCCTAACTGAAAATTTAATCACCTTTATTTCAGGTTTAGTTCTAAAATATCTAATGTTATCTTAAATTGCAACGCAGTGTAATGCGCGTGTGAAGTTCAGATTATTTTCCGGTAGTTGCTTTGTCACTACTTTGTGAGTAAAGTGGAACCACGTGTTGACCAGTAACTCTAACTAAGATCATCAATCTTAAATGCGAATGTGCGTGAGATTATAACGTCTCATCTTGACAGTATATTTCAATATAGCAACTTTTCTTTATGTTCAACCCACGTGGGGTGTACTTTGTGAGACCACTACCACGTGCTTATATAATTGTTTGCCCATCAGGTTAATAGTAAAACGTTAGTAACCAGTTCGAGGTTTTTCTTTTGTAAATTGCTTTTCGATCTAATTTATTTTAATTATCAAAATTATTGTGGAGTTACACGCTTTGTGTAAACCAAGTTGACCACGTGAAGCATGTGGTGTAATCATCAAAGTAGCCCTCAGCTATTCTTTTCGCGAAGATTTCACAAAGAGTTAATATGAATTTAGTATACCAGTGTGTGGTAATTACATGACAGACAGGATTGTGCTACGAACGTAATTTCTTTGGGTGAAAATTGAATCGGTTGGTAGTGGTTAACTTTCTCTTGCATATGTTTCACCGTTCTTCGTGTGTTATTTTATGAATGCAGTGTTGTATGCAGTCTCCCAATCTTGGCTCCATATTTGATGTGTACCGTAAGATTGCAATCTCACATTTTCACAATCCTAAATAAGGCACCAGTTTAGTTAGGCATCAAGTTTAATATGCTGAAATTTCAATGATCAATGTTAAAATAAATTTCGAAATATAAATTGATTTATTTCTTTTTATTTAAATTATCTTTTATATATATATATCACCGGTTGTCGTATGACTGTTAAAAGATTATAATTAATGTTAGTCTGGTTGGGAATTTGGTAAGCGAGACTGGATACCTGGTGAAACAGTTGGTCAGGAATGCAAGGTTAACTTCCCCAGACAGCTCACAGCTTTTAAACCGCTTTTATTGTCTATCAGCACCGCTTACACCACAAAATAAAGCAACAACGTTACAGTATGTTTCTGGAAAACGCGGTTGGTCTACAAAGCATATCGTTTACAAAATACTCGTGTGGCCCAACCTACACTACTGCTCAGGAGGGCTGAAAGGTAATATGTAACATACCAGCTGGGATGGGTTTCTCGGTTGAAGACTCACAGCGCGAATAGTCCGATGGAGGTGGTCCGACAGACTATCGATTGGATTTAAATCCGGTGTGTTTCGGTAAACTCATCGTTGAGGTCTCCAAAATACACACATACACTGCGAGCTGTGTAGCACGTTGCATTGTCTACTTGCTTTCAGACTTTTCACGCCGTACATGCAAACGCCTATTTTTCCAATGGAGCATAAAACGTGATTCAGCTGAAAAAGACACCTGTCGCCACTCGGCGGACGTTAAGTTGCACGAATGGTGTGCAGATTCCAGCTTTCGTCGCCAATGAACAGCAGTCAGCATGGGTGCATCAATCAGGTGCCTGCAGCGGAGACCCGCATGCAGCTACATTCGCCGGACAGTCGTTGAGGAAGCACTGGTGGTAGCCACTTGGTTCGTCTGGACGATCACTTGGCCAACAGTTGCACATCTACCTGCCTGTACACATCTACGCAGCTGTCGTTCACCCATGACACCCGTTTCCAGTGGCTCACAACAGTTGCCTCCGTGCCCACTTTGGCTAGCGCCATTTTGCCATGTACGGTGTACTTTAACCACAGTGACATGTGAACAATTTACAAACTTAGTCGTTCCAGAAATGCTTGCACCCTTGGCTCGAAAGGCAATGATCTTGTCCTTTTGGACTCTCACAAATTTCTCCATATCCATATTACAACGAATGCACTGTTTTTCCATCTCCCACCCCACACACCTTATATACCCTCCGCTGCTGTATGTGAGTGGTTATTACACGTTGATGTCTAACATATGTGGTCACGTGAATGTGACCGGACGTGTATGTGACACAACTGCGGCCTTTCCTTCTCCAGCCTTTCGTTTCACTGCAGCATCGAAGGCGAGCAGGACGATATTGCTCCTAATTTTTGCGCGTTCACTGTTCGATCAGCAAAGCCTGTAGCACCAGCGCCAACACTACAATGAGGTGACATGGCGGTAGTGTCGCGTATAGAAGGTATAAAAGGGCACTGTATTGGTGGGGATGTATTTATACTCAGGTGGTTCATGTGGAAAGGCTTCTGTACTGATTATGGCCGTAGTACGGGAATTAACAGACTCTTAGTGCTGAATGGTAGTTGGAGGTAGACGCATGACACAATGGTTGGTTGGTTTAAATAAAGGTGGGAGAAGGGACCAAACTATGAGGTCGTCGGTCCCTTGTTCCTAATAAAACAATGCCTTAAATGTGAAAATAAAACGGACGAATCATATAACACAAAACGGAAAGAAAGGAAAAGCCATAAGAACGAAGGGAAGGCAACGAACACTAAAAGGAACAAAAGAGGACAAGAAAACAGCAGAGGGACGCTAGAAACAGAAGAGAGTAAAACATGAAAGCAGATTACAGTGGCTAGCCAACCACGAGAATTAAAGGGAAAGCCACCCACTCTGCAACACATTAAAACCTCCACTCTAAAAGCACTAGGGTGGAGGACACAGACGGACAAAGAACATGCGCTAAAACTTACATAGAAGTATAAAACCCACTCTCACAGATATACCGTAAAACTAAAGCTGCTGTGGACGCATTGTCGCCCAACACCGAAGGCAGGGAGCTGGGAAAGTTGAAAGTCTGCTGCAGAGCGGCTAAAAGTGGGCAGTCCAGCAAGAAGTGGACGACTGTCATTTGGGAGCCACAGCAACACTGAGGTGGGTCCTCACGATAGAGTAGGTAACCATGTGTTAGCCACATATGGCCAATCCGGAGCCAGCAGAGGACAATTGATTCCCTGCGAGAGCCCCGCATGGAAGACTTCCACACATTCATAGTCTCCTTAATGACACGCAGTTTGTTGTGCGTGCTGTTATGCCATTCCGGCTCCCAAAGCCGGAAAACCCTGCGGTGTAAGACAAAACGCAGGTCAGCTTCGGAAATACCTATCTCCAGAAGCGGTTTCCGCGTCGCCTGTTTGGCAAGCCTGTTGGGAAGTTCGTTGCCGGGGATTCCCACGTGTCCTGGGGTCCACACAAACACCACGGAATGGCGGGACTGTTCCAGGGCATAGATGGACTCCTGAACGGACGCTACCAGAGGATGGCGAGGATAGTACTGGTCGATAGCTTGTAGTCAGTACACAGGGGAAATGACTCGCCAGGGCATGAGCGGATGTACTCAAGAGCACGAGATATGACCGCCAGCTCTACAGTGAAAACACTGCAGCCAACTGACAAGAAGTGCTGCTCAGTATGTCCTCCATGAACATATGCGAAGCCTACGTGACCACCAGCCACTGAGCCGTCGGTGTAAACCACTTCAGAGCCCCAAAACACGTCAAGAATCGAGAGGAAGTGGCAGCAGAGAGTGGCGGGGTTAAACGGAGTGTTTAGGGCCATGCGAAAGGTCCAGACGAAGCTGCGGCCGAGGCGTACAACATGGAGGCGTGCGTGAACGGACCACAAGTAGAGATGGTAAAGGAAAGGACTCCAGTTCGGAGAGAACGGACCGCATGTGAACCGCAATTGTAAGCCCCGATCTGGGACGCCAATGCGGGAGATGGACTGCCACAGGTGGGAAAAGGAGACGGTAATTCGGATGCTCAGGGGAACTATGAATGTGTGCTGCATAACTGGCGAGCAATTGAGCACATCTGATCTGCAAGGGAGGGACACCAGCTTCCACCAGTACGCTGGTCACCAGACTCGTCCTAAAAGCTCCTGTCGCTAATCGAACCCCACAGTGGTGCACAAGGTCGAGTAAATGCTTTACTGAAGGCGCTCCAGAATCATAAACCACACTCCCATAGTCAATTCGGGATTGGACAAGGGTTCGTAGAGCTGCAGCAGCGTAGAGCGATCTGCACCCCAATTGGTGTTGCCCAGGCAACGGTTGGCACCGAGGTGCTGCCAGCACTTCTGCTTAAGCTGATGAAGATGAGGGAGCCAAGTCAAGCGAGCGTCGAAAACCAGTCCTAGGAATTGATATGTCTCCACTACAGTGAGTGGATCGTCATTAAGCTAAAGTGCGGGTTCCAGATGAAAGGTACGCTGCCGACAGAAGTGCATGACATACGACTTTACGGCTGAAAACTGGAAGCCGTGCTAGGCGCTTCAGTCTGGAACCGCGCGATCGCTACGGTCGCAGGTTCGAATCCTGCCTTGGGCATGGATGTGTGTGATGTCCTTAGGTTAGTTATGTTTAAGTAGTTCTAAGTTCTAGGGGACTGATGACCTCAGATGTTAAGTCCCATAGTGCTCAGAGCCATTTGAACCATTTTTTGGAAGCCGTGGGCTACAGACCATGACTGTGCCTTGTGGATGGCTCCCTGGAGGCGCCGCTCGGCAACAATAGTACTGGAGCAGCAGTACGAAATGCAGAAGTCGTCTGCGTACTGAGAAGGTAAGACGGAGGGCTCGATAGCTGCTGCTAGACCGTTAATGGCCACAAAATAGACAGACACTCAACACATTTTCCTGGGTATGGATGGAACTATGGGACTCACCAACTTGGACACAGAAGTACAGAGCGAAGGAAGTTTTGGATAAAAATCTGGAGTGGTCCCCAGAGACCCCACTCATACAATGTGGCAATGATATGATGTCGCCAAGTCGTGTTGTATGCTTTACGTAAGTCAAAAAAGATGGCAATCAGGTGTTGCCGTCTGGAAAACGCTGTTCTGATGGCAAACTCGATGGACACAAGATTATCAGTGGTACCTGGCGAAAGCTGCCCTGACATGGAGCCAGCAAGCCACGTGTCTCCAGGACCCAATCCAACTGCTGACATACCATACGTTCCAGCAGCTTACAAAGAACGTTGGTGAGGCTGATGGCCGATAGCTATCCATATGAAGCGGGTTTTTACCGGGTTTGAGCATTGGAATGATGGTGTTCTCCCGCCATTGCGATGGAAAAACGCCATCGCACCAGATCCAGCTGAAGATGATGACAAGATGTCGCTTGTAGTCAGATGAGAGATGTTTAATCATCTGGCTGTGGATGCGATCAGGCCCAGGAGCGGTGTTGGGGCAGTGTGCAAGGGCACTGAGGGCTCCCACTCTGTAAATCGGGCGTTATAGGATTCACTGCAGCGTGTAGTGAACGAGAGGACGTTCCCTTCCAGCCGCCATTTGAGTGTGCGAAAGGCTGGGACGGGGGGGGGGGGGGGGGGGGGGGGGTTATTCTCCGACGCAGTGGCTCGAGCAAAGTGCTCGGCAATCGCGTTTGCGTCAGTACATAACTCGCTATTTATGGTAACACTAAGGACACCTGTTGGGGCCTGGTACCCCAAAAGACGTTTGATCTTTGCCCAGACTTGGGAAGGTGATGTGTGGCAGCAAATGATGGAGACGTATCTCTCTCAACACTCCACCTTCCGTTGTTTGATAAGGTAGCGAATACGGGCACAGAGCCATTTAAAGGCTATGAGGTGCTCCAGGAAAGGGTGCCGCTCATGCCACTGTAGAGCTCGCCGACGCTTCTTAATTGCTTCAGCCACTTCCGGCGACCACCAAGAGACTGCCTTAAGCCTCGGGCACCCTAAAGAGCGAGGGATCGCGTTTTCTGCCGCAGAAACAATTGTGCTAGTCACCTGCTCAACCATCACATCGACGTTACCGTGTGGGGGATATTCAGCGGTGACAACAGGTGGAAGTTCCCCAGTCCGCCCTATTCAAAGCCCATCTGGGCAGGCGTCCGTGCGCCTGACACTGGGGCAGCGACAGGAAGATGGGGAAGTGATCACTACCACAAAGGTCGTCATGTGCTCTCCAGTGGATAGATGGGAGAAGTCCTGGGCTGCAAATTGATATATCAATGGCCGAGTAACTACTATGAGCCACACTGAAATTTGTGGCGGCCCCAGTATTTAAGAAGAAGAGGTCGAATTGCGTCAGTAAATTTTCGACATCTCTGCCTCGGCCAGTAAGCATGGTACCACCCCACAAGGGGTTATGGGCATTAAAATCTCCCAGAAGTGGGAAAGGTTTAGGGAGTTGATCAATCAGTGCATCTAACACAGTCAGGGTTACTGCACCATCTGGAGGAAGATATACATTGCAGACTGTTATTTCCTGCGTCGTCCTTATTCTGACAGCCACAGCTTCAAGAGGGGTTTGAAGGGGCACACGTTCACTACAGACTGAGTTTAGAACATAAACGCAAACTCCATCTGACACTCGATTATAGTCGCTATGGTTCCTGTAATATCCCTTATAGCTGAGGAGGGCAGGTGTCTGCATTGCTGGGAACCAGATTTCCTGGAGGGCAATGCAGAGAGCAGGTGTAAAGCTTAACAGTTGCTGTAGCTCAGCCAGGCAGTGGAAAAAACCGCCACAATTCCACTGGAGGATGACATTATGAGAGTGGGAAGGCATGGAACATTCAATGAGGCACTTTACGCCTCAGAGTCAGCTGTTGCCACCTATTTATTGCCTCAGCAGTCTATGTCCATTGTGTCTGAGGGTCTGGCGAGGTCTAGGTCCTCAGTGGACGCCTAAATCTCCACCCCATCCTCAGCAGCAGAGCTTGTAGGTAGTGGTGGTGTGGGTGCCACCGCAATTTCCTTGGTCTTAGGGGTTTTCTTTTTGGATTTCTCTCGCTGCTCCTTGGGTTTCCCTAGCTGGGAGGACTTCACTGGCTCAGTCTCCGGGACTGAGTATGAGCGTGAAGCCCTATGACCAGCTGCTTTCAGGCTCTTCAGCCGCTGGTGGGTATCTTCTTTCCCACTAGAAGAAACCTGGGAAGGGAGCGACCCAAGGGACTCCTTCCTAACGAGGGAAGCCGAAGAAGACTTAAGCTTCTCCGGCTTAGAAGTGGGGACGGACATCCCCGATGGTTGGGGGGGGGGGGGGGGGTGTTGCCTCCGAAGTAGGTGGTGCAGGAGCAACAGGAAGGGAAATACCGCCACCATCAAAGGTGCAGGTGTAGTCTCCCAGCTCTGAGAGGCGACCTAGGTTGGCTGAGCTGATGGTGCCAGAACTGTTGTTGCGGCGGCGTAAGACGATGTCATACACACAGGATGCAGACATTCAAATTTTCTCTTAGCCTCAGTATTGGTCAGTCTGTCCAGGGTCTTGTACGCCTTGATTTTCCTTTCTTTCTGGAGAATCATGCGGTCAGGCGAGCAAGGTGAATGGTGCTCTCCACAGTTGACACAGATGGGAGGCAGGGCACATGGAATATTGGAATGTGATGGGCGTCCGCATCTCGGCATGTGACGCTGGAAGTACAGTGGGAAGACATATGGCCGAACTTCCAGCACTTCGGGGGAGGTATATAGGGCTTTACATCACACCGATAGACCATCACCTTGACTTTCTCGGGCAATGTATCACCCTCAAAGGCCAAGATGAAGGCACCGGTGGCAACCCGATTATCCTTCAGACCCCGGTGGACACGCCAGACGAAATGTACACTTCGCCGCTCTAAATTGGCGCGCAGCTCACCGTCGGACTGCAAAAGAAGGTCTCTGTGAAATATGATACCCTGGACAATATTTAAGCTCTTATGGGGCGTGATGGTTACAGAAACATCCCCCACCTTGTCACAAGCGAGTAACTCCCGTGACTGGGCAGAGGATGCTGTTTTGATCAAGACTGACCCAGATCTCATTTTGGACAAGCCCTCCAACTCCCCGAACTTGTCCTCTAAATGCTCAACAAAAAACTGAGGCTTCATCATCATGAAAGATTCGCCATCAGCTCTCGAACATACAAGGTACTGGGGCGAAAAGATCCGCTGCCATTTTTAGCCTGACGTTCCTCCCATGGTGTGGCCAGGGAGGGCAACTATTTGGGATCGTACTTCTGTGTGTTGAACTGCGCTCGTGATTACTTAGAGACTGCTGATGATGGCCTACACTTTATCGTGTGTCATCTGCCCTGATACCACCCACTCTGACCAGGGGCCCTCTCCATGGGTGCCAACCAGCTGCAGTGAAGGCCACCTGGCAGGAGTCCCGATGCCCCAGGGGGATGGGCATCTACCCCTTGGCATACGTGGAGAGTTAACGGCGCAGGCATCAGCAGAGCGATCCCTGTGTGGTCAGGGGGCTACAACCAACAGGGTAAATGGTGGCCTCACCACAACGGACTGGCTACTGTGTTGGATGTCAGGTGCAAAGAAGTCCATGGTCATTGGCGACGCAGAAATCGACACTGCATAGTGCATGGTGGAGGTCGCTAATACGCGATTGTGCCATAGACTAGGAGGTAGTTGGTTCGATTTCTGGTAGCGAAAATGTTTTTACCAGCAATATTTGACTGATAAGCGATCTTGTTGCTCTTTGTACGGTTTATGATCACCAGACTCTACGTGAGAGTACTGCATCAAATTACAAACATCTCTACAGTTTGCCGGCCGGTGTGGCCGTGCGGTTCTAGGCGCTTCAGTCTGGAACCGCGTGACCGCTACAGTCGCAGGTTCGAATCCTGCCTCGGGCATGGATGTGTGTGATGTCCTTAAGTTAGTTAGGTTTAAGTAGCTCTAAGTTCTAGGGGACTGATGACCACAGATGTTAAGTCCCATAGTGCTCAGAGCCATTTGAACCATTTTAGCCATCTCTACAGTTTCTTGTTGCTGGAGGGCATGTGACACTGTTCATGGTCATTCATCCATGGGATGGGTACACTGAGTTTTGTAATCCCCTTTGCGCAATACGAAAGAAGTGGACAGTATACTAGCATCGGACTTCACCCTCTACCTTCTCTCTCTAATCGTCTCCAACCACACAAATAATACACAAAATACTTAAAGCCGCTCCCATACCGGACGCGCCGCGCACAATCCACGCGGCGGTGGGCAGCGCAGAACTGCACACAATGGCGCAGTATGTTTGTAGGTGCGCAGCACCGTTCCAGTTTGCGCGCGCGTCTATAAAAATAGAGAAACTGAAAATTGCAGGTGTTGCTTTTACAATTGTTTGTTATAAGCTGAAGGGGGGAAAACAGAAAACTTCGTCAGTGGATGACGTCAGAGCCTTTAAATGATTTACGTATTGGTAGTGATCGGTAGGATACCAATGATGAGGTTCATTGATGACAATGCGATTCTCAGTGAAGGCGAGGAAGATCTGCAGGACGTACTGGAAGGAATGAACTATCTACTGACTTTGGATTGCTGAAGAAAGACAAAGTAATGAGGGACAGGAGCATGATGTTATTTTAAAAGATAATCATCAAAATTGGGGACCAGGAACTAAACGAAGTGAGAGAATTCTGCTGTCTTGGAAGCCAAATAACTCAAGACGAACGAAACAAGGAGAACATAAAAAACAGGCCTCCACAAACAAAGACGGCATTCCTGGGCAAAATAAGACTACTAGTATCAAACATCGGCCTTAATATGAGCAAGACATTTCTGAATACTGGAGCGGTCTGCTTATCGGGTGAGGAATGTTAAAATTATCTTAGATTGGCGACCCAAAATCCCCAATCCTGGATGCCATCAATGTCGATCCACGTGCAATCACTGGGAACCTAAAGTGTGTCCCCAGAAAAAGCTCAGTGTTCAGTTAACTGAAACTTATTAAAACTGTCATGCGGCTGCGAAACTTCAATTAACTTTCATCACCGTGTGCGATCTAAAGAGTTTCAGTTCTCACAAACACTATAAAAAATTCAAGGAATAATAAATTAGTACTTTTTCTTGTATTTATTTTCACGTGAAGATAAAACTGTTGGTCATCTCAAACTCCAAATCAACACTCACACCGAAATGCTTTCACCTTAAAAGTACCAAACTACTATTGAGAACGTGTATAGCTGCTTTTAGGTAAGTACAATTACATTTTCCAGTAACTACAGTACAAGCCGTGGGCCGTAATATTCCCTGGATAACTTCAGTTCAGAAATAATTATCTTCAATATTAAAGAAGAGTCCTGTTCTGGCGTATAATAAAATGAATATGTCTGTCAAAAACAAATACAAAGACTAACTATGTATTATTTCAAAACTACATTTAATGTACAACAGCAACGGCGCCCTAACATTCTTAGGCTGCCAGTAGATTGGCGTCGCTCACATAGATCATCCCAGCTACTTCTATCTCTATAGCTTTTCTGGATACTGTGTGGCTGGTAACAAACACACAACTTCTGCAACATCTTTTTATCAACATTTCTATTTACTTATTTCGTATCAGAATCATGGCATTATACACAGTTATGACTATATAACTTTTTCCCAAAACTTGGCCACTTTTAATGCATTTCTCGTTCCTTGAGGAAGTTCATTTTCTGTGCAGTAGGGTGGACACAGCTGGCACTGAAGCTTATGATGAACAATCTAGTCTTCTCAACGTTCACATTGAATATCATCTCGGTAAGTGTAGCTCCATCTTGCCAAATTAATATTTGATCTGTCAACTCCAGATTTCAGTCTACTCAAGGACTTCCAAATTGTCCATTTCTCGTTATATCCAGTAGGTGAAGTTTCAGAAACTATTTTCCAGCCAATGGGGAGGTAGGCCGTAGCCTTACGTAGTGGCAACGTAGCTTTTCAGTAGCGAATATAAGTGCCGCCAATGTTCCAAGGAAACTACTTCTTGACTTCAGTCTTGCAGGTGCGGTTCGTCCCCATACAGAGGATGAGCTCTTATCTGGTATAGTGTCCTTCTTTCCTCTCTCGAAGTTATTTCTCTTCAAACAGGAGGTGGTGCTATTTCTCTGAATTGGTGAAACCTTTCCACTGGAGTGGATTTCAAGCTACTTGTTGTGATTCTGTTCTAGCCCATCATTAGCACAACTACATCCCCAACTTGTACTTTCACCTGCCGTCTCAACAATATTATATGAGTAATCTCCTACCTTTAAATTGCACATGAGGATCAAAAGTTCCAAACTGATGCTCGTTGTGACACAGCATTGTACGGAAATGAAACAAGGATTGTAGAAAAATTGTAAAAGGAAGATAATCGAAGTGTTTGTGATGTCATACTACAGAAAGACATTGGGTGGACAGATAAGATAAGCAGTGTAGAGGTATGCTGCAGAATCGGCGAGGAGTAAAACATATTGAAAACATTGACAAGAACTTCTTCATGGGATGTTAGGATATGTGTTAAGACATCAGGGAATAGCATCAATAGTACTAGAGGCATATGCAGTAAGTGAACACCGTAGGAAAATACAGACATTGGAATATATCCAACAAATAACTAAGGGCGCTGTGTGCAAGTGTTACTCTGAGATAAAGAAGAGGTCAACAAAAGAGATCAATATATGTCCCAGAAATAAATAACGGTTATGGAAAGTTTGAACATTTTTCTCGTGTATCGTCAGAAAAATTAGAACATATGGTCAATTCGACTGAACCATTAATGAAGAAACAAGACACTAATTATGGAAATGCGGTATGACCAAAAGAGAGAGTGGCAATAACACTGGGTCTTTGGATTCGTTTACAAGTTTGATTTATCTCTTCAAAGTGTCCACACAAAATATTTCAGTGGTTGTCCTTGAAATGTGTAGTGCTCTTGATGATGCACTGAACAAACATATATTCTTATTTCTAATTAGCAGTAATACATAGGAGATAAAATTATTAGCAAATTCCTTTACACATGCTGATAGGGGAGCATGTGGCGCTCTCCTTGAACAGACAATTAGATTTTTGTTCTTTCTTTATTGTTATTTCATTCCCCGTCCCCATATGGGCAGAAGACGGCTGTCAGTGGCACAGTCCACCACCACTCTGCAGCCCAGTGACAGTACAAATAAAAAGATGAAATGATACACATAAAAAGCGATAAAAAGGAGGATACAAGAACAGAAATAAGGGGAGACAAAGGGGCTTAAAATATAAACATACTTGAAGATGTTCATTGTAGGACTGTTAAAAAAAGGTCCATATAAAGATAAAAAACACAGTTGGTGATGTGCCTAGCACATAAAAATACACTGAAGTCACACACACAAGTTAAAAAGTTCGCCACAGTATTAAAACACACCAGAACGATGACACATTAAAAATCGCTGCACAAGATGGAGCACACATGACGAAGAGTAAAAACTGCCTGGAGAGACCTGCAGAGGTAGGGGAGGCCTGAGAAGAGGGCAAAGAGGGGAGAGGAAGCGGTAGCAGAGAGGAGGGGGTCTGGAGAGTGTGGGATGAAAAGGAAGGGGTCGAGGGGCACACCAAGGGGCAGGAGATGAGCAGAGTGGGAGATGGAGAGGGGAGGCAAGTCATGAGGGAGCGCAGAGACACAGAAGGGGTGCACTGGAAGGAGAGGGGATGGAGAAGGGAGGAAGGAAAAAACCTCTCAGAGGAAGGGAAGAAGAGGGGAGGGGGAGCCCTGAGGAGGGGGAGAATGAAAGGGAAGGTGGGGTTAGAACTGTTAGGAGGGCTAGATATCACAGCAAAGCTCATCATCCAGGAGGGGTAGGCACTGGAAGTTGCTTTGGGAAAGGTGGTGGAGGGTGTGGAGATGGAAAAAAGGGCGGGATACGACAGTAAATACGTGGCAAGGAGCTGGGGGTCGAGAGGACAGAAAACACCAGGGGATGGTGGGGGTTCAGTCTGTGGACGCCATACAGGGTGCAGATGTGTTCCAGAAAAAGGAGAGGGTGTGGGAAGGGGATAAGGTCGTAGAGGATCCATGTGGGGATACAGACAACAAGGCAGAGTGCATGCCGTTCAAGGATTTGGAGAGCTTTATAGAATCTGGGTGGGGTGGAAATCCAGGTGATGGATGAAATGGATCAAGGATTTATAGGTGTGAAGAATGTCAGAAGGAAACAGTCCCAATGTCCAACCAGACAGGAGTTCCAGGAGGTGGAGTTTATTGTAGGTTTTTTGTTAGGTCGTAATGAGCTGGGGAGTACAGATGAAGTGATGACTAGAAAACCAAACGTTCAATATAAACAGGTGAAGGGGTCAAAAGCGATTGGTGGGCCTGTGGTTCAGAATTGTACTGAACAGAATTTTACTCAGGAATGAGATCTGTACCATGTTTTTTATTTTTTTATTTGGTTGTCATATAGAGGGTATATCAAAAAGAATCATCCAATTTTTAGAAAAATCATTACTCTTGTATTATTTAAGATATGTGCATGAACAAAGTGCTGTTGAAAGAGAAAACTCACGAGTTTTGTGTGGTTCCCGCTAATAGGTAGCAGCAGTGTGCACCCACTTCAATTCTAGTAAAAATTGTGTTGGGACAATGGAAAACGTTTTGTGTTCTACGTTTTGCGCAGTGCGAGTCAGTAATAACTGTTCAGCGTCACCTTCGTACGAGGCATAGTGTGTATCCTCCTACAGCACAGAGCGTTAGACGATGGCATGAATAACTCCGAGAAAGAAGTTGTTAGTGTAACGGCAAAACGCTGGACCGTCCCCGAGTGTCTGACACACAAGTCGAACGCATCTGCCATAGTTTCACAAAAAGTCCGTAGAAATCCATTCGCCGTGTAGCTCGACAGCTCATCACGCCCCCAATATCCGTCTGGCATGTGTTGCGTCGACGTTTACACACGAAACCATATATAATTCAGCTACTGCAAGTTCTTCGTGAAGGCGACAAACAACAAAGTGTCGAGTTCTGTAATTTTGTTCTTGGCAAGATGGAGAATGACAATTTTCTTCCACACTTAGTGTTTAGTGATGAGGCAACATTCCATTTAAATGGAAAGGTGAATCGTCACAATGAGAGAGTACGGGGTACAGAACAACCACATGAAGTTGCACAGCATGAGAGGAACTCTCCAAAATTTAATGTGTTTCGTGCAGTTTCACGGGGAAAGGTGTATGGTCCATTTTTCTTTTCCGAGAACACTGTTACAGGAAGTACATATCTCAATATGCTTCAGAATTTTTTCACCACCAGTTGGAGACTAATTCGAACGACTTCATTTACCACAGGATGGGATACCATCACACTGACATCTGGAAGTGTGGAAATTTTTAAATCAGATTCCCGAACGATGGATCAGTCGCACTGGACCAAATGATTCAGCCTTATATTACTGGCCTTAAAAGTCACTGGACCTGACTATATATGATTATTTCTTGTGGGGTTACATAAAAGACTGTTTATGTGCCTCTGTTACCAACAGTGAATGAATTAAGGCATCGCGTAACAGCAGCTATGGAAGCTGTAACTCGAGACATGCTCGCTGCAGGGTTGGAACAATCTGAATACCGCATTAACATATGCCTTGAATATATAAGGGGGGCATATTGAACAGCTATGAAAGGGTATGAAGAAATCTTTTTGAGTTTCCCGTTCATCAAAAAACAACATTCATTGTATTTGTTTATTAGTTTCGGAAATAGAGACCGGCCAGATCGGATAGTTATTTTTAATACATCCTGTATTTCGGTTCCCACAATCCTGACTTTTTGGTAGAAATCTATGATGATTTCTATTTTCTGATGAGTCCGCTCGGAACTCATTTTGTGTTACAAGGTAAACCAATTTATTCTTCTTCTGTTGGTACAGCACTGTCTCCGGTAGGGAGAAACCTCGTCCAGAAACCGCGTGCACGAACTAATCATTACCTTTAATGAACCGACAATGTGCGGAAGTTATTTGCAGTTGTTCATAGCGGCGCGGTTCGCTGACCACACCGGTCGCCCGCTCGGCGCCGAACTATAGCGCGACGCAGCACGGCGGGGCCGCCTTTCGGACGTGTCTTAAAGACATGACTAACGCTTCGTTCCAGACAGATGGCATGTTTGAACGCAGAAAGAAATATTTCCACGTAGGCGGATCAACCCTGCAGGTCTCTCAATCAACAATGCCATTCGACTCTTTCTATATCTATCGTTCTATATCGTTGGTCATGGTCCAGGAGTTTTCTGCCTTGCGCTCTTTGACAACTCTAGGAACCATTTAGACAGCATGACTTCAGTTGAGCATGGAAAACGCTAATCTCACACTTTGCAGCTGTCTACGCTGACAGCTACAATATGTTAGATGGTAGCTAGTGGTAGTACACACCATTTTTATCGACTCCACCTATAACAAACATGGAATGAACACTAAGAGTGAACTATCCTCAGTAGAAAATATGAAACTAATGAGGCTTTACCGAAAAGAACGAAGAAATAAGTTCGAAAGGCGGCAAGTGAATTTCAGTTTCCCAAAAGTTCAGCGCATGGTTTATTACAAAAATGCTTAATGTTACATGCATACGTAGTACAGATTGTTCAGTTTTTCTTGGTCGAAGACGCCGCATCGAAAAGTTAACAAGAATTGAGGACTGTACTAGCTATCTCAAGTGCACTGGCGGCTGCTGCGTAAGAACACAAGAGCAAGTAAACACCCTAACTTTCGACACATTGCGAATTTATTGTTTACTTTCCTCTGATTGCTGTTAAACGTAACAAATATGCTGCAATCTGACAGATATGGCGTGTAATCTACCGCGCTACTACTCCTTTAGATTCCTACTGCGTGAAATTGGCATCGGGATCCTGAGGACACCTTCAGTTGTGTACATTTTAAGGAGCTTTTGCGCATGCGCAACTCGTGTGTGACGTAATTGGATTATGGGCCAAAGACACACTGATTTGATAAACAATGTGCACAGGTAGTCCAAGGATTTACATCAGTGCCACCCGATGGTAGCACATTGTGACAGACTGTTATTCCCGTTGGCCCGGCATAAATCCTGCTAGATGATAGCGCTCCCTCAAATATGCTGATTCACTCACTATATAGTAAAATTAGATCGGACGTCAGTACATGATGTTTACTGACAGTAAACATATTTTGTGGGTTTCTGAATGAGTTACAGTATATTAAGTTATGAATTTTATAATACAGTAATCCATTTGAGGCGCTGAGAATCATAAGGGCCTCAAGCACATCACCGTCTGTTGTGAGATTGTAGCATTTATTCAGGCTTCTGAAATCTATAGATCTTTTTGTGAGTCAGGTTTATCTGTACTGTAGGGCCGTATTCTATATTTGAAAATTCACGAAAAGGTTTATCAGTGGTTTCTATGGTATTTACTTAAATCTGGTTCAAAATGTTCAAATGTGTGTGAAATCTTATGGGACTTAACTGCTAAGGTCATCAGTCCCTAAGCTTACACACTACTTAATCTAAATTATCTTAAGGACAAACACACGCACACCCATGCCCGAGGGAGGACTCGAACCTCCGCCAGGACCGGCCGCACAGTCCATGACTGCAGCGCCTGAGACCGCTCGGCTAATCCCGCGCGGCCTTAAATCTGGTATGGACGGCAGTGTGCATTAGGCGTTTATAGATCTCAGCGCCTCATTTGTATTCCGGTCATTGACCGTGTTAGTAGACATTACTACGTAAGTTTAATAATTTCCACAAATGGCAGTTTGTGTTTGGAGTTGGTTGTTTACTGTACGCGAATCGGTTTTCGTGTGCACAGTAAACATGAACTATGTTGATTCTGTTTTAAATTCTAACAGAAAAGTAAAGCTGTAAGAACGGGCCATGAGTTTTCCTTGGGTAGCTCAGTCGGTAGAGCACTTGTCCGCGAAAGGCAAATGACCAGAGCTCCAGTCTCGGTCTGGCACACAGCTTTAATCTTTAAATTCTTGAACTATTAGGGATCTTGCACACACGTCTGAAAAAAATGGAAAAGCACGAAAACTCCCACTTACACAAAAATGCGAAACAGAAAGTTGCAAAAGCTTACACATTATTTCGTTATAGCTCTAAACTGTACTTAATTATGTACAAAGCAACAAAATACCACAGCAGCAATTCCTTCTTTTGTCAGGTACCTTATGCATGTTATTGTTATTATCTTGTTTCCTTTCTCAGACGTTGTGTCTGGTTAAGAATGGAAAGTGGCGCGGACCTTGATCAAGCGTGACTTCCTTTTAACTGTACGGTATATGTTATATTGCATTTAGGAACTTTCGGGTAATTGAATATGCATCAATAATTACAGATTTCTGTAGTTGTATATACACGTTTGGATGTAGCTGTATTGAGTTGATCTACTGGTGGATATTGTGTGGTAAGACTCCTGTAATTGATAGTATGTCAACTTTATCCTGATGCCACATGTCCTTGACTTCCTCAGCCAGTTGGATGTATTTTTCAATTTTTTTCTCCTGTTATCTTCTGTATATTTGTTGTATTGGGTATGGATATTTCGATTAGTTGTGTTAATTTCTTCTTTTTATTGGTGAGTATGATGTCAGGTTTGTTATGTGGTGTTGTTTTATCTGTTATAGTTGTTCTGTTCCAGTATAATTTGTATTCATCATTCTCCAGTACATTTTGTGGTGCATACTTGTATGTGGGAAGTGTTGTTTTATTACTTTTTGTTGTATGGCAAGTTGTTGATGTATTATTTTTGCTACATTGTCATGTCTTCTGGTGTATTCTGTATTTGCTAGTATTGTACATCCGCTTGTGATGTGATCTACTGTTTTTATTTGTTGTTTGCAAAGTCTGCATTTATCTGTTGTGGTATTGGGATCTTTAATAATATGCTTGCTGTAATATCTGGTGTTTATTGTTTGATCCTGTATTGCAATCATGAATCCTTCCATCTCACTGCATATATTGCCTTTTCTTAGCCATGTGTTGGATGCGTCTTGATCAATGTGTGGCTGTGGTAGATGATACGGGTGTTTGCCATGTAGTGTTTTCTTTTTCCAATTTACTTTCTTTGTATCTGTTGATGTTATGTGATCTAAAGGGTTGTAGAAGTGGTTATGAAATTGCAGTGGTGTAGCCGATGTATTTATATGAGTGATTGCTTTGTGTATTTTGCTAGTTTCTGCTCGTTCTATAAAGAATTTTCTTAAATTGTCTACCTGTCCATAATGTAGGTTTTTTATGTCGATAAATCCCCTTCCTCCTTCCTTTCTGCTTAATGTGAATCTTTCAGTTGCTGAATGTATGTGATGTATTCCATATTTGTGGCATCGTGATCGTGTAAGTGTATTGAGTGCTTCTAGGTCTGTGTTACTCCATTTCACTACTCCAAATGAGTAGGTCAATATTGGTAAAGCATGAGTATTTATAGCTTTTGTCTTGTTTCTTGCTGTCAATTCTGTTTTCAGTATTTTTGTTAGTCTTTGTCTATATTTTTCTTTTAGTTCTTCTTTAATATTTGTATTATCTATTCCTATTTTTTGCCCATATCCTAGATATTTATAGGCATCTGTTTTTCCATCGCTTCTATGCAGTCGCTGTGGTTATCCAATAAGTAATCTTCTTGTTTAGTGTGTTTTTCCTTGACTATTCTATTTTTCTTACATTTGTCTGTTCCGAAAGCCATAAATATATCATTGCTGAATACTTCTGTTATCTTTAGTAATTGCTTGAGTTGTTGATTTGTTGCTGCCAGTAGTTTTAGATCATCCATGTATAGCAAATGTGTGATTTTGTGTTGGTATGTTCCAGTAATATTATATCCATAATTTGTATTATTTAGCATGTTGGATAGTGGGTTCAGAGCAAGGCAGAACCAGAAAGGACTTAATGAGTCTCCTTGGTATATTCCACGCTTAATCTGTATTGGCTGTGATGTGATATTATTTGAATTTGTTTGGATATTAAGTGTGGTTTTCCAATTTTTCATTACTATGTTTAGGAACTGTATCAATTTAGGATCTACTTTGTATATTTCCAATATTTGTAGTAACCATGAGTGGGGTACACTATCAAAAGCTTCTTGGTAATCAATGTATGCATAGTGTAGCGACCTTTGTTTAGTTTTAGCTTGATATGTCACCTCTGCATCTATTATCAGTTGCTCTTTACATCCTCATGCTCCTTTGCAACAGCCTTTCTGTTCTTCATTTATAATTTGTTCTGTGTTGTATGTGTCATTAATTTCTGTGTAATGACTGAAGTCAATATTTTGTCTATTGTTGGTTGGCATGTTATGGGGCGATATTTAGCTGTGTTTGCTGTGTCTGCTTGATCTTTAGGTTTCAGATAAGTTATTCCTTGTGTAAGTGTATCCGGGACTGTGTATGGGTCTGCAATGTAACTGTTAAATAATTTAGTTAGATGTAAATGTGTTGAGGTTAACTTCTTTAGCCAGAAATTTGCTATTTTATCTTTTCCAGGGGCTTTCCAATTGTGCATAGAATTAATTGCTCGGGTGACTTCATGTTGCAAAATTATCACTTCAGGCACTTGTGGTATCATCTTGTATGTGTCTGTTTCTGCTTGTGTCCACCGTGCATGTCTGTTATGTTGTACCGGGTTTGACCATATGTTGCTACAGAAGTGTTCCATGTCTGTTATGTTTGGTGGATTGTCTATTTTAATGTGTGTGTTGCCTATTGTCTGATAAAATTTCTTTTGGTTTGTGTTGAATGTTTGGTTTTGTTTCCTTCTATTTTCACTTTTCCTGTATCTTCTAAGTCGTTTGGCCAATGCTTGTAATTTCTGCTTCTTTCCATCTAATTGCTCTATCGATTTTTGTTTTGAGATTTTACCTAACCTTTTTCGTTTTTTGTATGATATTTCATTTCTTATAAATTGTGTTAGCTGTCCGATGTCTTTTCTCAGCTTTTCTATTCTGATCTGTAGCCTGTGTTGCCATGCTGGTTTTTGGGTTTCTTCCGTGTGTTGGTTGGTTCTGATCTCTGCCTAGTGTGTATATTTAGTGTAGTGAGTGCTCCTATATAAACCAGTAGTTGTAAATCTTCCATAGTTGTATTTTCATTTATTTTGTTGTGTATGATTGTGTTGATATTTGTTATTGTTGTTTCGACTTGTGGGATATTTGGGAGTCTATGCAAGAATGATCTAATGTCTGTATTTGTGTCTTTGTATTCTATAGATGTCAGCTGAAATTTTTCTTCTATATCTAACATGTGTGTCACTTCGTGTTCTTTTTGTGCTTGTTCTGGTGGCTGTCTTAAGATTTCGTTTTCCTCTGATTGTTTAATTGATGCGTGTTGTTCTTTGTTTGTTTGGTCTGGGATGTTTGAGTCCATTACTGTATTTTCTTCTTCTGATTGCACATTATTTTGTTCCAGTATTTGTTGTACTTGTTGTTTGATGTTTTCTAATTCTGACTGGGGTATCCTGTTATTTTGGATTATTACATGGAGCTGATCAGCAAGTCGTTGTTCTGTTAAAAAATTTAATTCTGGGTATCTGGTAATAAATGCTGTGTATACCTGTGATCTGTATCCAGTTGTGCTGATTCCTAAGTTTGTTGCTTGGTAATAACAGAACATGAGGTGTCGGTTAACTTCATCTGACTATCTCATCCTCTGTCTTTGTTTTCTTTCTAGAGTGGTTGCAGGAAGCATATCCTGCAAAACACCTCTATGTGGATTTAAATCATTTTCCGTGTGGCTAGCAGTGTCGTTACCATTGTGGACGGGCATAGGGTTCAAGCGTCGTCCCCGACCACGACAGCGCTTTTCCGAGGCTTCATTAGTTCTGTCCTAAACCAACTGATCACACTAAAAGGGGGGTTAGCCCTATTAGTAGTTTGTTCTTTTCGTCGCCTTTTACGACTGGCACAACATACCGGAGGCCTATTCTTTTCCGGGGCCTCCATGGGGTTTTGTTATTATTATTATTATTATTGTTATTATTATCATTACTGTTGGTGTTGTTACTGGTAGTGGCTGCAGTTGTATAAACTTGTTGATAAGCATAACTGTTATACAGCGGATGCTATTAATTTCACACTCTCAGATTTATCTGCATCCAAACATGTGTGAACAGCCAGGATGTATACTCACAAGCCGTCACTGCTCAAGTGTATGTCTTTCTCTGAGTGGATGAGCTTTAATATCACTGATGCAGTGAATCGATATAACTTACGTATTTAGGGAGAGGTGATAGAAATCTTCAGAAGCGGTCTAAAGAGGAACGTTTGGTGCGTGATTTGCTGTGCAAAGGATGTCGGATACTTGTTATTCCTTGATATCATGAACACACATTCATCCAGTGTCTCGAGCGTGTTTTGGTATGTTACAATTATTTGCCGTTACTCAGTTGCTTGAGTATCAGCCGTCGTTATTTTTAAACGAGTACATCGTCTCACCGACGTTTGGATGCTCGTGGTAATAGAACTTTTCATGAACTATAGATGGTTCTTGATCTGAAGGGTCTCCTGACAACGCCATTAGACTTTTCACCCAAGTTTATGCCAAGATCAATGTCTACAGACCTCCTACACCTGATATTCAAACTCTAAAACACAGCTCTCCACAACTGTCTAAGTTGTCGAGTGGTAACATCAAGGTTGTGAGACTAGTAAATTGAGAACGTGCAATAAATTAAATCTTGTGATAAAATAATACAAAATATCCTTCTCTTCGTTCACTGTAGCCATAGCTCACGTATTAAACGAGTGATCGGTACGTTCAATTCCACTATTCTGTGCATGTAACTACCAATTGTGGCACTAGATGTATCTTTTCCGCCGCCGTACATTGGCGCTCTCTATCGGTCCATTCCTTAACAAGCGTTTCCAGCAGCAACAGTGGGAGGCTATACACTTGTCCTTCAGTCTCTTTGTTTCATTTGTGAGGTATATCATTATTTTACTTCTTTCATAGTGACATTATTCACGGAATTCATCACAGACGCATAAATTTATTCTCAGAAGGAGACTTTCGACAGTTTATGAAACATCGTATGCAGGGCAACAGTCAAGCAATCTGTCTGAAACTTAAGTAGATAAACAAATACAATCAATTAGTACGTCTCATACCCCAGTTCCGCGCCATCATGCAGCAGCAGAAACACAAAAACGAGGCTGTATAATGAAGAATAATACTAAAAAATGGCGTTCACGTGATGTGGAGGTGAGCGACGTCCTACTCCGGAGTGTGTTATATATGGGAAAAAAACTTTCCAGCGCAAGCATGGTATTGAATAAACTGCTGTGGCATGTTTCAATAAAAACATAAACATTTACAGGGAAAACGTAAGGCAGGTTTGTAAGGCTAGCCAAACCCACATGAGTCATGGAATTCATAATAGTATTGAAAGGTCTTGTATCTATAAAAAGGCATTTAATGTATACCGTGATCATAATATATTTACAAATGAAATATGAAAATTACATTTCTTGAAAATTATTTGTTGCAATAATCTATCTTTTATTAATTTTAGTGGTGGGATGTCTCGTGAAACTGTATGTATTAGAAGGGTGTCGCCATCAGAACAATTTAGAAAACTCTACTCTAAAACATAGGATAGCGGTGGATATTTTACCTGTTCTACTACGACGTTTTCTAATACTCAAATTGAAACTGAATATGGATTATAGATGCCTAGTGTCAAAGTTTAGAATTATTGATGTGTTTTCCTCCTGTCCATTCGGAGCTGGCCGGCCGCGGTGGCCGAGCGATTCTAGGCGCTTCAGTACGGAACTGTGCGACTGCTACGGTCGCAGATTCGAATCCTGCCTCGGGCAGGATGTCCTTAGGTTAGTTAGGTTTACGTTCTAGGGGACTGATGACCTCAGATGTTAAGTCATATAGTGCTCAGAGCCATTTGAACCATTGGGAGCTGCTAGTTGTGATCATTTCATTCATCATGGATTGCCTTATTGGGACCGTGAATGCTAAACTGGACGAAAAAATTACAGTTTCGAGGGCTATACCATCATCACAAGCAAGAAAGCTTCTTTAGCACGACTGTCGTTAGTGAATAATATGAGCGATATATTGCAGCAGCACGCGAGATGGCTAGCAGGTTATGGTCTGTTTTGCTTGTGCAAGAAGTACAGGATATTTACTGCATTGTGCTGTGGAATATAACATATGATTTTGGCTCTGCATTAATGGAGTCAGTGCCATTACTTCTTATCACTTACGATTTTCTCTAACAAATCACCAGTATTTTTTGCAGTTCAGTAAAAATGCACTTCCATCTGATGATGAAGATGTAGCTGTCGAAACGCTTAGCTGATAAAATGAATTACTTTTGACTGCCACAAATATTACAATATTTTCCTTTGTTAGCTATATGAATTTGAGAAATTTCATTCCTCGGCAATGATCATGGAAATATATGAAAGACTTTTCGGACATCCTTCATATACTATCAGCACATCCCTCACATCAGGCTCGATTCCAGGAAAAATTTAAGCTCTCGTCCTCTGTGTACGCCAGTCTTAATAGTGTAAGGCGTTCCACGAGGAACAAAGGCTCGTCTCTCGCTCTGTCGTTCACAGTGCTATTGCTTTTGAGAGAGATAATTTATTACTCATAACATTTATGACCTTTTTGTTGCTTTTCCCAGGGTATTTCCCCGGTTTACTTTCTACAACATGATTAGGTCGAGAGATAGAACATAATGAAAAAAAAAACACGTGTACACAATGTAAAATTTCACAGTGCTAATCCTGAAGATTAGTACACGACGCAACAAATACTGAGTAGTAAAGCGGAACAGTACTGGCCACGAGCGAATATCTGTTTTGAGCTGCGACCCATTTGCATTGCAGACCTCACGATGTATGCATGATAGAGGTCCGTACTAATAAACAAAATCTTCTCTACGACATTTGTATGAAGCTATATCATTTCAAGTTAGAAAACAATTTAGTGATGTTGCGAAAATGCCGCACACAACGATGAACGAGGTTTATGTGTCACCACACTTTCGAATGGTTTGATGTTAACGTATACCTCATTCTATTTAACACCATTCAATTAATATCTAACCATTTAATCTTCAGTGTTCTTCTATAATACATTATTTCAAAAACTTCTAATCGAGGACTAGTCAAACCAGGACTGTATGCGTGTAACCCTGTAAACGCGGCTGTTGTTATCTTAGCCGGCCGGGGTGGCCGAGCCGTTCTAGGAGCTACAGTCTGGAATCGCGCGACTGCTACAGCCGCAGGTTCGAATCCTGCCTCGGGCATGGATGTGTGTGATGTCCTTATGTTAGTTAGGTTTAAGTTCTAGGGGACTGATGACCTCAGATCTTAAGTCCCATAGTGCTCAGAGCCATTTGAACCATTTTTTGTTGTTATCTTACAAGACAGGAGTGCTCACACCACACATATCATGAAAATGTAGAATTAACGGCAGCAGTTGTTCATAGAAAATGTTGAAATAAAAGTCGTGTTTCATGGTCATGTTAATACGAATGAGTGGGCCCAAGTCACGATTAGAAAATCAGCCCCAAAACATCGTTGAACCCCCTCAGTCCTGAACTACGAACACCACGCACTATGGGCTAGACGTCGGTGCGTTCGATGCACCACTTGAGAAGGGGTAACAACAGTGACTCGTCAGATAATACTACACGCATTACAGCCACTTACTGTCCAGTTTCTGTGTTTTTTTGGCCTTCTGGGGATGTGGAGATTCGTGTGCCGCTGTGAGAAAAAACCTTTTGCGAGGTTCAGGACCCCAATGTCTATAGCAAGCAATTCCCTTCGCAGTTTCCTTCTCAGATACTTCAGATGTAATTTACCGAGGAAGCGCTTCAAAGCTTCCTTGGGACTTACAAGTGCACAACCGTCAACGGTGTCACTCCATCCAAAACACTGCACGTAAGCTGGCATCACAGCCTTTTGAGACCACCTGTATCTCGTGCTGTGGGCCCAGCTTGCATACAGGTCAATTTACGTGCGAAGTGCCCGTATATCGGCACGCACATTGAGGCAACATCGGGGGTAGACCCAAGAAGTCGTCGTCGGCCACAGGGAGGGTTAATTCTTTGACGTCGCAGATAAGTACATCTGTTTGACCTGCGACCATAACCAGTTCTCGCTACGACTACAGTCGCAGTCGCTGCCGCCTCCGTCCCCCAGCTGGACTCAAGATTCGTTACCAGCCCTCCCGCTATGCCTCCTACGTCACATACGATTTCCACCCCCGCGCCGCCACGCGCCAGAACATCGGTGAAAGGCTCACAATATGAGAATGTATAGACATGGAACTGTTCCCACCGTCCTGACCTTTCCTTAGCCCTGTTACACCAGCGCAGCTTGCTTTCTAGTGCGATTCCGCCTCTGTCATTCTGCAGTCCACAGCCAGGCTGCATGGGTTAGCCAGTACTGAGCCAGTGGTTTTGGATATATTTTTTGGGCGTTATTGCGCACCACATGCTGGGTACAGAGTCGTGGCAGGATATGGTGGAATGATGATATCAGCAAATCTTCTAAGGGAGCGTATAGAGGAAGCCATATGATTCGATTCGATGTGCTATACCGTCTGCTTTCTGTCGTCTTATTGTCAGATAGAAGGATCATACGTCACTAGGAAAGGAGTGGTTAGAGCTGGCAAAACAATAAACTGTAATCAGTCAAATCACCATCCAGGTATGGCGAACTTCATGACAGGCACGCCCATGGAAGGAAGTGATGATCATTACATTGCGAATAAGACGCTATCAATTGACATACTGTATTGTAGTGTACTGTATTAAAACAGGGACCTAGGAACGACGGAGAGCTTCTTCCCGAGGAAGCGATGAAGTTGGGATTTTCACTTACGACCATTTCACGAGTGTACCGTTAACATAAGAAATCCGGTGAAACATCAAGTCTCCAATATCGTTGCGGCTGGAAAAAGATACTGTAAGAAGGGGACCAACGACGACTGAAGAAAATCGTTCAACATGACAGAAGTGAAACCCTTCCGCAAATTGCTGCAGATTTTAATGCTGGCCCATCAACAAGTGTCAGAGTGCAAACCATTCAACGAAATGTCATCGATATGGGCTTTCGCAGCTGTCGTCGTATACCCGTGGTGACTGCACGATACAAAGCTTTATGCCTCGCCTGGGCCCGCCGACACTGACATTGGACTGTTGATGGCTGGAAACATGTTGCCTGGTCCGACGAACTCGTTTCAAATTGCATCGAGTGGATGGACGTGTATGGGTATGGAGACAACCTCTTGAATCCATGGACCCTGCGTGTCAGCAAGGAACTGTTCAAACTGGTGGAGGCTCCGTAATGGTGTGGGGCGTGTGGAGTTGTAGTGATATGGAACCCCTGATACGTCTAGATACAACTGTGACAGGTGACACGTACATAAGCGTCCTGTCTGATCACCTGCATCCATTCGTGTCCAATGTGCCTTCCGACAGACTTGGGCAATTCCAGCAGGACAATGCGACACCCTGCACGTCCAGAATTGCTACAGAGTTGATCCAGGAATACTTTTCTGAGTTTAAACCCTTCCGCTGGACACCAAACTCCCTAGACATGAACATTATTGTGCATATCTGGGTTCCCTTCCGACCTGCTGTTCGAAAGAGATCTATACCCCCTCGTACTCTTACGGATTTATGGTCAGTCGTGTAGAATGCATGGTGTCAATTCCCTCCAGCACTACTTCAGACATTAGTCGAGTCCATGCCACATCGTGTTGTGGCACTTCTGGGTGCTCGTGGTGGCCCCATATGATATTAGGTAGGTATACCAGTTTCTTTGGCTCTTCAGTGTGTATTGGCTATTACTAACAAAACGAGTTGTTATCTTGTCCTCTATTAAAATCCACCGATCGTTAGAGATAGGTCCTTAAAACTCTTAAAATATTGAGTTCAGTTGTTTCCTCGCCGGGTGATTCATTAATGTCGCCACTCACACTGGCCTCTTCGTAGTTGAAGAAAATGTACTGAGCCTGACTTGGAACAAGAGACCCGACACGTCATAAAATTTTAGAACACGTGTAATAATGTAACGATTGTCAGGTAGAACGGTGAATCAGTCTCAGGCCAAACAGAGTGTTGCCCTTATGTCAGCATATTAAACACATGTAGTGAAAAACATTGTATCGACAGTGGTATTTTACATTGTTCATATACTGGTGGAATACCACGCTGGACGAGGAACCTGTATGTCAATGGACAGTGTCTTACTCGCAGTTTGATGAGTGTCACTTCCTTCCATCGGTGGGGCTTGCGTGAGGTTTTCTATTCCTGGATGGTGATTTGATTGACCACTGTTCGTTGTTTACCACCTCCAACCACTCGTTTTCCGAGTGAAAGATTATCCTTCTATCCGACAATGCGACGATAGCAGGTGGAGGGAATAGTACACAGAATCTAATCACAATGCTTCCTCTACACACTTTCTTGACTGATTTGTTGATTGTATCAGTTCTCATATTCTCGGTACCCAGCGTGTGGCTAGCCACAGAATGTCTGGCCCAGTGCTGGCTAACCCAGGCAGCCTGGCTGAGGACTGTGGAAAGACAGAGGTAGAGTCACACCAGGCGGCTAGCTGCGCTGGTCCAACAGAGTTAAGGAAAGGTCAGAGCGGTGGGAGCAGTTCTATCTCTATACATTCTCATGTTCTGGCGAGTGGGAACGCGGAGGTGGAAGTTGTACCATGACGTAGGGGGCACAGTGGGAGGGCGAGAAGCATGGCTAGTGGTGAATCATGTGTCCAGCTTAGGGTCGGAGATGGCAGCGATTGCGATTGTAATTGCGGCGAAACATGGCTTTGGCACAGCCTGGGGTATGTTTCCAGAATGAGATTTTCACTCTGCAGCGGAGTGTGCTCAAACAGATGTGCTGTTCTGCAATGTCAAAAAACTGGTGCGACCTGTGGCCGACGATGACTCTTTGGGTCTATCCCCAATGTTGCCTCAATGTGCTTGCCAAAACACAGTAACTCTGCATGTAAGTGGACTTGTATGCAGGCTGGGCACACAGCACATGACGCAGGTGGTCTCCGCACGTTGTGATGCCAGCTCACTTTGCAGTATTTTGGCTGATCTATCCAGCTGACGGTTGTACACTGGTAGGTTCAAAGGACGTTGTGCAGGGTTTCCTCAGTAAATGACATCTGCAAGGCCTTCCGAACCATGTTTTGAATGTACGGATCATCTCATTCAGCCTTCGCATTGCATATGGGATGACAGGGGTTGGTGTTCAGATGTTCAATGCCATTATGGCGACAGATTGCTTGGAACTGCGTTGAAGCTCAGCACAAAACTATTTACACGGAAAATGGCAGAGTCTCTCATCGTGCATTCTCACCACGCGCAGCCACGTCACAAATTGTGGCAACACTTCGGCTCCTTTAATGCCCATGTTGGGTTTTAATGGCGAATTATTATCGTACTAGCAATACGTATTATACACAACATTGGTAACTAATGCAAATTAAACATTATACACGAAAGTAAAGGACGTCGACAGTGATTGCGAAATAAGTAGTGATGTGACCTGCAGCACTAGGTGTTAGTGTCGCTGTGCAAGTAGTTGACGGTCAACGTGTCTCGTCTTCAGTCGTTGAATCAGTTTGCTTCTGACATCTCGCCAATATTTTTTACGTCCCCCTCGTGGTATGTGCTAACGGTATTTCTTTGCTAGTCTCTCTTATCTTGATAAGTACAACACTGGTCCATATTGCTTTTAGCCTCTACGAGAACTAGTGTAGTAGGAGCTAAGAAAAACTGTATCAAACAACTCACAAAATATTAAACCAAATTCAGTCAAGTTTAGTGATAGTAAGTATTGCCTGCAGGAGAAACAGCGGCTGTTGAAATTTTTTCAGGGCAACCGCAAATGTGACTTGTGGCTGTCCTGAAAAATTTAATCTAAGTTATCTTAAGAACATTCGTTTTACACTAAGTCAGGCGAGACACGCTTGAAGTATTTACCGAATCCCGTCTTCTTGAAACAGCCAGCCAGGTAAAGGGGCCTCTTTTTCTATCTAAATTTACGCATCGTCTATGATTTTCTTCTTAAGAACGTAGTAAAATTCGTTTTCCTTTTCCAAATTTTATTTTATATATCACGTGTTTTTAATTAACAATGCAATTACGTTAAAGAGGGAATAAATAAAAGCACTAAGAGAAGTTGCAGAAAAAGATAAATAGACCATCTCTGCAGTTTTGTAACTAGTTTCTAGTAGCAAACGACCCACCATAGTTACCTACCAAGGCGGTGGATCACTCTGTAATGTTAATTAATAAATGAATAATAAATAATTAGTTTTACAGGAGAAATCGAACATTATTATTTTGAGAATTAAATGGTTTTACATCACTTGCACTTCTAGAACAATTTTAGTCTCTTACGAATCTCTTTATCTCAGATGGAGAGAGTAACCAATCGAATAATTATTCAATACCTTGTCGTCAATGAACCTTAACGTTATATTTTTTCAAAAAAATTTCTCTCTCACAAATATACGCGCTAATCTCGACAACAAGCTTTTTGCTCTTTCGGAACACTCAGAATTCACCATCACTTTCAATTTCGAAAGCAATCACGTCCAAATTAAGTTGCCGAAGAGAAACTGTCTGCATGCATAAAACTATTCACAGATGGAGCAGATAAAACGGCAAAGCAGATGCAACAGAAGTAAAACATTAGGATGAAACTGAGTAAAAGATAACAAATGTTTAACGATGAGCTCATAAATTTTGGTTTCGAAGTAAAATTAAAAATATGTTGGGAATAATGAGTTTTGCTATTTAGCGTAATGGGTATGAATAAGACGTTTAAATTCTGCGAGACAATACTTACTATGGCGTGCTAAAAAGTAATGCCTATGAATTTTTAATTTAATAACTCTTAAATCTTTTTAAATAAAAAAGATGTTTTTAACTTTCCCTTACTTTACGTCTATGATTACAAAATTGTTTGTCAACAGATTACAGCTTTCGGTCTATAATGACCATCTTCAGACCTGTTTTATAAAAACAGTGTCCTAATGTACTGCAGCCATAGTGGCATCATCAAATGTTAAATGTTGACGATGCCACTGTAGCTGCAGTACATTAGGACATTGTTTTTATAAAACAGATTTGAAGACGGTCATTATAGGCCGAAACCAATAATCTGTTGGCAAAACATTTTGTGACTATAGACGTTAAAGTAAAGGAAAATTATTTTATATACGGGTCACTGTTTTATTCGCGACAATGTCACATCTTTATGCTTCATGTCTACATATTTATTTCTCAAGAGTCACATTAGTGACACCTTTCTCCCAACGTGAAGCCAGTTTGTCGATACCGTCACGGCGTCATCGTAGAACGTTTGACTGTTGACGAAGCCATACCTCACCTCTGCTTTCACCGCTTCATTATCATCAAAGCGAAGTCTTTCAAGGTGTTTTTTAAAATTTTGAAACAGATGAAAATCGGATGGGATCAGGTTTAGGTTAGCACCACCGTTCCCTTCATCATGAGCACAAACAACCCAAAGTCTCTCATAACTGATGTCGATGCAATCATCACTGAAAAAAGCTTTCATTCCTCTCTGGACTCCAATCGGAGACACGTTTTCTGAGGATAGAAACTCGATTCACAAGCTGCGACATCGTCGCGAAAAAACACAGTGACCCGTATGTGTAATAAGTTTCCTTTAATTTACGTCTATGGTCACAATCTTTTCTGTTTAACAGATTACCGGTTTCGGTCTTTAATGACCATCATCAGATCTGTCTCATAAAAACCAAGTCCTAATAGTGGCATAGTCAACTGTTAAATGCGGAATCAGCACCAGCATCGTCAAATATATATAAATCACATCGCATGCACGAGTCATGTTGTTAGCTAAACTACTGCCTATTGCACGCTGTTTCCCACTCACTGACGCAGTTACGCAACACACCGCCATGTCAGACGCTGCAATTCGGTGCCCGTTAGCGACAGAGGAATGCAACTTGCGTCAGTCAAGCGAGAAAGTCGGCCGAGTTATATTCATGACATGTAATGCATCAACCATTATTGACAAAAGAATAAAAAAATTCTGAGGCATTACGTTTCAGCAAGCCCTCGTTTAAAATCCGGTTGGACGTGTCTAATGATCCGAAAAAGATAGGCCGGTAGGAAATTCGACGACCTTCGAACTGATATGACAAGCTTGGAGAGTGTGGTTTTCCATCGCAAACTGTGGATCGTTTCTCCCTAATTTGCAATGAAAATGGAACTCAACAACTTCCGTGATCTGTAAGCATGAAACTGCAGAACCAGATGGCAATACTCTTACGCTACACTCTAACCGAAATTAGAATTTAATTTGAGGAAATGGGTATTTATGTTCTGATCTGACGTTTTTCATTTATCCAAATGATAGTATAATTACTCAAAATGATTTTGAATATGGAGAAAAGAGGCATATTGATGGAGAGTTCGCTAATGTAAAACAGCTAGATTCTGACTAACGTAAGTGATCAGCTCTACTGGGAAGTTTCAGAAGTTAGTTCTCAAAGCTCATTGTCGAGAATAATTGCTTTTATAAGTGTTGCATTTCAGGTTCATTGAGAGTGTGTGCTTGTAGGTCCTTAACAGCTGACGCTGAGTAGATGTTTCAACACTATCCATACGGTTATATTCTTCACGGACTACTGTTTCATTCGCTATAATGAATTCAAATGGAAAAGCTTAACTCTGAGGCTAGCGTTACAGCGCAAGACGGCTTATTCTTAATATTTGATAGCATGGATATCCTAACACACGGCAATATCACATATTAGGCACACTATCTCATATTAGGGTAACTTCAGCTTTCCACCATAGTAGCTGGATACAGATTCATATTTACCAACTTGTTCGACAATTTTGTGAACTTTGTGAAGCCATCTGGTGACGTTCCTGTTGTGCTTATACTTAATGGGCACGTATCACATTTGTGTGACAGGCAAGGAAAAAGAAAATCGTGTCCACATCATCTGTTTATCGCCTCAATCCACGCATAAAATGCTCCTCTTTCTTGGAATTCGTGAGACTGTTTGAAATGCATTATCCCTAAGAGTTAGGAACCTGGTAAGCAAATAACGTATGTCAAGTAGCAACATCATTTTTTATTACAAGGTTATATGGAGTGGCCTACTTTGAGAGCAGTAACAACGGAAAGTGCCATAAACGCTTTCTGGAAAACCGGAGTTTCCCGTGTAACAGGTATATACTTTGCAATACACCAGGAGTTCGAGATACAAGACGCAAACAACGGAGTAAATGTGAATGCAAAAAGCATCCGACCAGCTCCCAATATCAGCAACCTACACAAGGAGCCACTATATCCAGTACAAACAGCGCGTTCAGAATCTGTTAAGTATCTAACATCGTCTCCATACAGAGAACGTTTGGAGCATTTCAAACAGAAAAAAGCTGTAGCAGAATGGGAAATGTAATCCTCCATTCATTCGGAGTTTGATCATATTTAACTGAGGACAGTGCTTCTGATGTGCAATGTGAAGAAGACACTGGATGCAGATTCTTTAGTGTTCGTTTCTCTGAGTATTAGCATAGAATAATGAACACAGTGTTTGGAATTCTGTCGATGTGCTCCCGAAGAATGTTAACTTGAAAATGAGCTTTTGTATGCCCTGATTGCAGCTCTTTTTGCACTATAAACACAGAAAATGCCGAAGAGGTAGCATGGAACGGAATATTATCATTTACGGTTTTACTGTTCTTAAATTGGTCGATATTAAGTGTTCTCCTGTCTCATATTAGGATACCATTTCTATTTCAATTGAAATTGACTTGTTTCTGCTGTTTTCGAATTTACATGTATTGAGTGTTGGGTAGCACGAAATTAATAAATAAAATTTAAATTACAATGGTTTCACGTAGATTTCCAATTAACAAACATACATATAAAGTGCAGTAATGTGAGATGAGAAAAGTTTCACATCAGGGATGAGCCTAATATGTTGTCCACCCGCCACTGGAATCAATTACCTGCCTCATCCGACAAGACATTGAGGCGGCCAGGCTCTGGAAATGTGTCTCATCGTCAGCGAGACTTTTTCATGTGTGCCGGCCGCAGTGGTCTCGCGGTTAAGGCGCTCAGTCCGGAACCGCGCGACTGCTACGGTCGCAGGTTCGAATCCTGCCTCGGGCATGGATGTGTGTGATGTCCTTAGGTTAGTTAGGTTTAAGTAGTTCTAAGTTCTAGGGGACTGATGACCACAGAAGTTAAGTCCCATAGTGCTCAGAGCCATTTGAACCAATTTTTTCTTTCATGTGTGCAACGTTAGTTCCCACAGTTGATCAGGGGTGCATGAGACTGGTGTCGCCCAGTGTGAGTTCATGTGATGCTACTTTTTGGCCCATAAATTTTTCGGCCCTCGAATAGATCTGCCGATCAGGTCGACGTCACTCTGTTGCGAAAACCATTCCTGAACTATTCGACACGTGAAAACCGGTGAGTGGTCACGCTGGAAATGGATCACTCCACTGGGATAGTGCATGCTCACACTCGGCACCATAGTATGTTTCATGACGTTCACATATTGATGTGTTATGAGGTAACAATAAATTCGATGCAGCATCCTTGTCCCATCAGATGACATCCATCCCCAGCAAGAGACAATGCTATGACATATACGCCAATGTTGCGCCACAGACGTGCTCCTGTGGCCTGTAGACCATCACCGGACCGTGATTCACTGAGCTAAGCATTGACTCATCTTGAAAGATGACATTGTGCCGGTCACGGTCAACGTTAAAATTAGTGAAGCCAAGTTTATAAAATTTTTGATCATAACAAAGGGCTCTAAGGCCAGCATTCCGTAATCGGTTGCGAACGATTTGCGCGCACGCAGGGAAATTGGTCTCATTCTTAAGTTGGACGTCGTTTAAAAACAGACATTCCATAAAGGTGGCATCTAACAAGTTGTCTAGCAGAGGCGTCGATAACATCCCAGCCCCGACTCTGGAAGCCGGCAAATTACTCTTGTCGTGCCACCGCTTTATCTACACTACTGGCCATTAAAATTGCTACACCAAGAAGAAATGCAGATGATAAACAGGTATTCACTGGACAAATATATTGTACTAGAACTGACATGTGATTACATTTTCACGCAATTTGGGTGCATAGATTCTGAGAAATCAGTACCCAGAACAACCATCTTTGGCCGTAATAACGGCCTTTATACGCCTGGGCATTGAGTCAAACAGAGCCTGGATGGCGTGTAGAGATACAGCTGTCCATACAGCTTCAACACGATACCACAGTTCATCAAGAGTGGCGTATTGTGACGAGCCAGTTGCTCGGCCACCATTGACCAGACGTTTTCAATTGGTGAGAGATCTGGAGAATGTGCTGCCCAGGGCAGCAGTCGAACATTTTCTGTATCCAGAAAGCCCCGTACAGGACCTGCAACATCCGGTCGTGCATTATCCTGCTGAAATGTACAGTTTCGCAGGGATCGAATGAAGTGTAGAGCAACGGGTTGTAACACACCTGAAATGTAACGTCCACTGTTCAAAGTGCCGTCAATGAGAACAAGATGTGACCGAGACGTGTAACCAATGGCACCCCATACCATCACGCCGGGTGATACGCCAGTATGGCGATGACGAATACACGCTTCCAATGTGCGTTCACCGCGAAGTCGCCAAACACGGATGCGACCATCATGATGCGGTAAACAGAATCTGGATTCATCCGAAAAAATGACGTATTGCCATTCGTGCACCCAGGTTCGTCATTGAGTACGCCATCGCAGGCACTCCTGCTTGTGATGCAGCGTCAAGGATAACCGCAGCCATGGTCTCCGAGCTGATAGTCCATGCTGCTGCAAACGTTGTCGAACTGTTAGTGCAGATGGTTGTCTTGCAAACGTCCCCATCTGTTGACTCAGGGATCGAGACGTGGCTGCATGATCCGTTACAACCATGCGGATAAGATGCCTGTCATCCCGACTGCTAGTGACACGAGGCCGTTGGGATCCAGCACGGAGTTCCGTATTACCCTCCTGAACCCACCGATTTCATATTCTGCTAACAGTCATTGGGTCTCGTCCAACGCGAGCAGCTAAGTCGCGATACGATAAACCGCAATCGCGATAGGCTACAATCCGACCTTTATCAAAGTCGGAAACGTGATGGTACGCATTTCTCCTCCTTACACGAGGCATCACAACAATGTTTCACCAGGCAACGCCGGTCAACTGCTGCTTGTGTATGAGAAATCGGTTGGATGGTTCAAATGGTTCAAATGGCTCTAAGCACTATGGGACTTAACATCTGTGGTCATCAGTCCCCTAGAACTTAGAACTACTTAAACCTAACTAACCTAAGGACATCACACACATCCATGCCCGTGGCAGGATTCGAACCTGCGACCGTAGCAGTCGCGCGGTTCCGGACTGCGCGCCTAGAACCGCTAGATCACCGCGGCCGGCAAATCGGTTGGAAACTTTCCTCATGTCAACACGTTGTAGGTGTCGCCTCCGGCGCCAATCTTGCGTGAATGCTCTGAAAAGCTAATCATTCGCATATCACAGCATCTTCTTCCTGTCGGTTAAATTTCATTTCTGTAGCACGTCATCTTCGCGGTGTAGCAATTTTAATGGCCAGTAGTGCACTTTGAGTGCAGCGAGGTTCAACGCTGCACCTAGCTGACGCTTCGGGCACTGAAATCATCATGCTGGACATTTGCCAGGACGCTATTTCTCGTTTTTGCTGAGATATTCTGGCAGTAAATTACTGTGGCTCAGTAGGGTATGTTCAACGTACCTCAGTTATATTCGTGTTTCGCTTGCAATACACCAACAAACAATAAAATGTAAAAAAGAGATATGGTATGGATGTGATGCTTCAGTGGAAGCCCAGAGCTTTAAATGTTGCCGCGCGGCTACCACGTAACTATATCACGGAACTATACTGCTCAAAAGAATTATGGGAACACCTGTATCACCATCCGGCACGTTAAATGTATTTTGATGCAGGTGGTACCTGTGGTCATGTATTGTATGGCTTGAGATCTTCGCTTTCTGTGTGAGCAACAATTAAAGTCTTTCGCCATAGCTCGGCTGTGTTATGCATTACACTGTCAGGTGGCCCCTGCGAAGGATGTGACTATCCGTGTCCCTGCGTGCTCTAGAGAAGTACAAAATGGTTCAAATGGCTCTGAGCACTATGGGACTTAACATCTGAGGTCATCAGTCCCCTAGAACTTACAAGGGAACCTCCCCATCGCACCTCCCTCACATTTAGTTATAAGTTGGCACAGGGATAGGCCTTGAAAAACTGAACACAGATCAATCGAGAAAACAGGAAGAAGTTGTGTGGAACTATGAAAAAATAAGCAAAATATACAAACTGAGTAATCAATGCGCAAGATAGGCAACATCAAGGAGACTGTATGTTACGGAGCGCCGTGGTCCCGTGGATAGAGGGAGGAGCTGTGGAACGTGAGGTCCTTGTTTCGAGTCTTCCCCCGAGTGAAAATTTTACTTTCTTTATTTTCGCAAAGTTACGATCTGTCCGTTCATTCATTGACGTCTCTGTTCACTGTAATAAGTTTAGTGTCTGTGTTTTGCGACCGCACCGCAAAACCGTGCGATTAGTAGACGAAAGGACGTGCCTCTCCAATAGGAACCGAAAACATTTGATCGCAAGGCCATAGGTCAACCAATTCCTCCACAGGAAAACACGTCTGATATATTCTATACGACACTGGTGACGGCATGTGCGTCACATGACAGGAATATGTTGTCGACCCATCTAACTTGCACACTTGGCGAATGGGTAAAAAGATTCTTCTACCTTGCCCGATTTAGGTTTTCTTGTGGATGTGATAATCACTCCCGAAAAAATGATGAAAACATAAGAGTTTGTCACATAAACTGCTACAAATGAATGCAACAGTTTCACAGTCGCACAATTTTCCCTGTGCTCTGTCAAAACATTGTCTGAAAATAAAAAATTAAACTTTACACTCGAGAGAAGATTTGAACCAAGGACCTCTCGTTCCGCAGCTGCTCACGCTAACCACGGGACCACGGCGCTCGTAAGCTCACACGTTCCTTGATGTTGCATACCATGCGCTTCGACTACTCAGTTTGTATATTTTGCTTATTTTTTTCACAGTTCCACACAACTTCTTCCTGTTTTCTCGATTGATCTATGTTCAGTTTTTCAAGGCCTATCCCTGTGCCAACTTATAACTAAATCTGAGGGGGGTGCGATGGGGAGGTTCCCTTGTTAGAACTACATAAGCCTAACTAACCTAAGGACATCACACACATCCATGCCAGAGGCCGGATTCGAACCTGCGACCGTAGCGGTCGCGCGGTTCCAGACTGAAGCGCCTAGAACCGCTCGGCCACATCGGCCAGCTAGTACACAGACGGCCGTTGGCATTTGTGTGTGATGTATTCAACCAAGCACATGCTATGCGACATTTTACTGCAGCCCATGTTGCAAGGGCAGTTCATTTGATCCAAGAAGAATGGACTTCTAGTCAAGTTGCTACAGATACCAATATATCTCCAGCCATATACTGTTACACTTGCTACAGGGAGACAGGTCAATGCACAATGCAAGTTGGACAAGGTCGCCGGTACATTACGACCACACGTGAAGACCGATAATCTGGCCATCTCTGCTTTGCGTCGTTGTATGGCTACCCTCAGAGCACTGCAAGACGATCTCAGAAGGGAAATGGAGTATTTGTGTCCGATCAGACTGTAAGGAACAGGTAACGGGGAAGGACCTTACGACCCAGATGCCCTGTTCGGCTATCCCGCTTGACACAACATTCTCGCAGCTCGCCTTGAGTTCCGCCTTTCCCATGTCACCTGCAACTTCGCCTCTGGCGATACGTGTTATTCAAAATGGTTCAAATGGCTCTGAGCACTATGGGACTCAACTGCTGAGGTCATTAGTCCCCTAGAACTTAGAACTAGTTAAACCTAACTAACCTAAGGACATCACAAACATCCATGCCCGAGGCAGGATTTGAACCTGCGACCGTAGCGGTCTTGCGGTTCCAGACTGCAGCGCCTTTAACCGCACGGCCACTTCGGCCGGCAACGTGTCATTCAGAGACGATTCCAGATTTTCTCTGGCCCAAAGTCGACATATCGCGGTAAGTGGCATCCAGGAAGTCGACTGATTGGGCTAAGGTTCTGTAATGGTGTGGGGAGGCATCAGTGCTGACAGCTATACAGATCTTGTCATTGTCCATGATAGCTTTACCGCTACGCAGTATAACGAGCAGATATTTGTAAACTGTGTGGTGGCTTGTCCATGCGTTTGTGGCCCTGAATCCCTTCTCGTGTATGATAATGCCGGGGCCCGTGTGGTTTATGACGCCAAGAATGCCAGGCAAAGCCTGGACACTGAAGTGATGGGATGGCCAGCGCTGAGTACCGACCAAGGCCACATCGAGCGCGATATACGTGACAGACTTGTTCGAGATCGTGTTTCCACTACAAACTGTCCAAAATTCTCCAGGGCTCTTGTTGAAGATAGGAAGGTATGCCACAGGTGAGCTATGTGGACTTATACTGAGTTTGTCATGTAGAAGTTAGGTGGTGATAAATGCTCAGACAGGACATACGTGTTATTGAAGCTGTCAAAGTCCAATGAAAAGTGCCCAGAATATGTCCACTTTGTTTTCGGCACCTGTCGTACATTTCAATTCTTGAATGAGATTTTCACTCTGCAGCGGAGTGTGCGCTGATATGAAACTTCCTGGCAGATTAAAACTGTGTGCCGGACCGAGACTCGAACTCGGGACCTTTGCCTTTCGCGGGCAAGTGTTCTACCAACTGAGCTACCCAAGCACGACTCACGCCCCGTCCTCACAGCTTTACTTCTGACAGTACCTCGTCTCCTCCCTTCCAAACTTTACAGAAGCTCTCCTGCGAACCTGCTGAAAATCTCATTCTGGAAACATCCCCCAGGCTGTGGCTAAGCCATGTCTCCGCAATATCCTTTCTTTCAGGACTGCTATTTCTGCAGGTTCGAAGGGGGATTCTGCAAAGGTGGAAGGTAGGAGACGAGGTACTGACAGAAGTAATGCTGTGAGGACAGGGCGTGAGTCGTGCTTGGGTAGCTCAGTTGGTAGAGCGCTTGACCGCGAAAGGCAAAGGTCCCGAGTTCGAGTCTCGGTCCGGCACACAGTTTTAATCTGCCAAGAAGTTTCATATCAGTTCGCACTCCGCTGCAGAGTGAAAATCTCATTCTGGAAACATCCCCCAGGCTGTGGCTAAGCCATGTCTCCGCAACATCCTTTCTTTCTGGAGTGCTAGTTCTGCAGGTTCGGAGGAGAGCTTCTGTAAAGTTTGGAAGGTAGGAGACGAGGTACTGCAGAAGTGAAGCTGTGAGGACGGGGCGTGAGTCGTGCTTGGGTAGCTCAGTTGGTAGAGCACTTGCCCGCAAAAGGCAAAGGTCCCGAGTTCGAGTCTCCGTCCGGCAAATAGTTTTAATCTGCCAGGAAGTTTCATTCCAATTCTTGTTATGTGAATAAACGAGAATGTAACGATCGTTATTTGCGTGCGGAAATTGTGAAAGATAAATGTATAAATTTAGAACAAACCCAGTCGTCAGCAGATTTCGAAAGTCATGTTCCTCTAATTCTTTTGAGCAGTGTGTATAAAATTATCGTTATTTGTTTATTCGAGACAGAAGCAGCTCGGCGTTCCAAAGAGATAAAAGTGAGCCTATATGTAAAACAATATGCAGTAATTATGCGAAATCATAGTAAATCAAAAAGGTCTGTAAGCAAAATCGTTACAATAAGAATAGAACAAACGCACGGCTAAAAGTGTGTCGCATGTGGTGCTCCCGCCATCGCCAGTTTGTGTTGCGTTACCTCTTGTGCAAGATATACACAAGCGAAGGTACCTGAGTACATCAAGTCATGCGAATAGTTCTGTTTTATGGACTGTATAGTGGCCCCACCGTCTGACCCCAGAATACGTGGTACTCCTATGATGGCGAATACATCGAGAAGGCACGGATGGTAGGAGGGGTGGTTGAGCACGAGATTCGCTCCACATAAGTGAAGATCGAGTGGGTGTCAACACCAAAAACCACGTAGCTTTTTGAAACTGCCTAGCAAAATCAACATGGACCGTCTACCACAGGTGGCCAGCGTTGGCCCATGGCGAGAAATGTCGCGCAGAGGCCGCTTCATTACGGGGGCAGCCACGACAGGAATAGCAGGTGCGTCCAATGTTAGCGTCAATGTGGAGACAATAGTTATGATCCCGGGCCAACGTTTCCAGATGCGTTATTCCCCAATGCGATTCATCAAGGTGCTGGAGGGTATGGGGGCGGAGTGATGACCAGGCGTTCAGATCTTTTCGTGCCAACGTTAAGACGCCCTTGGTGGCATTGAACGGGCATCCAACGTGCAATAACTGCGAAGGGCAATGTTATAAACATGTTCTCGCCTCCTCTTCTGTAACACAAATAACATTTTGCGCAAGACCAGGTCACTAGGAAGACGCTGTGGCTACCTCACTTGCCGTCAGTCGGAATTCGTCAAGGATGCTGTTGACCCAGGGAAAAAGAAAAATTGCTTCCTGGCGGATGAATCCTGCATAGGGACAACAGGAAGCCAGAACATGGCGTCTGCGTTGGCATATTGGGTGGTGCAGCGAGCCGGCCGCGGTGGCCGAGCGGTTCTAGGCGCGTGACTGCTACGGTCGCAGGTTCGAATGCTGGCTCGGGCATGGATGTGTGTGATGTCCTAAGGTTAGTTAGGTTTAAGTAGTTCTAAGTTCTAGGGGACTGATGCCCACAGATGTTAAGTCCCATAGTGCTCAGAGCCATTTTTTTGGTGCAGCGAATGTTGATTTCATAGTGGCACCCGCTTAAAACAATGCCGTCTTTTCTGGAAGATTAGAAAAATGCCCGAAAAACAAAATTAAGGGTTTATGGTCAGTTAGCAGGTGGAGTTTGCTGTGGCATAAATGTACACATATATACACATTGAACCGCCGAAGAAACTGGTATAGGCAGATATTTGTAAAAAGGCAGAATAGGCGCTGTGGTTGGTAACGCCTACATAACACAATAAGTGTCTGGCGTAGTTGTTAGATCGGTCACTCCCGCTACAATGGCAGGTTATCAAGATTTAAGTGAGTTTGAATGTGGTGTTATGGTCGAAGCACGAGCGATGGGACACAGCATCTCCGAGGTAGCGATGACGTGGGGATTTCCCGTAAGACCATTTCACAAATGTACCGTGAATATCAGGAATTCAGTAAAACATCAGATCTCCGACACTGCGCCGCGTGGGGTAGCCGGGCGGTCTAGGGCGCTTTGCCACGGTTCGCGCGGCTCTCTCCGTCGGCGGGTCGAGTCATCTCTCGGGCATCGGTGTGTGTGTGTGTGTGTGTGTGTGTGTGTGTGTTGTCCTTAGGGTAATTTAGTGTAAGTTAGTTTAAGTAGTGTGTAAGCCTAGGGATGGATGACCTCTGCAGTTTGGTCCCATAGGAACTTACCACCAATTTCCAATTTTTCCACATCGCTGCGGCCGGAAAAAGAGCCTGCACGAACGGAACCAACGACGACTGAAGAGAACCCTTCAGCATGGCAAAAGTGCAACCTTTCCACAAATTGCTGCAGATTTAAATGCTGGGCCATCAACAAGTGTCAGCGTGCGAACTATTCAACGAAACGTCGATATGGGCTTTCGGAGCCGAAGGTCCACTCGAGTACCCTTGATGACAGCACGACATGAAGCTTTACGCCTCGCCTGGGCCTGTCAACACCGACATTGGACTGTTGATAACTGCAAACATGTTCCAGGGTCAGATGAGTCTCCTACCAAATTGTATTGAGCGGATGGACGTGTGTGGGTATGGAGACAACCTCGTGAATCCATGGATCTGCATGTCAGAAAGGGACTGTTCAAACTGGTGGAGGCTCTGAAGTGGTATGGGGCGTGTGCAGTTGGAGTGATATGGGATTCCTGATACGTCTTGATACGACTCTGTCAGGTGACACGTATGCAAGTTCCTGTCCTGCATCCACTCATGTCCATTGTGCATTCCGACGGACTTGGGGAATTCCAGCAGGGCAATGCGAAACCCCACACGTCCAGAATTGCTACAGAGTGGCTCCAGCAACGTTCTTCCGGTGGCCACCAAATTCCCCAGACATGAACATTATTGAGCATATCTGGGATGCCTTCCAACGTGCTGTTCAGAAGAGATCTCCACACCTTCTTAGTTTTACGGATTTATGGACAGCCCTGCAGGATTCATGGTGTCAGTTCCCTTCAGCACTACTTCAGACTTTAGTCGAATCCATACCACGTCGTGCTGCGGCACTTCTGCGTGCTCGCAGGGGTCCTGCAGGATATTAGACAAGTGTACCAGTTTCTTTGGCTCTTCAGTGGATCTTGGCCTGGTAAATGATGAAAGCCCAATTCTCAATTTGCGAACCCGAGAAGCAGTGCTGCAGTCAACGCTTTGGGTGCGAAGATGATTGGCTGTTCAAACTATCCAACAACTTACGGAACGAAACTGTCTGAAGTTGGGAAGTGTCCGTTTTGTCAATGGCCGGTCCGGTGAATAAGACATGAATAAGGGATGAGACAAGGCACCGCGTTGAGACAGTCGTTAAGGGCCAGAAAATACCGTTGACAGGCGACCTACCACACAGATTAGCCGCCCTTTCTGCCCAGCCGATTTAGGGGATCTGCGATTTGCGTCACTTGGGGAATGAACTAAATGTAGTAAGTGATTTTACGCTGGAATGAATTTTAGTAGGAGTCGGCATATTAGTGACAGGGTCGGCGTAATCGCGTGTGGGTATGAGGTTCTTTTGACTAAAACTAAAATTGTGCCCTGAATATATAACGCGCGGTGAGGGGGGGGGGGGGGGTTTAAGACACTGCACTTTTACAACTGACAGTGCGAGTTGTTTTCTTGGAAACTTATGAAAAGGAATTCGCTGTTGTTGCTGTATCTGCGTGTGTCGACCCAGTTGTGATATTATGCAAGTAATTAACAGTATGTGGGAGACTCTGAATTAGTTTTTCTTAATACTTTTGGAAAAATGGCAGCCCTACTACCAAGCCCAAACGGTAAGAGATTGTACCTGTATAAGCTGAACGGCGCATTTAAGGTTAGATACACTTTCCTTAGATCTGTCTTTGAAAAATACTACCCGCCGCTAGTTTAGTTAACAAATCTTCCAGGTGAGGTACAGGACAGAGATCAGTATTTGACTGGGTATTTGTTGTGGGCATAAGATCAATACAAACGTGCAAAGATTCCTTAGGAGTTTTAAGGAAAAACATAGGCATCCGTTCATGGACTGGTTGAAACTGGGGAAATGCCGCCTTGATCTTGAAGTCGTATGAGTTGTGCATGAACATCCCCTCTAGCTACAAGTGGCTTTGGGCGAGTTCTACAATAATTTGGCAGTGGTGGAAGCTTCATGGCGATGTGAGCGTAAAATCACGTGCGCATCCAAGAGTTGTTTCAAAAATATCTCATTTTACAAATCCCACAGCGCATCAAGGTCAGGAAAAAGAACTGTTTTAGACGATAAATTGACATGGTCCACTGCTTTGACACCGAAACTGTTAAAGGCCTGTATGCTGAAAATGTTAACAGCAGTAGAGGAGTGCACAACAAAGAGGGTTAGTGCACATTCGACGTTTTTGCACTGTCAGCGACAGTCCTCCAATGAGAAGGGTGGCCTTGCGGCAGTGAGGCACAACCTGGCTCTGTGCCCTTCGCAGCGATGGAGAGCTGAGCGGCCAGCGGGTGTCCTCACTAATTAATGAGACGGCAGCGCCAGTGTCTGGCTGTAATTTCACGGACCGGCTGTTAAGTGTGAGTTCCAATGTAAGGTTCCGCAGCGGCGAGCAATTCGCCTGCTGTGCAGTGGTGACGATGTGGACCGATGTGCTTGCCGCAGGCGCAACAGTCCGCTGCACGGTCCGGAATGCCGGCCGCCGCAGTCATGGCAGAACTGGAGTTTCTTCGACTTGAGTGAAGCGCGTCACAAGCCGAGAGGGAGGACGTTCCTGAACCGTCCGGTTAACATTATATAAAATTTCACTCGATGCTGAGGGGGAGCAGAATGATTGATTACTTAAACCTCTCGCAAGATGACAGCGATCCGGAGGGCTGTAAACTTGGATGAGACCGAGGCAGAAAAAGAAGATGATGAGTCATAATCATCCCCGATAGCTAAATGGTAGCCGGCACGGTAACTCAGCGTGTTCGGTCAGAGGGTTAGCTGCCGTCTGTAATTAAAAAAAAAATGAGTTAATGGATCAACGACGAACTGAAACGGATGTCTTGCGACGTCCGCCCCGAGCAGATACAACGAACGAAAGTGGGATTAAAAAAAAAAATCTGCGTAACGGACTCCGTCCTAAGGGGCCCGAGTTCGATTCCCGGCTGGGTCGGGCATTTTCTCCGCTCAGGGACTGGGTGTTGTCTTGTCTTCATCACTTCATCATCATTTTATACGCCGGCCAGGGTGGCCGAGCGGTTCTAGACGCTACAGTCTAGAACCGCGTGACCGCTACGGTCGCAGGTTCGAATCCTGCCTCGGGCATGGATGTGTGTGCCGTCCTTAGGTTGTTAGGTTTAAGTAGTTCTAATTTCTAGAGGACTGCTGACCTCAGATGTTAAGTCCCATAGTGCTCAGAGCCATTTGAACCATTTGAACCATCATTTTATACCCATCCGGCGCGCAGGTCGCCCAATGTGACGTCGAATGTAATAAGACCTGCACCAAGGCGGCCGAACCTGCCCCGTAAGGGGCCTCATGGCCAATGACGCCAAACGTTCATTTCCATTTCCATCAGTTGACTGCTGCTTGTGATAGCGAAAAGCTATCTTCGATCCCTGAACATCACTTGTGAAAGCATTTTAAGCTTCAGAAGCAACTCTGAAAGATTTAGCAGTTTTCATCGCTTCACTAAGACTAGGATCGGAAGTGGCCAAAACTTTCCCTGTCGGGGGCAAGGCACAAAATACCGTATATAGCTCTGACCCTCCAAGTCGTCAGTCCCTTCTGCTGAAGACTATTTGTGCATGTTGTTTATGACACTGATTAAAATGGAGCTTAGTAGCAACAATGTGTGACTGAAGACCGCAGTGCAGGTAACTGTGGCCGAGTGGTTCCAGGCGCTTCAGTCCGGAACCGCGCTGCTGCTACGGTCGCAGGTTCGAATCCTGCCTCGGGCATGGATGTGTGTGATGTCCTTAGGTTAGTTAGGTTTAAGTAGCTCTAAGTATAGGGGACTGATGAGCTCAGATGATAAGTCCCATAGTGCTTAGAGCCTTTTTTTTTTTTTAATGTAAGACCGCAGTTTCGGTTATCAGAGCACATAGTTCAAACAACTAGTGTTTGAGAGGGGTCGTAACTTTTGAAACACTTAGTACAAACACTACTAGGAGAGAAAAGTTGCTGCTTTCCAGAAATGCTATAAGCAAGACAGTCTAGTTCAAAACGTTGAATGTACACGTCGCAACTCTTTGAAGCCTCGGCAACACAAGTGAACGACGGTAGAGGCGCAGCCGTGTCCTCTGATGACATTGTTGCTGCTGTTAATGTAAGAGACGCAGAAGAACGGCGTGTTTTCCCTGGTATTGCTACTGTTGCAGTGACAGCTGTCACTGGTACTGTACCTCTTGAGCTGAAGACTGTTGCTGTTGTTGTTGGAGGTACTACTGTCTAAGTTGCTGAAACTTGAGACACTGACGCTGGGTGCGAATGTCTCGCCAAAGCACAACAGGGTAAGACCTCCTCGCCACTTTTCTGTTGGTCCCTGATGCTAACATGTAACCCATCAACAAAATCAAGATCGTCGAGAGCAGAACACTGAATGAACACAATAACGAGAACAAGAAAGTCCAAGTAAAATTCAGGGTCGAAATTCAATACGCAGAACGGCGTGGTCGATACTAGCTCCTGCACAGATTGTACTAGACTTAATCACGGCTGGCTGCCTGACCCCCGCCTGCCCGTCTGCCTGCCTGGCTGATCCCTGAGCCTCGGCCCATGTGGCACGCTGCGTACGCCTCTGCTCGCGAACGTCAGTAGCGATTTGTAGTGCCTCTGAGCTGCGATCGGTATCAGCCATTGATTGGGATATTAACGCCTTCATGTCGTTTTCTTACAGCTTTTGGTAGCTGCGTAACTGATAGGTCTTCAAAAGAAACATAGAACATTCAGGCATAAGGCAGCTGCCGGTACGATGGAAATAGGAAAACCAGGAAGAAGAGCGTGTCGCCAGCTTCAGCCCTTGCAGATATCAGAAATAGGTCTTCCCTCTCCAAGGCACTGTTAATTCTACGCAACGTATTTGCTTGATGTCTCAAATGTGTAATTTTGGTGGATGAATTCTAAGAGAATGTAGCTCATCTGTGAAGGAGACCACATGTAGAACACTCTTGCTAACAATTCTTGAGTACTGCTCGAGTGTCTGGGATCCTCACAGGGTCGTACTAAAGGAAAACATCCAAGCAATTCACAGGCGTGCAGCTACATTTCGGAAATCCTCCACGCACTCAAGTGGGAACCTATGGAGGGACGACGGCGTTCTTTCCGTGAAACATTAGTGAGAATGTTTAGAGAACCGGTATTTTCGACTGACTGTAGAATGATTTTTCTGCTACCACCCTACATCTAGCTTAAGGAGCGCGAAGATGAGAGAAATCAGGGCTCGTACGGAGGCATATAGACCTTTGTCTTTCCCTCGCTCCATTTGCCAGTGGAACAGGTAAGGGAACGACCAGTACTGCCACAAGGTACCATCCGCCAAGCACAGTATGACTGCCTGCAGGTATGTGTATATACGAGGTGCTGCAATAAAGTAATGAGACTGATGTGAAAAAAATGTTGCTTACCGTTTTAGTCAAGTTCAGTGTTGTCTCCTTCAGAGTAGTTCCCTTCTGATTGCACACACTTTTTCCAGCGCTTCTGCCATTGATGGTAACATTTCTTGAACTCATCTTCTGTAATATCCTCCAAGACCCTCGTCACAGCTTTTAGAACATCTTGTGTTGTTTGAAAATGGTGTCCCTTGACCGCCGTTTTGACTCTCGGAAATAGAAAACAGTCGCACGGAGCGATATCTGGTGAATAAGGTGGCTGTGGTAGTACTGAAATTTGTTTTGAGGTTAAAAATTGCTGTACTGACAGAGCAGTATGGGAAGGTGCATTATCGTGATGCAAAATCCAATTATCAGCATTGTTGGCACGGACATGAACTCTTTTACGAAGTGTTTCTAAAATTTCTTTGTAGTAATATTGGTTAATTGTTTGTCCAGGAGGCACCCAATCTATATTGACAATTCCCTTGGTATCAAAGAAGCACAAAAGCATGCATTTCACTTTCGACTTTGACATTCGAGCTTTTTTTTTGTCTGGGTGATCCCTTTGAGCACCACTGCCGACTTTGGCGTTTTGTCTCTGGATCGTACTGAAAAAAACAACTTTCACCACCAGTGATAACACGGCTCAACAATTCTGGATTGATTTCCGTTTGCTCTAATAGATCGGCTGCCACATTTTTCCGTGTTTCTCTTGTGGTGTGAGATTTTTGGGGACCATTTTTGCACAAATATTTCTCATACCAAGATCCTCAGTTATTATTAGACGGACCGTTTCTCAGTTGATGTTCAGTTCTTCTGCAATCATTTCCATGGATAATCTTCGATCAGATCGTACGAGTTCACGCACCCAGGCCAAGTTGACATCCGTCTGTGAGGTTGATGGTCGTCCACTGCGGTCTTCATCTTCAGCATTCGTTCTGCCTTCACTAAACATTTTATGCCAATGAAAAACTTGAGCTCTTGACATAACCTCCTCTCCAAAAGTCTTCTGAAGCTTACCATAAGTTGTCGTCTCGTTTTCACCCAATTTAACGCAAAAAGAAATGGCATACCGTTGCGCAATATTATGCGGTTCCATTTCCGTGACAAGAGACACAAACACTTGTTAACTTATTACAGCACAATTCACGACTGAGCAGTTGCATCGATGTGCCGCTTGAACTAGAAGCTGTTTATAGACCAAGGTCAAAGATATTGTGCCTCCGCAAGCCTGCAGGGTTGACACATCTTGCAAAGAAAATCAGTCTCATTACTTTATTGTCGCACCTCGTATGTAAATGCAGACTTAAAACTATGAGTAACGCTACCTATCGCAAGTAACTTAGCTAGACGAAAACTGTCATTCTGATATTGTCCTTAAACTTTTATTCAGAAAATAACCATTATTGCGTTTTTCCCACTCACGAATGTTCGCATCCGTTCAGACCTCTAACTTTGAATGAAAGTAGGCATGTGCGCTTCACAGATGAATCTCGTCTTGACTTGCGCAATGAATCTCTTACCACAGTCATCTAGAACAGACGTAGTAACCATTACAACTTTAGCAACGCTGTGAAACGAGACTAGTTTTGTGAACTTTATTTGGGGAGTTATAGCGACTGATAGGCACGGGGAGCTTAACTTCACTGTTAGTGTTTGGGGGAATATTATGTATGCGTAGAGGGGGAGAGAGAGAGAGAGAGAGAGAGAGAGAGAGAGAGAGATATGAGTCACCACTACTTCTTACATAGAGGTACAACAGAATCCTTCATTGACGATAATATATGTATTAAGATGAAGTGATCGATAAATTTCACCTAGCTCAAAACATCTTCCGATAGACAGGCCAACAAGATCTTCAGATCAGAATTGTGTAGACCATATCTGGCAAATATTGAGGAGACGGCTCCATTCCGTAATTGGCAATCCATGATTTCTACAGATGTCCATATAGCCATTTTTATCAAAAACGGAATCGACTTCCAGTGAAGATCTTGAACAGTTATAGAAAGCATCATACATTGCTGCCAATCTTTTATGGTAACTTGGGAAATTATACCCCTGTTAACTGGTTTGCGATTATGTAAGAGAATTTGTACAAGGTTGTAAAAAGTGTCGACCATTTTGAGAGGTGGTATTACAAATAACAAATAATGTATGGGCACAGTCGTTATCACGGTGATCCGTCAACAGGGTTCATCACCGTATATGTCTCTCTGTGCAACTTGTTCTCCTGTAAACGTCAGTCTGACCATTGAGTATGAACAAACAGTTGTGTTGTGTATGTTGTGTTGGAGGTACAGTAGTTCAGTCTTGTTAGTGTATGCTGCTGTGCAGTAAATTATTTACAGCGCGGGGTATGTATCGCTGTATCGCATTTACTTACAAGAATTGGTTAATTGTTAAGTTTACCGTTATTAAGATGTGTGTACTGCCCTGTGCGCGAACGGTTTGGTATATTTCCTTTTCTCTTCCTCATGTTAGCAGTGGAAGTGTACAACTCCACGAGTGATATGGCGGATAGGAAATGGAAGTAGCCTGGGAGCCCACGCCCTCTACTCGGAAAAAAAAATCCTCATCACAGAAACCACCCGATAAGCTGTTCGGCAGACTTTCTCAGCGTCTTAAGGACACAAGTTCTCTAGCAACCCACAAGATGAACAGTGGACGGCCTATGTCAGTCGAAGAGCGTGTGCTACATTTACTGGTCGAAAGACTGGAACCAGTGTGCGGCCATTGACAGCAGCAGAAAGGGTGTCATCCTCATGTATGGGCGGTACTACGCGAACAACTTCACTATCCATATCATTTTCAGCGAGTCAAGGCATCAAGGCACCTGTGCCAGAAGACAAAGAAGCAGACTGCAGTTCTGTCAATGATTCTTGCAGAAGTGTACCGCAGATCCACATTTTTGGTCGAAGATTTTATTTGCCGACGAGGCAGGATTCACAAGAGATAGCGTTGTGAACTTTCATAACCAGCATGTGAGGGCTGATGAAAATCCCTATGCAGTTGCAGAAGGAGGGCATTAGCAACGTTTCTACGTCAACGTGTGGTAGATGATAAATTACTAGGGCCATAATACGTCTTACCACAAACATTAAATGGAGGTCATTGTCCTAGATTTCTTGCTAACGTATTGCTTACCTTATTGGAGGATGTGTCATGTCAACAAAGACTACATACGTGGTTTATGGACGATGGCGCACTAGCACATTTCCCCTGCCATGTGTGTGAACATCTGACGCTGACATTCCAGGACCGGTGGATTTTTTGTGAAAGTCCCATGCCTTGGCCTCCCCATTCCCCAGACTTCAATCCCATAGAATTTTAGCTATGGGGACACTTGAAGACATTAGTCTATGCCATCCCAATCAACGATATCCAGACACTACAGGATCGGGTCTTCAGCGCATGCCAACACTTACAACAACAACAATAACAACCGGCTGTACTTCAAAGAGTGCGTGATTCATTACGATGAAGAGCAGAGGAATACATTGCCATGGACGGATGTCACGTTGAGCACCTCCTACAGTAAGTGTCATGAATGTAAGTCACTTTGGGCCTCTGCTGTGAATAAGTATACGGGTTGCAGAAAGTATGTGTTTCCCGACCCATGTTTTTTTCTTGATAAGTACTACCACCTCTCAAAATGTCGACTCTTTTTTTTTGACAGCCTGTATCTTTGCTACTTTTTTTCAAATCTATGGCTTCGGTTGTAAAACATCGCCCTTGGATACTTCAGCATGTCATATATCTTGTGATGAAGCTGTATCTAGTTTTTCAACTCTTCCCATTGGTTGTCATTCACATTCCTTGGCGAAGCTTAACTTTTCGACACTAGCTAGCGCAGAGATGTTTCTTCCGTAACCCTCCACGAAGTGACATCCTATCATAGTATGTTTGATCGAATGATGTTGCTGTTTGTCATTGAGCTGGCTAAAGGCTGGATGCCCTATGTCGTGTCTATGATCTAAGGGGGAAAACGGAGCATCACAAAGGAATTATCCGAATGAGACTAATATCGGTAGATGAAATGTACATGTAGAAACAATAAAATAATTACAATTTCAGAAAAATTGGATCATTTATTCAAGAGTGATTGAGGAAGTCAGTAACGTGTTGACCCTCCTCTGGCCCTTATGCAAGCAGATATTCGGGTTGGAATTCATTGACAGGGTCGTTGGACGTGCTCCTGAGGGATATCGTGCCAAATTCTGACCAATTTGCGAGTTAGATCGCCAAATGCACGATCTGGTTGAAGGGCACTGTCTATAATTTGTCAAAATTTTCAATCGGGGAGAGATCCTGCGACCTTGCTAGCCAATGTCATATTTGGAAAGCACGAAGACACGCATTAGAAACTCTCGCTATGTGTGGGCGGGCATTATCTTGCTGAAATGTAGGCCCAGGACGGCTTGCCATGAAGGACAACAAAACGGGCATTACAGTATGGTCGAGGTACCGTTGTGACGTAAGGGTGTCGCGGATGACAGTCACGGCGGTCCTGCTACGAAAAGAAATGCAACCCCATGCCATCGCTCGTGGTTGTCGGGCTTTGGGGACGGCGACACTCAGTTTGGTATCCCATCCCCGTCTGGGGCGACTCCAGAGACGCCTTCGGCCTGAAATCTCATTGACTGGAGTAGAGTTGTCTTCACTGATGAGTCGCGCTCTGAACTAAGCCTCGATGATCAGCGAAGACATGTCTGGAGACGCCCCGGTCAACATGGGATACCAACCTGACTGTCGCCTGCCCTACAGCCCCACAACAGGGAGTGATGGTCTGGGTTGCCATTTCTGTTCATAGCAGGACCCGTTTGGTTGTCATCCGCGGCACTCTTACAGCACAGCGGTATGTCGACGATATTCTACGCCCCATTTTGTTCCCTTCGCGGTAAGCCATCTTGGGCTTACATTTCAGCAAGGTAATGCCCGACTTCGCACGGGGAGAGTTTCTACTGATTGTCTTCGTGTGTGTCAAGTTCTACCGTGGGCAACAAGGTCGCCGGATCTCTCCCCAATTGAGAACGTTTGGAGGATATGGCAGGGCCGTCCGACAATCTCAGGACTCTGACACTCTAGCGCGCCAACTGGGCAGAATTTGGCACGACACCCCTCAGAAGAACTCTGTCAATCAATGTCAAACGGAATAACTGCTTGCATAAGAGCCAGAGGTGGACCACACGTTATTGACTTGTTTAATTTATTAAGTTTTTTCTCTTGAATAAATCATCCCATATTTCTGAAATTGTAAGCCACTGTTTGTCTGTACACGTTACACGTACGTCACATTTACCGATTTCCGTCTCAATCGTTTTCTTTTTTGTCTTAGAGAATATTTGCTGCTGCACACTGAGCCGCGGGCAACGGCCTTGCCGCAGTGGATGCACCAGTTCCCGTAAGATCACCGAAGTTTAAGCGCTGTCGGGCGTGGCCGGCACTTGGATGGGTGACCATCTGGGCCGCCATGCGTTGTTGCCATTTTTCGGGGTGCACTCAGCCTCGTGATGCCAACTGAGGAGCTACTCGACCGAATAGTAGCGGCTCCGGTCAAAGAAAACCATCAAAACAACCGGGAGTGCGCTGTGCTGACCTCACGCCCACACGGCGGTCGGATGGTCCCGATGGGCCACTTGTGGCCTGAAGACGGAGTGTACACTGAGCTGCACCACGACAATCCCATATTGTTCGCCATGCACCATGCTGTTAACTTCACCATAGGTAGGTTAGAAGTGGAGGTATGTGAGTACGGCTACAGACAATGATATAATCCCTGCGTCACAATGTAACGTCATACTCCGTCCAAGTCATTCGGGCAATTGAATGTAGTAAATTCAAGCTGGTATCCATGATGTGTCAAAATAAGGTCCGGCCTTCTCCCACTCACGCCTCTAGAGCAATTGAGCCACTAAAATTGGTGGTAAAATAAAGGTCACCCATCCACTCTGCCGGTATGAGCCTATTTTGAAGGTCATCCTCCGACTCCAAATGAGCTAGGCCAATAAGATGACTTAAAATAGCGGGAAAACTGTCCCTCCCTCCCCCTGACACGACAAAGCTTCCTCTCTGCATAGGCCAATTGCGTGAGTTTTGTCACTCGAGATGTGTATGCCATAGCAAAAGTATCACCATGAAATGCCAGCAGCAGAGACCAGCCACCGCATCTGGCCAGAATAAGAAACTGCAGTTAAGTGGTTCCTTCCATTCACACCTCTAGGTGAACTGTAAGACAGAGTATTGTCCTACTTAAAAAAACAGTGGCAAATGTATTAATTACCATAGTTAATCATCGAAAATGACACCTTCAAATTTTTATTTATTTATTTACATGTCAAGTTCTGTAGGACCAAACTGAGGAGCAAACCTCCAAGGTCATGGAACATGTCAGTACATAAAATTACACACATCAAAAAAAGTTCTGCATCACGTCGATTCCGAGAGTTCCGGAACCTGTACAGCAAACTGGAATAGAGATCAACATAAACATCATTTCCGCCCTTTTAACTGCTCATGAAAACCACACATTGCATGTTGTACCAGCATACAGCGAGACCTTCAGGGGCGGTGATCCAGATTGCTGTACACACCGGTACCTCTAATACCCAGTAGCACGTCCTCTTGCATTGATGCATGCCTGTATTCGTCGTGACATACTATCCACAAGTTCATCAAGGCACTGTTGGTCCAGATTGTCCCACTCCTCAACGGCGATTCGGCACAGATCTCTCAGAGTGGTTGGTGGGTCACGTCGTCCATAAACGGGCCTTTTCAATCTATCCCAGTCATGCTGAATAGGGTTCATGTCTAAACAACATGCTGGTCACTCTGGTCGAGCGATGTCGTTACCCTGAAGGAAGTAATTCACAAGATGTGCACGATGGGGACGCGAATTGTCGTCCATGAAGACGATGCGTCACCAATATGCTACCAATATAGTGGCACTATCGGTCGGAGGATGTCATTCACGTATCGTACAGCTGTTAGGACGCCTTCCATGACCACCAGCGGCGTACATCGGCCCCATATAATGCCACTCCAAAACAACAGGGAAACTGCATATTGCTGCACTCACTGGACACTGTCTAAGGCGTTCAGCCTGACTGGGTTGCCTCCAAACACGTTTCCGACGATTCTCTGGGTGAAGGCATACACGACACTCATCGCTGCAGAGCACGTGATGCCAGTCCTGAGCGGTCCAATCGGCATGTTGTTGGGCCCATCTGTACCGTGCAGCATGGTGTCGCGATTGCAAAGACGAACCTCGCCATGGACGTCGGGAGTAAAGTTGCGCATCATGCAGCCTATTGCACACAGTTTGAGTCGTAATACGACGTCCTGTGACTGCACGAAAAGCGTTATTTAACATGGTGGCGTTGCTGTCAGGGTTCCTCCGAGCCGTAATCCGTAGGTAGCGGTCATCCGCTGCAGTAGTAAGTCTTGGGCAGCCTGAACGAGGAATGTCATCGACAGTTCCTGTCTCTTTGTATCTCCTCCATGTCCGAACAACATCGCTTTGGGTCACTCCGAGACGTCTGGATACTTCCCTTGTTGAGAAACCTATCTGGCACAAAGTAAGAATGCGGACGCGATCGAACTGCGGTTTTGACCGTCTAGGCACAGTTGGACTACAGACAACACGAGCCGTGTACCTCCTTCCTGGTGGAATGATTGGAACTGATCGGCTGTCGGACCCCCTCCATCTAATAGGCGCCGCTAATGCATGGTGTTTACATCTTTGGGCGGGTTTAGTGACATCTCTGAACAGTCAAAGGGACTGTGTCTGTGATACAATATCCACAGCCAACTTCTATCTTCAGGAGTTCTGGGAACGAAGTAATGCAAAACTTTTTTGATGTGTGTACAACATAAAAGTAGTAACAGATAAAAATAAAATGTTTATGAGCCCGAAAAAAGTCAGTTCATAAGTTTATGTAAACGCAATGAACAATACAACAAGAATCAGCTTAACTTTTCAATTTCAGAATAGAAGGAGTGACCCATGAGAAAACTCTTCAGTTTCGATTTGAAAGCGCGTGGATTGCTGCTAAGATTTTTGAATTCGAGCGGTAGCTTATTGAAAATGGATGCTGCAGTATACAGCACACCTTTCTGCATAAAACTTATGGAAGTCCGATCCAAATGCAGGTTTGATTTCTGCCGATTATTAACTGAGTGAAAGCTTCTTATTCTTGGGAATAAGCTAATATTGTTAACAAGGAATGACAGAAAGTAATATATGTATTGAGAGGTCAATGTAAAAATACCCATACTCGCGAACAGGGGTCGACAAGAGGTTCGTGAACTGATACTACTTTATCGCCCGAACCGCCCGTTTCTGAGCCAAAAATATCCTTTTAGAATGGGAAGAGTTACCCGAAAATATAATATCATACGATATAAGCGAATGAAAATAAGCAAAGTAGACTAATTTTCGTGTCGAACGATCGCTCACTTCAGATTCCGTTCGAATACTAAAAATGGCAGCATTAAATCTTTGAACTAGATCCTGAACGTGGGCTTTCCATGACAGTTTACTATCTATCTCAACACCTAGAAATTTGAATTGTTCAGTTTCAGTAATCATATGCCCATTCTGTGAAATTAAACGTCGGATTTTGTTGAATTGTGTGTTAGTAACTGTAAAAATTGAGTCTTACGGTGATTTAGCGTTAGTTTATTTTCTACGAGCCATAAAGTTAGGTCATGAACTGCACTATTTGAAACTGGGCCAATGTTGCACACTACATCCTTTACTACCAAGCTAGTGTCGTCAGGAAACAGAAATATTTTAAAGCTACTCATAAGGAATAGGAGTGGTCCCAACATTGATCCCTGGGGCACCCCCCACTTGACTGTACCCCACTCAGACCCCACATCACAGCCATTCTCAACATTGTGAATAATTACCTTTTGCTTTCTGTTGCTAAAGTAAGAGGTGAACCAGTTGTGAGCTACTCCCCGTATTCCATAATAGTCCAACTTCTGGAACAATATTTTGTTATCTGAAGTAGTATAATTAGCAGCAGCGTAATGGGTATTTTCCGTAACCACTCCAATGTATGGCCAACCCCCATTGTTATTTAGAATTTTGGGAAAATTTGTTAATTTTTCCACCAATTTTGTCCCGTGTTTAAAGATTGTCAACCAAAGTCTCATGTAAATATCAGACTTTAAGTGTTTAACAACTATTGTAGTGCATCATTGAAACAAATAGACCTAAGCTACATATCAAGTCTACATTTCACTATAAGGAAAATGCCAATACATTATTAATGTGTGATGTCTAAGTGTGTTAAAAACAATGGCATTTTCTGTAAGGACCGAAAGTATGACCACCTCCTATTGCTATTTACCGTTTTTAGTTGATTTTTTAAGTTTTTTGACCAAATATCAACGCTACATTGTAATGAACTTGCTCCTGTGTTATTAACGTATGATGTCATACATGTAAAAAAAATAATGTCACTACAAGACTGCCTTCGAGGAGTCTAACACTGTTGTTGTTGTTGTGGTCTTCAGTTCTGAGACTGGTTTGATGCAGCTCTCCATGCTACTCTATCCTGTGCAAGCTTCTTCATCTCCCAGTACCTACTGCAACCTACATCCTTCTGAATCTGCTTAGTGTATTCATCTCTTGGTCTCCCTCTACGATTTTTACCCTCCACGGTGCCCTCCAATGCTAAATTTGTGATCCCTTGATGCCTCAAAACATGTCCTACCAACCGATCCCTTCTTCTAGTCAAGTTGTGCCACAAACTTCTCTTCTCCCCAATCCTACTCAATACCTCCTCATTAGTTACGTGATCTACCCACCTTATCTTCAGCATTCTTCTGTAGCACCACATTTCGAAAGCTTCTATTCTCTTCTTGTCCAAACTGGTTATCGTCCATGTTTCACTTCCATACATGGCTACACTCCATACAAATACTTTCAGAAACGACTTCCTGACACTTAAATCTATACTCGATGTTAACAAATTTCTCTTCTTCAGAAACGCTTTCCTTGCCATTGCAGCAAAACTCCTTTACTACTTTAAGTGTCTCATTTCCTAATCTAATTCCCTCAGCTTCACCCGACTTAATTTGACTACATTCCATTATCCTCGTTTTGCTTTTGTTGATGTTCATCTTATATCCTCCTTTCAAGACACTGTCCATTCCGTTCAACTGCTCTTCTAAATCCTTTGCTGTCTCTGACAGAATTACAATGTCATCGGCGAACCTCAAAGTTTTTACTGCTTCTCCATGAATTTTAATACCTACTCCGAATTTTTCTTTTGTTTCCTTTACTGCTTGCTCAATATACAGATTGAATAACATCGGGGAGAGGCTACAACCCTGTCTCACTCCTTTCCCAACCACTGCTTCCCTTTCATGCCCCTCGACTCTTATAACTGCGATCTGGTTTCTGTACAAATTGTAAATAGCCTTTCGCTCCCTGTATTTTACCCCTGCCACCTTCAGAATTTCAAAGAGAGTACTCCAGTTAACATTGTCAAAAGCTTTCTCTAAGTCTACAAATGCTATAAACGTAGGTTTGCCTTTTCTTAATCTTTCTTCTAAGATAAGTCGTAAGGTTAGTATTGCCTCACGTGTTCCAACATTTCTACGGAATCCAAACTGATCTTCCCCGAGGTCCGCTTCTACCAGTTTTTCCATTCGTCTGTAAAGAATTCGCGTTAGTATTTTGCAGCTGTGACTTATTAAACTGATAGTTCGGTAATTTTCACATCTGTCAACACCTGCTTTCTTTGGGATTGGAATTATTATATTCTTCTTGAAGTCTGAGGGTATTTCGCCTGTCTCATACATCGTGCTCACCAGATGGTAGAGTTTTGTCATGACTGGCTCTCCCGAGGCCATCAGTAGTTCTAGTGGAATGTTGTCTACTCCCGGGGCCTTGTTTCGACTCAGGTCTTTCAGTGCTCTGTCAAACTCTTCACGCAGTATCTTATCTCCCACTTCGTCTTCATCTACATCCTCTTCCATTTCCATAATATTGTCCTCAAGTACATCGCCCTTGTATATACCCTCTATATACTCCTTCCACCTTTCTGCCTTCCCTTCTTTGCTTAGAACTGGGTTGCCATCTGAGCTCTTGATATTCATAAAAGTGGTTCTATTCTCTCCAAAGGTCTCTTTGATTTTCCTTTAGGCAGTATCTATCTTACCCCTAGTGAGACAAGCCTCTACATCCTTACATTTGTCCTCTAGCCATCCCTGCTTAGCCATTTTGCACTTCCTGTCGATATCATTTTTGAGACGTTTGTATTCCTTTTTGCCTACTTCATTTACTGCATTTTTATATTTTCTCCTTTCATCAATTAAATTCAATATTTCTTCTGTTACCCAAGGATTTCTATTAGCCCTCGTCTTTTTACCTACTTGATCCTCTGCTGCCTTCACTACTTCATCCCTCAGAGCTACCCATCCTTCTTCTACTGTATTTCTTTCCCCCATTCCTGTCAATTGTTCCCTTATTCTCTCCCTGAAACTCTCTACAACCTCTGGTTCTTTCAGTTTATCCAGGTCCCATCTCCTTAAATTCCCACCTTTTTGCAGTTTCTTCAGTTTCAATCTGCAGTTCATAACCAACAGATTGTGGTCAGAATCCACATCTGCCCCTGGAAATGTCTTACAATTTAAAACCTGGTTCCTAAATCTCTGTCTTACCATTATATAATCTATCTGATGCCTTTTAGTATCTCCAGGATTCTTCCAGGTATACAACCTTCTTTTATGATTCTTGAACCAAATGTTAGCTATGATTAAGTTATGCTCTGTGCAAAATTCTACAAGGCGGCTTCCTCTTTCATTCCTTCCCCCCAATCCATATTCACCTACTATGTTTCCTTCTCTCCCTTTTCCTACTGACGAATTCCAGTCACCCATGACTATTAAATTTTCGTCTCCCTTCACTTCCTGAATAATTTCTTTTATCTCGTCATACATTTCATCAATTTCTTCATCATCTGCAGAGCTAGTTGGCATATAAACTTGTACTACTGTAGTAGGCATGGGCTTTGTGTCTATCTTGGCCACAATAATGCGTTCACTGTGCTGTTTGTAGTAGCTAACCCGCACTCCTATTTTTTTATTAATTATTAAACCTACTCCTGCATTACCCCTATTTGATTTTGTATTTATAACCCTGTAATCACCTGACCAAAAGTCTTGTTCCTTCTGCCACCGAACTTCACTAATTCCCACTATATCTAACTTTAACATATCCATTTCCCTTTTTAAATTTTCTAACCTACCTGCCCGATTAAGGGATCTGACATTCCACGCTCCGATCCGTAGAACACCAGTTTTCTTTCTCCTGATAACGACGTCCTCCTGAGTAGTCCCCGCCCGGAGATCCGAATGGGGGACTATTTTACCTCCGGAATATTTTACCCAAGAGGACGCCATCATCATTTAATCGTACAGTAAAGCTGCATGTCCTCGGGAAACTTACGTAACACTATAGGATTATAACAGACTTGTAAATAACCGTGGAAAATCAAATTATGTACACACACACGCACACACACCAAATTTACACTGTAAATAAATAACCCCAACCGTCATTTGATGCTAACCGATCACCACTGGCATAAAAATGGCTTCAAAACAACGATGTCGTTAGCAGGATGCGTTAGAGGAATCGGACACACTAGAATTATAGTATACTTGAAAATAACGGCGGGAAACTCCGAGTAGGAGCGTTTCTACAGACAAGAAATTTACCTTGAAAAGAACAGTCAAGATACTGCTAAACAGCACTGCAAACAATTTCTCCTGCTTTCCGTTACTGCCATCATTGGCACTGGGTAGAAATGGTGTGAGCGTGGGATTGATCTGACATGTTATTCTGTGCAACGGATTAATCTGAGATGTAACCTTTACCCTGTGGCTCCTGCAAGGTGCAATTTCCACCCCCACACTACTACAGAAGTCAGACAGACGCTCCTAACGTTCTAAAGAGAAATGCCTGAAAAACTTTCAGCAATAAATATCTTCTGGAGTCGTCCGCTGTAAGGAAATGACACAAAAATTCACAAAACTTCTTACGTAACTTATGGGATACTTGGGTACTGGAGCAGTGCTAGTTAGTGTAAGAAAAACATGAAACTAACGCAAATTATTATTTATTTTGCAAAAATTCTGAGAAATCACAATGGCACTTTTAGTTACGAATTGAACAAGTTATATCCTGGTTCTTTTCGGAATGTGAAGTTACCTCTCAAGGATAAGATTCGCTAATGAAATTTCTTTACAAAGTTTAAGATTGTTATTGACTTGGCAGAATGGCTGAGAGCCACGCCTACTCAACTTGATTAATTACCCATTAGAATGTTGCTAAGTACGGTTGAGACTGTCGCGTGTGAAATGCAGTGAAGGGTACTGTTGTGGAGGAAATATGGGGCTTGTAATCACTGTAGCGCACAATACTGTAAGCTGCGATGACTGCTGTCTGCGCCGCTCGCTGCTGACAAATAAGATAACTCTCATTCTATCTGTATTTACCTTCGCAATCAAACTCTCCCTACACCTTGATGAAGTCAAGGACTTCTATTCGCCTCTAGTCTAACTATTGGCGTGGTACACTGGTCAGATAACCAGTCCACTGTGATGCCACTCAAAAATTCGCTCGTAGGCGTTTAATTATAACTCTGTCCATTCATACCACACAATAAGTGTAGCGGCCAACACAGTGAACAAGGCTTAATCGCAAGGACTCAATATAGAGTCGCACTTCGATTTGCTCTCGACAGAGGTGCTCTCCCAGTGAAGTACAGAGGAGAGACTTGTTGCTCGCTGTTTGAGTACACGTACCAGCGCGCACGCTCTCGTTATGTATTCTCGCTCCAAGAGCAACAACGGAATGGCCCCTCTCCACTACAGACGTGAAAGGGTATATCTTTCGGTCTCTTCCATTACTCCTTCAGCTCAAGGCGTCAGAAATATTGTCTACCAATCAATATTGCTCTTCTAAAACGGGAGAATGACGTTTCGTTTAAGGTGACCAATCCGGAAATCCGTAGCATGGCGTTTGGAGTTTGGTGTCTCCCTGTGAAAATGTCTGAAACTGCATGCTATGTGTAAAGAATGCATAGGTTGGCCGCTCCCACACAGCCGAACACGGGGTCGTTCCCCCTTTTCACTCAGGCCCACGCTGTCCACTCCACGGGCGGTCACTGGCCGACATAGATAGGCTGGGTTGTCCTCTGAAGGGACCGGCGTCCCGTTGTGCGGTTTCTCTCCTGCACTAAAAGCTCTGGGATGTGCTGAACGCAAAAGGGATAGATGAAGAGATAACACGAGAAGTCAGAAAAATGTATGAGGGAAGTGAGAGTTGTGTGAAAGTGGGGAGGGAACGTACTGCATGGTTCAAGCTGGAAAATGGGCTGCGACAGGGAAGTGCACTTTCGCCTTTATTATTATTGTTATGGATGAAATCCTACAGCAAGTATCAGATGCAATTGGAGATCATAAAATGAAAGCAGTACTTTTTGCCGATGACCTGATGTTATGGGGAAATTGCGAGAAGGAGGTGCAAGAGCAGTTAGATGTATGGGAGGCAACGGCAGCACAATATGGAATGCATTTCTCTGCAAAGAAAAGTGAAATAATTGTCACAACAAGGAAGAAGAATAGGCCAAATGTGGATATAACTTGTGGAGGGGAAAAACTACAAGTGGTAGAGAACTTCAAGTACCTGGGAAGCATGATTGAAAATAAGGGGGGGAACGCAATGGAAATAAATGAAAGGTGCAGAAAAGCAGGGCAGTTCTTCAAATGCATTAGGGGGCTTATTTGGAGCAAGGAGGTGCCACAGAAATCCAAGGGAATTATATACCGAACCTACTTTGTCCCCATATTGGCATACAGAAGTGAGACATGGGTAATGCACAAAAGCGACAAAAGTAGAATACAAGCTAGTGAAATGAAGTTCCAGAGGAGCAGGTTGAGTGTAACAAGACGAGACAGATTGCGAAATGTGTATGTGAGGGAAAGACTAAAGGAGGAACCAGTACAGGACAGGATAGAAAAATCAAGACTGCAGTGGTATGGACACATGAAGAGAATGAAGAATTCCAAAGAGGATGTTTGATCTGCAACTGGAGGGGAAGAGGCCCAGGGGAAGACCAAGAGATAGATGGGTGAAGGGAGTGAAGGAATGTGTGACGAGAAGAGGAGAGAACTGGACGAAGGTGGAAGAGGGGGAATGGTGGAAAGACAGAACACGATGGAGAGGCTTGTGTTCCCGACAGACCCAGCCAGTGGCTGGAAACTGTCCAAGATGATGATGATGACTAAAAGCTCCTGTGCCCGTCGTGTCTGGAATGTATGTGTGTACGCCAGCCTCGAGTTTTTCAACCCCGGTGCGCTTACTTGTTATTTGCATGTCGTTTACATGAATTCATACAACATTAACTTTATCTTATCGAGTTTGGGTTCGAATGAAGCGTCTTGATGTAGGGAATATGATTGTGAGGGCGGAATATGTAAGCAATGAAGGTCAGGAGATCACGACGTCTTTCAACGGTAGCAGAGTGCTCTTTATTCAAAACAAAAAATATCTTTCATTATCTGCTCCATAAGCGGGTGCAGCCTCTGCACTTTCTATTTGCACCGTTCTGCCAGGCTCGCGGTCTTTCGCTACAATGCTAGTTACGCTACTGGAGTGTGAATGGGCTGCTCTCTCTGTTACACAAGCAAAAGTGTCCCACACACCTGCTAGATGATGGTGTTATAAAGTGAGAGAGGTGGATAATGGCTTCTTGGCTACTCTCTGTCATACTGACAAACGCATCTGAGACAGGCAACAGTCAAGATCTCAGTCACGTCAGGAGCCACCGAGCTGTAACTCACGCCTAAGCTGACCGGCCAGCAACGGACATACAAGCAAGTGTCCCACAAACCTAGTTGATATATCTACTGGAGAGAGCGAGTGAGATGGTCTCCTGAGTGATCTCTGTCGCACCTACCATCAAAAACCATCCCTCATGATAGATAACAGCCAGTAGATTGTAACCCAAAAAGCAGCAGTAATCATGCACCACTGCCCATATCAGAGAATACTGGCTGAGCCGTGATAAGAACAGCAACATGAGGATATACCACACAGCCAGTTTTAAAACGATCTATATGTTTTTGTTAGACGTCTTTCTAATCGATAAGATTAATTTCAGTAATGACTCGCTATTGACATTCTACTTACCAACATAGTTGTCTAGTACATTAAACATTTTTTATGTTAACTGTGCTAAAAAAATTCTGGAACACTGGAAAAGACAGCTATACTTATAATTTAGCCTGGTTCAGATGGGTGTCCTAGGTACTGTTTGGCTGCTACCATTTCCAGCAGCTTATTGCCAATAGCGTAGTGAGACTGCAACATATTTCCACATATACCGCTGTGTATTTAGTGTGTTAGATCAGTAAGGACTCTCACACACTCGTAGGTGTTTTAAGGCTGATACTATTTCTGATGGCTTATTGCCAGTAGCATAGCGGGACTACAGGACGTTTCCGCATATACTGTTGTGCGGTTCGCCTCGTTGGAGCAGTACGGATGCTGACGGATGAGTGAAGGTAGCATCTTACACACAAAAAAACCATCATGAATCAATCAATCATGTAATGTGATTTTATTAATGATGTCAATATACGTCCTACATTTAGGAGTCATAACAGGAACTGACGCCATTATCATGTGGCATTCTTAAGCCATTCATCATACAAATGTATTGAACAACTAGCTGAAAAACCAAGAAGAATGGCAAAAGTGCACGAACAGCGAAATAGGAAGAAGGCATGGTTTTATCTGTATGTGATTCAGGGGTATATAGGGTTTGCCTATGAAAACACACATTTAAAACTATTTATAGCTGACTGTCGTTTATAGTATTTGATTCTTTAGGCATTTAACTGCAGTATAATGTCTTGCGCAGAATTCGAGTAACCAAAATTAACTGGAAAATGTCGTTCCTCACATACATGTTCGTTTCACAGACGCTGGCGTCAACGGGGACGCAACTTGATCTTTTTCAATTTTGCTTTGAAATCTAAATTTTTACATTGAAATAGGTTTTCTAGCGGTTTGTGTCTAATAGCGAACTGCAGAAGATGGATGATTGCGAAAGGGATCTTGATGCAGACAAATGTAACGCATTGCGTATAAATAGGCAAAAAGGCCCACTATTGTTCTATTTTACTATTTACGATAAATCATAGGATATTTATAGGTGGAACTTCGATACTCATGTTGTACACGCACACAGACTACTTTTCTCCTCTCACACCCCACATCACTCTATTATTAGACCTGTCATTATTTATCATTAGTAATGTTTATATATGATGCGTGTATATCGCTTTTTCCTTACGTTTCGTTTTAGGGAATCATTCCACTTTAGGTTGATTCGGATGATTGCTTAGAAATATTTACGGTTGCAAATACATACGGCTCGCGGCTCGTAGGTACAAGGAAAGAATACCACAGCATCCAGAATTCGATCAGAGAATAAGTCACAAATCATACTTTGGTAATCTAACATCAGTAAAAAAAAACGACTCCAGGGAAGAGGACGTAGCACATGTCAGCAACTTTTCTGCCGTATTATTATCCAGAGAACTAGAATTTCTAGCACCTTAGCGAACAAATGGATGCTTACCAATTTATAGCACCACAGTAGAAGGATATAGCTAGGTACACATGGTAAATATTGCTGGGAGTTACGAAAAATCATAACATAACTTTTATATAATACTTGCATCGTCTTTGTTAACAATCTTTTGTTTCATGGGTATATAATTAAAACCATAAACAGACCTAGAATAATTTATAGCCTTTTCATGGTCTTATTTGCCTGAACGGTGTACTTCTATACCAGGCAGTTTTCGTGTGTCCTTATTACTCCACTAGACAAAATGCAGAATGATATCTTTAATAGTGAATGGTTTAAGTCTGCTTGACACTTTCTTTAAGCGTTGTGTGTCTCAATAGAGAATTTCGATGCATGCTCTATCACTAATGAAAAATATGACTCCGATCTTTAATAGAGTATTCATGTACTGTATAACACCTATGTCGTCTTCGCTGAAGACAGTGTTAGCAAAGATCTGCACTATGCGCGTCAGCCCTTTGTTTTAGCAGAGTACCCTACAAGTTGAATTAGGTACCACTGTCAGGCCCCATTTTTTTTTTTAGCAGAACACTGCTGTGTGGTATCGCCTACCATAATTAACAAATGCTCCATTAAAAACACAGTCTTCTAAGGCATAAACACTCCCAACTCCAATCCTCCTGATTTTGAAATGCAGTTTGCTTACGAAAAATATCCAATATTGCAACCGTAAATCGGATACGAAACACAGATTTTCATCAAGAGATAGCCTAAAATGTGGCTGTCTGTCCTCCGTTTGAGGTAGAGTATTGCTTTGTGGTGTTGCTTCGTGCCATTAAGAAAATGTTCCATTAAAAGTAGAGTCTTTTGCTGCATGTACACCCACCAATGTCCATCCTCCTGATTTTGAAAAGCATTTTGCTTGCAAAAACAGTTGGTACTCTAGCAGAGCAACGGAATCAGATCTTTAACATAAATTTCCACAAAGTTAACAAACAAATAATTAAAACTATAGGCAGACAGAGCATCGTCTATAACCTGAAGCTTATCTTACGGGGCTATAAGGCAGCCAGCGAGCGTTATTCTTTCCTCCGTATTAAAAAAAAAAAAAAAAAAAAAAAAAAAAAAAAAAAAAAAAAAAAAACCTCTCCACTATCAGCTACGTAAAGGAAAGTCACGTACGTTGAGAACAGGAACATTTATTGATAAGGAAAAGCATAAGTAAGTTGTTGCTATGACAGATAACTACCATACACTATATTACAAGCTAAAACCACAGAGTTTTAGTGTCTTTTTCTTAGGCATGGAATAAGCGCACACGCCAGCGCTCCAGGCGGCGAGCGTCCGAACTTCTTTGACGTAACTTGGCGATCAGCTGATCCAGCTGCAGAACGCGCGATGTCCGCCGTCGCCACATAAGCCCCCCGCTGAGACGCTGAGATACGGAGCGCCGTCTGCTACCGTCAGCCCTGACGCCGTCGAGAAATCTAGACGCAAAATGGACGAGTCGGCCTGGCGGCGTTTTCTGCGGCAGTTGAGGCACAGGCGTTTTATCAGACGGTAGTTTGATCGTAGAAGGCGGGGAAGGTGGTTGGCTGCTCGTAGACCGCGGAGGTACATCAAAAGAGACATCCAATACAAACGCGGTCTTTACACGATCGCTGGAAACGGTGCTGCGTTTGCCCTTTAGCAGGATGTCCATTGTTTTATCCGCACGGGCGAGGATACGATGAGGTCCGGTATATGGCAGTGTGAGAGGTGCTTTAACTCCATCTCGTCGAAGCATGACGTGAGTACTGTTTGTTAATTCTTTATGCAGAAATGAAGGACGTGAACCACATCGTGACGCTGGTTGAGACTGCGTCTGAGCGACATATTCTCTGAGTCGAGTTATGTGGTTGACGTAAAAGGTCTCTCTACGACGCTCTGGACTCAATTTCCCCTGGTAGACGAAATGTCTCTCCACAAACAAGCTCCGCCGATGACGCATCACGGTCTGGCTTGTGTACTATTTATAGGCCGAGAAGCACGAGGAGTAAGGACGTGGTCCAATTCGTATCGTAGCGCATTACCGCTGCTTTCAAGGAACAGTGCCAGTGCTCCACCATCCCGTTGCTGGCTGGTTGGTAAGTTGCGGTCAGATGATGTGCTGCGCCACAGAAATTGCCATCAGCACGAAAAGTTCAGATTAAAACTGGCGCCCTCTATCAGCTGTTACATGTAGCGAAAAACCAAATCGCGCGACCCATTTTGCCATAAATGCTGCTTCCAGTGTCTCAGCAGAGGTATTATCGATCAGGACTGCTTCAGGCCAACGCGTGAATCTATCGATAATTGTTAATAGATATCGCTGTTCTTCTGATGGTGACAGGTGAATGTGGACGAATCTCTCAGTGATCTTCGGAAAGTCGCCGATGGGTGCATACACGTGCCGCGTCATCTTGCTTCGTTGGCATGCTATGCAAGAGCGGGCCCACTACCGACAATCCTTTCGGATAACTGGCCAAACGTAACGGGAGGCGACGAGTTTCACCTACGCTCCGGTGCCTGGGTGGCAGAGGTCGTGTAGGCTATGGAAAGTTATCTTGCGTACTCACACTGACACGTATGGGCGGTTTCTTCCCGTGGAAGTGTCGCAACAGGTACACTGACAAGTTTGAGCTGTAGGCCAGTCTGTGTATCGTGCAGAAGGTTACGGAGCTCCTCATCGGCCTGTTGCGCGTCGCATGGATGTGAAAGATCGACAGTCTCTATAATTCCGCTAACCCGAGACAAGCAGTCAGCCACCATGTTTTGGCGCCTGAGACGTACTGTATGTCGGTCGAAAAGTGCGCTACGTATTTCAGCTGGCTACAATGCCTTGGCGAACACTTGTCGTTGTTTTGCCCGCGGCAATATCTGAACGGCTTGTGATGGGTGTATAAGGTAAAGGTTCTTGCTTCCAGGTAGGTGCGGAAGTACTTTATTACTGCATACATGGCTAACAACTCGTGACGATACGCACTCCATCTTTACTGCGCTGGCGTCAGTTCACGCGAAAAGAATGCAAGAGGTTGCCATGTGTCGCCGATATGTTGCTGAAATGTAGCTCCGAATGCTGTTTGACTGGCGTCAACTAATGCCAGAGAGTTCAATATTGTGTCTTCTTAGGTATGGAGTAAGAGTGCACGTCAGCGCCCCAGGTGGCGAGCGCGAACTTCTTTGGCGTAACCGGGCGATCAGCTGATCGCGCTGCAAAATACACGATGTCCGCCGTCACCACAAACCTTTTCCTGATCTTGATAACCTGGAAGGTGCACTTCTACACCAGTCAGTTTTCGTATGTCTGTATTTACTCAGTTGACTAATTATAGAACGTCAGTTAAGCTACAATAATGTTTTATACTGAAAGGTAGCCAGTCCTAATTCGGTAATATCCACATTTTTGATGGTATTGTGAAGAACAGTGTCCTGAACTAAGTTTTATTAATATGGCACTTACGTGCACAACTTGAGTCGTCTAAGGTGCTACTGATCTACTCATTTTAACATTGCCAGTTACACTTCGTAGCAAGAGCGTATTTGTTTTTACTTAAAGCGCTGCAGTAATTGCCAGGACACTTAGAAAATATAACAGATCTCCTAAGGAGACTGCCTACACTACGCTTGTCCGTCCTATTTTAGAATACTGCAGCGTGATGTGGAATTCTTACCACATAGGATTGACGGAGTACATCGAAAAAGTTTAAAAAAGGGCAGCACGTTTTGTATTATCGCGAAATAGGGGAGAGAGTGTCACTGAAATGATACAGGATTTGTGGTGGACATCGTTAAAACAAAGGCCTTTTTCGTTGCAACGGAATCTTCTCACGAAATTTCAATCACCAACTTTCTCCTCAGAATACAAATATATTTTGTTGACACGACATATATAGGGAGAAACGACCACCATGATTAAATAAGGAAAATCAGAGCTCGTACAGAAATATATAGATGTTCGTTCTTACCGCGCGCTATACAAGATTGAAGGTCGTTCGATGAACACTCTGCCAGGCACTTAAATGTGATTTGCAGAGTATCCATGTAGATGTAGAAGAATATTCATGCTATTATTGCTTAACCTACCAAGTTTCTTTAGAATCAAACGGTGGTTCAGATTTATCACCACGCCAGAGACTCTCCAACGTGTCTGCAAGATCACTTCTTCCTCTTCTTCCAAATTTCCCCCCCTCCCACCCAAGAAAAAAAACTTTTGTCAATATACAATGTCAACTGCTAAATCCAATCCTTATATACGCTAAAACAAACATGGTTTGTGATGGAGTGCTGACTTTAGATATCTTAAATACAGCTTTCTGCCGACTGATTCTTAGAAAATCTCACTCTATGACCAGCTGGCAACGATGATATCAATTTGTATTTGTATTGTATTATATGGAACTGGGGACCCAGAAACGACGGAGGGGCTTCGTCCCCGCCGTAGCCCGCAGTGGTACACAACCCAACAACAGGCTACAGCAGTCCACTCACCCCACCGCTGCCCCACACCGTACCCAGGGTTATTGCGCGGTTCGGCCCCCAGTGGACCCCACTCGGAACGTCTCACACCAGACGAGTGTAACCTCAATGTTTGTGTGGTAGAGTAATGATGGTGTACGTGGAGCAAGTGTTTGCGTAGCAATCGCCGACACAGTGTAACTGAGGCGGAATAGGGGGAACCTGCCCGCATTCGCCGAGGCAGACGGAAAACCGCCTTAAAAACTATCCACAGACTGGCCGGCACACCGGACCTCGACCTTAATCCGCAGGGCTGATTCGTGTCGGGGACCGGCACGCCTTCCCACCCGGAAAGCAATGCGTTAGACCGCACGGCTAACCGGGCGGGCCAATCTGTATTTAGTTGTATGTTAATAACACAGAATACAGTCCAGCGATGGCTGTGAAAGTTTCGTATATACTCTAAACAAACAAGATGTATGTAGCACACACAAATACGTATGTTATGGATCCAGGATGGACGTAACGGACCCCAGCAGTATGGAGCAAACGGGCAATGCAGAAGCCGCGTGCAGTCATGTAGCGAATAATGAAAGATATTTTTTGTTCGTTTTAATCCAGTGCATTCCTCTACCATTCCTACCGTCTGATAATGGTGACGGTAAAAGCGCAAACGAGTAACTTTTTAAATGAAGTTTAGTGATGTTATGTTTTTTTTAATGTAATATACTTGCCTGTACAAAAGCCCGTACTTAAATTTTCCCGCCATTATTTACAAGTATACTACAGTTTATTAGTGTCAGATTCCTCTAAGGCATCCTGCTAATGACAATGTTTTAAATCATTTTTATGCCGGTGGTGGTGGTTAGCAGCACAGCTGGGTTGGGGGTAATTGTTTACTAAATCGGTGGTATATATATATATATATAGTGTGTGTGGACATACTTTGATTTACCACCGTTATTTACAAGTCTATTATAATCCTCTATTATCAGACTCCTCTAAGGCAGTCTTATAGTGACGTAATTGTTTTTCTTACTTATTATGACATCACACATTAATAATGTAGGACAAATTCCTTACAGTATAATGTAGAGTTGGTATGTAGTTAGAGTTTATTTGCTTAAGTAACGCGCTGTGCAAATTGTTAAACAGCGAAAGCCTGAAGTTTATATGCGTCTTTGGTTGACATTCTTGAAACGTAGGAGAAAATTGGTCGAGACATTGAACAGATTTCTCCAAATTGTATATAGAAATTGGGGGAGGGGCTTGGTCATACTTTGGAGTGCCTACAGAAAATGCCATTGGTGTAAAACAATAGAGTGTCATACATTAATAATGCAGGGATATTTTCCTTACAGTGAAATGTAAACTGGGTTTGTAGCAATAATTTATTTGTTTCCATTGCAGTGTGGTAATTGTTAAACACAAATTGTCCTGATTTACAGCTGTATTTGGTTGACAATCTTGAGAAGTGTGTATTTGGAACATTGAGGGGACAATTGGCTACAAAAATTGACAAATTACCAAAAAATTATATAACGATGGGGCGTGGTCATACACCGGAGTGCTTACAAAAAATGCTCATATCTCTTTTGCTAAATTGTAGTAATTTAGATAACAAACTTGCAGGTGGCCATTTATGATCATAAATTAGGTTAATTAATATAATATTTGCCACCAATTTTTAAAGTGGGAATCCATCCTGTTACACAATTCGGTTAGAAGAGTGGCTGGAGGGAACACTTAACTACAGCTCTTTATTCTGTCTAGAGATAGTGGCTGAACTCTGCTGCTGGAACTTCATGATGATCCTTTCACTACAGTGTACAGACATTGAATAATGATACAAAACTGACCTACAGAGAGAAGGTGAGGGAGAGGGAAGGGAGAGGAGGGACAATTTCCCGTCTATATTAAGTCATCTTATTGGCCTAGCTTAATTGGAGAGGGAGGCTACCTTCAAAGTTGCTCGTACTGGCACACTGAATAGACGACCTCGATTTTCACACCATTTTTAGTTGCACAATTCCCCTAGAGGCATGAACGGTGGAAGGAGAGACCTTATCTTACATGTGATAGCTATAATGTTACATAGTGATCCTGAATTTACCACACTCAGTTGCCCGAGTGGCTCAACAGTGTATCAGGTTACATCGTGACCTTGAGATTATATCGTTACCTGGTCCCGCACTTGCATTACCTCCACTACTCAACTTAACCCGAATAGAGTCACTCACAGATTGATGATTATATTATGATTGTGATATTGGTTTCAGGGCACTTGGGCACATGGTTAGCAGCACCCCTGCAGATTACGAACTGGAAGCTTATGAGAATAAACTCTTTCCCCATAAGCTGTCTATTTGGGACAGTGTCCCATGGACAGTCTGACAATGAAAACACAGTGGTCGTTTATCAATAAATTAAAATGTATACCAAAACAGATGTTCTGGCCGCCAGCAAATGAGTTAAGGTCTTTTAACACTGCTTATTTTGTTTCTAATTGTAACACTATTACAAGCAAAAATATTAAGTTTTCAACTCTTTTCTTCAGCGAAAATTCGAAAACTGTATGATAATTAAAATAAATAGATAAATGAAATTAAAATATTAAAATATAGATATATGAGAGGTTGGCTCACTCCCAACAAAATTGGAGCACGCCGTTGTGTGATATGTATTTTCATAAAGATGTATTTTGAATGAGAAAATGTAGAAATGGGTACGCTATCATTTGTAATGTAGACAGATTTATTTCAGTAAGATATGCCGACGGCCAATAGGCACAACAGTATTCCTTAACGCTTTCAATGACCAACTGTCCTACCTAGCATAACAATGAAATACATGTCAATACGTAGGCTTTGGGAATACTAATCACTGAAACTGCTGAATTTATTGTGTGTTTCTAAGTCATTCGTGAGTTATGGGCCGACGGTTAACTCAAAGACAGTGACAGTGAAACAATTACAATGTATAAAAACAGTAGCACACCTGTTTCTTAGTCCATCTCTTACATCGTAAGGAATAAAAACCCTGTTTACAAAGAGAAACTTCGCATCTCTGGAACACAATGTTGCTTCGTTTTTGTTTTTCTTCGGTGCTGTGGTAACCACACCTACACCATGTCCTACAATTAGAAACAATAGCCCCTTTTTAGTATGGGTAGAGCTAATTAGTTGATCTACTAGTTTAGTTCTAAAATTCAAATGGGTAACAAGTTTTTGATTGCAAAGTTTGACCGTATGTGAATAAAAATGTAGCTGATGAGAGCTGAGGTATTCAGAAATTAATAAAATATGTTCATCCACGAGCATCTTGATCTCCAAGCTACTGATTATGAAGAATGCAGGTGGTCAAACAAATCAGTACCACCCATATATAGGTTGCAGCCTGTTATATTTTTGGGACACTGCACACATTCGCTTTTGTCAATTTTATATCTTCTCAAGACATGACTTTTCTGTAGCATTACGCATGTTGTTGTCCACGTTCACGCGCTTTGACCATCTGCTTTCCATTTTATGGCAGGGCTTAGTGAAGACATTCTTATAGACCTACAAGAAATATTCACGGATGACAGTATGATCCATCTAACTATAAAAATCAACTAAAAGTGAATGTGTAATATGCCTATTACATTCACGTGCCTGCATAAACTGTTTTCATGTTGTTTATTTTCAGTACCCATCCTGTATGTGCACTGCCAGCGGAAATAATTTATATTATCTCAGTGGCAAACATTTTTTCGAGATCATTTGTGAAACAATATTATCTGAAATGTTCATTCTTCAAGAGAAGCAGCAAATCACAGCATATAATTTGTAAAATTGGATATAACTAGCAACTGTATTCACGACAATCAGTTTGTTTATACGTACGCCGCGGAAGAAAAATAGCTATAAATATGCACACACAAAACTTCCGCACTGATTTTGCACTTTAAACTGTAGGAAATGTTACTATGAGTTAAACTTACCGTCGTATTTGTCAGAAGATGAGAAAATTGTAGCCCCACAGGCGACAAATGCTAGCGATGCTCAAAACCATCTCTAAAGACGAGTGCCTCAAAGGCCATTGGTAAATATTCGAACCATTACTCACTTGTTCGCTGTTATTTCAAGCCTACCAACATCGCACATGGTATTCGCACTTATTACAGAAACTATTCACTGCATTTACACGCGTTATATCTTCCGAAAGACGAAAACCAAATTCGGGGAAACGTTTTTAGCTGTCGTGTTTACATGTTAAGGTTCGAAGCCGAGTTAAATATGGCGTCTGGAAAACAGCTGTTCCAATTTCCAGTTAGTCAACACAATCGCTGTTTCTCTTCACCTAATTTTTAGAAGTAGACCTTCATGCTCATTCACTGCACAAAAGTCACTCCATCCATAACAGCCGAATATTTTGAGAACAAGACATAACCTGACAACCCAAGTGCACTTCAAAAATGATTATGCGTTTACGTGAGAGTGAAACTCGATTGCGGAATTGGAAACCCGACAACTAGAAGCGGATCTCCAGAATCGATTTTGAAGTGTTTAAATGACCACTCAGAAGCAGTATTGGAAATCGGTTTACGAAATCCGGTTGTGGGAGCCGCACGTAAAATGGGTGGGTGTGAATATATTAACACAAATAAAGTCGACCGTTTTTAGTAAAGAAGGTAATAAACAGCATTTGAGACAAGCGGTATGTATATTCATCACTGACACTTAAGGAGTTAAATTTCAGCGCACAATAATATGAACTGCATCGCAAATGCTTTAAAATCACGTTTATAAAAGACTGGATTTGCCACTGGTAACATCAGGCGCTGTTACGTTCAGATTGTTGAAGTGTCCATCAACACATCTTCCTAAATTACGTGCTCTGAGGAACTGTTGATTTATTCGTATTCTAAAAAGATTAAAAGATAAGAGGATTCGAACCTGCGACCGTAGCGATCGCGTGGTTCCAGACTGTAGCGCCTAGAACCGCTCGGCCACCCCGGCCGGCTAACAAAAGACTTACTATAGAAGTAGCAAAAGCAAAATCACTTTCTGCACGGTGAATGCGTTACTATCTCCTACAACAAATGTTGTTAACGATTATAAATGACTTTATAGGAAGCTGCTTTTATGAATAATATGCATGCTTCTCAGCAGGGGTTGCTGAAACGTCATCGCCCAGATGTCGATAGAAGGGATCGTAAAGCAGCCTGGTTCAGATACTAATCGCCTTTTGGAAACACGTTTTCCATTTCCATTTATTGAGCTGAATGGGTAGTTCTATTCTTCCTTTGCAATTACAAAATCGTCACAATTTAACGATGTACTCTCAGCTGTCAAGTTTTCTTCAGAATTTTAGGAGCGTTCATAAAGGGCGATATGCTGAAATACTCGGGAACCTGACCGTCTGTTACGCATACTGCTCACCGCACATCGTTAGAAAACGCTTTATCAATTCGAGGAATAAAATGGCATGCAATCATGAAGCTGATACTGCAAGTGTGAAACCACACAACTGTGGTCTCTCGCGAAAAGTTGCAACACATGAGCGACTGATAAATCTTTGCAATTTCCGTAGCTGCTAAACGATGACCTTTCGTGGTCAAAGTTGGGCTGTTTCGCAATAGTTTCTGTAATGCCACACTATTCACTCTTCCACGATTTTACCTTCTTCGAAGTCACTGCAGCCCCCTAGCGTTGTCTGCATATGGCTAATACATGTTGCGATTTTTTTTCTCTTTTTAATGCGTGCGGTCAAACCTGTGGAAAAAGTTTCGACATTTTGCTGTGAACGGTACCTCTGCGGTAGAAGCGATACAACACACAACCATTACCTACCAGATTACAAATATGTTGGCTAAACCTAAATGAGATATAAATTACGCCTACTAGACAGAATATGATGTTTCCAGTCCGTGATCTTCACTATTCACGGCATAAAAGGGTCGAAATTTTAAGTGATGCCATGTGTATCAACAATGCAGAACAATAATGAAAAAAAACTGTGAAACAAATGAATTCTCGAGAGATCTTATATTAAAAAGTATTATTAACAGACATGTAGGTATATTATACCTACATGTTAACAGACGTCCGTTCGCAGGCTACTTCTGATTTGGTCTGAAATTTCTGATAAGATTCAACGTCTCACTAATGTGAAGTCGTTAGACGTGCGTTGACTCAGAACTCATCGTAATGTGGTCTAAAACGGAGGCGGGTTAATGTGCTGATGATCTCCACGTTTATGACGAACCTATTACGGAAATCACGAAATTAAAATTAGGCTATGTGAGCCATTATTCGCACATAATAAACATGTTAGTGTGTTTCCGTTAAGACAGCGAGCGGCTCAGTAATTTTTTTTCACGTTAATTCGAACGATATGTGGGAAGAGAAAGCTACTGTCTCATCTTCCTTCTTCAATTGGATAATCAGAATTGCAGGACACTGGCTCTGTCAACGTTGTCTAAAGTTTCCTCTGAATCTACAAATGCTATTAACGTTTGTTTGTCTTCCTCCATTCTATCTACTACAATAAGCTGCTGGGTCAGTTTGGTCTCGCATGTTCCAACATTTCTCCGGAACCCAAACCGATGTTACCCGAGATCAGTTTCTACCATTTTTCCATTCTTCTGTAAATACTTCCTGTAAGTATATTGCAACCATGGAGAGACAGTTCAATACCTACGGTCTCTGGATCGGGAATTGTTACTTCTTTCTCGAAGTCTGACGGTATGGCCTGTCTAATATTTCTTGCATAGAAGGTGGAAGAGTTTTGTCATGGTTGGTTCTCCCAAGCACCTGATTATTTCTTAGGGAATGCCATCTACTGCAATGGACATGGTTCCACTTAGATATTTCATTGCTTTGTCAGATTCTTCTAGAGCATTATATACCCATCTAATTTTCATTTACTTCCTCTTATCATTGTAAAATACTGACTTCAAATTTGCTTCCCTTATTAATCGCCATGCCCGCAGAGAGACTGAGGCTCACCAATCAGATACGGTGATGTAAAAAGATAAAGCTGCCCTTAATGCGAACGATGGTTTCAACAATACAGCAGATATCAAAACTACTAGACACCTATTGTTACGCCTTTGATTGCGAAATCCGGTTGTGTGACAAACTTCTTATGATCAATTTATAAGAGCCGTACAGTCCAGAAACGGTATGCCTATCAGGCAAACTCACCGTGAGCCCATCGACATACCGGGTTGGAGTAGGTGTTTGGTATACCACCGTGTCCTTGCTGCGTGAAGAAGTCCGTAACTGCCTTTTGCACATCCTCGTACAAGAGGAATCGTCGACCCTTCAAGGCCTGTTTTAAGGGACGGAACGCTTGATGATTGCATGGGGAGAGATCAGGGCTCTAGGGCGGGCGATCGAGTGCCTCCCACTTGAGTTGCGTAACTTCTGCATTATGACATTTGTATTATGGGGACGTTCGTTATCATGACGCAGCTGCACCCCTTGTAACATCTTTCCACAAGGGTGGTGGTCGACAGACATGTTGCTCCATACACATCCTTTATTCTTCGATGGATGTCTATCGGTGTTCGCCCTTCGGCAGCCAAGGAAAGAATAAGAGCACGTTGGTCCTTTTTGGACGCATTTGGTATTAACGTCGCCATAGTTTACAATTCCGCATTTACCGCACACACCTCGGAAAGCCACGAATGCACGAAGAAAACACTAATCCCTCGGCTACACGTCGGTGGTTATAGAGGGTGGTCCATTGATCGTGACCGGGCCAAATATCTCACGAAATAAGCGTCAAACGAAAAAACTACAAAGAACGAAACTTGTTTGGCTTGAAGGGGGAAACCAGATGGCGCTATGGTTGGCCCGCTAGATGGCGCTGCCATAGGTTAAACGGATACCGACTGCGTTTTTTTTTTAAATAGGAACCCCCATTTTTTATTACATATTCTTGTAGTACGTAAAGAAATATGAATGTTTTAGTTGGACCACTTTTTTCGCATTGTGATAGATGGCGCTGTTATGGTCACAAACATTTGGCTCACAATTTTAGACGAAAAGTTGGTAACAGGTAGGTTTTTTAAATTAAAATACAGAACGAAGGTACGTTTGAACATTTTATTTCGGTTGTTCCAATGTGATACATGTAGCTTTGTCGACTTATCATTTCTGAGAACGCATGCTGTTACAGCGTGATTACCTGTAAATACCACATTAATGCAATAAATGCTCAAAATGATGTCCGTCAACCTCAATGCATTTGGCAATACGTGTAACGACATTCCTCTCAACACCGACGTTTTTGAGATTCCCGATTCCCGCGCAATTTATCTACTACTGATGTGCGGATTAGCCGCGACAGCAGCTAAAACACCTACTTGGGCACCATTATTTGTTGCAGGTCGTGGTTGACGTTTCACATATGGCTGAACACTTCCTGTTTCCTTCAATAACGTAACTATCCTGCGAACAGTCCGGACACTTAAATAATGTCGTCCAGGATACCGAGCAGCAGACATAGCACACGCCCGTTGGGCATTTTGATCACAGTATCCATACATCAACACAATATCGACCTTTTCCACAATTGGTAAACGGTCCATTTTAAAGCGGGTAATATATCACGAAGCAAATACCGTCGGCACTGGCGGAATGTTACGTGATACCACGTACTTATGCGTTTGTGGCTATTACAGCGCCGTCTATCATAAAGCGAAAAAAGTGGTCCAATTAAACATTCATATTTCTTTACGTGCTACACGAATATGTAATAAAAAATGGGTGTTCCTATTTACATAATGGAGTTGATATCCGTTTGACCTATGGCAGCACCATCTAGCGGGCCAACCATAGCGCCACCTGGTTTCGTCCTTGAAGCTAGACGATTTCGTCCTTTGTAGTTTTTTCGTATGATGCTTATTTCGTGAGATGCTTCGGCAACGCCCTCAAACGGAAATTTTTTGATAGCCCCCTTATTTTACTATGCAAAGTGCTGAATGACTGAACTCATATTCAGCACAGAAAGTCTGTGGGAATGAGGTCACAGCAGAGTAATGGAAAGAAAACTATATTTTACTTACTCTAACCGCAGACAGTGCGCTAAAAGGTTATGGTTCAGACAATTTGAAGTGGCTGTGCTCCTTGCTGTAATCAAAATCAAGCAAAGCAAATGAAAATATCGTAACGAACGCTTAGTTTTTCACGCACCGTCAGGTAGCTTTCAGTATTTCTCGGAGAAACGCGCGGTGTAACAGTACTGTCGCTTTGTGGCAGGCATTACTCTTGCTCAGACGCAGTCTCTTCTGCTGGTTATCAAGCAGTCTCTTTCGTTACGTTCTCTGTACAGTGACATAAAGGCTCTGTCTGAAATATTAGATAAGAACAGCTACTTAGCAGTAAAGAGGAGGGACAGTGGGTTCTTCCAAAGTAACCTCTTTTCTGCTAACCATAGTCGCCCCACGGAGAGGAGAAGGAATGATGGAGAGAGGAAATTTGCGACTTCGTGAAAACTTGGTACGTACTTTTCATTTAATACAGAATTATATCGAATTTCAAGAAATAAGTATCTACGACTCTGCTAAAGTGAAGGCATAGCAGTGCAGCGTAATTTAAGCCTCTTGTACATGAGCAACTTTCTTGCGTCGGTTGACAGCATGTGGCAAGCGAGTCTACTGCAGTGCCCCTGACACTTTATTCGTATAGCAAGTCACGCCTGTCACATGTGGACGTTTTGTTCACAAGTCAGCACCAAAACTATGAGGGCTGCCTCCAGCACAGTTCTACACCTGAAGAATGAAAGTGAATTTATGAGAGACCACACTTTTTACGGAAAAATCGAAATATAATAACAAGACGTAGCAAAAACAACGATAATGGAGTTTATAGTGACGAAAACAAAATTCATAGTGGATGTTCTTGACATACGTCGCATGTTAAATTCTCCACACCTTTGAGAACTAGAAGAATAGAAAAATTCTCGTAGAAACCTGTCAAAACATGTAAAGTTATGTGCACGAGAAAATACACTACTGGCCATTAAAATCGCTACACCACGAAGATACGTGCTATAGACGCGAAATTTAACCGACGAGAAGAATTTGCTGTGATGTGCAAATGATTAGCTTTTCAGAGCATTCACACAAGGTTGGCGCCGGTGACGACACCTACAACGTGCTGACACGAGAAAAGTTTCCAACCGATTTCTCATACACAAACAGCAGTTCACCGGCGTTGCCTGGTGAAACGTTGTTGTGATACCTCGTGTAAGGAGGAGAAATGCTTACCATCACGTTTCCGACTTTGATAAAGGTCGGATTGCAGCCTATCGCGATTGCGGTTTATCGTATCGCGACATTGCTGCTCGCGTTGGTCGGGATCCAATGACTGTTAGCAGAATATGGAATCGGTGGGAACAGGAGTGTAATACGGAACGCCGTTCTGGATCCCAACGGCCTCGCATCACTAGCAGTCGAGATGACAGGCATCTTATCCGCATGACTGTAACGGATGGTGCAGACACGTCTCGATCCCCGAGTCAACAGATGGAGACGTTTGCAAGACAACAACCATCTGCACGAATAGTTCGACGACGTTTGCAGCAGCATGGACTATCAGCTAGGAGACCATGGCTGCGGTTACCCTTGACGCTGCATCACAGACAGGATCGCCTGCGATGGTGTACTGAACGACGAACCTAGGGGCACGAATGGCAGAACGTCATTTTTTCGGATGCATCCAGGTTCTGTTTACAGCAACATGACGGTCGCATCCGTGTATGGCGACATCACGGTGAACGCACATTGGAAGCGTGTATTCGTCATCTCCATACTGGCGTACCACCCGGCGTTATGGTATGGGATGCCATTGGTTACACGCCTCGGTCACCTCTTGTTCGAATTGACGGCACATTGAACAGTGGACGTTACATTTCAGATGTGTTACGTCCCGTGGCTCTACCCTTCATTCGATCCATGCGAAACCCTACATTTCAGCAGGATAATGCACGACCGCATGTTGCAGGTCCTGTACCGGCCTTTCTGGATACAGAAAATGTTCGACTGCTGCCCTGGCTAGCACATTCTCCAGATCTTTCATCAATTGAAAACGTCTGGTCAATGGTGGCCGAGCAACTGGCTCGTCACAATACGCCAGTCACTACTCCTGATGAACTGTGGTATCGTGTTGAAGCTGCATGGGCAGCTGTACCTGTATACGCTATCCAAGCTCTGTTTGAATCAATGCCCAGGCGTATCAAGGCCGTTATTACGGCCAGAGGTGGTTGTTCTGGGTACTGATTTCTCAGTATCTATGCACCCAGATTGCGTGTAAATGTAATCACATGTCAGTTCTAGTATAATATATTTGTCCAATGAATACCAGTTTATCATCTGCATTTCTTCTTGGTGTAGCAATTTTAGTGGCCAGTAGTGTATAAACGGGCGCTGGACGAAAATGTGGGAACACTAAAAACATAACACATTATTATGCCTAACACCAGATAGCAAAACTATTGGCAATCAAAGCAGCTTCAAGTCGTCTCGGAATGGATAAAAACAGGTCCTGTGTGGCTTTCAAGGGAATCTTATACCTTTCTCCCAGCAAAATAGAGGCAAGTTTGGGTAACTATGATGGAGGTGGATAGCGGTCATGCACACTTCCCTCCAAATTATACCTCATACTGCGATCTGGTGACTGTGCTGACCATGGGGTATGCGACATTTGATCCTCAGAAGATGGAAACAGTGTGAAATAAGACTCAACCGACCAAATGACCACCTTCTATTTCTCCTTAGTTCAAATTTCACAGCTTCGGCGCCACGTTTTCCTGTTGCGGGCATTCGCATCCACGGTAGGCGATTTCGGAATTCCAGCTCGTCATGCAGTTCTCAGCTTGCGGAGCCCCTTTTATGTTGTTTTGGGTCTGACAGAGTTCGCAAGTGCGACATTCAGTTCTGCAGTGACTTTTGCAGCTGTCGTCCTCTAATTTTTCTACAATCCTCTTCAACGATCCTCCGTCACCGTCTCGCAAGACACACTTTCGTCCGCGTTGTGAGTTAAGGGATGATGTTCTCCAGCTTTCCCTGTATGTGGTAAAAACCTCCAGTGCGGTGCTTTTTGGTATACCAAACGATTCGGGTACCTTGGGTATGGAAGCAACCAACATAAGAGCACCAACAATTTGCTCACGTTCGAATTCACTTAGGTCTGACATAATACACTAGCAACACACGGAGCACTATTCTGACAACTGACACAGCAACGTATTAAAGACACTGCACAGGTGCCGTCTACAGTCAAGTACAACAGCGCAATATGCAGGCTTGGCTAGCACCTGCATTTATGTTCAGGCATCCATATCTCGTGATATTTCCATATTTTGTCTCCCATCTGTACTTATAGAAACAGCAAACAAAGTTTAGAAGGCAATGAACAACGCCTTTTGCTTTATCTTTCGTGTCTTGTCTACTTGTGTCAAATAACACCGAAGTGCAACCTGCCTGAGAAAAAATGTGAAGTAGCCAGAAGGGAGTAGAGGGTCAATAGGAGAGATGGCGCAAATTGCTGACTCACATCTGTCAGCACATTTTGATCAGTGTCATGTTGCTGAAGGTCATCGTCAACACAAGGCAAGGTCACACAAAGGACGAGAGTGGAGGGGGAGAAGAGGTGGTCATCCAATGTGAATCGAACTCCCTCCCGCCTCGCTCTCATCCTATAGGAACCATTTGGTGGTAAAAGGATCGTCACGAAGCACTGCTGGCAGAGATTAGTCAGAAAGCAGAAGAAGATTGATTGTAAGTAATTATCCATCAGTTAGTAAAAATATTACGAGGGCAAGTCAAAAATTATCTACACTTTTGCCATAACATTTGTTACATTGTGCACATTGTCTTCCGTCCTCGCACATGTCATTGTTATACTGTTGTAGTAATTCTGTGACAGTTTTATCTTACTGCAGCAATTGTTCTTCCTTCTGTTGCAGATATGGCATGGCAAGTCCATTAGAAGTGTGCACCAAAGAGTAATAACGGGTGGCGATCCTATTCCTCTGGCCAGAGTGTGTCAAAGGGGCAGACATTCATCACAGACTATCATCGTAATATGGGAGAAGTGCACTATCATGTAAAACTGCGTTATTCTGGATAGAGAAGTTTAAAAGTGCTCGAACAAGTGTAACGCATGAAGAGGGAGCGGGAAGGCCATCAACCTCCACAACAGATGATATAATTCAGCAAGCTCGAGAGATGGTTCTGGCGAATAGGCGAATCACTGTCGATGAGGCAGCATCCACTTTGAACATCAGTCATAGCTCCGCCCATTACATCATCCACTACGAACTCAGTTTCCATAAGTCTGTGCATGGTGGATACCAAGAACGCTTACCGACGACTGCAAGATCACTAGTGTTAGGGTCTGTCAACGCTTACTCACTCGCTTCCGCAACGAAGGTGATGCATTTTTGAGCAGAATTGTCGCTGCGATGAAACATGGGTGCGTCACTACGAGCCTGAGTCAAAGCGCCAGAGTATGCAGTGGAACCACCCTGGATCGCCGACGAGGACAGGGCCATCCGCAGAAAAGGTTATGCTAACGGTGTTTTGGGATTCACAGGGGCTCATACTGGCAGAGTTCATGGAAAAAGGAAGAACTATCAGCAGTGCGGGATATAGTGAATTGATGGGAAAGGAGCTGAAGCCAGCACTTCACACCAAGCAACGAAGTTTTCTGTGGAAGAAACTGTTGTTGTTGCATGACAATGCACCACCACACATGGCCCGTCACACTATTGAAACCATCAACAAGATAAAATTTGAGGTATTGGAACACCATCCCTACAGCCCAGATCTTGCTTCAAGTGACTTTCACTCGTCTGGGCTGCTCAGAGATACTTTGCGTGGTCGCCGATTTATCTCAGATGTGGACGTGCGAAATGCGGTGCAAAAGTGGCTTAATGACCAACAGAAAACCTTGTATTTGGAAGAAATACGTAAGCTCGTTGATCGTTTGGCCAAGTGCATTAGGAAGGAAGGAGATTAAGTAGAAAAATGATGTACGTTGTACACCCCTAGATTCATGTTAATAAACGGTATAGTCGAAAGTGTAGATAATTTTTGACTCGTGCAATTACTCATTTGCAAATATATTCATTTATACTTACTTTTCGTTTTTTAAATTTTTATTCCAGCAGCACAGCATGCACCAACGGAAGTGCTCGATGTGGGTACTCAAGTCTACAACATACCACCATCTATGCTGTCACACCAGCAACAGCATCAGTTTTCAGTCGACTTTCCAGATTTACTGGACCTGCTATCATTCAACTATTCTGTATCATCACTGGAACTCCCTAACTCGTCAAGCCTCAGCTAACTCCCATAAGTGTGCTATTATTCAGCAGTATATACCGTGTGATAGCTAGTGACTCTAAATGCGTGAATGACAGTGACTTTGGAATAGGTATGGAAGTAGAAAACGTTCAACATGTTGGTGCTGAAGCGCAGTATACACAGTATGAGTGGGACGATATGTGTAGCATGAGAGAGTATGTAGAGAAGAAAATGATGACAGATTACTATTCGTTTTACACGCATACTGATGTTCATACGTTTGGATAAAGTTTTCAATAATTGATATATATGGTGAAGCTGTCCTTGACTTAACTTCAGGAGACATGTACATTTACCTATAGCATTCAAATGTTCTGAATTTGTATGATTTATATGATACAGTAACAACTGCAGTGGATAGGCTAATACGGGACATCCATATATTAGAGCTTCATACTATGAGTTTGTAAAGTATTTTTGTGTGAGTAGTATAAATATAGTACAATAAGAACTGTAAACAAACATATGTATTCAACTGGTGACAAAGAACGTAAGTTGTGAGCTTGTATAAATTCTATGGAGGCAGAATTTACTGACGGAAGACCTATGTATACAACTGCATCTGAAGACTAGAACACGATTCACACTGAATTCAAAGCGTATAGAAAACACTTATTTGAACAATATTGTAAAAGACTGAATGATTTTGTGATGATGTGTATACAGATTATATGTGTGTGATAAATATAGAATAAAACGAAAATAAATTGTTTTGTTGTTGTAGCACCCTGTGACTCAGTTGCATATAAACATAGCACTGCTAGACAGATGATAGATTTCCAGATTTCCTTTCTTTTTATTTACACCAACATAGAAAAGATGCACATTTGGAAAAATAATCACAGCTGTTTTTCAAATTAATTAGGGACTAGATTCTTTTACAAATAATAATAGATTTTTAACAAATGGTTTTTATTGACAATAATATTTTCATGCAGTATATATATATATATATATATATATATATATATATATATATATATATATATACACTCCTGGAAATTGAAATAAGAACACCGTGAATTCATTGTCCCAGGAAGGGGAAACTTTATTGACACATTCCTGGGGTCAGATACATCACATGATCACACTGACAGAACCACAGGCACATAGACACAGGCAACAGAGCATGCACAATGTCGGCACTAGTACAGTGTATATCCACCTTTCGCAGCAATGCAGGCTGCTATTCTCCCATGGAGACGATCGTAGAGATGCTGGATGTAGTCCTGTGGAGCGGCTTGCCATGCCATTTCCACCTGGCGCCTCAGCTGGACCAGCGTTCTTGCTGGACGTGAAGACCGCGTGAGACGACGCTTCATCCAGTCCCAAACATGCTCAATGGGGGACAGATCCGGAGATCTTGCTGGCCAAGGTAGTTGACTTACACCTTCTAGAGCACGTTGGGTGGCACGGGATACATGCGGACGTGCATTGTCCTGTTGGAACAGCAAGTTCCCTTGCCGGTCTAGGAATGGTGGAACGATGGGTTCGATGACGGTTTGGATGTACCGTGCACTATTCAGTGTCCCCTCGACGATCACCAGTGGTGTACGGCCAGTGTAGGAGATCGCTCCCCACACCATGATGCCGGGTGTTGGCCCTGTGTGCCTCGGTCGTATGCAGTCCTGATTGTGGCGCTCACCTGCACGGCGCCAAACACGCATACGACCATCATTGGCACCAAGGCAGAAGCGACTCTCATCGCTGAAGACGACACGTCTCCATTCGTCCCTCCATTCACGCCTGTCGCGACACCACTGGAGGCGGGCTGCACGATGTTGGGGCGCGAGCGGAAGACGGCCTAACGGTGTGCGGGACCGTAGCCCAGCTTCATGGAGACGGTTGCGAATGGTCCTCGCCGATACCCCAGGAGCAACAGTGTCCCTAATTTGCTGGGAAGTGGCGGTGCGGTCCCCTACGGCACTGCGTAGGATCCTACGGTCTTGGCGTGCATCCGTGCGTCGCTGCGGTCCGGTCCCAGGTCGACGGGCACGTGCACCTTCCGCCGACCACTGGCGACAACATCGATGTACTGTGGAGACCTCACGCCCCACGTGTTGAGCAATTCGGCGGTACGTCCACCCGGCCTCCCGCATGCCCACTATACGCCCTCGCTCAAAGTCCGTCAACTGCACATACGGTTCACGTCCACGCTGTCGCGGCATGCTACCAGTGTTAAAGACTGCGATGGAGCTCCGTATGCCACGGCAAACTGGCTGACACTGACGGCGGCGGCGCACAAATGCTGCGCAGCTAGCGCCATTCGACGGCCAACACCGCGGTTCCTGGTGTGTCCGCTGTGCCGTGCGTGTGATCATTGCTTGTACAGCCCTCTCGCAGTGTCAGGAGCAAGTATGGTGGGTCTGACACACCGGTGTCAATGTGTTCTTTTTTCCATTTCCAGGAGTGTATATATTCATTTTTTTAATATAAAAAGATGGTTTATATATAGAAATGTTTTTAAAAATAAGATGATCTATGTATACAATATCACAGAGGTGCATTTGTTGTTTTTTCATTAATAACGCTATAAATATTTTTTTGTATTTTTGTTATACAAAGCACTGAAAAAAATTGTTGTTCTGAGATGTTATGTTGTAATGATTATCGGGTGCATATCTAGATGTGTCGAATTTCTTGGGATTGTATCTAATTAATTCATATGGATCAAGCCTTTCCCCCAGTAGATGAAACTATCTACATCCATATAAAGTAACTTATGCTTAGCAAAGTACTGCTGTACAAACGCGTAGTCTAACCAGTAGATGCGGAGGTTGGGGAGATCCAGAACATACTTATCAATATAGACAGGCTTAGTTAACTCCACTCAAACCTTAATCTTCTCCACAGCAACTAGTCTTTCATTGCTGGTTGTGGCCCAGTTTAAATTTGGCCTGGATACGTAATCTCTTGTACCATAACACCCATCCAAGCAAGAAACTAAATTAATTTCACGATGGTTTCTAACACTTTCTATCGTTTTCCCAAAAACTGAATAATTGAAACTCACACTCACCGAGAGCCCTCTGTTCAGCATTAACATCAATGAATTCCTTCAAACCAGGTCACTGATCGAAGAAGATGCCGAGGGTCATTCCAAGAAGTCACATTCCCGACCTGAGACACTGCTGGAGGTTTCTGTAGTGTAGAATGTATCTCTGCTTATTTTCCAGCGTTGTCGTCAATTTTGGGGCAGAACCACTTCGCAGGACTAGGCGCTCCGAACACAGCGAAAAGTCACTGTGCTCGTCATGCAGTTCGGTGGAATATTCCAGGTTTGCCTCCAGGACGTATTCCATACTAGCATTAGCAGCCACATCAAGGATCTTATACTTCAATCCGATGGTTTCATCTTTGTACAGCCATCGGAACCCTCCAAATGGTACTCTTTGTTGCGTAGCATGTTCGTAGACATTACTTGCGTCCAAGTAAAAGATGTAATTTTTATCGTCAGATGGCCTGTAATCCTCCTCAGACTCACCGGCAAAGCCCCCGTGAATCCTTCTTTCAACATCAGTCGTCATTGCGGAGAGCGGTTGTTAAAAATCGCATGTAGTCAGCGGAAGAAATCACTTGTCAGTTCCAAAGTAGTACCAGATATCCAACTACCAAAGTGACTGTGCACAGGGAGTCACACTGGTGGAGCAGCTCTACATAAGCGACACATATCTGTGATCGGTGCTAAGTGACGCTTGAAGTGGTGTGGAGAAAGCCGCCTCTGGACAGTGGCTGACTCGAACTGTGTAATTTCAAGCGATGGGTCACGCTATATCCCGTGCCAGTGCTGTGGAAGCATTTGGCTCCGGCGTACGCCTGGAGCATGTGACCTGCCATCGTGTTGCGGTATAGAGGTGTTTTTCGTGGTCAGTGTGTGGTCTCGTTACTGTGCTTAAGAAAACGCTAAATGCGTAGTAATGTGAACATATTTTATCGCATTGAGCATGCCGAGTGCAGTGGAGGAACGATTTGGAGACGATGATAGTGTCAGCGTAACATTGCACCCTGTCTTTTGTGAGGCAATGGTGTGTAGGCAATAACGGACTGGCCTGCCCATAATCCAGACCTGAAAGCAATGGAATACCTCTAAGATTACTTGTTTTTTCCTGCTTCTAATTACTTTGTTTGTCCCATACGCGTTTCGCCTTCTCCTGTTCTAAGGCATCATCAGTGGGATCTATAACGATACAGTTTTGTTAGTTTTAAATTATTAGACAGTTCACTTCACAATTTTTTTGTAAAAAAAGTAATTACTTACGATTTGCTGAGCTGCATTTCCACACATCCGGTCTGGAGGTCGCTCTACCATTTTTATCACTGCCATATAATCACATCTTTGTGTTCTCGCCTTCCACACACTGTTCACCATGTTTCTCACTGTTTTTTGTGGTGGACTATTGTTCTTTGTCACTCGATACAACTATTTCGTCGTACTCTGTTTTTCACAACGTAAATATTGTGTCTCCTTTACGTGTTTCATCTTCTTTGGTATGTTTACCTGTTTGTTGCCAACCTAACGAAGTATATATTCGACACTAACTTCTATTTATGACGCTTATATCGTGTGTGTGTTTGAGTGAGAGAGAGAGAGGGGCATAGAGCTGACGAGTTTTTTTTTTTTTACTAGCTAACAGCTAGTACACCCGCCCCCTCCCCCTCCCCCCCCCCCCAAAAAAAAAATAAACTCGTCGGCTCTATCCCCCCCTCTCTCTACTGAATAAATTTATGTGCTTGACCATGTTTCTAAACTACATAGCTGAAGTAAACTAGGTAATTCCCATAATTATCAGTCTGATAGACTGATTATTTGTTGTTGTTTATTTACGGAAGTGCCCAGTATTCACTATTTGTACAGAACCCAGACGGCTGTTATATGAGTCGAGGGGCAGAAAAGGGAAGCCTATCTCCTATGTTATTCTGTCTGTATATTGAGCAAGCAGTAGAGGAAACAAAAGACAAGTTTGGATTAGCAATTAAAGCCCAGAGAGAAGAAATAAAAACTTTGAGTTTTGCCGACGACATTCTAATTCTGTCAGACACAGCAAAGGACTTTGAAGAGCAATTGAATGGAATGGACAGTATCTTGAAAGGTGTATATAAAATGAACGTCAACAAAATCAAAAAGAATAACAGAATGTAATACACTCCTGGAAATGGAAAAAAGAACACATTGACACCGGTGTGTCAGACCCATCATACTTGCTCCGGACACTGCGAGAGGGCTGTACAAGCAATGATCACACGCACGGCACAGCGGACACACCAGGAACCGCGGTGTTGGCCGTCGAATGGCGCTAGCTGCGCAGCATTTGTGCACCGCCGCCGTTAGTGTCAGCCAGTTTGCCGTGGCATACGGAGCTCCATCGCAGTCTTTAACACTGGTAGCATGCCGCGACAGCGTGGACGTGAACCGTATGTGCAGTTGACGGACTTTGAGCGAGGGCGTATAGTGGGCATGCGGGAGGCCGGGTGGACGTACCGCCGAATTGCTCAACACGTGGGGCGTGGGGTCTCCACAGTACATCGATGTTGTCGCCAGTGGTCGGCGGAAGGTGCACGAGACCGTCGACCTGGGACCGGACCGCAGCGACGCACGGATGCACGCCAAGACCGTAGGATCCTACGCAGTGCCGTAGAGGACCACACCGCCACTTCCCAGCAAATTAGGGACACTGTTGCTCATGGGGTATCGGCGAGGACCATTCGCAACCGTCTCCATGAAGCTGGGCTACGGTCCCGCACACCGTTAGGCCGTCTTCCGCTCACGCCCCAACATCGTGCAGCCCGCCTCCAGTGGTGTCGCGACAGGCGTGAATGGAGGGACGAATGGAGACGTGTCGTCTTCAGCGATGAGAGTCGCTTCTGCCTTGGTGCCAATGATGGTCGTATGCGTGTTTGGCGCCGTGCAGGTGAGCGCCACAATCAGGACTGCATACGACCGAGGCACACAGGGCCAACACCCGGCATCATGGTGTGGGGAGCGATCTCCTACACTGGCCGTACACCACTGGTGATCGTCAAGGGGACACTGAATAGTGCACGGTACATCCAAACCGTCATCGAACCCATCGTTCTACCATTCCTAGACCGGCAAGGGAACTTGCTGTTCCAACAGGACAATGCACGTCCGCATGTATCCCGTGCCACCCAACGTGCTCTAGAAGGTGTAAGTCAACTACCCTGGCCAGCAAGATCTCCGGATCTGTCCCCCATTGAGCATGTTTGGGACTGGATGAAGCGTCGTCTCACGCGGTCTGCACGTCCAGCAAGAACGCTGGTCCAGCTGAGGCGCCAGGTGGAAATGGCATGGCAAGCCGCTCCACAGGACTACATCCAGCATCTCTACGATCGTCTCCATGGGAGAATAGCAGCCTGCATTGCTGCGAAAGGTGGATATACACTGTACTAGTGCCGACATTGTGCATGCTCTGTTGCCTGTGTCTATGTGCCTGTGGTTCTGTCAGTGTGATCATGTGATGTATCTGACCCCAGAAATGTGTCAATAAAGTTTCCCCTTCCTGGGACAATGAATTCACGGTGTTCTTATTTCAATTTCCAGGAGTGTAGAATTAAATCAGGTGATGCTGAGGGAATTAGATTATGAAATGAGATACTTAAAGCAGTAAATTAGTTTTGCTATTTGGGAAGCAAAATAACTGATGATGGTCGAAGTAGGGAGGATATAAAATGTAGACTGGCAATGGCAAGAAAAGCGTTCCTGAGGGAGAGAGATTTATGTGTCAGGAAGTCCTTTCTGATAGTATTTGTCTGCTGCGTAGGCATGTAAGGAAGTGAAACATGGACGATAAACAGTTAAGACGTGAAGAGAATAGAAGCTTTCGAAATGTGGTGCTACAGAAGAATGCTGAAGATTAGATGGGTAAATCACATAACTAATGAGGAGTTACTGAATAAAATTGGGGAGAAGAGAAATTTGTCGGGGAGATGCAGAGATCAACTTTATATGGTATGTATGTATCACACTTCACAAAATGGACATCGACAACATTCAAGAAATGTTCAAAACAAATCATTAACTTTCACCATGACCACCGAATGAAAAATGGCGCACCACGGTGATTACAAAGGTTCCCACCATTAGGATCGAAGGCGAACGCCTTGGGAGTTACAAATCACACAGGACGTTCAGCTATGCTAGGTACCCACTCTTAGAGTGCGTATAGAATCATATTGGTGTAGCGGGGTGATGAGAACTGATGGAATTGACGGCTTGCAACAGAATACAAAACAGTCTATCTTGGAGCTTATCGTGAAACCGCGCATCCTTAAAAAAATTCGAAAGCTGAAATTGTCTAGTGGTTCCAGGTGGTCACACACTTTTCGGGAGGGATAGTTCGCTCTGAAGGAGTATGATTTTTATACGCAAACCGGAAATCAAGCAAAAGCAAGTTATTTTGACCAGCTATTGGCCAAAAGCAGTTCTCACACCGTAGTTGTAGTTCCCTGACGCTCATTTGCCGACTTTTGCTTGCTGTAAATATTCCCTACTGCCCTTGCAAGATCAGGTGCACGAGAAAGAATCGTAGGGGACAGCGTACCTTCAACGTTTCGCAGAACAATAAATAACTTTCCATCCAGTTTATCATCCAGATTTACAGTCGGCATAATTGAATACGAATCCATTAAGGCATTGATGCTAGCTGATCTTGATACGACTCTGTTGGTATCTCTAACTTCCCTTTCAAATCCCAATTGCTCGGTGTTGAAAACAAATTCCTTACTGAATTATGGGATGAGTTTTTTTATCTTATCTACAAATTTTCGGGCCGGTTCCGTAGTTTTCTGTGCATCGTCGTCGTCGCTTTTCTTGAAATTTCGTTACCTTAAATCTTCTAATTCTGTAACATTGTTCGAAGTTGAGCAACTACCCACTGTCTCCCTTGAAATCAGTGTAGTCTACGTCGCGCGGTTTGATGTGCATAACTTAGAAGGTCACTTATATGCACATTCTGTAAATTGTATCGAGCATCCTCGAAACACGCAAACACCAGTTTTTTGTAACAAGTGCGCGTTGTCCTCCCTTGAATATCGGTAGTTTTTCTTATGAATTTGCGCGGTCGTATTGGGACTCATTTGAAATCTGTTCATAGCTGTTTTTTTATGCTGCGGTTGGTCTACCATTTATGTAATTATGTTTAGGACCCTCTCCTTGTCCTTTAATACGTTTCACAGGAGATGGGGTTTGTGGCTCCCTGTCCGACAAAGATGGTGAACTACATGGCTCGACACATGTTTCAGTGTCACTTTCACTTGTTGATCACGTATCGTTATCAATGTGATTCTTATGTTCATTGCCCGCACAACCGAGCGTAAACGACACCCCACACTCCGCTGATTCATCTTGCAGTAACGCCGACATTTCAGATCCGCTTCTTTCTCGCTCTGCGAAATTCCTTGTGTTTGTATCTGACTTTATGTCAACTTTGGCAACAGTTATTGTAGATATAACGCAATGTATGCTTTGTTTATCGTTGGCATCGGTCTGCTTTGCTATCAGAACCACTAGCACTGTAGCACCGTTGTGAGTTACTCGTCGACTAAGCAGTTCAACTACGCTCCGTAACCTTATGCTGTGCTGACACGAGGATACCTCCAATCTCGTTCCCTATTGCCATTAGCAGACAATATTGTTGTTGCGTGGTAGACAGTATGTGGGGTGTCGAATGCCGTGAACATTATTGGTCTTTTGCGACTTCGCATTCAAGGTGTTCCCTGTGAGTATTTGGAAAGATAGTAACAAAAAAATGGTTCAAATGGCTCTGAGCAGTATGGGACATCTGAGGTCCCCTAGAACTTAGAATTACTTAAACCTAAATAACCTAAGGACATCACACACATCCATGCCCGAGGCAGGATTCGAATCTGCGACTGTAGCAGTTCCGGACTGAAGCGCCTAGAACCGCTCGGCCACAACGGCCGGCTAGTAACAAAAGCGACCAGAGATGAGGCATACTGTTATATCTTACCAGGAAGAAAAATGACTCATCATAATAATGAAACTCAAATTCATGGTTGGTTAGGAGACGGATAATGGCAAATCCACTTCATGATATAGAGAAAAACACAGAATATATCTGTGTTTCCAGAATGAGATTTTCACTCTGCAGCGGAGTGTGCGCTGATATGAAACTTCCTGGCAGATTAAAACTGTGTGCCCGACCGAGACTCGAACTCGGGACCTTTGCCTTTCGCGGGCAAGTGATCTACCAACTGAGCTACCGAAGCACGACTCACGCCCGGTACTCACAGCTTTACTTCTGCCAGTACCTCGTCTCCTACCCTCCAAACTTTACAGAAGCTCTCCTGCGAAACTTGCAGAACTAGCACTCCTGAAAGAAAGGATATTGCGGAGACATGGCTTAGCCACAGCCTGGGGGATGTTTCCAGAATGAGATTTTCACTCTGCAGCGGAGTGTGCGCTGATATGAAACTTCCTGGCAGAAGTGCTGGTTCTGCAAGTTTCGCAGGAGAGCTTCTGTAAAGTTTGGAAGGTAGGAGACGAGGTACTGGCAGAAGTAAAGCTGTGAGTACCGGGCGTGAGTCGTGCTTCGGTAGCTCAGTTGATGCCGGCACGGTAGCTCAGCGTGTTCGGTCAGAGGGTTAGCAGCCCTCTGTAATAAAAAAAACTGAGCTAATCGATCAACAACGAACTAAACGGCTGTCTTACGACGTCCGCCCCGAGCAGATGCAACGAACAAAAGGAAACAAAAACGAAATTAAAAAAAAAAAAAAAGTTGGTAGAGCACTTGCCCGCGAAAGGCAAAGGTCCCGAGTTCGAGTCTCGGTCGGGCACACAGTTTTAATCTGCCAGGAAGTTTTATATCTGTGTTGTTTATTGGTAGTAAGAATGGTAGTGTGGCAACAGATGGTGAGTTGAAATATTCCTCTGCATCTTCTCGTGGTATGAAGACAGTAACTGTGGCACTGAACGCTTTTACACGTGAACTTTCGCTATTGCTTGGTATGTGGTGAACTGTGCCTCAGTGCTCATCATAGATGGGTGCTATGTGGGGAACACGGGTTCGATTCCCGGTACTGCTAGGGAAGGACTGATACAAGGTGCAGTCAGCCTCGTGATGCAAGCGGAGGAGCTGCTTGATACAGCTCCAAGGTCTGGAAAGTCGGAAAAACGATCGCGAGAGCGGCGTACTGACCACGTTGCTCTCCAAACTGAATCCGCATAACCCCTCGTGGCACAGGACGACACGACGGACGGCCGATATTGTTTGAACCTTCAAGGCCTGTACGAGAATCAGTTTCCTTCTTTCCTTTTTAGTACGCGATGATCTCAACTGCCCCAACAAATCACGCATGGGCTTCTGTACTTATGTAACAACGTTTAAACTCAATCGTGATGAAATGAAATGGAGCGGAACTCAAATTACGATCTTAATGGAAATCAAATGAAAGTGGATTGTTTATATAGACAGAAAGTTGGATTGTATATGGACCAAGTATATGTATATACTATTGGCCATTAACATTGCTACACCACTAAGATGACGTGCTACAGACGCGACATTTCACCGACAGGAAGAAGATGCTATGATATGCAAATGATTAGCTTTTCAGAGCATTCACACAAGGTTGGCGCCAGTGGCGACACCTACAACGTGCTGACATGAGAAAAGTTTCCAACCGATTTCTCATACACAAACAGCAGTTCACCGGCGTCGCCTGGTGAAACGTTGTTGTGATGCCTCGTGTATGGAAGAGAAATGCGTACCATCACGTTTCCGACTTTGATAAAGGTCGGATTGTAGCCTATCGCGATTGCGGTTTATCGTATCGCGACATTGCTGCTCGCGTTGGTCGAGATCCAATGACTGTTAGCAGAATATGGAATCGGTGGGTTCAGGAGTTTAATACGGAACGACATGCTGGATCCCAACGGCCTCGTATCACTAGCAGTCGAGATGACAGGCATCTTATCCGCATGGCTGTAACGGATCGTGCAGCCACGTCTCGATCCCCGAGTCAACAGATGGAGACGTTTGCAAGACAACAACCATCTGCACGAATAGTTCGACGACGTTTGCAGCAGCATGGACTATCAGCTAGGAGACCATGGCTGCGGTTACCCTTGACGCTGCATCACAGACAGGAGCGCCGTCGATGGGGTGTAATTAACGACGAACCTGGGTGTACAAATGGCAAAATGTCATTTTTTCAGATGAATCCAGGTTCTGTTTACAACATCATGATGGTCGCATCCGTGTTTGGCGACATCACGGTGAACGCACATTGGAAGCGTGTATTCGTCATCGCCATACTGGCGTATCACCCGGCGTGATGGTATGGGGTGCCATTGGTCTCGGTCGCCTCTTGTTTGCATTGACGGCACTTTGAACAGTGGACGTTACATTTCAGATGTGTTACGACACGTGGCTTTACCCTTCATTCGATCCCTGCGAAACCCTACATTTCAGCAGGATAATGCACGACCGCATGTTGCCGGTCATGTACGGGCTTTTCTGGATACAGAAAATGCTCGACTGCTGCCCTGGCCAGCACATTCTCCAAATCTCTCACCAATTGAAAACGTCTGGTCAATGGTGGCCGAGCAACTGGCTCGTCACAATACGCCAGTCACTACTCTTGATGAACTGTGGTATCGTGTTGAAGCTGCATGGGCAGCTGTACCTGTACACGCCATCCAAGATCTGTTTGACTCAATGCCCAGGCGTATCAAGGCCGTTATTACGGCCAGAGGTGGTTGCTCTGGGTACTGATTTCTCAGGGTCTATGCACCCAAATTGTGTGAAAATGCAACCACATGTCAGTTCTAGTATAATATATTTGTCCAATAATACCCGTTTATCATCTGTATTTTTTCTTGGTGTAGCAGTTTTAATGGCCAGTAGTGTATATATATAATTCTGTGGATGAAAACTGCAACAAACGGAAAAGTCTAGTGGCGGCCGTTATTCAAAAATGAATATCAAATGGCAGATGATGGTGATGATTACAATGATGATAATGACGTAGAATACATATGAAGATAAGTCAGGACTCCCACTGACGTGGCATATCAAGTGTGGTGTCCCGTGGCATGGCTCATGCATGGCAGTGTCTTGGCATACGTGTGACTCAACACCAATAGAAGAGAGACGGCATTAGGAACGCGGCGCCACCTTTCCTTCAGACATGTTATTTTAGGGTGTTCGAAAAGTTGCATGAGTACCTACCCCGAAAGATTTCAGTCATTTTACAGAATGAAGAGGGATAGGTTTGATTTATTGTGATGACAGAGTGGACTATCCTTTTCCATTGATAGATGCTCAGTTAATGCAAAATCATTTGTACAGTACCATATAGACCGGATTGTTGCTACTCATTTGAACACTTTTTGACCCATTTTCGTTGGAAGATACCGCAGCTGTTTTCCTAAATTACACTGTAGGAAATACTGCAAGCAGCCACAAGCTTTCTTGAAATCATTTTATTATACCATTACTAGTTTAGAGCCTGAGTCCATCGTCAAATGGTTGCGTTGACTTCTTGCAAGTTTGACATTTGTGTTTCCCTGAAAAGCCCTTCTTTACATAATACAAGACTGAGGTTTGGTTTTCTTTTACGATCCATAATGATACATAAGTAGAACTCAGTTTAGTTCATTGACCAGTATCGATTGTAAAAGAAATCCGAACCTCCGTCTTATAGTGTGTAAAGGAGGGCTTCTCAGGAAGGCACAAATGTAAAACTTGTAAGAAGTCAACGCGACCATGTGACAGTGGGATCAGGCCTGAAACTAGTAATGGTATAATACAATCGCTTCAAGAAAACTTGCGGCTGGTTGCAGTGTTTCCTAAAGCGTAATTTGCTCATTTGAAATCCAGGAAACCAACAGAGACGTGCAAACAATACGATGGAGTCGAGATATCTATTTTGCAGTTTCTGCCTTAGCCCAGGTGGAAGTAATATCTTGTCAGAACAAATATATATATTTGACTAGTAATCTGTCCCACTGTGTGTCCTGAGCGTATTGAGCAGTACTGTGATCATGAATAGATGAATATTTCTGCGCAGTGAAAAAAAAAAAAAAAAAAAAAAAAAAAAAAAAAAAAAAAAAAAAAAATTATGAATATTGCGTTCAGGATCGGTCTCATTTTTCTTGGTAAGAGAGAATAGCATAACACAGCAGAAGTGTTAGTAAAGTGTCACTAGAACAGATGTGGGCCGTGCCCGTGGAATACGCAGCATTCACCCGGCAGTGGTGTGGCAGAGTATAAGACTCATATCATTTCAGTCCTGTAGGCGCTGCTCCATTCAGGCTGTGTTTGTTGCAAGTTGCAGACTGCATGCAAGTCTTTCGCCACAACACGCATCACCTCACTTGTCACGCAACTTCGGTGGGCGCCCTGTCTGAAAAATGGTTGAAATGGCTGTAAGTACTATGGGACCTAACATCTGAGATCAGCAGTCCCCTAGACTTAGAACTACTTAAACGTAACTAACCTAAGGACATCACACACATCCACGCCCGAGGCAGGATTCGAACTTGCGACCGTAGCAGCAGCGCAGTTCCGGACTGAAGCGCGTAGAACCACTCGGCCACAGCGGCCGGCGCGCTGTCTGATAAAACTAAATTTTGATCTCTGCACTTTTCTGACCTATCAACGGAAAATTGTAAATAGAATCAAGAAAAGTTTTTTCACGTGTCAAACCGACCGCTTAATGCTGCTGCAAACTAACAAATGTACGTTGTTTCGATTCGGGACTTCATAAACACATTACAATAATCCTGATAAACTACTCTGATGCTGTTTGACGTCTTTTCCCACTCTTAAATAAAAATCAACCATGATCTACCTGCATACAGCTGCAGCAGACAGGACCGCAATGCTTCGCTGTTTTGAGGATTTTTAAGTGGTATGGGCTATCTTGAATGATTTCAATTTGCTGCACTGGCTGTTCCGTTAGTATTAAACCATCCTTATATTCCACATTGTTCACTACTATGTAGTTTCGCCTGCCTGCATTACACATAAGGTATTACCTAATTAAAATACAAAGCATAAAGCAACCATTGGTTGTTTAGTTGACACAATAAAAAGACAATTTACAGAATATAATCCTTTAAATGTATATAATTGGGCTTGAGTCAGCCCGTACTTATCGCGTCACACAATTTTGGAAACAGAGCGTGGTGTGCCTCACATACGAGAAAGGTAACATAAATTAAGTAAAGTTAAATACCGTATGTTAAGTACACAGAAAGGGAAATACCGTCTCCTTCTTGCTTAGCGATTGTACCGCATGCTGACAGGGCCTGTTGGTTTAGCTCTCTGTCACCATTTTATCCGATCTTGTACCTGATCTTGGTGCAGGCCAGAGATCTTGAGGTATGTGTGCAGGGCGCCAAGTCCCACCATCTCCTCGCTAACTAAAACCAACCTTTGCCACTGTCGTTCGATATAAGAACTTGCCCATAGACGGCTTTCTTTCGTCTTGTCCGCTTTTTGTGCTACTCCATATGACTTACGAACTTCATCATTTGTGACTTGCTCTTCCAGTATTAATCCAGCGTCCACTTGAACATCTTTGCTTCCGTGACGCCACGTCGTTGCTCCACTTCTTTTGTTGAACGGCAACATACAGTACAACTGAACGGATTACAGATCGCTATACTTTCGACATGAGCCTGCTTGGAATCTTTCGGTTCTAGAGTCCATCAGTTACCACGCCATTTCATCCGTGTGTTGCTCAGGCGGTTAGAGATTTCTGAGCCGAGAATTCCATCAGCAGCAGTTTTCCGGCTTAGGCACTTACAAGTCCTTATTGTTGGGAGGTCAATCCATCGATCGATTTTGATTTTACGCGGGTCATTCAAATATGTGATGAGACCTACTTGAGCAAGGCTGTTGTTTCAGGCTTGGAATTAACACTACAGGTCAGTCTTATCTTCAGAGGCTAACAGCAAATCATCAGCATAGAGTAACATCCAGGCTGCGGTTTTCTGCAGACCTCTTGTAACCTTATCCATGACTGTGATAAAGAGGGTCCGCAGCTCGTAGTCGTGCGGTAGCGTTCTCGCTTCCCAGGCCCGGGTTCCCGGGTTCGATTCCCGGCGGTGTCAGGGATTTTCTCTGCCTCGTGATGACTGGGTGTTGTGTGATGTCCTTAGGTTAGTTAGGTTTAAGTAGTTCTAAGTTCTAGGGGACTGATGACCGTAGATGCTAAGTCCCATAGTGCTCAGAGCCATTTGAACCTTTGTGATAAAGAGGAGAGGCGAGAATGCAGATCCTTCATGTACTACTACAGAAAGAACAAAATTGCCTTATAGTCCGGCACCTGGTTGCATCCGGCTCTTCGGCTCATGGCAGGACAGTCTGACTCATCTTGTTTATTCTTCAGATTTTTAATAAGAAAGCGAGCAACATGGATAGTTTCTATCATCCCACAGCCTTCACGGATCCGCATTGACTGGTGGTAAGACATAATTGCCGGATCCCCTATCGATTATGAGCTCCAAGACGTGTGTGACGGAAGACATACTGGGCTACCCTTTTGCTTCCAAATTGAAACTGTTGTACTAGATATAATAAAATATTTAACTACGTAACTGGACATGAGAAATGTAGGAAAAACATCAAACATTACAGAAACAATAGTTACACAAATGCAAGGGAGTACTGAACTGTGCCAATGACATCTCGTGGCTGACTGGATGGATACGCTCTCTCTATAATCTTTGTTAACCACTGACATAGTAGTCTACTCGTTGCCACGCATAAATTGTGCTTTCTCACTCACACATCATACTCTCTGAGGCTCGTGATCTGATGTATGCAGTGAGATACAGGGGGCTAATAGGCTGACGTGGACTCCACACATATTTCACAATTTGCCATTTTTCATGTCGAAAAGCCATTGCTTGAGGCGACAGAAGCGACAAGTGCAAAAGAATCATAGGTCTGACTAGATGTGCAACCCCCATACTTTAAATTTGTAGTCTGATTTTTTTTTTTATTTTTTATTTTTTTTTAATAACTAATGAGGAAGTATTGAATAGGATTGGGGAGAAGAGAAGTTTGTGGCACAACTTGACCAGAAGAAGGGATCGGTTGGTAGGACATGTTCTGAGGCATCAAGGGATCACCAATTTAGTATTGGAGGGCAGCGTGGAGGGTAAAAATCGTAGAGGGAGACCAAGAGATGAATACACTAAGCAGATTCAGAAGGATGTAGGTTGCAGTAGGTACTGGGAGATGAAAAAGCTTGCACAGGATAGAGTAGCATGGAGAGCTGCATCAAACCAGTCTCAGGACTGAAGACCACAACAACAACAACATTTTTTTTTACCCACGTAGCCGTCGAACAGTACCTCAGAAGCGTAAAAATTTGTAACAGCTGCCTACCAATGTTACCACGAAATAGAGATGCCTACGTTTCTCAGATGCTTGCCTTGCCTTTATCTGCCAGGAAAAATTACAGAGCAAAGCGTCAGCAGAATTCTGCGAACGGCAGCATTGAGAAGCGACCGCAGCGCCGCGGCTGATGCAAGTGGAACTAGCTAACGGTGACATGAGGTCGCGCTGCGGGCTGGCGCTCAGTTTGGACGCAGAAACAGTGAGGCGAAAACATGGGTTACGTAGCGGCAATCCTCTTGGCAGTCTTCGCAGCGGCCAATGCCCGTGAGTACAAGCTCTTTACGCAGCGTCATGAGCAAAAGTGATAACTAACTACTTTCTGATTAACATTCCAATGTTTATTTCAGTTATGCCGTGTTCTGAGGTATCAGTAGCCTGGCCGTACAAGTTCGATATTTTGATGTTAGTGTTAATTATTTTTGCATATGTCTGCAGCATTACAAACAAACCTAATTACCGCAGTACTTAAATAGAAACTAGAACTCTTTTGGAGAAGTAGTTATGTTCTTCATATCAATATTTTATTAAAAAATAAAAAGTGACGCACTTGTAATGGTGCTACGGTCCGTACTTAGAAAACGAAATAGCTCATGCTACGGCACGTTATGGGCAACGTTAATACGATTTACATTTAAATTTTTTTAGTGCATTTTACCACATAATTAGTTTCCAGTGAAATGCTTGCGGTGTCCTTACAAAATGTGCCTCTTCAGCGTTTGAAAATTCATTGTTAAAGTTCCTAAAGAAGTCCAGGTATCGTCCATAGCCTGCTACAGCTTCTGATCTCAACTACACGTGGAGAAAGGCAAAAGCGTCCGAAAGGTTTTGTAAAATATCTCAAGTCTTTTAGTAAACGATTTCTTTTACGCATACGCCACTGTTGGGGGAACTGTCCCCGGATCAACTGATTTTTATCCTTCTTGCATTTAACTTACTGTACTACGAAATAGGCAAGCTTATAGCATTTTCATACACTAAATGAACCTGCGACGAAATTAGTACTTTGGTAGCGTGAAAGTAAATAAACCACACGAAAACGTTTTGTACCACTTGCTTGTATGAGAACGGGTGTGTATTTACGATCAAGGGGAAGATAAATGGAAGAACTAACATATGAAACGGAGAAAATAACTTCTGTGAAATAAAAACAAAACAATAACGATAAAAGCAGTATATTCGAAAGTGCACATCTTTGCAGATCTGTGCTGGATGACATTCAGTTTCGTGTTGCTCCATAAAGTGCATTGTAACACGCCTCCATCTACCTCGGAATGCTGTTCACAATGTGATAGAGATGTTCCCACTGAAACCGGTCCTGCGGTGGTGCTGTACTGAAGTGTTGAGAATGCTGGTTTATGTTTAGCCCCATTACACAGGTGGCTTATGTAGCGATTTCCTGCACACAAGAGTACTGAGAAAAAGCTTTTAGCGAAAAAAAGGCATACAAGAAATACGCAAGCCAAGAGGATAGTGAAATACTTTTTTGACGAGTTAGTGTTGTTGTTACTGGTGCTCCTGTGTCAAAGAAACTTTTCATAATCTTAAATTGACCAAACAAAATACTTGACTATATTACGGCTATCTCCTTGGCAGCAAAGTACGACCGAATATTTAGTTAGTTTGGATCTTGCGTGGATCATTTTGCACAATAACTAGTAAGGAAGTATATTACACTTATGGAAGTGTTTGTCTTGATAACTCATACGTGCATGATATAGTTTCGTACCGAGCGAAGTGATGTAGTAGTCAGCACACTGGATTCTCATTCCGGAGCGGGAATTTAAATCTCCGTTCAGCCTTTGTAATTCAGGTTATTCATGATTTCCCTATTAAAAGTGAATGTCGGTGTGGTTGATTGGGAAAGAACATGGCCAATTCCCTTCCACATTGTTCCGTTGTTGCGCGACCTTGGCTAGTTGATCCTGGAAATGCTCGAAAAATTGTCTTGCGCCTATATTAGCTCCGTAATTTATTATGCATCTTTTTCAAGGACGTTTCGCCGAAGATATTATGGTACTGCAGGGTCGTACTTACAATTTCTCAGATAAAGGGCACTATAAATCTTGATATCTGATAGTCTTCGTCTGAATTTTCTTTAGATGTTTATGTAGTTGTTGATTGTGTTGCCACGTCGTGCAAAGACAATCATTAACTACTTTGTCGCAATTTTCAGTAGTATCTGAGACTGGAATAGTTATTAATGAATTAAATTTCCACTTTCACTTAAGTTTCTCTCAGATTACTGATTCTCGAACGTATTTTTTGTAAAGTAAATCACGCAGATCTTTTTCACTAGACATTTCATTATCCGTTCTGAAACTCAGTTGTTATAAATTTCTAAGACCAGAGATACACTCTAGTAACATTTAGCTGTCGTATTTTGACTTAAGTTTTAACTTTATTAAAGCTTCAGTGAGTATTTTGTTGTTACATTACTATCACTCCGTCCAGATGAAAAGTCTTCAATAAGAATTCAACACAAGATTACCGGGTAATACTACACTTCATAACGTTTTACTGAATTATCACAGTATACAGTCTAATGCCTGATAAGACTCTACATAATTGACAAATGTGTCTAATCAAGGGTGGATAGAGACGTACTGAACTAAACTCTTTAAACATTTTAGTAGCACGATACATACATATTTTCTACAATAATAAACACCGGCGTCTTGACATAGCTGGAAGTATCTCCTCATGGCGCATGGCTGTCTTGGTCGCCCGTAAGTTGGTCCGGCGTTTCGAAGTCGACAAAACAGCTCCAGATAAACCCTCTAATGATGTGTGGTACATCGTACAAACATAAAACCAAACACATTTTGTAGCATTTGCGAAGTATGTTAATGTACTAAAAGATTGATAATTTATTGAACACAAGATGGTGAAATACTGTATCGTGTATTGCAATGGCAGCATAATCTGTAGTGAAACAGCTTCAAAGTTGAACAGTAGAACACGTCCCATTCGGGCTTGTTAAATCTCAAATGACCCTGTCGTCAACCATAAGCTAAAACGTAACGTTCTTTCATGTCCTATGTATTTTCACACCCACAGTTCACCCAGTGAAAGTAGAACACTACGTTATTTTCAGTATTAATGTGAGTGGGTGGCACGTTTTGTAACGAAGAGTAGGTAACAGTGACTTAAATGACAAGCAGTTACTGAAAGCAGGGATGCAGCACAGAATATGTGTAAACTCCTTTTCCGGCGTTACAGCCCATGATTGGCCAGGGCCTTGTCGACCACGTGTTCTCCCATCCTCTCCAGCCTTTCAAGTTCCGTACTCTCTGATCAGCCTCTACATCATCCAGCCATCACAGTCTTGGTTTCACCATTGAGCGGCTTATCATCTGACTTTGGTGGTAACACCTTTCCTACTAGATGTTCTTACATTCTCTGCACGTAACCCAACCAATGTACACCTTGATGCCTTTAGGTCTACGGTGTTTTATGGTTTTTTTATGAAGTTCATACAGTTCTGCATTGGCCCTAATCCTCCAAGCACCATTCTCATATACGGCCCCATACCCAGGGCGGTCAGAAACAATCTGAAAAGCTTGTAAAGGTGTTGCGGATTAGGGTGCACTGAGAAATAATTATTCAGAAAAAAATTCAGTAAGTTGCGCTGTTTCTGACTTAATTAGATTGAAGTTAGCGCTGAAGAAATTGCGCTCGCAGATTCAAGAGGCCCGCCAGATACATACTCTGATGTTCTGTAGCGTAGATAATAGCGCACGAGACTGCTCACCCTGTGGTTCCGTTTCGATCCTTGCTAGCGTCCCATGTCCAGTTTTTGTATCGCATCTCATTCGGATTCAGGAAACCAAGCTGAACACGCGTTTGGCAACACCGTTTCCAGACTAGTCGTCCTGTATCCTGCGCAGTACTTTGCATTCCCACGCATCCAAGGCATTTCTAACCTGTTGTTGGTACTGCCCACGTTTAGGAGCCACATATAGCGACTGGTTTTTATATTCGTTTTGTAATCTGTCATCTTCAGCTTTCTTGGATTGTGGGAGGATCGCAAAATAAGGAAATTGTAATAGCACGGGTTACCTAGTCTTTATCTCTGTTCGGTACCATATCATCTTCCGTAACTACTCCTCCCAAATATTTAAACTGATTTACTCTTTCAAACCCTTCAAACTGCCCAACGCCTCTCCACCTTGTTTTATTTCTGGTGTTGATCATATATCTTGTTTTTTTTCCCTTACTTATGACCAAGCCCAACGCAACAGCTTCGCGTTCCGAATCACATAGTTTTCCAACAAATATATTCTACTTCTCCCAAGCCTGGCAATGTCGTCAGCAAATGCCATATTCTGAACTATCCTGCTGAAAATAGTACCACCTGTTTTGCTTCGCAGTTTTCGCATGACAGCCTCCAGAGTCAAGTTCAATAACGTCGGAGATGAAGCTTCTTGTTTGAGTTTTTTTGAAAGATCGGAAAATTGACATACTTGCCGTTAGATTTTATTTTGCACTTGGGGTTGATTAGGGTCATCTTCACATGTCTCACGGCTTTGATGGTATACCCACGCTTCTGTAACGCCTTAAAAAGATAGTTTCTGTTGACACCGTCTATGCACCGTCCATAAATGGACGTGACCGTATGCAGGCACAGCCAACCAGATACATCATGTGCTTGTCCAAAGATTTTAAGATCAGGACCACCATATGACGATTGTCAACTAGAGGCAGAGGATATCAAGAAAAATCTGTCAATATGTAGAAAGGGATGGAAAGTACAAAGGTATTCAGCTATCACCAATGAGTGGGAAAGAACAGGATTCGAGAGAAATGGGTAAAGGGATGGGAGAGATTACCACTGAGGAGGACTGAAGCCCTAAGAGCAGTGGCAACTAATGGAAAGAACAAGACGACAGAAGTCAAATGGGAACTGGCAAACAGAGAAAAACGAAGTGAGTCGTACGATGAAAACTGAGAAAGATACTGAGGAATGAAATACCGCAAAGATGATGCTACATCTACATGATTACTCCGCAATTCACATTTAAGTGCTTGGCAGAGGGTTCATCGAACCACAATCATACTATCTCTACCATTCCACTCCCGAACAGCGCGCGGGAAAAACGAACACCTAAACCTTTCTGTTCGAGCTCCAGCGAAATACACTGGCCGCCAGACAAAATTATGAAGAAATGAGACGGAAAGTAAAAAACTTTTGCAGAAAGAAAAAAAAGCGAGAATTTGAAATATTTACTGAAAGACAGCAAGGAATGTAGAAGTGAAAAATACGTCAGAAGAGTGTTTACTGGAATAAGAGATAAAACAAGGACAGTAGCCTCGGAAAACGATATGCAGGGATAACAAAGGAAAGTTAATTAGAGCGGAAACTAAAATCATAGAAATGTGTGAATAACGTTTTCAAGACCTATTGAAATAAAAGGAAATCCGGAAATTTGAAAGAGAAGCAAGTGGAGCAAACTGGTAGCAATTACGATGGACCAGTGCCGGAAGTGGTGAGTGTAGCTGTTAAGGAGGTGAGGAACTACAGAGCTATGAATGGTACAGAAATATTAAACATGCATGAAATGGTTCGGAAAATATGGAGGAAAAAACAACAAACTGCAACACGTCCATAATTATACCAATACATAAGATGAGCGAAAAACTAAATTGATAATACCATAGAGGAATAGCACTGGAGAATGCTATCTTCAAAATACTTTCTAGGCTACTGAACAAGAAATTACGACCGTATACAGAAGCCACTATTGGGGATACCAGTGCGTCTTCAGTAAGGAAAGAGCAGAAACAGCTCAGATGTTTGCACTTATATTAATAATGGATTGGTTGGCTGATTCGGGGCAGGGAACCACACAGTGAGGTCATTAACCCTATCGGATTAGAGAAGGATGGGGAAAGAAGTCGACCGTGCCCTTTCATCCCGGCATTTACCTGAGCCGATTTAGGGAAATCACGGAAAACCTAAATCGGGATGACTGGACGCGCGATTGAACCGCCATCCTCCCGAATGCGGGTCCAGTGTGCTAACCACTACGTTTTATAATGGACAACTGTTAGGAGTACACTACAACGAATTGTCACATCCGTTCACATTAACCCCGTCGGTTAAACTATACATCAACACCAAACAACAAAATTAGGTATCTCACGACAGGACATTAAAGGAAAATAAATTGCGAATTTAATGAGATGTGTAATCATGTAGCAGATACTGTCATTGGTAAGCTGAAATGTCTTTGTGTAATGTTCTGAACAGTGCACGATTCGGGACGTTGTCCTGTGCGTATGTTGAGTAACATGTGAGTGTTGGGAGCTCTTCGCGTACCGCTATGCTGATGGCTGCCGTGTGACGTGTTGACGCAAACAGATTCCGGTCGCGTGTCGTAAGTTGCGGCGAGCAAACAGCAGACTATGAGATGCGCAGTGCGCTTGCAGAGAACTGCGAAATACGAACAGATGGACAGCCCAACTATGAGGCAGGTTGCTGCAGCCAATTAGACCACTTTTAACCAAGAGTATGTTTCGGTCTGGAAGGTTTGTTGAAATCGTAAAAGGCGCGTGACTATTTAGTTTGCGGAAGTGTGAGAAGGAATCATCCTCAGCCTGTTTATCTATTTCGCCTAAAGGATGAAGTTTATTTATAACTAAAAGTGCGTTAAGGTAGTGCGAGGGTGGAAAGAATCCAGAGTCTTAACTGGTGCAGCAACTTTTTCACACTGCTTGGACGACACTAGCCAAATCAAGCATATAGTACTCCGAAAACAGAAGTTTGAACTGAGAACTGAATGTTACAGGTAATACAGAGATTTGAACAGTAAACAATTATCACAATCTTCCATGACGCGATTCAAGCTTGTTACTGATCACGTGCGTATGTATTCTACATTCTTATTAAGTATTGTTAGCAGGATAGGATCGGAGTACTTGTGCGGTATGATTTTGACTATAAAATTAGAAAAAAATAGACCGTGATTGTGCTAAGGCTCAATGGCAGGCATACCTCCAGCACAACGAAATTTCTGAAAAAGGTGCATACGCGGAGAGACCACGTCCATGCTGAATGGTATACGCCGCACAGCGTAGTGTGACTTGATCAGTACATAGAGGTAAGAAATCTGGAAATGCGTTGTAAAAAGAAGCGTTGTCACTTACTATTTATGATTAGTATTTAACGATGTGGATGTTTATAAAGCAAGTACTAAGAAGTTCTTGACACTTATGATTGTGAAAATTAATGTGGAATGTTTCCAGTAAAGCTACAAAACTCGGAATTAGTCTTCCAAAATTTGTTGATGGGGTACACACACGAATTTCTTCGTGCGTTAATAACCACTCAAAAATTAGACGCGTTCAAATAAACAATACTACAAGGTGTACAACTTTGCTTCCGCCGTTTCTTCCCCAACATTTGGGACTTTAATGAAACAAATTGGTTAAACATGTATCATTAAAAGTATTTTCCATCGCTGGCCACTACTTTCTCCCATCTTTAGGGCAGTGTACGAATCCCAAGTCCCCCCTGCGGGTCCGGGGTAAGAATAGGCCCGAGATATTCCTGCCTGTCGTAAGAGGCGACTAAAACCGTTTCGGCCTTCCATGTGATGATCCCTCTTGGGGTTTGACCTCCATTTTTCAAAATTCTACAGAAGTACGAGCTTTTTGGGGAAGGACGCCTTACGTGGTGTATCACTGGTCCTCAGTGCACTAAGACCTTGGCACTCAGCATTGTAACGGCGTTGTACCCACACCCACTATTCCTCTAATTGGGCCTAAACGCCTGGTGGGTTGCACAAGTTACGCCCATAGTGCGTCCCCATCTGCACCTACGATCATGATGGACTTTCCATGGCACCCGAAATCCAGCACGGTAGCCAGCCCGTTGTGGTGGGGTCGTCGTGTACCCTCTAGGTTGTAGCCCCCTGACAACACAGGGACCGTACTGCCGATACCTGAGCTGCACCCTCCCCACGTCGGCCAAGGAGTAGATGCCCATCTCCTTGGGGCATCAGGACTCCCGGCAACAGTCATCCTGCCAGGTGGCCCTTGCTGAGGCTGGGTGGCGCCCGTGGGGAGAGCCCCTGGTCGGAGTGGGTGGTATCGGGACGGACGTTTCGCAGATGAAGCGTCAACATGTATCAGGTCGATCTGCGGCCGAGTCTTTTAAAAAGAAAGGTACTGTCTCTGGTTCTGGTTCTCCTGCCCTTTCCCCCTTGGCCACTCCCTGGGAGGAAGGACAGGCCCGCCGGCTTGGGGCGAAGTACTTCCCCCCACTATTTAGTCTGTTCTCGGACCGATGGGGGGACGTTCGCCACCTCCAAGCCCATGTTCTTTGTCCAGCACATCGAGGATATCTTTGGGGAAATCGAGGCTCTCAGTAAAATGCGTTCAGGGTCTGTTCTTATAAAGACCACCTCCGCCACACAGTCGGCGGCGCTCCAGGCGTGCGACCGCCTAGGGGACATCCCAGTGTCCATTGTCCCGCATCTGGCACTGAATAGGATGCAGGGGGTTATTTTTCATTGGGATCTCCCGCTGCAATCTGATGAGGAGCTCAGGGCCAACCTGGAGCGCCGAGGCGTGCATTTCGTCCGGCACAGCCCCAAAGACCGTCGCATCGACACCGGGGCCTTTATCCTCACCTTCGAGGGGGACGTTCTCCCGGAGAAGGTAAGGTGATGTCCTGCCGGTGTGATGCGTGACCTTACGTCACACCTCCTATGCGTTGCTTTCGGTGTTTGCGCTTTGGGCACATGTCGTCACGGTGTGAGGCTGAGCCCCTTTGTGGCGATTGTGGATGTCCTCTTCGTGAGGAACATACATGCACCCCACCACCTCGGTGCGTCAATTGTCCTGGCATCCACTCGCCTAGATCTTTAGACTGCCCCGCGTATCAGATGGGGAAGAAGATTCAAGAATTAAAAACTTTGGATCGTCTCTCTTATTCTGAGGCCAGGAAGAAGTATGACCGCCTCCATCCCGTGACGTTGACAACTTCGTTTGCCTCAGTCGTGTCCACTCCTTCCACAGTATCCTCACCCCTATCCTGTCCCCCCTCCACCTCCCCACCCCATCCGGGGTCTATGCCTCCGCCTCCCAAATCCCTCCCTTCCAAATCCTCCTCCCTCGCGGCCCCTGTCCCCTCTGCCCCAGGGGCCGCCCTTCCTCCTCCTCCCCCTCCGGCGCCTGAGAAGCGATCCTCTTCTCAGGCGTCCATCGGGGAAACGTTCCGGACCCCGGCTTCCGAGATCCGGCGTTCCAAAACGGACCCCGCGCGTGAGGACCTTCTTTGGGTCCAGCCCACCATCCCCGTGCCTCATCGGACTTCCCAGAAGGCCTCCAAGAAGAAGTCTTTATCCCCCTCTCCACCCTGGCGTGTTTCGTCTGACGCTCCATTCGTGAGTCGTTGCTCCCGGCCGTCCTCAGTTTCGCCGGGACGCTCTGCTGCCAGGCGCTCAGCTGGCCTCTCGTCAGCGAATGATGCTGCCCCTCCTACGCAACCCGGGAAAGCGGCCGCAGCTGGCGACGACTCGATGGAACAGGATCCGCCTCCCGCCGGTTGTAGCGTTGTTCCCTCGAAACCTGGCCCTCCGCGGCCGTCGAGGTGACCAGCTCTTCACCCGTTTCGTTCCCCCTTTTTCTGACTAGCGATGGCTTTGTTACATTGGAACATAATAAGTATTCGATCTAATCGGGAGGAATTACAACTGCTCCTCCACCTGCACTGTCCGCTCGTCCTTGGTCTCCAGGAAACCAAGTTGCGCCCAACGGACCGTATTGCTTTTCCTCACTATACCTCGGAGTGGTCTGACCTCACCCCTGTGGACGGTATTCCAGCTCATGGTGGGGTCATGTTGCTCGTTTGGGACGATGTCTACTACCATCCCATCCCATTGAGCACCCCACTCCAAGCAATAGCTGTCCGTATTACTCTTTCTGCCTTTACTTTTTCTGTTTGTACCGTCTACACTCCATCGTCATTCGCAGTTAGTCGGGCTGACATGATGCACCTGATTGTTCAGCTTCCTCCACCGTTTTTATTGTTTGGTGACTTCAATGCCCATCATCCCCTTTGGGGCTCCCCTGCATCCTGTCAGAGAGGCTCCCTCTTGGCGGATGTCTTCAACCATCTCAATCTTGTCTGCCTCAATACTGGAGCCCCGACTTTCCTCTTTACTCATACCTGCTCCCACTTGGACCTTTCAATCTGTTCTACCACTCTTGCCCGTCGGTTCGAGTGGTATGTCCTTTCTGACACCTATTCGAGCGACCACTTCCCCTGTGTCGTTCGTCTCCTGCACCACACCCCATCCCCACGTCCTTCGAGCTGGAACATACCGAAAGCTGACTGGGGACTTTACTCCTCCCTGGCGACCTTTCCGGACAACGATTTTCTCAGTTGTGACAGTCAGGTCGAATACCTCACGGCTGTTATCATCAATGCTGCCGAACGTTTCATTCCTCGTACTACCTCTTCTTCACGTCGCGTTTCCGTCCCCTGGTGGAATGAGGCTTGTAGAGACGCTATCCGTGGTCGACGACGTGCTTTACGCACCTTTCGCCACCATCCTACGTTGGTGAATTGTATTGGATACAAACGACTCCGAGCGCAATGCTGTAGAGTCATCAAAGACAGTAAAAAAGCTTGTTGGGCCTCTTTCACCAGCTCCTTTAATAGTTTTACTCCCTCTTCTGTCGTCTGGGGTGGCCTGCGCCGGCTGTCGGGCATTAAGGCCCACTCGTCGGTACCTGGCCTGACTTCCGGTAATGGGGTCCTTGTTGATCCTGTGGATGTCTCCAACGCCTTCGGCCCCTTTTTCGCGGAGGTTTCAAGCTCCGCCCATTGCCACCCTGCCTTCCTTCCCAGGAAAGAGGCAGAAGAGGCTCGGCGACCTTCCTTCCACTCGCTGAATCTGGAAAATTATAATGCCCCCTTTACTATGCGGGAACTCGAACGTGCACTTGCACTGTTCCGGTTCTCTGCTCCGGGGCCAGATGCCATTCACGTTCAGATTCTGGCACACCTTTCTCCAGCAGGCAAAAGCTTCCTTCTTCGTACCTACAATCGTGTCTGGACCGAAGGTCAAGTCCCCATGCGTTGGCGTGACGCCATCGTTGTTCCTATACCCAAACCCGGGAAGGATAGTCACCTTCCTTCTAGTTACCGCCCCATTTCTCTTACAAGCTGTCTGTAAGGTGATGGAGCGCATGGTTAACGCTCGGTTAGTTTGGTTTCTTGAATCTCGACGGCTACTTACCAATGTTCAATGCGGCTTTCGTCGCCGCCGCTCCGCTGTTGACCACCTTGTGACCTTGTCGACATTCATCATGACCAACTTTTTGCGAAAGCGCCAAACGGTAGCCGTGTTCTTCGATTTGGAGAAGGCTTATGATAACTGTTGGCGAGGAGGTATCCTCCGCACTATGCACAGGTGGGGTCTACGCGGTCGCCTGCCCCTTTTTATTGATTCCTTTTTAACAGATCGAAAGTTTAGGGTACGTGTGGGTTCCGTATTGTCCGACGTCTTCCTCCAGGAGAACGGAGTGCCTCAGGGCTCCGTCTTGAGCGTAGCCCTTTTTGCCATAGCGATCAATCCAATTGTGGATTGCATTCCACCTAATGTCTCAGGCTCTCTTTTTGTCGATGACTTCGCGATCTACTGCAGTGCCCAGAGAATATGCCTCCTGGAGCGCTGCCTTCAGCGTTGTCTAGACAGCCTATACTCATGGAGTGTGGCAAATGGCTTCCGGTTCTCTGAAGAGAAGACGGTTTGCATCAACTTTTGGCGATATAAAGCGTTCCTTGCGCCATCCTTACATCTCGTTCCCGTTTTTCTCCCGTTCGTGGAAACAACTAAGTTTCTAGGGCTCACACTGGACAGGAAACTTTGTTGGTCTCCGCACGTCTCTTATTTGGCTGCCCGTTGTACACGTTCCCTTAATGTCCTCAGAGTTCTTAGTGGTTCATCTTGGGGAGCGGATCGCACTGTCCTGCTTCGCTTGTATCAGTCCATCGAAGCTGGATTATGGGAGCCTCGTCTACTCGTCTGCTCGGTCATCCCTCTTACACCGTCTCAACTCCATCCACCATTGGGGGTTACATCTTGCGACCGGAGCATTCTACACTTGTCCCGTCGAGAGTCTTTATGCTGAAGCTGCCGAATTACCATTGACCTACCGGCGCGACGTACTGCTTTGTCGGTATGCCTGCCGGCTGTTGTCAATGCCCGACCACCCCTCTTATCAGTCCTTCTTCACCGATTCTCTCGACCGTCAGTATGGGTTGTATGTTTCTGCCCTGCTGCCCCCTGGAGTCCGCTATCGTCACCTGCTTCGACAATTGGATTTTGCCCTCCCTACCACCTTCAGAGCGGGTGAGAGCCCGACACCACCTTGGCTCCAGCCTCCAGTTCATATTTATCTCGACCTCAGCTCGCTTCCGAAGGAGGGTACTCCGGCTGCAGTGTATTGCTCACGGTTTGTCGAACTTCGTGCGCGACTTGCCAGTCACACCTTTATTTACACTGATGGCTCCGAAACTGACGATGGTGTCGGCTGTGCCTTTGTCGTCTAGGCCATCACTTTTAAATACCGGCTCCTCGACCAGTGTTTCAGCTTTACGGCCGAGCTTTTTGCTCTCTATCAGGCCGTTCAGTATGCCCGCCGCCACCGCCATACATCGTATGTACTCTGCTCTGATTCACTCAGTGCTCTTCAGAGCCTTGGAGCTCCATATGCGGTCCATCCCTTGGTGCAACGGATCCAGCAGTCCCTCCATCCTTTTGCTGATGATGGCTCTCCTGTCAGCTTTCTGTGGGTTCCCGGCCATGTAGGAGTGCCTGAGAATGAGGCTGCTGATGCTGCAGCCAAGGCTGCAGTCCTCCTGCCTCGGCCAGCCTCCCGTTGTGTCCCGTCATCGGACATTAGTGGGGTTGTTTGTAAGAGGCTTGTGTCGTTGTGGTGGGATACTTGGTCATCACTTCAAGGAAACAAGCTCCGGGCAGTAAAACCGTTCCCAATTGCTTGGCAACCTCCTCCCGACCATCTAGGCGAGAAGAGGTCCTTCTGACCAGGTTGCGGATTGGGAATTGCCGGTTTAGCCACCGCTACCTGCTCTCCGGTGACCCAGCCCCGCAGTGCTCTTGTGGTCATGCCTTGACAGTGCGCCATGTTTTATTGTCGTGTCCCCGTTTTAGTCAATCTCGTGTTGTCCTGTCTCTGCAATCTACTTTACAGGATATTTTAGCTGATGACGCTCGAGCAGCTGCTCGTGTTCTTCGTTTTATTACTTTGACTGGCTTGTCCAAAGACATCTAACTCTTTCACTTATTTTATCTGCATCTTTGTAAGAACTTTCTGGTGTCTCCCCCCCCCCCCCCCCTCTTGAGTTTTACTAGATTTTATGTGCTCTAACAATTGTGACTGGGCGCTAATGACCTCAGTAGTTGAGCGCCCTTAAACCCCAAACAAAAAAAAAAAAAAAAAAAAGAATCCCAAGTCGAAAAAAATTGTTAATCTTTTGAAGCGATCCACGAATCGATCCAATTTGTGACTTCTTCATGAGATCGGAAGTGTTGGTCAGCCAGGCCATGAGCCATTGATCTAAATAGGTGATAGTCAGAGGGAACAATGTCCGGAGAATACGGCGGGTGGGGTAGGACTTCCCATTTTAACGTTTACAAGTACGTTTTGACCTTTTTTTACAAAGTGAGGTCGACCGTTGTCGTGCTGCAAAATCACTTTATCGTGCCTCTCACTGTATTGCGGCCGTTTCTTTTAATGCTCTGCTCAAACGCTTTAATTGCGTTCGATAACGAGCACCTGTGATTGTTTCACTTGGTTTTAACACCTCATAATGCACGACGCCGAGCTGGTCCCACCAAATGCAGAGAGCCGTGAATATTCGGTTTGACCGTTGACGTGGAAGCATGGCCGGGATATTCCCATGATTTTTTGCTGTTAGGGTTATCGTAATGAAACCATTTTTCGTCCCCGGTCACAATGCGACGCAGGAATCCCTTCCGTTTTTGCCTCTGAAGCAACTGTTAAAACACACAAACGCCATTAAACGTCTCTTGGTTTTAGCTCACAATGGACCCAAGTTCCTTCTTACAGAATCATGGCCATAGCCTTCAGACGTTTTGAAATGGCTTGCTGTGTCACTCCCACTAATCGCGCCATTTCTTCTTGAGGCTGATGCGAGTCGTCACTCAGCAATGTCTCCAATTCTGCATCTTCGAAAACATTCTCTCTTCCACCACTATGCTGGTCTACGACGTTAAAATCACCGTTCTTGAAGCGTTGAAACCACTCAAGACATGTTATTTCACCAATAGCGTCCTCAACATACGTACTTGAGAGCATTCGATGAGACTCAGCCGCTGTTTTCTTCATATTGAAACAAAACAGTAACACCTCGCGAAAATGACGAGAATTAGGCTCGTAGACTAACATTTTCAATCAAGAACAACTTTATGATGCAGACACAAATCGAATAATGTTTGAATGAAGTTATGTTAACCGAGGTCCAAGTTAACTGCCTGACGTCTGCGATCTGTTACTTTCGACCGCTACTTCTCGTTGTCGCCACCTATCGGCAAATGGCGGAAGCAAAGTTGTACACCTTGTATGATAAGAAATATCAGAACCACACGCTAATAAAGCGCACTTCACAATTAATTCGTAGCTAATTACAAATAGTTCAAACTGCTCTGAGCTGACATGTAAAATCCACGATTACTGCAAGGAGGTTATAACTAAAAGTGTAGATATAATTCTTTGTTCGCCTGAAAGTGAAAACTTAAAAGAAAATCATTCTCGTAAAGTTGACTAATTGGGTTGTAAAACGTTTTACTTGCCCCGAGGGCTTATTTGGACGGCAAAAACAATACAGCCTGAGAGGCAATTAAAAAGTACATGACAAAGCAACGTTGGAAGCCCAGTCGTGCCATTATTGTGTGAGTAATTCTGCGTCACAAACATACGCAAAGAAAAAATAGCATTGATTTACTCTCCACTCGATCCGTGATTAAATGTACAGAATACCTATGAAATAATGCTCATTTCGCGTCTTATATTCATGGATTTTTTTCTTTAGTCTTCTGCAGGAACATGATTGAAGGTTAAGCGTTTCAAATGCTAAATGGCAACAGTTGTTGTAAGCATAATACACATTGGCTAAGGTTGCCATCTGTCCCGATACATCGGGACCGTCACCGTTATGGACCTTCTTGCCCCAAAGCCCCGACAAAATCCAATTTTGTCCCGGTAGAGCTCGGCTCAAGGACTGCAGTAACGCCATCTGTTAGTGCAACATGTAAAGCCAGCATCTGTTTTATTTATGACAACAAGTTTATGTTGACAGGCCGTTTCACAGAAGACCTTGCGTGTTGCGTATCCTGTGTAGAGGATGCAAGTACCTTCTAGATCTAGTGCCATCATTCGAGAAAATGCCACACTTCTCCAGTAGCAGGGGCTGGAACTAATTTAGAAGCGCCACGCGGAAGAGTCGGACAGTTTCCATTTGAATGGCGACCTGATAAGATGATTCTTTCTAAAAGTAATACGAACGGAGATTCCGTGTTAGTAATTTCTGAAGTGGTTACTGAGAGTATGTAGGGTGTGAAGTGGACAGTGACTTGTACTTCGATGACTAAAGTCTTATTGTCTACTGATTATCGTTTAACAGACTTATCATAGCTTCGAAAATGCCTAAGGATGGAAAGATAATCTCTTTTCGGATGATTGAGGTCTGTTGTCCAGAGAGGACGTAAGTTCAGAAAGCATTGGGAGGGATTTGTAGCGATATAAGCCACAAACACAACGCCACTGTGGGGAGTGATGTCGGCCCCGTGGTCTGATGAAAGAAATAGGCTGCTGCCAGGGACTGTGGAATCACAGTGAGTGTTTTACAAGCTGACTTGCAAATAGTTTCATAAATACGGAAAAGGGAAAAATGACTTGTTGAAAGACGTAAATCTTTCTGAAAAATATGGTGAAGCAATTACTTCTGCCGCAACAAGTTCCATGTAATTGTGTTCTAAATAAAAAGTAATTAATTAAATAAATTGTTTACTTCATTTCTTCACTCCCATCTGTGTGTCCCAACGGTGTCCCAGCTATATATAGAAACCCTGTCCTTGAGCCAACCGCGACCGGTTATATGAAGACGTATTCTAACGACCGTTATGTCTCCTTCGACGTAGCCAATATCTGACGATTTGTTTATTGACCTTTATCTTGCGGTATAGGCACAGCCACTTGCCACCAGGTATAACAACGTGACAGACAAAAATTGGGTAATAAATTCACTCCTAGAGGAAATTTCCCAACGCTTTTGGAAAATAGCATAAATTTTGCTTTATATTTTAACACGTAAATGCAAAATCGCTAAGTACTTAAGCTATTTCCTATGACTGCGTACGCAAAATGTACTCCCTCGAAAAACATTGTGGTTGTTGGTAATTATTAACTAGCCATGGGCTTCACCACTTCAAGTTATTTATATAAGAACATGTACGGGCAGGCGTTAGGCCTACCCTAGCATTCCAAAACGACTCGGAACTCTACTAATAAAAAAATTAAATTAGGTGGTTGTTTCGTTGCTTAAGGTGTTCTATATGTACTCTCCCCACTAGAGTACAATTTTTTTAATATAGGATGGGCCTCCTCCACGCTCACACCGACGTGGTGACCAAACCAAAAGTTCTACTGTCACCTCCGCATAAGATGTTTTCGAATCAGGAGTCACAGGATGCGGGCTGTGATGTTGTCCATGCGTCTGGGTAGGATTACTCATTGACATGGTTCATCAGGAGACAGAAAGTGGACGAAAGCGATCGAAGTGTAGCGGTTTGTAAGGGCAGAGGGGGAAAAAAGTGCCAAGGCAAGCGCCAAGGGAAAAAAACCTCTGCGACAGTAGGACGGGTAGTAAGGGCAGTAGCGGCTTGCTAGCTGCGACAGTGCATTGCGAGGTGACGTTATGTTAGTGCGAGGTATGGTGCATCGTTACCTTTGTCGCTGCGGGTGCTCATTGTAGATGGGTCAGTCCGGGCGCTGCAGCTGGGCTCCTGTGAATTCTCCTGGACCTGCTGCAGCGGCTGCATCCCTGTAACAGTCAGAGGTCGTCATACATTAGTGGCCCACCGGCCACAGATCAGCTCACAGTGTAGGGGGTGTGTGTGGCTGGTTTGTGTGTTGTGTACAGTACGGCTTCCCTACGACTGCCTGTTTTTCGGCGGGTCGAGAATCTGGGGTTGCCAGGAGTAGCTGTGTTGCAGCGGCTTGCCAGTACTGTTATGTTAGCATGCTTTCGGCCATAGATGTTTAGTTCCTTGCTAATAGTGTCTTTGGTCTATTGTTTCCATCTATGGTTGTGGTCGTAGTTCCCCAGGGAAAGAATAAACGGGTTACGCGAGTGTCTCGTGTTTCTGTGCAGTCGTGTGGAAAGTTTCTGGAATACCTGCAAGAGGGTATCTAGCCGATATTCCTGGCGAAGATCCGCGATGCGTGTGTAACGCGAAGCATTGCTTATGATACTGAGTACTTTGTTCTGTAAGAGTTGCAGACGGCGCAGGCGTGTGGGCGCAGCGTATCCCCAGACGGGAGCAGCATACTTCATCAGAGGTCTAATAAGTGTGGTGTACATGGACCTGGACACCCTCCTACTCAGTGTGCTACGCCTATTAAGAATAGGACAGAGTTGTTTGAGCCTCGCGTTTGCTTTGTTGATCACGTGGTGAATGTGGTCCCACCAGAGTTGTTTCCGGTCCAGCCACAAACGGAGGCATCTGACCTTTTCACGGAAACATATTGGCCGTGCATGTACTGTTATTGGGTTGCAGCGTTGATGTTTGCGCAGTAGTTTCGGTCTTCTAGTGCGCAGAACGGCTTCGTACTTGTCGACGTTTACTCTAACATGCCATTTCACCAATCAAGGCTCTGCCACTCTGAGTGCAGTCTGTAGTCGTTAGTGTTAGACGGCTTCCAATCTTGCACGAGGATGGCAGTGTCATCCGCGTAGATTGCCACCATCGTGTTGCGTGTAGCTGGAAGGTCATTAATGTAGAGGTTAAACAGTATGGACCCTAGGATGCTTCCTTGGGGTGCTCCAGCCTGAATACCATGTCGTGTTGATTGATTGCCCTACACGTCGGTGTTGAAACTCCTGTCCGTGAGATATGAGTGTATGAGACGTACGAACCCTTCGGGGAACCTTGCGTCGCTGAGTTTGCGTATGAAGCCGTTGTGCCACTGACGGTCGAAGGCCTTTTCGATTCTAGGAACACTGTCTCAGTTGCTTTGTTTGTGCTGTATCTGTGTTAAGTATCCAACGACGCGGAGGAGTAGTTGTGTTGTCGAGTGGAGAATCCTGAAGTCGAATTGCTCCGGCCTCAGCGTGTCGTTTGTAATGCAGTGCTAAGTGAGTCGTTTTAGTATTACCTTCTCAACTATCTTACTGAGCGTGCTCATCAGGCTGATGGGTCGGTAATTTTGTGGGAGGGAGTGGTCTTCCTCCGGCCTCCTGAACATTAGGACCTTGGCCGTCTTCCAAAAGGCGGGAAAATGTTGGTGTTTAAGGAAGGATTCGTGATGTGTCAGGAATTCTACTGCTTTATCCGTGAACTCCTGGAGGACACGGTTTTGAATGCCATCGTGACCAGAGGCCTTCCTAGCTGTGATATGCATGATGGCCCATTTGACTTCAGCTGTGCTAGCCTGTCGGATGTCGTTGCGCGATGGTTGGGCCAAGATGCGTGTAACGGCCTGGTCGGTCTCAAGTGTGAATGCTGGGTCTGAGGGTTCCAGGTTCGGAGAGAATGACGCTGCAAGTGTGAGGGTCATCAGTTCCGCTTTTTCGTCCGCACAATATGCCGGTCCGCCGGGCTCTTGTAGCGTGGGTGTGCACAGTTTCTCCTTGGTGAAGTGACTGGTCAGCTGCCACACGCCTGGTCGCGTGGTGTCCAGCCCTTCGAGTGTCTGGTTCCATTGTTGTGTTTTGAATGTTTGGATTTTGTCCCGGATTATTCCCTGGAGCCTGTTAATGTGCTGTTTGAAGTGCTTTCGCCAGGTACGCTGCCAGTGTCTCCTGAGGCGGTTCTTCATTGAGATAAGGCCCAGGATTTCCTGGGGCAGGGCTGCACTGTGATGTTGTGGTGTGCGAATTGGTATGGTGTCGGCTATTGCGTCTTGGACGGCGCTAGTGAGGGTTTCGACAGCCTCATCAGTTTGAGCTGTCTCGTTAATCGCGTTGGTAGGTGGGATGCGGCTGTCAAGCGTTTCCTTGAGCAATGGTAAATTCGCGTGCCTGTAGTCTAACATCCTGCGTACTCTAGTACAACTGCGTACTCGAGTAAAACTCACAGGAAGTGCATATAACCATGTGAAACTGTCAGAGAAGTCCTTCTGCCTGATGATGATCAACTCGCGAATCACATTCGCAATCTCTACGGTCTTGGCGATCCATCAGAGACCCAGTCTGCACTTTGTCTTTCTGTGGTAGGTTCTTACTGATAACATAGTCTTGTCAACCGGGACAATTTTTTCCAGAAAAGTGTCCGCGTTTTGCATTTCAATCAAGTCGCGGCAGGCGTGCATAGGCAGTTTTTGTTGAGTGAAGTTGTGCGGGACAAACTTTACACATGATTTTCTCTTCTTCATTCTGGAGAATGCTTTGAACACTTGATTTACGGATGTTGTTCCATTGCGATTAGTGACACAAATGCTTTGACACACTGCGGTCGCACGTCCACTACTTGACCCTAATGTGCCAACAATTTAAAGGAAATATAATTTTAAAAATTTTCGCAAAATTTGTCTTTATCATAGTAACTAATACCAGAAGCAATTGGAAAAAAGTAAAGTCAATTGTAAGGACGTGGTTTCACTTTGGAACTACCGGGGTGCACAGTTTTCAACCACCTGTCATCTTTGCATATGTTTGAAAGGAATTTCGCATTTTTTCCGAGGCACAGTCCTAACTCTCGAAACTTCCATGAACTCATAGTACCTGAAACAAATTTTAGTCCTAAATAACAAGCAAACAGGGCCGCAAAATTAAGAAATGTGTATCAAAAGTACACAATGTCTAAGTGGCTTCACTTCGAAATTACTCATACTAGTAGCACAAACTGGAAGTGACAAGAACGTACGATATGCTTTCACTGCCAATGTTCTCAATACGACCACTACAAAAAAACATGTAATAATTTCCTAGAATCAGCACAATACATTCGTAGAAACCTCAGTGTGCCACTCGGTGTCTGTTTTGCAGTAACATCGGTAGTTTCAAGCTAAAAGGAATGGTACTTCAAAACAAAAGGAATAAAATGTTTTGAGACGGAAACCACTGGGGGCTCAAAAGCCGCCTGATCAAAACTGATTGGTCGAATGCACATCTTTTGTTTACAGTAAGTTAGTTAAAGCTGGGTCTGTAGTTACTGCGCTGACGCCACTTATACGTCAAAAATCTGTCTCGTAACATTTTAGGCGATCGGAGGATTCGTAAGTCGAGCAGCGCGGTATTATCGAAGGTTAAACATATTACTTTGCATTTTATTGGTTAAGAAACATTGTCAAGAATGGCTGAGTTCCCCATGAAAGTTGATAATTAACTGAAACGATGACGTTGACTACATTTCTAAGTTTCATTTTAATATGTGTACTATGTCAGTGACAGTTGTGGCTGCACATACATGCTATAACTTGATTTTATAATCTGTAACTTCATTAATTCATTGCATTATTATGAATTAATAAAGGTTTAACAATGCCGATAAATAAATTAAATTTCAGAATAAAATTCAGTTGTCAGTCAAACAGTTATTTTTTTCACTTTACCTGTTTCAACAGAATGATCTGTCGTTTTCAGAAGCCTACAATAGCTGGAATATTACAAATCATTCACACAAATGAATGACAAGATCTAATGATTTATAATATTCCAGACTTTGTAGGCTCCTGAAGATGGCATTAATCTGTTGAAACCGGTAGAGAGAAATAAAAATAATTGTGCAATTGATGACTGAATTTTATTCCGAAATATATACTATACTTGTTGGGAAAATAACAGCTATGAATAAAATAATAAACATCTCGCAATTATTAAATATTTTACAGTGATTAAAACAGATTTAAAAATATCATAGTTCCCTAGTTTTTCGCAGCTACAAAATATACAATAAAGCTCCAATTACGTTTCAAAGCATTAGTTTAATTATGATGACCAGAAAACGAATAAATTACTGCAGTGAAACCAAATCAAAATATCAAATTAACGGAACAAAGAAGAAAAATATTGCACAAGGCGAGTTTCCGGAGAGGAGTGGTGGTTGAACAGTTTAGTGAGATGAGATCAAATAGATTTTTTATGATATTCATCGCCAGAGAGAAAATAATAGAATACAGGGACAAATAGATGCAACGCGTAGCTAAAATATATGAAGCTGGTATACCAAATTTACTTCCGAACTACAGACTAAAAGAAGGAAATCTGAAGGCTGGACAGCTTTATCGATGAGATATGATTTTTGTCATCAAAGCATAGATGCTTTGCTAATGAAAATATATGTATATACTTTGAATGATCCTGAAGTTGAAGGAAGTATTGTATTTGCGTTGTTAATGAGCAGAGTTCTATATCTGAAAAGAGGCCTAGGGATGCTAAAGACGCTAACTATTCCGAAGTTTTTCGCTAACAGCATGAGTATCAACAAGAAGTTACTGTAACCCAAATCCCTTTTTCCGATTTTCTAATAATTTCCAAAAAGATCTGTAGCTTATAAAAATAAATGAGACCGATTGAACAGGTATTAAGACAGAATTTTCCTGCCAATCGACAACGAGAAACTTCAACCACAAAAAGACCTGTTGTGTGCAAATTTGGCTTATTGTAGACCTAAGAGGTTATCAGAGTTCTTTGTGAGACAGGCTCTGACATTTCTATTTAGACGATTAACAAGTGTGTTTGAGTCGTTGAACAATTGTTCCGAAAAAGTCCCTGGTAATTTCACAAAATTTTAAAGCGGTTAATTCCACAGCTCTAAAAATCTGTTAATTACTATATCATCATTGATAAACAAATTTTCACAACATACGAACCTCTTTTTATTTAAAAACCAACGGGGAATCAACTGTTTTCCGTCGCCTTTCTCTCCAATGTATTGGTTATTCCCTCAGTCTGTGTAAACGAGCGACTTCATTAGGCACAATCACCTAATAGTCAGGGGTATCCGCTTTCATTGCAACAGCCTAGGACATCGCGAGTTAAGAAAGGTCTGGGGACCATTAAGGCCGGCTATTTGACATTTCTGCAATCATAATGTTGGTCATTAGCATTTAAGTGATTGGAACAGTAGTAAATCAAAAAATAAATGTAGGAGAAAACTGTAGCTTCAGCCACGAAATGCATACAGTGACGTTTCGTTAAACGTATGCCTTCAGATGCAACAATACCTAAATCATGAGTTTGTCGTTTTCCACAGACTAAAGCTTTCATCAGTAAAAGTTTCACTTACTGTATACATTGACGGAAATGGAATTATAGGCAAAGAGCGATCGATTACAAATTTTGTACACAGTTATAAGAAGTACCAGAGCAACTTTTCTGGGAACGTGAAGGTGTGTGTTTTCATGAAATAGTTTAAGCTGCGGCGTACATAAATAGCCACAGATAGAAGTGAAGCGAAAGGAACAAGCACATCCATCGTACAGAAGAATGGGACTTGCGCTCTGTGCTTCACACGTAATTCTGAAGATAATGGTAGGTGGTACCTGAATGTACCAAGAAATGCTCAATCATTTAACAAAAAAGTACACTGACTGTGAAAATTATAAACTTAAAAATACATAGCACTGATTCTACCTACCACAAGTTAGGTAAGAATAGTTAGTAAATTTTGAATGCAGCATATATAACATAAATACAGAGAAGACAGCGCAGAATTAAAGACCATTATGGCTTAATTTCAAATCTTATTTCATTCTGAGCCACGTCCATTTTCAGGAAGCAGACACTTCTGCGATTCAGTCTGCTGCTGAATTGGGTCAGTGTTAAACTTCATTAGCGGCTGAATGAATTACCAAGTGATCAAAAGTCAGTACCCTCAGATAGTGAGGGTGAAATGGTGGTACCGCAATAAATGGCATGTTATTGATGCGTCTGTACTCAATGTCAGCAATATCTACAGCGAAATTAATGCAGAAAATAGAATGCGCTTAAAAAAATTTACAGTTGCTGTCGGTACAACGTTTGTCGGGGCATCAGTGTGTCCGTCTCCACAAAGAAAATATGAGGTAGTGTTAGCCTCTGCATGAGCAGTAAAAAATGTTTTGAAGAGTACCAAAAAAGAAAAAAAGAAATTGAACTATCCCCGTTTTATCTGTAATTCAATGTTTGATTGCCCCTGCGTTAAGCACATAATGCTGACAAAGATTTTACTCCGGGTAAATAAAGTATTAAACTGAGCAATATCTTTGGCCATTTCACTTACATTCTGTGTATTCGTCACATAGTGTTGCTCCTGAACATTTGCACAGTTTAGACTATTCAAATGTGTGTGAATTCCTAAGGGACCAAACTGCTGAGGTCATCGGTCCCTAGTCTTACACGCTACTTAAACTAACCTATGCTAAGAAAACACACACGCGCGCACACACACACACACACACACACACACACACACACACACACACACATACGCCCGAGGGAGGACTCAAACCTCCGGCGGGAGGGGGGCACGCACTCCGTGACATAGCGCCTCCAACCGCGCGGCCACTCGGCGAGGCTTTAGACTATCCATACTCATTGTTGTGTAACTGCAATGTTGAAATAACTACACGCGTCATTACTGCCGAAAATGTGATGTGGGCTGCTTGTAGTCATGTACACTTCAGGCACATATAGCGAATGTTAATTCCACTAACGTTGCGTCTTCTATAGATATATCCCTTACACCGAAGAGATGGCACGGCCGTAGCTCCGTTCATAGCATTCAACTTGATTACAGAGGATCACTACAGATGATTAATATGCTTCTTGGCTGTTAACAATGAGTATTCAAACGTATTTTAGAGATGCCATTACTCTTTTCATTCATCACGAGGAATATCATCATAGGTGGTATTGTGTACATCATTCATACTTCCTTAATCTCATTCTTGGATACTCCGTGGCACCGTGCTGGATGGTCTGTGGCGCTCTGTCAAAGTCGCAACATTGGTTTTCAGCTTGCTTCCAATTGTGAAACAAGAATTTTCACCTCCAAAGATTTGTCCTAATTTTATATGAAGAGGTCCATTCATTTTTTTGGCGAGTTAAAACCAGGCAGAGCCTTCCATGGATTGTTGACACTGACGTTCTGCTATTCGTCCGGTAACTATTTCGTCATGAATTATGTCGGCAGAAGTTGAGGATACTGTATTTAGCAACTGTTGGCATAAGCCAATGTCTACTTTAGACTGACACAGCTGCAGTGGTACTCGTGAGTAGTTGATGTCCTCGAACCTGAACTAAGTGCTCAGTGTTTGAAGAGGTCCATTCGTCAATTCCAGGTCTGCTCAACGTTGTAATTTGGTTTGATGAGTTTCTCATCAAGCTTCAGTGATGGGTTCTTGGATTTCAGTCTCTTTTTTTTTTTCTGGCGGCTGAAGTGCCCATATGAGGGCAGGTAAGTGTTACAGCGACGTTTCTACCATTGTGTTGGCAGAGTTCTTTTTGTCTTCGGCTGAGGAAGGTGGACGCTTGATAACACTGGCAACCATTTCAGAGGTGTCAATTTGGTGGTCCCTGGTACTGTCCTGGGCGTCAACTTTAGCAGTATGTACACTGTTCATCCACAGAGCACCGTAGTATTGCGCAACTGGGTAGAGCAAGGCAAGCGCTGATGCAACGACATTACGCTTCCTGTATAGTGCATTATTTGACTGAATGTCTCCCAATAGACTAACATCATGTTACAGAATTGGCAAGTCTTAGAATAGTGCCAGTTACCCTAAAATATTACAGTATGGCGTGTGTTTGTTGTAGAGAACAACTGCCCCAACATTGTGGAGCGGCGAGGCTGGGGAGCACGTCCGGCGAAGCAAGTGGAGTACATCATCAAGCCAGTGCAGTATGTCGTCATCCAGCACACCGTCTCGCCCATCTGCACCTCCATGAACGCCTGCGCCGAGCGCGTGCGCAGCATCCAGGCGCAGCACATGACCAACCTCAAGTTCGAGGACATCGGCTACTCGTGAGTACCATTGCAGCTATGCCATTCTAAAGTAGACACAGACTTCCGCCAACATTTGCTAAGCATGATATCTTCAACTCCTTCAGCCATAATTCATGACGAAATGGTATCAAACGACCGCAATTTTTCAGCAAGCGACCACATTGCTATCATAAAGTGTCGAGAACAACCGCTTCAGTTCTCTCCTGCCTATACACCAGTAAAGTCACTTGGCGATGGGAACTGCTGCTAGTTTATTGGATCGTACCTTACGCTACGGCCCATTGGTGCGTGGCTCCTGGGCAATCACTTTGTCAGCGAACCTCATGATGGCAACGTGGTCGCTTTCCGAAATAATGTGGCCGGTGGGCGCTGACTTCGCGCTGTTCCCCTGTGAAATATTTCGTCTGTATGACAAGCTATCTAGCGGATTTGATAGACAGCTCTACAGATGTGCTCCATCTTGGCACTTATTTATGCATAAAATGAAGCAAAAAATGAATAAAATGTTGTCCGCTTTATTTGAACGCGCAATGGGTACAAATTCGGTAGAGGCTAATAATTTCATGCATGACGACAGCTTCAGGCTGGCTACGGTTACACAAAGAATGAACACTGTGATACACTGCAAATCAGTGAATAAAATTAAAGTCCATCGTATTGCCATTAGAAAGTCAGCTGCTATCAAACGCCGAACACAGTCCAACCTCGCAGCATAGTTTATCAACAAGAGGGCAGTAAACGCGCATGTTGTCAGCATGTAGACTGACAAAAGAACCTTGAAACTTTATTATTTAAATGATTCTCTGTACTTATATTGCTGAATGACTGAGAAGAAGAAACTTCTACGTTTTTTTTATGCTGAAGCTGGTGAGTGAAACTGAACGTACTGAGCGTACTTTCTCTTTACTTGTTCTTATCCTGTCAACACTGACCTACAATATCCTGGCGCAACGCAATCTGACTGCTCAAAAAAAAAAAAACCCTTACTTCAAATAATTCAAAAGAATGGCCCTGACTAAAAAGAAGTCCTAACAATAACCTATACATTCCATTAATCACTTACCTCACAAAAATCTTCATTACGCGAACTACTGCAATACAGCGAGTGCCAATACTGCCAGCTAAATAAGATTCCGACTACTAAAGTCACTAACTACTAATAGGCATACGGTTAGCAAAGAAAAGATTTTGTTGCAAACCAAATAATGTATTTTTTTACCTTAATGATGTCACATCCAGTTGAAACACGAATATGAATCGTCATTGACATCCAGTACAAAGGTATATAATCATGAATAATAGACAGTCTCCAAGTCAGATACTTACAGATTGTTAGCTTACGCTAATACTTCAGACCTCTACCCTTCATCAATATAACTTCTCACATCTGACATCCATCACCGCTGGCTGTTCACCTCGAACTGCCCAACACTACTGGCCATTAACTTCCAACAGAGTCCAACCAGCCATAGTCTCTTACAAAGAAAGAGCAGTCAGAGATCAAAGGCAAAGCGCTACACAGCGCTGCCAATACAGAAGCAGCCCACTTACAACCTTACGGTCTCGGAAATTCAGTTCAGGATGAGACTTCGCAGGTTAGTAGTACACCTCAAGGAGTTATCATAAAAGCTGTAAAGCGCACTAGACAGTATATTCAGAGGAAAAGACCTCTAAAGTTTTACGTGCAGCTCGTATGCCAGTCAATATATAGGCTATGGCAGTACAGCAAAATCGCTCTCTCTCTAACGACTCGCTTGCTAGAGGTTAGATCTTGCTGTCGGGTAACATTTTGTTCCTTTTAATTGTTTTGAAAATTAAAACTGTATTTAAAAGTTAATGACCTAAAATATTATTTTCTAAAGCTGGGAAGCTAACAACGGAACTGACAATCGACGTTCTCAACCGTTGATTAAAGGCTCACGCAGGAAAAGAAATGAAACATGTTTTGGGTGACACAAAGTCTTAGTCGCAAAATTCAGGAGACGTACGCTCCAAGAAGACTGAGAAAGATGATTTTCTCGTGCATATCTATAAAAAATAACTAAGAACTTGATCTTACAAACTACCTTAAGCCTTGTCGAGCACTGACGGCGAGTGGAATGTAAAGAACGTAAAACGAATCTTACATCCTCCACCATCCAACCGTGGTAACTCGGGCCCTGCTGGTGTTGACGTAACTGTTCATGCAACTCTGACGACGCCGACAAAAGCAATCAATCAACCTCACGCATCCATTTGACCAGTAGTGGTTATAGACAGGCAATATCTGATCGGATGTTTCCAGACACGTGGTAGTGGACATTCAAATGGCGTGTATCCAACCTTCTCCTTTATGATGGGTTCAATTCTTCTGGAGATACTTTCAGTGAGGTGTCTGAATGTCCGTGGAGGAATGGCAGCCCACTCTTCCTGAAGAGCCGAAACGAGAGAGGGTATCTGTTCGGTGGGTCTGGAATAAAGTCGACATTTGGACTCATTCCAGAGCTGTTCCATTGGGTGCAGGTCCGGATTTTGGGCAAGCAGTCCATTTCAGAGAAATTACAGTCCACAAAGCATTGCCTGCTGCTTTAACAGAGGGCATTGACATGCTGATGTGACCAGTCGTCGTCTCCGAACTGTTCCTCTACTGTACGCAGCACACAATGCTGTAAAATGTGTTCAAACCTTTCTACATGTAGCGTTTCCTTAAGCGCAGAAAGAATACTACATCATCTCCACGAGAAACAGCCTCATACCGTAGAAACACCATATCTGTAGCTCACTGCTAGCACTACAAGTGATGGCAGGTAACATTCTCCAGGCTTTCGCCGAACTGAAACGCTTCCATCGGATTGCCACAGGCCTGAGTCATCACTTCTAGTCTTCCACTGTCCAGTGCGCGCCGCTCATTACACCACCTAAGGTGAAGCTTTAGCATTGTCTACAGGAATGGCTTATGACGAGCTCCTCGACCATTGTAGCCCATTTTTTAAAACTCCCTACGCACAGAAATTGTGCTAGATTGGACTGGCGGTGTCGCTTTGGAACACAAGAGGGCTTCCTTCAGTTGATTTCATGCGATTTTATTATAACCACATTTCGTCACAATGCTCAACGGTCCCTGTCCATAAGCACATGAGATCTGCTTGGGCTTGATGCAGGTAAGCTTGGCCTTCACGTTTCCACTTCACAATTCCATCACGAACAGTCGACTTGGGTAGCTTTAGTTGATCCATAATGTCCCAGAGAGTTATGTTACTCAGGTAGTATCCAATGAGTAGTTCACGTTAGAGGTCAATGGACACTCCTAATCGACTGATTATGCAGTTACATATGAGAAAAAGTACCATCACAGCTGTATCTTGAGAATGTATTTGTCTCAAACGACTATTTTCGACGGCACATTATCACCATCCCATGTGTGCTAGTAGCAAGGACTCCACACTAAATGCGCCAAGGATATCTAATATTCTTTTGGCAGTGGTGGATCCTGAGAATGGCAACAATGTGCCTCCGAAAATAGTCGTGAGACAATAAAAACATTCTCAAGATACAGCTGTGGTGGCACTTTCTCTCATATATATCAGCTGAAGTCCCTCGTCCATGCAGTAGGCTGGACAGACATAGATTCTGCTTCTACTGCTTCGCTACAGACAGCAAAATACTCCCCGGCTCCTGGGACATATAATGGTAAATTACGCAACAAATATGGGTGTCCGCATCCATCTGATCAGATACTGGTGATTAAGTGATAGGGTATGGTTGTTTTCGTCTTAACGGCACTCTCGCGAGCTCTGTTGGAAGTACAGCATTTTTTCATCCCCGCAACTTTTCAGATGAATGGATAGCGTTACATAGCTATCTGTCGAATAAAAATGAATAAGTTCTCTTGATCCACTGGAAACAAATTTTATCCTGCATACGAACCAATATTCTGAGAACAAGCTATCTTATGCGTTCTAATCTTAATTTCGGATGTGGTCTTCGAGGTTTTTACAAAAACAAAACAAAAACACTGCAAAATGAGTTGTACAAAAAGTATCTCGAAAAATTACGTTTAAAAATTATTCACTTTTGCGTACATCCACAACAATTACGGAAACAGTTTTTCCCGTTCTGATTTCAGCACTTCAATGAAACAGTTCTGGCAAAATTCTACTGCATCTTGAGGTGGTTATAATCGTTGCCCATGCATTTTTTGTTAGGGACAAACAGAAATCGTTAACCGACAAATTAATGTCTTTCTCCACCAAATACATTGCGATCAAAAGCATTCGGACACCCCCAAAGACATGTTTTCATATTAGGTGCATTGTGCTGCCACCTACTGCCAGGTACTCCATATCAGTTACTCAGTCGTCATTAGACATCGTGAGAGAGCAGAATAGGACGCTCCGCGGAACTCACGGACCTCGAACTTGGTCAGGTGTTTAGATGGCGTGGCGGACCACATCAAACCAGTCAGAACACTAAAAAAAGTCCTAAAGGCATGAAAGTGGCCTAAATTCATCGTCATATCAGTGAAGTGGATGGAGAAAACATAAAAAGTGATGATATGGTACGGAAAAGGGCGAAAGCGTTTAAAAATGGCCTTACGAATGTGCGTGATAAGGAACGAAGAGGGCGACCTTCATCTACATCTACGTGATTACTCTATTCACAGTAAAGTGCCTGGAAGAGGATTCAATGTACCACCTTCAAGCTGTCTGTCTACCGTTCCACTCTCGAACGGCGCGCGGGAAAAACGAGCTATTCAAATTTTTCTGTGCGAGCCCTGATTTCTCTTATTTTATCGTAATCATTATTTCTCCCTATGTAGGTGGGTGCCAACAGAATGTTTTTGCTATCGGAGGAGAAAGACGGTGATTGAAATTTCATGAGAAGATCCCGTCGCAACGAAAAACGCCTTTGCCACTCCAGTTCACGTATCATGTCTGTGGCACTATGTCCCTTATTTCGCGATAATACAAAACGAGCTGCCCTTCTTTGAACTTATTGTCATCCGTCAGTCACACCTGATGCGGATCCCACACCGCTCAGCAGTACTCCAGAATAGGGCGGACAAGCGTAGTGTATGTAAGCAGTCTCTTTAGTAGACCTGTTGCACCTTCTAAGTGTTCTGCCAATGAATCGCAGTTTTTGGTCGGCTCTACACACATCATCATCTATGTGATCGTTCCAGTTTAGGGTATTTTTAATTGTAATCCCTAAGTATTTAGTTGAATTTAGAGCCTTCAGATTTGTGAGATTTGTCGCGTAATCGAAATTTAGAGGATTTCTTCTAGTACTCACGTGAATAACTTCACACTTTTCTTTATTCAGGGTCAACTGCCACTTTTTGCACCATACAGATATTTTGTCTAAATCATTTTGCAATTCGTTGGTCATCTGATGAATTTACTAGACGGTAAATGACAGCATCATCTGCAAACAATCTAAGACGGCTACTAAGATTGTCTCCTATGCCGTTAATATAGATCAGGAACAGTAGAGGGCCTATAACACTTCCTTGGGAACGCCGGATATTATTTCTGTTTTACTCGATGACTTTCCGTCTGTTACTACGAACTGTGACCTTTCTGACAGAAAATCACGAATCCAGTTGCACAACTAAGGCGATATTCCATAGGCAAGCAGTTTGGTTAGAAGCTTGTGAGGAACGGTGTCGAAAGACTTCTGGAAATCTAAAAATATGGAATCAATTTGAAACACCCTGTCGATAGCACTCATTACTTTGAGTATAAAGAGCTAGTTGAGTTTCACAAGAACGATATTTTCTGAATCCGTGCTGACTACGTGTCAATAAATCGTTTTCTTCGAGGTACTTCATAATGATCGAATGCAGTATATGTTCCAAAACCCTATTGCAATTCGACGTTAGTGATATGGGCCTATAATTCAACGGGTTACTCCTATTTCCCTTTTTGGTCACTGGTGTGACTTGAGCAGTTTTCCAGTCTTTAGGAACGGATCTTTCTGTGAGCGAACGGTTGTATATAATTGCTAAACGTGGAGTTATTGCATCAGCATACTCTGAGCGGAACCTGACTGGTAAACAATGGGGACCGGAAGCCTTGCTTTTATTAAGTGATTGGATAGAAAAGTCTACTTGTTACATTTTCTAATTGTTATATTTTTATTTCAAAACTGTACTTAAAAACACGACTTGTATAATCTTTCTTAGACTGTTAGGTCCTACGTGCATACTATTATTTCTTAATATATTTAAATATTTTGCAAGCTGGTCTCTCGTGACAGGAAAAAGTGTCAAAATTTTAAAAATATTACTCTTTTGAAAATGTTTCTGCGAACTATTTAGAAACGAGATATTTCATTTCAGACGTTTTGTACGGGTCGCTGTATAAACAGTTCTTTCAGTACACTGGGTGTTCCTGGACAACTGGTGAATGTACAGCGAAATGACAGGAACGATCATTCGAAACAAAACAGTCTAGTAATCATCTACTTTAAAATGTATATCTTAAGAACTATGAGCACTTCAGCAGAAGAAAATTATTTGACAGTGGTCATAGCTCTTAAGGTATACATTTTAGAGCCCATGTTTAGGCCTACTAGACTCTTGCTTCAAATGATCGTTCGTGTCATATCCCTGAATATGACCATTTCTCATGGACACCCTGTATGTGAAGTATCAATACATGACTGAGAATCCCCCCAGGGGGTCCACAACTCTTTTGTGGATACGTGCGTAGCGAGCACGGGACCCCGAGCTAATGTGGCCCTCCTTCCTTTCCGGGCTGCATACCCTCCCTTTCCGCATCCTTCCCCGTCCCCCATCTTCGCCCCCCCCCCCCCCTCACCTCTGGCTCTTTCCTTCCCTTTCTCCCCCTCTGGGAGTAAGGTTTGTGCCTACGTCCGGAGACGGACGCTCGAAACTGTTACAAATTCCTTGCTTTCTATACTTGCCAGTCTTCGTCCTTCCTCTGTCCTTCTTTTCCTTCCCTATTCTCTTTGCCCTTTTCTCCGTTGCGGCGTTTGAGACTCCTCTTCTTTCCTTTCCCTTTCTCTTTTTTCCTCCCTGTGCGTGTCTGAAGGCCGACCCACGCACTTCCATGCATAGCCGGTGACGGGGTAACGCGTCATTCCCCGCCCGGGTAGACAGGTAGGACACGTACGTACCCCCTGGTAACGGCCAGGCCCAGGGAGGGGTGATTACCCGAGCTGATACCTTCCGAAAGTGCCGATTGGTCCCTCCGTCCGTTTGTCGGGAGGTGTGACCTGAGGTGTGAACAATCACCTAAGGCGGGAGTGCCCTCAGAGAGGGCCCCCACAAAGGAGGAGCGCGCCATCGGAGACGCCGGTAATCATGGGGGATTCTTCCGCAATGGTTTCCTCACCTTCCACTATGTCTGCTCACAAGCGTAAGTTCACTGAGTCTCAGCCACAGACAGTTCTTCCATCGTTGCCACAGTTCCTTGTTGTTTCTCGGTCTGACGAAGGTCACGACTTCTCCACGGTCAGCCCTTTCATTATTCAGAAAGATGTCGACGCAATTGCAGGTCCTGTAAAGTCTTGTTCCAGATTACGGAATGGCACCCTGTTGTTAGAAACAGTCAGTGCCCTCCAGGCACAAAAATTGCTGCGCACCTCACTACTACACACCTTCCCTGTCCGGGTGGAACCGCACCGTACTTTAAATTCCTCGCGTGGAGTCGTTTATACACGCTCCCTCGATGGATTGTCTGACGAAGAAATTCAGCACTACCTGTCTGACCAGGGCGTAACGGCTGTTCATAGGGTTATGAAAAGGGTTGACACGAACATCATTCCAACCCGCACTGTCTTCTTGACATTTGACAAAGTTCAACTCCCATCGAAAATCAAAGCAGGCTATGAGGTAATTTCCGTTCGCCCTTACGTCCCAAACCCTACGCATTGCTATCGGTGTCAGTGGTTCAATCACACCAGCCAGTCCTGTTCCAATCCGGCCAAATGTGTTACGTGTGGCAAGGATGCCCATGAGGGTGCTTGTCCACCTCCATCCCCTCGCTGCATCAACTGTATGGGTGACCACGCTGCTTCCTCTCGAGATTGCCCCGTTTTTAAGGACGAAAAGCTTATCCAGGAAATTAGGGTGAAGGAAAAGGTGTCGACCTTTGCTGCTCGAAAATTATTCGCCAGTCGACAGCCCACCGTGCCTCAGACAGGAAAATACAGCACTATCCTTGCTTCTCCTCGGCCAACAAAGGAGGCGGCCACGCAGACTTGCGACCTCACCTTTAGTGCCACGGTCGTCAGATCGGCCAGCGCAAAGATCGCCCGTTCAACCTCATCACTTTCGCCTGCCTACTCTCTGGCTCACCCTTCGTCGGGTTCTGCTAAATCTCGAGCCCAAAAGTCAGACACCAAGACCTCGAAAAAAGAGCATACTCGTGAAGAGTTTTTACGTACCGCAACTTCCCAACCATCGGTTCCTCCTTCATCTAAACATCATACTTCCAAGAAGGCTACAAAGAAACCCAGTTCCTCTCCTTCTCCACCAAGGCGTGTCCCATCTACAGCACCACCTGGCGGAAATCGCCCTCGGCCGTCTTCTGTGTCGCCAAGGCGCACTGCTGGCGGCCGATCAACCGGCCGATCGCTGGTGGCAGGAGCTGCTCCTGACCAACCTATGGATCAGGATCTTCTGCCTTCGGCTGAATGCCATTCCATGCTGTCGGTCGCAAGCTCTGAGCAGTCGTTGAGTTGACAGCGACCTTGGTCACATTCCTCCATTTTCTGTTCACCCTATGTCCATTATCCACTGGAATATCCGCGGTATTCGAGCCAATCGGGATGAATTGTCGATCCTCTTACGATCCTACTCGCCGGTCATCTTTTGTCTTCAGGAAACAAAGCTGCGTCCCCATGACCGCTTTGTTCTCCCTCATTTTCAGTCCATCCGATATGATCTCCCCTCTGTTGAAGGCACTCCAGCACATGGAGGACTCATGATTCTTCTCCGTGAAACTCTCCATTATAACCCAATCCATTTAAACACTTCCTTCCAAGCTGTCACCGTCCGTCTTTCCCTTTCCGGATACACGTTCTCTCTTTGTACTGTATACATTCCATCGTCCACACCAATGGCACGAGCAGATCTCCTTCATCTTCTTGGTCAGCTTCCACCCCCCTATTTGCTGGTTGGGGACTTCAATGCCCACCACCCGCTTTGGGGATCTCCACATCCTTGTCCACGTGGCTCACTATTGCAAGACGTCTTCCACCAAGAGGATCTAGTTTGCCTCAACACTGGGGTCCCTGCATTTTTGTCTGCCTCCACGACAAATTTATCTCATTTGGACCTTGCGGTCGGTACTGTTCCGCTAGCTCGGCGCTTCGAATGGTTCACCCTTGATTATACACACTGGAGTGACCACTTTCCATGTGTCCTTAGACTGCAGCCTCAACTGCCATACATGCGCCCGCGACGCTGGAAGTTTGCCCAAGCTGATTGGACACTTTTTTCGTCTCTAGCGACATTCGATGACCGTCACTTTCCCAGCGTCGACGATGAGGTCACACATTTTACCGACGTTATTCTTACAGCTGCGGAACATTCAATACCACGCACCTCCGAATTGCCCCGGCGCCCGCCAGTTCCTTGGTGGAACGAGGCATGCCGTGATGCAATACGTGAGCGGCGACGTGCTCTCCGCGTTTTCCGCCACCATCCTACTTTGGCCAACTGTATCCGCTATAAGCAGTTCCGAGCGCGATGCCGTCGTGTCATCCGCGATAGCAAGAAGGCAAGCTGGAAATTATTTATTAACCAGAAAAGTCGACATCACGTGACAAGTGCGGCAACCAAGGACACAAGCGCAGTGAGTGCAGGTCTGCGGTTTGCGTCTGTATCCCCTGCAAATACAGAGGCCGCGTCTGCAATAAAACAAAAGGAGGTGATTGTCAGACCTATAAACAGCTGCATGACCGGCTCCTGGACAGTATAGACTATGGCAGCTAAAATCAGCACACACGCAAGAAACACGAACGCCCAAAGCCAATCACCCAAAACACATAAATACAAATCACCGTCAACAATACAGAGAAGCTACCAAAGAGCAATTTCTTGGAGAAGACAAATGAATCTTCTGCCGGAGAATTACGTCGATAGTGAACCCATCCCGCCCCTAACACACTCAACGACGTTACAGAATAGCTGCATTAATACGATAGAATATATAGATGACATGACAATCTGTGGTTCCATCCACTACGAGGTGGCAAAGCAAATTAAAAGACAATTACACCACTGGATAAACTTCCAAATAACATTAATTCAGAGGATAGATGAGTTGGAAGATGAACTTACATATATTGTGCACAAGAAAATGTACAAACAAAACCGACATACTCCCTCACAATTTCTCCCAGCCGAAGTACATCACACCACACATACACAGGATGAACACAAACCAGAATCATCATCACATGGAAAACCCTACGACACACGTAAATGTGAACAGTACATCAAACCAGTCAAATTTGTCTCGGGAGGCACTCTTCACCCTGGGAAAAAGGAACAAGGAACAGACAGGCATGCAGTCCCTGAATCAAAACAAATCGAAACACTCAGGCTACAGACCAATACAAAACTCAAAACTACTGGACCCAGACTTATAAAAGTAGACCAATTAGATGAGGACAAATCTGAGGGAGAGACATGTGACATTTGCAACGATGTCAACGTGCGTCTAGCAACAGCCTCCACTCCAAACACAAACAAAGACAACATAACACGTACAGTCAGTCCCATACAAATCACCACCATCGCCGACACCACACCAGCAAGCACCACAAACATCAGTGAAAAACGTGTGAAGGCAAACAGCATTGAAGAGGCGTGTGACAAAACGAAAAGTAACCGTGTGACATCCCAAAGAGGTCTTAAAATGTCCCCCAATCAGCGGCCAACACCAAGCCACAATCCGTCCAGTACCACCTCAGAGATCGCAACAGAAACCAGCACCAAGAGCAAGCCAGCTGCACCTAATTATGATAATTTAGAACTTAACTTACTTTTAAGTAGGCTAGAGAAAAAAGAGATACTGTAGACAGCGCAGCGGATGCTACTTAGATTGTGCCATCCAAAGGGAGATTCTCTGTTTTCCAGTAACTGAGCAAACAGACAGAATAATCCTAAAGACAGAAAATATTCCTACATCAGCAGAGCCGCTGCTCGATCTCATGCTCCAGGTCTGCCTGCGCAGGTCAGAATCTTTCGACTTGGACAAAATATATATAGATCATGTAAGAGCACACTGACGAACATATTTTGATTACTCACAGACTGGCAGTAAATGTTTTGTACACGTAAAAAACCCAGAACACATAGACAAAAAGTGAATATCTTAAAACATAATACAAATAACAGTACGACAGTCAGCGCGGAAATCCCTAAAATAGCACTAGACCTGCAGGCAGATATCATGTGCTTACAAGAACCCTATAACAGAAACGGGCAACTGATATGTCTACCAAAACATGCTACCACAATAACAGGCAGCAATGACTGTGAGGCTGCAATAGTAATTCTAAATAGAACTTATAACATAGTTAAGGTAACACAGTTATGCAATCAACACCTGGTTACCATAGAGATAACTAACGGGAACGTCACATGGGTCATTGCATCCATGTACGCCCAATACAGCCATCAAATACAGCCGTATGCAGACTACATCAGAGACCTAGTAATGTATGCCACAGGCAAAAAATTAGTGATAAGTGCTGACATTAATTCCAGATCGACCCTCTGGAACTCAGACAGAACAGATGACAGAGGACGCATAATCACCGATCTAATACAAGAAACACAATTACATGTAATGAATACGGAAGGACCCATACCAACATATGCAGGGTTCGATGGTACGAGCAGTAATATCGACTTCACGCCAGCAAATAATGCAGCAATGGCATACGTAACAAACTGGACTGTACACGACAACATAACCAGTAATGATCATAATGTCATAACATACACACTAACTCACACTCAGAACACAATGACCAAATCACACACCAGACACTCGCTGTTGCACAAAGCAGACTGGAACAAATTAACGGAAATTATCCAACGACACGGTCTACAAAACATCAGTGGAAGTATCGATTATAGAGCACACAAGTTAACACAGGTGATACAACATGCACAAAACACATCAATACCGACAGCAAAGAACTCAAATTGCTCACCAGTACCATGGACCAACGAACTTACGAGACTCAAACAAGACGCAAGACGCAAACGAAAATTATATCAAAGGGCGATAGCAGATAGGGACCGACGAATAAGACTTGAAGCATATAGGCATGCACAAGACTTATACAGACAGACCCTATACAACACGCGTAGACAACAATGGGATTTGTAACAACACAAACAGAGCAAAATATATGGGGGAACCATACAAAATACTGACAGAGAAGATAAAAACCCCACTAGTTCTGGGAACGCTAAGGCAGGATGACGGCACGATGACGAGGGGATGGAGGAATACAGCGGAGTTTCTGCTGTATAAACTGCTCCCTGACGACGTTATCGATACAGACACACAATATCATGCAACACTAAGAGAAAACCTACACACACCATACAACACTGCAACTGTCACCTGTCCTTTTGCGCAAGAAGAGGTTGCGCTAGCAATCTCAGAGCTCAAAAACAAAAAATCACCTGGACCAGATGGTATCCACTCGGAAACACTGAAAAAACTAGCACCGCATATCACCCCGTTCCTAACAACGTTACTGAACGATGCCTTACGGCTGGGCAGGGTACCTACAGTATGGAAAACCTCCAAAGCAGTCATTATTAAGAAATCAGCGGACAGGGATCCTTCAGATCCAAAGACTTACAGGCCGATATGCCTAATAAACACCCTAGCAAAGATTCAGGAGAAGCTACTGTGTAAGCGCCTGCAAACACACAGAGCTCTCCGGGGTATGAGCCAACACCAGTTCGGCTTCAGAGCGGGCAGATCAATAGATGATGCCATAAACCAGGCCCTGCACATAGTTAACACCACAAAACAGATATACTCCACGGCAGTAATGATTGACATTGCCGGAGCATTTGATAATCTTTGGTGGCCAGCACTGTTTCAGAGGCTAAGACATCTGGAGGTACCGCAATCGCTGTCCGACAGTTTTCTGGACTACTGTAAAGGCCGAGTAGTCGAATGGCAGATGGACAGCCGGAAAGTAATTAAAAGAATTACCAAAGGCTGTCCTCAAGGGTTGATCTGCGGCCCCATCTTCTGGGACATAACAATCGAACCCCTCCTACAACTTCTGGATGGGGATGACAGGTCAGACGGAATTGTCGCCTACGCAGATGACCTATTAGTTATAGTCACTGCAAACAACAGAGCCCAGTTAGAAGAGAAAGCCAGTGGATTACTACAAACAATTACTCAGTGGTGTCACAACAACAAACTCAGGATAGCCGAAAACAAAACAACATACACTTTACTGAAAGGATCACTCCAAAGGAATCCTTCGGTTAAAATTGGGGACACAAACATCAAACGAGCACGCATTATGCGCTATCTTGGGGTACACATAGATGAAAAATTGAATTTTCACGAACACATAAGGCTAACAACAGACAAAGCAGAAAAAATACTCCACAAACTGGTGAAGCTAAATTCAAAACAGTGCAGACTACCTCTACCAGTCATACGTACATAGCACTGTGCGCTCTTCGAATCAGTACTCAGCTTTGCAGCTAGCACGTGGGCACATAGACTGAACGTGGTCACCAACAAAGCATCCGTCAGACGAGGGCAGAGAAGTGTCCTACTTAGGCTATCTGGAGCCTTCGGTACCACCTCAGCGGATGCACTGTGTGTGGTGCTCGGAATATGCCCCATAGATATCACGATCAAATACAGAGCTGCAAGGTACTGGTTAAAGGTGGGGAGACTAGATAAGGTACACACAATAACCGGTGTGCCCATAGAGACGATACGCCACCTTAAAAGTTGGCGTTTGGATACATGGCAATGTGAGTGGGATGTAAGTGATAAGGGACGTAGACTGCACGACTTTCTCCCTGACATAAGGGAGCGGTTGAGAATGAGACATATCGATCCCAGCCGCGGTATGGTACATTTCTTAACCGGGCGCGGACATTATCCCACGCACTTAAACCGCGCGAGTCTGAGGCAGACACCTACATGCACATGCGGGGAAGAAGGTTCCCCAGAACACACTGTCTTTTTCTGCGGGCAATACGCGAACAATAGACATACACTACACTTAGATTACACAGATACAGACATAGATATATGCACAGCAATAAGAGACGAAGAACAATGGGCACAATTAAACGCACTGACAAACAGTATTTCAAAAACAACACATGAAGAGTATATGCGGACACATCACAGACATGCCTATGTGCAGCGTAACAGAAATCTCCAGAGGATGGACAGCGATACCCACAGTGACAGCGAAAATAGTGACAATGAGGAGGAACAGGAGGAGGAAGCTGAGATGTGAATGTAAATAAGCAAATTGCTGGCAATCTAGCCAAGAAAACACCAAATGCTGTACATGGATGCGCACCTAATGTAGTTAATACATAGGATTAGTAACAAATAGGATAAGAAACATTATTTCTCTACTAATAACCATTTGTGTGTGTCTGTGTGACTGGCGGTCAACGGCTCGATGAAACCATTCCGAGGTATTCACCGTCAGTCACACTCGGTGATGGTACTAACAAATCTCTCATCTATCCTATCTTCTTTTTATATTCTTCTTAAAAACAACAAAATTTTGTTTATATTTCAACCTCAAATTATTGTTATTTTGAATCATTCTTTGTAAATGTTGTAGATAAAACAAAAGGAAAGAAAACTGAAAAAAGATGAAAAACGAAACTTGTAAGATGTACGACCTGTTTTAAACATCAGGTAACAGGTCTATAACTTGGCAATAAATAAATAAATAAATAAAAAATAGCTCATTTAACACCTTCACTCCCTCTTCGGAAGTTTGGAGTCGGCTTCGACGGTTCTCAGGCGCGCCTAGTTTCTCCCCGGTCTCTGGGCTCACTGTCGCGCATGACACATTAGTGGACCCCGTCGCAATTTCTAACTCGTTGGGTCAGCACTTTGCTGAGATTTCGAGCTCTTCAAATTACCCGCCAGCGTTTCTCCCGAAGAAACGTGCAGCGGAAGTGCGACCTCTTGCTTTCTCCTCTCAAAATCGCGAAAGCTACAATACTGTTTTCTCCATGCGGGAACTCCAACATGCACTCTCTTCTTCTCGCTCCTCCGCCCCAGGACCGGATGGTATCCACGTCCAAATGTTGCTGCATTTATCAACCCATAGTCTGCGTTACCTCCTTCGCCTTTATAATCGAATTTGGACCGACAGTACTTTTCCCAGACGATGGCGGGGAGCTATCGTCGTTCCTGTTCCGAAACCTGGAAAGGACAAACATCTCCCCTCTAGCTATCGCCCCATTTCTCTCACGAGTAATGTTTGTAAGGTTTTGGAGCGTATGGTGAATTACCGTTTAGCGTGGTGGCTGGAATCCCGCAGTCTTTTAACACCTGCCCAATGCGGATTCCGAAAGCATCGTTCTGCAGTTGACCATCTTGTTGCTCTCTCCACTTATATCATGAACAATTTTCTCCGGAAACGCCAAACAGTAGCAATATTTTTTGATCTGGAGAGAGCATACGATACCTGTTGGAGGACAGGCATCGTCTGCACACTGTTCTCTTGGGGCTTTCGAGGTCGGCTGCCCCTTTTTCTTCGCGAATTTATGGCAGAGCGCACATTTAGGGTGCGGGTGAACACTACTCTCTCCCGTACTTTCTCCCAAGAAAACGGGGTACCCCAGGGCTCCGTGCTGAGTGTTGTACTGTTTGCCATTGCCATCAATCCAATTATGGATTGTCTCCTTCCTGATGTCTCGGATTCCCTCTTTGTGGACGATTTTGCGATCTACTACAGCTCTCAACGGACCAGCCTTCTTGAACGACGTCTTCAAGGATATCTCGATCGCCTCCACTCTTGGAGCATCGAAACCGGCTTCCGTTTTTCTCCCAGTAAGACCGTTTGTGTTAATTTTTGGTGACGTAAGAAGTTTTTTCCACCCTCCTTACATCTAGGACCTGTCAACCTTCCGTCTTCAGACGTCGCTAAATTCTTGGGTCTTATGTTTGACAGAAAACTGTTCTGGTCCTCCCACGTTTCCTATCTTTCGGCTCGCTGTCTGCGATCCCTCAACACCCTTCGTGTCCTGAATGGTACCTCCTGGGGAGCGGACCGAGTGGTCCTTCTCCGCCTCTATCGCGCCTTAGTGCGCTCGTAATTGGACTATGGAAGCATAGTCTACTCCTCTGCTCGGCCGTCTATTCTTTGGCGTCTCGACTCTATCCACCACCGTGGATTACGTTTAGTGTCTGGAGCTTTTTACACTAGCCCTGTGGAAAGCCTTTATGCTGAGACTGCTGAACCTCCGCTGTCCAATCGGCGAACAGTCCTTCTGAGTCGTTATGCTAGCCATCTGTCTTCCATGCCTGCTAATCCAGCCCATGACCTTTTTTTCGACACCTCCTTTGATGTAGGGTATGCAGGCCGCACCTCCTCCCTACTGCCACTGGGAGTCCGCTTCCGTCAACTGCTCCATTCTCTTTCCTTCCGCTTTCCTCAAACCTTCTTGACAACTTGGGGTACAGCACCGCCTTGGCTCCGTCCCCGGATCTGCCTGCTCCGTGACCTTTGTCGATTTCCCAAGGATGGTACCCCTTCACTTGTTTATCGTCGGGCATTTGCTGATCTATGTGCACAAATGACGGACGCCAGATTTATTTACACCGACGGCTCGAAAACATCGTTAGGTGTAGGCAGTGCCTATATTGTTGGCGACATCCCCAAATCGCTTTCGGCTTCCCGACCAGTGTTCGGTTTATACTGCGGAGCTTTACGCTGTTCTCCAGGCTGTCCACTACATCCGCCGCCATCAGCGGATACAGTATGTTATTTGCTCAGATTCTCTCAGCTCTCTCCTCAGTCTCCAAGCTCTTTACCCTGTCCACCCTCTGGTCCACCGGATTCAGGACTGTCTGCGCTTGCTCCACATGGGGGGCGTTTCGGTGGCGTTCCTCTGGCTCCCGGGACACGCTGGTATCTGTGGGAATGAGGCGGCCGATACAGAGGCCAAGGTTGCAGTCTCTCTTCTTCGGCCAGCTATTCAATCGATTCCCTTCACCGATGTACGGAGCGTTTTATGTCGTCGAGTTGTTCTTTTATGGTACGCACATTGGTCGACACTTCCCCATAATAAATTGCGGGACGTGAAAGCTCTTCCTTGTACTTGGACCTCTTCCTCCCGAACGCGTCGTCGGGAGGAGGTAATTTTAACTAGACTCCGGATAGGGCACTGTCTTTTTAGCCATCGACATCTTTTAAGCGGCGATCCTCCCCCACTCTGTCCCCACTGCTCTCAGCTGTGGACGGTAAGACACCTTTTAATTGAGTGCCCCTATTTTAATCTGTTACGCTCCCATCTACAGCTATCGCCTGATATATCGTCGATTTTAGCAGATGACACGCGCTCAGCCGACCGCGTTCTCAAGTTTGTTAGTGCCAGTGAAATGACGTCAGTCATTTGAAGCTTTTTTTTCGGGGACAACCAACCCCTTTCTGTAGTGGATTTTTAAGCCTTCCTTCTGCTATTAGTTTCTCCAATTTTATGACTTTCATTCCCATTGCTGCTGGTTTTCAATTTCGGTTTTTTACTGTTTACTAAGTCACGGACCGGGCGCTAATGACCATAGCAGTTTTGCGCCCTAAAACCAAAACAAAAAGAAAGACTGTGAATAAAATTCATAAATAACTGAGGACATATATAAAAATCAATTATTACTTTTTAACTTCGCAAATAACTTCAGGATGGTTTAAGTGCCAAAGAATACAATCAAATGAAACATACTGACTTTTAGTAATAGCAAATATATAGTAGTAGTTGGGTCGACTGCGGCCAGAACAATAACTAATTACTGTATCGGCTATTCCTTATTCATTAACAATGGCACAACAGATTTTGTGTAGCCTTGAGCTGCTCCTAGGGGGTGGACTGTCATCGACCGGGTGACATTTGAATATGGCGTCATGAATTTTCCTTGCTGCACAAAGAACAGTCTTCAATGTCGCTTGATCTCAGAGACGTTCGCGCGGCAAAAGAAAACGCTAAAACCCTCAAAGACTTTGTAGTATGAATTAAAAGAATTATTACGATGAAAAATCCTTAACATAAAATGTATCATACGTCGTACGAAAGTATATATCGTGTAGGCGGACAATTCTTCAGTGGTTCTCCACAAAAATTTTTGTCACTACGCCTTTTACGGAACTGAAACGCCGAAGCATTTGAAAGGTGGTGCTACGGAAGAGTGTCGAGGAGTAGATAGGTAGATCGATTAACTAATGGGCAGATAGTGAACCGAAGTGGGGAGAAAGAAATTTATGGCTCAATCCGACTAAAAGGAGGAGTCAGTCGATAGGACACACATCCTGCAGCATCAGATAATAAATTTGATAATGGAGAGAAGTGTGGGGGAAGGGGACAAAGGTTCAACTACAGTAAGGAGATTAAAATAGAAGTAGGTTGTAGCAGTTATGGAGAGCTAAAGAGGATTGCAAAGGATCCACTAACATGGAGGGCTGCAACAAGTCAATCATTGACTTGAAGATAACAATGACAGTTCGTAAAAACTTAAATGGGGGACAGTGGGTCAATATAACATAATAATTACCCGGCGACCACCAACTAACATTCTAAGGTTCAACGCGCTTCCGTAACTCACTAGACTTACATCTGTGTGGTTCCAGTGCGGCAGATACCGCGCGGGTAACTGTAAATAAGCGGTTCTCGTCGTGTGCCGTACGCGTCCACGTAAGTGAACGCCCACAGCGTTGCGTCTGTAGCAGCGGGAACTCCCGGTTCGGCAGCTGCCTTGACGGCACAAACATCCGGCTCCATTCAGCCTCCTGCAGCTCACTGGCCTAGCCACTTCCTGCTCTTCGTGTAAAAAGTATTTGTGTCTATCTGAGTCGCTTCTGTTGTGCTCTATAAATCTTTTTCTTCTACACCATCCATTAATCTATCTTTCTCTACCCTATGTAATATTTTTAAAGATTCCTCGATGCTGCTGTTGTGACTGTAGTTTCGTAGATATGCACTAAATGATAATTTAGTTCTAGTTTGTTTTTGTGCTCTCTGAATCTGGAGGAGAGAAATCTACCTGTTCGTCCTACTTCGAAAGTTTCACATTCTCCATATTTGATTTTATGGATTCCTGATAGTGCAAATGGTTTTGTTTTGTGGCTGGTGTGTCTGACTGTTGTCCCTACTTTGCTGTTAGTGTGGAACCCGATTCGTACATTTATTTTTACGAAAATTGTAGGTTGTTCAGTCTGATATGGCATCATAATAAAGTAAAGAAATGTATTTTGTTTTTTCTCGGTCTGCTCCTCGTGTTAATGTTATTTTTTATCTCTACTGTCGTTGTTGCTCGGTAATTTAGTGTACATTTTGTCTACCATTTTATTACTACCCTTTCTTTGTTGCTACATGTTTTAGTATTCATAACTCCTCGGTAATTTTTTTCTGTTCTTATGGGTATTAATGCGCCTGAGTGACACGAACTGTTTTGGATTATGCTCTCATTACAGTTTATAAGCTGCTTTGGGCTGATAACGAATATTGCAAAGAAAATTGAAACTTAACTCTGGTTTTCGTTTGGCAGAGTTTATCTGTACAGGAAAACAAAACACATCAAAGTGCATACGTCACCCTACTGGTAGTGAGCTTCTTTCGGCTCCAGTTGGGGATGCTGTTCACATGGAGCAAACTTGCATAAAAATAAAATGTTGTTTTTGCCAGTTCACAACAAAATATAAAACAAACATTGTTGTGGAATCTTAATTGTGTGCAGTGTTATGAGTAACTCTGGCGTTCTAGAAGATGACTGCTTGAAAACTAAAAGATGTGCACAAAGTAGCCACATCAATGGCTGCGGCTACATATAAGTTTATAAGTCGCATTAAAGCTTTCAGTGTGGACACCACTTGTCACTACAGGGGGAAGAACATGCGTGTGCAAATTGCACTTTGGGAAATCTGTTGATTGGCATGCCTATTGTGAGGTTTTGTTTTAGCTGTTTAGCATACCGCCTAAGAAGTTATAAGCCTGCCTGATCCCCGGCGTCCTACATGGAAAGGAAGCTCCCCATAAGATCACTCAAATTTTTAGAGAAACAATGCCACGCAACGGATAAAGTCTGAATGAAAACTACTAAGGGTGGCCCAGTTAAGAATGGACATAAGAGTACCACACATCACAGATACATTAATGAAGGGGCTCATCTAACTACCAATGAAACTTGCAGTTCCTATAACAATTTCATTTGTCATAAGACATCAAATAAAATTCTTTACCCGCCGAATCGAGCATATAAACATTTAATAAATGGACAATCTTGTAATCATGTACTATAGACTTGGCACAAGTGGATAGGCACATGAAAGCTTAAGGATGTGGTCAATGACCGCAGAAATGGTTAGTGAAGTGAAGAAAAATGGTTCAAATGTCTCTGAGCACTATGGGACTTAACAGCTGTGGTCATCAGTTCCCTAAACTTAGAACTACTTAAACCTAACTAACCTAAGGACATCATACACGTCCATGGTTGAGGCAGAATTCGAACCCAGCAGTGCGATTCCGGACTTGAAGCGCCTAGAACCGTTCTGCCACAGCGGCCGGCTCTTGCGAAATCAGACCAATAATAATTTTATAAACAATTTTAACAAATTCCTACTCTTGGGTTTTTGTCATGGTTAACCAATAACGGTGTGATACAGGAAAGAAGATGAAAAGCTTTCCCACCATATCACAGGCTTCTAACCCCCAGCCAAGCCGAAACGTTTTCATGCAGACACGCACAGGAAAATGTGCCTTCCGCCAAAATAATTACTGTGGGTCAGCTGGAGTCCTTCTCACTGCAATTTAAACGGACATTCCTTCATGGAAATACTGTGAACAATAGGGAGGTCACTTGGCTCTGATATCTTTGTCATCAAAAAGGACCCCTTTCAGCGTCTCATCCAATGCAGTTTTATGGAACGCAGGCTGCCCTCCTACACCTGATGTGCAGAGATGGGACATCGTAAGTTCCCCGTTCTTTACCTGCTCGGTGTTGCTTTAAGTGCTGAATATATTTGACACCTTGGTCCTTTTACGTTAACGTTCCTATCTTGAGCCAGCTAAAGAAAGCACCCAGCACTGCAGAAAAATCAATCCCCTTTACCATGATAAAAAGAAAGGAGAAACAGAGTAATTGACTGTGCACTCATTGGTAGCAGTGAATAATGTTTGCAGTTCTTATCCCACGTTAAAGACTAGATTACGACTATTGGTTGGTGCAGATTTAATTATCAAATAGGTTGCATGACAGTTTGGGTATAAACTGCTACGAAACACTATCTGTAGGCACCATCAAATTCTATGCGAAAATACAAAACGGATGAGTCGTGTAAATGTTCTGACACTGTAAGACGTGTATATTTCAATTGTCAAACCACAATTTATGAAAGATGTTTATATTTTATTAGTAGGATTAAGTAGGAATAATTAATATTTGTCATGTTGGAAATAATTGTGGTAGCAGGGAATGTCTGCACCAAAATATTGTTGGCAAGAGAGACCGCAAATTGATATAATTTTAAAAAGGGCGGGAGAGACCGCGTATGGATACATTTTAGAAAAGAGCGGGAAAGACCGCGCATTGATACATTTTGTAATGGTATCAGGGATTGTCTGCACCAGAAAGCGTTGTTGGCAGGAGAGACCGCACTTAAGGATTCGTAGGAAGTCAGTAGTAAGCGAGATGTGAAGCGAGTTGGTAGCAGGTCTGAAGCGAGAGGTTGAGACGAGCAGTGTGCCTGCCAGCCACCAGCTATGATTTACAAGAGATTATAAACGGATGTACAAAGACATCAGCTAACTATTATCATAAGCGGAACTAATATTATTGAATTATTTTCTTTGCGAAACTCAAGACTACTGAAGGTATGTTTGCGCAATGCTAGTTGTAAGATTATTGTAAAAAGTAAGTCCCATTTGAACGTTTGTAAAATCATGTCATTACCAGCAGTAAATATTTGAAGAAACGTTTTCAGAATATAATTAATTTTTGCCAGCAATGTTGCATTACTGATTATAATCCATCCCAAAAACCATCAACGTAAAACTTTGCAAACATTTTATTGTTGTCAAGAAAAAGTGTAGCTGTGAATTACGTAACTTCAGACAAATTAATTAAAGAATAACGTCAGCTTTGCTATTAAAGAATGTCAGCTTTGGTAATAAATACAGCCACTTATTATGACAGCCCACCAGCTGTTAATAGAGTATAGTAAACCAGAGTAAGTATATTCATGTCGCAGTTCGATGTAGCAGTCAGATGGCGATCCAGTAACAGAAAAAAAGGTAAGGAACAGTTTTGGGTTATTGCAGATAACGACTGAGGGCCACGACGACGACACATTCTATGTTTCGTCGAAATAATCAGAAAATCACTTTTAATAATCAGCAATTAAATTTATATGCGAAGATTGAGAAAGAGAATAAATTTCAAAGGGAAGATTTCATTTGTTATTATTAAGCAAGAGATAGAAATGCTAAGGAAAGGTTTCATAGGTTATTGTAGAAGGGAAGGTTGAGTAACAAAAGAGACATATAGAGGAGAGGGGAAGGTTTCAGCACACCTGTCCACTAGCGTAGCTGTGCCACAGTGCATATTACGCATCGAAACTTGAGACGCTGTAGCCACTGGTACATGTTTTTCTGTACGTCTTAGTTTTTATGCAGTTGTCTTCTGAAAGCCTGGAGGTGCTCGCAAATAACCCTGTACTTCAGTTTTTAATATGCATAACAGCTTTTGCCTCTGTTTGTACAATAGCAGGTGTGGCATTAACTTGGCTCGCCGGCCAGTTGGCGCTTGGTACTGAGAGGTACGGCCGTGTTGCAGGTTCCTGGTGGGAGGCGACGGCAACGTGTACGAGGGGCGAGGCTGGCATAAGCAGGGCGCGCACACGCGCGGCTACAACAAGAACTCCATCGGCATCGCCGTCATCGGCGACTTCACAGGTGAGCCGGCGCGGCGCCTCCAGCTACTGTCTCCCGCTGCACCAAAAAATCAAATGTTCAAATGTGTGTGAAATTTTATGGGACTTAACTGCTAAGGTCATCAGTCCCTAAGCTTACACACTACTTAACCTAAATTATCCTAAGGACAAGCACACACACCTATGCCCGAGGGAGGACTCGAACCTCCGCCGGGACCAGCCGCACAGCCAATGACTGCAGCGCCTCAGACCGCTCGGCTAATCCCGCGCGGCCCCGCTGTACCCGCGGCTGCGTTGGTGCCGTGTGTTGACTCGAGGGAACGAACTTCTATGACCTCTGACGTGTTGAACACGGCAAGTGCCATCACTCGCTTCCCCAGAAACCCCGCTCTTTGGAAGAGGAATCAAAATAAACGAGCATGTATCTCGGCTTGTTGGTAGATACTCAACTGTTTCTGAAAAAAAAGTCGGTTTTTGAGGCATTTTTGAGCCATTTTCGAGGTACTTCATGTGCCCTTTGTCGAGCAATATCGTCAGACTAAGTTGTGGAGAGACATAGATTTTTCTTTAAATTTTGCCCATTATTGGGTTTATTTTGCTTTTAATTTTCCCTTTATTATCTTTATTTTTGTTTTTCATTTATAAATGGTTCAAATGGCTCTGACTAGGGAACCTGCCCATTGCACCCCCCTCAACTTTAGTTATAAGTTCGCACAGTGGATAGGCCTTGAAAAACTGAACACAGATCAATCGAGAAAATAGGAAGAAGTTATGTGGAACTATGAAAAAAATAAGCAAAATATACAAACTGAGTAGTTTATGCGCAAGATAGGCAACATCAAGGATAGCGTCAATTCAGGAGTGCCGTGGTCCCGTGGTTAGCGTAGGTAGCTGCGGAACGAGAGGTCCTTGGTTCATATCTTCCCTCGAGTGAAAAGTTTAATTTTTTATTTTCAGACAATTATCAAAGTTCAATCACTCACACATAATCATCTTCGCTCTCCAAAATTCCAGGACATGTTCAGATTTGCTTGGACATATGCAGGATTTGACGGTCTACACACGGAAAAATTTGAAAACGTTAAAAACATAAGTTTTGACAGAGCACAGGGAAAACTGTACAACTGTGAAACTGTTGCATTCATTTGTTGCAGTTTATGTGACACTCTTATGTTTTCATCACTTTTTTGGGAGTGATTATCACATCCACAAGAAAACCTAAATAGGGCAAGGTAGAAGAATCTTTTTACCCATTCGCCAAGTGTGCAAGTTAGGTGGGTCGACAACATATTCCTGTCATGTGAGGCACATGCCGTTACCAGTGTCGTATAGAATACATCAGACGTGTTTTCCTGTGGAGGAATCGGTTGACCTATGACCTTGCGAGCAAATGTTTTCGGTTCCCATTGGAGGGGCACGTCCTTTCGTTTACTAATCGCACGATTTTGCGGTGCGGTCACAAAACAGACACTAAACTTATTACAGCGAACAGAAACGTCAATGAACGAACGGACAGATCATAACTTTGCGAAAAAAGGAAAGTAAACTTTACACTCCAGGGAAGACCTCTCGCTCCGCAGCTGCTCACGCTAACCACGAGACGACGGCACTCCTAAATTGACGCTATCCTTGATGTTGCCTATCTTGCGCATGGACTACTGTTTGTATATTTCATTTATTTTTTTCATAGTTCCACACAACGTCTTCCTGCTTTCTCGACTGACATGTGTTCAGTTTTTCAAGGCCTATCCACTGTGCCAACTTATAGCTAAATCTGAGGGGGGTGTGATGGGGAGGGTCCCTTGTGAGCACTATGGGACTTAACATCTGAGGTCATCAGTCCCCTAAAACTTAGAACTACTTAAACCTAGCTAACCTAAGGACATCACATATATCCATGCCCGAGGCAGGATCGAACTGCGACTGTAGCAGTCGCGTGGTTCCGGACTGAAGCGCCTAGAACGCACAGCCACACCGGCCGACCTATCATTTATACTGGGTGGTTATAATTAAACTTTCAAACCGCTGTAGAAACACCACTGGTCAAGATGACTTCAAATTTCAACGGAATATTATTGGAGAAGGGAAGAAACGTACGGCAGAAGAAAAATATAGTTACAAAATGTATCAATAGATGGCGCTGTAACCATCATAATTTAATAGTAGTCGACTACAAAGACAAACGAATTATACAACGATGCCTAAGGTGTAAGTTTGTACGTTTGACGTTAAACTAACTGTACTACTCAATGTGCATGGGTGTACAGGTGTCATCCTGTTAGTTACGTAAGCCCATCCACGACTGCAACGTCCCGAGGCCAAAAACCGCATAAAGCATCACTCACATCGGTTTTTAATTGTCGTGCGGCCAGACACCGCATAAAAAGCATCAGTAAAAATGAAATCGGATTATTAATTTCCGGTGACTGGCGCAAAACATGTTAAATATCTTGTCCACAGTTTCCTGCAACAAGATGAAATCGAGAAACAGCATGTTCTACAATTAATCGAACTGTTTCCGGGGTCCGTTCAGAACCTTTTGCGCAATGTGTGCCTTCAATGCAGCTAACGTTGCAATCGGAACACTATATTTCAGATAGCACCACAACCAGAAGTCACACGGATTAAGATCAGGTGATCGGGAGGGCCAGGCTGTAGGGAAATGGCGGCTGATAATTCTAGCAGTTTCGAAATGGCGCTTCAGTAGCTGCTTAACTGGATTTGCAGTGTGCAGAGGTGCGCCATTTTGCATAAAAATGATCCCATCCACAAATCCACGCTGTTGGATAGCTTGGATGACGTGGTTGCGCAAAAGACACTCGTAGCGCTTACCAGTGACGGTAGAGGTAACAGGACCGGAAGCACCTGTCTCTTCGAAAAAATATGGCCCTGTGATAAATGATTCCGTAAACCTACACCACACAGTGACCTTTTCAGGATGAAGTGATACTGGTTATTTTCGAGTGGCTTTTCCGTTGCTCATTCGACAATTCTGTGTATTGCCATATCCTGTCAGATGGAAGTGGGCTTCGTCTGTCCACAAAATCTTCCACGTCCAATCATTGTCCACTTCCATGCGAGCAAGAAATACTAAATCAAAGGTCTCTCTTGCTGGCAGGTCAGCAGGAAGCAACTGGTGCACATGGGTAATTTTGAATGAATAGGAAAAAGCAGGATGTTTCGTAGGATTTTACGCATCGTGGTCACGGGTATGTCCAATGTTCGGGCAATTCTCCGTGCACTACACGTTTCCACACCACCACTCGTCTCCTCCTACACTGCTGTGGCCACTGCTGAATCAATTCGTTTCCTCCCTCTACCAGGTTTCACACCAAAAGAACCCGTCTTTCCGAATTTCCGAATCATTTTCTCCAGACCCTTGGCAGTCATCGGACCAACGCCTTTTATTCAAACCCTTCAGTGTGCGGAACTTCTGCAGAGCGGCTTGTGCACAGTCATCATTCTTGTAATACAGCTTTATACGTAGAGCGCAATCCTGCAATGAGACAGTCACGGCTAAAGGAGGAAAAGCCGTGTACCCAGCAAGTAATACCAACTTCAGTGGGTCGTGCCCATGACAGGTGTTTTCATTTAGATATTCTGACACATACAGCGCCGTCTGTTGATAAATTTTCACACTATTTTTCTTCTTCTACCATACGGTTTCCCTCTTCTCCGATAATATTCCGTTGCAATTTGACGTCAATCTGACCAGTAGTATTATTTCCACAGCGTTTTGAAAGTAGAATTATAATCACCCAGTGTATCTGTCCGTGGAAGATTGCTGCACTAATGTTTTCCTGTATATACTGACATAACGGTGCCCTCACTCATCTACTAATGTCAGATGAATGAATTTAAAAAAAAAATTATTTCAAATTGTTTTCGGTGAAATTCCTGTAGTGTATCTTGATTCATAATCAATTGCAAGCAACAGTTTTCAGAAAAGTGATCCGTTATGCATGGTTTGGCGCGAAATGCTCACCAGTGTTAAAGACGTTTCTTTCCCGATTGAGATTCGTGCGAGGAAATGTCCCTACGGCAAACCTGCTTTCACGCGATGGTTGTGGTGTTCGGAAAATCTGTGCTTCGAATGTTTCTATGGCCAGTATCATCCACGGAAATGCACCAGATCTTCCTGAAGAATAAACATATGAATAAACTGTAAGAATTAACATAAGAAATGATGCAAGGATCAAATAGCCGAGTATAAGAATTTCAAAAGATTGTAGCCCCCAACATACCTCATACAAATATATTGTACAGTAAATGTCTGACACTTACTGTGAAATGCAGTTGTAATTTTACAATTAATATAACGCCCTTGTATCATCTATTTTGATAAGAAACATTCATGTAATAACCTTCTACGGACATGGGTACGTAAAGGAAAACAATAAAAATGAAATAAAATAAATGAAAATAATCGGTTTTCCAACACTGGTCACTAAATTAAGAATCCACGATGCTGATCACTGACCCACCCTTTCGCCCGAGGGTATCGCGCTGTATCTATGGATAAGCCGAGAAACGAGTAAGCGTATTTTGGCTCCTCTTCCAATGAATGAACTTCCTGGGCGATGGGGTGATGGCACTTGGTGTGTTCTCATGAATGGCGGCGCAGTACTGTCTGCCCCAAGGAAGCGAAATAGGATCGCCAGTGCTTTAATTTCTCGTAAACGATTTGAGAGAGAGGATGAACAACACTATAGGATGCTGAGTATGTGTTGTGTGCAGAAAATTATTCTCGTTGGACGATAGTAACGTATAGCAGAAACACAAAATTTTGATGCAGAGTAAATAATGGCAGCTCTCTTAGAGAGGCACCTAGATGAGAACAGGTACATTATCTGATTAAAAGCAGCCGAACACCTATTAGTGGACATTAATGTGGAGTGTGTCCACCCTTCACCTTTATGACGGCTTTAACTCTGCTGGCGACACGTTTAGTGAGTTCGTTGAATGTCTGTGGAGGAATGGTAGTCCATTTTTCCTCAAGAGCCGAAAGCAGCGAAGGTTGGATGCTGTGGTCTAAAGTGAAGTCGACATTCGTACTAATCCCAAAGGTGACACATTGGGTTCAAGTCGGGACTCTTCTCAAGCCAGTCTATTTCATGAATGTTATATTCCACAAAGCATTGCTTGTTGCTTTATGGAAGGGTGCACTGACATGCTGATACGAACAATCATCCTCTACGAACTGTTCATCTCCTGTATGCAGTACACAATGCTAGAAACTGTGGTCGTATTTTTAAGTATTTAGTGTTTCCTTAAGCTCAGTAAGGTGAACACAGGCTAAACACGAAAACACGCCCATACAATAACACCTCAATCTGCAAACTTCAATATTGGCGTTATACATTACGGCAGGTAATTTTCTGAAGGCATTCGCCAGTGTCAAACAGTTCCAACGCATTGCCACAAGGTACAGCCTGATTTATCACTCAGTCAATCGCTTCCAGCCTTGCAGTGCCCAGTCTCCCTGGTCTTGATTTAGCTATAGTTGTTCCGTGGAACTTCCATTTCACAATTGTATCACAAACAGTCAATGTGGGTAGCTTTAAAAGGGTTAAAATGCCGCTGATGGAACTTTCACTGGGGTGACATCTAATAACTAGTTCAAGTTTGAATTCTCTGAACTCTCCTCGCCTACCCATTCTGGTCTTTCTGCTTTGGTACTGACAACACTATACTTACCACCTCCTCTTACACTGGCGCCCGTGATGCCTAGTGGCCAGCTCTACATTGATAAGATTAGTATTTTCGCCCCATACTTTGAGAATACGTAACTCTCGATCTCTAGCTCCTAGGACGTGACAATTTTGTGTCATCACTGAGTAACATTTGTTAAAGCAGTAATAGAATTTGCATTTATTTGTGATAGTTAAATCGTTAAAACTATTTGTCTACGACATGTATTTTGAATGCACATTTAGATTTCGATACTGTTAATTAGGGCATCATGCGCGTAATATTACTCATTGTTTCACGCGTCTTTCAAGATCCATGTAAACATTCAGAAGAGAAATGAGGTCCACGAAAGAATTGCTCTAGTGGGGCCGAAACCTATAGATATGTGACGTACGTATACAAACAAATGATTAAAGCTTCGGAAAAACTGAGTGATTTATTCAAGAGTAAGAACTTCATTAACTGAGCAAGTCAATAACGCGGTGGTCCACCTCTGGCCCCTATGTAAACAGTTATTCGGCTTGACGTTGACTGATTGAGCAACTGGAGGTCTTCCTGAGGAATAAAATGCCAAACCCTGTGCAATTGGCGCGTTAGATCGTCATAAGCGACAGATGATTGGAGGCCGTGCCCATAATGCTTTGAACGTTCAACAATACCACCACTTGCAAAGTAAGTTAGAAATCAGATTAATAATGTTGCTTACGCAGCATATGTTCGCTTTATCGGGCAACAACAAAGTTATTGACTGTGGCTGGTATCGTCAGAATGGAAATAATGAAGTCACTGTAAAAGTCATTAATTTTGGCACTTATCTTGAATGGATTCCCACGTAGATTTCGTCGAAGTTGTTATGGCTCATCTTGTTGATTCTAGGGTGACTCCACTTTGACTGCTAGAAGGTCCAGATATGTATTTTAGCACCGGAAAATGTCTGACACGCAGTGAAGTAAGGTTTAAACCTAATTTCAAATTATTTCTCCTGGACTCCTACTCCACTGGCGAATTTGTACGTAATAACCTGGTAATCAGTAGAAAAAGTTTTGTTTTCAAATTCAGTTGCATGAGTAGGAATAAAATGATAATGTTTGTTAATGTGAACACTAATCGTGCACATATATTATGGAAACTGACTCGTTCCATATAATTTCGATAAAAAAGTCGTTCAAATGATCTATAGAATATTTAACCAACTGCGGCACAACTTGACTGAAAGAAGGGATCGGTTGGTAGGACACACTCTTAGGCATGTAAAAATGGTCAGTTTGTGAATGGGCGAAGTGTAGGGACAGGCTCTAATACAGGAAGCGGGTTCAACAGGATAGTGTGGGCTGGAAAACTGCATCAAACCAGTCTCAGGACCGGAGACAACAACTACTGTGGAAAGGACATTGCTAGGTATTCTTGTTTTATGAGACGCTCTGCATCCTTGAGGATCTTCTCGTAATAAAACTATGGATCAAAAAGTATGTCTAATCTACTCTGAATCTCGGCGCTGAGTCACGTGACGAATGGGAAACGTGGTATTTGTCACGGAAGGCTGCGCTGCCAGGCACGCAGCTGCGACCCGTGCCATCAGTAGTAGCGTAACCAGCAGCCGTGGACTGCGAGACGCGAGACACTGTCGCTGCAGCGGGGACTTCACCCGGAGCGGGGTCTGGCTGACCTCAGCGGGAAACACGTCGGCGCGTCAGCGGCCGCTCGTTACAAGGACGCCGCGAGGCCCCTGACCGCTCCGCCGTTAAGGCCGCATCACCTTCAATAGCTACGGGCGCTAATGGCAGTGGCGTACCGCCGCCCTGCCGTCGACGGAACGTTGTGAAGCGACCAGCTACACGAGGACAGTCACCGTGAATAAATCACGCCTTTGACAATGTCTTCTTCAGTATATCTGATCAAAAAGATCCGGACACCTGTTAGTGGACATTGTGGGATGCGTCCACCCCTCGCCTTTTCCACGGTTTGAACTCCGATGGGGACACTTTCACTGAAGTGTCAATGTTTGTGGAGGAACGGCAACCCTCTCTTCCCCAAGAGCTGAAACCACACAATGTAGTGACATTGCACGCTGGGATCTCGACTGAAGTAGTCGTTCTGATTCGTCCCAAAATTGTTCCACTGGGTTCGGGTAGGGACTTTCGGGTAGGCCAGTCCATTTCAGGAATGTTAATTTCAACGAAGCGTTACCTCGCAGCTGCTACTTTGACACAGTGCTTTGCCACACTGACACGATCATCGTCTGCAAACTGCTCCTTCACTCTATACTGTGCATTATGTTGCAAAATTTATTCATATCCTGACGTATTTAGCGATTTCGTAAGCACAATAAGGGAACCACGCAACAATCTATAACGTAAATCCACCTCCTCCGTTGCTCTGTTGGCCTTTTCGGCAGGTGACGTTCTCCAGGCATTCACCAAATCCTAACGCTTCCATTAGATTGCCAAAAGATATTTCATTATTCATCGCTTGAAATCACTCGTTTAGTCATCCACTGTCAAGTGCCGTCCGCTCTTCACAACACCTCGCTGACTACAGAAATCTGTCGCTTAAGAGGAGCTACTCGGGCATTGTACCTCATTCATTTTAGTCCTCTGCAAGTGGTCTCGCTGTCGCGTTCTCGCTTCCCGAGCACGGGGTCCTGGCTTCAATTCCCAGCGGGGTGAGGGATTTTCACCTGCCTCGAGATGACTGGGTGTTTGTGTTGCCCTCATCATTTAATCGTGGTTCATGAAAGTGGCACGACTGAGCAAAGGTTAGGAGTTTGTACGGGCGCTGATAACCGCGCAGTTGAGCGCCCCACAAACCAATAATAATCATCATCATTCATTTTAACTCCCTACCCGCCCCATTCATTGCGCTAGCTAAGCTGTGGGTAGCGCTTTGGAACTCGCGAGTGATCTCTTCCGCTCATTTCATGCAACTTTTGTCCCACCCCCTGCAACCCTTCAACGCTCATTGGCTCCCCCTGTCCGTCAGTTCGAGGTCTCCCTGGTCTGGGTTTACATCTGGTTATTCCTTTGCATTTACACCTCAGTCACGTCACCGACAGTCAACTTGGGTAGCTTTAGGGTTGACATGTCCCTAGTCGATTTGTTACTCAGGTGACATCCAATGAATACTCCACGTCCGAAGCCGCTGAGCTCTCTGCTGTTACTGCTTCTCTGACAACGCAGTGCTCCCTGCCTCCTTTCATAGTGGCGGGTCCGTCTCTCCTGACACCTAGTGCTCAGTTCCTCATAGTGTGTTCGGATCCCCGTATGCTTCCGTGCAGAGAGTTAATAAGAGATCGCAATTTTTTCCTTCCGACGAAACGATGTCACCTAAAGTGTAACTGTATAGTCGTTACCTCAAATTTGTTAGAGCCAATGGGTCATTTTCTTACCAACTCTAGTTTTTAGACAGAGGCGCAATCATATTCCAGTCGATTTGAAAACGCAACACTGGCAGGTGCAGAAGCACGCTGGTTTCGGAAGCGTGTCATGTACGTTTTGTCATGTACCACGATTAAGACCAAAGCCATGGGATTCATCCACAGACACTCAAAACATCTCCTCTTACTGCAATATGCGGAGTAAACACCATTTGCTACACATCCCCAAGGAACACAGAAGCCATAGTTACACCAAGCACCATGACCGTCGCCACCTTGAAAACTAAAACTTAACCACAGACTAATGATTCTGCATTTTGCATCATAGCTGTTGTCCTCTATTCGGGCACATGAATTACTTACATTTATGCTGTGAAGTGATGATAGTCTGTATCAGATCCTTACGAATCGAGCCATCAATGATTTATGTGCTTGAACATCAACTAAAAGGTTCCTGTAATAGCCACGAAGGAAGCCTGACGGTTGGTTTTTCAGAATTTGACGAACTGTCTCGGGATTTCTAGGTCTTCAAAATTAAGTTGTGTCTTTCACTTCACATTAACATTGATTGCAGTGGATCTGGGCACACCACTACTTGAATTTTCTTTCCAATACAGGTTCTCCCCATGAACTGCTCTCTCCTTTGACTCATCCTGACATTAACGAACCCTCTGTTGGTGTTACATTCCGTCTGTAAACATCTGCTTTCGAATTACTTTCCCAACCAGCACGTTCAGTAGTTGTCTAACAACGTTACACAGCTTGTGCTTAGACTTTTCTTCCTAGCTGTATCAAAGTTATTCTATTCCGGAGGCAGAGATCTTTGTTCAAATGCATAATGATGGAAATGGAAATGCCGTGTGGCTAGGGCCTCCCGTCGGGTAGACTGTTCGCCTGGTGCAAGTCTTTGGAATTGACGCCACTTCGGCGACTTGCGTGTCGATGGGGATGAAATGATAAGGACAACACAACACCCAGTCCCTGAGCGGAGAAAATCTCCGACGCAGACGGGATTCGAACCCGGCCCGTTAGGCATGACATTCCGTCGCGCTGACCACTCAGCTACCAGGGACGGACAATAATCAAGATCATCGTATATTTAGACGGTCGGATACATCGTAGGAGAAGCCTTTTTTTTCTCTCGGCAGCGATTGCTCATAGCCACCACCACCACCATCACCATCTTCTCCAGGTCGCTCCATTTCATAATTTTAGATCAGTGGCTTATTAATAAGGGGCCAGGTTATGCACGAAAAAGTCCTCGGCTCGAGCTCCAGTAATTTTGGACTGTTTCACCGGTAGCAATGTTCGTTAAAGCGAAAAATACAACGCTGCACCGTTGTTCGGAATCCGTGTTAACCTGTCGGTGACCCTTCAAATGACTGGGCAAGCTAGTTCAAAGAATGGACAAAGGCAACAGCATACCACATACAAGAGGACGACGCTTATTAGAGCACTTATATTAGATGTACTATTTGTCGTATGTATCAATAGTGAGGAGAACCCAAGGCTGTGTAACATGTCAGAAAAATAGGAGTATAAAATATGTACACCGATGAGCCAAAACGATTATGGCCAACTGTTTAATAGTGCGCTGTTCCACTTTTCAAACGCAGTACAACCTATATTCTGCTTTGCATCGTGTCTACAGGTCCTTGAAAGGATTCAAGAAGAATGTGGCAGTAGATGTTACACACAGATCAAGCAGTTCGCGCAGATTACGGGATGGTGGTTTACGGTCACGCAGCTGGCTCCCGATGTGTGTTCCAATGGGCGTAGATCAGGCTCATTTGCGGGCCAAGACATCAATGGGAGTTCACTGTAATAGACCCTCAAAACACTGCATCAGATTGTGACACTGCAACACGGAAAGTTATCATGCTGGAAAATGTCATCGCCGCAGGGAGTGTGTTCAAGCATGAAGCTATGCAGGTGGTCCGAAATATGTTCATGTAGTCCACTGCTGTTATGATTCCTTCGATTACCACCACAGATGCCGTGTGGGCCCAACTGATTGTACCGCCATAGCATAATTCTGCCCTTACCAGCCTGCATATATGGCGCGGTGCATGTTTCGTAAAGCGATTCGCCTGGATGACTGCCTCTGACAGTCATCGCCCTGATATAACAAGAAATGCGATTCATTCGATAGGCGACACGTTTCTATTGATCCACGGTGGAAACTCAGTTATGCTGTGCCCACTGCAATCATAGCTGACGATGTCGTCGGGTCAATAGAGGGACACATAGGGGTCGCGTGATGTGGAGCTCGGTGTTCAACAATGGCTTTGAACAGTGTACTCCGGAACACCTTCACCAGCATTGTACTCTGTCGTCAGATCTGCCACAGATAGCTGCCTATCCTGGATTACACAGTGGGGATCCTCCGACCCATACGTTTTGTGATGAAACCTTACGGCCTACTAGTGGTTTCACTGTCCTTCAACCACTTTCCATTGGTACTCACGCAATACAGCAGGCGTTCAGCTTCACCGATTTAGAGATTCTCGTTACAAGCCGAAGCGCCACATCAATGTCCCCTTTGTCAAAACCGCTTGCATCAATGGATGTCTGCATTTGCGGCCCGTATCTTCGCTGTAATGACCGCCCATTCGTCTCCCTTCTGCTTGTTTTTTTTCCTTACTGGGTCACGTGGCCGCACCACTACCAGGAGGCATTCAACCTCGGAGTGTTCATAATGTTTTGGCTCGTCAATGCGCTTACAAAGAAAAAAAAGATAAGTTGTTGCACCTTCCGCAGGTCCCAGGTGAAATATTCCTCGTGCATGTGGGATACGTCAAGAAATCTTAACCATATTTGCATTTAAAAGGTAACAACAAACTTGCAAAGCATATAAATTTCACAAAGGCGCATGAGATAATTTTCACAGGAAAGTATGTTTCCAACATTTACGTTACTGCTCTGAACAAGTTCAAAAGTCGATTTTATGTGATACATTATGTGATACATTATGTGATACATTATGTGATACATTATGTGATACATTATGTGATACATTATGTGATACACCCCGAGCTGTGCTGTATGCGGCATGGTATAGTCGCTTGCTGGCGTCCGCGGGCCCTCACTTCAAATCCGATCAACACCAAATATTTATTTATTACTTGCCATACCTGGAAGGTTCTCGAACTTTATGTTGTAATGATGCATATTCTCGAATGTTAATGTTTGCATGAATGGTAGCGCCTTCCTTCTGTACATCGTTTTCCGTGATGAAACGTGCTTTCAGTGCGAACAAGGGAACCATACGAACTTCCCCTCACCATTAGATTCATATTGACAGGGTGTGTAGGACATTACTAGGACTTAAACGTATCAAAACAGGAAGACACAACTCTCAACCGTTTTCGAAAAGATAGTTTCAAAATTGTAAGTGTGCTTATGTACTTTTGAGGACAGCTACTACTCAGACCGTAGCCGACCGAGTAAATGTTGTTTTATAAGCGCAGGGTCTCTGATTCGAATCGCGCTGTCGGCAGTTTCTTTTTTAATTCTCACGTACTTCTAACAGATTTATTGTGACCGTGCAAATAATCAATATTTGATTATTCATTTATTATTTTCCTAATCTTCATCCTGAAAAAAAGGGAATTGGACGTGAAAAAAGGATAAACAAAAATGTCCGATAAAATCACTATAATCATTTCATTCATATTATTATATCTAAATTTGTAACAAATATAGTGTGTAACCTATGCAACACGGCACGAATCTGGATGAGACTGATCATAGAAACTTGTAGAACAGTTTAACTATTGCGACATACGGCACATCTAATCAGGCGAATTTTTGCAGGTGCATGCTTTCTTCATTGTTTCTATTATAAAACAGACTTCGTTTACATTCGTACATAGTTCTCGGTCGCCACACATTTTAAGGGCGTATCACGCATGTCGAAGCATATTACAGAATATTGCTACAGACAGCTTGAAATGTCCCCTTTTGAACAATTATACATGACTGTGCTTCAACTGACACACAATATTTTGTTAGCGCAACGCAATCTGACTTTCAATAATCCCTACAAAAGAATGGGCCCTGACTAACAGTAAACTATACCTTTCACAAATCACTTACCTCACAAAAATCTTCGCTACTCAAGCTACTGCAATACAGCGAGCGCCACTACTGCCAGCTAAATAAAAGATTCAAACTACGGAAGGCACTAACTACTGATAGGGATAGTTAGCAAATGAAAGATATTAATAGAGAACAAACAATGTATTTACCTTGATATCATCATATATAAATATGGCAGTTCATGACAAATTTCAAAACTCCGCCATCTCTCTCCCCACATCCACCACTGCTGGCGGCTCACCTCCAACTGCGCAACGCTACGCGCTGTTCACATCCAGCTGACGCTGCCCAACACTACAATGGCAGACAACAATACAAACTAGACACAGACTGCACACAGCACAGCCAGTGATTTTTATACAGAGGTGGCGTTACCAATAAAAAAAACCTAAACAGCCTACAAAAACCTAAACAGCCTACTTACATAGCCCCCATGCTCCCCACAAAAAAATTTTACAAATTGGCTTGGGCAGTGGCCAATACAGATTTGAAAAAATTTTTCATAATTACAATAACAAAGAAATCAAATGCACACACTTATTGATACAATGTTGGTCAAAAGCTCAAATTTTCTCACAGAATGCACACACTTATTGATACAATGTTGGTCAAAAGCTCAAATTTTCTCACAGTCCATAAAGACAGTCCTGATCGTTCATTACGGTAAAATAGTAGCGTTTTTCTCAAAGTCTGAGCAGTAGAAGAAAATGCACACGGAAGTAGTGGATTTCCATGCAGTCTTCAAGAAGCAGTGTTGTCCTTCCAACGGAAAGACAGTGCTGACTCTTGACATGCATACAGGTAATGGGCCACAACAGAGCAAACCCACAGCAGAGTCAGTCGAAATTTTGAAGAGTATTGGTAGGTAGGTCATCACAGAGCAGACCCACTGTAGTCCTGGTAGAGATTACGGCATTGGTGGGCCACCAGAGGTGCAGACCCACTGCAGTCCTTGTAGAAATAATGGTATTGATGGATCATCAAAGATGTAGACCCACTGTAGTCCTTGTAGAGATAGCCAGCAGCCATCTGTTGTGACTGTGCAGGTGCACAATCACCATTGAAGAGTCTTGTGGATAATATAGCAAGTCCATAAACCACCACTTGTGCACTCACAAAGTTTTTGGAATTGTCCTTAGAACCAGCAATGCTGTTATCCAGTCCCTTGCTGAATTAGTAACACACGTGCAAACACTAACAGTCCCTACTTCTCACATATTGTCCATATACTATGACCAACAGAAACGTGTGCAGTGAAATGTAACTTACAAGTTAATAATATGATGAATGGTGACAATTACAATTTTATAACATAAGAATACAATAACAAAGGTACAAAATACATCATTAAAGAACATAACAATACAGATAACATTTGTAGTAAAACAGGCTTTACAAAAGAATCGAACTAACATATACATCAGTGGAATTATGACATGAGTACATACATAAAAGATCACAATAACTTTTGAAACATCAACTTCACACATGAGCATTAAACAGAACAGAATTAATAATGTCTAACATCTTTACAAAGTAAATAACACATTATTAATGCAAATTATATTTGAGGATAACAGTATTCCTCATCATAGTTCATGTAGCTGAGTATGAGAAAAATTCTACAACAAAAGTCTGATGAGGTAACCATATAAAGACAGGAAGAACATATATACACAAGGGTACCCAAACACATAGTGGGATAACACAAAAGGAAAGGACAGGGTTTGTTTCATTGCAGTATTTTGCAAACAAAACTTTCTTTGCTTCTTGGAGATCTCCCTTCATTCATCATTATTCCCAAAAGTCCTATCTAAGCCTGCCTTCTGTATTTTGTTCACATCCTCTGTCAAAAATAGTTTTTCTCTCTGCTTTCTGTATTCTGTTCACATCCTCTGTCAATAATAGTTTTTCTCCACTGTACAGTATCCTTTTTATTTTGCCAGACCATTTTCTGATAGCTTCTCAATGCATTTCTTATAAATTTATAATAGTTAGTTTCTTATATAGTCTCCTCTTAAGCTAACTTAAATCTACTGAGCTCAGATACTAAACTAAGGGACGAGGCAAGGCAGCAGCACATAACAAATTAACACAAACAGCAATGCAAAAAAAAAATGGAAAATTGCAAAGCAAGCTACAGTAAATATAAATTACCAAGCAATGCAACATTACAACTAATATGAGCCAATGTACAGTAGCAAGAAAAATAAGTCAGTAGTAAAACTAGCTTAACAGAGTAACACAATTTAAAATTCAGTAGCACTATGCCTGGCAAACAGCAGCAGCAAATATAAAAAATATAAAAAATATAAAACTTATATCTATACATGACAAAGCTCAAGCAGAAAAGATATTACAGTAAAAACAACAATGCAGATAAGGGAAGTGTATATTCACATCTTAATGTCTATGTAAATTAAAGTGGTGCGCCACAACAACTTATTATAAAAAAAATATTACCATGAACTTGAAAAGAAAATTATGTGTCCAGTTACTGTTACTAGTCCCTTCTTATTGTTCTTTCCTTTCCAAGTGCTCCTTTTTTTAAAGAATGTGGATTACAAAATTATCATTTAATAGATCTGGTGACAGAAAGTGTTCACATTAGCAAATGCATCTAAGTTTATTTTATAAAACTAATGCTGTAACACAGCTGGAAAACAGGTATCAAATGAAATAAGCAATTACGCAAACCAAAGCATAAAAATATCATTCAATAGTCATGTGACATTTCATAAGTTAGTAGAAATTCTCTCAACTCTCGTAGAAAGATGCTTGTCGTAATCAGGTGTGCAGATGTAAAAATATTTCTCGTCATTTCATTAGGCATTTAAGTAAATATCATAAATTACGAGCTCCACAGTATGCTTTCAACAAGGAAATGTCAATAGCGAGTATAATGGCCTCCCCTTTTTTTTTCTACCTGTGCCGCTGAAAGGCTAATGGCTTTTTTTCGGGCGGCTGTCGCCCAGGTGGGTGCCCGCGATGCATTACGTGCAGGTGGTCACTTAACTTTCTTACGGAAATATTTACGACAGCAGTTTCCGCTACAGTGACAGTCTCACATAAAAATATTTCACAGGTCAAGAATTAGCGTTGCAAATCTGTAGAAAGAAAATTCTATAAATATAAGTGTCCAAATAAAATATTCGTCAGCATTGTGATACAGTCACGCATTTACGCACATTTCATAACTCTTAAAGCACGATTCTTGGTTTCCAACATACTTCTTATTCCTCATATACGGTAGCCTCATCTTATTGATCATAAACATATCTCAACAGCATAGTACACATCGTCGTCGTAATAATATCATAACATCTCAGTCAATTCTCACAATCGTCGTAGCTTCCTCCAATAATTTCAAAACCTAAAAAGAATTCTCTGCTCATTTAAATAGTGTCACCTACCTCAAACGTACTTTAAAAATCATGATCTCATACCAAATACATCATTCAAAGCTCTCATAGTATCACAATGGGTCCAAAAAAATATGGACAGTTCACACAGTACAGACAAAATACAATTTCATAAGTGTGAAGTAATCCAACTCTGTAATTGCGTAAACATCTGTCACAGACGTAGTAAAAAGAATGTTTGTTTCTCTGTCAAATAATCAGATAGCTGTGTAATTCTGTGTTAGAGAAATATGGTACCGAAGTGTAAAGTTGTATAAGCAAATACCATATTAGCTAGGGCTCTTTGTGCTTGCCAAACACATGGTACACAAAGTAAGCGTGTACCCCCCTGAGGATTATTGTAATTATACCCTCAGGTGTTACAGATTACAGCAATGGAATGAAATGTATCACGGAAAACTTTCTTTGTAACTCAAAAATCTTTAAAAATAAATGTTTTAAGTACAAAATTAATCACTCAAATACGTGTCCTGTAGCGCTAAATATGCGTCTTGCTGTAAGATAATCTCTGTGGAAGTGTCGTAGTTATCGTCCTCCGAAAGCTAAGTTCTGCAGAAGACAATGTACTTACCTCATGATAAACGAAAGTGAAATGCTTTGCGTATAGATATCTTAGTTATTACGCTTATTGCCGTGATGAAGAAAGTACTGTACTGTAACGTATTGTTGTGCTACGGAAAACCCTGTTTCATTGTAGCTATACTACAAAAGTTACTACTAAAACCTGTTTTACTTTCCAGAAGAATTCAGAAAAACTGTGCAGATGTAAAACAGATACACTGCAAGAGCAACATTGTAAATTTTCACTCATTAGTAGCGTGGTGATAAAACCGTGTAGTTGTCACATAAACTAACCACTGTGTCATCTGGTATCTCACAGAAAGTACTTTAAATCCAGAATATATTTTCAAGTAAACCAAAATGTTGCATAAAAATCTCATTAGCAGTACTGGTAAATGTTCTAAGTGTGTGAGCCTTATAGTCGTTACGTAATCATGCATCTAACAAGCAAGAATGTACAAATACAACACTGTGTCGTCTGTTCACTATAACAATGCATTCGTAATTTCTGTTTAAAAATTTTCCCTAGGTTCTAGACTGGATATTTAACTTCAAACATTGTTGTGTGTTAACAGTTTCTTAAGTCTGACACAGCATACTAGTAATGTAAAGTGAAAAGTTTTATGGCGAACATAAAGTTAAAAAGCAGATTATCTTTCAATAAACGGTTTTACATGTGAAATGTGGTGTAAACCTTTACTCTTCCTAGTATGCAGCGTTTCAACTTGAATGCAATTGTCAGGCGGTATACGTCGGTGAAGAATACTGGAATTTTTCTCAAGGTTAGCGTCTATGTTATTTTTCTCTGAGCCACCTGGCGCACGCGGCTGCCTGCAGTGCGAGTCATTGTCTGTCCCTTTGTTGGCGCGCGTCGTTATTGGGATTAGGAGACCTAGCTTCTACAAATTCACATTGTCGAAAGTGCCCTGCTCTGTTTGAATCCCGCCAATTCTGATGCAATTCAGGTCTGTCGTTACGATCACATCGTCTGTCGTCATGTCGGTAGTTCCTGTAGTTTCTTTCTTGTCGGTTAAGTGGTGGAGAATTTCTCCCTGAATCGTACCTGCGGGCTGAACTGTTGCGTCTGATGTTATTATGTCTCCCTTGACAATAATTGTTTTTGTTCCCATATTGTCTGTTTCTCTGATTCTCTCTGTGATAGTCATTACTGCGGAGAGGTGATCTTTCCCTGTAGTTATTACTACTCTGCCAACGGTTGTCATACGGGTGGTGTCTGTTTTGGTCACGATTTGTGTTGTGAGAATAGCCTTGTCGCGTCCAGTTATTATTTCTTTCATCGCGGAATTGCGACTGATGTGATCTGTAATTGTTGTGCTCCTGCGTTCCGCGATTGTCAGTGTCACTTTCCAGTTCTTGTAACAGTCCCTGAAAAGCTTCAATGTGGTCTTTGCAACGTCCTGCCAAAATAATATGTCGTAAATGTTCAGGTAATTTGATTAAGCAAATGCGGATGAGTTCTGAGGGGCTGTATGGGTTTGAAAGATACTGATTCTTATGCAACATGTCTTCAAAATATTTCATAAGACTCGAAAATTCAGATTGTTCGAAACGTTTCATCATTATGATGCTATGTTTTACTCGGTCTTGTGTAGTTTGAGACCAATATGCAGAGAGGAAGGCATGATAAAAATCTCCTTCACTGTGACAATCGTGAATGACCGATCGCATTCTTACAGCTGGTTCATTCTCTAAGTAGCCACACATAAATTCTAATCTGTGTTCTAACGACCAGTTGGGAGGAAAACAATGAGAGAATTGATAGAGCCATGCTTGTGGATGAATGTCGTTGCCAGAATTCTTAAATGTTTTGAATTTACGTGTAGTGATGAACAGCTTATAGTCAAAATCATCATGTCGGCGAGTCGTATATCGGTCATTATTACTTCGTTTCGGCGGTTCCATCTGAAAATCCAATGCGCCTTGCCAATTTCTTTCATAATTTCCGAAGTGCCCTGTGTTATTATTTTGTGTTTGTTCCGTATTTCTATGTCCCTCTTCCCGTATTGGAGCGCGAGTGTCCTCTGAAATACGTAATTCTTGTATTTCCTGCGTCAACTGATCTTGTACTTCCCGGATTTCTCTTTTGTACTGTGTATTGATTTGATTTTGATTTTGTTTGAATTTTCTTATTTGTTCATACTCTTCTGTGTCAGTGAAGGCTACGGGTCTTGTGTCATTCAGATCATCATCTACCTTTGTAGATAAGTTAGTGACCTGATCCGAAAGTTCGGCTACTTTCTCCGATAGTGTACTTATTTCCTCCATGTGTCTTTCTGAACCAATTTTCAGGGTATCTACTGTGTCCTTTAAGTTTTCCTGAGTTTTTGCAAGTTGCGTAACCGAATCGGTAGATGCAGCTGAGTCAATTTTAGCTTGCAAGGTCTCATGATTTTCATGAACAATAGTTTGCAGTTCTTTTATGGCTGCTTCGTGATTCTGTAATACATTTTCATGACGCGAAAAAATAGGTTGGAAATGCTCACAAATTTGTGTTTTTACGTCATTACAGACCTTTTGACATTTCGATTCGATGTTATGTAACTCAGTGGTTAAATCTTCACGTGTTTGTTCAAGTGTAGTGTCTAACTTTTTGAGATTTTGTTCCACTGTGTCTAACTGTTGCTGTGTTTGTCTCTGGTGTTGTTCCATTGTGTCTAACTTTTCAAGCTTTTGTCCCATTTGTTGCATTAATTGTAATAACAATGCACTGGTGTCTGAAACATGTTCCTCAGTGCTTTTCGGCAGTGAAGTTGCACCGGCAACATTCACATTTTGACAAGCAGAAAATGTGTCTTGACTCATTTGAGAAAACGGTGAGAACCCAAAACCTGAGTCTACAGTATTTGCAAAATTGTGTCCTGTCATTCCCGATTCCTGAGGCAAGCTGTTGCCGACCGATCGATCGATAATGCGTCCCTCTTCACTAATTGTTTCACTGTCCACGCCATTGTTTGCCGCCTGCTCCATTTCCCTATGAACAGTTACCAAATTACTACTTTGAATGTCTGTTAATTCATTACTCTGCGGCGCTATCACACTGCTTTCGTCTTCACTGTCATTTCTCAGTTTACTTTGGAGCCTAGTATTACGTTTTTCACACGCCATTATTGTCACAATATTTCACACGACAACACAGAAAAGCACAATTTGAAGAGCAAAAATAAGAGAACACATTAACATAGCACTGAAAATAATATTTAGTTAATTGCAAGTGCAGCTGCGAAAAACTTGCTGCAAATCTACATGCATGCCACAACTGTTTTACTGTACAACAATGAAAAACTACAACTACAAAGGAAATTCTCTCTATAATTACGCGCTAGCAATAAACAAAATCTACACTAATTACACAAGCTACAAGAAAAAATCAGAAGATTCCAGTGAGGTATCCTCGGCTAAGGGTCGACATATGAAACGTCCCCTTTTGAACAATTATACATGACTGTGCTTCAACTGACACTCAATATTTTGTTAGCGCAACGCAATCTGACTTTCAATAATCCCTACAAAAGAATGGGCCCTGACTAACAGTAAACTATACCTTTCACAAATCACTTACCTCACAAAAATCTTCGCTACTCAAGCTACTGCAATACAGCGAGCGCCACTACTGCCAGCTAAATAAAAGATTCAAACTACGGAAGGCACTAACTACTGATAGGGATAGTTAGCAAATGAAAGATATTAATAGAGAACAAACAATGTATTTACCTTGATATCATCATATATAAATATAGCAGTTCATGACAAATTTCAAAACTCCGCCATCTCTCTCCCCACATCCACCACTGCTGGCGGCTCACCTCCAACTGCGCAACGCTACGCGCTGTTCACATCCAGCTGCCGCTGCCCAACACTACAATGGCAGACAACAATGCAAACTAGACACAGACTGCACACAGCACAGCCAGTGATTTTTATACAGAGGTGGCGTTACCAATAAAAAAACTTAAACAGCCTACAAAAACCTAAACAGCCTACTTACAAGCTTACAAAAAATAGTAGTACCGCAAGCGAGATTCAATCGTGCTTATGAACTATGCGCTAACTTGCTCGGCTGCGGGCCCTTGTAGAACACGAACGAAATGGCCTTGCGCAATGTGGCAGGTGGCATGCGTAAGGTAATTTACCCATCAACGCGCATGTGCAGCTGGAATGTGTTGCAGTCATTCAGAGTATTTAGAGTAGCGGAAGTACGGAGACGTGTTTTATTGTTACGTCAACTCGAGTTAAAACAGCGTGTTGTCGAGAGATACATCGTCGTTTAAAGTCTGTTTTGATGACGGTGCTACTGATAGGTCTACTGTAAATCGATGGGAAATAAGTGTGCGGTTGCGAGCTTGGAAAAGCCGTAATTGTTAATGAAATACGCAGCAGACGTCGGATCACTGCGAACTGACGATGAACATCGCAGACCCGTCGACGATCCGATTGAAAATCACCGTCGAAGCATTAAATATCGTATCGCAAACCATACTGAAATACCCAAGGAGCGTTTCTGCTCCATTATTGAATAATAATCTTGCGCCATGAGAACGCTCGTCCACACACCTCGCCCGCAGCTGAAGAGGCTCCTTACTCCCCGGTCTTGCGCCTTTCGATTTTTTTTCTACTACTCAGGAGACTTCAAGGGTAATCATTACGCTGCGGACGTCGAGGTGAAGGCAGCTGTCAAGTCTTGGATTCAAGAACGGTTGGAAGAAATGTTCAGTGACTGAATGATAGAAGAAGAAAGAAAAAGAGAACGTAATACACGTTGGGAGAAATTTGGGCTTAACGGCGACAATGCGGAAAAATAAATGATTTTGGAGCTTAAGGATTGTCCTTTTTTTCTGATCTTCATTATGATTTTTGTTTGTAGTCTACAAGCATGTGTGCATTACTTTTCAGCCAAACTTCACGCATAAGCACGGCTAAAATTTTCAAATTCGCTTCTCTCGAAAATGATTAACTATTGCGTCTTCCTTTTTACGCGCATTGAAATCCTAGTCATGCCCCACACACCCTGTCCATATGAATCAAATCGGCGATGGGAAGTTCTTACTGTCCCTAGTAAGTGTTGTGCTTCATTATCGATCCTGCTTTGGTATTTAACTCATGTTTGTGGTTACAGCGCGAAATGTTGTTAACCCTTACATATTATAAATTCCTCCTCCATGAACCATGCACTTAGCCGTACCGTAGGTGCAATCACAACGGCGGGGTATCTGTTGAGAGGCCAGACGAACGTATGGTTCCTGAAGAGGGGCAGCAGCCTTTTCAGTAGTTGCAGGGGCAGCAGTCGGGATAATTGACTGATGCGGCCATGTAAAACTAACCAAAACGGCCTTGCTTTGCTGGTACTGCGAGTGGCTGAAAGCAAGGGGGAAACGAAAACAGTAATTTTTCCCGAGGGCATGCAGCTCTACTATATGGTTAAATGATGATGGCGTCCCGTTGGGTAAAATGTTCTGGAGATAAAGTAGTCACCCATTCGGATCTCAAGGAGATGTCTACTCAAATTATTTAGAAAATTTTAAAAGGAAATGGATAGCTTTACAGCTAGATATTGAGGAAATTAGTGACGTTTGGTGGTCAAGTGAATATAGTGCTATAAATACAAAAATACAAAATGCAGGCTTAGGTTTAACAATGTTTCAGAAAACAGAAATGCGGCCAGGATACCATGAACAGCATAGTGAACGCGTTATTGCAGCCAAGACAGACACGAAGGCCTCACCCACCAAGCAGTACCAACTTATATGCTAACTAGCTCCGCAGATGAAGAGACTGGAGAGATGTATTAGGAGATAATTCAGATAGTTAACGGAGATGAAAATTTAATATAATTGGTGACTGGAACTAGATAGTAGGAAAAGGAAGAGAAGGAAAAATAGATGTGTGGACTGGAGGAAAGGAATGAAAGAGGAAGCCACCTGGTAGAATATCGCACAGATCACAATTTAACTGTCGCTAACACCTGGTTTAAGAATCGTGTTTAAAGATTGTGTACTTGGAAGAGACCCGAAGGCACCGGAAGGTTTGATTATTTAATGGTAAGGCAGTGATTTCTTCAGAACAAGATCTTAAATTGTAAGATATTTCCAGTTGCATATGTGGCCTCTGACCACAATGTATTGGTTATGATCTGCAGATTTAAACTGAAGAAATTGGAAAAGGGTAGAAAATTGAAGAGAGGGGACATTGGGAAAGGAGTACAGCGGAAGACGAATCGGTAGCTTTGAGATACGAAATAGTGAACACAACAAAGGATCAAATAGGTAAAAAGACAAGCCAAGTAGAAATCTTTGAAAACACAGGAGAGATTGAAATTGACTGATGAAAGGAGAAAATATAAGTGCTCCTTATGAAGCAGGCGAAAGGGAATACAAACGTCTACAAAAGGAGATAGACAGGAAATGCAAAATGGCTAAGCAGGAATGCCTAGAGGACAAATGTAACGGGCATCAGGGCAAAGACAGATACCGCCTACAAGAAAATTAGAGGCCTGTAGAGAAAAGAGAAGCTGCTGCATGAATATAAGCAGCTCGGGTGGAAAACCAGTACTAGGCAAAGCTGGGAAAGCTGAAAGCTAAAAGATGGAAGGAGTATTAAAGGGTATCTACAAGGGGGATAAAATTGAAGGCAATATAATAGAAAGGAAAGAAAACGTAGATGAATATGAAATGCGAGATACGATACTACGAGAAGAATTTAACATTGCACTGAAAGACCTAAGTTGAAATAAGGCCCCTAGAGTAGATGAAATTCTTTCAGAGCTACTGTTTGCGTATGAGAACCAGTCACGACAAAACTCTTCCGTCTGGAGTGCAAGATGTACGAGACAGGAGAAATACCCTCAGACTTCAAGAACAACATAACTCCAATTCCAAGAAAGCAGGTGGTGACCGAACTATCAGTTTAATAAGTCATGGTTGCTAAATAATAACACGAATTGTTTACAAAAGAATGGAAAGGCTGATAGAAGCCGACATCGTAGAAGATTAGTTTCGATACCGTAGAAATGTAGGAAGACGCGAAGCAATACTGACCCTACGATTTCTCTTAGAAGAACGGGTAAGGCAAGGCAAACCTACGTATATAGCGTTTGTAGACTTGGAGAAAGCTTGTGACAATGTTGACTTTAATGCCCTCGAAATTCAGAGGGTAACAGGGATAAAATAAGGGAGCAAAAGTCTATTTATAACTTGTACAGAAACCAGACGCAGTTATGACTGAAGGGGCATGAAAGGGAAGCAGTGGTTGAGAAGGGAGTGAGGCAGGATTAAAAAAAAAATGTTCAAATGTGTGTGAAATCTTATGGGACTGAACGGCTAAGGTCATCAGTCCCTAAGCTTACACACTACTTAACATAAATTATCCCAAGGACACACACACACACACACACACACACACACACACACACACACACACACACACACACACACACACACACACGCCAAAGGGAGGACTCGAACATCCGCCGGGACCAGCCGCACAGTCCGACTGCAGCGCCTCAGACCGCTCGGCTAATCCCGCGCGGCTGAGGCAGGATTGCATGCTATCTCGATGTTACACAATCTGTACACTGAGCGAGCATTAAAGGAAACCAAAGAAAAATTTGGAGTAGGAATTAAAGTCCGGACCGATGACGTAGTAATTCTGTCGGAGACAGCACAGGACTTGAACCGACCGTTGAACGGATTGACAGGGTTTTGAAAGGAAGTAGAATCAAATCAGAAGATGTTGAGGAAAGTAGATTCGGAAACGAGACACTTAAAGCAGTAGATGAATTTTATTTGGACAGGAAAGTAACCGTCGATGGCCGAAGCAGCGCTTATATAAAACTTAGACCGGCAATGGCAAGAAGAGCGTTTCTGAACATATTTGTATGTAGTGAGCCCTGTATGGAAGCGAAACGTGGATGATAAAAAGTTAAGACATGAAGAGAATAAAAGCTTCTGAAACGTGGTGCTACCGAGAATGAAGAAGATTAAACGAGCAGATCACGTAGCTAATGAGCAGGTAGTGAATAGAAATGAGGAGAAAAGAAATTTGTAGCACAAGCACAACTTGACTAAAAGAAGGTATCGGTTCATAGGACACATTCTGAGACATCGAGGGATCTCCAGTTTAGTACTGGAGAGAGAGAGAGAGAGAGAGAGAGAGAGAGAGAGAGAGAGAGAGAGAGAGAGAGAGAGAGAGTGTGTGTGTGTGTGTGTGTGTGTGTGTGTGTGTTATAAAAATCGTAGAGGGGGACAAATAGATGAATACAGTAAGCAGATTTAGATGCATGGTGGTTGCAGTAGTTAATCGGAGATGGAGGCTTGCACTGGGTAGAGTACCATGGAGAGCTGTATCTTTGGACTAACGACGACGACAACCAGCTTGTAAATTATAACCTGCAGGCGCATTTTTATCTGTATGCAATGGGCAATACCACGAACTGCTGCAGGGGTTTTGATACTGTTTTTGGTAATAGACAGACTGAACCGCTAGGAAGGTTCGTCTATATACGTAATTTATTACGGTTACATCAGCCAAGTCTAACGGCCGTAGATTCCTGGATCTATACGTGCGAAGGTGGGGCGAGTCTGCACTAAAATCAGTCGATTCTACTAAGAAATTCATCAAAGGATTAGTAGTTGGCCATCAATAAATAAATCCCTTAGATGCCTCTCAAACTTTTGATGGCTGGACACTTTTGTGAATGTATTTCTAGTATTAATTCCATGAACTGAACTGTTGGGCTGCGCGGGTTAGCCGCGCGGTCTGGGCGCCTTGTCACGGTCCTTGCGGCTCCCCCCGTCGGAGGTTAGAGTCCTCCCTCGTGTGTGTGTGTGTGTGTGTGTGTGTGTGTGTGTGTGTGTGTGCGTGCGGGGGGGGGGGGGGGTCCATAGCGTAAGTTTAAGTAGTTTGTAGGCTTAGGGACCGATGACCTAAGTAGTTTGGTCCCACAAGAACTTGCTACAAATTTCCAATTTGAACTGCTGGTTTGTAAAAGAGATTATTATTTATGACAAATGCAATTAAGGAATAAATATATTTGGAAGAAGTAGTTAATACTGTAAGTATCCTGAAGACGCTTCTGCACGTCGTTTTGATTTCACAACACAGTGAAGTTCAAACGAGTCTTCGCTCTGATGAGCGCTTCACTTCCTTACCCGTAAATCAATGTAGTTGTAGGTGGAGACAGATGTACAAACAGCAAGTCCCGGACACTACAGACTGCGGGAAAGTGCGAGCGTAGAGTTGCCGTCATAGCTTGTACTGGGTATGGACGGCAGTGGGTGACGCAGCAATCTCCCCTGCTGCCACGTGCACTCCGACGGCTACGTCACGGACACCGTGTAAGTAGGCTGTTTATGTTTTCTTATTGGCAACGTTACGTAGCGCTCAATATGAAAATCACTGGCTGTGCTGTGTGCAGTCTGTGGCTAGTTTGCATTGTTGTCTGCCATTGTAGTGTTGGGCAGCGGCAGCTGGCTGTGAACAGCGCGTAGCGTTGCGCAGTTGGAGGTGAGCCGCCAGCAGTGGTGGATGTGGGGAGAGAGATGGCGGAGTTTTGTAATTTTTCATGAACTGATATATTTATATATGATGATATCAAGGTAAATACATTGTTTGTTCTCTATTAATATCTTTCATTTGCTAACTATCCCTATCAGTAGTTAGTGCCTTCAGTAGTTTGAATCTTTTATTTAGCTGGCAGTAGTGGCGCTCGCTGTATTGCAGTAGCTTGAGCAGCGAAGATTTTTGTGAGGTAAGTGATTTGTGAAAGGTATAGTTTAATGTTTGTCAGGGCCATTCTTTAGTAGGGAATTTTGAAAGTCAGATTGCGTTGCGCTAAAAATATTGTGTGTCAGGTTAAGCACAGTCTTGTATAAATTGTTTAAAGGGGACGTTTCATATGTCGACCCTTAGCCTAGGATACCTCACTGGAATCTTCTGATTTTTTCTTGTAGTTTGTGTATTTAGTGTAGCTTTTGTTTATTGCTAGCGCGTAATTGTAGAGAGAATTTCCTTTGTAGTTGCAGTCTTTCATTGTTGTATAGTAAAACAGTTGTGGCATGCATGTAGATTTGCACCAAGTATTTCGCAGCTGCGCTTGCAATTAACTAGATATTATTTTCAGTGCTATGTTAATGTGTTCTCTTATTTTTGATCTTCAAATTGTGTTTTTCTGTGTTGTCGTGTGAAATACTGTGACAATTATGGCGTGTGAAAAACGTAATACTAGGCTCCAAAGTAAACTGAGAAATGACAGTGAAAATGAAAGCAGTGTGTTAGCGCCACCGAGTAATGAAGTAACTGATGTTCAAAGTAGTAATTTGGTAACTGTTCATAGGGAAATGGAGCAGGCGGCAAACAATGGCGTGGACAGTGAAACAATTAGTGAAGAGGGACGCATTATCGATCGATCGGTCGGCAACAGCTTGCCTCAGGAATCGGGAATGACAGGACACAATTTTGCGAATACTGTAGACTCAGGTTTTGGGTTCTCGCCGTTTTCTCAAATAAGTCAAAACACATTTTCTGCATGTCAAAATGTCAATGTTGCCGGTGCAAATTCACTGCCGAAAAGCACTGAGGAACATGTTTCAGACACCAGTGCATTGTTATTACAGTTAATGCAACAAATGGGACAAAAGCTACAAAAGTTAGACACAACACTTGAACAAAATCAGAGACAAACACAGCAAAAGCTTGAAAAGTTAGACACAATGGAACAACACCAGAGACAAACACAGCAACAGTTAGACACAGTGGAACAAAATCTCAAAAAGTTAGACACAATGGAACAAAATCTTCAAAAGTTAGACACCACACTTGAACAAACACGTGAAGATTTAACTAGTGAGTTACATAACATTGAATCGAAATGTCAAAAAGTCTGTAATGACGTAAAATCATAAATTTGTGAGCATTTCCAACCTATTTTTTCGCGGCATGAAAATGCATTACAGAATCATGAAGCAGCCATAAAAGAACTGCAAACTATTTTTCATGAAAATCACAACACCTTGCAAGCTAAAATTGACTCAGTTGCATCTACCGATTCGGTTACGCAACTTGCAATAACTCAGGAAAACTTAAAGGACACAGTAGATTCGATTTCAACACAAATGGACATTCTGAAACTTGGTTCAGAAAAACACACTGAGGAAATGTGTTCACTATCGGAGAAAGTAGCCGAACTTTCGGATCAGGTCACTAACTTATCTACAAAGGTAGATGATGATCTGAATGACACAAGACCTGTAGCCTTCACTGACACTGAAGAGTGCGAACAAATTAGGAAATTCAAACAAAATCAGAATCAGATTAATACGCAACACCAAAGAGAAATCCGGGAAGTACAAGATCAGCTGACACAGTTAATACAAGAATTACGTATTTCAGAGGATACTCGCGCCCCAATACGGGAAGAGGGACACAGAAATACGGAACAGCCACAAAATAACAACACAGGGCACTTCGGAAATTGTGAAAGAAGTTGGCAAGGTACGCCGAATTTTGAGATGGAACCGCCGAAACGACGTAACTATGACCGAGATGCTACTCGCCGACACGATGATTTTGACTATAAGCTGTTCATTACTACACGTAAATTCAAAACGTTTAAGAATTCTGGCAACGACATTCATCCACAAGCATGGCTCCATCAATTCTCTCATTGTTTTCCTCCCAACTGGTCATTGGAGCACAGATTAGAATTTATGTGTGGCTACTTGGAGAATGAACCAGCTGTAAGAATGCGATCGGTAATTCACGATTGCCACAGTGAAGGAGAATTTTACCATGCCTTCCTCTCAGCATATTGGTCTCAAGCCACACAAGACCGCGTAAAACATGGCATCATAATGATGAAACATTTCGAACAATCTGAATTCTCCAGTCTTGTGAAATATTTTGAAGACATGTTGCATAAGAATCAGTATCTTTCAAACCCATACAGCCCCTCAGAACTCATCCGCATTTGTTTAATCAAACTGCCTGAACATTTACGACATATTATTTTGGCAGGACGTTGCAAAGACGACATTGAAGCATTTCAGGGACTGTTACAAGAATTAGAAATTGACACTGACAATCGCGGAACGCGAAACCAGGAACACAACAATTACAGGTCACATCCGTCGCAAATCCGCGATGAAAGAAGTAATAACTTGACACGACAAGGCTATTCTCACAACACAAATCGTGACCAAAACAGACACCACCCTTATGACAACCGCTGGCAGAAAAATAGTTACAGAAAAAGATCACATTTCCGTAGTAATGAATATGACAGAGACAATCATAGAAACAGACAATATGGTAATCAGAACTATTATTATCAAGGGAGACAGAATAACTTTAGACGCAACGGACCAGCGCGCAGTTACGATTCAGGGAGAAATTCTCCACCACTTAACCGACAAGAAAGAAACTACAGGAGTTATCGACATGACGACAGACGATGTGATCGTAACGACAGACCTGAATTGCATCAGAACTGGCGGGATTCTAACAGAGCTGGGCCCTCTCGGCAAGGCGAATTTGTGGAAGTTAGGTCTCCTAATCCCAATAACGACGCGCGCCAACAAAGAGACAGACAATGACTCGCACCGCAGGCACCCGCGTGCGCCGGCTGGCTCAGGGAAAAATAACATAGACGCTAACCTTGAGAAAAACTCCAGTATTCTTTACCGATGTATACAGCATGATAATTGCGTTCAAGCTGAAATTCTGAGTACTAGGAAGAGTAAAGGTTTACACCACATTTCTCATGTAAAACCATTTATTGACAGATAATCTGCCTTTTAACTTTGTCTTTGCCATAAAACGTTTCACTTCACGTTACTAGTATGCTTTAGAATCTGTTAACATTCAACAATGTTTGAAGTTAAATATCCAATCCAGAACCAAGAGAACTTATTTAAACAGAAATGACGAATGCATTGTTATAGTGAACAGACGTCACAGTGTTATTGTGTGTGTACATTCTTGCTTGTTAGTTGTACGATTACGTAACGACTATAAGGCTCACATACTTAGAACATTTACCAGTACTGCTAAGGAGATTTTAATGCAACATTTTGGTTACCTGAAAATACATTCTGGATTTAAAGTACTTTCTGAGAGATACCAGATGACACAGAGGTTAGTTTATGTGACAGCTACACGATTTTTATCACGACGCTACTAATGAGTGACAATTTACAATGTTGCTTTTGCGGTGTTTCTGTTTTATATCTGCACAGTTTTCTCAATTCTTCTAGGAAGAAAAACATGTTTTAGTAGTAACTTTTGTGGTACAGCAACAATGAGATTGTCTTTTCCGTAGCACAACAATACGTTACAGCACAGTACTTTCTTCATCACGCCAATAAGCATAATAACTACGATATCTATACGCAAAGCATTTCACTTTTGTGTTTCATGAGGTAAGTACATTGACTTTAGCAGAACCTTGCTTACAGAGGACGATAACTACGACAGTTCCACAGAATTATCTTACAACAAGATGCACATTTAGCGCTACAGGACACGCATTTCAGTGATCAATTTTATACTTAAAACATTTAATTTTAAAGATTTTTGAATTACAAAGAAAGTTTTCCGTGATATATTTCATTTCATTGCTGTAATCTGTAACACCTGAGGGTATAATTACATAAATCCTCAGGGGGGTACACGCTTACTTTGTGTACCATGTGTGTGGCAACCACAAGGAACCCTAGCTAATATGGTATTTGCTTATACAACTTTACACATCGGTACCATATTTCTCTAACACACAAATTACACAGCTATCTGATTATTTAACTGAGAGAGACAAACATTTATTTTACTACATCAGTGACAGATGTTTACGCAATTATACAGTTGGATAACTTCACACTTATGAAACTGTATTTTGTCTGTACTTTGTAAACTGTTCATATTTTTTCGGAATCATTGTGATACTATGAGAGCTTTGAATGATGTATTTTGTATGGGGTCATGATTTTTAAAGTACGTTTCAGGCAGATGACACTATTGACATGAGCAGAGAATTTTTTTAGGCTTAGAAATTATTGGAGGAAGTTACGACGATTTTGAGATTTGACTGAAGTGTTATGATGTTATTATTACGACGACGATGTGTATTATGTTGTTGAGGAATGTTTATTATGCTACGTATTTCTCATGATGAAATATTGAAGAAGTGTCGACGAATATGTATATGTACAATGAGGTAAGGAATAATGAGTAGTGTTTAGGGACTCTGATTTATGAAAAGGATGTTGGAAACCAAGAATCGTACTTTAAGAGTTATGAAATGAGTGAATGTATCACAATGCTGGCGAAAATTTTTTGGACACTGTTATATTTATAGGGTTTTGTTTCTACAGATTTGCAACGCTAATTCTTGACCTGTGAAATATTTTTATATGAGACTACCACGGTAGTGCTGTCGTAAATATTTCCGTACGAAAGTTAAGTGACCACCTGCACGTAATGCGTCGCGGGCACCCAGCTGTGTCAGACGCCTGGAGAAAAAGCCATTATTGCGAGCCCTTTTCAGCGGCACAGGTAGAAAAAAAAGGGGACGTGGGACGTGTCAAACACCTGGAGAACAAGCCATTAGGGTGTGCCTTTCATCGCTAATGCGACACCCTCGTTACTTGAAAACATATGATTACTCGCACTTTGTGCTAATTACTGAAATGCTTATGAATTGATGGGAAATATTCGTACATCTGCACACCTGATTATGACAAGTGTCTTTCTCCGAGAGTTGAGTGCTTCTGACTTACGAAATGCCACATGACTATTGAATGATATTTTTATGCTTTGCTTTTCATAGTTGCTTATTTCATTTGACATCTGTTTTCCAGCTGTGTTGCAGCATTGCTTTTATAAAATAAAATGCATTTGCTAATGTGAACACTTTCTGTCAACAGATCTATTAAATAATTATTTTATGATCCACATTCTTTAAAAAAGGAGCACTTGGAAAGGAAAGAACAATAAGAAGGAACTAGTAACTGCATTCATAATTTTCTTTTCAAGTACTTGGTAATTTCTTTTGTAGAATAAATTGTGATGCATCACTCTAATGTTAAGATGTGACATAGGTATTAGACATGGCCATTTTAGTGTAATATTTTTTCTGCTTGCGCTATGTCATGTTTAGGTATAAGTTGCTGCTGTTTGGCAGGCATAGTGTTATTGAATTTGACTTTTGCTCATTTATGCTGCTAGCTTTGCCAATTTACATTTTTTGCATTGCTGTTTGTGTTGATTTGTTATGTGATGCTGCATTGCCTCGTCCTTTAGTTTAGCATCTGAGCTCAGTAGATTTAAGTTAGCTTAAGAGGGGGTAGACTATATGAGAAACTGACTATGGAGAATTGGTAAAGAATGCATTGCGAAGTTATATAAAAAGGATTTGGGCCCAAATGAGTATTGTACAATCAGAAATAATTATTTTGAAAGAAATATGAACAGAATACAGAAAGCAGGCTTAGATAGGACTTTTTGGGAATAATGATGAACAAAGGGAGATCTCCACGCAAAATACTGCAGTAAACAAACCCTGTCCTTTCCCTTTTGTGTTATCCCACTATGTGTGTGTGTACCCTTGTGTATTTGTTTTCTTCCTGTCTCTGTGTAGTTTCATAGAATTTTTTTTCTTTTAATATTAAGCTACATTCACTATGATGAGGAATACTTTTATCCTCAAATACAATTGGCATTAATAATATGTTATTTACCTTATAAATATGCTTACACATTATTTATTCTGTTTAATGCTCATGTGTGAAGTTGATGTTTCAAAAATTATGTATGTACTCATGTCATAATTCCACTGATGTATATGTTTATTTCTATTCTTTTGTAAAGCCTGTACTACAAATGTTATCTGTATTATTATGTTTTTAATGATGTTTTCTGTGTCTTTGTAATTGTATTTTTATGTTACCAAATTGTACTTGTTACCAGTTCTTCAAATTAAGTTACATTTCACTGCACACGTTTCTGTTGGTCATAGTATATGGACAATATGTGAGAAGTAGGGACTGTTAGTGTTTGCACGTGTGTTAATAATTCAGCAAGGGACTGGATAACAGCATTGCTGGTTCTAAGAACAATTTCAAAAACTTTGTGAGTGCACAAGTGGTGGTTTATGGACTTGCTATATTGTCCGCAAGACTCTTCAGTGGTGATTGTGCACCAGCACAGTCACAACAGATGGCTGCTGGCCATCTCTTCAAGGACTACAGTGGGTCTACATCTTTGATGATCCATCAATACCAATATCTCTACAAGGACTGCAGTGGGTCTGCACCTCTGGTGGCCCACCAATACCATTATCTCTACAAGGACAACAGTAGGTCTACATCTTTGATGACCCACCAACGCCATTATTTCTACAAGGACTGCAGTGGGTCTGCACCTCTGGTGGCCCACCAATACCATTATCTCTACAAGGACAACAGTAGGTCTACATCTTTGATGACCCACCAACGCCATTATTTCTACAAGGACTGCAGTGGGTCTGCACCTCTGGTGGCCCACCAATACCATTATCTCTACAAGGACAACAGTAGGTCTACATCTTTGATGACCCACCAACGCCATTATTTCTACAAGGACTGCAGTGGGTCTGCACCTCTGGTGGCCCACCAATACCACAATCTCTACCAGGACTCCAGTGGGTCTGCTCTATGATGACCTACCTACCAATATTCTTCCAAACTTCGAATGACTCTGCTGTGGGTTTGCTCTGTTGTGGCCCATTACCTGTCAGCATGTCGAGAGTCAGCACTGTCTTTCCATTGGAAGGACAACACTACTTCTTCAAGACTGCATGGAAATCCACTACTTCCGTGTGCATTTTCTTTTACTGCTCAGACTTTGAGACAAACACTGCTATTCTCCTGTTATGTACGATTAGGACTGTCTTTAGGGACTGTGAGAAAATTTGAGCTTTTGACCAACGTTTTATCAATAAGTGTGTGCATTTTATATCTTTGTTACTGTAATTGTGAAAAATTTTTGTCAAATTTGTATTGGCCAGTGCCCAACACCATTTGTAAAAAATTTTTGTGGGGAGCATGGGGGCTATGTAAGTAGGCTGTTTATGTTTTCTTATTGGCAACGTTACGTAGCGCTCAATATGAAAATCACTGGCTGTGCTGTGTGCAGTCTGTGGCTAGTTTGCATTGTTGTCTGCCATTGTAGTGTTGGGCAGCGGCAGCTGGCTGTGAACAGCGCGTAGCGTTGCGCAGTTGGAGGTGAGCCGCCAGCAGTGGTGGATGTGGGGAGAGAGATGGCGGAGTTTTGTAATTTTTCATGAACTGATATATTTATATATGATGATATCAAGGTAAATACATTGTTTGTTCTCTATTAATATCTTTCATTTGCTAACTATCCCTATCAGTAGTTAGTGCCTTCAGTAGTTTGAATCTTTTATTTAGCTGGCAGTAGTGGCGCTCGCTGTATTGCAGTAGCTTGAGCAGCGAAGATTTTTGTGAGGTAAGTGATTTGTGAAAGGTATAGTTTAATGTTTGTCAGGGCCATTCTTTAGTAGGGAATTTTGAAAGTCAGATTGCGTTGCGCTAAAAATATTGTGTGTCAGGTTAAGCACAGTCTTGTATAAATTGTTTAAAGGGGACGTTTCAACCGTTGTGATATCAGACGAGAGTCCGGCAGTGCGGCAGTGGGCGCTATTGCAAGCGCGGAAGTCCTTGGTAGACGCCGGAAAACGCCGTCGACTGTACTCCACCGCCGCGGTTTCCGACGGGCGCTCTTTATCCGGGAAGTGCGTGGCAAGTGGTTAAGGGGAGCCGGAGGTGCCTATGCTCCCCATGTTAAAATCACTAAGTTTGAGGAACATTTATGAATAAACTACCAAATAGAAAAATTTGAAATTTTTTTTTTTACATATAGAGTGGTTTAGTATTGCAGTTATGACAGAGGGATTTTGGAGTATCTTTTCTAGTTTCCTTCCAATTATTTTTTTTATTAATGACCCAAATTTTTTTACAAATAATTTCTTTGTAATTAAACTGAAATGAAACTACTGAACATATTGCCAAATGGCTGTGTTACAATGTAAGTTTGACCACTAGGAGTGCTGTATAAAAATTTCATCTCTCTAGCTCGAGTGGATTTTGAGAAAATGTTCCTTATATTCGAAAAATTCTAATTTACGGGAAATGGCTATCAAAGTTTCTCAATACATTCCTGCACTATAGGATGGATTATCAGGGTCTTCTTCTTCATCCTCCAAAAGCTTCCTCTTCTGTCTTCTTTTCTGGCCTGTTGTTCCATCACACTTCATATTCCTTTCTCTTCTTTCTGCTCCTCTTATCCTTTCTCTGTCAATATTTCCTAGAGGTCGTACAGTGTTCACCCCAGCTGTAAATCCTAATGCCTTCAGAACTTCACACTTCACACTTCACACTGTTCCCTTGGTTGTAGGTTGCTATTGCATCATAAATGCCAAAGTGCAGTGTTTTTATGCTTACAAACACCCTTTTAGGAATCACTTTCCAAATCAAATTGTTTACGCTCTCATTAGGATTCTACGTCTTTCCGTGTAGACATTTGTGTAACAATTCTGGCTGTGCTAAGTCATGAAAAATTGGTTTTATTGTTCCCTCCTGATTCTTGTACATACTGCATATTACCCGCTTTACACAAGAAGTATAATACTACCAACAACAGGCGCAACACTGAACTAATTCGAAACGGTAAACAGCAAAGAGACGATGTTCCGCGCTCTTATTCATTGTAGTATCGCAACTTGGTATTAGTGTTAATTTTCTTTTCCCTACGTTCTTCCTCTTCTTATATACACGGTTACTAAAACGTGGCATCGTAACCAGAACAAAACTGTACGACTATATTAAATGGAGCAAGATATTCGAAATTCTGAGGAAAATAGGAGTACGCTGTAAGGAAATACGGGTAATATTGGGTGTTAGATGCATTCAGCGGCCGCCCATTTCCTCTGCAGGCGTGGGGGAAAATGGTAATAACTCCACTTCTAGGGCGAGTAGAACAATAATTCAAAGTTTACATTAAAGAGGAATGTTCCAATTAATTTTCGGTAGCAAAAAAAATCGTAATTTTTTGGATTTGACTACCTCCGGCTCCCCTTAAGTGCAGCAGCCGGTAGCCAGAAACCGCAAAACCCATTTCCTCTCATAGACGATAGCGTCAACCGCGTGAGCGATTGACTGTGAGGGACGGGTGGAGATGCGACTATCTTCCACGTGCTCACATATTTGTTTTTGTAGGTGAGACGAGTCGTGGAAGACTAAACATAGTTGTCTTAAAGGATGAAACTACCTGTTTCAATAGAGCAACGACATACTTGAGCATAAAGACCATTACATCTACACTCCGCAAGTCATCTCTCTGAGGAAGAGTACTTTGTGTACCAGTTTCACTTCGTGTTTGTCACCTATGGTTTACGGGAAGAAAGTATGCTGTCAAGTCTCCGTGTGAGCTCGATTCTTTCTAATTTTATCTTGGTGGTGTTTTCGCGAGATACAAGTAGGAGAAAGCAATATGTTGGTTGATTCATCTGGGAATGTACATTCCTATATTACCAGGAGACCACACCGTGATTAAGAACCCCTCTCTTGCAGCATCGGCCACGAGTTGGCTGCGGGTTCTCCATGACGCTTTCGCGCTAATTTAACCTGTGCTGCTCTTCTTTAGATTTCTCTATTAATTCTGTCTGGAACGGATCCCAGACTGTCGAACAATATTAAAGTATTCGTTGAACGAGTGTTCATAAAGCGCCCTTTTGTTGGTGGACAAGATTTCATGAGGATTCTTCCAGTGAATCTGTCTGATATCTGAACAACCCGCGGTTACTTTTGTGATCGTTACAATTTAAATCGCTCTGTGAGCAAACACCTAGATATTTTGTGGAAGTACTGCTTCCAGTGATTGTTCTCCAATCGTGTACTCGTGCAGTAAAGGGTTAGTCTGGCCATATATTCGTATTACGTTAAATTTGTCTCTGTTTAGGGTCAATTGCCACTCCCATCACCAACCGTCTATCTGGTGCAGATCCTTTTGCATTTCGGTACAATTTTGCAGAATGGCGACTTCTCTGTGTACAACAGTATCTGCGAAAATCTCGTGGTACTCCGATGTTATTTACTAGATTGTTTATACACATTGTGAAAAGTCTCTTTGGACATGCCCGAAGTTACTTCTACTTCTGAAGACTTCTCTTCGTTCAAAATGATATGCTGTGTTGTGTTGGTAACACTCTCTTCGATCTGGTCACACAGTTCGTCTGAAAATTCCGTGGCTCGTATTTTATTGTTCAGGCGGAAGTGCAGACCTGCAGCGAACGTTTTCCGGAAGTCAAGAAACACGGCATGTACGTGAGTGCGGCATCTACTGCCTTCCGGGACTCGTGGACGAACAGAGCGGGCCGGGTTTCACACGATCGTTGTTTTCAGAACTGATACTGGTTCCTACAGAGGAGATTTTTAGTCTCCAGAAATACCACAATATGCTAGCATAAAACGTGTTCCAAAATTCTACAATAGACCGCGGAGGAAATCTCCGACCTGGTCGGGAGTCGAACCCGGATCCGCTGCATGGCCGTCAGACGCGCTGACCACTCAGCCAATGCGCGGGCGAGAGACAGACTGCACTGCTGCTAGGAGGCGGCGAAGTTGTTTCTCATATTCTGTGTGGAATCGAATTGGTACCCCGACATGTCCAATAGCCTTTCCCCTGTTGAGCGATTTTATCTCTTAGTCACTTACTTCGATATACTATTTTGTCATTCGTGCAACTGTTTAAAGGAGAAACTACAAGGCGATATTCCTCTGTGAAACAGTTTTCCGAAAAGACGTTTACCATTTCAGCCTTTTCTGCGTCACCCTCTATTTCAACGCTTTACTGATTTAACGTAAGACCTAAATTTTTATAATTTTCTGTCAAGTCGATAGATAGAATTTTGTTTTAGAATTCGTTCAACGTTTCACGCACAGCGCTGCTTCGGCTAATTTTGGCTTCGTTTAGATTTTTTTGTCTGTGAGGATCGGCTACGTTTAAATTTGCGGTGAAGCTGTCTTTGTTTTCGTAGCATTTTCTTAACACTGTTGTCGAATCACAGTGGTCTTTCCAATCCCGCACAATTTTGTTCGCCACATACTTGTCTAAGTGTACTCTATGATGATCTTCAACTTTGACCATTGAGGCTCAACATTGTCAGCGCTGGAAATCAAATTTCCATGTTGACCTGTCAGGTATTCTGGACCTCTTTCTTGTCACTGTTGCTAAACAGAAATGTTTTTCTGCATTTCTTTGTATTCCTATTTACAGCCGTTTTCAGTTACATTGTGACGGCCTTATGATCACTAATTCCATATTCTATGCCGAGTCGACAAGTTGGGTTATGTTTGTCACAAGCCGATCAAAGAATGTTATTTTCACGAGTCGGTTCTCTGATTAAATACTCAAAGTAATTATCGGATCACACACTTAGAACAATTCCACTCTATTCTTTATCCCTACCACCCATCCTAAATACACGAGTCTCCCTATCTGTGGCTGGTACAATCTCCACCTAAAATTACAACTTGACTAGGAAATTTACGCGAAATGTTATCAAATTTTCCTCTCATATGTTCCGCCACTACAACTGCTGCTGAGACGAGGGATCTGTAAAAGCGTAAGCACTTTTCACCAGATTTATTTCCACATTCTGAATATGTACTAATCTCACTAGATTTCATCGTATTTCTTATATACACACCTCCACTACCAGCGTTCAGACTTTCTTTGCGATTTACATCCCGGAGGAAGAGGAGGAGATAGTGTTTGACGCCCCGTCGACAGCGAAGTCATTAGAGATTAAGCACAAGCTCAGATTAGGGAAGGATGGAGAAGGAAATCGGCCGTGCCCTTTCGAAGGAACCGTCCCGGCATTTGCCTGAAGCGATTTAGGGAAATCACGGAAAACCTAAATCAGGATGGCCGGACGCGGGTTTCAACTATTGTCCTCCCGGATGCAAGTCCAGTGTGCTTAACCACTGCTCCGCCTCGCTCGGTGATAGACATTCCAGTCAGAATTTAGAATTTAACTGCTATTGAAATCTGCTTTCAGCCTGTTTTCTGTCACTAGTACTATGTGGCCATTTTACCGTGTATAAGCGAGACATTTCCTGAGACGCTCCTGCAGTTAACTAATTCTATATAAACATTTTCTTTCTCTGATTTGCTATGACCACTGCTACCCTGTCTGGACTCAGTATGCGTCTTATCGAGCCTGGGACTTCTCGATCCTAATAAATTAAATAAATAAAACTCTCACATGTGCACGCCTCACGTATTCTGCTACCCTAGTAGCTGTTTCCTATGTAGCGCCCACCTGACGTGTTAAGTGAGTTTCCCACATTTCTCCACCTGATAGTGGACGTCGAAAAAATCTGCATCCGGGACAGTCGCAGAATCGTCTGGGCCTCTGGTTAGGCCTTTCATTCTGCTGGAAACCAGAGAACCACCATCGATTGTGGGAACGACGCTGCAAAACGACAGCTCTGCTTCCACCCTGCGCGAGGCTAGCTGTATTCAGCCAATCAGCCAGCTGCTCATAGGAACCGAGGACGGCCTCTGAATCCAGGCGGCGGGCGTCATTCGTGCCGGCATGAGCCACGATTTGCAGCCGGGTCTACCCAGTGCGCTCGGTCGCTGCCTCCAAATCTTAGAGACGACTTCTCCCTCCCTCCCCCCCCCCCCCCCGTCTCTGTAAGCAAATAATGGTCACTATCGTTTTCCGGCCTACCCGCAATGTCCATGAGGGGCTCCACCGCCGGAGTAACTTTGGAGCTCCCGATGACAAGAAATCCCTTCCTCTGCCTTATCCGCGCATCTCCGGCCACAGTTCCAACAGCAGAGGCACCCTGTGCTGGCTCAGATGCACTTTGAACAGTGGGCAATCCCTCAAGCCTGTTTTTGAGACGTAAGGCGACAACTGTGCGGCCGTTACGCTTTTGTGCTGTACGTGTCCCTTCACGTTTACACTTCACTACAACATCGGATACAGAGGACCTTGGGATGTTTAAGAGTGTGGAAATCTCACATACAGACATGTGACACAAGTGACACCCAATCACCTGACCATGTTCCGTGAGTTCCGCGGAGCGTCCCATTCTGCTCTCTCTCTCGATGTCTAATGACTACTGAGGCCGCTGATACGGAGTACCTGGCAGCTCAATGCACCTAATATGAAAAACGTATGTTTTTTGGGGTGTCCGTATACTTTTGATCACTTAGTGTATGTTCAGAAAACCATTCATACATTCTCGAGCCCGATGAACTTCTCTGTTGTCTTGATGTGCGTATGTGAATAATGGCGTCTTGCTAGGTGACAGACTCCAAACGTTTATTGTAGGCAGTTCTCATCTGACGGCAGGTTGAGAGAGAGAGAGAGAGAGAGAGAGAGAGAGAGAGAGAGATGTGTGTATGGTAAACCCCTTTCCTCAAAAATATTTCTCTTCTTCATTTCTCCTGTGTTACCACAGATGAAATGTCACAAGATCTCATTTGTACTAATATTGCAGTACACAGGAAATGCCTATTTGTTTCACCGCCCTGAGTGGAATGCATAAGTTCTAATAAATGTTCACCAACCTGCTGTCTTCTATAGTACGTGTTCCCTGTGCAGAAAACAGCATGTAGGTCGTGAATCTGTTACGTTGAGGGTATAAGAAACTTAGCGCGAAACTGTTACTTTAGAAATAATTAAATCTCCAATTGGTTTGTTTATATGGGTTGCCACTCGGTTTTAATCAACAGAATACGAGACTGTACAATTACATTTCACTTAGAGTCACAAATAATTTCTGTTCTTCAACAAATAAATGAACTGCGTATTTTCTTCATTACAGCTCTCACATGTACAAACTACACATTGTAAGTTAAGTCTTAACTGACACCGCGGCATACGACATGAGACTGCGAACCAACTCTGATATTTACAAACCATAGATTACCAATAGTCTTAACTGACACCGATCGCGGCATAGAACGTGTCTCTCCTCTGACATTGTCGAACCAACTATGATCTTACAGCCGAACCATTTCACCCGCCATGCAAGTTAGGCGCAATTCGAAGATACCGAAGTGCATCGTCTGCCTTTTCATTTACCAGTTATGTATTATTCTGCTGATTATTAATGCTTGTGAAATAATGGAAGCTTATTGAGAGATGCTTTAGTTTCAACTGCAAGCAAATACACTGTTTAGTTTGTCTAATATTAACAGAATAGCCAATCGCGGAGAAGGGCCACGATTTAGGCGGTCTTTCTCACGATACCCGTGCCGAACAAACCATCTGTTATCGGTACCTCATACCACATTACGTCATTTTGTCACTACTGCCTTCTGAAATGCTCTAAAAGCGGCTTCTTGGACCTCAACATGATGGCTGCAAAGCCAGAAATATTACAGCTGTTCTCTCGCTAACAGGATGATACGGAAGTTCATTCACTGCCTGCAGCAATTAGATTTGTAAGCGATTTTGATTCAAAAGCCTTGAAACGCGTCTTCGACTCCAGTGAGGAACTCTTTCCGACCATAATTCTGACGTGTTTCGCTGCCTTCTGGCCGCTTGGTGTGGCCGAACGGTTGTAGGTGCTTCAGTCTGCGCTACGGTCGCAGGTTCGAATCCTGCATCGGGCATGGATGTGTGTGATGTCCTTAGGTTAGTTCGGTTTAAGTAGTTCTAAGTTCTAGGGGACTGATGGCCTCAGATGTTAAGTCCCATAATGCTCAGAGCCATTTGAACCATTTAGTTTCGCGGCGAAGTGGTTTACACCATTGCTGGTAGGCACTCTGAACAGTCTGCCTCAAATCACCAACGGATCCAACAGCTTCACACACCGTATGGCAATGGGCACGGCCAAAAGCAACTGCCCCTTTTTGAGATTCTTGTCACCCTCTTACATTCACCCATGTTTACGTACAATGTCCGTTTGAGACACGAGCACCTCACTTGTCGCTGCTGCCCTGTGCTCATGCAGAGCCAGTGCGCGCGCGATTGAGCACACGACTCGAGCACTGCGCCATCAGTAAAGCCTTAACGATCCATCTATGCTTAATTTTTTGTGTGACGATTGAGTATTTACTGGCTCATACCTCATGGTAAACATAAAATGACCAATAAATTGCGCTAGTTTATTTCCTGCTATTGCCAAGCATTGCACACTGACATGTATTTCTTTATGCTGAAAAGAACTTTTGTTCCATAAAGGGCTAAACGAGGATTCGTCCTCTACTAATCTAGCATGCAAGAACACAGGGAAAAAATGTCAGTCACTTAAGAGTGCTCTGGCTGCTTTGGTGCGCTATAGAGCCGGTCGGTAGTTTGGAATATGCATAACAAGATGGGTCGACGTGGAAACTTGACAGAATCCCAGCAAGGAACCATCATGTTCGGGTATGGCCGTGACCACACCTCAAACTAAGTTCGCCTATCTGTTGTAACACTGTGGACTGTCCAGCGTATTTTAACAGATGGTGTATCGCTCACAGCCATGCAACACTGCCTACGAATAGTAGTGCATATAATTGAGGATGTAGGTTGCAAGTGCTACTCTGAGATGAAAAGGTTGTTATAGGTTCGGAATTCATGGCCGTTCAGGAGTCTGATAACTCAAGAGTTGATACTGTAAATTTCCGTCCAAAAATTGCGAGGGAAATTTTGTGCAGTGGTCATTTGGAATCGGGTATCTCGCTCTAGGGCAATACCCACAGAGGCCACAAATCTACACGTCGTAACTGAGCAGAACATTGCAGAAACCAGACAGCAGGTGACTTAGAGGCGTGTAGTGCGATCAGCTGACAATGGTTCAAATGGCTCTGAGCACTATGGGACTTAACATCTATGGTCATCAGTCCCCTAGAACTTAGAACTACTTAAACCTAACTAACCTAAGGACATAACACAACACCCAGTCATCACGAGGCAGAGAAAATCCCTGACCCCGCCGGGAATCGAACCCGGGAACCCGGACGCGGGAAGCGAGAATGCTACCGCATGACCACGAGCTGCGGACAGCTGACAATGCAAGGTGTCAAGTGCACAGACAGTCCACTGAGGCGTTAGTCCACAGTGGGTGCAAGGTGTAACTAAGGCTGAATGTGGTTCTGTGACGAATGTACTTTGCAAACTGCTCGAAAGATGGTCAGCTTCAGATTATGTTGGGTACTCGAATCTTGGGGCCTTTTGTCCCCGTATCGATGTAACTTCCGGGCAGGGCAATCTCCAACTGACCATTTATTCTGACTAAAATCAGCGCTCCGACAGGTTTTTACTCACAGTCGGCACCTTGTCGCGGTCTTCTTTGACCTACATAAGGTGTATGACATAGCTTGGCGCCATCACAGTTTAGCTACCCTCTACAACTGGGGCTTTTGTGGTCCCCTTCCGATTTTTATCTGAGAGATTTTATGTCGCTGCTCTTCTGGGCTGGAGTTGCCACTTCACTCAGCGCTCCTCAGATTCAGGAGAATGGCATCCCACAGGGTCCTGTGCTAAGTGTTACACTCTTACTCATTGCTATCAATGGGCTTGTGACCTCCGTTGGGCCTCTGGTTACCTCGGCATTGTACATCGATTTTTTGCTAAAAATGTAAGCATGTCATTTGGCCTGGACAGACACAGGACGTTGAACAAGAGAAAGAACTCGAATCAGTTGACTAGGCTTGAAATGAATGATGGAAACACAAGATCCTTGAATGAATATAAAAGTATTTAAGAATCTTCCAAAGAAGACAGCTGTTGCCTAAAACCATAAACCAGTATATCAAAATTACATACATTGACAGAACTTGCTCTATTTTGGAATGTGAAGTAAATGGAAAAATACCATTAATAAATATGTAGTTCCAGTGCTAACTTACACTTCTTATCGCATTAGCTGGGCAAAACAGGCCCTGAAATACAGAAGTAAATTTTGTAAGTTGTTCTGTGGGATTTTTAAAACTCTGGTAACAATGCTTCAGGATTCACTAAGGGCTCCATTTACCTACTGTCTAGTCCCTTAATTGAAATACATGTAGGTAGTATGTTCTGCTTCAGAGATGTTGGCAAAGTTTCAGTTGTCAGTGAATTTTTGGGTTTATTCCTCCTGATACCCTTAGTTTGTTGCTGTTCAAAATATGTTAAGTCCAAAAGAATCACTCCCCAGATTAAGTAGTGCACTAAATCTGTCTTCTCAGTAGTTAAAGATACAGGGTGCTTATAAATGGTGGAAAAATCGAAATTTCTTATGACTTCATTAAATTCTATAGTCTTCCCTGATTATATTGATATATACATTATAGGGTTTCATATGAAAAATGACTTACATGTACCAAATTTTGAAGTTAGTCATGTATGCTGCCATGCCCCATTATTTCTGATACAGAAAGCAGTATTATTTCGAAAAGAACTGTGAACTTAGTTCTCAGCATATATATGTGTGATACATTGTGTATGTTGGTAACAATGTAGGTGTCTAGTCTCTGTAAATGATTATCTTTGCTAGTATTTACTTTTGTTTCTCTGAAGCAGGTTTTTGATGTTTTACTGAATGTTTATTGCCCAAGTACATATCCTGTAGTGAGCAATAAATACGAACTATACCACCATCTATATATTCAATAAAAGGAAATTCTTTGGTAACCAGTTCACAAACAAAGCAAGCCACACTGTTGTAAGTAACCAATGTATCATTTCTTCAGGGAAGACACTCCCACATGGCACACCTCCTGGTGATTCAAACTTTTGTGTGACAATGACTCTGTTTGTCCACGGATTTGTTGTTTGTTGATGTGGGCATCTTATTTCTTTGATAAAGTGGCAAAATGTAAACAATGTCATGGTGTAGGCTGTCTCCAAATAACTGAACAACAAAGTAGCAGGAAGGGTTTAGCTTCAAAATTAGTTGTTCCGTTTAGATCTTGCAATAAATCTACCTTGAAAATGACTTGGAACATTCTGCACAATTCACATGATGTGAATTTGAAGTTAGTATATGCAATAGGAAAACGAAAAAAGGCTACTAATGTTTTGTGGTTTGATGGATCCTCCTCCCAGTAGGTTCAGCAAGTACACAAAAATACTTCTATGTGCCTTGACAGTTGTCTAAAGCATCTATCAAATGAAATGTGCAGTAGAAGAAACTGTAAATATTAGTGGAACCAGCAACATTGCTGTTGCACTTGATGGTACATAACAATGTCGAGGACATCGTTCCATGAATGGTGTTGTAAGTACTACTTCTCTGGAAAATGGAAAAGTTGTTGATGTTGAGTGATTATCTAAGTACTGCCACACCTGCCATGGTAGCACTGAAGGACATATTGAACATCTGTGTTCTAAGAATTAAGATGGTTACAGTGGAGGTATGGAGTGTGATGGAGTTCTAGAAATATTTCAGGGGTCATTGCCACTTAGAATGTTAGATATATGAAGTACCTAAGCGATGGGAATCTTAAAGCTTTCAATAAAATTGAGTTCAATGTTTATGTTGATACATTAGTAACAAAACTAGAATAATGTGAACATGAGCAAAAGAGGATGGGTGCTAGACTGAGGAAGCTACAAAGAGAAATGAAAGGAAAGTTGCTATCTGATGGAAAATCTCTGTCTAGCTGAGGCAGATTGACATAAACTGAAATAGATCTTCTTCAGGAGTTACTATGAACTGGTCATTAGATGAACTGCACCTCTGAATGATACAGCAATGAGAAAAGCTGTGTGGGCCACCAACTTTAAGTTGTCCACAAATGACCACCCTGTTCAGACTTTGCCCTAAAGGAGCAGATTATTGGTGTGGTTACCAAAAAGCAACAGAACGTGGTGAAATATGCCATCATAAGCATCCTCTTCCTGAGCCTGTTATGAATTAAATAAAACCAAATTTTAGAGACCTGAGTGACCCTGTTTTGCTTTGTAAATGTCTTCATGGGGGCACTCAGAATACCAATGAAAGTCTCAACCATTGCATATGGGAAAGATTACCCAAGAATGTTTTTGTAGGACTAAGTACATTAAATGTTGGTGTAATAGATGCAGTGATGTGTATAAGTGATGGAGGGATTGGAAGGTTGGAAGTCTTGAGAAATTTAGGCATAAAATGTGGCTCTAATATGGAAGGTAAGTTGCTTGCATTTGACTGACAACAGATGCATGAAGCTGAAAGATTTGCTCTCAAAGTTACCAAAGAAGCAAGAAGTGCTAAAAGGAACGCCAAGAGGAAGCTTGAAGACGAAGAAATTCTGTGGATGAAAGCTGTGTGTCAGGAATGTTCTGAGCCACAGTTTAATTGCACTCTTCATTCACAATTTCCTGCAAGTTGTATTTTTCACAATTCAGGTACAAATACTTTGTAAAGTTTCCAAAGCATTTCTCTTAATTTTTTTCTGTAACTTGTTATAGTCCATGCTTATGTAGTATACCAAAGCATTATTGCAGAATCAACTAAATTATAGAAAAATAACATTTTATTAGGGAAAATTATAAAAATTAAAATGTAAGATGTGATATTTTTTAGTCTTGTAATATACATATTAGGTGGAATTAAATAGGTCTAGTACCTCAGCTGTCATTTCATGCATATCTGGTAAAAAAGTCTCCTTCAAATGTGTAGCCTAACATTGGATTACATTGTACCTCAAATTGAGGAAGCATTTTGGAATAAAATTGCATCAATTTCTTTGTAGTTTTTTTTAATAACACTAAGCAGGTTCAAAAATATTCAAAATACTTCTAACCTGTCTGATGTGTAAGTTATCATACGGAATTGCTCAGTCAGTCATTATCTTAAATGAACCTTCAGGTGTGAGAGAATCTTGGCTTTTCATTTGTATCAATCTACAGCACTTAAAATGATACCCATACATTCATAAGCATAGTTGTAAAGCTTGGTCAACATTATTTGGCATACTTTGGTATACATCACTGAACTCCTTACTAGTAATCTTCCATACCCCAAGAATATCCTCTATTTTTGGTAAGATTGAATAACTGAGGTGTGTGTTTTGTTCCAAAACCACAATCTGCCCTTTCTAGCAGAAATGGTGGCACTTTCAGTGACTGATTTCTAAGAAGAATCTTCTTGAATATCTTACACATGTAGAAAAAGACAGTACACATCTGTGTCTCATAGTTTCAGATGGATTATTGCCTGTCCTTCAGAGAGCTGTCACAAGATTTTCTTAAAGTTGGGTGTGTGTTTCTGGGCAGTAGCACACTAATCACCTAAGCAAATGATGGGGACTGCCACTAATCTTATCACTTGGCACTAAACTCCCAGAGTGCATTCACAAGCATCAATGCCAGGTGTTATGTACTCTGCATTTGACTTTGGTCTGTGCGTGACAATCTGACTGAATCCTCAGCTATCTCTCTCTTGGTCTTTCCAAAGCAGTATATCAAGAAGTGTATGACTACTGTTGTGACTTTGTGTTGTGGTGTGTTGCAGATACTTTACCACCACGGGCACAACTGGAGGCACTGAAGAAGCTGCTGGAGTGTGGCGTGCAGTTGGGAGAGCTGTCAGAGGACTACAAGCTGTTGGCAGCACGCCAGGTAGTGGCCACACAGAGTCCTGGATTGGCCCTCTACCAGGAACTGCAGACATGGCCTGCCTGGGTTGAGCAGCCCTGAAGCTGCTGGATTGACTTTGATTCCACCTATCTCAGTGCCACACCTGTATATGATGTTTCCAATACATCTGCTGAATGAAAGTTTTATTGATTATTGGGGAATCTGACGTCTTATAATCCACCTCAAGGAGAAGTTTTTCTCCACTTGGTACAAAAAGCTTTGAGTGATATGTTACTTTATTATCTGAGAAACACAAATTAGATGAAATTTGTTACTCTGAGGATATGGAGTTTGGTATGAAAGATAAAAAATTGTAAATTATTAATAATTCTTCCTCTTCCTCCCCCCCCCCCCCCCCCCCACCCATCAACTTCTCTCTCCTTCTTCACATACACACAATGATTCAAATATAAATAACATAAGAAAATGCAGATAATCCACAAAATGTATATCAGATTTATAGAAAGATATTAGAGATATCATCATCGTTTTTTACCCTTAAGAAAGCAAAAATACAAAATGCTGTAGTCCATAGTAATTTGTAATGGTACAGAATTTTAAAAACTGAATTGATAGGATTTTTCCTAATTTTACTGATTGTAAAAAGTGCAAGCAAAAGTAGAATTAATGTTTTAGTTCTATCTTACAAACGAAACCATTTTGACTTAAAATTCTTTAAACCTATATATCTGAGGGTAAACTCTAGTGCCCAAAAAAAATATACCTTTGAAGGAAAGAAAATAATAATGTGAATTGAATAGAAATGCAGTCTGACAGAACCTATACCTCAGTTATCATTAAAGTGTCAACACCTTTAAAATTTAGATCTAAACTGGTCCTAATCTTATTAATTGTCAAAAACACATGACATTAATGAATAATAAACTTCTGGTTATTTCATTATAAGGCCAGTTTGAAATTAATAAAGGTTAAGAGTAATTCAGACTGACCTACTTTACACACTGTTGCAATACATTGGTTCCTAAAAAAAAAGATACTGAGAAAATAGAATGTTGTACAAGAAATTATTTAATGTGACAAATTGTGCATACTTGCATATTCACAGTAAATAAAATTTCCAAAAGTAACCCTATCTTCCTTGGTTTTAACTAAGATTGTATTGCACTATATTTCATCAGTTTCATTTTAATTTTGAAGATCCTACGCAAAGAAATAGAAGCTAGCAGAAAAGAAATTATGTAATTGACTCTTTAATGTCACAGTTTACCCCACAAGAGATTTAACATGCTCTAGTTAGTTCTTGAAAATTATGTAGTCAAGTATCCAACTTCTAGAGAGTACCAATGTGTGTTTCACTGCTTCTACTGTAATCATTCTTTGTAATATAATCTGTTATATTATTATGATTACGTATTATGATTATGGTGTTTATGTTCTTTCGGATGTTTCAAGAAAATACAAGATTTCCCATAACTTGCTGGGTGTGTCTATCTCATCTCTAAGAAATTTCACACAATGATTTCATGATGCAGCTGAACAAAACCTCTTTATTAAGTTCAGGTTGAGGACCTTCTAATTCAAACATAGATGTATTTACTGCAATAGTATATAGTAATCTGTGATTTTGAGTATACTATTTGTTGCAGCATAAATAAATAGGGTGGATATAAACTTCTTTACTTCTTAAAAATGAAATATGGGGATAATTTAGTTATTTATATAACATAAAATGGCAAATGAAAAAATAAGATGCTATTAATGTAAGAAAAACTTCACATGGAAAAAAAATTGGAAAAAAAGAGGTTGATGCTACATAAAATCCACTTCACTAATTTGCTCTCAGCTATTTAAGTCATTCACATTATATGGCTTCCATCAGCTCTAACATTTTACTATTAGCATGCGAGTTTGTTAAAGCCATTCTTATTTTTTATTTAGTCAGTTTACCAGTGCATCTTCATCACATATTGCAATATTATGAGAAGGAAAGTTGCCACTCACCATATAGGAGAAATGTTGAGTCTCAGTTAGGCACGACAAAAAGATTTTAACACTTAAAGCTTTCGGCAAGTGGCCTTTGTCAACAAAACACATGCACGTGCACACACACCATCTGCAGCTCTGCATCTCTATCTGGTGACTGGCAACTTTCCTTCTCATAATATTGTTACATTCCATCCTGGATTTTTCATAACATGTTGCGTCATTCAAGAATAAGTTTTCTCTGTGGAAAAAGTGCTAAAACACACATTCTTGACTGTAGTCAGCCCCTTTTTTTTGTGGGGGGGTGGGGGGGGGAGGAGGAGGAGGAGAGGAGAGTAAAGTAAAACACACAATTTTTAAAAATCACAGTACATCTACATCTACATTTACATTTATACTCCCCAAGCCACCCAACGGTGTGTGGCGGAGGGCACTTTACGTGCCACTGTCATTACCTCCCTTTCCTATTCCAGTCGCGTATGGTTTGCGGGAAGAACGACTGTCTGAAAGCCTCCGTGCGCTACTTTCAATGCATATAATTCTGAATCCATTAAGTCACTCAAGATTATGAATGAGGTCTGCTCAGATTAATTTCAGCTATTTAGTTAATTGTGTGTTTCACTGATCAATCTCATGGTAACCATTATGATGGGGGATGTGTCAAGTGCATAAGAAATGCATATATTATATCCATAGATTTATTCGTATCCAATAAATCAATTGTATAGAAAGATTGTCAGATATGATTTTAATATATTTTGAAAACTATTACTGCTGTCTGGCAGACATTTTATTTAATCTGCTAATTTATTGAAAAGTTTTATAGCAGTATATTTTACCTCTTTCAGTGTCAAAGATAGCTTAAGTAGAGGACAGTGTAAGTCTGTCTTTCTTCTGGTGTTATAATCATGAATGTCACTGTTTTTAAACTGATCCATTTTATTGACAACAAATTTCCTGACTGAGTAAATATACTGTGAGGCTGTTGTAAGAATTTCTAACCTTTTGAACAGATACCTACAAGATGTGCAACTACATGCCCCACTCATTATTCTAACCACTTTCTTTTCTGCAGTGATTACTTTTTGCCTGGGTGTTGAGTTACTCCAAAATATTATTCTGTATGACATCAGAGTGAAAGTAAACAAAGAATGTTAGCTTACTAATTTCTATACAATTAAAACTGGCAATAATTATGATTGCAAAAGTTGCTGAACCTCATTACTTTAGAGATTCAAAATATGAATTTTCCAATTAAGATTCTCATCTATATGTACACCCAAAAACTTAGTACACTCTATCCTGGCTACTGACTTACATTGATGTATTATATTTATTGAAGGAATTATACTCTGTGCAGTAGAAAATTGGTTGTACTGTATTTTTTCAAAGTTCAGAGCAAACACATTTGCAGAGAACCAATCAATAATTTTTCCAGAGACATTATTTGTATCATATTCTGTTGGAATTTCTTTTACTGGGTTAATAATTATGCTTGTATCATCAGCTAACAGTGTAAGTTTAGCTTCTTGTTCCAGATAAGAAGGGAGATCATTCACATATATCAAGAAGAGAAGGGGCTCATGTTCGAACTCTGTGGAACACACAATGCAATTTCACCACAGTTAGATGGAGGAGGAAACGTGCTTAAATCACTTAAACCTTATAAAGAAACTTTTTGCTTAATATTCTGTAGATACAACTTAAGCCATTCATACGCTGTTCCATTTGTTTAAAGACTCTGTTACGTGGGCAGTGAAAATATATATGGCTGTCTCAGTGGAAAAGCATTTTTGAAATCTGAACTGTCATTTATTAAGTATCCTATTACTGTTGAGATCACTAACCAATATTGAGTACATTACTTTCTTGACAATTTTTGAAAATGCTGCAAGCAAGGATACTGGCTGAAATTATTGACATCTTTGGTGTCCCCTTGTTTGTAGAGTGGCTTGACAATGGGATATTTTAACCTGTCATGGAAAACACCTAGACTTAGTAATGCATTACATATGTGAGTCAGAACATCAGCTGTAACTACTCCTCATTGTTTTAACATCTTGTTAGACTTGTCATCTACTCCAACAGAACATTAACTTTTCACAGATTTAAAAATTTTCCTTAATTTGCAAGAGGTTGTTAGGTGAAAATTAATCTGATTAGGATTTCTTGAAACTGACTCTTCCATGGACTGCTTGGCTTTTTCTTTTCGACCATTCTCACCATTTTTTTTTCACCTACACTTGAGAAATGGTTGTTAAATACATTGGCAACTTGTGTACTGTTGGTTAAGATGGTCTCATTCTCTTTAACAGTGATACTACCTACCCCAGTGGTTACTTTTCCTGTCTCCCTTCTGACAACACTACATACTGATATGATTTTATTGCCAGAGTTGTTAATTTCATCTCTAATATACATATTTCTTGATTGTTTTTGACAACTTTCTCAGTATGTTACAATAATTTTTATAGTGTAAAATTACTTCTGGATCTTTACAAATCTTGCTGTCTCATACAGTTTTCTTTTTCTTTCTGAAGACATTGTAGGACCTGTAGTAATCCAAGGTTTATTTGAAAACTGTTTGGTGTTACTTTTAGTAACATTTTTGTGTTCAAAAAGGGATATAAATTCATCAAGATATACGTTGCATTACATATATTCACAATTTACATTTCTTAAACTTTCTCTCAAGTACTCTACAGATACTTGGTTGGCCAGCCTTACACTTTTACTTAATGGTTTCTGAACTGTACACCATGTTATGTTTTCTTAAGTTAATCAGTTGTGCGTCATGGCCTGATAATCTATTTATCACAAGGAAAGCATGTGTTGGTCGTACATCCTCTTGCTGCACAAATACATTATCTAATAGAGGGCAACTGTCTTGAGCTGTACATGTAGGGAAACTGACCACTGATTCTAAGTTATGTGACATTAATGACACTTCTAATTCAATTTTCTTATCAGAATTCCAGGTAGAGATCTATCTTTAGATGAATGACTGATTCTTTTAAGGGGATGATTGTCATTTAGACAATATATAAAGAATAAAAGGAATAAATATGGCATCAAATTGTACATGCCAAATAATCCGGATGGTTTCATAAATACATGTGTGTGTACATGGGGATGCGTGGTGGTGATATGCGAGAAAAAGGGCATGCTGAAAAGATAGTATTACATTTGTTGAAAGAGAAGCTGCATGTTGGCCATCACATTTACATGGACAATTTTTACAACAGCTTTGCTTTAGCTAAAGCCCTGTTAAATGCAAAAACACATTGCACCAGGATACTAAGGGTAAATAGAGAAATACCCCTAAAGACATGGTATGCGCAACGCTGGGGAAAGCACTATTTCACGATATTCGGACAGCATAATGATCGGCAATTGGAAGGATAGATGAGAGGTGTCCTATATATCCACAGAATATCCTACTACAATGGGACATGTGCCAAACGCATGACCACAAAGTGTCTTGAAATTACTGCCGATTATCAAATATAATAGTTGTATGTCTGGGACTGATAGGCAAGGCCAGATGTTGTATTATTTATGTGTATCAAAGACTGTCCGTTGGCCAAAGAAACTATTCTTCCACGTAGTTGACAGGCTAATGTCCAATTCATGTTACCTATATAATAAATATTCAGGGCATAAAATGATGTATGATTATGGAATACAAATAATAAAGGGAGTCCTTCCACCAATGGACATTACACAAGATGTGCAAAACAAATATCATAAAGACAAACACATTGTGCAAAAGTAGGACACAACTGAAAGGAAGAAGCAAGTTATGAGAAATTGATGTACAGCGTGTGCGGAAAGTGGCAAGCATGCGGGTACACCATACATGTGCATAATGTGTCTAAACAAACCTGGATTATGTTTGAACTGTTGCACAATTACTCATCCATAATGTAATTGGATTTCGTATCTTCGTCTGTTCGTGCTTGCTTTGTGAAGTGTTTGTATTTATTTTATTTGATAGCCAATTAAAATGTTGTTACATCACTTGAAGAAGAAAAAAAACAAAACCTTGCAAATTTGTTTGTTGTATGGGATTGGGTTTCCATAGCACCACATTGCAGATGAGTCCTGTTTCCTTTTCCTCCGTTTGATAAATCTTATGGTGTTTTCAGACTCTCATTCTTTCTCAATGGAGTGGATCTATCACTTGTTTGAATCACATTTTATTTCCAGTTTGCAATAAAATCAATAAATCAGAAGCATTGGAGAAGTGTTTGCAATAAATACATATGAAGCATATAAGTGTCAGACAGCATGCAGCATTTATCACATGATTGGCATGCAGCTAAAACGCATTTGTATTCTATATCTAGCACCACCTCTTGCACAGATGTTATGTTCGCTGTCAGTATTATGTACATATGTATGTACACAACATGAACTTACAGGTTTTGCAGGGGTATGATTTCAGCTCTCAGCTCACATGCGCTTACAAGCGTCCGCCTAGAGCGTTAGTGGCCCGCGCTGGTGACCGTAGTGAATGTGTTAAACAATGGAAAATCCAGGAATTGTAATTTCCATAATAATAATAATAATAATAATAATTATTATTATTATTATTATTATTATTATTATTATTATTATTATTATTATTATTTCTTTCCTTTCTCAGACATTATATATATATGTTTGGATGTAGCTGTATTGGGTTGATGTACTGGTGGATACTGTGTGGTATGACTCATGTAGTTGATAGTATAAATGGTATAATGTTAACTTTATCCTGATGCCACATGTCCTTGACTTCCTCAGCCAGTTGGATGTATTTTTCATTTTTTGCTCCTGTTTTCTTCTGTATATTTGTTGTATTGGGTATGGATATTTCGATTAGTTGTGTTAATTTCTTCTTTTTATTGGTGAGTATGATGTCAGGTTTGTTATGTGGTGTTGTTTTATCTGTTTTAATGGTTTTAATGGTTTTGATCTCTAATCCTTACTTACAAACCATTATAATGTTTATAAAAGTGTGCTTCCCAATGTGTTATTGTTTATTCATATTTGAGTTGTTCATGCAGTAGCATGTTGAAAGGCCTATGTGCATGAAGTAATTAAACTTATTTGCACGGGCCATATGGCACCAATATATAGGAAGCTGTAGTATATTTCTAAATTCCTCACTGAATATTGTTCCTTGAATATGCTGCATTTGTGAGATAGACATCAACTATCTTAGTATCTACTAGTCTAGGTTTTTCATATTTTCAGTGACACTGTGCCATTCCTCTGGTACAATTGGTACTGCTCTTCTTTGTATATGTTCAATGTCCCCTTTTGGTAGTATATTGTATAGGTAATACGTACTTCAGCAGTAGTCAGTTGTCGGTCATTCACCTGCTTTGTAAGCAATACCCACTGTAGATTCTCAATATGCTATCCAAGAACTAGTGTCAGAGACATGATTTATTTACTACTGAGTCCAGTAGGACCTTGTTAATGTGGTGTGCCTGGGGATCTGTCAATGCTAGATTATCAAATATAACAGATTATCAAGTTCAGTTCTAAAAACTTGGTTCAAAAAAGTCGCAAGCAGAATATATAATTTTCATGGAAGTAACTATTGCATATTAAACACAACAGGAGATATTACAGTTTAAAAAATTAAAAGCATGTACTAATTTTCTGTAAAAACAAAACTAAATTAAAGATCTAATGCTGTACTGCTCTATTAAATCAGTTTAAGGCTCAAAGTTGTAGCCAGTTCCAATATTTAAAAATAACTTTTTCCATTAATTTGAAAAATCAAGAGCAAGCTAATTAACAAAAATTGTTCCAGAGATTTTGGTGCAGTTCAGTTGAGATCACTGTCTTTAGAAATGGCACAGACATGCTTGTCTGGCATTTATTAAGTGGAATATCTCAGAGTGCTATCTACCACTGATTGTTTAGCAAATTCTTTCTTGGATTGAGCTGTTTCATGACAAAAATTACGTAGTATATTGTAAAACTTTGTAACTTCAGCTATGTGTTGTTGGCTACTCTCAGAAAATTTTACAAAAGTGTTTAAGGCTTCTGAAGCCTCAGCTAAAGAAATGCATGTTCTAGACATTTCTTCTTTGTCACTCTGTTTATGGTGCCTTCTGTGGGTTGAAAACCTTTTGTAATGCCACATTGTCAGTCCTCTCTTCTTTGATAACTGAATTTCTGTCAATGTTGATCCACTTGTCAACTTCTTCTACTGAAAACGTACTCAGTTCATTAGTGGACGCAAAATTGATCGTTTGTACAATTTCAGAGTGATCAGTTGTGGACTCATCAGCATTTAAATCACTCACCATATCAGGTTTTCATCAAACAGCTTATGTGATACTCTTTACCAGGCACTGTGCAATGTAGTGTTTTTCATAGAGGTCCAAGAAATTAAAGCTGTGGGAACAGTGGTGAAAATTCATTGAAACTCTGACACGGTAATCTCATATTAGCAGCTTTTACATTAACATTCCTCTCTACCAGCCCTTAAATTCTGTATGACCCCTTGGTCCAGGGGTTGAATTAGTGACATATCATTGGCAGGAAGTTTGGTATAAAAAATATTACCTGACACAAACTCCAATTCTGGAGGGTAAGCTTGCAACTGTGAAAGATGAGAGCAAACTTAGAATTTGTAGATAGTTCTGTTTTCTTGAAATTTTCTTTCACAGGTGGAACAAAACTGTGGAAGAACCCATCTGTGAAGAGCTCAGCTTTCATTTATGCATTAGTCTGTGCACCATAAATAACAGAGCTAAAAATATTGGAAAATTTCTGATACATGCTGGACTATCAGATCCACTAGATTATTAAGTGCAAGGTTATCGTGGTCTTACTGTATATGTCAGCACATTGTTTTGTATTTCTACAAACTGTTACTCCCAGGTATTTGTACAATTTGACTAACAGATATTGCAGTCTTATGTTGTTATGCTGGCTGTCTTTTGAACAGCACAATTTTCATTTAATGGCAAGTTCCCAATCTTTGCATCATTCTGAAATGTTATCAAGATCAATTTCCTTCCAATATCACTCCCGTATAGATAACTGCATCATCTGCAAAATGTCTGATGTTACTGTTTGTTGTTTCTCAGGTCATTAATATACAGTATGAAGAGCAAATACTGGCATACTTCCCAGGAACACACTTGACTTCAAGTGACTTGAAGTTTTTTCTACAACTATCTGTGACTCTGCAATAAAGATGACATGATGCTTCTTTCTCTCCTGAAGAATCCTTAGTTCAGTATTAAATGTTGTTTGATGCCTTTATGATCATACTTTTGTCAATTGTTACTGTAATACTAAGCTGAATGTTTTTTGGAAAGCATGAAACAGTGCACTACTGCATTGATCCTTGGCTGTAAACTTTGAATCTGGTTTCACAAGACGGATGTTTTTGCAATTTGTGCTGGCCAACATGGAGGAGGTTATTCTGTTAGAGATACCTAATTATGTTTGAGCTCAAAATATGCTCTAAGCTTTTACAGCAGGCAGATATCAATGACATGTAGGTCACTTACACTGCCCTTCTCGTAGAATTGTGTGAGGTGCTTTTTTGCAACAACTGGGTACAGTTATTTGTCCATGGGATCTATGGTTTATTATGATTGAAAGAGAGACTAACTCAACTGCGGTCCCCTAGGTCATTTGAATCATTCTTTCATCGAAATGGTGTGGAATGAATCAGTTTACACAATGTGTAAACTTGCTAACATTAACGAACACTTAAATTTTTAGTTCTACTCGTGCATCTATACTTATTAAAACTAGATTTAGTATTTATCAGACATGTTATGTTAGTGGGAAAATGATCAGAAATTTTTGTTGCTGCGTATTTAACTCCTTTGACCAGTGACAGTTTCAACAATGGGTAACAAAGGTCATTTTTTCCTAGGGGTGTAGGGGTGGACATCACTATTCTTCTAACGGAATTTCATTGGTGAATATAAATGGTCCAGTCACACTGTGATAACTACCTATGTTAGACATCAATGTACAATAATCACTTACAGATTGGGAGCACTGGCTGTGGAGGGTCCCATATATGAAGTGCGTCAGAGATGCAGAAAACAGTGCAGGTATTGTAATGTGGAAACAGCCATTTATTTATCTGATTCTCAAAAAGGGCATGATCATTGGCTTTTGGACCAAGAGTGGAAATGTTTCCAAAAAAGCTAAGTTTAACTGTTCAAATGCAGCCGTGGTTAAAGCTTACTTTTGCATCAGACAGATGGCCATTGGTGTAAACAGTATGAAATGGCTGAGAGCAAACACATTGCAACAGTTGTCAGAAGGGACCAACATGGAGAAGGGAGCATTATGGTCTGGAAAATGGTTTTTGTGGCATTCCCTGGGTGATCTCATCATTTTGGAAGGCACACTGTATCAAAACAAGTATGCATCTACCCTTGGGACCATGTCCACCCCTTCATGCTGTTTGTTTTTCCTCATCATGGTGTCTACCAGGAGGACAGTGCAACATGTCGCACAGTGTATGTGTTTTGTTTGAAGAGCACAGGGATGAGTTTACTGTACTCTCCTGGACACCAAACTTCCCAGATTTAAATCCAATCAATAATGCATGGCCCATCCTTGATTGGGCTGTTTGTGCCTTGGATCCTCTACCAAGAAATGTAGCACAGCTGGCCATGGTACTGTAGTTGACATGGCTCTACATCTACATTGGTACTCCACAAACAACCATACGGTGCATTGTGGATGGCACCCTGTGCCACTACTAGTCATTTTCTTTCCTGATCAACTTGCAAATAGAATGAGAGAGAAAAGACTATCCATATGCGTCCACATGTGCCCTAATTTCTTGTATCTTATTTTCATGGCCCTTACACAAAATGTATGTAGGAAGCAACAGGAGAGCTCTGCAATCAACTTCAGATGCCAGTGCCCTAAATTTCCTCAGCAGCATTCCATGAATGAATGTTACCTTCCCTCCAGGGATTCTCATTTGAGTTCCCAAAACATCTCTATAACACTTTTTTTTTCTTTTTAACCTAGCAGTAACAAATCTAACAGCCTGCCTCTGAACTGTTTTGATGTCTTCCTTTAATCTCGCTTACTATGGATCCCAAACACTTTAAGCAGCACTCAAGAGTAGGTCACACTAGCATCCTATCTGTGGTCTCCTTTACAGATGGACCACACTTTCCTAGAACTCTCCCAGTGAATTGAAGTCAAAAATTTGTCTTTCCTACCACAATCCTCACATGTCCATTCCATTTAATATTGCTGTAAGACATTATGCCCAGATATTTAAATGACTTTACTGTGTCGAGCAGGACACTGTAAATGCTATATTCAAACATTACAGGTTTTTTTTTCTTACTAATGTGTATTAGCTTATTTTTCTACATTTAGAGGCAGCTGCCATTCACCACGCTAACTAAAAATTTTGTTTATCATCTTGTACATTCCTACAACTTTGACACCTTATGTACACCACAGCATCATCAGGAAACAAGTGCTGATTGCTGTTCAACAGATCATTTACGTATATAAAGAATAATAGCAGTCCTATCACACTTCACTGGGGCACTCCTGATGATATCCTCATCTGTGACGAACACTCACTATTGAGGACAACATACTGGTTTCTATAACTTATGAAGCCTTCAAGACACTGACATATCTGTGATCCTATTCCATATACTCACACCTTCATTAACAGTCTACAGTGGGGCACCATGTCAAATGCTTTTCAGAAATCTAGAAATATGGAATCTGCCTGTTTCCCTTCATCCATGTTTTGAAGTATATCATGTGAGAAAAGGGCACGCTGAGTTTTGCATGAGTGATGCTTCCTAAAACCATGCTGATTTCTGGACATAAGCTTTTCAGTCTCAAGAAAATTTGTTATTTATTCTGAGAATATGTTAAAGGATTATGCTGCAAATTGATGTTAGGGCTTCTGGTCTGTAATTTTATGAGTCCATTCTTTTACATCTTTTTGTACACAGGAGTCACCTGCACTTTCTTCCAGTCATTTGAGACTTTGCACTGAGTTAGAGATTCACGATAAATGTGAGCTAAGTAAGAGGCCAATGCGGTAGGGTACTCTTTTTAACAACTGAACTGAGGTTCCATCTGGACCAGGTGACTTATTTGTTTTCAACTTCTTCAGCTGATTCTCTACACCAGGGATACTTATTACTATGCCATCCATATGGGAGTCTGTCTGGTGGTCAAGCAATGGTACATTTTTATGATTCTCCTGCATTAATGATTTCTTGAATGTGAAATTTAAAACTTTGGCTTTCATTTTGCTATTTTCAAGTGCCACACTAGATTGGTTAACAGGAGACTGGATGGAGGCCTTAGAACCACTCAGCAATTTTACATAGGACCAGAATTTTCTCATGTTCTCTGCCAGATCTTATGTTAAGGTATGACGGTGGTGGTAGCTGTATGCTTTGCGCATGGATCTTTTCACAGATCCACAAATCTTTGCTAACCTTTGCTTGTTGTCATTTGTGCATTCTGTTCTGACTGAGAGTGCAACAGCCTCTGCTTCCTCAGCATTTTTTCCATATCTTGTTATTAAACCATGGTGGGTCTTTTCCATCCTTAATCCACTTATTAGGCACACAATTCTCCAGACCAATATTTCCAGTCTGCTTAAACTTTGCCCATAACTCCTCCACATCCATCTTACTGGAACCAAGTGATGTTGATTCACTGTCTAAGTGAGATGCTAACAACTGCTTGTCTGCTGTTTCTAGCAGAAACCTCTCCTATCCTTTTTAACTGATTTATTAACCACCACAGTTGCTATAATGACAGTATCACTAATCCTTGTTTCTATACTGACATTGTCAATAAAGTCCAACCTATTTGTAGCTACAAGGTCTAAGATATTTTAGTTGCTTGTGGGATGCCGAACAACTGCCCAAGACAGCTTTTCAGAAAAAGTCTTCAAAAATACTTTGCCTGACTGTCTATACCTCCTGCAATGAATCCATAGACATTCTAGTCTATACTCAGGAGGTTACTCAGCTCCACCTAGTAAAGCATGAACTGAATATTTACACGCTACTGACTAGAGACATTCTTTGAATGAGTCTAGTCTCCAAGATTAGGCATCCCTGTTGATACCTTCCAGAACCTCATTGAACCTCTTCATGCACATCTTGCTGTGGTCCACGATGTAAAAGATAGTTATTCAGGCTTTTGACAGGTGGTCACATTGTGTTGTGATGGTGCAGTTAAAATGCCTCCATGAAAAGGCACCTACGTGATGACCATGGGTGAACACCACATATTATTCTTTCTGCTCACTTTTGTGCAATCAATACTTTCTTCCTGAGTGATGAGCTGCCCATAAAATAATTCCATATGATATTGTTGAGTTGAAATATGCAAGTGTGTCTTGAGAGTGATTTGTTTGTCTCCAAGACTAGCAATTATACAAAGATAAAAAGTAACTAAATGTAATTGTTTGAGAAACTCAGTTATATTCTGTATGGGCTCTGATTAGATTTCCATCAGCCCCTGAATGAGCCTCAGGGGCTGATGGAAATCTAATCAGAACACATACAGAATATTACTGAGTTTTTGCAAATTTTAGCAAATTCAGCCATTTCTCAATAACACTGGCACAAATATCTACTTCACACACCTTCACTGCAGTGCAAGAATTAATCTGGTGCAGTACATCCGTTCTCTTCCTTCATAAAGTAACATTGGAAAATGGGTGTTAAATTTTACTGTAAGTGGTGACACAGGAGAAACTTGGCTTTTGATTTGCTGACCTTTATTTTAGTTTACTGTTACAAAAAATTAAAGTTTTTGCAGTAATGAGCAAAAATAAAAACAAAGTATGGAGTCCCACAAGAGTCAGTTTTGGGACCTGTCCTATTTCTGGAGTTTGTAAATGACTTTGCTATAAAATACATGATGGAACTGGATGACACTAATAGTCTAATTAAATCACACAGGAAAATATGCAGGAAATGGCAACATTGGTTATGCATAGTTTGGCACAGTAGTCCAGGAACAATAAGCTCATCATAATTTCAGAAAAAACTGTGGCAGTTAACTTCAACAACACACAGAACCTCCATTCTGCAATCTTTGTTTCTACCGTTGAAGGAAAAATGTCTCAAATGTGAGTCATAAAAAAAAAAATTTAGGCTTCTCTGTTCTTGAGGATTTGGAGTTTGAGAAGCACATTAACAACCTAATTAAAAAGCTAAATAACTGTTGTTCACTTTTAGGATTCTCACTCAAAATACGTTCTGCTCATTGATGTTGACACTATACCATGGTAATACAGAGTCATTACTGATGTATGGAATTATTTAAAATACAGAAAAAGATTACAGAAAAAGATTTTCAGGGTGATAAAGTTAACAGCTTTGCTCAGTCATTCTTGGAATTAATTGGTACAGTGCAGCATTTCATTTAGTGTTGTGGTGTGGCATTTTCCTCTAAGTACAACTCTCTTCAGTTCATAACAATCACTGTGTCCACACTGTTTACACTTCACTATGGTAGGAAGGACAAGTCTAGTAATTTGTTTGCACAAGAAAACACAGTTTAGCAATCTAGCACCACAAACATCTAAAACCAAATTGGTATGACAGAAGAGAGAGATCAGAATTCGCAACATATATTATTTATTATGCAGTCACATAATGGACAATTACTGTAAATTTGCTATGAAAATTACTCTGCCATACAGAAAGAATTTAAAGATTTAGCTGGGAATGAACGAGAGAAAAATTTTAACGACTGCTGGATGGGACTCGTTGTTTACAACAAGCAGTTAGTGCTGAATTGGCAGGCATGGAGCATATGAATAAACCTGGTGATATGAACAGTAAAATTTTGGAAGCAGTACACATTATTCCATTGTCATTTGCAAACAGTTTTTGATGGAAATAAACAAGGAGTATGAAAACTATGTGAATATGATGCTGCAACATACAGGGTGTATCAGAAAGAATCATCAAATTTGAAAAAAAAGTTACTATTATCTTATCTGAGATATGTGTGTGAGGAATATACTATTGGAAAGAGAAAACTCTTGAGCTTTACATGGTTGCCTTTGGGTAGCAGCAGTGTCCACTTCAGAGCTAGTAAAAATGGTGTTGGGACAACAGAAAATGTTTTGTGTTCTGCATTTTGTGCAGGGCTTGTGAGTAATAACTGCTCAGCATGACTTTCATATTAGGTGTGATGTACATCCTCCTACAATGCAGAGTGTTAGATGATTGCATGAAAAATTCCAAGAAACAGGTTGTTTGTGTAAAGGCAAATTGCTGGGAGGTCCCAGACTGTCTGACACAGACAATGAATGCATCCACCATAATTTCACAAGGAGTTAGCAGAAATCTGTTTGTCGTGCAGCTCAACTGCTCAACATACCCCTGATGTCCATCTGGCATATGTTGAGTTGATGTTCATACATGAAATGATACAAAATTCAGCTACTGCAATCTCTTTGTGAAGATGACAATCAACAACTTTTGGAATTCTGTAATTTCATTCTTGGAAAGGTGGAGGATGACAGTTTTCTTACATGCTTAGTGTTTAGTGACAAGACAACATTCCATTTAAATGAAAAGGTGAACCATCATAATGTGAGAATATGGGGGTACAGAACAACCACACGATGCTGTACATCATGAGAGTGGCTCTCCAAAATTAAATGTATTTTGTGAAGTTTCATGGGAAAGGTATGTGGTCCATTTTTCTTTGTCAAGAACACTGTTACAGGAATCACATATCTCAATATGCTTGAGAACATTCTTTTCTCGCAGTTGGAGACTGATTCAAATGACTTCATTTACCAACTCGATTGGGCACTGCACCACTGGTTTCTGGAAGTGTGGGAATTTTTAAACCAAATGATTACTGAATGATGGATCAGTCATACTGTACCAAATAATTCAGCCTTACATTGCTGGCCCTCAAGGCCACCAGACCTGACTGTACGTGATTATTTCTTGTGGACTGATAAATAAGACTGTTTATGTGCCTCCATCACCAACAACAATGAATTAACTGAGAATGCATAACAGCAGTTGTGGAAGCTGTAACTCAAGACATGCTTGCTGTAGTGTGGGAACAATTTGAATACCACATTGACAATGCCATGCATCTCAAGGAGGGTGTACTGAACACCTATGAAAACCCTCCCAGGGGGCTCACCACTCTTTGGCAGGTTTGTGCTTGGCTGCCATGAGGCCTCAGCCTTGGCAGCATTTTTTCGCTTCTGTGCTGCATGTCTATCCTCTTGCTATTATTTTTCCTCTCCTTTGGGGAACATGTTATTGGGAATCTTATGCATTGTCTGTCACAGATGCAAGAACAGTCTCACCTTTGTTTTTCAGTTCCTCTTCCTTTCTTTGTTTCCCTTCTTCTCTTGTTCCTCCATTCTGGTGTTTGAGTTTCCTCTTTTTCTTCTTCCTCCCTGTGTGCTCCTGAAGGCTGGCCTATGAATCTGACGTGTAACAGATGACTTGGTAACACGTAATTCCCACCCCTGGGTCAACAGGTATGGTTTGCATGTACACCCTGGTACAAGCCAGACCCAGGGAGGGGTGATTATCTGAGCTGCAACCTTCCCATATTACTGATTGGTCCCTCTGTCAGGTGTTCAGGAGGTGTGACCTGAGGTGTGAACAATCACCTAAGGTGGGTGCGCCCACCTGTGAAGGGGGGCCCCCAGTTGGAAGGAGTGTGGCAGTCAGGGGAAATTTTCTCGCAATCGGCTTCTGTGAAATGTAAATGTAATGAGGCTAATGATTCAAAGAACCGTTTCACTGCACCACGGTTCCTTGTGGTCTCAAGTACTGAAGACAGCAATCCTTCATCGTGGTAAATCCATTTATTATTCGGAAAGGTGTTGATGCAATTGTCGGTCCTGTGAAATCCTGCTCTCATTTACGGAATGACACATTGCATTTGGAGACTACTGCTGATTCTCAAGCACAACAACTGTTTGCTGCCTTGCTTCTCCATAGCTACCCGGTTTGTGTTGAGGCCCATAGAATTCAGAATTCTTCCTGTGGTGCAATTTACATCAGGCTGCTTGATGGTCTAACCGAGGCCAAAATTCAGTCTTACCTCTCTGATCAAGGTGTCCTAGACATCTGTCATGTTGTAACCACGACTGGAACAGTCATGGGGTGGCCCTGAATGAAAGCACGGCAGGACCAAATGGGAGCAGCCCGCAAACAAACAAGATGGACAAAGGGAAAAGATGGACACGCACAACAGAAAACTGAGCAAGACACCAAGAACAAAACACAATAAGCAACAGGGTCACAAGCAAAAACCTCAGGAGATCAACAATGTACACTAGTATACAGAAATAAGCAAAGTAAGCAAGATGTCCGTAAGCAAGATATCGCACAAATATCAGACTCCTTCACTGAGTGAGAGGCAGGCACTTAAATACATGATAGGGTATGTCGCTATTGGCCACTGGGACCATGTGCTCCACAGTGGCACCCTCACATTATACATAGGCTAGGAGCCCTTGCCTGGTGACCCTCACACACAGTGCACCTGTGGACCAGCCGGTCAACATCGCCATCAATGCTGGGCCAATACACATGCTGGTGAGCCAAAACTGTCATGTGGGACATATCCCAGTGCCCACGGTGTAACAAACTGAGCACTTAATGCCACAAATCAGGAGGGATGATCACCCGATGGGCATCCGACTCCATGGCCAACAGCACGACATCATCAATCATGGAAAGCCTGTGGGACATGTGGCACCAGGGCCTGAAGTCAGTCCGCATCCAATGAGTAATATAGGAGAGCCACCTGTGGACTACGTGGCACAGAACCTGCCACAACATAGGGTCTCGGCGTGTAGCTGTGGCAATGTGAGCAGCTATAAGAGGCAGACCATCCAGTGCATCCCGGCGGGCAGAATTAATGTGAAAGCAGAGAACCTCCTGTTGGTCAAACACAGGATCGGGGCCTGCTGGGAGATGTGACAAAGCGTATGCATTAGCACGGTGGGTGGTGGGCTTATACTAGATGGTGTAAGTATAATTCTGTAAAAATAATGCCCAGCACTGGAGAAATTGAGCCATTCACTCAGGAAGATGAGAGTGGGATCCGAAAAGCATAACTAAGGGTTTATGGTCAGTCAGGAGGGTGAACTTTGCCCCAAAGAGAAAGGTGTAAAATTTTTGGACGGTGAACACTATCGCTAGGGCCTCCTTTTCAATCTGGGAGTAGTTCCGTTGTGCTGGGGTCAACGTCTGAGATGCATAAGCGATGGGCTGTTCTGAGCCATCAGCATTCTGACGTATGAGGACGGCCCCAATGCCGTATGCTGACGCATCAGCCGCCACAACCAAGTGGCAGTCTGGAGAGAATGGAGTAAGGAAAGGGGCGGTCTTCACCACCACCTTTAAATGAAGAAATGCCTGGTCACAGGCAGGAGTCCCATCAAAAGGTACTGCTTTGTGATACAAGTGATTGAGGGGTTGAGCAATGGAGGCAGCCTGGGGTAAGAACTTTAAGTAATAAGTAACCTTGCCCAAAATCATCTGGAGTTCAGGTAAGTCCTTGGAACAAGGAAGGGCTTCAATATCCGTGACATTATGATCCGAAGGGCAAACACCATCTTCACTATGCCAGTGGCCTAAGTATTCCACTTCCGGTTGAAAAAACAACACTTGTCCAGCCAAAAGCGTAAACCTACAAATTGCAGAGTGTGAAATAAGGTGCTGAGGTTTTGCAAATGTTCCTGGTGGGAACACATGGTGACCAAGATGTCATCCAGATAATTCACTCAGGTGGGGATAGGCTGTGTAAACTGTTGCAGGAACCACTGGAAAATGGCCGGCGCCAAAGAGACATGAAATTGAAGGTGCATGTACTTGTATAATCTGAAAGGCATGTTCATAACAAAGATGTTCTGGGAATCGGCATCCAAGGGCAACTGATGGTATGCCTCAGCCAGGTTGATCTTTGAAAAGTACTCTTCCCAACAAAGCTTGTCGAGAAGGTCTTCCTGTCAAGGAATGGGGTAAGTGTCTATGAGGGACTGAGCATTGACAGTAGCGCCAAAGTCCCCACACACCTGAAGGGACCCATTGGGTTTCTGTATGACCACCAATGGTGTCGCTCAGGCACTGCATGTCACAGGCTCCAGAACGCCAGCAGACTGAAGCCGCTCAAGTTCCTGCTTGACTGCTGGCCATAAGGGCTCAGGCCCAGAAAAAGCGAGGTTGCACATCCAGCCGAAGTGCGATGTGCACCTGAAAATCTGAAGTGCATCGGAGATCTGTTGCAAACGACGACGCAAAAGCTAAGCACAGATCGTCCAAGTCCTGAAAAGAAACAGCCATGGAAACGACCTTAAGTCCATCGGAGATTGAAAAGCCAAACAGTTGAAACGCTCCAGGGCCAAAAATATTCAAAGCTGATGGATGGTCTACAACAAATAGTGTAAGGCATTGCCTTGATGACGAACTGCCCACAAAGGGGAATGGAGCCGTCGCTGTAGGCGACCAAGTGCCAAAAGGGAGGTGACAACTCAGGAGAGCCCAGTCGGGTATATGTCACCATATTACAGGGAGACAGTGTCCCTAGTGTCGACCTGAAAACTGACATCCTCAGTGAAAAGGTGGAGTGTGAGGAAAAGCTTCCATACCAAAGGGTCATCTAGTGGGATGACTGATTGCAGAGCACATACAGTATCTTGAGACCTAGGAGGGGCAGGACTGGAGCGAATCGAGTGACTATGACAAACCAATCAGATGTGGACCTCCTTGTCTCACAGTGTGCATGTTTTCCAGTGGTGGGGACAATCAGCTTGAGAATGTGCGGTACAGCACTGTGGGCAAGATGGAAATGGGCTGTGCGACTGGTGACGAGGGGTGACCGGAGGTGCCAATGCCATAAAGACGTCGGACAAAAAGGAGTCCCAATGGTGCTGATTGCTGTTGGCTGGGCCATGTTGATGTCGTGAGGGTGGAACCCACTGTGGCGCATCGATAGCTGCCACTTGCGGCCACGCCATGAGATGCTCGTTAGCCGCCTGAGCAATTTCTAATGAGTGGGCAATGCAGAGAATTTCTTCCAAGGAGGGGTTATCGAGTTTCAACATCGCAGTGCGGACCTCAGGATCAGCAGCCAGCCTAACCACCACATCCTGGATCAGGGAGACCATATACGAATACTTACACTGGTGCACGTAAAATTGCACCGACGGCTGAGACCCTACAAGTCAGTGACCCAGGAACAATACGATTAACCAGGCAGTTTATGGTACTTGTGGAACTCCAGCCGAGAGGCGACCACATGGTAGCGTTGTGAATAATAGTTTGTCAGCAAAAGGCATTTCTCAAGGAAAGAGAGAGCCACAGGATCAGACAATGGTGCCAACTTGCAGAGAAGATAGAAAATGTCTGGGGAGGCCAAAGAGAAAAACAACGATTGCTGCAAGGAGTCATCCGTGACTTGAAAAGCCGTGAAATCTTGTTTCAGCCAATGCATGTATGTTTCCCAGTCTTCTTTAGCATCATTAAATGCGGGGGAACGACTGCTGATGTGGGAAAGCATCAGGCACCCGAGGACTCGGAAGCTGTTGTGGTAGAGCGGCCCTTGCATCAACTTTGTCCGTTAGCAACTGCAGCAACTACTGTAAGCTGTCTAACTGGAGGCGCTGCTGCTGCTGCATGAGCTGCTGCTGTTGCTCCAGAAGACAGACCAACTTCTCCTCCATGCATGCTAACAACTACAACTGTTTACCTTGTCGCCAAAAATGTAAACGCAACCAGAACGGTCGCAGGGTGGCAGTGAACGAAAGCACAGTGGGACTGAACAGGAGTAGCCCACTAACAAACAAGATGGACAACAGGAAAGGATGGACACACAAAGCAACAGATGACCAAGCAAGACACCAAGAACAACAACACGCAAGAAGCAACATTGTCACAAGCGAAAACCTCACGAGATCAACAATGTCCACTAGTACACAGAAATAAGCAAAGTAAACATGATGTCTGTAAGTGAGATATCGAGAGACTCGTGCGAATATCAGACTGCCTCACTGAGTGAGAGGCAGGCACTTCAAAACATGATAGAGGACGTTGCTATTGGCCGCTGGGACCACGTGCTCCAAAGTGGCACCCTCACATTATATGTGGGCCAGGCGCGCAAGCAGCCATGACTTACACCATGATGGCTGCAGAGGCCTCTAATGGTAATAGAGGTCCATGCCGTCTGGCGCGGATTCATAACCTGTGGTGCTCGGTACCAGACATCGTGTAACGTAAAAGGTAGATTCCTCCTTAGTGCCCACCCACTTCTCTTTATCTCACCTTTGACAGAGTGGTGCTTGCATCCAAGATCAAAGCAGGCTATGAAATTATCACAGTCCAACTGTACATTCCAAACCCAATGTGCTGCTACCAGTGTCATCATTTCAACCACATTAGAATGGCTTGTTGACATCTAGCCAAATATGTGACCTATGGTAGGGGTGCACATGAGGGTGATTTTCTGCCTTCTTCTCCCCACTCTCAACTGCAATGGCGGCCATGCCGCCTCCTCTCGGGATTGTCCCATGTATCTTGATGAGTGGGCTGTCCAAGAGATCCAGGTAAAGGAAAATGTGCTTTACCCAGTCGCTCGCAAGTTACTGTCTAGTTGCAAACTCTGTGTTCTCCCGTCTGGCACCTATAGTTCTGTTCTTGTTACTCCTTGCTCCATGAAGGACATGGCCATGCAGAAATGTGACCTCAGATTCATCTCTGAGGTTGTTAAATCACCCAGCGTCAAGATAGCATCACCATGCCCCCATCCAGCTGTGCAACAACATGTAAAACTCTAGACTCAAGGAGCGAGCCATCATCTACACAACCGGTAGGCCGGAAAGGACTGAAAGAGTTCTCCCAGGTAGACTTCCTCTGTCCCTCCAGCCAAACAACAACTGAGTCTTCCTCTAACCAGAAAGGCTCAAAGAAGTCCACCAAAGGTAAACGGTCTTCTCCTTTGCCAACTCGAAGATCCTCTTTGACGATGTCACCTCATGGTACCTTAGCCCAGCCAGCATCTGTATCGTCAGTGCACACCATCTACCGTTGTTCAGCGTTGGACTCCACAGACTGACCGCACAAGCAAGCCAATGCTTCTGTCCCCTTAGTAGCGACCCTACACAGGGTGTCACTCAGCGGCCGCCAAGTTGACCCCCCCCTACATCTGTTCCTCCTCATGACTGCCTCCACTGAAACGTTCGCAGCCTTCGGTCCCACAAAAATGATTTACGGCTGCTTTTAACAACACAGCATCCTCTTGTACTCCACCTTCAGGAAACAAAATTGCACCCTCACGACTACTTTGAGCTTTCACATTACTTACCAATTCGGTTTGACCTTCCCTCTGAGGTCGGAATTCCATCTCAAGGGGGCGTCATGCTGCTCATTAGGGATGACATTCTTCGTCAACCCATCTCCCTGACAGCCGGTCTTCAAGCTGTTGCAGTTCGCCTTTTCCTTTCCTACCTGAACTTTTCCCTCTGTACCATTTATGTCCCTCCATCATTCGATGTCACCAGAGGAAACCTCCTCCAGCTTATTGGGCAACTACCTCCCCCATATTTGCTACTCAATGACTTTAATGTGCATCATCCCCTTTGGGGTTCTCCCAGGACCTGTCAGAGAGGTGCCCTCTTGGCTGAACTTCTTAACCAACTGAACCTCTTTTTTCCTTAACATTGGAGCACCCACACTTTCCTTTCCGACTCCTCACACACCTCTTCCCATTTGGACCTATTGCCCATCGTCTTGAGTGGTCTGTTCTTTCTGACACCTACTCGAGCGACCATTTCCCATGTAATCTCCATTTTCTGGCTCCTACCTCATCCGCATGCAAGCCCAAATGGCAGCTTACTAAAGCTGACTGGCAGCTTTAGTCCTCCCTGGTGACTTTTGAAGAACAAGATTTCCTGAGTTGTGATGACCAGATGGAACATCTCACAAACGTTATCCGTACTGCTGCAGAATATTCCATTTCTTGCACTTCCCCTTTACCATGTTGTGTTCCAGCCACTTGGTGTACTGAGGTATGCTCCGACGCAATTCATGCATGGAGATGTGCTCTCCACATTTTTAACTGTCATCCTATGATGGCGAACTTTATTTATTATAAATAGATGCATGAAAAGTGTCATTGCACTCTTTGGGATAGCAAAAGAGCTAGATGGATTTCATTCACTAATTCTTTTAACAGTTCCATCCCTTCCTCTGTCATGTGGGCCAACCTTAATGGCTCTCTGGGACCGAGATCCATTCTCCAATTTCTGGCCTGACAGTAGCAGATAATGTCATCGTGGACCCTACTGCTATCTCCAACACATTGGGGTGCCATTTTGCGGAAGTTTTGAACTCTTCCCACTATTACCCTGCCTTCCTCCATTGGAAACAAGAGTGGAGGAGGCTTGGCCGATACTCTTTTCTTCTCCGAATTGTGAGTACTACAATGCCATACAATGCCACCTTTACTATGAGAGAGCTAGATCTTGCTCTTAGTACATCCCAGTCCTCTGCCCCAGGGCCATAAAACATCCACATTCAGATGTTGCAGCACCTTTCTCTTGTGGGCAATCACTTTCTGCTTAACATGTACAACGATGTCTGGGCGGAGGGCACATTTCCCAGATGCTGGTGTGAAGCCATCATCATAGGTGTACCTAAGTCCGGTAATGACAAAAACTTTCCTTGTAACTACCACCCTATCTATCTTACCAGCTGTGTTTGCAAGGCGATGGGATGTATTATTCATGCCCAGCTGGTATGCTGACTCGAGTCTTGCAATTTACTGACAAATGCACAGTGTGGATTTTGAACATGGCATTCTGCAGCTGACCATCTTGTTACTTTGTCCACCCATGTCATGAATGGTTTTCTGCAGAAATCCCAGACTGTGGCAGTGTTTTTTCGATTTGCAGAAGGCCTGCGACACCTGCTAGAGAACTGGTATCCTCTGTACTCTTTACACGTGGGGCTTCTGCGGCTGCTTACCCTGTTTCCTTGACGCATTTTTAAAACACCAAGTTTTCAAGGTGGGTGTGGGTTCTGCCTTGTCGGACACCTTTGTCCAGGAAAACAGTGTGTTTCAGGGTTCCGTCCTGAACGTCATCCTCTTTGCTATCACCATTACCCTATAATGGCCTGTCATCCGCCAGCCATCTCCGGCTCCCTTTTTGTTGATGATTTTGCCATCTATGTAGTTCTCCATGGACCTGCCTTGCTGAGCAGTGTCTTCAGCAATGTCTGGATCATTTTACTCCTGGAGCATCAACAATGGCTTTCACTTTTCTGCTGACAAAACTGTCTGTATGAATTTCTGACAATGAAAATACAAATGTTTTATTCTGCCGTTGAGCATATTTACATGAAATTTGTGTCATCAGTGTTTACATAATAATAATAATAATAATAATACCTGTGGAGACCTGGGAAAAGAATAGGCCTCTGGTATGTTCTGCCAGTCATAAAAGGCGACGAAAAGAACAAACCACTAATAAGGCTAACCCCCCTTTTAGTGTGATTAGTTGGTTCAGGACAGAACTAATGAAGCCTCGGACAAGCGCTGTCATGGTCGGGGATGACGCTTGAACCCTATGCCCGTCCACAATGGTAACGACACTGCTAGCCACATGGAAAATGATTTAAATCCAAATAGAGGTGTTTTGCAGGATATGCTTCCTGCAACCACTCTAGAAGGAAAACAAAGACAGAGGATGAGAAGGTCAGATGAAGTTAACCGACACCTCATGTTCTCTTATTACCAAGCAACAAACTTAGGAACCAACACAACTGGATACAGATCACAAGTATACACATCATTTATTACCAGATACCCAGAATTAAAATTTTTAACAGAACAACGATTAGCTGATCAGCTTCATGTAGTAATAAAAAAACAGGATACCCCAGTCAGAATTAGAAAACATCAAACAACAAGTACAACAAATACTGGAACAAAATAATGTGCAATCAGTAGAAGAAAATACAGTAATGGACTCAAACATCCCAGAGCAAACAAATAAAGAACAACACGCATCAATTAAACAATCAGAGGAAAACGAAATCTTAAAACTGCCACCAGAACAGGCACAAATAGAACACAAAGTGACACACATGTTAGATATAGAAGAAAAATTTCAGCTGACAAAGACACAAATACAGACATTAGACCATTCTTGCATAGACCACCAAATAACACACAAGTCAAAACTACAATAATAACTATCAACACAATCATACACAACAAAATAGACGAAAACACAACTATGGAAGAGTTACAACTACTGGTTTATATAGGAGCACTCACTACACTAAATATACACACTAGGCAGAGATCAGAACCAACCAACACACAGAAGAATCCCACAAAACCAGCATGGCAACACAGGCTACAGATCAGAATAGAAAAACTGAGAAAAGACATCAGACAGCTAACACAATTTATAAGAAACGAAATATCAGACAAAAAACGAAAAAGGTTAGGTAAAATCTCACAACAAGAAGCGATAGTGCAATTAGATGAAAAGAAGCAGAAATTACAAGCATTCAACACAAAACCAAAGAAATTTTATCAGACAGTAGATAACACACACATTAAAATAGACAATCCACCAAACATAACAGACATGGAACACTTCTGGAGTAACATATGGTCAAACCCGGTACAACATAACATGCATGCACGGTGGATAAAAGCAGAAACAGACACATACAAGATGATACCACAAATGCCTGAAGTGATAATTTTGCAACATGAAGTCACCCTAGCAATTAATTCGACGCACAATTGGAAAGCCCCTGGAAAAGATAAAATAGCAAATTTCTGGCTAAAGAAGTTCACCTCAACACATTCACATCTAACTAAATTATTTAACATATCTAACAACACATACCGAACGAAAGTGATGGCAGGTCGATAGACACACAAACAAACACAAACATACACATGAAATTCAAGCTTTCGCAACAAACTGTTGCCTCATCAGGAAAGAGGGAAGGAGAGGGAAAGACAAAAGGATGTGGGTTTTAAGGGAGAGGGTAAGGAGTCGTTCCAATCCCGGAAGCGGAAAGACTTACCTTAGGGGGAAAGAAGGGGTATACACTCACACTCACACACACACACACAAATCCATCCGCACATACACAGACACAAGCAGACATTTGTAAAGGCAAAGAGTTTGGGCAGAGATGTCAGTCGAGGCAGAAGTACAGAGGCAAAGATGTTTTTGAAAGACAGGTGAGGTATGAGCGGCGGCAAGTTGAAATTAGCGGAGATTGAGGCCTGGCGGGTAATGAGAAGAGAGGATATGCTGAAGGGCAAGTTTCCATCTCCGGAGTTCTGACAGGTTGGTATTAGTGGGAAGTATCCAGATAACCCGGACGGTGTAACACTGTGCCAAGATGTGCTGGCTGTGCACCAAGGCATGTTTAGCCACAGGGTGATCCTCATTACCAACAAACACTGTCTGCCTGTGTCCATTCATGCGAATGGACAGTTTGTTGCTGGTCATTCCCACATGTAGGCAGGTCAGTTGGAAAATCACGTGGGTGCTTTCACACGTGGCTGTGCCTTTGATCGTGTACACCTTCCGGGTTACAGGACTGGAGTAGGTGGTGGTGGGAGGGTGCATGGGACAGGTTTTACACCGAAGGCGGATACAAGGGTAGGAGCCAGAGGGTAGAGAAGGTGGTTTGGGGATCTCATAGGGATGAACTAAGAGGTTACGAAGGTTAGGTGGACGGCAGAAAGACACTCTTGGTGGAGTGGGGAGGATTTCATGAAGGATGGATCTCATTTCAGGGCAGGATTTGAGGAAGTCGTATCCCTGCTGGAGAGCCAAATTCAGAGTCTGATCCAGTCCCGGAAAGTATCCTGTCACAAGTGGGGTGCTTTTGGGGTTCTTATGTGGGAGGTTCTGGGTTTGAGGAGATGAGGACGTGGTTCTGGTTATTTGCTTCTGTACCAGGTCGGGAGGGTAGTTGCGGGATGCGAAAGCTGCTTTCAGGTTGCTGGTGTAATGGTTCAGGAATTCTGGACTGGAGCAGATTCATTTGCCACGAAGACCTAGGCTGTAGGGAAGGGACTATTTGATGTGGAATGGGTGGCAGCTGTCATAATGGAGGTACTGTTGCTTGTTGGTGGGTTTGATGTGGACGGTCATGTGAAGCTGGCCATTGGACAGGTGGAGGTCAACGTCAAGGAAAGTAGCATGGGATTTGGAGTAGGACCAGGTGAATCTAATGGAACCAAAGGAGTTGAGGTTGGAGAGGAAATTCTGGAGTTCTTCTTCACTGCGAGTCCAGATCATGAAGATGTCATCAATAAACCTATACCAAACTTTGGGTTGGCAGGCCTGGGTAACCAGGAAGGCTTCCTCTAAGCGACCCATGAATAGGTTGGCGTACGAGGGGGCCATCTTGGTGCCCATGGCTGTTCCCTTTAATTGTTGGTATGTCTGGCCTTCGAAAGTGAAGAAGTTGTGGGTCAGGATGAGGCTGGCTAAGGTAATGAGGAAAGAGGTATTTGGTAGGGTGGCAGGTGATTGGCGTGAAAGGAAGTGCTCCATCGCAGCGAGGGCCTGGACGTGCGGTATATTTGTGTATAAGGAAGTGGCATCAATGGTTACAAGGATGGTTTCCGGGGATAACAGACTGGGTAGGGATTCCAGGCGTTCGAGAAAGTGGTTGGTGTCTTTGATGAAGGATGGGAGACTGCATGTAATGGGTTGAAGGTGTTGATCTACGTAGGCAGAGATACATTCTGTGGGGGCTTGGTAGCCAGCTACAATGGGACAGCTGGGATGATTGGGTTTGTGAATTTTAGGAAGAAGGTAGAAGGTAGGGGCGTGTGGTGTTGGTAGGGTCAGGAGGTTGATGGAGTCAGGTGAAAGGTTTTGTAGGGGGCCTAAGGTTCTGAGGATTCCTTGAAGCTCTGCCTGGACATCAGGAATGGGATTGCCTTGGCAAACTTTGTATGTAGTGTTATCTGAAAGCTGACGCAGTCCCTCAGCCACATACTCCCGACGATCAAGTACCATGGTAGTGGAACCCTTGTCTGCCGGAAGAATGACAATGGATCGGTCAGCCTTCAGATCACGGATAGCCTGGGCTTCAGCAGTGGTGATGTTGGGAGTAGGATTAAGGTTTTTTAAGGAGGATTGAGAGACAAGGCTGGAAGTCAGAAATTCCTGGAAAGTTTGGAGAGGGTGATTTTGAGGAAGAGGAGGTGGGTCCCGCTGTGACGGAGGACGGAACTGTTCAAGGCAGGGTTCAATTTGGATAGTGTCTTGGGGAGTTGGACCATTAGGAGTAGGATTAGGATCATTTTTCTTCTTGGCAAAGTGATATTTCCAGCAGAGAGTACGGGTGTAGGACAGTAAATCTTTGACAAGGGCTGTTTGGTTGAATCTGGGAGTGGGGCTGATGGTGAGGCCTTTGGATAGGACAGAGGTTTCGGATTGGGAGAGAGGTTTGGAGGAGAGGTTAACTACTGAATTAGGGTGTTGTGGTTCCAGATTGTGTTGACTGGAATTTTGAGGTTTTGGGGGGAGTGGAGCTGGAAGTGGGAGATTGAATAGATGGGAGAGACTGGGTCTGTGTGCAATGAGAGGAGGTTGAGGTTTGCTTTAAAGGTTGTGAAGGGTGAGTGAGTTGCCTTTCCGGAGGTGGGAAACCAGGAGATTGGATAGTTTTTTGAGGTGGAGGGTGGCATGCTGTTCTAAAAAAGATCAGTGATGTGGGAAAAACGGAAATGGAAAAAAGGCGAATGTTATTGGAACTAGCCGAAATGGATGTTTAATAGCTGAAAGGAACTGTTTGTGAACTGGAAACGGTGGATTTTGTAGCAGCAGTATTGCTGAAAGCGGAAGAAAAAAAATTTTTTGGTTATGGTTTGGAAGTGGGTTACGTATTATTGAGTATATATAGGCGGGATAAAATTGTATGGTAGATTCGGTAAAGAGGAGAAGGTGAATACAAAGTGAAACTACTTGCAAAAACAGAAAGAGAAAATAAGATGACAGGAAAGATTTCGAAATGCAACAGAGACAATAACAAACGTAATTGTTGGGTTCAAATTAATAATATGAATATAATAGAGGGAAACATTCCACGTGGAAAAACATATCTAAAAACACAGATGATGTGACTTACTGAACAAAAGTGCTGGCAGGTCGATAGACACACAAACAAACACAAACATACACATACACATGAAATTCAAGCTTTCGCAACAAACTGTTGCCTCATCAGGAAAGAGGGAAGGAGAGGGAAAGACGAAAGGATGTGGGTTTTAAGGGAGAGGGTAAGGAGTCCTTCCAATCCCGAGAGCGGAAATACTTACCTTAGGGGGAAAGAAGCGGTATACACTCGCACTCACACTCACATATTCATCCGCACATACACAGACATAAGCAGACATCTGTAAAGGCAAAGAGTTTGGGCAGAGATGTCAGTCGAGGCGGAAGTACAGAGGCAAAGATGTTGTTGAAAGACAGGTGAGGTATGAGCGGCGGCAAATTGAAATTAGCGGAGATTGAGGCCTGGCGGGTAACGAGAAGAGAGGATATACTGAAGGGCAAGTTCCCATCTCCGGAGTTCTGACAGGTTGGTGTTAGTGGGAAGTATCCAGATAACCCGGACGGTGTAACACTGTGCCAAGTTGTGCTGGCCGTGCACCAAGGCATGTTTAGCCACAGGGTGATCCTCATTACCAACAAACACTGTCTGCCTGTGTCCATTCATGCGAATGGACAGTTTGTTGCTGGTCATTCCCACATAGAAAGCTTCACAGTGTAGGCAGGTCAATTGGTAAATCACGTGGGTGCTTTCACATGTGGCTCTGCCTTTGATCGTGTACACCTTCCAGGTTACAGGACTGGAGTAGGTGGTGGTGGCAGGGTGCATGGGACAGGTTTTACACCGGGGGCAGTTACTAGGAGCCAGAGGGTAGGGAAAGTGGTTTGGGGATCTCATAGGGATGAACTGAGAGGATACGAAGGTTAGGTGGACAGCGGAAAGACACTCTTGGTGGGGTGGGGAGGATTTCATGAAGGATGGATCTCATTTCAGGGCAGGATTTGAGGGAGTCGTATCCCTGCTGGAGAGCCACATTCAGAGTCTGATCCAGTCCCGGAAAGTATCCTGTCACAAGTGGGGCACTTTTGGGGTTCTTCTGTGGCGAGCTCCACACGTCCATCCACATCAAACCCACCAACAAGCAACAGTACCTCCATTATGACAGCTGCCACCCATTCCACATCAAACGGTCCCTTCCCTACAGCCTAGGTCTTCGTGGCAAATGAATCTGCTCCAGTCCGGAATCCCTCAACCATTACACCAACAACCTGAAAGCAGCTTTCGCATCCCGCAACTACCCTCCCGTCCTGGTACAGAAGCAAATAACCAGAGCCACTTCCTCATCCCCTCAAACCCAGAACCTCCCACAGAAGAACCACAAAAGTGCCCCACTTGTGACACGATACTTTCCGGGACTGGACCAGACTCTGAATGTGGCTCTCCAGCAGGGATACGACTTCCTCAAATCCTGCCCTGAAATGAGATCCATCCTTCATGAAATCCTCCCCACTCCACCAAGAGTGTCTTTCTGCCGTCCACCTAACCTTCGTAACCTCTTAGTCCATCCCTATGAGATCCCCAAACCACATCCCCAACGCTCTGGCTCCTACCATTGTAACTGCCCCCAGTGCAAAACCTGTCCCATGCACCCTCCCACCACCACCTACTCCAGTCCTGTAACCTGGAAGGTGTACACGATCAAAGACAGAGCCACGTGTGAAAGCACCCACGTGATTTACCAACGGACCTGCCTACACTGTGAAGCTTTCTATGTGGGAATGACCAGCAACAAACTGCCCGTTCGCATGAATGGACACAGGCAGACAGTGTTTGTTGGTAATGAGGATCACCCTGTGGCTAAACATGCCTTGGTGCACGGCCAGCACATCTTGGCACAGTATTACACCGTCCGGGTTATCTGGATACTTCCCACTAATACCAACCTGTCAGAACTCCGGAGATGGGAACTTGCCCTTCAGTATATCCTCACTTCTCGTTACCCACCAGGCCTCAATCTCCGCTAATTTCAATTTGCCGCCACTCATACCTCACCTGTCTTTCAACAACATCTTTGCCTCTGTACTTCTGCCTCGACTGACATCTCTGCCCAAACTCTTTGCCTTTACAAATGTCTGCTTGTGTCTGTGTATGTGCGGATGGAAATATGTGTGTGTGCGAGTGTATACCTGTCCTTTCTTCCCCCTAAGGTAAGTCTTTCCGCTCCCGGGATTGGAATGACTCCTTACCCTCTCCCTTAAAACCCACATCCTTTCAACTTTCCCTCTCCTTCCCTCTTTCCTGATGAGGCAACAATTTGTTGTGAAAGCTTGAATTTCATGTGTATGTTTGTGTTTGTTTGTGTGCCTATCGACCTGGCAGCACTTTCGTTAAGTAAGTCACATCATCTGTGTTTTTTTCTTCCGCTTTCAACAATACTGCTGCTACAAAATCCACCGTTTCCAGTTCACAAACAGTTCCTTTCTCCTATTAGACAGCCATTTCGACTAGTTCCAATAACTTTCGCCTTTTTTCCATTTCCGTTTTTCCCACATCACTGACTTTTTTTAGCCGCTTCCCACAGGTTTTAATGTCATTATTTCTTCGTCAGACAATTGTTAGCCTCATTTTCACAATCTGCCACCACAAAACCACTCCTTTTAATACATTTACATGCAGTTTTTTCGAAACTTTCCCGAATTGCTCCACCCTTTAATGTGTTTGGCGGCAACACAACCACATAACCTTTGTGCACATCGTTGTCTACCAACCTAAGTTCACCACAGGATCAACAAGCCCAGCTATAACCAACACCTTTTCGCCTTTTCTCACACCAGATCTCCAGTTGCTTTCTAGTTCGCCTTATCTCTCGCCATATATTTTTATTTTCATTTGCATTTCAGCCACATGTTACACTTTCCACCTTCTAATACCATGTCACACTCACAACGTCCCCACAACGACCCCATTAAGTTTTATTTACATTCCCTCCGGAAACATGCCTTCGCCCTAGCCAGATTACATTCCCATATTTTATTTTCTCAGGCTTGTCTGACATTTGGCATTATCCCCAAAGGCCTCACACTTAACTTTCCCATCTCTGGCTGTAATCCTTCTTTCCATCAGTCCCTATACCAATTCCAAACTGAACAATCCATTGCCCTCACCCACCTAATCCTTCACCTACACATCAACTCAGCCAATGAACACACCTGTCAACTCCTATCCTTAATAAAAGTCCTCAATCTTTCCTCTCGCACATCCACATCGGCTGTTCAGAGCATCCTCCTACAGGCCTATCGCAAATTAGAACAGCATGCCACCCTCCACCTCAAAAAACTATCCAATCTCCTGGTTTCCCACCTCCGGAAAGGCAACTCACTCACCCTTCACAACCTTTAAAGCAAACCTCAATCTCCTCTCATTGCACACAGACCCAGTCTCTCCCATCTATTCAATCTCCCACTTCCAGCTCCACTCCCCCCAAAACCTCAAAATTCCAATCAACACAATCTGGAACCACAACACCCTAATTCAGTAGTTAACCTTTCCTCCAAACCTCTCTCCCAATCCGAAACCTCTGTCCTATCCAAAGGCCTCACCATCAGCCCCACTCCCAGATTCAACCAAACAGCCCTTGTCAAAGATTTACTCTCCTACACCCGTACTCTCTGCTGGAAATATCACTTTGCCAAGAGGAAAAATGATCCTAATCCTACTCCTAATGGTCCAGCTCCCCAAGGCACTATCCAACTTGAACCCTGCCTTGAACAGTTCCGTCCTCCGTCACAGCGGGACCCACCTCCTCTTCCTCAAAATCACCCTCTCCAAACTTTCCAGGAATTTCTGACTTCCAGCCTTGTCTCTCAATCCTTCTTAAAAAACCTTAATCCTACTCCCAACATCACTACTGCTGAAGCCCAGGCTATCCGTGATCTGAAGGCTGACCGATCCATTGTCATTCTTCCGGCAGACAAGGGTTCCACAACCGTGGTACTTGATTGTCAGGAGTATGTGGCTGTGGGACTGCGTCAGCTTTCAGATAACACTACATACAAAGTTTGCCAAGGTAATCCCATTCCTGATGTCCAGGCAGAGCTTCAAGGAATCCTCAGAACCTTAGGCCCCCTACAAAACCTTTCACCTGACTCCATCAACCTCCTGACCCCACCAACACCCCGCACCCTAAAATTCACAAACCCAATCATCCCAGCCATCCCATTGTAGCTGGCTACCAAGCCCCCACAGAACGTATCTCTGCCTACGTAGATCAACACCTTCAACCCATTACATTCAGTCTCCCATCCTTCATCAAAGACACCAACCACTTTCTCGAACGCCTGGAATCCCCACCCAGTCTGTTATCCCCGGAAACCATCCTTGTAACCATTGATGCCACTTCCTTATACACAAATATACCGCACGTCCAGGCCCTCGCTGTGATGGAGCACTTCCTTTCACGCCAATCACCTGCCACCCTACCAAATACCTCTTTCCTCATTACCTTAGCCAGCTTCATCCTGACCCACAATTTCTTCACTTTCGAAGGCCAGACACACCAACAATTAAAGGGAACAGCCATGGGCACCAGGATGGCCCCCTCGTATGTCAACCTATTCATGGGTCACTTAGAGGAAGCCTTCCTGGTTACCCAGGCCTGCCAGCCCAAAGTTTGGTACAGATTTATTGATTAAATCTTCATGATTTGGACTCACAGTGAAGAAGAACTCCAGAATTTCCTCTCCAACCTCAACTCCTTTGGTTCCATTAGATTCACCTGGCCCTACTCTAAATCCCATGCCACTTTCCTTGACGTTGACCTCCACCTGTCCAATGGCCAGCTTCACACGTCCGTCCACGTCAGACCCACCAACAAGCAACAGTACCTCCATTATGACAGCTGCCACCCATTCCACATCAAATGGTCTCTTCCCTACAGCCTAGGTCTTCGTGGCAAATGAATCTGCTCCAGTCCGGAATCCCTGAAGCATTACACCAGCAACCTGAAAGCAGCTTTCGCATCCCGCAACTACCCTCCCGACCTGGTACAGAAGCAAATAACCAGAGCCACTTCCTCATCCCCTCAAACCCAGAACCTCCCACAGAAGAACCCCAAAAGTGCCCCACTTGTGACAGGATACTTTCCGGGACTGGATCAGACTCTGAATTTGGCTCTCCAGCAGGGATACGACTTCCTCAAATCCTGCCCTGAAATGAGATCCATCCTTCATGAAATCCTCCCCACTCCACCAAGAGTGTCTTTCTGCCGTCCACCTAACCTTCATAACCTCTTAGTTCATCCCTATGAGATCCCCAAACCACCTTCTCTACCCTCTGGCTCCTACCCTTGTAACCGCCCCTGGTGTAAAACCTGTCCCATGCACCCTCCCACCACCACCTACTCCAGTCCTGTAACCCGGAAGGTGTACACGATCAAAGGCAGAGCCACGTGTGAAAGCACCCACGTGATTTACCAACTGTCCTGCCTACACTGTGAAGCTTTCTATGTGGGAATGACCAGCAACAAACTGTCCATTCGCATGAATGGACACAGGCAGACAATGTTTGTTGTTAATGAGGATCACCCTGTGGCTAAACATGCCTTGGTGCACGGCCAGCACAACTTGGCACAGTGTTACACTGTCCGGGTTATCTGGATACTTCCCACTAATACCAACCTGTCAGAACTCCGGAGATGGGAACTTGCCCTCAGTATATCCTCTCTTCTCGTTACCCGCCAGGCCTCAATCTCCGCTAATTTCAATTTGCCGCCGCTCATACCTCACCTGTCTTTCAACAACATCTTTGCCTCTGTACTTCCGCCTCGACTGACATCTCTGCCCAAACTCTTTGCCTTTACAAATGTCTGCTTGTGTCTGTGTATGTGCGGATGGAAATGTGTGTGTGCGAGTGTATACCTGTCCTTTCTTCCCCCTAAGGTAAGTCTTTCCGCTCCCGGGATTGGAATGACTCCTTACCCTCACCCTTAAAACCCACAGCCGTTCGTCTTTCCCTCTCCTTCCCTCTTTCCTGATGAGGCAACAGTTTGTTGCGAAAGCTTGAATTTCATGTGTATGTTTGTGTTTGTTTGTGTGTCTATCGACCTGCCAGCACTTTCGTTTGGTAAGTCACATCATCTGTGTTTTTAGATATATTTTTCCCACGTGGAATGTTTCCCTCTATTGTATTCATATCATTAAATTATTCAGCAGTTACATTGCAGACCCATACTCATTCCCTGATACACTCACACATGGAATAACTTATGTGAAATTTAAAGATCAAGCAGACACATCAAACCCATCTAAATATCTACCAACAATATACAAAATATTGACTTCAGTCATTACACAGAAAGTAATGACACATACAACACAGAACAAAATTATAAATGAAGAACAAAAATGCTGTTGCAAAGGAGCACGAGGATGTAAAGAGTAACTGATAATAGATGCAGAGGTGACATATCAAGCTAAAACTAAACAAAGGTCACTACACTACGCATACATTGATCCCCCCTGCGGGTCCGGGGATTAGAATAGGCCCGCGGTATTCCTGCCTGTCGTAAGAGGCGACTAAAAGGAGTCCATCCCCCTCACGGGGGTAGTTCGCGCCTGCGTCCGGAGACGGACGGTTCCACGACCTATCATCGTGGTCCTTTTGGTTTTTTCACTTCTCGTTTCTTCCTTCCCTTTGTTGGTTCCTTTCTTTGCTCTTCTCCACCTCACTGTCTTCCTTACTCTTTCCCTTGCCTTCTCCTTGCCTTCTCATTGCCTTTTTCTCCTTGCCTTCTCATTGCCTTTTTCTCCTTGCCTTCTCATTGCCTTCTTCCCCTTGCTTTCTCATTGCCTTCTTCTCCTTGCCTTCTCTGGTCTCCGCCTCGGCGTTTGAGACAGTCTGTCCTCTTTCTCCCTCTCTCTCTTCTTTTTCCTCTTCTTCCTTCCTCCCTGTGCGTGCCTGAAGGCCGACCCACGCGTTCGCACGCGTAGCCGGTGACGGGGTAACGCGTAAGTCCCCGCCCTGGGTAGACATGTAAGGCACGCACGTACCCCCTGGTAAAGGCCAGGCCCGGGGAGGGGTGATTGCCTGAGCTGATACCTTCTGACCATGCCGATTGGTCCCTCCGTCTGTTTCTCGGGAGGTGTGACCTGAGGTGTAAACATTCACCTAAGGCAGGAGTGCCCTCTGAGAGGGTCCCCACAAGGAAGGAGCGCGCCATCGGAGACGCTGGCAATCATGGGGGATTCCTCCGCAATGGATTCTACTCCATCTCTTTCGACTTCGACCCAAAAATGGAAACGTGACCAGCCAACAGTGACAAAAGTACTACCGCCTGCCCCACAGTTCCTCGTAGTTTCTCGAACTGAGGACGGAAAGGATTTTTCCTCTGTCAACCCTTTCGTTATTCAGAAGGGCGTAGATGCCATAGCCGGATCTGTCAAATCCTGTACCAGGTTGCGTAACGGCACCTTATTACTAGAAACTGAGAATGCCTTTCAGGCACAAAAACTGCTTCGGGCCACCCTCCTGTACACGTTCCCTGTCCGGGTGGAGGCCCACCGAACTTTGAATTCGTCTCGTGGTGTGGTCTATACTGGCTCCCTCGACGGATTGACTGACGAGGAGCTTCAATCATTCCTCGCTGAGCAGGGCGTGACGGCTGTCCATAGGGTCATGAAAAAGGTCAACAATGACCTTGTACCGACCCGGACAATTTTCTTGACCTTCGATAGTGTTAAGCTGCCATCGCGCATCAAGGCGGGCTACGAGGTTATTTCTGTTCGCCCCTATATCCCGACACCTACGCGCTGCTACCAGTGTCAGCGTTTCAATCACACTCGACAGTCTTGTTCCAATGCGGCTAAATGTGTCACCTGTGGCAGGGATGCCCATGAGGGTGTGAACTGTCAGGGTGACCATGCCGCATCCTCCCGCGACTGTCATGTCTATAAGGAAGAACGCTGTATCCAGGAAATTCGGGTCAAAGAGAAAGTTTCCACCTCGGGTGCTCGCAAGCTATTGGCTAGTAGGAAGCCCACGCTGCTCCCAGCGGGGAAATACAGTACTGTCCTCGCCTCTCCTCGGACTACCCGGGAGGTAGCAACCCAGACATGCGATCTGACCTTCAGCACCACGGTCGTCCGTTCGGCCAGTGCTAAGATCGCGCGGTCGACGTCTCCTCTTCCTCCCATCACCCCACAGACACGAGCACCTTCTTCAGCTTCTGCTAAGACGAAGATACCGAAGTCAGATGCACGGGCCTTCAAGAAGGAACCATCCCGTGCAGACTTCCTCCGTACCTCGACCTCCCAGCCTTCGGCCGGTACTTCCACTACACGTCCTTCCAAAAAGGCGCATAGGAAGCACAGTTCTCCTTCTCCGCCACGGCGCATTTCTTCTCCTGCGCCACCCAGCGGTTGCCGCCCCAGGCCGTCATCCGTTTCGCCTGGCCGCACCGCTGATCGCCGTACATCTGGCCGTTCACTGGCGGAGGAAGCTCCCCCTTCCAGCCATCCTCCCGAGATGGCCGATGACCCTATAGACCCAATGGACGATGACTGTCCGCCTACTGATAGCGGCGGCAGTGCTCGCTCGAAGCCAGGCCCTAAGCGGCCTTCGAGGTGACCACTTCTCTCATCTTTCTTTTGTTACGATGGCACTTATTCACTGGAATATTCGCAGCATTCGCTCCAACCGAGAGGACTTGAAGTTGCTGCTCCGCTTGCACCGTCCGCTTGTCGTAGCCCTCCAGGAAACGAAGCTACGCCCATGCGATCAAATTGCCTTGGCACACTACACCTCTGTGCGTTTTGACCTACCCCCTGTGGTAGGTATCCCAGCTCATGGAGGGGTTATGTTGCTGGTCCGGGATGATATTTACTACGATCCCATCACGTTGCACACCGGCCTGCAGGCAGTTGCCATCCGCATTACTCTCCCCACTTTTACGTTTTCCTTTTGTACCGTTTACACTCCATCGTCATCTGCCGTTACCAGGGCAGACGTGATGCAACTTATTGCTCAGCTACCTGCACCATTTTTGTTAACTGGAGACTTCAATGCCCACCATCCCCTTTGGGGCTCTCCAGCATCCTGCCCGAGGGGCTCCTTGTTAGCAGACCTTTTCAACCAGCTCGATCTTGTCTGCCTCAATACTGGCGCCCCTACTTTTCTTTCGGACACATCTCACACCTATTCCCATTTAGACCTCTCTATATGTACTCCCCAACTTGCACGCCGGTTTGAGTGGTATGCACTTTCTGATACATATTCGAGCGACCACTTCCCATGTGTTATCCATCTCCTGCAGCATACCCCCTCTCCGTGCTTCTCTAATTGGACCATCTCCAAGGCAGACTGGGGGCTCTTCTCTTCCAGGGCGACCTTTCAGGATCAAACCTTTACAAGCTGCGATCGTCAGGTCGCACACCTCACGGAAGTCATTCTCGCTGCTGCTGAATATTCCATCCCTCACCCTCCTTCTTCTCCACGTCGCGTACCGGTCCCCTGGTGGACCGCAGCATGTAGAGACGCTTTACGTGCTCGTCGACGTGCTTTACGCACTTTTAAACGCCACCCTACAGTGGCGAATTGTATCAATTATAAACGATTACGTGCTCAGTGTCGTCGTATTATCAAAGAAAGCAAGAAAGCCAGCTGGGCTGCTTTCACAAGCACCTTCAACAGTTTTACTCCTTCTTCTGTTGTCTGGGGTAGCCTGCGCCGGCTATCTGGCACTAAGGTCCACTCACCAGTTTCTGGCTTGAAGGTCGCGAATGACGTCCTTGTGGCCCCTGAGGCTGTCTCCAATGCCTTCGGCCGCTTTTTCGCAGAGGTTTCGAGCTCCGCTCATTACCACCCTGCCTTACTCCCCCGCAAACAGGCAGAGGAGGCTAGGCCACCTAACTTCCGCTCCTCGAATTGTGAAAGTTATAATGCCCCATTCACTATGCGAGAACTCGAAAACGCACTTGGCCGATCACGGTCCTCTGCTCCAGGGCCAGATTCTATTCATATTCAGATGCTGAAGAACCTTTCTCCTGCGGGTAAAGGTTTTCTTCTTCGTACATACAATCGCATCTGGATTGAGGGACATGTTCCCGCATGCTGGCGCGAGTCTATTGTTGTCCCGATTCCTAAGCCGGGGAAGGACACGCACTTGCCTTCCAGTTATCGACCTATCTCGCTTACCAGCTGTGTCTGTAAAGTGATGGAGCGAATGGTTAACTCTCGATTGGTTTGGCTGCTCGAGTCTCGACGCCTACTTACCAATGTACAATGTGGATTTCGTAGGCGCCGCTCTGCTGTTGACCATCTGGTTACCTTGTCGACCTTCATTATGAATAACTTCTTGCGGAAGCGCCCGACCGCGGCTGTCTTCTTTGATTTGGAGAAGGCTTACGACACCTGTTGGAAGGCGGGCATCCTCCGCACCATGCATACATGGGGCCTTCGCGGTCGCCTCCCTCTTTTTATTCGTTCCTTTTTAATGGATCGACAGTTCAGGGTACGTGTGGGTTCTGTCCTGTCCGACACCTTTCGCCAGGAGAATGGGGTGCCACAGGGCTCAGTTTTGAGCGTCGCTCTCTTCGCCATCGCGATCAATCCAATAATGGATTGCCTCCCAGCTGATGTATCAGGCTCCCTTTTCGTGGACGATTTTACCATCTATTGCAGCGCGCAATGCACACGTGTCCTGGAGCGCTGTCTTCAGCGTTCTCTTGACCGTCTTTACTCCTGGAGTGTCGCCAATGGCTTCCGTTTTTCTGCCGAGAAGACGGTCTGTATTAACTTCTGGCGATACAAAGAGTTTCTCCCACCGTCCTTAAGACTCGGTCCCGTTGCTCTCCCAATCGTGGAGACAACCAAATTTTTAGGCCTTACATTTGACAGGAAACTCAGCTGGTCTCCACATGTGTCATATTTGGCCGCCCGTTGTACCCGTTCTTTAAATGTCCTCCGTGTTCTCAGTGGTCTGTCGTGGGGAGCGGATCGAACCGTCCTACTTCGTCTGTATCGGTCGATCGTCCGCTCCAAGCTGGATTATGGGAGCTTCGTATACTCCTCTGCACGGCCATCCATCTTACGCCGCCTCAACTCCATACAACATTGGGGTTTACGACTTGCGATCGGAGCATTTTATACCAGTCCCGTAGAGAGTCTTCATGCTGACGCTGGCGAATTGCTACTCACCTACCGGCGCGATATACTGCTTTGTCGGTATGCCTGTCGGCTACTGTCAATGCCCGACCATCCGTCTTATCGTTCCTTTTTTGACGACTCTCTTGACCGTCAATACGGGTTGTATGTCTCTGCCCTGCTACCCCCTGGCGTTCGCTTTCGTTGCCTCCTTCAACACCTTACTTTTTCCCTCCCTGCAACCTTTCGAGTGGGCGAGAGCCGCACGCCACCTTGGCTCCAGGCTCAGGTCCGTGTTCACCTTGACCTCAGCTCGCTCCCAAAAGAGGTCACCTCCGGTTCGGTCTACCACTCCCGTTTTTTGGAACTTCGTTCGAAGTTCATCGACATGACTTTCATTTATACAGATGGCTCTAAGACCAATAACGGGGTCGGGTGTTCCTTTATTGTCGGGGCACAAAGTTTCAAATACCGTCTCCATGGCCATTGTTCGGTCTTCACAGCTGAGCTCTTTGCCCTCTACCAGGCTGTTCTTTACATCTGCCGCCACCGACATTCTGCTTATGTCATCTGCTCAGATTCCCTGAGCGCCATCCAGAGCCTCAGTGATCCGTACCCGGTTCACCCTTTCGTACACCGGATCCAACGCTCTCTTCAGCAGCTGGTGGACGTCGGTTCTCCAGTTAGCTTTATGTGGGTTCCGGGCCATGTCGGTATCCCTGGGAACGAAGCTGCAGATGCCGCAGCCAAGGCTGCAGTCCTCCAGCCTCGAACAGCTTCTTGTTGCGTCCCTTCGTCCGATTTTAGCAGGGTGATTTGTCGGCGCATCTTATCTCTGTGGCATGCCGATTGGGCTGCACTTACCGACAACAAGCTTCGGGCCTTAAAACCTCTTCCCGTGGCTTGGACGTCCTCCTCACGCCCTTCTCGGCGGGAGGAGGTCGTTTTAGCCCGGTTAAGAATTGGACACTGCCGGTTCAGCCATCGCCATCTGCTGACGGCTGCGCCGGCGCCGTTCTGCCCATGTGGGCACTTGCTGACGGTTCGACACATTTTAATGTCCTGTCCAGATCTTAACACACTGCGCCTCGATCTTAACCTGCCAAATACTTTCGATGCCATTTTAGCGGGTGACCCACGAGCAGCTGCTCGTGTTCTTCGTTTTATCAATTTGACACACCTCGCTAAGGACATTTGATGATGCTGTTTTTTAATCCTATGCCTGTCAGTCTGTCTTTTATCGTGTTTTCCCTTTTAGTTGTTGTGGTCAACTTGTGCCTCGCGGTGCATTCTTAGAGTAGTCAGGGCGCTAATGACCATTGAAGTTGTGCGCCCAAAAACCACAAAAAAAAAAAAAAAAAAAAAAAAAAAAAAAAAAAAAAAAAAAAAAAAAAAGCATACATTGATTACCAAGAAGCTTTTGATAGTGTACTCCACTCATGGTTACTACAAATATTGGAAATATACAAAGTAGAACCTAAATTGATACAGTTCCTAAACACAGCAATGAAAACTTGGAAAACCACACTCAGTATCCAAATGAGTTCAAATAATATCACATCACAGCCAATAAAGATTAAGTGTGGTATATACCAAGGAGACTCATTAAGTCCTTTCTGGTTCTGCCTTGCTCTGAACCCACTATCCAACATGCTAAATAATACAAATTATGGATATAATATTACTGGAACATACCCACACAAAATCACACATTTGCTATACATGGATGTTCTAAAACTACTGGCAGCAACAACTCAACTAATTACTAAAGATAACAGAAGTATTCAGCAATGATATAAATATGGCTTTTGGAACAGACAAATGTAAGAAAAAATAGCATAGTCAAGGGAAAAAACACTAAACAAGAAGATTACATATTGGATAACCACAGCGACTGCATAGAAGCGATGGAAAAAACAGATTCCTACAAATATCTAGGATACAGACAAAAAATAGGAATAGATAATACAAATATTAAAGAAGAACTAAAAGAAAAATATAGACAAAGACTAACAAAAAAACTGAAACAGAATTGACAGCAAGAAACAAGACAAAAGCTATAAATACTTATGCTATACCAATATTGACCCACTCATTTGGAGTAGTGAAACGGAGTAACACAGACCTAGAAGCACTCAATACACTTACACAATCACAATGCCACAAATATAGAATACATCACATACATTCAGCAACAGAAAGATTCACATTAAGCAGAAAGGAAGGAGGAAGGAGATTTATCGACATAAAAAACCTACATTATGGACAGGTAGACAATTTAAGAAAATTCTTTATAGAACGAGCAGAGACTTGCAAAATACACAAAGCAATCACTCATATAAATACATCGGCTACACCTCTGCAATTTCATAACCACTTCTACAACCCTTTAGATCACATAAAATCAACAGATACAAAGAAAGTAAATTGGAAAAAGATAACACTACATGGCAAGCACCCGTATCATCTAACACAGCCACACATTGATCAAGAGCATCCAACACATGGTTAAGAAAAGGTAATATATACAGTGAGTCGGAAGGATTCATGATTGCAATACAGGATCAAACAATAAACACCAGATATACAGCAAGCACATTATTAAAGATCCCAATATCCCAACAGATAAATGCAGACTTTGCAAACAACAAATAGAAACAGTAGATCACATCACAAGTGGATGTACAATACTAGCAAATACAGAATACCCCAGAAAACATGACAGTGTAGCAAAAATAATACATCAACAACTTGCCATAAAACATAAACTAACAAAACAACACATTCCCACATACAAGTATGCACCACAAAATGTACTGGAGAATGATGAATACAAATTATACTGGAACAGAACCATTATAACAGATAAAACAACACCACATAACAAACCTGACATCATACTCACCAATAAAAAGAAGAAATTAACACAACTAATCGAAATATCCATACCCAATACAACAAATATACAGAAGAAAACAGGAGAAAAAATTGAAAAATACATCCAACTAGCTGAGGAAGTCAAGGACATGTGGCATCAGGATAAAGATGACATTATACCAATTGTACTATCAACTACAGGAGTCATACCACGCAATATCCACCAGTAGATCAACGCAATACAGCTACATCCAAACGGATATATACAACTACAGAAATCTGTAATTATTGATACATGTTCAATTACTCGAAAGCTCCTAAGTGCAATATAACATATACTGTACAGTTAAAAGGAAGTGACGCTTGATGAAGGTCCGTGTCACTTTCCATTTTTAACCAGACTTAACGCCTGAGAAAGTAAAGAAATAATAATAATAATAATAATAACAATAATAATAATGTAAACTTCAACATAACAAATGTTATTAACTACAATATAATAATCCAGGACGGATGCAATACATGTTTGTGCAAATGTAAATAACAACAAGAAGTTTCCTAATAGATCAATTACAAGACAAATGAAGTACATAGTTCAGTGAATGAATGACAAATAAATAATCAAACAGACAATTAACAATAAGTACATGAAACAGTAATAAAATAGTTGCACAGTGTGGCATAAGTATATTTGCAGTTAATTTATAGCTCATTCTCATAAAGAAAGTGGGTCATTTGTCACATACTCAAGGAACTCTTGAGCAGAGTAAATTACTTTACTTTTGATCCTCCTTGAAAGACTACTTTTAAATTTATTTACTGGCACTGTGTAGGCATTTCCAGGTAATTTGTTGAAGTAGACAGGACCAAGATATTTGTAGCTGTTATGTGTCTTTGCAAGTCCAGCATATGACATATTAATTGTATGTTATGGTCATGAACTGTTCTCCTTAAATCAAATTTACTCAGATTCTCTTTAACAAAGACAAGGCAGTTGTGTGTATACAGGCCAGGCACTGTCATTATATTTAGTTTCTTAAAATAATCTCAACATGACTCATATGGGCTAAGTTCTGCTATGCACCTTATGGCTTTCTTTTGCCATATAAACACTAATTTTGAGCCTACGGAATTGCCCCATAATAGTATTCCATAACTCAGGTGCGAATGGAAGAATGCAAAATATGCATACAACAGTAGTTCTTTACTGACGCTGCTCCTCAGCTTGTACAGCAGATATATGGCATGGGCCAATTTGCCACATATCATCCCTGTGTGAGTATCCCAGCTGAGCTTTTGATCTATGTGAAATTCTAATAATTTTACTGTTTTGTTACCATGACTGGGAGCATTCAGATTGAATAAAATAGCTTCAGTTTTACTATCATTCTTCTGCAGTACATTTGCCTCAAACCAAGTAGTTCACCTCTCCATCGCCACTGCCATGCTGTCTTGCGCATTTTCAAGATTTGTATCACGTGTGATGAGTGTTGTGTCCTCAGCATATAGTACTGCATCACATGATATAACTGCAGGTAAATCATTTATATAAATAATGAAAAGGAGAGGTCCAAGAACAGATCCTTGAGGTACACCAGTTACAACTGGGAGACATTCTGACATTTGATTATTTACCTTAACTAACTGTTTTCTATTGTCCAAGTATGACTGCATTAGGTATAAAGCATTCTCTCTCACTCTGTAGTGGTAGAGTTTTTTTATGAGAATATTGTGGGAGACCATATCAAAAGCTTTCCTGAGGTTCAACAATGTAGCATAGATAACATCTTTATTTTCAAAACAATTGTATATCTTTGCTACCATACTCTCAACTGCTTTGACTGGAGGAAGGCTAGATCTGAAACCATAGTGTGAGGAGGTGAGTATATTATTATGTTCAGAATATTGACTCATCTGTTTATGCATGCAGTATTCTATTATTTTTGGTTTTATGGGTATAAGTGATATTGGTTGATGGTTATCTGGTGATGCTATATCTCCTTTCTTATGTACTGGTTTAACTACAGACATTTATAAACATTCTGGATAATTACCTTCATTTAAAATTTTGTTGATTATTTTAGTCAGTGGCATTTACAATTTGATTTCTTATGTTTAATTTGAGAGACCATAGTAATCCTCTGCTCTAGAATTACTGAGCTTAGCTGTTGATTCATTGACCATCTTCTCAGTCACACAAGTCCAGTGAAAGCTGTCTGTCTGCTTACTATTCATTTCTGGCAGCAGTGCCTCTGCTTTGCTCACATTCTCCATTATGCCGTTATCTTATTGAGGACTGCCAAAATGCGCATTTAGAATATCAGGTGGAATTGGTGTCTGGTATACTTTATCATCACAGTTAGTTTCTGTATTAATAATTTTCCACGCAGCTTTGCATTTATTTGCTGAGTTCAGTATGTATGTATGTATCATTTGCTTTCCACTTGGTTGCCTTGATTTCAGACCTGCAAATCTTTTTCACTTTCATGTACATTTCCTTGTCAGCATTATTGTGCTTGGACCTATCATGATAGACTATCATTATGATTCTTATTCTACTTAGATGTGGGGTGTACCAGCTTTTTAGATTTTGTGGTCTGATGTAACAATTTTGCTTTGATATTTTCTTGCAGTGTTTAGAACAACATGGTTCAAAATTTTCAGTTAGCAGTTCTATAAATTTGTTGGTAAATTCATTTGCACCTGCAGTGGTTATTATTTAATCCCATTTTATTAAATTCGATTTACTTATCAAATTGTTTAGCTTTGATTCATTAACTGGTCTTATAATTTTCGTACAGTCTGTGGAAGTTTCAGTTGCTTTAGTGTTAAGCGTGTGTCTGAGCCAAAGTCCCTCATGATCTGAAATTCCTGGTCTGATTATGTTGAATCCTGTTTTGTTTAGATGAAAATTACAAATTATGATATCTAGACATGCTTCCTGTCATGTGGGTTTGTCATTTACGCAACTGAAGTGAAGGGATCTTAATAATGCAATTGGTTTCTCCCACCATCTTTACATCTTGGGCCTGCTGCCCTTCTTTTAATTGAAACTACGAAATTCTTGGGGCTCATGCTTAATAGGAAACTCTCCTGGTCCTCTCATGTGTCTTACCTGGCAGCCAGCTGTATGTGGTTTGTCAGTGTCCTAAGTGTCCTCAGTGGTACTTCCTGGGCTGCTGAACAAACCACCCTTCTCCATTTGTACCAGTTCTTTGTCTGTTCGAAACTTTGCTAGGGGTGCTTTGTTTATGTGTCTGCACGTACATCCCTCTTACGGTGTCTCAACACTATCCACCATCATGGCATCTGTTTGGGCTGGATGCCTTCTACGCTAACCCGGTTGAGAGTCTGTAAGCTGAAGCTGCTGAACTACCACTGTCCTACTACTATGACTTACTCCTCAGCAGGTATGTATGCCGTTTGTCTGCCACGCATCCTATGCCTCCTTCTTTGATGATTCCTTTGATTGTCGGTATGGAGTGTACCCTCTTCTCTGTTACCTCCTGGCATCTGCTTTCAGCACTTGCTGAGGTGGCTTAACTTCACACTACCTGTAACATTCCTGGTGGGTGTGAACCTTTCACCACCTTGGCTTCATGAAGTGGCCCATGCCAATCTTGGCCTTCATTTGCTACTTAAGGACACTACTCCAGCCTTCACTTTCATGATCTTCACATGGAACTTTGTACACACTGATGGCTCTCAGATTGACCGTGGGGTCCAGTGTGCCTTCTTCATTGGCACCCGTGTCTTTTGATATCTGCTTCTGGCACCCTGCTCAGTATTTACAGCTGAGCTCTTCACCTTGTATCAGGGCATGGAGTACATCTAGATATCCAGAGACACAGCCTTTTCAATTGCATCCTCCACTCAGACTCACTCAGCGCCCTTCAAAGTCTATGTGCACTGTACACTGCCCGTCCCTTAGTGCAGCGGGTCTAGGAACTCACTTGTTCACTCTTGGTGGAGCCAGCGTGACGTTTCTGTGGGTTCTTGATCATGTTGGTCTGCCAGGAAACAAGGTTGCTGACACCGCTGCCAAGGCTGCAGTTCTCGTACCTCAGCCCACGAGTTCCTATATTCCCTACAACGATCTCTGTATTGCCGTGTGTCAAGAGGTGGTGTCCCTTTGGCATCGCCAATGGTCCTCCCTTCACAGGAATAATCTCTGGCTTATTAAGTCTCTCACAGTGGCTTGGATATCCTCCTCTTGGCTTTCCCACTGGGAGGAGGTTATTTTAACTTGGATGCATATTGTGCACTGCCTTTTTAGTGATCATCATTTGCTAAGTGGCGCTACCCCACTACTTTGTACATATTGCGCGCAAGTTTTAATTGTCTGTCACTTCCTGATGGAATGCCCATTTTCTAACCATTTATGTTCCCTATGTTCCTGTTTAGGTTTGCCGTTTGATTTATCTGCCGATTTAGCAAATGACACAAGGGCTGTCGACCATGTTTTACTTTTTATCTGCCAGAGTAATATGGCAAAGGCCATTAACTTTTCAGTTTTTGACCTCTGTTTCTGTTTATTGTCCTTTTAGCCCTTTTTACATGTCCCTGTTTTTTGCTGTCTTCCATTATGTCAGTTGGGACTTACGTATAGTTGTTTTTTAACTCCTCTCTGTCTTCGTGTTGTACATTCAGAGCTAGTAAATATTGATTGTAACAAAGAAAATAAAGTAATTTCTTTTTACAGGTTTTAGCCTGAAATATGAAATATGACAAAAATACAAAAATATGATTTTTTTTTTTTAGAAAAACAGCTCAGACAATATTGACCTGTTTGTTTGAAAATTAGTTCTGGTATTGACTACTTCTGTTGGGGAAAAGTAATGCTAGAGAAAGGTGTCCCTTTACAGTATCCCCTGACAAAATTTGGAAAAAATGTGTTTACAGTATTTTGTGACTTACTATAAAGTTTGCCAAATGGTGTAGAAAATGATGCCAAAAGATAGAATACAGGTGTATAGAAGTATCTGATACATAAAATATTACAGAAAACATAATTTATACATATATCAGAATATTGCATTCAGATTTTCAGATCTGTGGAACATTTTGCCACAAGACAAATGATACAAAGTCAAAACTACAACATTATAACATTAAACTATAGAAATAAGTGCAGTGACAATGTAAATTTCTAGAATTACAAGTCACAAGTTTACATCTAAAAAAATCACGCTCCCAAAATCTTTAAAAGAGAAGAGAAAAAATTCAGAGCCTAAGTGTATGACAAGTGAGCCAACTCAAAAAACTCACGATGTTTGGTACAGGCCAGAAGAATACACTCAATCATAAGTAGGAATATAACACAAAATCAATCAGCCACATAAACCAGAGTATTTAAGGATATGTTGACTCATGAAAGGAGAAAACAGTGGAAAAACTATTAGCTCCTAAGCTTATGTTGTGGGAACTGACCCAAGAATCCAAACCGAGTGCACACTAGCAAAAAATGTGTTGACATAACAAAATAAATACAGTTCATAATTGTATCAATAAGTTCGAGCATAAGTAAAGAGTAATTATAGGAAGCATCTAGCCTCCATCAATAGTTGCATGCTCTCTTTTCAGATACAATATTGCAGTGCTCAGAATAAATACAGGTAATCAGAGTCAGTCATAAATAGTTTTGAACGATGACATAATCGAGTAGCTTGAGGATCAAAATCAGTGTATGAAATCTGACTTGTAGTACATCTTGTTATACTGTATATAGTAGCAAATGTCTTTCACACTATTTTCTGATTGTTCACACAAACTAACCTACATACATTGAAGCCTACAAGATTGATTTACAATTAAAAAAAAGAAATATATATACTGATTTTAAGTTACATAATGTATTCAGAAGTTAATCCCCCTACTTGAAAAAAAAACATACATTTATGTGGATTAGCACTGTCCATAGCAGTAACTGTTTTTTCTAAACAAATAGATCCATGAATTCTTCATATAGAGCAATTTACAAATTTACAACACAACACTTATGTATTTCACAGATGCTTGAGTACATTACCCAGTGCCTATGATTTCTTGTAAGCCAACTGGACCAGCAAGGGTACAGCCATACAGCAGGGTGGGAGTGGATCCACCAACATATTTAAGTTTCCTCCCTAGATTTCTCATCACATGCTTGAATGTATAGGTATCTTCTTGTCTAGCATTCAAGTCAAATCCTAAAACATATTTTGTGTACCAAATATGATATTCAGGACCTTTCTCACGTCACATGGCATGTGCTTTCCCTATTATATTGCAAAAGCAAGAAGATAGGATTTATGTCAGATAGGATTACAAAGTGTTCATGCATGAAACTTTAATAAACAGAGCTAAATGCAATGAAAAAAATGAACTAGTAAGGTGATAAAGCACAAATCTACTACAAAACGTAATTATGTAGTTGTATGAATCTGCAAACATTGTGTGTCACTAATTTAAACTCAGTCAATAGGTAAGATAGAACTTTATAAATCACATGGTCTTACATACTACATTCCTAACCAACAAAATGCAATTATTTAGTCATATGAATCTGCAAACATAGAGTAGCATAGATTTGAACTCAGTCAATAGATAAGACAGAACTTCATAAATCACATCATTTCTGACAAACAAAACACAATTATGTAGTCATATGTATATGCAAACATAGTGTGTCATAAATCCAAACTCAGTCAGCAGATAAGACAGAACTTTAGCAATCACATAATCTTACATACAACATTCCTGACAAACAAAACACAATTATATAGTTGTATGAATCTGCAAACATAGTGTGTATTTTCTTCCAGACTAGGGATCATTACACATCTATGTTCAAATGTCTTATCTTCTAAAAGGTGTACAACTTTGCTTCTGCCATGTTTTCCCCAACATTTGAGGCTTTAATGAAACAAATTGGTTACGCATGTATCATTCAAAGTATTTTCCATTGCTGGCTACTACTTTCTCCCATCTTTTGGACAATGTATGAATCCCGTGTCAAAAAAATTGTTCATCTTTTGAAGTGATCCACAAATCAATCCAATTTGTGACTTTTTCATGAGATCGGAGGTGTTGGTCAGCCAGGCCATGCGCCATTGATCTAAACAGGTGATAGTCAGAGGGAGCAACATCTGGAGAATGTGGTGGGTGGGGTAGGACTTCCCTACTTCCTTCAGAACTTGTATGTGGGTTTAAATACTTCATACTATTAGCTGGCACAACATTACAGTCATCTGATACATTAGATTGGTTACACTGACTTAACTTTACCTGTTCTTCCTCATTACTAACCACACTTACCTCATCATAATGCTCACAATTATCAACTTCATTATCACATAGCTTCACTACTTCACTTGAAATAATCTCAACAAATACCTGATACTCACCCACAGCATTAATCTCACAATTACTTACCTCCATACAACTCTCAACAACATCATTAGCTTCCATATTTTCATCAAAATCAAAACTTTCCTCATCATGGATCCTATCCACAGTCACATTAAGTTCCATCTCTCTCTCTCTTTACATAACTTTTCATTTTCATTAAATAACTTATTTAAATCAGAGCTGTAATGTTTGTCAGATACTTCAGAATTACATAGATTATCATTCTCTACCCAATTATAAAATTCTGGCACAATTGCAATATCCTCATCTGGCTTGTTCTCAGAAGTAGTTACCTTATTGCTTCCAACATGATTATTTTCTCTTATTGTATCCCAAAATTTCTGATCAAAATTTAAAGTATTAATTTGGTGTTGAACATAAGTGTCTGTTATCTGTGGTGTATATTTGTTTTGTCTTTCACTGGTTTTATTATAATGATAAGTTACATTTCTCCTTCTTCCTCTGTCTGTAAATTCCCAGTTGTTATTGTAGGTCCTATTGTGATTAAATTTTCTCGCCCCAAAACTGCGGACCCTCATTGAGGCGGTCCGGAGTTTTCCTGCCTGTTTTCTCTGTTTGATCTCCAATTTTGTTCTCCCCTGTTTCTGTCATCCCACCTGTTTCTATTTCCAAAATTTCTATCCCTGTCTCTGTCATTACCATTACGATCCCTATTGTTTCCCCTGTGTTGTTCATGTCTATTGTCTCTGTAGTCTCTCCTCTCTCCATACCTGTTTGAATACCCCCCCCCCCCCCCCCCCCTGTTGGTGTTCAACATTGTCAAAACTTTGCATATTCCCTCTTTCTAATGCCCTATCCAATTTATCCACATATTTTAAAAATTTTTCCACAGAATCATCAGGCCCATGAACTAAATCCCATTGCAATTTTTCAGGTAGCCTTCTTTTCAACGTATCTATTTGTGTCATTTCATCAGAAGGTTTATCTAAATGTATTAATTTTCTCAATTGATCTTTACAAAATGCTTTCATGGTGCCCACTCTCCCTCTGAAAATAGGTCCATTTAAAAATTCAGATTTAATTCTCCCCTCTTCAGATTCTGACCAAAATTTGGTTAAGAAGCTTTTCTCAAATTTTGCAAAGGTTTCCCACTGATTGAAATGTTGGTTAGTCCAGGATAAGGCCTCCCCTTCAAGAAATATTTTGACAAATTTAATTTTTGAATTATCAGACATTCCTGGCACAAAATTGTCCATGAAATGATGCAAAAAATCAACTGGGTGCAAATTATCACAAGGAAAACTTTTCACTAACAGGTTCGACCATGCTGGTCCATGACTGTACAAATTCTTGTTAACAACATATTCTTCAACTTGATTTATTTTAGTTTTTAATGTGTCTAATTTATTGGTAAGATTTGATTCTAAACTGTCAACCTTTTTCTCAAGACTACTGACTGCATTAACACTGTTTACTTTCAAGTCATTCAATTTTTCATCTAGTGATACATTTTCATTTTGAAGTTCCTGAATATCCCTGGCTCTGTTACTATTTTCAGCAATGAATTCATTTTCAAAAACAATTACTTTTTCCTTCAAATTGTCTACCCTCGATTCTATTACCTTTAAGTTACCTTCCAGTGTATTTTTGACCTCAGTTAACTCAATTTTTATTGCATTTAATTGCTTATTCAAATTCTTCCCTAACCTTTCGTCAATTTGAGCCCTCATTTCAGATTTTAAATTACTTATGTTTTCATTCTGCTTACTCAGAAGCTGCATAATTAATTCTAATCTATCAATTGTTTGATCCCCCCCTACTATTTCTTCTCCTTCATTAATTTTATCCATTATTAACTGTTAACAGAAAAAGAACCACTAGAAATGACAATACCAAATTACAAAATTTGTTAGAATTTTTTACTTAACATATAGCTGAAGTCTTCTCCATCGGAATCCAGTCGTAGTATTTATTTTTAAATCCTTTGTCGTCCCATTGTTTTTAGCGTCCATTTTTCGTCCTGTTGTTATCTCCTTTTTAGTGTCAGGTTTTTGTCGATATTTTTCATTACAGATTCACTGTGTACTTTTCCTGAAACACATCTACAGTTAATTTTTAAATATTTGGTGTTGCCTATCCTGGCTGAGCCCCCACGTTCTAACAAACCTACCACAACAAAGGTCAGCATTTAATAACGATTGTGGTGTTCAAAAATGGCTCTGAGCACTATGGGACTTAACATCTATGGTCATTAGTCCCCTAGAACTTAGAACTACTTAAACCTAACTAACCCAAGGACATCACACAACACCCAGTCAGACTGTGGTGTTGCTCACGCTGCTAAATACTGCATTTTTGGGCAACAACAGTCATATTATGTGGCAGGTGTCATTAGAGCACAGTTAATAGTCATTTCATGTAATAATGAAAAAACTAGGCACTCATCTTTTTGTGTTTCCCACGCTGGTCTCGTCATAAAATCATGGCTCAATCGTTGAAAATCTAGGTGGTTATGATTCCAAGCTCGGATGCAAAGAGGCCTAGGTTTTATTCTGCTATATTCAAAAGTTTTGTAGATGCACTTCACAAACCATTCTTGAAGATTACACTTTTGTTGGACAATGGTGATGTAAAAAAGCAATCAGCACTCCGAATTTAAGTTACACTTCCTTTTAATTGCAATATCATGTAAACACAAAACATCACTTCACAATACAAAACATACTTAAAAACATCTTCCTCACAGTCACTGTTAAAGTTCACATTTTATAAGCTGACTACGTTATGCGTCTTTCCAGCATGACGTCCAACACTTGACTTTCTCAAGGTCCGACACTCTAACAACTCAACAACTAACTGACTAATAATTGCTTACGCACCCAAAAATCAGAGTTACAAGGAAGTCAAAGATCATAGTGACAAAAGAAAGAATACACATAAGAATAATGTCATTGCAATATAAACATATCGATGTATCACAAATGAAATCAGATCTGAATGTTGTCTCAGAAATATGTCAACTACTTTGCAGAAACACAGCAGAATATTGCTGGTATCAAGAGGTTCAGGTGAGGTGCCGTAATGGTTGCGTAATTCAAGTACCATTACAAGGTCCGTGTTCTAAAATCTCACTGTAACCTTTCTGGTAATCTTCTTTTAAGTACATCAATTACTGTCATTTCATCAAATGGTTTGTCAAGGCATGTTAATTTTTTAAAAATTGATTCTTACAAAACTCTTCAAAGTTCTGTCACTATTCCTATAATTGGCACCATTCAAAAATTCACTTTTAGTTCCCCTCTGTTCAGCTTCTGACCAAAATTTATTTAAAAAACTTATCTCAAAATTTTGATATGCTTCCCACTGACTTAAATTTAAATTTACCCATGATAGACTTTTCCCTACAACATGTCTTTCAACAAATTTAAGTTTTTGATTGTTATTTGTGCTTGAACAAAACTATCTCTACAGTGGTGCCAAAAATCCATTGGATGTTGAATTGTCTATAGGAAAACTTTTGATAGGAGTGTTGGACCACGCAGTACCATTGTTTGCACGTAGACTTTGGTTCACACGTATTTCCTGGACTGCTGAAATTTTTTGATCTAAAACCATTACATTAGTTTGCAAATTATTTTCAATATTTTAATTTTTTTGGTGACATTTTGTTCCATTTTTTCCACTTGTAATCTTACCCTCCCACAAATCACCATTAAAATCATTTCCTTAGTATCTTCACAATTTTCAAAAGTTTTGAGAGGTGTAAGATATACAAAATAATAACTTTTTACTTATCTTCATTATCACATTGTTGATGTTGATGGCTCAAAGTCTTTTTGTGTCTAGAAGTATGTTCTTGCTGCTGAAAACTTTGATTTAACATTGCGGGTTCTTGTTGCATTAAATAACTGATGAAGATTTTTGTGTTGCTATGATTTTCTTTTATTTTTACCCCATTCTTCTAAATCTCACTGAAGTTGCAATTTCCACTTTTCTCACACCAAAAATTACATTGTTGTTGACAAGTTCAGTAGAACATCAACATCCATTCTGCAGTTCTAGCTATTCCAAAGAGTTTACTAATTTACATATTTTCACAACAGGAGAAGAATTTATACCAAAGTATGTCATTATTTAATAAATAAATCCAGAAAGAAATTTAATAATTAGCTTTAGATTGCACAATTAATAATATGATTTTAAATGTGCCAGGAATTTTGTAATTTCAAATATTTTTAAATGAAAAGTAATTTTAACTGTTAGTACATATCGACTGTAACACACAAATTTCTTTTTATACATTTTAGACTGAAATATGGTACATTGTATACAAAATCATATGAATTCTTTTAGTGAAACAGCTGAGATAATTTTAACCTATTCAAGAATCAGTAGTATATACGGTATCGATTACCTCTATGAAAGAAAAAGGTAATGTTAGAGGAGGATGATTCATTACACACTACGGCCTTCTGTCCAACTCTGATGTCATTAACATTCTTCAGCTGTCTTACTGATTCAACCATCAACTCATTTTCCAAAACAATAATTTTTATTTTCTAAGGCATCAACTGTTTCATTCATACTTTTACCCCATATTTTAGTTTTGAAACTTGATTATTCAGTTGGTCGCTTACTAAGTTGTACCCTGTCAATTTAACTATTGTTTTCAGTTTTCAAGTCATTTAATTGTCCTTGTAGGGAAGTAAATTGCTATCGTTATCTGTTCTTATTTCAGTTAACTAATCTTTGACTGTGCTAATTTGCTATTGTTATCTGTCTTCATTTTCTCTATTTTTGCCAAAATTAACTACCCCTCCTTTATTATTGCAAGTGTCTGTATGGTTAACTCTTTTAATAAGTTTCAAGAGGAGTAAGATTTACTTGAAATTGAAATTTTCATATTTTAGGATCTCATGGTTGACATAATTAACTTTTAAGTAAGTGTGTGCAATTTCTTGTTTTCTTCATGATAATAAACATAATGAATAGTACTAGATTGCATGATTAATACTAGAAATGTGCCAATTATTTCTTAATTTCAAATGTTTCTAAAAAATGATTTTAACTCTGCATTCAGAGGTAGTACAAACTGATTGTAACCAAAAAAATAAAGTAATTTCTTTTTACAGATTTTAGCTTGAAATATAACACATCATATACAAAAATATGAATTTTTTTAGAAAAACAGCTGAGACAATATGCACCTGTTTATTTGAAAATTAGTTCTGGTATGAACTACTTCTGTTGAGGAAAAGTAATGCTAGAGGAGGGTGTCCCTTTACAAAGTCTTTCCACTGCTTTGTATGCATTTTGCCAGTAATAATTTTTACCAAGAAAATCTCAGATGATAATAATCAGCTTATAGTTAGAAACAAGGATACTCACTCAAGAAGCAACCAGAGTATACATGTCTAGTAGTCAAATACAACACACACAAAATGGACCATTTTAAACAGGAAACAAGCTGTACAACAAAATACCTTGTGACACCAACATTATAAAAAATATTTCAGTTTTGAAAGTAGTTGTTCATAATTATCTACTGCAGAAATGTTATTATGGTGTAGCTTAGTATCATCAGGTAAAAATGTGAAATGGTAGATTGTAATTATAATAGGCAGGAATGGTGGAAAATTTGTATAGATTGTGTTAAGTGTGGAAAAAAAGTACTACAAAAATCAAGAGAACTATGTTCTCAGTAAATGTTCTTACAGTGCAAATAAATATATCTTAGCACAAAGAAATAGTATATCATACAACAAATTTTCACCTTTACATTGTGTAAACTGTAAATATCTTTTAATTTTGAAATGTGTTTCTTTTATACAAAAAGCTGCAGTTGTAAAAAACCATGGTCACAAAAATATTACAAAAACTATAAACGTTTTTAACTAGATTAAAGAGAGAGAGAGAGAGAGAGAGAGTTGTGAGAATGTCAGATGTTGCTATCCTACAAACTGACCAAGTTTTATAAGTTTGATATATTAGTATTTCATAATCATTTACTTATTACATTATCCATTAGGTGGAAATTACTACTTTCTTTACGTTTCTGACATTGTGATTATCTCGTTCCTTGTCTAATTTGGAATGGTTTCATAATAATTCCAGCTGACAATCTACTATTTACAGGTGAGTAAAAAGGTCTCATAAATGTGTAAATAGTGAAGATAGCTTCTGCTATATTTGCATCACAATAAAATTTGCTTCTAGAAGGTGTTCGGTTACACCTTCTGTAAGACAGACATTTTGGCTGTAAGATGTGGACAAGGACAAAAAACTGGCACCATATATTTGCAGCATTACGAGTTTGTCCAGCCTGAATACATGGGTGAATAGACAAGGATGTCATATGACCTTTGAAGTCCCAGTGATTTGGAGGTACTCCACAAACCATACTACTGACTATTATTTCTCTATGGTTCCCTCTATAAACAAAGAAATATCCATGATGGAAAAATCAACATTTGCACATACTATTACACCCACTGAAAATCGTGCTGTACAACTTGACAATAAACACTCTCTTCATGTTACCCCAGAAAATGCTCTGGTGAACTGTGGTGAATATAGCAGTGTTTACACAACTGGATATGAAGGTGATCTGCCATCACCTCCAAGAGATGCAGATTTTTGTCCAAGCACATCAGCCTTGAATCACAATGACAAGAGGAGCTCAATGACCTCATCAGGGATCTATAACTTCCTTAGAATAAGTCATAATGTTTGGCATCACCATTATAATAGTGAAATATGCACAAAACTCTGTGAAACTGACAACATTTTGTGCTTGATTTTTGGGGTAACTCGACAAACATAGTGCGAATACTAAAAAATACAGAAAAAAAATCATTCAAAATATGTGAACTACAAATAATAAAGAACCATGTCATCCATTATTTAGAAAAATTAAAATATTAACTCTGCCATCCATATACATATATAAGATTATTGTATTTTTGTACACCAGACATGAATTATTTGAAGGAAACCATTTTGTCCATTTACATGATACTAGAGACAAATAAAATGTTATGCTCACCACCTACAGCATCAACTGGGACCTCAATACATGGGAATGAAAATTTGTAATAAATTAAAGGGAACAAGTTAATGCAGATGAATTTAGGTCCACTTAAAAGAAAGCTGTATGAGGCACTGACACTGAAATGTTATTACTCAGTGGATGAATTCATGCAGGACAAACTGGAAATTTGAGCTGGATACAATGTGTTATATATTCCAAGAAATATACTTATAGTGTTATTATTTATTGTAGTGCTATTATTTATTAGTGTAAGAATCATTGTAACTGTATTATATATTTTTGAGATGTCCCCTGTATGCAAGCCAAATGGATTGTAAATGTATGTCATGAGATGAATAAAACACAATTTAAAATTCATAATTCACATAAATGAAGTATTGGAACATTTTTTTTAAACTGAGGGGAATTTCACATTATGGGAAGGCATTATTGATCCAATGGAGGCACTGAATATGAAGCACAGTCCTGTTCAATGGCAACTGTTCACTGATGCTTTGAATACAAATCGTAAGGCAGTACTCTGATGTAATAGAATGAGTTACCTGACATTCCTGTGGTATATGCCACCAATAATAGAAACTTAAACAGATATGAGGAACATTCTGGTAGAAGTAGACTACATGAGATACTAGAGGGAGGCATGCGTGGATTTTAAAGTTATCACCATTTGTTAGGGATGTAATCCAACTACACTGAGTACTGTTGTTTCCCTTGTGAGTGGGATATCCATGCTAGAGACAAATATCTTTACCAGTAATGTTGGCCCATGAAACAGTCATTAACCCTTGGACTGAAAAATGTATTGCACGAACCAATGGTACAGTGAAACAAAGTTTGCTCATGGTGCTATGTATAAAACTGGGACTTATGAGAAATTTTGTAAAAGCTTTAGATGCAAATGGTTCTGCATTCACTTATAACAAAAGTTCCCCAGGCTCAGAAAAAGTGAAAACAAGTGTGTTTATCATCCACAAATTACAGAACATTTGAAACACAATAGGTCTGAATTAGAATAGAGCATGGCAATCATTTAAGAATGTTCATATAGTTTTCTAGGAAACTTCAGAGTTGAACATTTCAAAACACTTGTGAGTGATCTGCTGTATTTGTGCAAATAGCTGAAGAACAATATATATCACATAAAAACACACTCTCCAAAATCACACCTAGATTTGTTTGTGACAAACTGTGGTTACGTTAGTGTTGAACATGGTGAGCAGTTTCAGCAGGATATTTCTGTGATGGAGCAGAGATGCAAAGGGAAACAGAGTGTTGCCACACTATGTGACTAATCCTGGATTTTGAAAAAGGACACTCTGGCAACACAGTATCAGAGACAGGCCAAAACAACAATGTTTTTAATGTAACTGAATCTTGTTCATGTTTTCATTTTTTTTTCTTTCTGTAAGATTCATAAATTAGATAATGGAAAATCCTGTGTGATATAACAACGTTTAATGGAAGAGATACGCTGCTACTCAAGATATAGAGCAGATGCTGAGTCTTAGGTAAGCACAATGAAAAGGCTGCTAACCATGAAGCTTTCACACACACACACACACACACACACACACACACACACACACACACACACACACTCATATGACTACTTTCATCAGCACATAGTGGATTAGTACTGTGGGTGACAGTTCAGGTGACAGTTCAGGTATGCATCTCGACATCACAAGCTGAAGACAAAAGAGGTAGAGAAAGTGTATAAGGATACTGAATGGGTAATGGAGTATGTAAATTGACATGAAAATATAAAAGGCATGTGGGACTGGAATGCAGTTGTAAGGAAAGGAGTAGAAGAAAGAGTATGGGCTTGATACTAAAAATGAGAGAGGAGAAAGACTAACTGAGTTCTGTAATAAATTTCAGCTAGTAATAGCTAATACTCTGTTCTTGAATCACAAGAGGAAAAGCTAAACTTGGAAAAGGTTGAGAGATACAGGAAGATTTCAGTTAGATTACATCATGGTTAGACGGAGAGTCGAAAATCAGATACTGAATTGTAGGGTGTATCCAGTAGCAGATACAGACTCTGATCACAATATAGTAATGACAAAGAGCAGGCTGAAGTTTAAGAGATTAGTCAGGAAGAATCAATATACAAAGAAGTGGAATACAGAGTACTAAAGAATGAGAAGATACACTTGAAGTTTTCTAAGGCTGTAGATATGGCAATAAGGAATAGCTCAGTAGGCAGTAAAGCTGAAGAGGAATGAACATCTCTAAAATGGGCAATCACAGACATTGGAAAGAGAAACGTATGTACAAAGAAGGTAGCTGTGAAGAAAGCATGGGTAACAGAATAAATACTTCAGTTGATCGATGAAAGAAGGAGCTACAAAAATGACCAGGGAAATTCAGGAATACAGAAATATGAGTCACTGAGGAATGAAATAAATAGGAAGCACAGGGAGGCTAAGATGAAATGGCTGCGTGAAGAATGTGAAGAAATAAAAAAATGAATGGTTATCAGAAGGACTGACTCAGAATATAGGAAAGTCAAAACAGTCTTTGGTGATGTTAAAATCAAGGGTGGTATCATTAAGAGTGCAACAGGAATTCTACTGTTAAATGCAGAAGAGAGAGCGGATTGGGGGAAATAGTACATTGAAGGCCCCTATGATGGGGAAAGATTTATAGGGTAACTCATCATTGAGTAAAAGAGTGTTCATTGCACAAAAGCATGTAATCAGGATAATTACTGGAGCTCATCCAAGATCATCCTGCAGACACTTATTTAAAGAGCTAGGGAGGGATCTTCACTGTAGCCTCACAATATATATATATATATATATATATATATATATATATATACACACACACACACACACACACACACACACACACACACACACACACACACACACACACACACACACACGAAAGCGCTGGCAGGTCTGCTTGTGTCTGTGTATGTGCGGATGGATATGTGTGTGTGTGCGAGTGTATACCTGTCCTTTTTTCCCCCTAAGGTAAATATTTCCGCTCCCAGGATTGGAATGACTCCTTACCCTCTCCCTTAAAACCCACATCCTTTCATCTTTCCCTCTCCTTCCCTCTTTCCTGACGAAGCTTGAATTTTGTGTGTATGTTAGTGTTTGTTTGTGTGTCTATCTACCTGCCAGCGCTTTCTTTTGGTAAGTCACATCATCTTTGTTTTTATATAATAGAGGGAAACATTCCACGTGGGAAAAATATATCTAAAAAGAAAGATGATGAAACTTACCAAACAAAAGCGCTGGCAGGTCGATAGACACACAAACAAACACAAACATACACACAAAATTCTAGCTTTCGCAACCAATGGTTGTTTGTGTGTCTATCGACCTGCCAGCGCTTTTGTTTGGTAAGTTTCATCATCTTTCTTTTTAGACATCTTTGTTTTTAGATATATTTTTCCCAAGTGGAATGTTTCCCTCATGTATATAAAAAAACAAAGATGATGTGACTTACCAAACATAAGCGATGGCACGTCCATAGACACACAAACATACACACAAAATTCTAGCTTTCGCAACAAACGGTTGCTTCATCAGGAAAGAGGGAAGGAGAGGGAAAGACGAAAGGATGTAGGTTTTAAGGGCGAGGGTAAGGAGTCATTCCAATCCCGGGAGCGGAAAGACTTACCTTAGGGGGAAGAAAGGACAGGTATACACTCGCACACACACACATTTCCATCCGCACATACACAGACACAAGCAGACATTTGTAAAGGCAAAGGGTTTGGGCAGAGATGTCAATCAAGGCAGAAGTAAAGAGGCAAAGATGTTGTTGAAAGACAGGTGAGGTATGAGCAGCGGCAGATTGAAATTAGCGGAGGTTGAGGCCTGGCAGATAGCGAGAAGAGAGGATATACTGAAGGGCAAGTTCCCATCTCCGGAGTTCTGACAGGTTGGTGTTAGTGGGAAGTATCCAGATAACCCGGACGGTGTAACACTGTGCCAAGATGTGCTGGCCATGCACCAAGGCATGTTTAGCCACAGGGTGATCCTCATTACCAACAAACACTGTCTGCCTGTGTCCATTCATGTGAATGGACAGTTTGTTGCTGGTCATTCCCACATAGAAAGCTTCACAGTGTAGGCAGGTCAGTTGGTAAATCACATGGGTGCTTTCACACATGGCTCTGCCTTTGATCGTGTACACCTTCCAGGTTACAGGACTGGAGTAGGTGGTGGTGGCAGGGTGCATGGGACAGGTTTTACACCGGGGGCAGTTACTAGGAGCCAGAGGGTAGGGAAAGTGGTTTGGGGATTTCATAGGGATGAACTAAGAGGTTACAAAGGTTAGGCGGACAGTGGAAAGACACTCTTGGTGGAGTGGGGAGGATTTCATGAAGGATGGATCTCATTTCAGGGCAGGATTTGAGGAAGTCGTATCCCTGCTGGAAAGCCACATTCAGAGTCTGATCTAGTCCAGGAAAGTATCCTGTCACAAGTGGGCCACTTTTGGGGTTCTTCTGTGGGAGGTTCTGGGTTTGAAGGGATGAGGAAGTGGCTCTGGTTATTTGCTTCTGTACCAGGTCGGGAGGGTAGTTGCGGGATGCGAAAGCTGTTTTCAGGTTGTTGGTGTAATGGTTCAGGGATTCCGTAATGGAGCAGATTCGTTTGCCATGAAGACCTAGGCTGTAGGGAAGGGACCGTTTGATGTGGAATGGGTGGCAGCTGTCATAATGGAGGTACTGTTGCTTGTTGGTGGGTTTGATGTGGACGGACGTGTGAAGCTGGCCATTGGACAGATGGAGGTCAATGTCAAGGAAAGTGGCATGGGATTTAGAGTAGGACCAGGTGAATCTGATGGAACCAAAGGAGTTGAGGTTGGAGAGGAAATTCTGGAGTTCTTCTTCACTGTGAGTCCAGATCATGAAGATGTCATCAATAAATCTGTACCAAACTTTGGGTTTCCAGGCCTGGGTAACCAAGAAGGCTTCCTCTAAGCGACCCATGAATAGGTTGGCGTATGAGGGGGTCATTGTTGTACCCATGGCTGTTCCCTTTAATTGTTGGTATGTCTGGCCTTCGAAAGTGAAGAAATTGTGGGTCAGGATGAAGCTGGCTAAGGTAATGAGGAAAGAGGTTTTAGGTAGGGTGGCAGGTGATCGGCGTGAAAGGAAGTGCTCCATCGCAGTGAGGCCCTGGATGTCCGGAATATTTGTGTATAAGGAAGTGGCATCAATGGTTACAAGGATGGTTTCCAGGGGTAACAGACTGGGTAAGGATTCTAGGCGTTCGAGAAAGTGGTTGATGTGTTTGATGATGGATGGGAGACTGCATGTAATGGGTTGAAGGTGTTGATCTACGTAGGCAGAGATACGTTCTGTGGGGGCTTGGTTGCCAGCTACAATGGGACGGCTGGGATGATTGGGTTTGTGAATTTTAGGGTGCGGGGTGTTGGTGGGGTCAGGAGGTTGATGGAGTCAGGTGAAAGGTTTTGTACGGGGCCTAAGGTTCTGAGGATTCCTTGAAGCTCCGCCTGGACATCAGGAATGGGATTACCTTGGCAAACTTTGTATGTGGTGTTGTCTGAAAGCTGACGCAGTCCCTCGGCCACATTCTCCCGATGATCAAGTACCACTGTCGTGGAACCCTTGTCCACCGGAAGAATGACGATGGAACAGTCAGCCTTCAGATCACGGATAGCTTGGGCTTCAGCAGTGGTGATGTTGGGATTAGGATTAAGGTTTTTTAAGAAGGATTGAGAGGCAAGGCTGGAAGTCAGAAATTGCTGGAAGGTTTGGAGGGGGTGATTTTGAGGAAGAGGAGGTGGGTCCCGCTGTGACGGAGGACGGAACTGTTCAAGGCAGGGTTCAATTTGGATAGTGTCTTGGGAAGTTGGATCATTAGGGGTAGGATTAGGATCATTTTTCTTCGAGGCAAAGTGATATTTCCAGCAGAGAGTACGGGTGTAGGACAGTAAATCTTTGACGAGGGCTGTTTGGTTGAATCTGGGAGTGGGGCTGAAGGTGAGGCCTTTGGATAGGACAGAGGTTTCAGACTGGGAGAGAGGTTTGGAGGAAAGTTAACTACTGAATTAGGGTGTTGTGGTTCCAAATTGTGTTGACTGGAATTTTGAGGTTTTGGGGGGAGTGGAGCTGGAAGTGGGAGATTGAGTAGATGGGAGAGACTGGGTCTGTGTGCAATGAGAGAGGGTTGAGGTTTGCTGGAAAGGTTGTGAAGGGTGAGTGAGGCCTTTCCGGAGGTGGGAAACCAGGAGATTGGATAGTTTTTTTGAGGTGGAGGGTGGTATGCATATACATATTCACTTATGAAATTTGTTATTAACAATCCGAACGAATTCAAAAGTAATAGCAGTGTACATGGCTACAACAGTAGGAGAAAGGATGATCTTCACTACTCAAGGTAAAAAATCTAACTTTGTCTCAGAAGGGGGTAAATTATGCTGCCACAAAAGTCTTTGGTCACTTACATAATAGCATCAAAAGTCTGACAGATAGCCATATAGCATTTAAAAGGAAATTAAAAGAATTTCTGAATGGCAACTCCTTCTACTCATTTGATGAATTTTTGCATAGCAAGTGGGTAATCTCCCTCCCCCCCCCCCCCCCCCACCCCCCCAAAAAAAAAAAAAAGTATTTAGTGTCATGTAATATTTTGTGTAAGGTAAGGTATTAACCTGACACATTCCGCATCATTATGAAGTGTCGTATTCATGATCTATGGAACAAGTACTAATTTAAAATCCTGGCAGATTAAAACTGTGTGCCGGACCAAGACTTGAACTCGGGACCTTTGCCTTTCGCGGGCAAGTGCTCTACCAGTTCAGTTTTAATCTGCCAGGAAGTTTCATATCAGTGCACACTCTGCTGCAGAGTGAAAATCTCATTCAAGTACTAATCTAATCTAATCTGATGTGATAGAAGAGGCTGGAGTAAATTTAGAGGAGACAGGGGATCCAGTATTAGAATCAGAATGTAAATGAGCTTTGGAAGACTTAAGATCAAATAAGGCAGAAGGGATACATCATACACATCTACATGATTACTCTGCTATTCGCAATAAAGTGCCTGGCAGAGGGTTCAATGAACCACTTTCAAGCTGTCTCTCTACCGTTCCACTCTCAAATGGCATGCGAGGAAAACAAGCACTTAAATTTTTCTGTGCGAACCCTGATTTCTCTTATTTTATCATGATGATCATTTCTCCCAACGTAGGTGGGTGCCAACAGAATGTTTTCACAATCGGAGGAGAAAACTGGTGATTTGAATTTCATGAGAAGATCCCGCCGCAACGAAAAATGCCTTTGTTTTAATAATTGCCACTCCAATTCACATATCATGTCTTTGATACTATCTCCCCTATTTCATGATAATACAAAACAAGCTGTCCTTCCTTGTACTTTTTCGATGTCATAAGTCAGTACCACATGATGCAGATCCCACACCGCACAGCAATACTTCAGATTAGGGCAGACAAGTGTGGTGTAAGCAGTCTCTTTAGTAGACCTGTTGCACCTTGTAAGTGTTCTGCCAATGAATTGCAGTCTTTGGTTTGCTCTACCCTCAATACGATCTATGTGATCTTTCCAATTTAGTTTATTTGTAATTGTAATCCCTAAGTATTTAATTGAATTTACAGTCTTCAGATTTGTGTAACTTATCGCATAATCGAAATTTAGCTGATTTCTTTTAGTACTCACGTGAAAAACTTCACACTTTTCTGTATTAAGGCTCAGTTGCCACTTTTTGCACCATACAGATATCTTATCTGAATCATTTTGAAAGTCGTTTTGATCATCTGATGACTTTCCAAAATGGTAAATGACAGCATCATCTGCAAATAATCTAAGACGGCTACTGAGATTGTCTCCTACATCATTAATATAGATCAGGAACAACAGAGGGCCTATAACACTTCCTTGGGGAACACCGGATATTACTTCTGTTTTACGTGATGACTTTCCATCTATTACTACGAACTGTGACATTTCTGACAGGAAATCGTGAAACCAGTCGGACAACTGAGGCAATACTCCATAGGCACGCAGTTTGGTTAGAAGACACTTGTGAGGAATGGTGTCAAAAGCTTTCTGGAATTCTAAAAATATGGAATCAATTTGACATCCCCTGTGGGTAGCACTTATTACTTCATGAGTATAAAGAGCTAGTCGTGTTTCACAAGAACGATATTTTCTGAAACCGTGCTGAGTATATGTCAATAAATCATTTTCTTCAATGTACTTCATACTGTTCAAATACAGTATGTGTTCCAAAACCCTACTGCAAATCTACGTTAGTGATATAGGCCTGTAATTCAGCGGATTACTCATACCTCCCTTTTTGGGTATTGGTGTGACTTGAGCAATATTCCAGTCTTTAGGTATGGATCTTTCTGTGAGTGAGTGGTTGTATATAATTGATAAATATGGAGCTATTTTATCAGCATAATCTAAGAGGAACCTGACTAGTATACAATCTGGACCAGAGGCCTAGCCTTTATTAAGTGATTTAAGCTGCTTCGTTACTCTGAGGATATCTACATCTATGTTTCTCATCTTGGCAGTTGTTCTTGATTGGAATTCAGGAATATTTACTTCATCTTCTTTGGTGAAGGAGTTTTGGAAATCCATGTTTAATAACTCTGCTTTAGTGGTGCTGTCATCAGTGACTTCACCATTGTTATTGCGCAGTGAAGGTACTGATTGCGTCTTGCCACTGGTGTGCTTTATGTATGACCAGAATCTCTTTGGGTTTTCTGCCAGATTTTGAGACAGAATTTCATTGTGCAAGTTATTAAAAGCATCTTGCATTGAAGTATGCACTGTAAAAGTTTACCAATCTTGGGGTTTTGCATTCTTTTATGTTTGGCATACTTTTTTTTGTTGCTTCTGCAACAACAATCTGACCCGTTTTGTGTACCATGGGGGATCACTTCCCTCACTTATTAGTTTATGTGGTATATATCTCTGAATTGCTGTCAATACTATCTCTTTGAAAACATTCCACAAATTTTCTACACTTACATGATCAGATCAGAAGGAGTGAAGACTGTCTCATAAATTGGCGTTAAGAGCATTTTTACCAGCTTTTTTAAATAGATATACTTTGTGTTTCTTTTTGATGGTTGTAGGTGTTACAGTATTCAGCCTAGCAGCAACTGCCATGTGGTCACTGATCCATGTATTCATCACAATACTCACTATTTTGCCAGGATTATTTGTTGCTAAAAGGTCAGGTATGCTTTCGCAACCATTTACGCTTCAAGTGGGCTCATGAACTAATTGTTCAAAATAATTTTCTGAGAAAGCATTCAGTACAATATTGGATGACGTTTTATGTTGCCGCCAGCTTTAAATATATAATTTTTCCAGTATATCAAGGGTAGATTAAAGTCTCCACCGACAATAATTGTACGAGTGGGGTACTTATTTGTACTTATTTGAAATGAGAGTTTTCTTTGGACTGTTCAGCAACTATATCTTCTGAGCCAGCGGGATCGATAAAACAATCCAATTAATAGTTTAGTCCGATTGTCAGGTATAACCTCTACCCATACTATTTCACATGAACTATCTACTTCAATTTCACTACAAGGCAAACTACCTGTGACAGTAATAAATACCCCACCACCAACTGTATTTAATCCATCCTTTCTGAACTATACTATCAGAATTTCTAAAATTGTGGGGGGAAATGGCAACAGGGGGTGACTTAAGTGGGGGTACATCATGTCTCAGATGCTGATGCACAGGGGATTGTATGAGGACACAGCTCTTTTTTTGCCTGCTAGCATTTCTACCATTGACACATTACTTTTCTGCTGCCTCATGAGCTGGACTTCCATGAGCTAAATTTTGGTTTTCATTAGTCATCTCTTCCCTTTCCTGGGCACAAATGTATACCCTCTTTCAGATATAAATCTCTTTTTGGGTCAGTTTTTTGGCAGTTTATTTTTTGTTGTTTGCTTGACCACCTTAATCCAGATGCCTGCTTTCTTACATCTCATGCTCCCATGTACAGTTCTTATGTCAGATACTTGTTATGCATCTCACCATACAATTTGGAATAATGGTCCTTTAGTGGCTCCGGTATATGCCATGTTGGCAATGGATAAGTGCTGGGCACAGTGGCCTCCTCTGGCTTGAATTAAGCCAGTGGTGTGAACTGTGTGGACGCTGTCTCTTCTACGTTGCACTTCTCCAGTGCTCACTTTCTGTGTATACATGTGTGTATGTGTGTGCAGTCTTTCCATATGAGGACCATATGGCTCATGTTGCTTTTGTCACTATCCTTGGCTGCACTGAATAATGGCTGGTCAGCATACCACCATTGCTTGGGTCGTGTTCAGCTTGCTGCTGTCTTCTGCCTACTGTGAGGCTGCTTTCAGTGCCCTTGTTGTCCATTCCTGACATCACCATGAGTGTTCTGTACTTGATGACATTGTGATTGTCATGTCACAGCTGCTCTCTCTACATCATCATCATCCCAGGGGCCATGCTGTCCATGCCATCCTGATCTCCTGCCACTGCCATTGTCACAGCTGTCTTCATGTGACACTATTAATGTTAGTGTCACTAAGCTCTGCTTTTGCATCCTGTCCCCAATCTGCAAATGAATGTATGTGCCATCTAGCAGCCTGAAGAAATGTGGAATCTTCACCTGATAGGGACTGTTTTATTTACTGTGATATTTTGCTCCATCATTGTTACTGTAGACTCCCTTTTGCTGTAGCCATGCTTTATCTATCCAATAAAATTATTTTGTCAAAACTTTGTTTCCAATGTCGCATAAAGCCTCATAAAAGATAGATTTAAAAGTTCAAACTACTGTTGGTGAAGCTAGAGAAGTTGCAACTAACTTTGCTTCTGTCTCACCTACCTTCTACTATTGCCAGTGGTTTTTCTGTAGTCAGTTTTTTCCCTCCTTGAAAAAACCCACAGAAAATGTGAAAATCTTTTGGAAAAATGTTCATGACATGGGTTGCATTTGTGCTTGGCAGTACACTTTTCTGCTGAAAGTCATGTGACTGAAGTTAAGTGGGGATGCATGAGTCTCTGTAAAGTCCATTGACATCTTAAAACATCCTGACAGATCTTAATTGCTGGTAAAAGGTTTAGCATAGCAATATTCTGACAAGTGTGATGTTAGTTACTACCATGACAAATTGTCAACCCTCAGACAAAGGTTGAGGGAAGAGTTTCAATAATCTGCAGATCATATAAGAACCATCTCATGAAAAACTTACACCCTTGTTTGGTATATAACCCACAATGGAAGCTGAGGTGCACATGATTAATGTTTTCATCCACTGTACCATTTCAAAAATTGACAGAGAAGTTAAGGTAGCATACCCATCCACAGTTAATGAAGCAGTCCACCTAGGATTATTATGTGAAGAAGCTGGGTGCTTTATTGCCACACCAGCACATAGCAGTGAGCTGTGCCTTGTGTTTACTAATGAACCATCTGTGGTCAATGCAAGTGCCCTAGTCATAAAGCTGAGACTTATTTAGCAATGTATTTTCCTAACTGCTACTAAAACAGGTCATTCTGTGTCCAGGGAAATGACCATTCTGATCTAATTCACTGAAAACCTACTCTAACCATTTGACAAAAAGAAAGTCAAGTTAAATATTCAAGACTATTTTCAGAAGCAGTGAAACATTATATAGTCATGTGGTTCAGGTGAGTAGTATGGTTCAAGAGGTGCTTGGTATTGATGAGACCAATGCTATCAACAGCACAGAATTGGTATGAGCAGCTTTGTGATGAAGGTACCACCCATGATGGCATTTAATGATGATAAGTCATGTAGCAACATGAAGACTGATTGGCTACTGGATAGTGGTTGCACAGATCACATTCTTACTAATGACTGACTGGTTTGTGGATTTTTTTTTCCAATTCATTTTGGCATACTAGGGACCACGGGGCTCATCTTAACTCTCAGATAGAGTTGTCCGCTTTTTTTTGGCCCAGTATGCCTTCATCTTCTGGCTGTGTGCCTGCTTCCTCTCATCTGTCCACTTAGGTCTGGCAGTGGCTGTACACATCTTGCTTGTAAGAGACAGTGGGAAGACACCCTGCAGGATGGCATGTTGGTATTGAGTTTGGTTCTTGATTGCCATTAATGGGATCTGCAGTTCCTCTGTCTGATTCAATAGAGGTGATCCATTTGGCTTTGGATGCCTTTCCCTACTTGTCATTGTGAGGATGACTGGACTGATTCAGGCGGGTCATGTGCCCATAGAAGGTCAGAGGCATTCAGAGGCATAGAATAGAGAGAGGTTTACTGCTGAGTTGTAGTGCTTCAGCTTTATGTTCTTGGGTAGGTACTCTGAGAAATAGATGTTCTTATAGGAATGATAGGTCCTCTCTAACTTGGTGCACCTGGCATCTATGGTCAAAGTTTCACTCTCGCTTGCTAAGATCCATTCTCCCAAGTACTTGACTGCAGGAACTTTACAGATAGTATTGTTTCCTAGTGGGATTGTAAAAGAAGCCTGCTTGCCATTGGTGATGAACTCAGTTCTCTGTATGTTGACCCTCAAGCCAGTTTTTGCTGCAATGCTGTAGAGGCTCTGTAGTTGGTGAGTAGCCTTCTCCATACTGTTGGCCAATAGGGCGAGATCATCAGCAAAGGCTGGACAGGGTACATTGAGGTCTTTTTCATATCCAAACTTGAGTCCTGCTTCTGGTGAGAATGTGGAAGTCCATTCCCTGACAATTTTCTCCAGAACACAGTTGAAGAGGATGCAAGAGAAACCATCCACCTGCCTGACTCCTGTCTGGATGGGAAAGCTCATGGAGAGTTCAGGGTATCTTGGACCAGTCTGGTAGTCTTCTTATGTAGGCCTAGTTCCCACAGGGTACAGAAGAGGGTCTCTCAATCTATTGAGTCATATGCCTTCTGGAAGTCTACCATAATGGCTACCCAGGAGTGTCCCCCTCGGCTCCTATACGAGAGGATGGTCTTGATGTTTTGAATCTGTTCTGTGCAGGACCTACTTGCATGAAAACTAGCCTGGTATTCATCTAGCTGGGAGCCTAGATGTTTGGTGACTATATTTTTCAGGGCTTTAGATAAGATCTTGTAGGTTATTAACAACAAGAAGATGCCTCTGTAGTTGTTGACATCGGTTTTACTTCCTTTCTTGTGTATTGGATGGATTACAGCTGAGGTCTATCCCTCTGGCAAGACCTATGTTCTCCAAATATCCTGAATGTTCTGGGTGATATTCTGCAGGGACTGGTCATCTACGTGCTTCCAGATTTCTGCAGCTATACCATCTTCACCTGGGGCCTTGTTGTTCTTAAGGTCTTTGATGATCTTCTCTATTTCTTCCCTGTTGAGTGGTACAGAGTCCTTGTTCCTGACAGTGGGCTCGGCAAAATTAAGTCTCTCTTTTATTGTTCTGCATTGAGGAGTTTCTGGAAGTATTCTGCGAAGGTTTTGTGTAGTCCCTATTATTCATTTGGAGTTTCCCATCTGGCCCTCTGAGATGTAGGGTTGGGGCCATGCATGAAGTAGTCTTGAGTCATTTGTAGAGATCTCTTGAATTGTTTTTCTTGAAGTCTTCTTCAGCCTGTAGTATTTGAGACTTGTTGTAGTTCCTCTTGGATTTGTGGATGATGCTCGCTGTTGTTTTTCTTTGCGCCATGAAAGCCTGATGGTTGGACTCATCTTTGTGCTGATTCCACTTGATACAGACTCTATGCCTTTCCTCTATAGCTCAATCACATTCTGTGATCCACCAGGGTTGCTTGCCTTTGTTTGATGAAGAAGGTATAGTTTCATGAGCTGCATCCAGTAGAGCCTTTTGAAGAGTAGACCACCCTTGTTTCTGTGTGTTCTTCTCAAGGGTGGTCTGGAAATCACAATCTTTATTGCTCAGCCGGTGGTTGTTAAACCTTGGTACTCTCAAAACCATTGTGGTATTGTTAGCTCTTCTCAAAGGTTGTGGGTTGGTCTTAACTAGGGAGAGGTAGTGGTCAGAGTTGACATTTCCTCCCCTCAATATCTTGACATTTTGTATTTTCTTGTGGCGTCTCCTGCCAATAGCCACATGGTCTATCTGAAATTCATCCAGCATGTGATTTGGATGCCTTCCTTGTTAGTCTCTTGAACACAGTTGATTTTAGGACCAGGCTGTAGTTGTCACAAAGGTCTATGAGGCACTTGCCATTTCTGTTGGTCCTCTTGTCAGATGGGTAACCACCTACTATCCTGCAGTACTTCTTTTCTTTGCCAACATGTGCATTGAAGTCACTCATGAGCATGATGGTGTGATGTACAGCAAAGCCAGTACCTGGGTGTGGAACTGTCTTCATCACTCTTTCACCTGGTTTTCCTTTATAGATATGGTATCCTCGGGATTCCATTGCATCCTCATCTTGGAACCGAGTCTCTTGCAATGCCGCTATCTTGATGATATACTGCTCCAAAGCATCAAGGATGTGTTTGAGTTTACCAAAATTTAACAGGGAGTTCATGTTCACTGTGGCTAGTTAAGTGATGTTCCTTTTCTTTTTCTGTTCTTGTTTATGGGAGGTCAGTAGTGGTGGAGTACATGAAGGTGCAGGCTCTCCAGAATCCAGTGACCTGCTTGCCCCATCATGACTGGAGGTGGATTGGTTACCAACTGGGGTATTATTTCTGTTGATATTTCTCTTCTTGTTGAATCCAATGAGCATGTGTATAGGGTTACCCTAGTGAGTGACAAAGTTAACTCTCAAGGTTGTTAGCCCTGACGTATATTTTATCAGCTGCCACTAACAAGTGGAACAGATGCTGTTGGAGTACCGCCACTGACATGTGGAACCGCTGTGCCCTAGGTACTAGTTTCGGTCCACTCCAGATATTTTATTTCCCCACTACCCACCATATCTGATGAGCATCCCCCTTGGGGAGGCACTTGTTCGGAGGCTAGCAACTCCTCATGGAATATGTTAATGAAATTGAAAATTTAATCAGTAAAAATAAGAAAGTGAGGTGAACCTTGAAAACAGAACTACAACTTATATTAATGAATTCAAAGCTCTCTTTGAGGTTCTGATTGAGAAGTAATCTAATGTAAAACATTTAAAGTTGTACAGCAGTGGGTGATTTCCTTTTCGATAAAATAATTTTGGGTATTGGGCCATGTCACTGTAACTACTAAAACAGCTAATTTGCCAATGTTTTGACCCACTTGCTGTGGTCCTCTTCAGAATGGTTCACTGCTATTATTTTTGGTTATCTTGTGGCTATCAACATCATTGGACAATCTGAAGAAGTTGTTATGAAGTGGTGGCTGTGTGGTATGCTATATCCTATACTACGCTGGGGGATGATTGGAAGGTAACATTAGTAGGAGATTGGCAGAAGGAGTGCATCAGCCATCTGTTGCTCATGTCAGTATGGTGAGTGATTGATGGGAAAACTCTCATTGGTAATAGGAAGGCAATAGCAAATCAAGAGCTGGTATCCGTGGTGAGGGGGGGGGGGGGGGGCAACAAACTCATGTGGTCCACCAGGCTGAAATCGCTGGCAGCTAGGCCACAGGTAACTTGTAGACATCCTCCCTGTTCACATTGTTAAGGTGTTTAATTATTTCAATAGACTCTCTTACTTTTTTTTTGCTCCATCCATGGCTGCTGAGCAAAGACATGAGGTTCTTGAAAATTGATAGGACAATCACATTCCTGGTGGTATTCTGCGACAGCTGACCTGTTGTTCTGTCCCAGTCATTCGTAACATTCATGCTCCAAAATGCAAGTGCCAATGGATTTCCTGGTTTTACCAGCATAGACTTCACTGCATTCACACCAAAGTTTGTAGACACTAGTAATGTGAGGAGCATTCACATCATCCTTAGTGAGCCTCAAAAAATCCTGGATCTTGTGGCCACTCTGAAATACAGATGTAATTCCTGTGGGATGCAGAATCTTGCCTACATGGTCAGTGACTCCTCTCATGTAAGGTATGCAAGCAACAGAAAGAATATCTTCAGTACTTGTACCTCATAACTCACTGTATGTCTCTTTCATTGTATCCATTCACATATAATGTTATCTTGAGCTCATTCGGTTCCTACTGTATGTGGTTGGCATCACTAATCTGGTGAGCTTGGGCTGTCAACTGTAGGTATTTGTTGATGTGCATCAGTTTCCTGTAGACTTTATGACCTAGTTTGCTATTAGGTGTTCTGTATACCTCCATGTCTAGAAAAGGAATTGCTCCATGTTTTCCATTTCTAGTGTTCACTTTATGTTCTCGTGTAAGCTGTTAAGGTGTTCATGAAATCTTCATTGTTCTACTTCCCTACATAGCCATACAATGAACATGTCTTTCATGTACGTCAGTTATCAGCATGGGAACAATGGCATGGAATTTAGTGTGGTTTGTTCAAAGGCTTCCTTGAATATGTCAACTGCTACAAGTGAGAGGGGGCAGCCCATAGTCTTTCTGTATGTTTCCTCATAAAATTTGCCAGCTAAAATATGTCAATGATAAGCACAGTTGCACTAGGTTGCAGATGTCTGGTAGTCTTTGGTCCTATAGGATGTTGATGGTTTTGATTATAGGTACACCTATAAACAAAGATTTTACGTCAAAGCTGACCATATGATCCATAGCTACTACTCGTTGTTCCCATATAATCAGGATGAAATGCATAAAATCCTTAACACAAGACTTCTTATGGCCAACCAGGCTGCCTAATTTGTGAGACAGATATTTTGCCAGATAATATGTGGGTGAGATGATCCCATTGACTACTGGTTTCAAAGGACAGCATTCCTTTTGTACCTTATATAATGGACTCAAGTTTGGCAGTGTAGATGGCAGCCATGAGAGAACTGTTGTGTGGCCTTAATGCCCATCTGCAGGGAAACACTATCCCCTGTATAAAGGTTGCTGATTTTCTATTGCCTTCCAGTCACCTATGAGAGTTTGCCCACCAATCACTCACCACAGTGGCACAGACAACAGACAGCTGACATGTCAACTTCTAACAATTCCCTACTAGAGTTGTCTTGCTATCAGCCACTAGGATAACACAGGCAGCAGCATGATGTACAGCCACTTTGAATAAGAGCCTCTTCAAATTTTTCAATGACATCTCAGATATGTGAAGTTAGTTGCCACCAGATAACTGAAAATGACAGTATACAAAGGAAGACATTCACCAGTATTCTGCAATGAACTGCCCTGAAGAAGAGTGCAGCAAGTTGGTCAAATCATCAACAATTTAGTTGTTTTAGTAGCTGCAATGACACAACCCAGTATCCAAAATTATTTTATCCAAATGACACCAGGTGTGGAAGCCTATAAACTTATATAGTAGGTGTTTTGTACAGGTACCATAAAGTTGAAGTGGGATGAAAAAGCAGACTTGGGAATTTTAATAGGCATTTATTAATGAATCTGTCAACAGTTGTAGGCCACTTATTTTATACATTTGTTATTTTTGTGCACCCTAAAGGTGCCTGGGGGGGGGGGGGGGGGGAGCTGGGTAAAGAACTTTTCACTATAGAAAGGATAGTGATTCTGTGATTCTATGTATAGATGTGTCAGTTGATCAACCAGGGCTTATCATCTTTGCAGTCATGCTCCCCTAATTGACTTCTGGCTCATAAAGAATTCTGTTTTGTTTTATTGAACTACTTAATACCACACATGTGGGAAAGATCATTGTAATTTAATTACTCTGTGCCTATCAATGTATTTAGCTTGCATGGACATGTAATTGAACACCTACTTAATGTCAAAAGTGTCTTTATTGTGCATTCTGGGATGCCAGTGGCATTTCCAAAGAATTGCAAGATGGTAAGGTTAGGAAATAACAGGTGATAAGATGTGTATGGTACAATCCCCAGGATGACATAGTTTTTAAGTGTGCAGATGCTGTGCAGAAACATTCTCACATGTGGACTGGACACAATGGTCTAATTTTTAAAATTTTATTTCTTGACCTTTTAAATTTAATTTTTTACATGAAGGCCTTTTCAATTTTTAATCACTGTGTTAGGCACTTAAAATAGTTTATAATGTTCTCACTGTGAATAAATAGGAAATACTGCACATTGTATGAATATAGTCACTTTGTAGTGGATATCATATGAACTGAATGTAATCTGTATCTGTAAAAGTAATATTGGCAGACCCTGAATCTCACAAGAGTTCAGCAAGTCAGATAGAATGCAACTTCAATTTCTATTTTAGGGAACTTATGTAATTATGTTTCTAGAACCTCTCAATAATTTCTGCTTGGGTGAGCTATTACAGGTTCACATACTTGTCTGACTTCAGTAGACCCAAGGACAATAATTACCATTAGGAATTGGTAAAGGCTGACTGCAGCAGGACATGAGCACTCATCCTCATAACCCACTAAACTAGTAACAAGGCCAAAAGGTTTCAGCAATGGTACATATAGAAAAAAAAGTAGACATAGGACAAATCTGCCAAATTTGACAAAAAATACCATCCTATGGTCCTTATGAAATATGCATATGTCTACAAGTTTACTGATTCCATGAGTTTATTTTTTATCCTTTATCTATAAAATGTACTTTATGTAATAAAATAATTATTATAATTCTGTAAAGAGTATGAATTAAATGAATATATACATGATGGGATACCCAAGAAACTGGAATAGTATTGCCATGGGCAGAGCTTGTGTAGTACGCATTTCTGCTGCTTGGCGTGTTTAGCACAGCTCATTCCTAGTTTAGTGCCACCTGTGTTGACAACTTGGCTTGTTCTGTTCATCTGCAGTGACTGTTTTTTTAGGACTGCTTTGTTCATGTTTTGTTTTTTATGATGACAAGTTTAAGTGAACAATGTGCAGCTGTGAAATTTTGTTTTCTGCTCAGCAAAAATGCTGCTGAAACTGTTCTAATGTTGAAAACAGCTTACCAAGATGTTCCATGGGAAAAATGAAGTGAACATGGTTTACCCTATTTACAAATAGTGCTGTGTCATTTGATGACAAACCTTGGTCTAGACATCCATCAACTACCCGAATCAATGTAAATACTGAAAAAAATTCAAGAACTCATGCTCATTCGACAGACAATTGATCAATTGCCAGAGATTAGTGGGTTATCTTGGAGCTTGGTTCAGTGAATTTTAATGGAAGATTTGGGAATAAAAAGGGTTGCTGTCCAGCTTTTCCTCAGGTTCTAACTGACAATCAAAAGGGACGTCGAGTTAAAACATGTTGTGCTTTGAAACAACAGCTTGAAACTGATCCAAATTTTCTTGTCAAAGGCCATTACTACTGATGAATCATGGTGCTATGGTTACAACTCAGAAACAAAGCAACAATCAAGACAATGGAAGATGTCATTGTCACACCATCCAAAAAAGTATTGTCAAGTCAAACCAAACATCAGAATAATGCTGATTCGCTTTTTTGATTCCGAGAACATAGTTCATTAATGGTTTGTTCTCCCAGATTAGACCATCAATCAAACCTTTTATTTGGAAGTTTTGAGAACACTGCACAATAGTATCTGTCAAAAAAGACCCGATTTGTGGTAGACAGGAGAAGTCCAGAAGAAAACGAGAGACAAACTGTCAGCCATTTCTAAAGGTGACTACAAAAAATGTTTTGAACAGTGGAAGCACCAGTGGGGCAAATGTATTAGCTGTAATGGAGAGTATTTTGAAGACGATAAGGTGGTTTTGTAAACAATTTTAAAATATATAGCTTTTAAAAAAATAATTCAGGTTTTTCGTGGGTATGCTCTCATGCAGGACATGGAGCCTACAGTGTTTCGGAGTGACATCTCTTCACATTTATGTCTTGGTATTCTTAAATCATTCACCAATGAATACACATGCACAGATTAATACGCCTGAAAAAGAAATCTTCATTAGACATGCAATTAACACATATGAATTGTAATTACAAACACTTAGTGTACACTACTACTTACAAAGCACTAAAGTTCTATCTCCTTTGCATACATTTAAAATTCATTAATATTTCTTCTTGTTACACAAAATATTTTTAAGGTCCTTATAAGGATGCAATTCTTTAACCTTGTGACTGTTTAGGCAGACTAACAAATAAGCTTCTGGTCGTGGTATGCTTAGAAGTTCAAATGGGCTAATTTACAGTAGTTGAACTTCTTGTTTTTCATGGTCAGCTTCAGAAATCAATGGTGGCTTCACAGTAACACCTTGTTTCCAACCTCAAACTTTTGAATCTTCTCATCAAAGTATTTCTTCCCTTGATGGGACTTTACTGCCTAGGTGATTAATACTTGATTTATTTTTTTCCAATGAGTTGTTATTTCTAGTTGTTTATGGGGTTTCATCCACCCATTTGTTATCTTCAGTCCTCCTCATCAGCTCTGCAGGGGTTAACAAGTTATTAAAAATTTCTTCAGTCAGGGACAATATATCCAGGCAATTTGTTGGCTGTGACAATATGTCCTTATAAATCAGATCAGCCCACAATACATATGCTTCAACCAAACAATGGAAAATCCTTGCTTCAGGATATAGTGGGAAGTTTTTACTTGTTTAATTAGACTTTGTTCTAAAATGTTCCTCAATCAAAAAATGGTTCAAATGGCTCTGAGCACTATGGGACTCAACTGCTGAGGTCATAAGTCCCCTAGGACTTAGAACTACTTAAACCTAACTAACCTAAGGACATCACACACATCCATGCCCAAGGCAGGATTCAAACCTGCGACCATAGCGGTCTCGCGGTTCCAGACTGTAGTGCCTAGAACTGCTCGGCCACTCCGGCCTGCTGTTCCTCCATCAGTATCCAGCAAAATTGGTAGCATTATCAGATAACAATTCAAGAGGATTACCAATGTAAGGAATGTAGTCATCTGCCAGCTTTCTGAGTATAGGTCTTTTTTTTGCAGTTTTTATTTGATAGATTTTCATGTGCTTGGTGGAAAGATCGTAGAAAGTAACTACACACATAATGACCGTTTCTTTTTTTAAGGCATACTTCAACAGAGACGATTTGCAAAATGGAATATAATACATCTTTACAACCTAGGTGTGAAGGGGTGACCTTTTGACAGAACTACAAATTTTCAATAATTTTTGTACCTACCTCCTTAAATCTGAAACATGACAATAACCATGGACATCAGATATGATATTGACTTTTCCTTCATGTAAACAATCTCAAAATCATATGCCTGTAGAATTAATAAGCATCTTGCAAGACTCAAATGGAATGGTTAACATATTTATATGAAGCTTAATGCCTGATGGTCACAATAGACTTTTGTATGTGCTCCTGTTAAGTAATGGTGAAACTTCTTGAAAGACTACACAACCAAAAGTGCTTTTAGTTCCATGGAGGTGTAAGCTAATATGCAATCCCACAGATTTTGATTTGTGAACGTAACTGCATGAAATATTGGTTTTAGTTCTATGTACTTAATTGATAGACAGGCACCTAATCTGATAGATGATGCATCTGCCAAAAACTCAAATTCAAGTGACACAGTAAATTCCTGACAGGATTAACCTTCTTGCTGTCAAGTAAGGGCCCAATTGATATAAATAAGAGACCAAGAAAGTTTAACTGCTGGTGTCCAAGCTCTGATTTTTTTCAGGTTTTCTTTTTGTTACTCTCACCTTGAAAAATTCTTCTTGCACTTTCTGCAACAGTGCAAGTTGTTTTTATCACATATGAGATTCTATTAATAAGTCAACAATGAACAATGTCACTTATTTATTTATTTATTTATTTAGCATCCAATAGATCACACATATGATATAAGGTTTGTCATTTTAATACACAACACATAACAACACATACATATAATAAATGGACAAACATATACAAACAGCAAAACAAATTACATACACATAGTACATAAGTAGTGTACAAGAACTTATTACACAAAAACAAAAGTACGTGCTCACGATAAACAATTATAGATCGTGAACTATGCCTTATACACAAAATGTATTACAGATATTTAACAGATTTTTCATAAGTACCATAATTACGAAGTTGAAAACATAATTAAATTAGTTTGAATTTTTAAAAAATAAGTACAGTTTTCAATCCACAGTCTGAGACAGGTATTCATTTACACTGTATTAGCATTTTCCCATCAAGTATTTTTTTTTTTTTTTTTTTTTTTTTTTTTTTTTTTTTTTTTTTTTTTTTTTTTTTTAACACTTGAAATTATTTTTGCCTTTCAACTCTTTAATTTGAGATGGAAGTGCATTTAAAAGCTTTATTCCTAAGTGGCTAATATGTTACTGACTTCTAGTTTTTGCTACATAGGGAATGTGGAAGTCTTTACAATGCCTTGTATTGTGATCATGGTAGCTTGAGTTGGTTTGGAGATCGCAGTTATTTTTACTGATCATTTCCAGGCATTTAAAAATATATGTCGATGGTATTGTCACTATCTTTAGTTGTCTGAATAAGGGTCTACAGTGACTTTGTGGTGGGCTGTGTGTCATGATATGAATAGCTCTTTTTTTTTTTTAATAAAAATGTCATTTAGTCTTGACCTGGTTTTTCCCCAAAAACTTATGCCATAGCTTGCAACTGATTGGAAATAACTAAAGTACACCACTCTAATACATTCTTTGCTACATACCTTGGATATTATTCTTAAGGCAAAACATGCTGAGCTAAGTTTCTGAGTAAGATATACACTGTGTTCACTCTAGTTTAAATCTTGGTCAATTCGCATTCCCAGAAACTTTGTGGTGCACACTTTTTCTATTTGTTTGATATCCAGCATAAGGCACATATTTTCCCCTTGACATTTGCTTCCATACTGTATAAAGTTTGTTTTCTTTGTATTTAATGTCAGCTTATTTGAATAAAACCATGACTGTATGTATGAGAGCATTTTTTCTGCTGTAGTACACAATGATTCTTTTATATCACTAATTATGATACTCATGTCATCTGCAAATAGTAGAATTTTGGCTCAGCTGTCTGGAGCCTGTGTATCATTGTTATAAATTAGAAATAACAATGGGCCCAGAATGCTGCCCTGTGGAACACCTATTTCAATTTGTTTTGGTTCAGATATGAGTTTAAAATTTGTGAAGATTGTTGGATGACCTCAGATCAGCAACTTGTGACCTGTTTTGCAGATAAAATTCAAACCATTTTTTAACAGTTTCAGTTGCTTATTGCTTCAAGTTTCCCTAGTAATATTACATGGTTCACAGTATCAAAGGCTTTGGATAAATCTAGATTAATTCCAACAACCTGTTATTTGACGCCAGATTTCTTACTATTTCTGTTGTGTAGTCCAATATGGCTGTTTCTGTACTGTGACCTGCTCAAAAACTATGTTGACTGTTATTTATTAGTTTATGTTTTTCTAGATATTTTGTAATCCTGATTTTCATTAATTCCTCAAGTATTTTGGAGAAGGCTGGGAGGAGAGATATAGGTCAGTAATTTTCTATTTTATGTCTGTCACCATTTTTGTATAGAGGTATCTCTTTAGAGATTTTAAGTTTATCCGGAAATATCCCATTACTAAGGGACAAGTTTGCTATGTGCACTATAGGTTTGACAACACATGGAGCAATTTTCTTAATTATTGATACAGGTACATCATCCAGCTCAGAGAAAATTTTGGATTTCAAGCATTTAATGACTTTTAGAACTTCATGCTCATCTGTTGGGATTGCCATCATGCTGGTATTTACCATTGGAGTCGTCACTGTTGGTTGTTGCTTAAATTTACTACTTAAAGTAAGGGGAATATTTACAAAATAATTGTTTATATAGTTTTCCATGGCATCTTTTTCTATGGGGATATTTTCATTATTTTTAAGATTGATTCCCTGTTCTTTAGTTTAACCCCCAGTTTCTTTTTTTACCATTTTCCGCATCATTCTGGACTTTTGCTATTACTTTGCGGCAAGTCTTTTTGTATGTCCCCACATACTCAACAAACTGCTGATCATGACATGTTTTTAACTTTAAACTTAGTAATTTCATGGTTTCACTTGACTTTTTAATTCCGGGTGTAATCCAGGTCACTTTGAATCCAGATGATCTATAACTCAAAAGCTTTTTTGGGAAACACATTTCAAAGTATGTCATAAAAGTGGAAGCAAATATATTGTAAGCATCATTTGTGTTTGTTTGTGCCAAGACCTCTGACCAAACTGCATTTTTTAAATTATTTTTGAACTGATTACAATTGTCAGTAGAGAAAAATCGTTTGTACTCTTTTTTATTTTCCTCCTCCTTGGGAGTTGCAGTGAGATTAAAAGTTAGTGCATTATGATCTGATAATCCTATATTCACATGTATAACTGCAACTTCATGTGTGACCACATTTGAGAAGATGTTATCTATTAGGCTTTCACTGGAATCTGTTGTTCTAGTGGGAGCTGATATGTGAGGGAACATGTTGAACCTTTTTAGTATGTCTAAAAACTTGTTTTTTACTGAACTCTGGGCCAATAGATTAATATTAAAGACACCACAAAGAATTATGGTAGAGTTCTCATTTGAGAAAATGTTGAGCATTTCTTCCAAATTCTTAAGAAAGACTTCAGTATCTCCAGATGGTGATCTGTAAATTACTGCAACAATTATTTTCTTCTTTAAACTATATAACTGAATGGCTACTGCTTCAAAATCCTTTTCTATGATTAATGATTTAGCCTCATATCTTAACTTAAATTTAAGCTAGGGATTTAGATAAATGCATACACCACCACCTTTGGCATTTTGCCTATAGTACTGACTGGCAAGTTTATATTGGCTTAAGTTTATGCTGTTTAGTTCACTGTCCCTGCACCAATGTTCCATAACACATAAACAATCAATATGGTCACTATCTGCTGCTACCTCAAGTTCAAGGTACTTGTTTTTAAGACACTGAATGTTCAGACTCATAATTCTAACTGATTTGAACAATTTGACTGACCTGTGACTTTACACTCTGTTGAGGCATTTTCTCTTACACTGTTACAAGATTTCATACCTTGTTGTAGATTCCTCTGCTTGCAAACATTTACCTGTTGCCCCGTTATGTGCAGTTGTTCACTGTTTTGCCCCAGCAAAAATCCTGGCTTCTCAAGGGTGGCTGCCTTCTTCTGGTGTGACGGTTCAAATGGCTCTGAACACTATGCGACTTAACTTCTGAGGTCATCAGTCACCTAGAACTTAGAACTAATTAAACCTAACCAACCTAAGGACATCACACACATCCATGCCCAAGGCAGGATTCGAACCTGCGACTGTAGCGGTCGCCCAGCTCCAGACTGTAGTGCCTAGAACCGCACGGCCACTCCGGCCGGCCTTCTGGTGTGATGACTGCTCCTATTACCGCTGCTGCTACTGTGTGCTGTTGCTGTGACTGCTAATGATTCTGGTTGGTTGGTTTTTGATGCTGTAACTATTGCTTCTGATGTTAGTTCTGCTGCTGCTAACGTTGGTTCAGTAGTAGGTTTTTCTGTTGCTCCTGTTTTTTGGATGGTGCATTTGCGTGCTGCTGCTGTTTGTGCTGGTGTTTCTGCTACTGGAGATTTATACCATCCCAGTTCAGTGGCTGTCACTTTGGAATTGCATTTAATTGCTTCCCTTATTAAGTTTCCATACCTGGCCTTCCCATTTCTGTTAAGGTGAAGCCCATGTTTCATAAAACATTCTCTATCAAGTGTGCTTGAGTCAATTAATTTCACATTGCTGAGTAGCCTACAATTAGTTTTAAGTTTTGCATGAATTCTGTGAATTTCCTTATTCACACATGACCATTCAGATAAATCATGTCTGCGGGTAAAATTCACCAGTAAAATGTTTGTATTTGACAGTACTAGCAAAACACTCAAGAGCTGTTTATACATTTTCATAGCATTGTTTTCGTAAATGTCTTTAGCTCCAGTGCAAATTACAACACTGTCCTGCTTGTCATAGTTATATTTTACAATGTTTTTTGTCACTTCTTTGAAACCAGCACCTGGTTTAACCATGCCTGTGACTGTCGTTGATTTACTGTTTACTTGCAGTTCTTGAGAAATTCCTTTGGTGTGACTGTCTTCAAAGACGTAGACTTTTGATTCTTTCTTCTTTGTCACACACGTCGGTTTTTGTTTATTTGTATTTTCACTTTGTTGCAAAACATTGTATTTGTTTTTATCGCAAAATGTGACAGATTTTACAGAGTTTGTTATTCTTTTAGTGGATAAGGGATTACCTTTGAGTGACACTTTTATCCATTGAGACGTTGTTTCACTGTCTTGCATCACTTCACTAGTGTTTTGCTTATCCTTATTGCAGTCATCACTACTAGTTGACAGAACACTATACCTGTTTTTATCTGTAATTATAATTTCATTTGCTGCCTTTGATGCCTGTCTATCACTTCCTTTCTGCTTCTCATAACTCACCAGGTTCCTGTTTTGTGGCTTAATTCTTTTATCATTTAGAATATGGCGCAACTTCTTCAGCTCACAGTTTTCATTAGTTATATGTGAAATCTCATGTCTTAGAACATCTACAAATTTTTGCAAACTTGAAATGCATTCATTTAGTTTTTCAATTTCAGGGCTGTGATAAACACACTTGAATTTCTGTTGTGTCCAAATGACAATACTTCTCCCAGAATAGATAAACAGAGTGTATTTTCTCAATGATAGGTACAAGGGAATTTGATAGTATGAGTTACTAGTTGTAGTAGTTTAAGAAACCCAGACCACTGGGATTTGGTCAGTGAGGTTGATTAAAAAATCTTGGACTTAATTTGTTCCTCAGTTGACAATAGTTGAATACTTAACCTCTTGAAATTTCTGAATTATTTCCCCAATATTTTGAGGACAGGTTTGAACTGGAATGCTCACTTGATTTATCATCCTAGCATCCAGCTCAAACCCCCGCCCCCCTCCCCCTCCCACCATCTGTTAATGTAGGTACTAACCTCCTTGTCGATGAATGATTTTCTTGCAGGTTTGGTGAAGTACAACATTAAAATGGCATGAGTAAGATCATATAATCCCAGGTCTTTCTTCAAATACATGCATGTACTGTTGTAGTAGTTTAAGAAACCCAGACCACTGGGATTTGGTCAGTGAGGTTGATTAAAAAATCTTGGACTTAATTTGTTCCTCAGTTGACAGAACACCCTTTGTTCCAGGCTGCCGTCTTCTAAATCTATTACAATCATTACCTCTCCACTTGCTCATAATGAAGCTTTGGATTGTTACATTTCCTAGTTTCAGAGTAAATCATGTCTGCACCCTCACATTAAAAAATGACGATCATTCCACTTGGGACCTGTGGAATGGTACATTAGCTTATTTGTTTTAGTTGTAAATATTTGTCATGTATTGTTGTTTTTCTGACATGTTCCACATCCTGGAGGACCTCCTCACTACGGATCAATTGGAATGAAAGTAAATCTAATCTAATCTAATCATGACCTCTCCACATCAGACAAGACAGTTTCTGCAAATGTTTTGAGAAGTGTATCAATAAAAGTGTGATGAACTACTGCTGCATCAAGATATCTTAACAATTTTAAAGGATGAGTCCTTTAAACACTAGTAGACAAGAAGCTTCCAGCCATAGGCATTTTTCTTGACCTAACGAAGGCATTTGATATGGCCAATCACAATATACTGCTCCAAAAAATGCATTTGATATGGCCAATCACAATATACTGCTCCAAAAAATGTATTCCCATGGAATAAAGGGCACTGGCCATGACTGATTGAAAAGCTACCTCAAAGACAGAAACCAATATGTCAAAATGAATGCAATGAATCGACCAGGAATTGCTAATATTGTGCAGTCATCTACCAAAATCACAGAACATGGAGTTCTCCAAGGCCCAGTGTTGGGACCCTTATTATTCTTACTTTAGGTAAATGACCTCCCCTTAAATTTACACAATAAAAGAACCTTCCTCTTTGCTGATGATACCACAATTATGATATCTGACTCAAATGAACATCTTCAAGATGCAATAAACAGGAGCACAGCACAACTAAACTCATGGCTTAATTCAAACAGACTACTCCTATATATAAAAAAGATAGCTGGTATTACTTTCCACACAATACAAAATAAAAACCTGCAAGTACCAAATATATCACTGAGTGATGATAAAATCAACTGTGTAAAGGAAACCAAATTTTGGGGGGTTACCATTACTGACACACTTACATTGAAAAGTCATATTGATATAACCTGCACCAAATTGAGTAAAGTATGTTTCATGATTAGACAAATAAGGAATATTGTTAAGACCAGCACCCTCATATCAATGTACTATGCTCTTTTCCACTCTATATTAAGCTACAGAATTATCTTTTGGGGCCACAGTGCAGAAGCAGTGAGACTGTTTAAACTCCAAAAAAAGTAGTTAGAACAATATTAATCAAGCAGCAGAAAGAATTTTGTAAACCACTGTTCCATAATCTGAACATATTACCCCTCTCATGTCAGTACATACTGGACCTACTATGTTTCACCAAGAAAAATATTAGCAACTTAGATATAAGCTCAAACTGGCACCAACATGATACAAGGTCAAAGAACTCTCTACGAGTAATTCCCCATTCAACAAAACTATACAGTAAAGGTGTCAAATATATGGGAATAAAACTCTACAGTCATTTCTCAATAGCAGTGAAGAATATTACACAAGTGAAGGGTTTTAAAGTAAAACTACAGTCACTCCTAATTAAACACTGCCTCTACAGCATACAGGAATTCCTCAAAAACAACCTGCTATAAGGAACTGCTCAACAAAAACATCAAATAATGGATCCCAAACCATTGACTTTATGTAACATAACTGAATGTAAGTTTTATTGGTATAAATGCTAAATTCTGGTACAGAATAAATATAAGACCTAAGTACATTACACCTGTGATACAAATATGTAATCATTTTACAGAGTCATAGATGTACCTCTTCTTATAAATGCCTAATATGTATCAAATGACCTGTCCTATCTCACGATGTGCATTTCTGTGCAATGTATGATTCAGAGGATCAAAACAAATAAATAAATAAAATTAAAAAAAATTTCCACATATTCCTCTCTTCTCTGGTTCTTCACAGAACCTCCTCCTGCCCTACTTTATCAGTCCACCCAATTTTCAGCATTTGTCTGTAGCACCACATCTCAAATGCTTTGAATGTCTTGTGCTTTTTTTTCATATATGAAGAGGAAAAGAAAAAAAATTTTTGCACCCATACATGCACGAACCTGTGTCCTTTCGTATCGCATTCCAATGCTCTAACCACTTTTTTTTCCCCTAGAAAACAAAAATGAAAAAAGAGGAAAAAGGGTTTTGGAAGGCTTGGCTTTTATTTTTTATTCATTTTATTTTATTTTATACAAATGGATAAAGGAAAGCTGTTCCTCTTCAGCTACATAACCAGAATAATACAAAGTCATCCCATTACGACATAAGGAATTGTTTGATGACTGTCATCTCATTGCTGTGTTTTTTCTACTGTTTGTTCAATCTCATAGAAAAAAGAAACTGGAAAGAGGTGCAATGGTTATCTTCTCATGTCATCGATAATCCATCTGTGAGGCGGATTACGGAATGTGCTCCAAAGAGAATTAGAGAAATATTGCCAGTATTTAGGGTTCTTGACAATCGCACAATATCATTCGTTGAGGTAATACCAAAAATTGGATACTGTTTTTTCGCCATTACCGAATAGGTCGTGAACAGCATGGCCGCCAATCCATGTGACAGAGTTTGTTTTTGCTCTTGGGAAAAAGATATCATTGAGGAAAAGAAGTGATTGGGTAGTTATCCTTTTGGGAGTCTTCTGTGTGAGAAAAGCCAATATCTGGTGCTCCAAATACCAAACGTCCTTTGCCAATCCGCATTCAAAACGATGTTCATCCGTGTCAATCACTTGGCATCTGGCATGCAAGGGTGAGTTGGCGAGGTGGATGTGATGTAGGTGATACTGGCACAACTTTTTCCCATTAACAGCTACATACCATGCAGCCTGCATGTCAGTATCAAGGGTGATGGCATTCACTGCCTGCCACACAGCACGCCACTTTGTAGTGGGGTGTTTGTTTTCAATCACATTCGGCATCCTGTTCAGTTGCGTGGCAGCATAAATTGTCCTCATCATCATCAAGCGTGTGGGTAGTAGTGCAGTATGGATGTAGCTTTATTCAAGGAAGAATTGGCTAATGTAGAAGAAAGGTGCTGGGATGTCCGTTACCATCACAGGGGGTGTGAGTGAGGTTGGTCGTAAGGCCTCCAGTAAGAGACTTGTGAGGAACGTCGGGCTTCGTCGCCACAGCTGTAGGTGACATCTGACGAACAGGGCCTTCACTCTGTTCTGAACATGAGCACTCTGTTCTGCTCCTTGGTAGGGTTAGGGGCTCGTAACAAATCTTAAATAACATGCCCGTATTAACAAAGAATCCCAAAACCGCCAACATGTGGTGAGTCAGAGTAGATGGTATCGGGAGTATCTGTGTGAAATGGAGGATATGTGACACCAAATAGACATTAGCATATCGCGTCCGTTGCAGGAGGTCTAGATGTCTAAGATGGTGGTCATTTATTCCTGCCCTCATCTCATTCAATAAACACCTATAGTTAAGGGCTGTTGAATGCTTCATGTCAGATGTGAAATCAATGCCAAGACAGCAGATTGTGTCACTGATTTGGAGTGTTGCGACGCTCTTGTTGGATAGACTTCTGCCTATAGAGAGGGCATGAGATTTATGAAGATTGAGATTGCTCTCCAATGCCGCGCCATAGGTCGCCACCCATGCCAGTGCTGCACGAACATCGTCATTACTGCAAAGAAGGAGTACCAGATCATCTGCATAGGCAGTGCAGCAAAAAGTGTGTCCACCAAGGGACATCCTGGTCAGGTGTTGTCGGAGACCGCAGAGGAGTGGTTCCAGGACGAGGGCTTACGATATCGCTGGATCTGTATCAGTGGCATGAGATGGCCATTATATAACACCTTGGACATCGTGCCACATAGGAGATGCATCAGTACCTCAACTATGATGTATGGATACCCCATGTGTTGCAGTACCTCCATCAAAAATGTGTGGTTGACTCTGTCAAAGGTCTGGCTAAAGTTGAGTGAGGCCAAAACTCCTGGCAGTTGGCGAGCTTTGGCTAGTGCGATCATATCTCGATATCGGCACAGTGCAGTGTGAATATTATGGTCACCTCCTAACAATGCCTGGTCCTGCAACACAACACATTGTACCGATCACTTTAGGTGTGCCGCCAGAAGCCAGGTGAAAATGTTCATGTCACTGTTGAGTGAGGTCAAGGGACAATAATCACTGATCCTGGATCTGCCTCGTGGTTTGAGTATGGGGACAATCAGTCCTTCTAGGAATGCCCCAGGGATCTGCGTTGTGGGTAACATAAGATCATGGCAAATATCAGTCCATACTGGTGCCAGCAATTGTTGATATGTCCAATAAAATTCCAGAGGAAGGCCATCAGGTCCTGGGGACTTATGATCAGCCCCCGCCTGTATTGCTTCAATGATTTCCTCTTCCATTACATCAGCAGTCAAATCCGCTGCGCTGTTGGAGAGATCGTGCCATAGGTGAGTTGAGAGACTTTGGTGATCACCCCTGGGGGATGTTGGCATTCTGAGTACAGCCTAGTGTAGTGGGCATGAAGGGCGTTTCCTATATTGCGCTGGGTATCAAGGTGTCGTCCGACTTCCATCGTGACAGCTTGGATCAGTGTCCTGTGTCAGCGTTGTCATTCTGCAATGACGTGGTACATGGAAGGTTCCTCCTGGGCTACTCTGTCTTGAGTGCACCCTCAAGGTGGCAATGTGTTAATCTGATGATCTGTGCCTTGGTACGGTTCACCGTCACTTGCCTTGCAGATGAGTACAGCAATGTTGTACATTCCCGTAAGATGCTGTAGTAAAAGTCCATGGTATGTCTCTTCCATGCTGCTACATCACATCCATAGCCTATCAAGGTCTTCCGGAGGGCTGGTTTGGCACAGAGTAACCACAATGACAGTGGAGACTGGTAGGTGCCACGCCGGCGCTTACAGGAATCCCACATGTTCTGTATAAGGCGTCAACATTCCTGAGAGGCTAGGTGGGTGACGTTCAACTTCCAAGGACCACAGCTGCACCACACCTTCTGGCGGCTGAGGGTAATGGCGCAGATGTAGGCCTTGTGGTCAGAAAACGTTGTGGGCCAAACTTCGACAGCTCTTGTCGCCACAGCTATGGAGTGCAAGATGTAAATCCGGTCAGTGCGGCTGGAGGAATGGCTGGTGTAGTGTGTAAATCCGGGCCAATCACCACGAACATGTTCCCACGAGTCCGCCAATTTAAGATTATTTATAATTGTCGCAAGCTCTGTGCAGGGAGAATGATGTGGTAACTGATCCTTAGGTACTTGGCTACAGTTGAAGTCCCCTCTGAATATCAAGGTGTCCTGACGGCCCATAAAGAGGGGTGTGATTGTATGAGCAAAAAAGGTGGATTGTTCGTGACACTGACCAGATCCAGATGGCGCAAAGGTGTTAATAAGTTTGACTCCTTGGATAGTAAGAGCCATGCCTCTGGCGTCAGGGAGATACTCGATGTCTTCTGTGGGTACACCTTCATGGAGAAGGATTGCCACACCACTGCCATTGCCCAACACATGTGAGACCCAAGTCGGAAGCCATAGGGTTCCTTGAAGTCTGTGACATATGTGGTGTCACCGCCAGGCACCACACTTGCTAGGTGGTAGCTTTAAATCGGCCGCGGTCCATTAGTACATGTCGGACCCGCGTGTCACCTCTGTGTGATCGCAGACCGAGCGCCACCACAAGGCAGGTCTCGAGATACGGACTAGCACTCGCCCCAGTTGTACAGACGACTTTGTTAGCGACTACATGGACGAAGCATTGCTCATTTGCAGAGCAGATAGTTAGAATAGCCTTCAGCTAAGTCAATGGCTACGACCTATGCAAGGCGCCATTAGTAACATTGCATGTATCTCAAGAGTCTCACTTGTATCGCCACAATCTCCAGATGTACCAAAAGGATGGATTAAAGTTAAGTATTCCAGAAGCTACGTACTTTTCTTTATAGCATTCCTTACGTATCCTGTTTCAGACCTCACGCCATCCTGCTTTGGCTTAGTGCGTGCCTTTCGGCTTCCTCTCATTGTGTCTAGGCTGTCTTGTCTAGACACAACAATTTTTGGCGACGAGTCAACGGAAAGGGTCTTGTTCTTTCTAATTGCTTACATTTACTTGTGTCATGGCTTCGCCAGATGTACTGTCCTAATTTTATCGCTTGCAGAATCAGCAGACGCAGGCGTTATTGGATGCCCTTGGACAGCTCGTCCAGGGTCAACGTGCACTGCAAACCGATGCGGCCGCCGCCGCTTCATCGCTACCGCAGCCACACCATGCAGTTGCACCACCATTCAGTAATTTTCAGGCAGACGTGGAAACATGGACGGAGTGGTCACGCCAGTTTGGATTTCATCTCGCCGCCTACAGAATTCAAGGTAACGAGCGGCAGCCTCATTTATTGTCGTGTGTAGGGGTGCAAGCGTACCGTGTGATAGTGAAATTGTTTCCCCAATGCGAAGTAGCAACTCTGTCCTACGAAGAAATTTTGTCTGCTTTAGATGCCTATTTCAAGGAAACAGTTAATGTAGTTGCAGAACGGTATACATTCTTTCGTACAAAACATACGGCTGGTCAAACTAATAGGGAGTGGGTTGCAACATTGCAAGGCCTTACAAGGGATTGTGCTTTTGAGTGCGAATGTGAACTCCCTTATTTAGATACTATGGTACGTGATGCAATAGCATAGAACGTTTCTGATGTTCGCATACGGGAACAGATTTTGAAACTAGTTAATCCCTCCCTTCAACAAGTGATAGACATATTGGATAGACAAGACACGCTTGACTTTGCTCAGGAATAATTTGCAACTTCGCCAGCCGTGTGTAACATTAACCGGCCCGCCGGACGCGCTGTGCGGACTGGTAAGCTGCCCTCGCGCACGTCCACGCAGCTGCCGCCACGCTCTAAACCAGGTGTGCCGCACCAGCATACAAATGCAGTGAAATCATGCCCGCGGTGTGCTACAAGACATTCGCTTGAAAATTGCCCGTCACGCCAAGCTATTTGCTTTTTCTGTAATAAGAAAGGACATGTTCAAAGTGTTTGCCAGAAAAAGCTCAGATCAGACACTCTTAATCGTTCCAGGCCCTTTGCTTCGCGCCGGAATCGACCCAAGGACACTCAAGCTCGTGGACCTTCACCCATGGACATTCATGTAGAATTCCACTTCGTCCAGTGCCACTGTCTCTAACAGTGACTGTGTTCGTCCCACACAAAGTGTGCGTCGACATCTCCGGAAATCACGTCAATTAGCAAGTGATGCTGTACCTGTATCAGTTCAAATTGCACAAGACAGTCGCTCTTGTCGTCAGCAGGACAATAAACTGTTTGTAGACTTGGACTTTGAAGGCAGAGTGATCGCATTCCAGCTCGATACCGGAGCTGCAGTTTCATTGATCAATCATGACACGTACAAACAACTGGGCAAACCTCCGTTGCGTGCCGCAAATGTTAAGTTAAATAGTTATTCAGGTCAGAATATCCCTGTGTTAGGACAGTGCACTCTTCTTGCAACATACAAGGGACAAACAAAACTTGTGTCATTTTACGTTCTTCGTTCTTCTACTGCAGTGAACTTGTTTGGTTTAGATTTATTTCAGTTGTTTAACATGTCTATAGTAAATCAGGTCCTATCAGTGAATCAGACTGTGCCTTCAGACAGTGTTTCTCGTCTATGTGAAGAATTTGCAGACATTTTTGCACCGGGCCTTGGTTGCGCTAAGAACTATGAAGCACATTTGGAACTGAAAGTAAACGCGCAACCGAAATTTTTCCGAGCGCACAATGTTCCCCACGCATTGCGTGATGAGGTCGCAAGAACATTACACGATTTAGAATCACAAGGTGTAATTGAACGTGTGCAAGCTTCTCTCTGGGCCTCACCCTTAGTAATTTTGCCAAAACCTTCCGGAAAACTGAGACTTTGTGTGGACTTCAAGGCAACAGTGAATCCACAACTCGTGATTGCAACTTTTCCCTTACCCCGCCCGAAAGATCTTTTTGATAAACTGTGCCCTGGTAAATACTTTTCGAAGTTGGACCTAGCAGATGCGTACTTGCAAATCCCAGTGGACGCCGAATCCCAGCGCGTCTTGGTGGTTAACACGCATCTTGGTTTGTACCGATTCAAAAGACTGCCATTCGGGTGTGCATCCGCCCCTGCATTGTTTCAGCAATATTTACAAACTGTTTGTGCGTCGGTCCCTACTGCTGCGAACTATCTGGACGATATTGTGATCTCCGGAAAGACAGCAGACGAGCATTTAGCACACCTACGAACATTATTTCAGGTATTGCGACAAAATGGTCTTCGCTTGCGGAAGGACAAATGTGTGTTTTTTGCTCGTGACTTGCCATATCTGGGACATGTAATCAATGCCCAAGGCGTACATCCCAGTCCAGAGCACCTCCGTGCCATACAAGACTTGCCTTCGCCGCAGAATTTGAAGCAGCTACAGAGTGTTTTGGGTAAAATTAACTATTATCATCGCTTTCTGCGTAATGCCTCTTCCATTTCAGCTCCGCTTCATCGCTTACGCCGTAAAGGTGTTCCGTTCGTCTGGACGACGGAATGCGAACGCGCCTTTCGCCAGTTGAAATCGGCGTTGCTTTCAAATACTTGTCTTACGCCACTCGATCCCCAGAAACCGCTTTTGTTGATGGTAGATGCATCGGATTTCGGGATCGGTGCTGTGCTTGCACACAAAGATGGATCGCATGATCGCCCTATTGCCTTTGCGTCCAAATTGCTCTCGTCTGCGCAAAGAAATTACTCGCAGATAGAGAAAGAAGCTTTGGCTCTCGTGTTTGGCGTTACTAAGTTCCATGATTTCTTGTATGGTCGTCACTTTACCATCATCACCGACCACAAACCTTTGACATCGCTTTTTCATCCGAACAAGCCTGTACCTCCGCGTACAGCGCAGAAATTCATTCGGTGGTCTATTTTCCTCTCGCAGTACCGCTACGATATCTTGTATCGGTCCACTGCTAAGCACGGAAACGCCGATGCATTGTCCCGTTTGCCTGTTGCTGAGGATAGAGCATTCGATTCTTCCGAACTTGCTTGCATGTTCATTGATTCGGAAACCGATAAAGTGGTCGAATCGTTTCCGATTGATTTTCGTCGTGTAGCTACAGCCACAGCTGCTGACCCGGTCCTTGCTACCGTTTTGCGTTTTGTTGCTACGCAATGGCCTTTGTCAAAGTCTCGGATCGAGGATCCGTTGGTTCGCCGATTTTTTGCTCACAAGGAGAGACTTTTTGTTCGACGTGGTGTTTTGTTGTTGCGTTCTGATAATGATCAGTCCAGAGTCGTGGTCCCACGTTCGTTACAGTCCTCTGTCTTACGGCTTCTTCACCAAGGACATTGGGGTATAGTGAGAACGAAACAACTTGCTCGTCAGCACTGTACTTGGTTCGGAATCGATGCTGCGATTACGAATATGTGCTCTTCTTGCATGGCGTGTGCCGAACAACAATCCGCACCGCCGCGGAAATTCTTTGCATGGCCAAAAGCCACTTCCCCTTGGCAACGCTTGCACATCGATTTTGCTGGTCCATTCTGGAATGCTCGATGGTTGGTTCTGGTAGATGCCTTCAGTAATTTTCCTTTTGTTGTCCGGATGTCTTCCACGACGTCAACTGCCACCATCCAAGCATTGTCTGCTATCTTTTGCATTGAAGGTCTTCTGCAGACTATTGTTTCCGACAATGGCTAACAATTCATGTCCGCAGAATTTCAGTCATTCTGCCAGGCCAATGGTATTCAACATCTGACATCCGCGCCGATTTCGCCTCAGTCAAACGGTGCCGCTGAATGATTAGTCCGGACTTTCAAGTCACAGATGTTGAAGTTGAATAAGTCGCATTCTCGGGAGGACGCGTTGTTGCTCTTTTTGTCATCGTCTCGCTCTCAGCCCCGAGATGGTCGCTCGCCGGCTGAGTTGCTCCACGGTCGTCCTCATCGAACCTTGATGTCTTTGCTGCATCCGCCGCATCAGGTTCCTGTGCAGCGGCAGACTTCTGCTTTTGCTCCAGGCGACGTTGTATTCTATCACAACTATCGAGGTTCACGGCGTTGGCTTGCAGGGTGCATTCTTCGCTGCCTCGGCCGCACGATGTATTTGGTTTTGGGGGCCTCTGGTGAGGTGCGTCGGCATCTCAATCAGCTGCGCCTCTGTCGTCGCACGGGTTCTGCCGCTCCCCGTTTGCTTTCAGCGACGGTGCCGTCCGGTCAGCGCCCTGGGGACCCATCTACTGGCTCGCCTCATCCTCAGGTGTTACCGACGTTGCCTTCCATTTTGCCCCATGGCGATGCGCCGCCGCTGCCTCCGCTGCAGCCGCCTGTCCTCCAGCCGGCGCCGCCCGCAGTGGACGCTTCGCTGCAGCCGCCAAGCGCCTCCCTGGGTCACGCGCCGCCGATCGCTTCCCGTGACCAGCTGTCCTCCGCCATGGACCTCTTGCCCGCTCTGGACCACATGACGTCATCGCGCGTTCGATACCCCAACGCCATGGAGGTCGACCCTTCGGCCCCTCCTGTCTCTTTACGGGCGCATACACCACATGTTGACGTGCACCCTGGACTAGGTTTTCAGGCGTTTCCTAGTTCCCCTCGGACCGAATGGCCGGGTGCGGGTGGCACAGCCTCACCTGTTGTTTGGCTCCCCACCTCATCGCATACGTCAACATGGGGTCCTCCCCACGGCGGGCGGAAGCCTTATAACACGACCGTTCGCTGATTTGTGGGGGAGGAATGTGGTGTCACCGCCAGACACCACACTTGCTAGGTGGTAGCTTTAAATCGGCCGCGGTCCATTAGTACATGTCAGACCCGCGTGTCGCCTCTGTGTGATCGCAGACCGAGCACCACCACAAGGCAGGTCTCGAGACACGGACTAGCACTCGCCCCAGTTGTACGGACGACTTTGCTAGCGACTACATGGACGAAGCATTGCTCATTTGCAGATCAGATAGTTAGAATAGCCTTCAGCTAAGTCAATGGCTACGACCTATGCAAGGCGCCATTAGTAACATTGCATGTATCTCAAGAGTCTCACTTGTATCGCCACAATCTCCAGATGTACCAAAAGGATGGATTAAAGTTAAGTATTCCAGAAGCTACGTACTTTTCTTTATAGCATTCCTTACGTATCCTGTTTCAGACCTCACGCCATCCTGCTTTGGCTTAGCGCGTGCCTTTCGGCTTCCTCTCATTGTGTCTAGGCTGTCTTGTCTAGACACAACAACATACACCTCTTGAAGAAGCACAATATCGATGTCTGCTACATTGAGCAGATCCTGTGGCATCGCAAGTTTATGTTGGGCATGTATGTTGTTAATGGTAATCATTGCTAGATGGTATGTTTGGCCAGCCAGGTAGGCAACTGGGTTGTTTAGGAGGTCAGGTGTGGGCGGCAGGGGCGGCCCCACAGAGGTTGATGATACAGCCGTAGTCACTGTGGTTGGTCGGTGCTGGATACAGCGAGGGAGCATCTCTGCCCTCCGCATCCTCCGAGTGTTGTGGCTCATCCATCAGGATGCTTAAATTTAAGTCCATGAGCGTGTCGGCACACAACATCAGTGCACACCTCTTCATTGATCAGTTTTATGTATATGATGATTCCTAATGATGTCTTGAGGTGCAATATGAAGCTCTTCCCAGATGAAATATTCAGTGTCAAGTGCTCAAGGTCTGCTTGAAATGTGATCTTAATTGTGGACTTGTGGTACGAGTGTGCCATGGCACTACCGAGACATGGAAACATGACACTCGCCGCAGCGGAAGGTAAACAGAAAACACACGTGAGTGCAGTACACAGACAGGGGGGACACAGGCACGACGACCTTGCCCCACTGATGCTAACAGTGAACTGAATCCTTTAGACCATGGATGCTGTGCACTAAAAAACAAGTAAGTAAAATTTGATGTTGGAAACACACCAGGATTCGGAACAACACTCTACTGGAAGGTGAAATGTAGCATGTAGCAGCTCATTCTTCATATGATTCCAAAAACTATTTTAGCTTTTCTTTCACATAACACTAAGGCTAATTCAAGTTGCTTAGTGAACTAAAGTATTATATCATTAGATAGAACCTATGTAGGTAATTTCACCTTTTGAACACTGAAATGTAATTTTTGGTAAAATGATGTCTAAGTTCTAACCAATATTACAGCCACCCATTGCTAGGAAGGTGTAGAATCAATTGCTATGGTTATAATTAGAACAATTCAGTTATGAACAATAAAATAATGAAAGAGATACCAAAAATAATGTTTTTAAAATGTTTTGAACCTTTAACAACTTCGATTAACACACTGTCAGCTTAGTAATGCAATAGCTAATCACAACAACACCTAATTACTTATTAATTACTGAAACTCATAAAAAAAATATTATTGATGATGAACAAAACGATTATTTGGACTACTGTACTATTTATTTAAATTCTGTTCACACCAAAGAATAATGTATGTATATTTGAAAACTCAAATGGGTTAGGAAGATTAGCGGTTGAGTAATTTCTGCATAATTCAAAAATGCACTCAGCATGGCTTATTCAATTTTCCTTAAAAAAACAGAGCACTGTGACTGATTTTTTATCACATTTCATTTGAAATTACTGGATGAGGCCATTTTTAATTACTGATAGGTTTTGAAATTGTAATTGGTGAGCTTACTGTATGTAACAATGTACTGAGTGTTATAAAAGGTATATAAATAGTGTAATAGGGGAAGTATGGATGGCCTGTAAGATGTGAGATTTCAGTGAGGACTCTGTGATGTAACAAATAGTGCACCTGAAACAATAACTGTCTTTATACAGTTATTGAGAAACCATACAGTTTTCCAACCCCTTTTTAACTTAACAAAACTTCCAGGAAAACAGCATCCACAGTGAACTTCAATGGCATCAAGAGAAAGGTAAGTTGGTGACATAAATTATTATTCTGAAGATACTGAGTTACACCCACCAAATAACAAGATCTTTATTTACAGCTACTATTAACATTATAAAATGATAATTAATTTCAATATATTTTCTTTTTGGGACAACTTTCTTTTATCCCTGTGTTGCAGTTACACCCCAAAGGGTAGTTTTTGTTTTCAGAGCTCCTTTTCCTAGAACACTTGCCTTCACAATGGTTCATGAATGTGTTCTATTCAGGCTTTTATTGGCAGTCATGTCTTAGATAAGATTAGAGATTGAAAATGAAAGACACCCTCAGGCTCCACAATCTAATCTGTTGAGGATAAAACAAAAACAACAGTTCACCAAGAGAGGCCAATAGGTAAGGAAAGAGAAACAGTCTCAAAAAAGTAAGTGGATGCAATATCAGACTTAGCTAAGGGTGCATGTAGTTGTGCACACATACTCCCAGAAGAGAGCCCTCTTGGGGGACTTGTTCTTTGTCTGATGTCTCACCTACTGACCAATCTGGCATGAGTGACCCTACCAGGAGCATAGTTTCTACCATGCATAGTTCCTACCAGCATAGTTCTGTAAATCATTGAGAAGCATGAACCTCCTCACAAGAAGCACTGGATAATGAAATTGAATGTTTCAATAAAAATAAAACCTGGAAAAGATGACATAATGAGTTGCAGACAGATTTCAGACAGGCACAAAGGAAAAACAGTTATACACCTTTTCAGCCAATGCCTTCTTCAGAAAAGAAAACACACACACATTCACACAAGCAAGAACACCTCATACATACATGATTGCTCTTTCTGGCCACTGTGGCCAGAATGCAGTGGTGTATGTCAAGTGTAAACTCCAATCTGGAGTGGGTTGTGGAAGGGGTGGAGATACAGGCCTACATTACAAAAGAGCATGTTACAAATAATATGTGCCTTCACAAGATATGCAGATACTGGTCATACACATTTGAATTAGTATATCAAACAATTATGCTTGCACTCATCATAAGCAAGCTAGTAATATATCAACATATGAATTTCACTCAGAAAAGGAATAACCATAAGTATTGCTGACACATACAGCACAGCACAGCACATTTTTGTAACCAGTGACTACTGTACAGTGCCTATGTTGTGGAATCAAACCCCTTACCACCTTTTGTATCAAGCACTAAATTTTTTCTTATTAAAACAGAATCTCCTATTGCTTACAGGTATCATGATTAAAATATGGAAATGTTATAAAAATGTAGTTCATGTGTATATGCAGCTATGTGAACAAATATCATAATATCTGATACCTTCCTAAATTTCATATATAAATACAGTTATTATAACTAATTTCTATGGATAGTTCTTGTGGCATGACATCATATATTATAGCACCCTGAAATGTATTAGCCTAGTTATTGATAGTGCAATATAGTCTAATGTATAGCGCTCCTATGCCCTAACATCCATTTCGGGTTTCCGACTCAAACCCACAACCCCCTTATATATCTGGTGCTAGCTACTACGTATCAGGAAAATTACAAATTGCTTGTTGCTTACACAGCAGTCTGAATGCATTTTCAATTATAAGTGGTGATGTTACATGGTGCTAACTACAAAAAGTACCTAACAAATCATACTTAATCCAGACATGAAAGAATATGCGCATTGTAGACTGTAGTATATATATGTGTGGTCATGCTAACAACTAAAGTTGTAGTGAAGTGCGAAGGAATGGATCATGCCTACATGACAGTCACAGCAATGATCCTCATATCACATGAAATGGCACCAGTATAAATCACAATATTTATCTGTTTCAACCAAATGGAAAAATTCATACACTATAGTCCCAACTGCCTTGACATCCTGTGGCAGCATGTCTCAAATAGCCTTTGTCTGAGACATTCAAGGGGCATTGTAATAAATTATTGCAATTTTGTTGAGCTAATCATTCTGGTGTTATAATTAACTCATATTCTTGTACTGAATGTATCCATGACTGAAGTTCAATTATCATCTGTTTTAAAAACAATGTGAAGAATACAGGTATAGTCTTCATCTAGAAACCATCTTGTCTCATGTCTTGCAGAATATACACATACACATTTCTTGCTCTCTGTAATGTTGTCATCAGTATAGAACTATTTCTTAAGTACTACATCACTACCCTTTACTAATAATATGTAAAACCTTTCCTCATGTTTCAGTTTTTTATAAAGTTGGGAAGAGACTGGTTTGGTGACATGTCGACTGTATATCTTCCATGCATCATTGCTTACACATTTCATAAGTCAAACCTTGCAACTGAAATTTCTTGTCACAGACTCTCATCACTGTTTTTCTTTGTGTAACACACATTATTGTACAATACATCATAATTGCATGATCTGCCATTACGAAGTTTTTCTACTCACCAATAACGATTCTGCATTTATTTATTTAAACACTCACATTTCTTTTCAAGAAAGACACCTACCTGCAAATGACTCAGCACAGCATGCATCTCAACTTGACTTGTTCTCGAGAGTGATGCATCATAATGAGTGTTGTTAATGATAACAAAGACAATATGTAAACAAATAAATCATTCCAAAATAAAAATGACTAGTAGCTGGATTTTAATCTGGTTTAGTTCACTGAATGGTCACAGTCTTCTTTTCATACACAACATACAACCTTTATTTGTGTGTTAAAGAGAAGTTATCATAACTCACACACAAAAGCAGTTATAAAATAATTGTTTCTGTCTCCATTCCTCAGGCTCATCTTATTCTACATAAAGTATATGAATCAGACTGGAAATGCACTAGCAAATTCAGTGTGAAGCACTTTATTTAGAAATTGCTTCACCTGACTTGGACAAAAACTGATTGCAATAGAATTTTGGCTGGACACTGGAAATCATTAAGTAAATAAGTATTGGTTTCAAGTTTTAAAACACTTTATTTTTTATTATTTTTTTAAACCACAGTAATCTACATCATTTTCATATACAACATGTTAACAGCTTTTCCTAAATGTGTAGGTATTAACTAAATACATTTATATATGCATAACATTACAAAACTAATTATATGTACAGTTCAATTAATTCTTTCATTTAGTATCTGCCAAATCATAATTCTTTCCTGTGACCATATATGAACCTGAACGTTATTCTTGACTGGTGTGTATCCAATTAAGTCAGTTGAATAGTGAATGAAAAATTTTGAAACTTCAATTTGAATACATTAATTAGCCACAACTCTTGAGTCATACATATTACCATTTTCTGATTGTATTATTTAACTTTACATCTAAATTTTTAGTCAAGAATATTTCAAATTTGACAGGACTGACTTCACTAATATTAATCAACTTACTTTAAAACTGAAATAGTAAACAACAATATAAATAATTTACGTTTTTGTTTTAAGGAAAAAAACACACACACACACATACATATATACACACACACACACACACACACACACACACACACACACACACACAGATAGGTGCTGACAATAGTGAAAGGATACAGAATCACATTTTCATTACTTTTATGTTATTCATGAAATACAGTACACAAAATTTTCTAGGCCCATTACAGACATTTATCATTGCTCTGTAAAGTAGAATAGAAAAGATCCATCAGGCTCACCCTAGTTTCAATAGCACACTGCTTAAATTATGAGGAGAAGGACATTATAAAGGTAATAATACACAAAAGTGTTAGTATATGATTTAATTTATTACTACAGAATTACTTAAATATTTTATGTTAGCAGGCAAGGTCCCAGTTGTGGCCAGTATTCAAGCACAATGAATCTAGGTGAGGGACAGATGGGTTCATTCTGCATGCTCTAAATGTAGTTCAAAGTATTAAAGTAGTACTGTTAACTTGCGTATGCTGCACAAACATTTATTCTCACTAGGTCATTTTTTGTTTTACTTGGCTTAACACCACAAGCTGCTACAACCTAATTTTAATCCATCACATTGGTCCACATAAAAAAAGCAACAACACTCAGATTATCTTCTTTTAATTATGGTATTTCTTCATTGTTAATACTCAGTTTCTGCTCTTGGGTATTTGAAGTAAACTTATATGCAAATGACTACATTATTTTTCTTAACACTTTAATATATACATTTATAGTATGTCACTTACTAACAATTACTAATTCTCTCACTTTAAAAAATGCTATTTTTAATGGAAAGTGTACCATTTAAATTATTTTCATTTGTTTTGTTGGTAAAATAAGCACTTACAGATGTAAACAAATAAATCTAAGAGAAGGAATAAAACAGTTTATATGCCAATCAGTATCTGAAATATGAATTTTGTGTATTGTTCTTTTACTATTCCAATTCTATGTAGTAATGTATTTGATTGAGTTTAGTTGAAAATCAGTTAAGACATGTAATTTCTATTAACACAATGATTATTAATACATTATGACCACATTAAAATAGGCTTATTTTAGACAATTACATAAAAATGTAAGTAATACTTTTAATTTGTTCACATTTTAAATTATGTGGAAGTCTGATTTTTAAAAGCACTCTCTTCACAGTGCTCCACGTTAGGTTATCAGTGTGGGCTGTTGGCATGGGGTTGTTCGAGCATGTTCAAAATTTCAGATAAATTACATTAGTTATTAACACTTCCTAGCATTTGTACTGTCAGCATTTCCATCAACTGCATTCCATAAATGAGGATCCACATCACTCATGGTCAGAAGAGCACAACACAGATATTCAGATTGTAGATATTGTGTGGAACAGATGCTAATTATAGAATATTCTTTGTTGTGGCTATCAATCTCATCTGTGTAACTGGATAAGTTGACTGTCCATTTCATTAAAATTATATTTAAAATAAGCAATTGCACAGTCTAAATGAAGTACATATCTTCAAGATAAATCTTTATCCAAGATACAATATTGCATCGCCATGACTCAACTATTGTGTAATTAGAGCTTTCTGCTGATCAAAAAACTGTTACTAACTTTAAAAATAATGTCAAACTACTATGATGACTTGGCATGATTAACTACAAAATCTATGACACATTGTCTAACTGTACTGAAGTAAACAAGCAAATGGTGTGCATCCGCACACATAAAACATCGCAAAGTTTATACGAAAGCTAAAAACTACAGTTCAGTTTAATATATTTATAACTATGTGTAATAATTATAATTGAGTAATTCACATTCATCCACGACATCCAATATAACCACATAATTTATTTGATTATGTTTGTATGTGATAGTAACACACACACACACACACTTAAGTTAACATGCAGATAATTATATAATAATCTGATACAGTACTTATGAATGTAATATGTGTCTATATATAGATATACATATATATATGTAGAGTAGCACACTTAGCTACATTGCTTATCAAAACAGAGCAATAAATTTCATTTTATTAATACTGAAATTATATATTATGTTAATACAGTATTTTTTCACCCCAACTACATATTGGTCCAGGGTTCTGTATTATAGCCCACATCCTGTGGTCTAGTGACTTTTATAAACTTTCCTTGAGAGCATTAAATGTGGATCAAATAACTGTTTCTTTCTTTTATTTATTCTCTTGGCAAATTTTTCAGTACTGAAAATGTTGATAAAATCTTTCCTTTGACAGACTGAAACAAGACCACATGGACTCAGAGCTGATAGTAGGAAGGAAACCAGCTTTCTTTAAGATACTTTATTGAGAAGATATGATTCAAGATACTGTGTTGAGCAGACAAAGCTTGGCTTTTGTGAGGGGCGCCGGGGGCGCAGAAGAGTTGAGCCCATTGTGGGACGCAATTGTCAGGCCGTGGCTGTTACAAGGGCTCAGTTTTGCAGCTCTTCAGTCCTGACAACATTTGCCTCACACTGAACAAACTCAGCGCCAGCCGGATCCACCACACAGATTAACAAGGAAAATGATGCTGCTGTTTACATGTTTATTAAATCTAAGCTTGTCCTTACACACAGTCCTACATTTAACTTCTATTTTTTCCCTTTAAGCAATTTTTATTAGTTATTAATACAAGTCACAATATTCTAAAACAGCACAAACATCATCATTAGTATATGACACAGATCATTGATATATCAATGAAAGCTCTTTGGGTGAGCAACATGAAATATGAGTTAAATAGTTACTTGTACAAATAAATTAAATATTCAAGAAACCACTCTAAGTCATGCCAAGCCACCAGGAAAATAATATTCCAGAAGCTTCATAAAAAAGACCAGAAGTTTTAAGGACTCAACATAATTTAATAAATCTGCTCAAATAATAATGATAAATCATTCTTTCAAAGAGTTTTGACAGTGACTACAGTGCATTCTACCATTTGCCATTGTATACCATGCCATTCTATCTTTTATTCAAGGGACAGAGCTGCTGACACTACGAATGTAAAGTGAATAACAACACAGATCTCAACAACTCACTTCTGAAGGCTTCAACTAATCTATTATGCTAACTTAATGTTTTTAGGATAAATTTTTCATAAAAAAACATTTAAAGGTAACCAAGTGTTGCATAAGTCTTCACATATGGAGCATCCACCTTACAGCTCTCCCTGTTGAAAGAAAAAAAGAATTATGTAATGGATTTTACAGACAATCAAAAGATAATTCAGCACACTTCAAATACCCAGAAATATGTTGTTTCATCTACATTCAAGATTGTTTTACCTGTTTATGACAGCAATATTTAAGTAAACAAGTAAGATATATAGCAAACTGAATACTTCTTCATACCTACAGGCACTTAAAAATTATTCAATTATACAGCACAACAAAAATGTACATTGATTGAATTAAATAACAGCAGGGAGCCACCCAAATATTCTGTAATTTGCATTATGAAAATACACTTTGTATCACAAAGTACGATGCAATAGAATTTTAAGACAGAACTCACTTCTGCCCTCTGTTAATAAAGTAAGATCAACCAAAATACTTATCACTCAGACTCAGACCTCAGACCTACCTAGTTGGTGTTTTGGTTTCTTTATAACATCAGTTTCTAAGTGAGTAGAGGAGTAGCTTTGAAAGCCCAGGCACATTTCTTCTGTAGTTCTTACAAAACAAGTACTCAGATCTACTGGTTCTATGGTCAATATTTACATGACAAAATGAAATCTCTAGTTAAAAATATTTATGTTTAATGGGTAGGTTACATACAATACTTTTCACCATTAATGTGGAACAGGCTCCTGAGATATTAGCAAAATGCGGGTAAAATAAAAACAAACCATTCTTTTCATAACAAACGATGACACTGATTGGAGGCAAACTCATGAAGTATCATTTCATACCCAGAAATTAATCCAGAATGTGTTCCATTTAGTAATGACTCTTAAATTACCATCTGTCATGTAAGTTGAACAGACTGACAATTCACATCACAGACAACTACCCTGTAGGCCCTAGTGTAAGTCTCTCTTACGGCTGAGAATTGAGGAATTAACTTGGTATATAGAAGGTGCTAGCAAATTTCACTAATCTTTACAGTATGTATTATTAAATAAAGCAACCCACATTAAACTAAAATGTACACCCACACCCACCCACCCACCCACCCACCCACACACACACACACACACACACACACACACACACACACACACACACACAAATGCAGAAAATAAAATGAGATACTCATTAAAAGTATTTGCTCTGTCTATGAACATAACTGCTGTTTGTACCTAGGAGAGCTGCGAAGTTCAGGAGCAGTGGTGAGAACCACGGGAATATAGACACAAAGTGTGAACATAAAGACTTTTTGTGCAATCTGTTATTGTTTTCAATTCATACAAAATTAGCTTTTAATGTTTCTATATTATGGCCCAGCTGTATAACTATTTATGTACTGTACCTTTCCCAGTCTGTATGATTCTGGTAAATCTATTGTTCAAGCAAACAAAGTTGACACTCAGCGCGGTGGCCGATGGGAGTGACTGTAAATGTGAAATGCCTTTACAGTCACTCCCATCACCGAGTGTCAACTTTGTTTGTGCGTGTAGTAACGTCATACTAAATCATAAACTAAGAAATACCTATAGTATGTTCCTGTTACAGTCACAGGTGATATTTCCCAAGGATTAGCACTTTAGTACAGGGAGAGATGTGCTACTGCTCCCTCTCCCTCCAGTTGCCACATGAAGCAATATCTGGGTACCCTCAGTGTTGATTATAAAAGATGAAGGCTGAAAGAAATTAAGAGCTTCATGGCTGATAAGGTTTCATTTTAATTTTTAGTATTATTAATACTGAATTAGATAGAAGCTGCACTATAACTTGAGCATTCGTCTGGATTTCCGATGGTATGTGGAAGCAGTCAAGGCTTCTCTACACAGTTGCAATGATATAGCACTAGTAGTCACCTGAATGAAGGCTTCCTGGTTCTTTTACTCATCTCATAACATTATTAAACATCAAAAAGGATGTTATGGAAACTCAAAATCTATACCAAATGGTACTAGGAAAACAATACATAAATTTTGAGAAAGCTTTAAGTCACTCTTCAAGGAATAGAAGACTATTATGATCTGAACTCAGATGCTATAGCGATTCCAGATGGTCCAAAATAGACCAACCTATCATGCATCTAATAGCGCAATGAGATGCAGTACAAGAACACACGTATAGATTGTCATCTCCAAATTCTACAACAATAATGAGAAAATTTTTGAAACTGCCAAGTCTGAAAGCTATGTTGCAAGGAGTCTTCTCTCTCTCTGAGAGACTGAGAATAAACAGGTGATCTGGATGGGGCTGCAGGCCAATAGTTCCCCCCCTCCTCCCCCCCCCCCCCCCACCCTTCCCTCTGAGTTGCAACGAGGTTGTCACTGGTAAAATTTGTCTGTAAGGATATCATAGAAGCTTCTGAGCTCATAAGCCTAAAAACTCTGAGGACTTCATGAAGTACTACTGCAGAGCAGTTGTGAACTCAAGGTCATTTACAGAGAGGGGTAGTATTTTAAAGACAGCACGCAGAGAGGAAAGATACATACATAGTGAACCAATTGAACAGTGAAATGCCACATCGTGGTACTAATGGTAGGAAACTGCAGGAAAGAGTTCCTGTCAACTGTGGAAACTGTAGTTCTGTGTGGCAAATATGACTCTGGAAATTCAGTGTCACATGTTGATGAGTTAAATGATGGGAATTTTCATTCTGTCCTGAGCTTCTGAGCTGAAGCTGATGATTTAGTTTTGCACAGGTGTCTTCAAAAAAGTACTAAGAATCCACAGTACATCGCTGCAGCTATTCAAACCAAGATAGCAGATATATAAGGTGAAATTATAAGAGAACAAATTGTTCATAGAATGAACAGTTTTAAGGACTTCATTGTTCTTTGTGCCAAAATGACAGACATTGCAAGAAATGAGCAACTATTTTTCTATGAAAATTTAGGATTAAATGTGATTTGTGTAAGTTTGATGATGTTTATACCTGCTGCATACTTAACAGGGTTTGTATTGGAGAATTTAAGACTATCCCATTTGAAACTATGTGGTATCAATCGTGAATTTTTTGTTGGTCAGGAGTACAACAGATCAGTGGTAATGAGTGGTAATTTATGCAGAGAACTAGCTTTCAACAGAAGAGAATATAGTATCCAATGGCTGTTTGTATATATTGCTGTAGTATTTGCTGAACTGCGTTCTCTGCAGGCAATTGGTAGGCTTAATATATGTCCAGGATTATCCAGGACAGTTCTGGTGTTTTAGTGTTGTCTGGGGTAATATCTGGGTTGAAAAAATGTCTGAGATTTGAGAATTTTATAACTGTAAAGGAGTTTTTTTTTTTTTTTTTAATTTTAGACCTACGTGTTTGACATTACATTTTTAAACATTCTCTTGTGGCCATGTCCCTTCCAACTGAAGGAATAAGCACTCACACTGATGGGCAGGCATAACCACCAGTTCAGCCATGGTTTTTAACTTAGTCATTTCACAACAGAACAGTGGCAATGGGTTATGTTGTTTTCATGTTTGAAGTAACTCATCTTTGCATTTTTGATCATTTTTACCTCTATTATTTTTTGTCTGATCATTTAGCGAGAGACAAAAGAGAGTGTGTGTTTAGTGTTAACTTGCTACAGGAATGTAAATTTTTGAAATTGTGTAGTGACAGCAACAATGAAAGTCTTTATTCCACACTATCTATTGGAGAAATTTCAATTGTATATGAGGGAGAGGTTAGTATCAAAGATTGACATTTCATGTTGCAATGTCACTAAAATGGTTGAATGCAATATCTTTGTCTTTGACATCTGCTCCAGATGAGAGAAATTTTTCAGTTACATCGAACACTTGGTCTGCAGAAGTGAGTAGACTTTCAGTAACTACTGTTAAACATCTGCTAAATGTTAAAATTAATTCAGAACTTCAGTGATGTGAATTGTATGATGTAATTGAAACAGACAAACCATTTCTGAAAAAAACAAAGGTCTTGTCCAGTGAAAATACAGTTGAATGAATAAACTTTAATGACTCAGTAAACTTTTAAGACCTTCAAGTAATTTCGGGATTAAGTCTTGGGTTGAACCCAAAAAAATATGGTAATATGTCCTAGGTGGGATCCAAAAAATATGACAAGCATAGTTAACAGGAATTGCATGGGGTCACTACAAGCCATCAGAAAATTCTTTATGGGTCTCATTAAACATAATTACTTTCTGAAACTGTTCAAAATTGAAGCAGTTTCTTTGTTAACACATGATTCTAAATGTTACAAAAAATCCACTGTGACTAAAAAAATTTTTTTAAACAGCAGAATTGCCTCATGTTCTTAAATACATGCATTTTGCACATTGCCAAAAGTGATGAGTGTCTGATTGCTATGCTGTAATGAATTTTGAGCTGTTTCAGAATGTCATTATGTTTATCAGGGCAGTTCATTACAGTACGGCAACCAGACCCTCATCACTTTTGGCAATGTGCAAAATTTATCAATTTAAGAACATGAAGCATTCTGCAGTTTTAAAAAATGTTTTCGTCATGTGGATTTTTTGTAACAGTTAGAATCATGTGTTAACAAAGACACTGCTCCAAAATCATTATTATTTGCTGTTACTCAGAGCCACTGCTTCTGTTGTACTAACAGTAGGCTACTGGTATGGAAAAAATCTTCCCCTGAACCATTTCTCTTGGCAGAAGACTGCAAAGGGATAACTGTGATCTTATTGCAAAATTAGAATAAGTTAGCAACGCGTCCAGTGACTTAGAAGAAATTATACTGGATAGCGATAAAATCTATTTATTTACACCTTTAAAATCATAGAAGAAGATGAAGTAGCAATCACAGTACTAGTAGTACCGAGCAAGGGTGCTTATGCCCAGAGGCAGTAGGGGGAGGGGGGAGGGAGGACTGCACCCTTCTCCCCCCCCCTCCCCCCCCCACCACCCCAAACTCACAGACAAAGGAGAAAAAAGTGTAATCAGATGTCTTTCTTTCAAGAAAATGATTTAAAAGTCAGTACTATCTAGGTTTTAACAGGCCATAATTGCAACTTTTTTATATCTACTTACAAGTCAACATTTGTCTTCCAAAATATTAAAAATACTCAATACCTAAAGGTTCAACACACCTCCTCCCCCCCCCTCCCCGCCTGCCTGCCCCCCCCCCCTCCACACACCAAATGACCTATCATGTGGGTGCCCACGGTATCATGGTCTAATTCCACAATGAAATATCAAGACAATAGTCCTGTTTGCAGCCCAGAGAAATACTACAGAATGAAAGGAGACTCACCTTTCTTTCATTGTATAGTACACCAACTACAAGTTAGGTTTCAGAACCATCAGATTTAACTGAATCCTTTCAGGGCATAATCCAAAGTAAATGGTACCAAACTAGATTCCATAAATTTTTAAAAGTCAGTGTAACCAAAGCTTTCCTTTGTGGCTGGAGAATTTTCCATTTGTAAACAAAAGTGACTTAAACAAGCTCCAACTACAAGATCAGAGTACACTTTGCTAGTGTTACAGATACACATATCAAAACTTTTTTGCAATATTAGGATTCTGCATGGAATTCTAGTCACCCTCAAGTTTGAACAGAAACACCAGAAATGTAATTTTCAACTTAAAACATTTAAAAATCTACCTAGAAACAGCACAGATCAAAAAAGACTGAGTGGTCTTGCTCTCCTCAATGTGCAGTGCAGCATTACAATTGATCCACAGGTAGTGGTCAACCACTTTTCCTGATTTTTTTTCTTTATCGTTTTTGCTGTCAGCAGTACAGGCAACCTTCTATTCAGCCAACTGGCAATAAAAAATCAAATGAAACGAAAAAACGACAAACAGATAGAGGTATTCACACTGAATTTAAAACTTTCTGAAGCTAAAAAATGAAATGGAAATTGTTAGATATATAATAGATGACTTCTTGCATTGGTAGTTAAAACAATAATAATAAAAAGTAAAATGAAACACTGATATTTGAAGGAAACACTTTCCTGTCATTAGAAAGTGAAAGGATGTGTCACGGGATAGGGAGTCAGTTGCTGAAGGAGAAAAGGTTGGCCATTGAGGATGGTAGGAATGTGGTGGTATAAGGATGGAGGACTGCTGGATAGCAATGATGGAGCAGGAGTGGCTGTGGGAACAGAAGAGGTGGTAGAATAGAGAGGAAGTTGGTGGTACCAATAGTTGTTGGGGGAAAGGGGGTGGGGAAAGGAAGGCAGATGGGGAAAAAAGGGGGTAATGAAGTTTGGGGAGGGGAGAGGTGGGAGAGGAAGCCATGATAATGTGGATTAGGTGGGGTAGACATACAGCTGGCATGAATGGATAGATGTCAGGCTTCATGGTCTGCGAGGGGGAGATGATTGAAGTTTCTCTGGGAGAGTATGTGGAACATGTGTAGGCGGAGGATTAGTGGGATGTGTCGGTAAAGGCATGGCGGTATATGAGGACTGGAAAGTAGAGGAGAAACAATAAGATTATTGGCTTGGAGTTTCCATATAGTGTAGATTGTTCAGAGGGGTTCAGTGTGAGTGAGGTGGAATTTGATGAGTTGGTAAAGGATCTTTGTGGGGAAAAGGTAAGCAGATGCAGAAAGTAAGGTGGAGTGCATGAGTTCCATCCAATACTTGTGTAGAAAGGGATGGGACAGATCAAGGATTTATAGGTGTGGAGGACAGTTAGTAGTTTTCATCTATTGTGGGCTTTTTGTTGGATGATTAGTAGGTGAAGTTTCGATGTTAGTTGCCAGTCAATTGATAGTCCAAGATGTTTCAGCGTGTTAATTACCTGGATAGGACAAACAGAAATGGTAAGGTAGAGGTCATGAAGATAGAAGTTGCAGGTGGCGCTTCCTATGATTATTGCCCATGGTTTGGAAGAGTTGATCTTGAGGAGCCACTAGTTACATCAGGGAGTAAACTGAGGGATGGATTTGGAAGGATCATTGAGATTTGTGGAGTGTAGGATTGAGAGCAAGAAATGCGGTGTCATCAGCAGGAGGCGAAATGGTGGAGATGGTTTGGGCATACCAGCCATGTAAAGGAGATAGAAGAGAGAAGACAGAGGCTTGGGGTACACCTGCAGTGGGATGGAAGGTGTGGGAGTTGGTGTTGTTAATGGTGACAAAGAATGGGCAATTAGAGAGGAAGGATGCAATAAGGCAGACATATTTCATTGGCACTGCATAAGTCTGGAGTTTGATAGCAGACTGGAATACCATAGACGGTTGCAGGCTTTCTCTAGGTTGAGAGAGACAAAAACAGTGGATTTTGGGTGTTCAACTGGTGGGAAAGGAGATGGATGAGGTGCAGCAGCTGGTCATTAGAAGAGAAGATGGGATGGAACCCACAGTGGTTAATGGGAATGACGTAGGGTTGATTCAGGTGTTGATGAGTATGTTGGGAGAGGATGGATTTGAAGATCTTGGTGAACACTGAGATATGGCAGATGAGATGATTGGAGGAGATATCAGTGGAGGTTTCTGTGGTTTAAGGAAGTGTAGATTTCAGATGTTTTCCACAGCTCTGGATAGTAACCTGTGGAGAGGATAATGGTATAAATAGGTGCCAGGCTGGCAAGAGAGGGGCATTCTTTAAGGTGCTGATAGGCGATGTATTCGTGACTAGGTGATGGGTTGTATTTGCTATGGTACTTGTTTCATGTCATGCACTGTGATTGGTTGGGAGCTGGGAGGCAGAGGTGGGGCAGCAGTGTTAGTATATTTGTGGCTGGTAGGGAAGTGGGAGTAATCAGAATGAGTGTTTCAGGGATGGGGAAGATGTTGGGGAGATAGGATGCAAAGTGATCAACTTTGGTCTGCTTGTCGGGTATGGGGTGGTTGTTGTGGAGGAGCAGATACTGAGCTACAGGGGTATTGCCAGTGAGTTGATGGAATGCTTTCCAGCACTTGGAAGAGTTAATAGTGTGAGGTAACGGGCGAGTTGTGGTACCCTGAAAACATTCTAAGTTTGGAGTTGGCGTGGCTGAGTGGACCGTTTGGCAGGCCGACCGCATAGTGCCTGACAAGAGGGGTAGCCCCAGCACACGGTCCAGGGGCTGCGTGGCTGAGAATTCTACGGTGATGCTGTGTCGATGAAGGAGACATGCTGGGAGTGCCAAAGATGGCGGACTTTGTGAAACCTTAATGGCAGATATTTCACAGTTTGTATGGAAATTAACAGTAGCCAGATGAATCACGATACCTCAAAAAGAAACATGTACATTACCATTATTTGCACGACGATTCTGATAGTGTAATCAGATTTTCAATAGGTTTATTAGTTTAAAGCTTAGTATTTGATGATAAATTATACAAGTAACACCTAGCCACGAATTTCCAAAATCTAAATGATTCATCCGATTTGGTCGGATCGACATGTCTTTAGAAAGCTATTAGTGTAAACCTAAATTGTTATAAATTACAGGCATGTAACTTTAATAGCACGTGAATTATTGGAGGTCAAAGTGGCCTATTACTATTAATCGCATCAGGCCATAAGTACTCCACAGTTACACGTAAAAACGGTAGCAGCATGCTTATAAATATATTTATTCATCTATGCCTTTGTTTATATCCGATATATACCGTTCATTAAGAAATTGATCAATTATTTACTGTGTTTTAGAAAGCACAGAGACATTAGCCTACTGGCTTACTTCTGTTCTATTCCTTTGATATATGTTTATTTAATTAGTTTAGGTATTTAATAATGTGTGTTAGAGCGTGTTTATGGTCCAGCTGTAGGAATATTTATTTAATTTCAAGTTATTTAAATGAAAATCCAGTATTTCGAACGTGTTTCATTAAGTTTGTGAGTGTGCATTGGCTTGGAGAGAGGGCGGGAGCGCTCTAACCAATCACAGCGATCGTTCCAAAGAGGACATGTGGAGAGACTGTACGGAAGTGCGGCTCGAGGGACAGTACGGGAGGGGACAGAGGAGTGCTGCAAGAGGTGGTGTGATGGGCGGTCACGGGAAAGACTTGGAGAGTGGAGCAGTTCGCGCATGGTCATCAGAGATAAAAATATTTCATAGTGCCGACTTGTGCACTTGTGAGATTTCTGTGGCTTATGCAGTGAAGACGTAGCATGCGTTTAGAAGTGAATATCTCACGAGCTATGTTGTTGCTCACAACTAATTACATCAAGTAGGAATCTATTGTTTCCCTGTTATTCAACATATATTTTATTTAATTGCCGGACCATCGACACCAGTAAGTGTTTTGCTGTAATAAAGGGCATTCTTAAAGGTACTAATGCTATCGTATTCATCATTAAAAGTCGTTAGAATAGTACCTGCAGAATTTATTTAATTGCTATCTTTCATTTATAAATTTGTATGTTACATTCATAATTCGCTATTCTAAGTTCTTTTCATTTAGGTGTATCCATATGATTTCTATCCCATAAGCCAGTATCGGTATTATTTTTGATTTGAAGAGTGCCATAGCTGTGTCTAGATTTAGTGTTCTGATGGAACTTATTTCATTTATCGCTCTGATGGCCTGTGTCGCTTTCTCCGTTGTGTGTTTAGTGAAGCACTTTGCGGACGGCTGCAGTGTTATCCCTAGATATTTGTAATCTTTTGTGATAGATATTTGCTTTCCTTGTAGTGCAATTCTTGTCGTTTTTGGGATTTGCCCACCTGGTCTGAATACCATCATTTCCGTTTTGTCGGTGTTGATTACAAACTTGTATTTTCTGCACCATTTTTGCACGTCTTCTATAGTCTCCTGTAGTTTCTTTAAGTTTTTTGAGCCTATCACAATGTCGTCCGCGTAGGCATATGCTTCGACATCTTCGTCACGAGCGATTTCCATAATGTTAGAAACATTTGAATGAGTAAAAGCAACCTATATCAAAAGAGCATTAGGGGTAGCAAAAACCACAAAATCAAGATTAGTCTACCTTCTCGCCCGAGAATCTTTCCTCATCGAGGATCTAAGGACAATGTTCTTACTTCCCAACACATCAGCATCGGAGAACCTACTAAGATCACTACTCAAGAAAAGAGAGGAAGTACCAACGGAATTCTATGGATCCGGGGCCATGATCGACCGCACTTGGACAGCAGCAAACTTTGAGATGAGACACGTACTTACAAGACTCGCAGTACACGGATTCCTCCATGAAATTTGTGCAAATACAACATACCACGAACCGTCAAACATCTGCAAGTGTACACTATGTGGACAGTCTTGTGAGAGATACCATATAGAAATATGCAACAAGAGGACCAGATCAATTAGAGACTATGCAATAAATGGTTCAAATGATAATCTGTTATAATACCTGCACTGAATGTAATCTACTAAGAATTATGCAGACACTCAATACATCCTTGTAATTAACTCTCAAATGATTGTAATCTAATGTATAACTATAATGACTATTTTGCTGCAATAAATCGTTTATAATTCGCTATTGGCAAGTGATAGGAACCTTCGACCATTCGGTACATGTGTATACTCATATTATAACTGTAGACTCAGCAGTATTTGGCTTGTAATGCGGCAACTACATATCCCAGCCCCTAGACAACGCAACCAGCCAAAACCTTTAATATTTCAACTCTTGAGTCTGAGGGTACGTAGTTGAGGGCCACCACACCACATCATTTATAATTTGGAATGCCCGCAGTAGGAAGTGTAGTATTGAGTCTGATGCATGTCTGGCGCCAGTCTCAGCGTTTCTCAGCATTTGATTTTCCCGACTGCCAAGACAGATAAATACTTCCTGAAAGCGTTAGCAGCTATTCTGCGTTTGACTGTTTGGGTAGTATGGATAAATGAACTTACATTGTGAACATTGTGACCTTAAGGTGTCTGCACACATTCATTATTTATTGGCCGGCCGGTGTGGCCAAGCGGTTATAGGCGCTTCAGTCTGGAACCGCGAGACCGCTACGGTCGCAGGTTCGAATCCTGCCTCGGGCATGGATGTGTGTGATGTACTTAGGTTAGTTAGGTTTAAGTAGTTCTAAGTTCTAGGGGACTGATGACCTTAGATGTTAAGTCCCATAGTGCTCAGAGCCATTTGAACCATTATTTATTGAAAATTCTAGTTTGTCAAATTTCTCTCATATCACCACTAATATTGTCAGTTGGCCAACCAGTTTCACAAGGTCAAGATCAGCGTTGCCAATTTGACGGATTTCCCGTAAAATTTGACGGAATTTCGGGTTGTGTGACGGGTAAAATTTAGTTTTCACGGTTGACAGATTTTTTGATGGATGTTATTAAAACTGGGAATTTTTTTTTGATGAATTTTTGTGGTCTCATTTAATTATGAAAAAAAATTCTTTGATAAAACTATTACGAATGCAAATCTTTGTGCACCTGCAAGACAGTGCAATCCATGGATGTATTGCGCTAAAACTAAGTTTCATTCAGTGTGTTGCAAAAACGGGTTATATTTTATTCAGGAAATACATGTAGGGTGTAACCGAAAACTGAACTGGAATTAACTCCTTAGATTTCCTTCCTATTGAGCTACATACGTGGCTATTTGTTAGCTAATAGTTTCAAACATCTCTGACTGACAAACTCAACAAAGCAAAGATATTGCGGTGGCAAATGACTCTAATGTCTGTTGTAAGCAAAGATACAATAGTATGTGAGTGTCTGAGCATAGGGAGCAGAAGCAGGAATCCTGAAACGCCATTCTGGGAAGGGTCCGAGTGGAGGTGATTTGCCATTGGCCTCCTCCGACCTGTTATGAAGCGTCGATCGTGTTTTTGTACATAGGGCATAACTGTGATGAGTGCTGGCAATGTGTGGTGTGTTATGGATGAAGAGGGTGAGGTTAAAACTCGGTGCTAGCACATAGCATAATTCTCTCGAAAAGCATCAATGGGGACGCTGTACTTAACATTCCCAACCGATGGATGAATCACTGTCAACAGTGTTACGTGTTCTCTCTTCACGAGAGATTGTGGAGAGGTTTGGCGCAAAAACTGGCGATCAGTATGTTTAAAACTATCATCTCTCATCTTCTGGCTGGCCAAATACTGGCAGCGAAAATATCATCCACCCCCAGGATTTGCACTGGCTTTAACTATACAATTCGTGCCTCGAGCACCAGCAACACACTGACAAAAATATTCTTTGCTCTATGAGTTAATGTCGAGAATTCTGGATAGTGAACGCATTACATTAGTTTATGGTACTTCCCGCGAATTGTAACTTGGCATCTATCGAGGATTGTGGGCAGAGGGGAGAGTGGACAAGCTATGTATGCTGAGCGGAGTGATGGATTGTGAGGCGTGGAAGGTGGTAAGGGGGGGGGGGGAGAACCAGCTCCACCTCCACGTGTTGTAAGCACCCATTGAAGGCAACAGAAACCTGTGTTTTGACCTCCCATGAGCTCCTGATAACCGGCTTTATTTTCCGAAATGGAGAAGAAAATAGCCTCTGTGATGAGCCAGCAAGCACATCATCACTCATTTTCATAAAAATCACAATGAATATACCGCAACAAGAGAGAGACAGCGCAGTTCAACAACAAAGAAGACGACAATGCAGTCAACACCTGCTAACTGTATGGTGCGCTGTTGGCACCGAACATCTGAAAATCACTAGAGCACGAATTCTCCCAGCTGCTACATAACCGGGGAGCTGCGTTCCATGTTACAGACCACAGTGTTGTAGTGAGTTATTGTGTGCTTAACAACTGGTGCCTAGTGCTCTTTTCGTTTGTTTTACGACTGACTGAACATGCTTGAAAAGAACATCAAGCGGTATGTACGACATTTTAGTAAAGAGTGCTTAAGTGATAAACAATTAAAGGATTGGCTGTTAGACGTGCCTGGGGAACCTAGTAGTGCGCGGTCTAAATATTGCCAATCCAACCTGAATGTGTGTTTGTCAGTTTTACTTTTGCATTGAAAAATTAAGAAACATTTAAAAGTATCTGAATCTTTTTCGTCTTCACGACAGTCAACATTATCATTTTGGTCTATCAAACATACGAATGTACATGCAGCTGCTGAAACTTCTCTTACATTGTTTGTAGTTAATCCGTGTGCAATTAGGTCCGTTGATCATTGATGTTGGTAATGGAAATTTTAGTCTTCTTATAGATGATTCTGAAGACATTTCTGTAACCAAATTGTTGGCTGTGTCCATAGTGTATTTTTCAAAACAACAAAGCGAGATATTTCCACCCTTTTAAGAATTCTTGAACTAGAACAGGGAAATGCTAAATGTATTCTTACTGCAGTAAAATAATGACTTTCATATTATAGTTTAGACATTAAAAAAATGAGAGGAATTGGTAGAGACACTGCCTCTGTAATGGTGGGTATTAAGAATGGGGTTTACCAGAAACTGAAATGTGAGGTCCCTAATCTTGTGTTGATACCCTGTTTTTGCCTTTCAGTTCAGTTAACAGTGTCCTCTACCGTCCAATTGTGAAACTTATTCTTGGTTTTCTAAATCTTATTCTAGACAAGTAATATGTATGGAGTTGTTTAAAGCAATAAATGATGGAGCCGAACCCCTTAAAATTATACACCAATCGATCGAAGTTGCTGTTACCGCATTTTGGGTCAGTGGCTTGAACTACAGACACATTTTGAAATACTCAGGCATCAGATTAAATGCTACACAGCTGAACTATTATAGAGTATATACCCTGATGCCATCAATAAGCTTTATCTTCTGTTTCTTAGACCAGTTCTAGAAGAATGTCAAAAGGTCAATAAACATTCCAGTCAAGTACGACAGACCGTTCAAAGCTACTGCAAAACTTAGTGCTTCATACTGTAGGTCTTACGAGGTGGATTGTTGTCACCAGTTATAAGGAGGATTTGCTAACGGTAGACGATAGAAAATACAAATCCCTTACTATTTATCTTAGCCATGAAGTAGAGGTTTCATTGGTAAATATGATGAAAGAGCAAAATAACGCAGAAAGCGTAGAAGTTTTTCACAGTAGATGCGAAAATTTTCTGCTGTGCTTAGCTGAGGAGCTGCTGAACAATGTCAAGGTTTTGCAAAAAGAGTGCCTAATTGCTCCATAACAGTATTCGAGGGTGGTGAAAGAAAACATAATCCTGCTAGCTCAGGAATTTCAATTACCTGACATAGAAATAACAAAAATTGACTTTCAGTGGTCAAAATTAACTACTGTTCAATGGAAAAAATGTCGATAGAATTTTGGCAAAAGATCGCATCATATAAAGACGCTAGTTCCCAAAATCCATTGCAGGAGATCTCAGATTTTGCTATGATACTTTTGGTGTTACCTTGTTCAAATGCTGAGGTCGAAAGAGCATTTTAGCGTGCTCAACAATGTGAAACCTCCCTCGGGAATAGACTTAAAAACAATATGGTAAATGCAATTCTCACTGTGAGGGCTGGAATTAGGCGTGTTACGTCTTATCAGAGCATGCTTTGAGGCAAATTCGCACAATGGCTGTGGACCGAGGAGACCAACAATCAAGCACATCAACTGAGGTAGAGGCAGAGGACGATGTGGATTGGCCGAGTTCGGCTGGTTTTAAAACGTTTCTCTGACTCGGACACTAAGTATGAGTATAATTTTGAAAATAATTTTAATTTCGTCTTTTTATTTGCAATAAAATACGGAGATATCTGATTTTGACGGATTTTTGGGTGTTGGTTAGACGGAAAAAATAATCATTTGTTGGCAACACTGGTCAAGATGTCGAACACCAAAAAGAAAGCGTTTGCTGCAGTTATTTTAGCTATAACTGGTAAACAACAGAAAACAGTGAAAAAGTGGATGGATCCGAGAATGTCGGCAATATAAGCTACTTGTCATACGTTAATTTACTGACTAAAATGATGTGTGAACCCGAAAGATTTTATAAACTATTTGTAAACGAGTTATGCATCTCACGGACAAGTTATTATGCCGATATGACATACAACATAGAAGTAAAACACGTTAAGGAGAGAGCCAGTTCTGGTCAACAATAGATTAGATGTAACTTTGAGATTTCTGGTGACAGGCTTGATATTCGAATGCTTGGTGGTTTAGCAACCATAGTCAGCAGAAATGTTATTGAAACCTGTGAAGTAATTATAATTGTCCTGCGATGCCACATTAAGGTAATGGAAATGAGCGTTTGGCGTCAGTGGCCGGGAGGCCCCTTGCGGGGCAGGTCCGGCCGCCTTGGTGCAGGTCTTATTACATTCGACGCCACATTGGGCGGCCTGCGCGCCGGATGGGGATGGAATGATGATGAAGACAACGCAACACCCAGTCCCTCAGCGGAGAAAATCCCCGACCCAGCCGGGAATCGAACCCGGGCCCCTTAGGACAGCAGTCCATCACACTGACCATTCAGCTAGCGGGGCAGACATTAAAGTAATTACGTGGGTTTTTGGGGGGGGGGGGGTTCTGTGGCGAGGCTGATTGTATTTCGATAAACTCCTAGCCTAGTAGTAAAAACTTGGATGTACTTTTCGAAGTCATGATGACTGTTGCGTAATTCAACAAGCTAACAAGTCTACTATATTTTCAGCAGTGCGAGACCGAATCCTTTTGTTACTTTGTTACTACACTTGCGTTGTTTACCAATCATGACTGGACAGACTATGTCAAATTACGCACATAAAGGTTTTACGATTTTTCATATGGCACACTGACATGAAGAAAATTGGTCACAATAAGGATATACAGGGTGGTTCATTGATCGTGACTGGGCCAAATATCTCGCGACAATGCACAGCTACCTCTACTAACCTAAGAAAACGGCGGGAAAATAGGTCACGTGAACTATTTCCAATAACCTAAGTCATCCGACTGCCACCTCTTTCTAGGAATTGGCGGGAAAAGGACTTGGCCTGTGCTGGACGTAAGTCTTTATTTAAACAATTTGAGGCAGTACCTCCATCCAGTGTGTTCACCATGGGGTCCAGATTCCAACTGACCTAGTACACTGTACTGCCACCAGAGGGCACTGTCATCTATACTATGATGTAATCCAAGCTGGCAGTTCGGGGTGGGAGAAAATGGTGGCAAAAGGACTCAGCCTGTGCTGGATAGGATGAACCTAAGTTGTTATTTTGCAGGCAGTCCATATTTAAACAATTGGAGGCAGTACCTCCACCCAGTGTGTTCACCACGAGGTCTGGAGTCCAACTGACCTAGTACACAATACCGCAACTAGAGGGTGCTGTCATCCCTTCCATGACGTAATCCAAGATGGCGGTTTGGAGGGGGAAAGTGGTGCGAAAATGACTCAGAGAGCACTAGGCTGCTGGAGAGAGGAAGGAGTGTACTTTTTCTTGGGAACAATATACTTAGAGACGGATTTCACGTAGTTTATTTATTACACTGATACAAAACACACGCTCTGAACATGCTTGGGGTCAAGCCACACAGCCTAGAGACCTACAAACTACTCGTAAATTACCAAAATAACGCATGTTAAATGCTCTGCATACACGCAAACCACTCCTAAATTACCGAAATAATGCATTAGACAGCACACAGACATACAAACTACTCGCAAATAATGCAGTGCACTGATGTGCAAACACAAAATCAACTCACAACTTGTCAAAATAATGCAGTACACAGCATGCAGAATTGCGAACTACTCGAAATTCACTGTAAACAATGTGGTACACTGATGTGCAGACTTGCAGACTACTCGTAAATCACTGAAATAATGCATATATAACGCTCTGCTAATACGCTCACAACGCTTAAACAGCCAGAAATAATGTAGTGCACAAACACTCACTGCACGTAAAAACGCTTTTGAACTACCGTCAATGTATGAGAGGCTCCAAGGGTGCGCACACGTAGATGCCCCGTGAGCCACCACCGGACGCAAGCCAGCATGAACCATCACTCTCATGCTGCTGCCGCCTACAGCAAGCAGGTGATAGTTGGGTCTATTTTCGAGTATACAGTTAGAGTTCTTCGAATGTTATACTGATGTCACAGAACTCCAAGGCACGATCATTGTGACCCCATACGCTGAACGCATCTAGGCAAATGTGTTTACTGTTGCCTGCACAATGCCTGTGGATACTGTTGTCACAGATCGCGTTATAGAAATCTGTTCCATAACAGCATAGGCTGTTTCTCCCTAGCGATGCTAACAGGACATATGAGCTGCATCTAGCCTTGCATGCATGCTTACCTCCCAAGTGTGGTTGATGCATCACCGTAAAACGTCCGTATGGCAACTCACCATCTAAAAGGTTCTCAATTTTATACTGACGTCACATGGCAATGTAAAATAATAGCCAAGTTGACCTCTCAGAAATTGTAAAGTGTTCCAGAAATAGTTAACGGTTGCTTTTGTAGGTGCTTTTATGGTGTTTCAGCTTGCCTGCATGGAAATTCTTGTCCTAACAGAACCTGTTTACGAAAATCCTGCTTTCAACAAACATCTCTGAAACGCAAACATCCTCACCACTACGTAATTCTCCTATGTCCTGGCACAAAGGATGTCTTTTGAAATGAATGGAGCATTATGATTGGTTGTTATAGAATTTTCCCACCGAATTACTGGTGCCGCTGGTGTGGAAGAACTGTCAGCATTCCTTTTTTTCTTTCTCCAGATGAGACTTTCAGCGGTAAAAAAAATTTTTGCACAGATCACAATATTGCACTGACAATTAAACCTTGCAAAGTGGCCTACAGATCAGAAAGACTCTTACTCAATTACACTGCTCTGCCACTGAGGAAAGGAGGTTGATTATTAGAGTGTGAAACCGATCTCCAACCTAGTGGCCTACAGATCAGAAAGACTCTTACTCAATTACACTGCTCTGCCACTGAGGAAAGGAGGTTAATTATTAGAGTGTGAAACCGATCTCCAACCTAGCAATATATCACCGTGTTCCGAGTCGATGTAGTAAACGTACAATTCATATCCAGCGCCATACAAATTCGCCCCTTTTACATCATTCGTATAGCTATCTACCACCAGACACTCAAACATATACCACGAAGACAGACAGCACTATATATACTCCTTGCAGCATAGATATTTTCCTGCAGCCTATGGTCACATGTCATTCACTCTCAAGGCGTAGCCAGAGCGCCCTCAGCAAATCGAAGTCACTCTCAGAACTGTTCTACAAATCCGGGCTCATTTCCCCTCGCCACAAATGCGTTACTGTTTCTGGTCCAGACATGCTTGCTTGCTTGCCTTTCTACACCCATCTCCAGACTCTGGGATTACAAGAATACATGTATCTTCACATGGTTTGTCATTCTATTATACCATTTTCGCTGTACTTCTCGATATCAAGCACACAGCAGTATCCTATTAATCGCTCGCACAATATAATTCCGAAGATATAGACTGGTAATTATTTCTCTACAAACTCGAAACTTTAGCGAGGTGGAATGTGCTGTAAACTACTGAGTAACTAGAAAATTATCACGTTTGCAATATCCTTTACGTGAGAACTCGAAAAAAGTGGAGGTTACTGATATTTACACTCGCGAATACAATGTCGGTGATGTAACAGATTCCAAATCATTCCTATAATTTACAAAGTCAACTAAGGTGTTTCTCATGTCTACAGAACCAGTGAATGTGTCTTCCACCCGTCTTTCACCTGCTAGGTGCACACACCACAAGCGATGTTAAAAAAAAAAAAAAAAAAAAAAAAATTGTTCAAATTGCTCTAAGCACTATGGGACTAGACGTCTGAGGTCACAAGTCCCCTAGACTTAGAACTACTTAAACCTAACTGACCTAATGGCATTACACACACATCCATGCCCAAGGCAGAATTCGAACCTGCGACTGTAGCAGCATACTGGTTCCAGACTGAAGCACCTAGAACCGCTCGGCCACAGTGGCCGGCAATCGATGTTCCGTTAACTAAATAAAGGCGGCCAATGTGCAGAAGCACTCAACAGAACAATTTACATGGGAGGGAATAGGGGCCAGGGCGAACACTCGTCCATATTGAATCTTCTCAAATTTCGAAGCAATCACGAAAGCTATCCAACGCATACTAAGTTTTAGTTCGCTATTTGGCCGTCTAGAGGACAACACGGTTAAGTCAGCTACATTCCTACACTCCAACAGGCCTCTCCATTTGGACGGCTTCTACCGTTAACAGGAAATGTCAATCATTCGCGCCACAGGTCACCGGCGCTGCACACCAAGCACGCATAAACAGAATCTTCCTAGGAAAGAAAACCAGCCTCATATATATTTTATTCTTGTACTTACAACTAAATGTTATGATTGTGTCTCAGTTGAACGACATTCGACAATGAGCGAAGTATCAGAAATACACCGTGCTTACGACTGTGAATCTGGAAATAGAAATATCGGTACTATTCTTATGACTTGACATACTCTTCCCTTTGCTATCACAGTACTCACATCAAATCTATACCTTCCTTATGACTGGACATAGTAATTCCCTTTGCACATGTCACAACACAAACACACACTTTATAAGCCAGATGCTCAAGGCGAACCTATCACGCAGTTTCTTCCAGGAAGTATAATACTTCGTCCATAGCTGATTGTAGGCGATACGAAATTATACTAAATTAAAATCAACGATGGGTGGACATGGGTCACAAGTTTTTCTAGTGAGTGCTACCACCATGTCTTAGAAAGAGAGGCGTAATCGTCTTACAAACCACTATATGTTAAAAAAATACACAACCATATTACCATCACAAGCAGTCTTGGTTCTATAGGTGCATACAAGTATCCATGTTAAAAGCTATACTGGCTTTATAAATCCACATATGGCATTACCTATGAATGACGTGGTTTTTCCAGACAAATACCGTGACACTGAATATATATGGTGATCGCTGGAGTGTATTTATCAGACCAGCAGTGCAGTTACACGACGCCGATGGTGAACCCTTGTAATAAAATTACCGAATTTTGAAAGTGATTTGGCTAAGGAGCGTGGTATGAAACCGATATTGGCGACTCCCTCACGCCGCCGCCACTACATATTTCTCCAGTATTTGTAACGCATTCTGTCTCGATGCCATGTCAGACGTTCTGCGCTATATCCACTGAGTTATTGGCCGTGATTGATTGAGAAGGATCACAAACAGTAGTAGAAGGTGTGATGATTGTGGTCGTAAGAAATGTATACTAGCTTTTCAGATCTCTAGTGCTACGCTTTCGGTAGAAATGACGTCTATGATTTGGAATCAAGTCTTTCCATTCAACCACATACCTGCATTGTATCCTATGGAGAAGTCCTTTAATGATTACAGCCACTAGTGAATCATATTTCTGGCACTCTCATATCTCGAAACGAGCCACCTTTCTCGAACCTATCTGCTACAGTAAAATTCCAACATGGTTTTAGGTAGCTCCTACGAATCTTGCAACAATCCCTGAGACTCTACGAAACTGTCCCTGCAGCTTTGCGCATGTGATCGTTCCAATGTAAGTCGGAAGTGAGTAGAAGTCGTAGAAAGCAATATCTACCACCTTCTGTATCCTGTGTAGTAACTGGCGAAGCTGAGTTACTCTAAACGAACGAAGATTAATGCGATGTACTCCATGTCCCTGTCGCATCTTAAGTGTAAAATCGATACTTGAGTCTCATAACTAAGTTAGCGATAGGTGTTTGGGAGACACTGCAATCCCCTGTGTATACATCTGCTTGACAGATGTGTTGTTTACATAGTGTCGGCATGACGTGTAATTTCATATGTCGGACGCTGCTGCTATGCATTTATCTGTTTTCTTGTAAGAGGTATTCTCCATTACTAATTATCATTTTATATAGGAATAATATGGGCATATTATAATTTCTGAACCGTGATCGGATATGGACAGTGGAAGCTATACGTCACTGGAAAGCTATATTGTGCATGTATCACACAGAGCTGCTGTTTTAAGGAAGTAGTTTTCTCGCTTCAATACTATAGTTTATCGTAGAGAAACCTGCAAGAAGGATGTATGTCATGCGCTGGAAATATATTTCTTACATTGGAATATTAACAGTGCTGCATTCCACACGACTGACAGTTTGAAAACTCAAGCGATCTAACAGTATAGCCTGTTTGAAGTGGAAAATGTTGTAGCCTTAGGAGTGAATGTGTTTATCTTTACTCTTAACAGTACCTTCCAGGTACTGATGCTAGACTCTAGAACAAAACTTTGAGTTTATATCATAGTTGATTTACGTAAAATGCTTCGAACTCCGTCCGTCTGGAGCTCCATCATGCATAAAAACCACCCGTTTCTTGTTCTTCTTAACCATCTGCTATTGCAACTCAACACTTTCAAATCTGTCACTATACACCGATAAGGAGTGCTAACCTCCTCGAAATGGGTGCATCTGGAGGAATCTCGTTTACTTGGATGGGCTAGCTCCATTCATTCACGAGACGTGGAATGTAGCAGTTTACTCCTGGTCGGTTGCAGATTAAATTGGTAACGGTGCTGCAGGGCAGGTTGGTCAATGACAGAGTGAGGGGGAGTCTTCCAGTCTCTAATTTTATCCTAAGACTGTGAGAATGCTCTGTGGACCCCATCAGCATAGAGATAGACCGTAAATTAAGCACTATGCTCGAGGTGTTAGAAATATGTAAAGCACTGTCAGGTATACTTTGATGATGCATGTGTTCGACAATTAACAATGAATGGATGTACTGCACAGTCATCTATCTGCATTTGCAATGATACTCACAAAGTAGAGAGTGGGCGGTTTAACTATGATAATGAAATTGGGAAACATGCTATCACAGCATTGCTCGGTGTTGAAATTACTGTAAAATTGATAAAATTGTTGGCACTATCAACTGTGATGCTTATTATTAGAATACGTTGATGGCGTCTTTTCCATCCCACCCGTCCACTGGTATGCTGTTGGATACCACATGATGATTGACTGACATCGCTTGTTTGAGTTGGAGAAAGAGTTTTGGTGGAGGGACAACACCTTCTGGTGATGGATAGCACCGAAACAGTGATCGCATACGTGACTGCAATAATGAAAAATCAGTCGAAATGGAACACAGAGCCATCAGCTATTCCGTCACTGTGACAGATGAGTTTAAATGTAGAGGTCGTCAATCACTTTCAGACAGCAGTCTGGAATCTCTCCACAACGCCGCCAGACTCTTCCAGTTTCCTTATGTTGTAACTGTCTTTTATTTAAAATCAACCAGTGTATGTGGTGTGTTACGGTATCCGCAGTAACAACATGATTTACACCATGTGACGTCTAGTTTTCTGCGAGAGGCTATGGATCAGAACATGTTAACGTCAGTTTAGAACCTGACACAGACCTCGAGTTCGTGGTGGAAAAACAAAATGTATGGCAGTGTACAAAGCGCGTTACAACAGAAAAGAGAATGTTTCAAACAATGACACAGGGACTGTCTCTTACGACTTATAGTATAGCCTGTGGGATACGGTCATCCTCCTACAGTGCAGGTGATGAAACTTTAAACTGGTCTGTGCAGTGGATCAATACTTGTATATTTAATAGGATTGTCACATGTGCTCAATGCCAGCATACATGTGGTATTTGTTTTCTATATACGGAAGAAGAGAGACGTGGTAGAAATTTTATTTAGTACTCTATCAAATGAAGTTAGTGGAGCTTTTATACTTCGTAATTTTTCTCTGGTGCATGGTTCAGAATAACGATGATAGAATGTAGGGGCGATAGGCGTGAACTGGCTCTGAGGGACGTAGCTATGTAGTACCTGCTTGTAGTTTGGAGAAGCACCACAATGCAGTAGCAAAATCCACGTCCTTCACCAAGTTCCCGTCCTGTCTTTTATACTACCTCATGTTGCAGGAGCAGGCTTCGTTTCTGTCGAATGGACAAAATACATTTCTGTCGCAGTAACTTAGCTATCCCTGTTTCTACACGGGTTGCAGAAGGTGGAAGATATAGCTTTCTACGACTTGTCAGTTCCGACTTACATTGGAACGATCACATGCGCAAATCTGCAGGGATGGTAGCGCAGATTCTCAGGGGTTGTTGCAAGATTCGTAGGAGCTACCTAAAACCATGTTGGAATTTTACTGCAGCAGATAGGTTCGAGAAAGGTGGCTCGTTTCGAGATATGAGAGTGCCAGAAATATGATTCACTAGTGGCTGTAATCATTAAAGGACTTCTCCATAGGACACAATGCAGGTATGTGGTTGAATGGAAAGACTTGATTCCAAATCATAGACGTCATTTCTACCGAAAGCGTTGCACTAGAGATCCGAAAAGCAGTATATATTTCTTAAGACCTCAATCATCGCACCATCTACTACTGTTTGTGATCCTTCTCAATCAATCATGGCCTATAACCCAGTGGATATATCACAGAACGTCTGACATGGCATCGAGACAGAATGCGTTACAAATACTGGAGAAATATGTAGTGGCGGCGGCGTGAGGGAGTTGCCAATATCGGTTTCATACCAGGCTCCTTAGCCAAATCACTTTCAAAATTCGGTAATTTTATTACGAGGGTTCACCGTTGGCGACGTGTAACTGCACTGCTGGTCTGATAATATACAGTCCAGCGATCACCGTCCATATTCAGTGTCGAATGTCGTTCAACTGAGACTACAATCATAACATTTAGTTGTAAGTTGAGGGATAAAATATATATGAGGCTGGTTTTCTTTCCTAGGCAGATTCTGTCTATGCGTGCTCGGTGTGCAGCGACGGTGACCTGTGCCGGGAATGATTCATATTTCCCGTTAACAGTAGGAGTATCCAAATGGAGAGGCCTGTTGAAGTGTAGGAATGTAGCTGACTTAACTGTGTTGTCCTCTAGATGGCCAAAGAGCGAACTAATACATAGTATGTCTTGGGTAGCTTTCGTGATTGCTTCGAGATTTGAGAAGATTCAATATGGACGTGTGTTTGCGCTGGACCGTTATTCCCTCCCTTGTACATTTTTCGGTTGACTGCTTCTGCAAATTTCCCGTCTTTATTTAGTTGAGGTAACATCGATTGTGGTGTGTGCATCTAGCAGGTGAAAGATGGGTGGAAGACATGTTTGCTGGTTCTCTAGACATGAGAAACACCTTAGTTTACTTTGTAAATTATAGGGATGATTTAGAATCTGTTACAATACCGACATCGGTATTCGCGAATGTGTCAGTTACCTCTATTTTTTTTCGAGTTCTCATGTAAAGGTCTTCGCAGGCGTGATAAGATTTTAGTTTCTCAGTGGTTCACAGCACACTCTACCACACTAAAGTTTCCACTTTGTAGAGAAATGATTTTCAGTGTAAATCTTCGGAATTACATTGCACGAGCGATTGGTAGGGTGCTACTGCGTGCTTGATATCGAGAAGTACAGCGAAAGTGGTATAATATTATGGCAAACCATGTGAAGATACATGTATTCTTGTAATCCCAGAGTCTGGAGATGGGTGTAGAAAAGCAAGCAAGCAAGCAGGTCCAGACCAGAGACAGTAACGCATTTGTTCTGAGAGGAAACGAGCCCGAATTTGTAGAACAGTTCTGAGAGTGACTTCGGTCTGCTGCTAGTGCTCTGGTCATGCACTGGGAGTGGATGACATGTGACCGTCGGCTGCGGAAAAATATCTAGTGCTGCAAGGAGTATATATGGTGCTGTCTGTCTTCGCGGTATATGTGTGAGTGTCTGGTGGTAGACAGCTATACGAATGATGTAAAAGGGGCGATTTTTGTATGGCGCTGGATATGAATTGTACGTTTACTACATCGACTCGGTACACAGTGCTATATTGCTGGGTTGGAGATCGGTTTCACACTCTAATATTCAACCTCCTGTCTTCAGTGGCAGAGCAGTGTAATCGAGTAAGAGTCTTTCCGATCTGTAGGCCACTTTGCAAGGTTTAATTGTCAGTACAATATGGTGTTCTGTGCAAAATAGTTTTTTTATCACTGAATGTCTCATCTGGAGAAAGAAAAAAAGGAAGGTGGACAGTGCTTCCACACCAGCGGCAGCAGTAATTCAGTGGGAAAATTCTATAACAACCAATCATAATGTTCATTCATTTCACAAGACATCCTTTGTGCCAGGATGTGGGAGCCTCTGGTGGTGAGAATGTCTGTACATCAGGGATGTTTGTTGAAAGCAGGATTTTCGTAAACAGGTTATGTTAGGACAAGAATTTCCCTGCGGGCAAGCTGAGATACCATCGAAGCACCTACAAAAGCAACCGTTAACTAGTTCTGGGACACTTTACAATTTCGGAGAGGTCAACTTGGCTATTATTTTACATTGCCATGTGACGCCAGTATGACATTGAGAACCTTTTTGATGGTGAGTCGCCATGCAGATATTTTACGGTGATTCGTCACTACGCTTGGGAGGTAAGCACACGTGCATGGCTAGATGCAGCTCGCTTGTCCCATTAGGATCGCTAGGGAGAAAGCAACCTGTGCTATTCTGGAACAGATTTCTATAACGCGATCTGTGACGCCAGTATCCACAGGTATTGCGCCAGCAACCATAAACACATGTGTGCAGAGATGTTTCGCATATGGGGACCGGCGTGAGCGGGCCTTGGAGTTCTGAGACATCAGTATAACATTCGAAGAACTCTAACTGTAGACCCGAAAATATATGCGACTTTCACTTGCTTTCTGTAGGCAGCAGTGGCGTGAGAGTGATGGCTCGTGCTGGGTTGTGTCCGGTGGTGGCTTGCTTGGGCGTTGTGTGCATGTCCTTGGAGCCTCTCATACGTTGACGATAGTTTGATAGCATTTTTATGTCCAGTGAGTGTTTGTGCACTACATTATTCCGAAAGTTTGGAAATTTGTGGTAAGGACTATGAGACCAAACTGCTGAGGTGTTTGGTCCCTATGCTTATGCACTGCTTAATCTAACTTAAACTGAGACTAAGGACAACACACACACTGATGCCCGAGGGAGGACTTGAAGATCTGACGGAAGGAGCCACTACATTATTTCTGGCTGTTTAAGCGTTGTGAGCATCTTGGCAGTGCGTTATATACACATTATTTCAGTGATAAACTAGAAGTTTGCAGGTCTCCACAGCAGTGTACCACATTGTTTTTGGTGATTTACGAGCAATTTGCAAGTCTGTATGCTGTGTACTGCATTATTTTGACAATTTATGAGTTGATTTCGTGTTTGCACATCAGTTGTAAGTAGGCTGTTTAGGTTTTTATGCTGGTAACGCCACGTAGCGCTCTATATGAAAATCACTGGCTGTGCTGTGTGCTGTCTGTGTCTGGTTGGCATTGTTGGAACATTCGCTATTGTAGTGTTGGGCAGTTGGATGTGAACAGCACGTAGCGTTGCGCACTTGGAGGTGAGCCGCCAGCAGTGGTGGATGAGGGGAGAGAGATGGTGGAGTTTTGAGAGCGGATGATCTGGACGTGTGTCCATCAGAGACAGTAAATTTGTAATACTGGATGTGATGAACTGATATATATATATATATATAATGACTTTTGAATACTATTAAGGTAAATGCATTGTTTGTTCTCTATCAAAATCTTTCATTTGCTAACTATGCCTATCAGTAGTTAGTGCCTTCAGTACTTAGACTCTTTTATTTAGCTGGCAGTAGTGGCGCTCGCTGTATTGTGGTAATTCGAGTAACGAAGTTTTTTGTGAGGTAAGTGATTCACGAAAGGTATAGGTTATTGTTAGTCAGGGTCATTCTTTTGTAGGGATTTTTGAAAGTCAGTTTAGTGTTAATCAGAATAAGTAAAGAGAGAAATGTCTGACTACGTTCAGTTTTGCTCAGCTGTTTGAAAATTATTTGTCAGTTTAGTGTTGATCAGAATAAGTAAAGAGAGAAATGTCTGACTACGTTCAGTTTTGCTCAGCTGTTTGAAAATCAAATAATGTAAGAGGTTTATCAGCAGAGTAATTCAGCACTGTCATTTATAAAATTTTTCTAAGGGGACGTTTCGCAGTGAACTGCATTATTTACGAGTAGTCTGTCTGTCTGTGTGCTGCCTAGTGCATTATTTCGGTAATTCAGGAGTTGTTTGCGTGTCTGCAGAGCATTGAACATGTGTTATTTCAGTAATTTACGAGTAGTTTGCAGGTCTCTAGGCAGTGTGGCGTGACCCCAATCATCAGAGCATGTATTTTTTTTGTCAGTGTGATAAATAAACTACGTAAAATCCGTCCCTAAGCGCCGGCCGCGGTGGCCGAGCGCTTCTAGGCGCTTCAGTCGGGATCCGCGCGACTGCTACGGTCGCAGGTTCGAATCCTGCCTTGGGCATGGATGTGTGTGATATCCTTAGGTTAGTTATGTTTAAGTAGTTCTAAGTTCAAGGGGACTGATGACTTCAGATGTTAAGTCCCATAGTGCTCAGACCCATTTGAACCCATTTTCGTCCCTAAGCAAATTGTTTCAAAAATAAACAAAGTACACTCCTTCCTCCCTCCAGCAGCACAGCACAGGCTGAGTAATTTTCACGCCATTTTCCCTCTCCAAACCGCCATTTTCGATTACGTCATGGAAGGGACGACAGCACCCTCCAGTGGCGGTATTGTGTACTGGGTTAATTGGACTCCAGACCCTGTGGTAGACAGACCAGATGGCAGTACTACCTCAAATTATTTAAATATGGACTGCCTGCAAAATAACGACTTAAGTCCATCTTATCCAGCACAGGCTGAGTCGTTTTCCCGCCATTTTCCTCCACCCCAACCGCCATCTTGAATTACGTCACTCAAGGGATGACAGCACCCTCTGCTGGCAGTACAGTGTACTAGTTCAGTTGCAATCACACACTGGATGGAGGTACAGCCTCAAATTGTTTAAATAAAGACTTATGTTCAGCACAGGCTGAGTCCTTTTCCCAACAATCCCTAGGAGGAGGTGGCGGTCGGATGACTTATGTTAGTGGATGTAGCCCAAGTGACCTGTTTTCCCGCCATTTTCTTAGGTTAGTAGAGGTAGCCGTTGTGTGTTGCATTGTCCTGATGGAATTTGAACTTCCCGCCATTTTCTGGGGGAGGGGAGGGGGCTAGGTTATTGGAGGTTGTCCAAATGACCTATCTTTGCGCCAAATTTCAAACTTCCCACCAAAAGCTGCCATCTTGGATAACAGCATTTGCGTCATCAGCTGACATCATGGCCACCATCTTGGATGACATCATGCGCTGTTGCTAGGTCTACAGGCCACCATCGTAGATGACGTCATCGCCACCATCTTGGATACATCTGGCAACAATGGAGAATGGGGTAGTGTCCTTGTTGTCCCACTACTAACATGTTGTCCATTAGTTTTGTTGTCAATTTGCATGGAACAAGTTGCAATAATTTATAAAGTAGTCCATGCCTCCAAACAGTGTGATTTTCTTGCACTTTGGTCAACGAAATAAACTGATGTTTCTGCTTCATTTGGTGTTCTGACTCAATAAATGTTGTCAAAGTTAACACTTGATCAGCGTAGCTCCGTCCTGGTTGGAATCCAACTTGCTCAATAGGACGGTACTGAAAGATTACTGGACTAATCCGATTGTATACCATTTTTTCAAGGAACTTATAGTGCTCAGTAGTGCCATTGGGCGATAGTTCTTAGGCTGGTCTGGTGTCTTGGCCGGGCTTGAGTACTGCTATGAGTTTTGATTGCTTCATTTTTTGTGGGACTGAACCAGTGTCAGGGAAGAAATCCGCAAGCCACCTTTTTGCGTACTTCCCACTATGCAGAAGCAATTCGTGGTTGAATCCGTCACTTCCCGGTGCCTTTCCGGGTTTTAGAGTTTTAAGAGCAGGAGAAATTTCATGTATAGAGTAAGTTATTGAGAAGTCAGACTGTTCATTCGTGTTCTTTTTTAGCAAAGTTCGCGTCTTATGTATCTTATATGAATCTTATCCGTTTGTGCTCTTGGTGTGGACAGTAAATGCAATGCAAGCAGAGGAACCAGGTAATTTCAATGATCTCCTGGCTGAAATGAATATTTCTGAAGAACAAACCGTACCAGACTAAAAAAAATATTACGTGTGTTGGAGAGATCTCAAATACAATGTATCACTAAAACTGCGTATTATTGTAATAGGCAAGTGTAAATACGGAAAACTTGAAGTATGGCATGTTAGCTCCGCACAAGTGCGAATGCAAATGTGATTGTAAGCGATTGTTACTAAATGTGAAGATGAAAAAACCATCCTTTTTTTTTCTTCCGTTTCGTAACTTGATATGGCTAACCACATGCCCACAGTGAATACATGCAACCGATATAATTATTATTCATCTTGGGATGTCCTGAAGGCTTCACCGCCCATGCATCATTATTTGACTTTTAATTACTAGAGCTCGTACAAAGGGTGATATGTCTGTGACAAATATTCTTGCGGCATTCCCTTGAAACGATATAATTATTGCAAGTAGTAATACAAAAAAGTGAAACTCGAGGATACCAGCATGGTGTCTGTCGCATCGAGTGTCATCTCGGTTTGACGTCACTTCTCTGCAGCGGCTGCTAGAAGGGGGAAGAGTGGGGCATTCTTCAACGTTTGCTGAAAAACATGGTGGTCATTTTAGAAATCGCCATCTAAGATACAGCTCGTGATTTTCAGATGGAAGGAGGGTGTTGTAACATAACAAAGAGATAGATAATTACACGAGAGAAATAATGGTGTTTTTCATTAATCAAATAGCTTGATTCATTCCCATTTTCTCCCTTACAGGCGACTTGAATTTCATCCAGTTTAATCTTGGTACCTCTGAAAAGAGGAGTGGAATGCGTGTTAGCGTCTTTAGCATTGAGAAACAGCTGAAATCGTTAAAAATGAACGTAGCTCTGGGGCCTTATGGAATCTCTGTCAGACTCTACAATGAATTTGCGGTTGAGTTAGCCCCTCTTTTAACTATAATGTTTATTATATCCCTCAGACAAAAAACCGTGCCCAGTAGTTGGAAGAAAGCACACGTCACACCGATCTACAAGAAGGGTTGCAGAAGTGATCTAAAAGACTATTGTCCGATATCTGTAACATAGATCTGTTGCACGCTCTTAGAACATATTCTGAGTCCAAACACAGTGATGTATCTCGAAGAGAATCACCTCCTCCATGTCTACCAGCATGGATTCCGAAAACATTGCTCATGTGAAACTGAACTCGCACTTTACAAATATGGCGTACGGAAAGCTTTACATCAAGGCAGTCAAGTATATGCAGAATTTCTCGATTTCCGATAAGTATTTGACTCAGTACCACATCTGGGATTATTATTAAAAGTAACGATCGTGTGGGGTATCAAGCGAAATTGGGGCTGGAGTGAGAAATTGTTTTGGTAGGGAGGATGCAGCAATTTATCTTGGATTGAGAGTAATCGACAGATGTAGGGGTAACTTCGTGTGTGCACCAGGGAAGTGTGTTGGGACCCCTGCTGCTCATTTTGTATATTAATGATTTTGTGGGCTTTCGCAGATCATGCTATTACCTATAATGAATTCCTGTCTGAAACAAGCTGCATAAATATTCAGTTAGATCTTGATAAGATTTCAAAATGGTGCAAAAATTGGCAACGTGCTGTAAATGTTCAGAAATTTGAAATTTTGCACTTCAAAAAGCGAAAAAATGTGGTATACTATGTATGTAATATCAGTGAATCACAGTTGGAATTGGTCAACTCATACAAATACCTAGATGAAACACCTTGTCAGGATATGAAACGCAAGGATCCCATAGACTCAGTCGTGGTGGAATACTAGGGAAATGCAAATCACTCTACAAAGGACATTACTTACAAATCAGTCGTGTGGCCCATCCTAGAGTATTGCTCAAGTGTGTGGGGACCGTTTGAGATAGGGCTAACAGGGGATGTTGAACGTATACAAAGAAGGGCGACATTAATGGTCACAGGTTGTTTGATCCTAGGGAGGGTGTCTCAGAGATGCTGAAGAAACCTAACTTCCAGACTTTTGAAGACAGACACAACTTGTTCTGAGAGAGCCTAATTACAAAGTTTCCAGAACTAGCTGTAAATTATGACTCTAGGAATATACTATAACCACCTACATACCGCTCGCGTAGGGATCATAAGAACAAGATTAGGTTAATTACAGAACGCATGGAGGCATATAAATGGTCATTCTTTCCACGATCTATACGTGGTAGGTATGGAAAAAATTCTAACAACTGGTAGAATGGCGTGTACCCTTTGCCGTGCTATTCACAGTGTTTTGCTGAGTATAGATGTGGATGTAGTAGGCTGGTGGCGTTAACACAATCCGAATGTACTGAGATCGTTCTGAAATATGCTATCGGTAAAGGGAGCACCCATGTTGTCTCAGAGGATTTCAAGCAAATTGGCACGGTTATCCAGTGTACAGTCGTGAAACTTCTCTAAAAATTTCTTGAAGTTGGCTCTATCGACAGACAAATCTAAAGCTGGACGCTCAAGAACGGCCGCAGATGAAAGAAAAAAAAATCAATCACTGTTCTGGCATCGTTCAGTAAAGAACCAGAATGAAGTACTTGTTGCAGGAAACTAGGGTCAGCCGGACATCATTACTGAGTATTGAAAGGTGGCTACACTGAACCACTGCGCCAGAGATTGCGCCAAAGAGTATTATTAAGCCGCCTCCACAGTGCCTGTTAAGAACTCGTAGAAGTCAGTGCTTGTCCAGAGCTCGTAGTAGTCAGTGCCTGTTAAGATCTCGTGGTAGTCAGTGCGTGGGCAGAGCTCATAGAAGTCAGTGCTTGTCCAGAGCTCGTAGTAGTCAGTTCGTGCCGAGATGTGCTAGTGGGCACTGCTTGTCGTGAAGTCGGAGTGAGATGTGATAGTGGAGAGTGTTGTTCCATGTTTTATGCAGTTATTTGATGGGAGAGATAGCAGATGTTATTCTAATGGAAATACTGTAATGATCAGAGTGCATTTCGTCAATATATATGAAGGTAAAAACCACTATGTTCTTTTATTATTTGTGTGTCTCAAATAATGCATCATTACAGGTTCAGTCAACAAAGCATCTGGCTTGTGTTCTTGTATTAGAGTGTAATTCTGGTTTTCTTGCGTAATTATAGTTTTTCTAAGTTTCTTTTATCACGTCAGTATAATTGGTATTTAAAAATTCTTGTCTTGTTGCAGAAGAGCCGTGCCAGATGTGCGTTGAGTCATACTACCACATACAGAACAGCTACACTTGTGCTTAGTTGGCTTCGTAGATTTTATAGTTGCTGGGGACTTAATTAATTAATTGTGTTAACGGAAATTTTCATTTCATTCTTTGTTGTTGTTCTTTGCAGTCAGATAGCGTAATAATAATAGTCAGGGCCAACCGTTTACGAGAGTTGCGTAATCGGACGTACAGCTACTAAAAAATCTAAAAACATTTTCAATCATATATTTAATTAAGCCCCCATGCACGTGGCGACCGCTGCTTCGGATCGTCCCTTGGAATTCTTCTGATTGTAAAAATAGTAGACCGTAGTATTGTTGTAGTAATTTGAGTTTAGTAATTGTAGTCTATTTTGCATGTGTAGATTTGGTAATTGTCATTCTTCTAATGGTATTTTTTCTCAGAATTTGATTTGTTGTCTTGTATACGCGTTTGACAATTTAGTGCAATTATTTCAATTGTTCGATTAATCGTGTTTGAGGGAAATTTTTCGTGTGAATGGTATTGTTGACGATGAGGAGTCATTGTGTGTGATTTTCGAACAGTGACGAATTTTTTATGTTTTGTAAATGATTACGCGATCAATGAAAAAGGCAAAAATGATGGATATTGGGAATAACGAAATTGTTATGGCGAACTCGCCAACAGAAAAAAACAGTATGATGGATAATGAAGTGGAAAACAATGTAATAAGTCGGGAAAATAGTCCGGAACCATTTCAAAATTTTTCTCAATCAGAAAATTCACAGAATACGAGATCAACGATAGAAGATTCTGAGATAGTATCGAACACAGATAGCTTTATGGCTATGCAGAAGGAAGTTAGTTTTGTGGGAAATGTTAGGGGCGAAAAGAATTTCGAACCGGCTGATATGGAGCAGTTGATGGGTGTAATATTAAATTTGGGATCTGAATTAAAAACACAGATGGGAACAATGGAAACACGGTTTAGATCTGAATTAAAAACAGAGATGGGAACAATTAAAACAGAGATGGGAACTTTACGATCTGAATTAAAAACTGATATAGGAACAATGGAAACACGAATGGAAACTTTGGGATCTGAATTGAAAAATGACATGGGAATAATGGAAACACAGTTTAGATCTGAATTAAAAACGCAGATGGGGACAATGGAAACACGGTTAGATTCACGAATAGGGACGTGTTTCAAAAATATGAAAGATGAATTAAAGAAAGAAATCAGAGAAGAAGTACAACCGATTTTGAATGCTCACAATAATAGATTAGTTGCAGTAGAGATTAGACAAAGGGAACAGGATAGAGAACAGGAAGAAAGAGATCGCGTGATCGTACAGAAATTTTCAGAGTTAAATTTACAACGTGCAAAAGATAAGGAAGAAATATTTGAGAGAATCGAGGAATCCGTACCAAATGACAGATTAAATAACCTAACACAACAATATGAACAGTTAACTACCAAATGTGTCAATACTGAAACCCGAGTCGCGACACTTACGGAAGACGTAAATAAACAGAAAGAAAAAATAGGTGATTTAGCGGAAAGAGTTGAGGAGATATCAGATAAATTGACAAATCTTAGTTTACATGGGGACAGAGATTCGGCTGATACAGCTCCATTACCATTCGCAGAAACCGAAGAGTACCAGAACATAAATAAACATGTTGAAAATCAGGGAAAATTTAATGAACGCGTGAAAAGGGAATTTGAGGCTTTAAAAAAGCAAGTCAAACAAATAGAAGGCGAAATTGTAGGAAAAGACAGTAAAAGAAATTTGGAATCACAGATAGCAGAGGGGTATGAAGAAAGTAATTTATTTCATTTTCGAGGTGCGACAAGAGAGCGCCAGGCGCGCGAACTTAACAATAGTCGTCATTGTGACTGGGACAGACGCGGTAGGTCTTTGTCGCCACGAGGCGAGAACTTTGACTATAAACACTTTTTGACTGTTCGGAAATTTAAGATCTTCCGCAATTCTAAGAATGACATACATCCATGTTCATGGTTAGATCAATTTATGTACGCACTTCCACCAAATTGGCCACTAAGTCACAAACTGGAATTTATGTGTGGATATTTAGAAAACGAACCGGCGACGCGGATGCGCGCACTCATTAGAGATTGTAATAATCTGAATGATTTTTATCATGCATTTCGTTCGGCATATTGGTCCGAAAACACGCAAGACAGAGTCAAACATAGTCTTATTATGCAGCGTAATTTCAAACAGTCTGAGTTCCGCACGCCAGCGGAATATTTTGAAGACATGATTCGAAAGAATCAGTTCCTTTCCAACCCTTATAGCCCGACTGAATTAATTCGCATTTGTTTAACGAAGCTGCCACAATCCATAAGACAAATTGCTTTAGCCGGAAGATGTAAAGACGACATTGAGACTTTTAAGACTTTGTTGCAAGAACTTGAGTATGACAACGATGACGGGACCTCTTCTAACTTTTTCAGTAACAGTAATTACAATAGATTTTCAGAGAAAAGGGATAATGGTCGGAACGGACGTTATAGCGGTAATTTTGAGAATGACTGACGTTACAGACAGGACAACAGATACCAGCCTTATGACAATAACAGACGTTCTAACAGAAATTACACAGACAATAGCGGTAATTCGTACCGGAATGATCAATCATACGGAAACAGTAATCGGTATCATCAGGACAGAAATTATTCATACAGTAATAGAAATTCTTACTACAGAAATAATCAGGGTAGTGGATACAACAATAATTTCAGAAATGACAGTCGAAATTACACAAGAAGTAGGCCTAGTTATGCAGACAGACAGGAAAACAGAAATTTTAATAACAGACACAGCCAAGAATTTGCATCTAACAGACAGGAAGGACCTAACTGGCATCCTCCACGTGACAGAACTTCAGAGAGAAAAGTGCAAATCGTAGAAATTGATCCGCGAAATGACGGGAATAATCAAAGACGTGACGCAAACAATCGACAATGACTTGCAGCTTCGGCTTCTGGCAGCAATATAGACGGTTCAGAAAGTAATGACACTATGACTTTACACTACGTACGCCTGGAAGACATGAGAGACATTTTGCTAGACGAAAAGGAAAATAATGTAGACGCATTTTTACACCCTGTTATTGAAGTATGTGTAGGTAAGAATAAGTTCACTGCAGTTTTAGATTCTGGGAGCCCATTGAATGTCATTAGTGAATCAGTTTTTCGTATATGTGAAACTATTGCCTGTCCTGTGTTACCTATTTCTAAAACTACAATTCGAGGTGCGATTTCTGGAAAAAGTGTGGAAGTCAAACAACAGACCAAGTTAAATTTCATTTGTCAAGGATACGAATTTTCTGCTAATTTTATTATTGTTCCATTACTCAGTACACAAATTATATTAGGTATGGAGTTTCTTAACGCACATAAGGCAATTTTGAACTTTAAAGAAGGAAGTGTGAATTTGACTGTTGCCGGAATGCCGAAATGTTTGAAATTTTTCGAGTGTTTAACAAGATCTGAGTCAGATACAAAATGTTTAAGGTTTCTTACTTCTCATGTTTTCGTTGAGCATTATGACGACAGTGTGTTTATTCATGACAATGACAGTAGATACAGAGACGCGATGGATGATATAATTAATAGCGAAGAATTAATTAATGAAAAGGTTAAGAAAGCTGAAGTGCCAGATGACGTTGCAAGAGAAGAGCTGCACCACATTTTGACTTCACATGCTACAGTATTTAGTCATCACACAGGAACTATACAAGGTTCAAAAATGCCTCTGAGCACTATGGGACTTAACTGCTGTGGTCATCAGTCCCCTAGAACTTAGAACTACTTAAACCTAACTAACCTAAGGACATCACACACATCCATGCCCGAGGCAGGATTCGAACCTGCGACCGTAGCGGTCGCGCGGTTCCAGACTGTAGCGCCTTTAACCGCTCGGCCACTCTGGCCGGCAACTATACAAGGCTTACAATATTTATTTAAAGTAAAAGAACACACCATTTCGCGGGAAAACGTACGCTATTCCTTTGGCTTACAGAGACAAGGTTAAGAATGAACTTCAGTACATGTTAGATCAGGGCATTATTGAGCCTGCAGTCAGTCCTTATACCAGCCCATTACACGTTGTTCTTAAAAAGGATGGGTCAATTCGTTTGGTTCTGGATTCCAGACAGATAAATAACATCATCATCCCTGAAACTGACCGCCCACAAAATTTAGATGAACTTCTTCAACATTTTCATGGAATTAAAGTTTTATCCACGATTGATATGCGCGCAAGTTTTTGGCAAATAGAACTCCACCCTGATTGTAGAAAATACACGGCCTTTTTAGCCTTTGGTAACTGTTACCAGTTTCGGAAATTACCGTTTGGACTTACTGTATCTTCAGCAGCATTCATTCGTAGTTTAAATGAAATTTTACCTGTTTATCTTCGTGACAACATTACTTCATATGTTGACGATATTCTTATTGCTAAACGTTCTTGGAGTGAGCACAACAAAATTTTGGATTCTTTGTTACGTATTTTTGCACGAGTTGGCATTACAGTAAACTTGGAAAAATCTGAATTTGGTCGTTCTCAGGTGAAATTTCTCGGTCACATTATTTTTACAGAAGGTATTCTTCCTGATCCAGAGAAATTAGACGCTATTCGTAACTATGCTGTTCCTACCACAAAACGTGATGTTCGTAGTTTCCTTGGTGTCTTTTTTTTGTATAAACTAATCATTGAAAGCATATTATGTGAACATTTGTATAAACTGATTTTTTGTGTATTGTGTGAACTCTTATGTAAAGTCACATGTATGAAAAGAAGTTGTATTGCTTACTGTATTTCATATATTAGGTTATTGAAAGGTCAGTGCAAAGCCAAAATTTTAACTAATTATGTGATATTTAGGTATTAATATTATCTTTTATTTTGTCTGTATTTTTCTGGACGAATTTGGTGGTATTTTCACCACCAATGCTGGCAAAAATACCATCAAATTCTGGCCTATGGAGGAGGGGCATATGAAAGGTGGCTACACTGAACCACTGCGCCAGAGATTGCGCCAAAGAGTATTATTAAGCCGCCTCCACAGTGCCTGTTAAGAACTCGTAGAAGTCAGTGCTTGTCCAGAGCTCGTAGTAGTCAGTGCCTGTTAAGATCTCGTGGTAGTCAGTGCGTGGGCAGAGCTCACAGAAGTCAGTGCTTGTCCAGAGCTCGTAGTAGTCAGTTCGTGCCGAGATGTGCTAGTGGGCACTGCTTGTCGTGAAGTCGGAGTGAGATGTGATAGTGGAGAGTGTTGTTCCATGTTTTATGCAGTTATTTGATGGGAGAGATAGCAGATGTTATTCTAATGGAAATACTGTAATGATCAGAGTGCATTTCGTCAATATATGTGAAGGTAAAAACCACTATGTTCTTTTATTATTTGTGTGTCTCAAATAATGCATCATTACAGGTTCAGTCAACAAAGCATCTGGCTTGTGTTCTTGTATTAGAGTGTAATTCTGGTTTTCTTGCGTAATTATAGTTTTTCTAAGTTTCTTTTATCACGTCAGTATAATTGGTATTTAAAAATTCTTGTCTTGTTGCAGAAGAGCCGTGCCAGATGTGCGTTGAGTCATACTACCACATACAGAACAGCTACACTTGTGCTTTGTTGGCTTCGTAGATTTTATAGTTGCTGGGGACTTAATTAATTAATTGTGTTAACGGAAATTTTCATTTCATTCTTTGTTGTTGTTCTTTGCAGTCAGATAGCGTAATAATAATAGTCAGGGCCAACCGTTTACGAGAGTTGCGTAATCGGACGTACAGCTACTAAAAAATCTAAAAACATTTTCAATCATATATTTAATTAAGCCCCCATGCAGTATTTTGGCCGCACATAAATGGTCAAGATGATCTACTGGAGTGGTAGCCACTTACCCCAGATTTAAATCTCGTAGATTCCTATCCATGGGGCATGTGTGGGCAACTGCGCATGTGGTGGAGATCAGAAGGCCTACATACTATAGGGAACGGATTGTCGATGCTTGTGCTCGCATTCCAGTACGTGTTTCGCTTAGAGTCCATGAGGAATAGGTGAAGCAGATGACAACAAGAGCCATACAATGTGATGGACAACACGTCGAACACATATGTAGTCTTTACGTGTTATCACCAGAATTCGCTTTGTTCTGAAAAAAATCCGACCTAGCTCGAAAATGAATGAAGACACACTGAAAGAAACTATTATTTTTCTTGTGTGATTCTCTATCTGTGTGATAGGCCACATGACCACTTGCCGCCTGAAAATTACGAGTTGTATCCAAGACGGCGATTTCCGAAACGACCGTCATTTAGGTAATAGACTCAGACATTTACCCCTTCTCCCATCTCACAGTACTTGACTTTAAATTTTTGTTTATCCACCTGTTTCTGTTTTACAAGTGTTTTTGACGCATATAGACAACAGTGTGTTTCAGACGAGACCAGGTTTCTGCCCGTGACTTCACCTGTGTATGCGTACATCATATATTTCACATATATACGGGGGTGAGGCAGCTAAGACAGCCCATCCCAAATATATCCAGACTGAATAAATATGTCGAGGTGCGGTTTTCGCCAAGCTAAAATGGACAATATGGCGAATTTCATGACTGTTGCAAGTAATTTTTGTCGTTTATGGTCGTCGAATTACAACTACTTTATTTCTTTCTTTTTTTTAATGGAGCCATATACTTTTTTCGGTGACGTTTGGAAGTAGGTTCTAAGGAAGTGTCAACGACACGACGTGTTTGGCGCTTGATCAAATACAGAATCCGCCAGAAAAATATATACACTCTTTGTTGGGCTCTATCGAGATATGGATATTGTCGTTCGATTTGAGTTACGAGTGTGTTGTAGTATGATCTTTGGCTCAACAGATGTTAGTACTTTCATCACAATATTGAGAAAAATGATGGCTAGAACACGCTTGACATTCGAGCAACGGAAATGTGTTGTGAAGTGGTTTTTCAAGTTTGATAATGATGGTGAAGTGCAACGTCAGTGGAGGTGGGAGTTTGAAACAGAATCGCCAGCCCACCTAACAATTGAACGCATCGTTGACAAATCTGAATTGCATGGAACGATTTGGAATACTCACTAAGGAAGATCAGGAAGACAGCGTACAGCTACAAGTCCTGCTTCGTCGGCTCTCGTGTTGGAAACGTTTGTTAATTCTCCACAGAAGTTTGCTATGCAATGTTCACGTGAAGTGGGGGTTGGCAGTACAAGTGTACGAAGAATTCTTTAAGTTGCACGCGATTAATGACGACGATACTGATTGCAATTTTGCGAAAGGTATCAGCAAATGGTACCTGATGACGAACAATTTGTGACGAAAATAGTGTGGAGTGACAATGCACAATTTAAACTTAATGGAACCATGAATCGGCATAACAGTGTGTACTGGCCATCGGAAAGTCTGCTGTTTTTGTGGATAAAGTGGTCAATCTACCAGGGGTACATGTGTGGTAAGGACTATCATACAGGGGCTTAGTAGGACCCTTTTCTTTGACGCTACTGTCACTGGAGAATGTACCTGGAAATGTTATGCACATCAATTTTGCCAGGTATACGTGCACTTTATGGAGCTGATGAAGAGGCCTTCTATCAAAAGGACAGGGCGCCACCACACTACCACCTAGCCATATGAGCTTCCTTGGAAGACAATTTTCCGGAGCATTGAACTGGACGAAAAGGGCCCATTGAGTTCCTTCCATGGTCGCCAGATCTAACACCTATGGACTTTTACTTGTGGGGAACTGTGAAAGATAACGTCTATCGACGTAAGCCACGCACGCTGGAGGAACTTCGCCAGGAGATTACAGCGACATGAGCAGCGATCTCCGCTGTAACATTGACTGACGTAGTTGCGGCGACCGCTCGTCGTTCTGTGTGTGTATAGCCGCCAACGGTGAACATTTTGAACACTTAAAGTAACCATGTGCTAAACTGACAGTTGTGCAACATGTGTGATCAATTATCAAATGTAAAATAAACAAATAAGTAATACTTTTCGTTCCTTAAAGTGTGTATAACATTCTTCTGGCGGACTCTGTATCATCAAGATAACAGCGCCGCAAACCACCGTCACTCCGACAGGATAAGACGTTCCACGAAAGTCTGCCCTATTATACCAAATGTAAGCAGACTAGTAACTCAGGTGTGGTTCTTGCCTTTAAATGTGCTCTTGAAGCAAATCAGTCTGTGTTGTGCAGTTGTAGCAATAAGATAACTAGCTTCTAAAGCTATTGAGACATTCACTACAGATATGATAGTCGAAAATGTAAATATTGTTTACGGCAAATGTCGCTAAACCATGAGGAGTAGTCAAATGAAAACCAAACATCTACCACAGCAGGACCTTGGAACTGTTCCATTCAAAAGTAGTCAGAACGCGTGTAAAGACATTTATGTCACTGAGAGACGAGATATTCAATTCCTGTTTCGTAGAACGCGCAATCGCACCCGCTCTTACGCTTCGTCATCCCAGTGAAACCGACATCAAAGCATGTCTTTCTTCACGTCGCCAAAGATTTTAAGATCACACGGTGAAAGATCCGGGCCATACGAAGGATGTTGCACTGTTTCCCACTGAAGCGTAACTTCCGTCTGGTTGGCAGTGTGGGGGCCGGCTTTATCGTGAAACGGGATGATTCCGTCCGACAGTATTACTGGGTGTTTTGACTTTATGACGCATCGCAGTTTATGCAAAGTGTCTTCATAGCGCTGCGCATTGATTTTGATTCCACACTCGAGGAATTCGACGAGTTGAGGGCCCCTGCAGTCGAAGAAGAGCGTAACCTTACGTGGTGCCATCGTTTTGAGCCCGAGTTCATACGGCGAAGCCAACATTGATAATATCCCACATCTCACTCGCCATGATGACGTCCTTCTTCGACTGCAGAGGCCCTCTGCTCGTCGAATTCCTCGACCATGGAACCACAATCAATTTGCAGTGCTGTAAAGACGCTTCGCAGAAACTGCGACGCGCCATAGAGTCAAAATGCCAAGGAATGTTGTCGGATGAAATCTTCTCTACTTTCCTGTGCCCATATTGCCAATCGGACGAAGACTACACGTTAGCGATTTATTTGGGAAACACTGCATCATCCTCAGTGTAGCTTGGATAGTTCACCGTTTGATTTTCACTTATTTGGCGACATGACAAAGATACGCGTGGACGTCAGTTTCAGTTGGACGAAGAAGTGCAACAGTGAGTGCAGATGTGGATCCGTGAGCGACTGGCTACGTTCTACGAAACAGAAATTAATCGTCTTGTACCCCATTGAGATAAATGTCTTAATGCGTGTGGTGATTGCTTTTGAATGGAACCATTTCATGGTCCTGTTTTGGCGGGTGTTCGGTTTTCATTTGACTGGCCCTTATATTAGATCTGCAGTGCGGTTGTGTGCTGAGGAGTATCCAGATCTTTCCATGCACTCACAATCTCTCTTTGCAGAAAATTATTAAAAAAAGTTTTAGAAACTTGTAATGTGGAGAACAAAATAAGAGCAAATGATGAAAGAAATGAAACTAAGATTTTAGCAGTAGTAACACACAATGCAAATGTTATTAAGAATCGTGTTGGAAGTACGAGCGGAATCAACCAAACGAGTTTTCTGCGAACACTGGAGTTCCGTCGCATTTCACCCTCTTCACAGCTTTATGACATTGACTTTCATAATTGGATATAGTTCTCCGAATGTTGTCTATGAAAAATGCAAAGTCATTTTGCATATCTATGTAAAATTTGGCTCACTTAAGAAACACTGTTTAGAAACCATTTGGCAAATGAATACTTGCAATATGGTCTAATCGTCAGTTGAAAATTCACGGGGACTGGAGGAAGTGGATTAAAATAATATTTTTGGTGCGTGTTTTTCAAGACGCTTTTCAAGTACGTTTTTTTAACATTACCTCCGCTATATTTATTCGGTAATCAACATATTGCACCCCAGCAAGAAATGTGACACATCAAAAAACGGCAGTTTTTAGTATTTGGGAGCGAAAAATACGTGTGAAGCACTACAACGTGCACGAAAATATTTGTTCACTTCAGGGCAAATGTATCAGTTCTGTTGTGAGCTAATTCGCGGTTCGCCACAACGAGAACAGTGTTGCTGCAGCGCTGCTACGGGTGCTTATTCATGGGGCATTTGCGAAGAGCGACACATTCTAGGTTGCGGAACTTTCCATGTACGGTGTAATTGTTAATATCATCGATTATTAGAATGTCAGTGTTTATGTAGTGCCTGTACCTTACATTACGATGTCCTTCACACATGCATGAATGTCTAAAGGAACAAACACTGTTTTGACGATTACAGCTGGTGTAAATATTACGAAATATCACGCGTTGCAGAGTACAAGAAAAAAATGGACATTTATCCTGTAAAGAAAGTTCATACTGAATCCCTTTTCTCGGTCAAAAGTGTTCCTACATTGTACACGCCCATTTATGATACTATGTTTTCGAAAATCGTAATCTTAGTTTGTACCTAGTTGATGTTCCTTATTAAGTTGTAACAGTTTTCATAAACTACAACTTTGCATTTTGTATTTTTGTAATGCAAGAATTTCAACTTTTTTCAAGTTAAGTACTAATGGTGCCTAACGGAGGTTCGAATGAGGTATACCTGGTATACAGGATGTTTCAGAGATGATGGTTAATAATTCACACATAGAAAATACAGGCCTAAAGTAGCTAAAAAGCTCCAATAAACGTGGGTGCGCAAATGAACCGTTGCTAAGGAATCGCATTAATTCGAGTTGGGAACCACCTGTAAACGTTCCTGGATACCGCGGTATTTACGTTGTATCTCAAGGTTTGCGGTCGTCTGTTCGTTGGGCATGCGCAACTATTGACATTGTACCCCCCCCCCCCCCCCCCCTCCCCCCGTGCACTTCATATATGGCAAAGCGAATGGCAGTGCCCTTGGGACTGCACGACTGTATGAAGAAGCATAAATATAGCAGGTTATATCAGTGCCTTAGAGAAACTGGGAGTTTCGCACACCATGCACGATAACGTCGAGCCCAGATCTGTTAGACCTCATGTTGAGGAAAGGGTGTTACGCATCGTTCACGGAAGTCAGAGTACTTCAACAACGAGGATTGCCACTGGTAAGGGTCCCACACCGCGCAGCAGTATTCTAAAAGAGGACGGACAAGCGTAGTGCAGGCAGTCTCCTTAGTAGGTCTGTTACATTTTCTAAGTGTCCTGCCAATAAAACGCAGCCTTTGGTTAGCCTTCCCCACAACACTTCCTATGTGTTCTTTCCAATTTAAATTTTTCGTAATTTGTATCATCACAATAGACATTACTATTGAGATGGCTGAATGGTCTCGGCCCGAAAGCCAATAAATTGAGGGGGAAAAAATGACACTGCGTACTCACTAGTGTGCATGGGGCCTAAGGCCGGTATTACACTATCAAATTTCTTTGTCAAATCCCTTTGTCGAATATCTTTGTCAAAGATATTTGATGGTGTAATAGGGAACTGTCAAATGTCGTCCAATATTTGATCAAATCTAGGGCCTCACTGTAGATTTGATCAAAGAAGTCGCTTGTCTTCTGTTCACTGCAATGTGACATGTTACCACATGATGCGCTAGCATCGCTGCATTCTGTCATCTGTAGTGTCTTTATAAACATTGCCGGTAAATACAATTGGTGTGTGCCGACAACTACAAAATTAATAGAGATGTATGAAGCTGATGAGGCGCTTTACAACGTGAGGCACGCTGAATACAAAAATAGATTACGAAGATTGGAGACCTGACCTAACCTAACCTAACCCTCTCCTGTAGCAAGGAATTGGAGTGTTACAGTGAGCCTGTCTTCTGCATATGTAGCAGTTTTTAAGTGATATGAGGATACACTTCATCGAGCACATACAGAAATGTATGCTCATCCATTCTTAAGTAATTGATGTACGACTTGACGTCCTCCACTATAAGCTCACGTAATAAGTTTTGTTGAATGCTTTTATCGTGTCGTCGTAAAACCCACGGTTTCACCCAGGCATGTTTCCTTTTTTCCCCGCTTCTCTTCCGCATGTGCACACAGTGCAATTGTGGTACATGCAACTGCTGCGGTTAATAACAAGTTGTTGTTGTCAGCCATCTTGAGCTTTGACGAAAAATATGATGACAGTGTAATACCCCTTCTAGCGCTACGTCAAAGATCTTTGTCAAATATATTTGACGGAATATTTGATCACATCTTTGATCAAATCTTTGACAAACAAATTTGATAGTGTAATACCGGCCTAAGTGTGTACGTTAAGCCTTTTTTTTTTTTTTTTTTTTTTTTTTTTTTTTTTAAAAAAAAGAAGCTGCAAATGACTCTGTGTATGTTGCAGGTAGCTGAAACTGACGTGTTCACGGGGGTCGCGTCCTGACGGGATTGATGGTGGCCCTTTTTACTACGGCACATCCGGGCATCCTCCTTCAGTACATTTGTCTCGCTTATATCGATACTGCGTTTGTCGAGTGGAATTAGGGCTTACTGTAATCACCTTATATGTTGAAGTTAAGTATGTCCTTTTGTAGAGCGCGAACCTTTGTGGATATAGTCGCATTCTCATCTGTAAAGATTGATAGTGGTATTCATTTGTTCTCCTCATATGTATGATTATTTATCTTGTTATATTTAATGTCAGTAAAATGTGTCAGCGAGGTGCGAATTAGGACGTTGTATTCTCCTCTTGAGGAAACAAATTTAAGTGATTTTATTCCTTTTTTTAAGTAGCCTTTAGATGCGTATATTTTGCCTCCATGTTTAGCGTTTTTATGGCTTCCACGTCAATTAAAATTACTATAAAGGTAAATTTGGCAACGGAGGGTTTCGTATATTTATTAGTTGCTAAGTGGATCCTAAGTTAAGTGCTGGAACCCTACCACTGATTTGTATTTTTTTTTTTTTTTTTATTCTGTACGTAGTGAATAGAGCGTATATAAAACTTTGGTCCGACTTTCATTCTCAGGAGTGTGACTCGTGATGTTTACATTTGCTCCCACATTTCCTTCCACGAGTCGGACTCATCAAAGTACGGCAGGGGGATAAAAAATTGGGGGTTGGCAAGCACGCCCAGAATGACGCTGTGACGCGGCAGATTGCCGAGCGAGGGGGCCCGGGTTCGATTCCCGGACGGGTCGGAGATTTTCTTCGCTCAGGGACTGGGTCTTGTGTTGTCCTTACATTCGATCATAATAATTTCCATTAATATTGAGATGGCTGAATGGTCTCGGCCCGAAAGCCAATACATTGAGAGGAAGAAAATTACACTGCGGACTCGCGATAGTAAATCACTCGTGTGCGTGGGGCCTAAGTGTGTGCGATAGAGTGTGGGCTGTGCCTACTCACTCGTCCTCCCAGGGACAGACGTCGTTCCCCTTGCGGGAGGCGGCGCCGGCGGCCGGCTCCCAGGCGCAGGAGGCCACGTCGAGGCTGCCGTCCTTGCGCACGGCGGGCCGCGCGCCGCCGGGGTCCGCAGCCGCCGCCACCGCCGCCACGGAGCGCTTCCTCTGCGGCTGCCTGCGCGCGCCGCCGTCCTCGCCCCCCGCCCCCGCCATCGCCGCCGCCCCCGCGTCGTCCGGCGACACGACGACCGAGGGCCGGCGCGCGTCCGCCGCCGAGTACTTGCGCACCGTCTGTATGCGCGCCACCACGCGCTCCTCCGATGTGGCGCGCGTAGCCTTCTCGGGAGGCGGCTGCGTCGGTGGCGGCCCCACGCCCACACGGTGCAGGCTCAGCTCTGAAGAGGAGCTGGCGGACGAGTCGCGGCGCCGGTGCTGCAGCGGCAGCGGCGCCGGCGCCGCCTCCTCCCACCTGCGACGCGAGCACGACGGGCCGGGGGCGGCGGAGGCGGCCGGCGGCGAAGCTGGCGGCGGTGCGGGGGCGGGCGCGGCCTCTGCCGGCTGCTGCTCGCCGGCCCCCGGCAGCGCCTCCACCACCTCCTCCTCCACCGACGCCGCCGCCACCGCCACGAGCGGCACAGCTGCTGCCTCTGCTCCCTCAAATGTAGCTGCGGGTGACAAGGGGCTCGACTCCAGAACCGCCCCAGGAGAGCCTTCCACCGCCTCCGTCACCACCGCCGCCTCCGCCGCCACCACCACCTCCTCCTGGCCACCCGCGATGCTGCTGTCTTCTTCTTCCTCTCCTCCGCCCCCGCTGACCCCCGCTTCCTCGCCATCGGGTTTGCTACTGCTCGTTGGAGCAGGGTCCCTGTAATACAGATTGCGTCGTTATAGCTTCGATTCCCAGCAGTACTTCAGAAAAAAGCAGGTTTCATACCCAATTTGTTAAGGCTTTCGTGGCCACTTGTTGACAAACTACCTATTGGCTTCTGCACCGAGCGAGGTGGCGCAGTGGTTAGACACTGGACTCGCACTCGGGAGGACGACGGTTCAATCCCGCGTCCGGCCATCCTGATTTAGGTTTTCCGTGATTTCCCTAAATCGCTCCAGGCAAATGCCGGGATGGTTCCTTTCAAAGGGCACGGCCGACTTCCTTCCCCGTCCTTCCCTAATCCGATGAGACCGATGACCTCGCTGTCTGGTCTCCTTCCCCAAAACAACCAACCAAACAACCTATTGGCTTCTACCTCTGGTTCTTCCGCCGATGTTCATCTGATGATTTTACTGGCGTTTCGCCAGCACGAGTGGCTGGCATTGTCAAAGCTTCACCCTCCATTGCTGGTGGTGAACTGTAGCCGAGCTCGCGGCCGCAGACTATATGTACCTGGCGCGCCAACGTCCGAGGGCTTCTCCGAGGTCATTTCCGGTGCGTTTCTTCTCTTGCTACCTGCGACGGTCGTTCGCCGCAGTACGGGAAGCCAGGATCCGTTTACCTTAAGGCTTTCCTCTTTCTTTTTGAAACTGTTCGCGTTGTTTTGTATTTCCACAACTTCTCTGAACAAGCGCGTGTGATAGTACTTCTCTACAGCCAGAACTTCCCTGTCGGCGAATTTTATTAGGTTCTGGCTGTAGAGAAGCACTATCACACGCGCTTGTTCAGAGAAGCTGTGGAAATACAAAAACACTCGGTTTCAACAAGAAAGAGGAAAGCCTTAAGGTAAACGGATCCTGGCTTCTCGTACTGCAGCGAACGACCGTCGCAGGTAGCAAGAGGAGAATCGCACCGGAAATGACCGCGGAGAAACCCTCGGACGTTGGCGCGCCAGGTACATATAGCCTGCGGCCGCGAGCTCGGCTCCAGTTCACCACCGGCAATGGAGGGTGAAGCTTTGACAATGCCAGCCACTCGTGCTGTCGAAACGTCAGTAAAATCATTAGATGAACGTCGGCCGAAGAACCCGAGACAGAAGCCAATAGGCAGCCAATAGGCAGTTTGTCAGGTTTAATACCCTTGTACATATCTTTAGAAACTCGTTGCTATACGGGGTCTCCCATTTACACTGACCACCGAAAATAACTTTTTGTCCAGAAGCAAAATAAAAAAAAAGTCAAGCAAATATTGTTTATCGAATGAAACAACAAGTTTACTGTTGTAAAATATTATATACGAGGGACGCTGAATAAGCAAAGCAACACGTTTTTTTTCTGAGAGTAGGTTGAATTTATTCAGGAATCCTACTCACCACATCATTCCCAATTCTTTTGGTTGCAAAACCCTATTTTTCAACATAATCTCCGTTCAATGAGGCGGCCTTACACCACCTTACTGGGTACCATTCTAGTGTCCGACGTCGGAGCCAACGTCTTGCTACATCCAGTAACCTCCCACGTCATCCAGCAGAGACATTCAGTTGAGCAGCAAGGAGTTCGGTTGTGATCCGTCGATTACCTGAAGGGAGAATGTCCGCAAATTCGAACACTGCAGGAGTCAGCTGTGTGCGGCCGGCGGGCACGTGGGAGATCGGACACGTTTGCGCGCCCTTGTTTCATTGTCAGGTCTACGTAGACAGTCTGCAAGTGCCTACGAATAGCTGCAATGCTCTGGCTTCTCGCCCAAAGAAACTCAATGACAACTCGTCGCTTGGAGTGCAACTTCGTTAGAGAAGCCATTTTGAAGGGTACGTATCGTAACTTCATGAAACTACTGGGGCTGAACCGGGATTATTCCACGATGTCCCACAACAAATTCCGCATTTTTACAATATACACTGGTTGAGAGAAAAAAATGTTGCGTTACAATACTATTGAACGGCTCTCGTAGTCAGGGCAACGGCAGCTGCGATTCTGCATCTTCGAAAATAGAAAACCGCCTCAGCCGCACCAAAAATCTTTTTATTGGACTCACGACATGTTCCTTGCCATCAAATCCATATATTCAGGTAGTCATACCAGTATTGGAACGTGTGAGGTGGTTTCCGCTGGACCTTGTGGGATCGGGTGCTTGAATAACAATACTAATTTTTCTACAGTGAAAATACAACATTGAACTTATCACCTGTTTCCGTTATTTGTCTCTCGAACTGGTTGACATTTATACCATGACATTTTAACTTTCCGTCGTACTAGCTACTACGAGATCCGATCGCTACGTGCAGATTTTATTTTTGACTTTCGCCTCTTTGGTGGTTTACTTTTTTACCCTAAAGTGATGACGAATGTTGGGTCTTCCGTATCACCCCAGTGTTGCTCATCTTATGACTTGATATGTACGTTCACCTGCAGATGTGGTTGTAGCTCCACGTCACCGGTTCTCAGTCCAGTATAGAAGGATGTCCGCAGAGCTGAAACTGTTCTCTGCTTTCCAAGATGAAGTATACCGTTACCATCCACATCTGAATTTGTTTATTATTTCCGTTCAGTCCGACGGCCTGTATGCCCGCAAGGTATTTATTATTTCCAGAATACGTTTCACATGTTTAAAGCCCATCATAAAGACCATTTATTTGTGTTAATATGACGTGTGTGTTTTGTTACGAATTTGGAGTAGCCTGTGGGACTGTCTACTAGAGAAAAAAAACACTGTTTCAGAATGTGGTTTTGTGGAGGTGTTTGACAAAAACTGAACGATAATACAAAATGAAAAATAAAACAACTAAAATAAAACACCAACAGTGGTTACAGGCTCCTTTCTCTGTTGTGATACATCACATATAACTATCACACTTTGCAAAAAAAAAAAAAAAAAAAAAAAAAAAAAAAAATGGTGTCTAGAAACTGACAGGTGCAAAGAACATATAACAAAAACAGAAATACTATTTCAAAATACAAAGAACAATAGAAAGCAAAACCATTATTTCGGAGTAAGTCTTAAAGTATAAAAGAGATCTTTGGGTGGGTAAGGGAATACATGTGTTACATATTTCGAGTGGTATACGAATCCTTTTCTCTTAAGTTTATATAATTTAAAGTTATTACTGTTTTATGTAATTAGGTGACATTGCAAGGTGGCAACCGGTGTGGCCCTTCCACAATTAGTGCAAGACCCACTTCACTCGCCCACCTTGCATTTTTAATACATAACCAAGCAATTCGCATACGGTTTTGCGGAATCATTCTGAATATTTCTGTATCCTCACACAGGTGTAACCAAGTGGGGCTAGAGGTGACTGAATGTCGCATTTCACACAAATAGTCAATTTGGTAGCAGATGAATATAATTCAGTTAGCTTCGGTTTCTGTTCAAATGGCTCTGAGCACTATGGGACTCAACTGCTGAGGTCATTAGTCCCCTAGAACTTAGAACTAGTTAAACCTAACTAACCTAAGGACATCACAAACATCCATGCCCGAGGCAGGATTCGAACCTGCGACCGTAGCGGTCTTGCGGTTCCAGACTGCAGCGCCTTTAACCGCACGGCCACTTCGGCCGGCTTCGGTTTCTGTGATCGAGCCACAACGCACCCTGCGCAGTGAAACGAGGGAATGGCCGAGCCGGGGCGGTTTATAGCGGCCTCCAAGGGCGGCTCGAGAGAAAGCCAGCGGACACGCCGCCCCCACCTGGCGGCAGCCTTTGTACAGGACGGGGGCGTAAAACTCAGAGCTGCGATTTCTCCACTAGGTGGAAAGCTTGCCCAGACTCAGTTTTTTGCGACCAAGGCGCCGATTAGCACCAAAGAGTCCGGCGCCGCTACCGGCCGTGTTGGCGAGGTGCGCTCCTTGTAAGCCCTTCACACCACTGTTCTTGGCGTGGGACTCTGCAGAAACATTCAGATGGTTCCGTTAGCGACGCAGAAGCCTCGAGATGGTTTCAACTTAATACGTCTCCGAGAACCCACCCAATGGCTGAAATTGTGCGACATGGGCGACGATTCCCGCTCACAATGTTTGGAGGGAAGACAGGGATTAGCGGAAATTTTGTTGAAAGCAGATGACTGGACCGCCGCTGGTGCAGTGCAGGAGACACTGAGGCTACGCTCGATCTGAGAAAATCGGATTCGTGTTCTGACTGATTTAGCAAGTAGTCGTAGTACTCTGTGTGTTACACTACTAGCCATTAAAATTGCTACACCACGAAGATGACGTGCTACAGACGTGAAATTTAACCGACAGGAAGAAGATGCTGTGATATGCAAATAATTAGCCTTTCAGAGCATCCACACAAGGTTGGCGCCGGTGGCGACACCTACAACGTGCTGACATGAGGAAAGTTTGCAGCCCGATTTCTCATACACAAACAGCAATTGACCGGCGCTGCTTGGTGAAACGTTGTTGTGATGCCTCATGTAAGGAGGAGAAATGCGTACCATCACGTTTCCGACTTTGATAAACGTCGGATTGGGGCCTATCGCGATTGCAGTTTATCGTATCGCGACATTGCTGCTCCCGCTGGTCGAGATCCAATGACTGTTACCAGAATATGGAATCGGTGGGTTCAGGAGGGTAATACGGAACGCCGTGCTGGATCCCAACGGCCTCGTATCACTAGCAGTCGAGATGACAGGCATCTTATCCGCATGGCTATAACGGATCGTGGAGCCCCGTCTCGATCCTTGAGTCAACAGATGGGGACGTTTGCAAGACAACAACCATCTGCACGAACAGTTCGACGACGTTTTCAGCAGCATGGACTATCAGCTTGGAGACCACGGCTGCGGTTACCCTTGACGCTGCATCACAGACAGGAGCGCCTCCGATGGTGTACTCATCGACGAACCTGGGTGCACGAACGGCAAAACGTCATTTTTTCGGATGAATCCAGGTTCTGTTTACAGCATCATGATGGTCGCATCCGTGTTTGGCGACATCGCGGTGAATGCACATTGGAAGCGTGTATTCGTCATCGCCATACTGGCGTATCACCCGGAGTGATGCTATGAGGTGCCATTTGTTACACGTCTCGGTCACCTCTTGGTCGCACTGACGGCACTCTGAGCAGTGTACGCTACATTTCAGATGTCTTACTACCCATGGCTCTACCCTTCATTCGATCCCTGCGAAACACTACATTTCAGCAGGATATCGCACGACCGCATGTTGCAGGTCCTGTATGTGCCTTTCTGGATACAGAAAATGGTCTACTGCTGCACTGGCCAGCACATTCTCCAGATCTCTCACCAATTGCAAACGTCTGGTCAATGGTGGCCGAGCAACTGGCTCGTCACAATACGCCAGTCACTACCCTTGATGAACTGTGGTATCGTGTTGAAGCTGCATGGGCAGCTGTACCTGTACACGTCATCCAAGCTCTGTTTGACTCAATGCCCAGACGTAACAAGGCCATTATTACCGCCAGAGGTGATTATTCTGGGTACTGATTACTCAGAATCTAATCACCCAAATTGCGTGAAAATGTAATCAAATGTCAGTTCTAGTATAATATATTTGTCCAATGAATACCCGTTTATCACCTGCATTTCTTCTTGGTGTAGCTATTTTAATAGCCAGTAGTGTATCCGCTACGGAGTACGGAAGCAGTAGATTTACCTAGGAACACGTTGTTTACCGCGATCGCTCATCCCCGTCGCGGTTGCCGCTCCGTGGGTCATCTACATAGCGACCCATCGAGCAATGCAGACAGTCGACGGCAGCATCGGGTACAGCTGCAGTTGTTACTGCAAATGTACTGTAAACATACGCGACACCGGCGTACTTTGATCAACCTTGCTCCGTCTTGAAAGAGCGATAGAACTCGTGACATTTTCTTACCAGTTCGCACCATTCGCGATCGCCATTTTACATAATTTTTTTTGATTGACTTGTGACAGGAAACACAAAGAATTTTGAGCAGTACATCTTGATAGGGAGAATGCCAGACCTCACAGAAGCTATTTCAAAGTTTACTGTGTAGATTTAAATTGTTCTCTTCTTACCGTTTAGGGAAAACTTTTAATAACAAATTTCAAATGGCTCTGAGCACTATGGGACTCAACTGCTGAGGTCATTAGTCCCCTAGAACTTAGAACTAGTTAAACCTAACTAACCTAAGGACATCACAAACATCCATGCCCGAGGCAGGATTCGAACCTGCGACCGTAGCGGTCTTGCGGTTCTTTTAATAACAATCTGATTGTTTTGTCTCTGCTGAACTGAACAGATTCAATAATTGTTCTGGTACTCACAGCACTTATCTGTTCAGAATATCCATTCTTTGGCTCCTACTAATCTTTAATTTTGGAGGTTTATAAAAAAAGTAAAGATATACATAACCACATTGGACACAGTCAAGTTAGTTGCATAGCAGGGTGAACATAACAATGCCACATGCTACTGTAACTTTCTTGTGACGATTCGGTGGCCAGTTCACAACATGTTGAAAACGTTAAGTGGAATAATTATGTTTCCAACAGGGGCAAACTAATACATAAATAAGAATTTAGGTTGGGGTTCAGGGACAGAGGAGCACAAGCTTGACAGACAAGTATTCGGGCACCATTCTAAATATTTAATGTAACGTACTTATTCATGTACTAAACCAAAAGTCTCCACAATGCTTTAAGACTTAGTCTGAAATGTTTTGCAATATATTCTTTGTATTTTGAAATAGTATTTCGTTTTTGCTATAGGTTCTTTGCGCCTATCAGTTTCCAGACACCATCTTTATTTACAAAATGTGACACTTGATATGTGATGTATTATGACAGATAAAGGAGCCAGTGACCACTGGAAGTATTTTGTGTTAGTTATTTTATTTGCACATTTACATTTACGTCCAGTTTCTGTCAAAGATAACCACAAAAACGTCCTCTAAAATAGCCACAGGCTATGTCAAATTCGTAACAGGACAAACAAATGTCATATTAATACACACAAATCCACCTGTTGATGAAGGTTTAAGCTTTTGCAACGCGTTGTGGAAATAATTTAAAGCAGTGACTGATAACGGTAAATTTGTTTTTTCATTCGATGTCAATAACAGTTACGGTAAAGCCTAAGCTAAAATGTTCACATTTAAATGCTGTTTAACTACCACCGGGACATTAACTGCATAAGGGGCCCTTTTATAACTTCCTTAGTTACTAAGATATGAACAGCAGTACGTCATTTTTCAGTAGGACCCTATATTTTTTATTGAAACATCTACTTCCTCTCCTCAAGACCAGTCCAAAAACATACCACAGTATAATATTCAGGATAACTGACGTTACTAGAAACGTAACACAATACTGAATTTAACTCTTATGTACTAGCATTCGCTGCAGGTACTTCGGATAGTGTAATTCGTCCAATTGCTAGGCTTTACAGTAAACGAATGGAAACAGAGGGAAAATGCACACTGGTCATTTAGTCAACCGCCTTCAAGTTTTCTGGGAGTACACTGACTTGGTAAATGTCATGGCACAGGCGCCTAATATCGCATGAGTCCTCCTCTGGCCCTGCGGAATCCACTAAGACGCTGTGGAAGCGAGTCTACACGTCCCTGGTATTCCTGTGGAAGCAGCTAACACTAAATCGTTTGCAGAGCGTCAGCCAGTTCTGGTCTGTTCGTGGCTGCAGGATCCATGGCACAATGCCTGCGTTCCATGATAATCCCACATATGCTCGATGGTGTTCGAATCTGGGCTCCAGAGTGACCATTTCAGTCTTTGGACCTCCCCTGCATCTTCCAGGAACCATCTCCAGGTGACGTGGGAGCGGTGTGGCGGCACGTTATCATACTGAACACCGCAAAACCGCCACAGTGTTGGAACGCCAAAAACGGGTGGAGATGGCCTCCGAGCAGCTCATCATACAGCGGACCTTTCAAAGGCCCTCCCAGAACAACTTGGGGGCTCATTTCATAGCAGGAAAATACACCCCAGACCATAACGGAGACACCACGGCCTTGGACCACACCTTGGCTGGCGGGATCCAGCGTGACATGTATTGCGCGCGACACGCAGTCCCTCCCATCGGGATGGTGCGGTGGAAATCGTGCTTCGTTACGCCATTGTTACTGTGTCCATCCCTGGTGACTGTCGGCAAATACAAGCCACTGTGCCGCATGTCGTTGGGTTAACAGTGGCACACGTGAGCGGCGCCGGCTTCCGTACCCTATGGAAACCCTGTTGCTACGGTTTGTCAACTGGGAGACGTGTCTAGAACGTCTTGTGTCGAACTGAATCGTGATTTGTTGCACTGTTATCCTTGTGTCATTATTGACGATCTGGCTCAGATGTCATCGATGGTAGGTGGACGGCCGGCAGTTCGTCTGTTGTGGACTGTGACACGCTCATTCTACCATTCACGATACATCCTGGACCCAGTTGAGCGTGTCAAGCCGAATTCCTGCACCTCTGCGGAAATCTAAATTTCCACCCGTCTGGCAACGACCATCATACTGGAGGAGCTCATGACGACGTTGCTTTCTACAGAAATTGCTTGCACAGCCATTTCTCAGAAGTTCTACACAACTGCAGCTGACACAGGAGGAGGATGGTGGACATACAACACACCTCTGCCATCTGTGCCCCACTATCCCATGACATTTGTTAAGTCAGTGTACAAAGCACGCTAGCGAAGAGAAGCTACAACTGCAAATCATCTGTAAAGAACTACAGTGCTATATTACACATCGTAAATCAGAAAGCCTTAGTGCAGTTATGGTTGTACTGAGCACAAATTCTATCTTTTCTTCATTGATGCTCACTATACTCACGCAAACCTTCAGACTGAAGGCGGCTGATGGTATGGACGGTGTCATTTTGAATGTGTTACGTTACGCTGTGTATCTGCACTGTGTGTTAGCACAGGAGAATCAAAGTTTATTATGTGTTATGTTTTTAACGAGCGGTATATGGTGATACATTTTTGAATAGGTCTTGACCAGAGGAAGTGAATTACGTAAGAAGTACAAGCCAACGTTGAAATGTACTGTTGCTCATACTTTCCTAACGAACAAAGTTGCAAGAAATGCAGTAACGCTGGTTAATGTAACTCTGGGAACTAATCAACATTTGCATGAACAACCGACAATATGAGACTGTGGATGCGCCATGATGTAAAACACTTTTGTTTTATTCATATTTTTTCCCAAACTACTGTAACACTTTTGTTTTATTCATGTTCTTTTCCTTAGTTTCGGCGACGCTTTCGCCATCATCAGTGTGTCTTTCTTTATACTAAGACATGAAAAATTAGCATCATTGTAAAGATTACAAAACTTTATTACACGTATACTGTTTGTTTCCAAATGTTGTATTCTGTGAATTTTTTCGTAATACATCGTTTACGTTAAGTCACACCATCGTTTCTACGTTTGTTGTCGTTATTTCCGCCATATTATCCGTGTTTTGCGGCATACAGCAACTGTATGAGCACCTGTTATTAACATGAATAAAGAAGTGAACTTATTTGCATGATAAATTTTTCTCTGTAGTTCTGGACAAAAAGTTATTTGTGGTGGTCGAGATAAATGCTACACCCCGTAGAAAGATGTTGAATACTTCGTGTACTGATGAGGTAACCCATCAGGAGGTTGCCTTTAGAATCGCTGAAGAGAGGAACAGAAGGAAAACCTTGACAGTAAGAAGGCACAGAATGATACGACACCTGTTAAGACATCAGGAAGTAACTTCCATTGTAGTGGAGGGGGGTGGGGAGTAGGGTGGCTGTAGGGGAAGACGGACATTTGAATATATCTAACAAATAATCGAGTATGTAGGATGCAAGTGTTACTCCGGTATGAAGAAGAGTAGAGTAATTCGTGGCGAACCGTATTAAGCCCGTCAGAAGGCTGAAAAAATTCTAGGATTTCGTAAAATCCAGAAAAAATCAATATCATACCAAAGTCAGCGTAAAAGCCGCCGTGCAAACCAAAGATTTAATTTTATCTGTTCTTACTGGTCCAGACCCTGTGTTATGTGGGTTATTCTGAACCGTAAGGTCAGTCTGCGGGGGATGATGGCTAAAATGCTAATGAACAAGTAAAGACAGGTGCGATATTAGGGTTTAAAGTCCTGTCTATGACGAGGTCATTGGAGCCCGAGCTCAAGTTCAGACTTAAGAAGAAGGGGAGAGGAATTCGGGTATCTATTAACAGAAGATCCATTAGTATGGCCTTCGCCTCAGGTGATTTAGAGAAACAGCGGTACAGATAAATCTGGACGGCTGGAGAGGAATTTGAACCGTCGTCCTCCAGAATGCGAGCCCTATGTCTTAACCACAACGCCAACGCGCTCGATAAAATGAACGAATAATGTTCATACACAGACATCAAAGTGCTTGGCTTGAGAGGTGTTAACGGAAAAGAGCGTAAAACTAAAACTGGAAAGAGTGTAGGATGAAGTTGCTCATACCACTACTTTTGCTTAACCTTTTATTCAAAAGGCTATGAAGATTTTCAAAGGAAAATCATCTGTAAGGAACGGAATTCTCTTTCAATGCAAAAGAATTGCGGTTGATTTAAGTCTTATATCTGATAATGAAAAACATTATACATAATATATTTTCTAAATTTTGAACAGCTCTGAAAAAGTTTGAGTTTAGAATTAATACACAAAAAAACCAACGTTACTAAAGAAAGCACATCGAAGATAAAAGAGATACATAACATCAAGCAGGAAGGTACAAAATAGAAAGAGTTTTAAATGTGGTTATTTAGGCATTTTAAATGCGGAATAAAACAGATGCTGTAAGGAAATCAGAAAAATATTACAGTATCAAAACGTGCTTTCAATAAAAAAAAAGTCAACTGTCAGTGAACGAGTCATTTAGTATAGAAAACAAGAAAAAAACTTGAGATTACTAATAAATTTGCCTCTGGTTGCAAAAATGAACTTTGGTTTCCATTTATTGTGCCATGGTGGATTTTGGAACTATCGTCAGATGCACCTGGTATACACAGAGGCGACAAAAGTTATGGAATACTCCTGATATCGTGCCGGACCTCCTTTTGGCCTGTGTAGTGCAGCAACTCCGCGTGACAAGGACTCCACAAGTCTTTGAAAGTCCTCTGCAGAAGTACTGAGCCATGCTGCCTCTGTAACCTTTCATAACTGCGAAAGTGTTGCCGGAGCAGGTTTTTGTGCACTAACTGACTTCTACATTATGTTCCATGTCGGGCGATTAGGGTGGCCAAATAATTCGCTCGAAGGATCCACAATGTTCTCAAACCAATCGCGAACAATTGTGGGCCGATGACGTGGCACATTGTAATCTATCAAAATTCCATCGTTGTTTGGGAAAATGAAGTCCATTAATGGCTGCAAATGGTCTCCAAGTAGCCGAAAAAACCATTTGCAGACAGTGATCAGTTCAGTTGGACAAGAGGACCCAGCCCACACCATTATGGAGCAACCACCAGCTTGCACGACGCCTTGTTGACAACTTGGGTCCCTGGATTCGTGGGGCCTACGCCACGTCGAACCTTAGTATCAGTTGTTACCGACTGAAGTTGAGACTCATCTGACCAGGTCACGGTTTCCCAGACGTCTAAGTCGAACCGATATTGTCACGAGCCCAGGAGAGGCGCTGCAGGCGCTGTCGTGGTGTTAGCAAAGGCACTAGTGTCATCGAACACTGACGCCAGATTTCGCCACACTGTCGTAACGGATACGTTCGTAGTACGTCCCAAATTGACTTCTGCATTTATTTCACGCAGTGTTGCTTGTCCGTTATGACAACTCTACGCAAACGCCGTTGCTCTCGGTCGTTAAGTGAAGGCTGTCGGGCACTGCATTGTCTGTGCTGAGAGGTAATGCCTGAAATTTGGTATTCTCCACTCACTCTTGACACTGTGGGTCTTGGAATATTGAATTCTCCAACGGTTTCAGAAATGGAATGCCCCGTGCGTCTAGCTCCAAATACTCTTTAGCAGTCTGCTAACTCCCGTCGTGCGACCATAATCACGTCGGACACCTTTTCACATGGATCACCAGAGTACAGATGACAGCTCCGCTAATGCACTGCCCTTTTATACCTTGTGGACGCGTTACTACCGACATAAGCATATGCGCATATCGCCATCCCACGGCTTGTGTCACTTCAGTTTATGTACACGTAATCGATATGAGCGTGCTCTGTAAAACCTGTGTCCACGGCACCACTCGGGTTGGGTCACAGTGGGAAACACGGTTGCAGGGCCCGCTACTTCTGAACGGTGATGACAGCAAGTTGTGGTCCCAAGAAAAACGTACCTCGTAGCGATTAAGTGTATATGTACCAGGTGCATCAGACGATGGGGCTGGTAGTTCCAAAATCGATCCTGAGACAGTAAAAAGAAATGAAGATCATTTTTGTGGTAGGAGAAAAATTTATTCCTGTGCTCAACATATTATACGGCTGCGTTGCTGTTCCCATCACAATGGCAAGTTTAAAATTTACTAATACACTCATCAGTAGCGTCGACTTGTATGACTATTAAAGCTAGACACTTCTGATGACAAACAGAACGTGCTTATAAGAAATGAAAATATGGATTCAAATATTAAACAGAGGAAAAAAATTACTTAAACGAACTCCTTCTAGCGTGTGATTGAAAATATACGAGAATCTAAGTCAAAGTGATATGGACGTGTGTTATCACACATCCGAGCCGAAAACAATGTTTCGTCATTTCTACCTTCTGATATGAGGTGAAAAACTGTTTCAGACATATATTTTCTACTGACAAGTCATCAACTAAGTGATACAGTAGGAATATCTTGCCTTTTAAGAAGAACATCAACTTCCATGAAGCACCGCGCATACCATCAGATTCACACACTCGGAGCCGTATATATAGAAGATATGTCTTCATATATCTTCTTTGTTAATTTTTTATCATACATCCCTAATTCGTCTTTGATATTTTTTTCGCAAGTTTCATGTTGCTACACTCGTCCATTTCGTGATAGGATTTCATATTTCTGAGAATTTACTTACTGAAAAATCGCAAAATGTATAGTTCAACATGTAAAATCCGGAGGTAAATCCATATGGCTCAAATCCGTATGAGCCGAAATGTTTTTTCTAGAGTCTTAAAACAAGCTCATCATGTTACTGACGGGCTACGTAGAATGAAAAATTTTACTGTTAATAATCGTAAGAAAGTTATGGTAAGCAAAAGCGAAAGATTGAAACAAGAAAAAATTTACAATATTATACTTATGCACATCGGAATTAATTTAACAAGAAATATACATTGTCTGATTAAAAGTGTCCAGACACCTATTAGTAGACATTACTATGGGGTGTGTCTACGAATTGCATTTACGATGGCTTCACATCTGGTGGGGAGGACATTTTCAGTGAGGTGTCTGACTATCTGTGGAGCAATGGCAGCCCATTCTTCCTCAAGAGCCTAAACAAGAGAAGGCAGTGATGTTGGACGCATAGGTCTGGAGCGATGTCCACGTTCTAACACACCACAAGGTGTGTTCCATTGTTTTCATGTCGTGACTCAGAGCAGGCCAGTCGTTTTAGGAATGTTATTGTCCACGAACCATTCTATATGACAGGATGCATTGTCATGCTGTAAAACAATCATCGTCTCCGAAATTCATAAGATGTAAATAGTGTTCGTATCACTGCACATTTACCGTTTTCTTACGCACAGTATGGGAAACGTATTCTAATGACGAAAACCATCCCAAAATCAGAACTGCAGCTGCTCCACACTCAGCTATTGACACTATACGTGATGGCAGATGACGTTCTCCAGGTATGAGCCAAAATCAAACCCCTCCATTGGATTGCCGCAGTGTATAGCGTGACTCGTTTCCGCCATCAATCTCTTTACACCACGGCAAGCGTTGCCTAGCTCTGGCTGTAGAAATGGGTGGCTTGGCTTACGAGGGGCTGCTCGGTCATTGTGTCCCATTCCTTTTGACTCCATAGGCACAGTCACTGTGCCAGATGGACTGCTGGTAGCGCTCTGATACTCACGAGAAATTCCTTTCGCTGATTTAACGACATTTTTTAGAACTACGATGCGCCGTGCTCGACGCTCTCTGGGCGTCAGTACGTGAGGTCTCCCGAGTCTTGGTATAGCTGCTGTTTTTCCTATACGTTTCCAACTTACAGTCACCTCGAAAACAGTCGACCTAGACAGATTTTGATGGTTTGAAACGTTCCTGATAGATTTCTCACTCAGCTGAGATGAAGTAACTACTCCACGTTCGAAGCTACTGAGCTCTCCTGTTACCGATAACAGAATACTCTCCGCCTGCTTTTAGACGGGCGGTTCGGCCTCTAGTGACATCTAGTGATCAATTCCGCATTACACAGGAGTGTCGGCATGCTTCTGATCAGATAGTACGGGTTTGTATATTATATTATTGAATGACCCTTGTAACTCTATATTCGTTCTGCTCTCCGGACTCTGTAGACTACTGCATCATTGTATGTCAACCAGGAACCTAGAAACGACGGAGAGGCTCCGTCCCCGCCGCAGCCGCTGGGGTCCACAACCCCACGACGACTACCGCAGTCGACTTCACCCCTCCGCCGCCACACACCAAATCCAGGGTTATTGTGCGGTTCGGCAGCCCCCCTACCCCTCCTCCTCCTCCAGGGAACGTCTCACAACAGATGAGTGTAACCTCTATGTTTGTGTGGTAGAGTAATGGTGGTGTACGCGTACGTGGAGAACTTGTTTACGCAGCAATCGCTGACATAGTGTAGCTGAGACGCAATAAGGGGAACCAGCCCGCATTCGACGAGGCAGATGGAAAACCGCCTAAAAACCATCCACAGACTGGCCGGCACACCGGACCTCGACACAAGTCCGCTTGGTGGATTCGTTCCGGGGACCAGGCGCTCCTTCCCACTCTGGAAAGCTGTGCGTTAGACTACTCGGCCAACCGGGCGGGCCTACTGCATGATACATTTAATGCATAACTCAAGTTCCTGAAACGAGTAATGCTCTATATTCAACAACCAGTGATACGTTGTAATAACTGGCAAAGTTGACAGTGGACATATCACAGGTTATTGTGCAAGGTGACCCTAAAGTCCGTTATCAATTTGAAAATTCAATACTTGACGGAATAATGTAGCTAGAGAGGTAAAAATTAACACACAGGCTTGAAGTGACACGGAATTCTATTGAAACCAAAAAAGTGCACAAAATGACCAACACATGGCGCTTCATATGACACAAAAGCAATAATTACGAAAACAATTGATTTTCAGCAAAGGAAACAGCGACCCCCCGTAGAGCAGACAACGTTTGCCCGAGTGAAAGGAAGAACGACCCCATGTTCAGCTTAAAAGCAAATTCCGCTACATTGTGTGGGAGTGCCCAGCCTACCCATTCTTTACAAACATAGCACGCAGTTTCAGAGGTTTTCACAGGGAGACAGCAAACGCCAAACGCCGATGCTACAGATTTCCGGATTGGTCGCCTTAAACGAAATGTCATTCTCCCGTTTTAGAAGAGCAGTGCTGATTGGCAGACGATATTCCTGACACCTTGAGCTGAAGGAGTAATGGAAGAGACTAAAAGACATGCCCCTTCATGTCTGGCGTGGACAGGGGCCGTTCCGTTGTCGCTCTTGGAGCGAGAACACGTAATGAGAGCGTGTGCGCTTGTACGTGTACTCAGAGAGCGAGGAACAAGTCTCTCCTCAGTACTTCACTGGGAGAGCATCTCTGTCGAGAGCGAATCGGAGTGCGACTCTATATTGAGTCCTTGCGATTAAGCATTGTTCACTGTGTTGGCCGCCACACTTATTGTGCTGTGTGAACAGACAGAGTTAAACGCCTGTTAGCGAATTTTTGAATGACATCGTGGTGGACTGGTTATCTGACTGGCGTACGACGCCAGTAGTTAGAATAGGGGCGAATAGGAGTCCTTGACTTCATCAAGGTGTAGGGAGAGTTTGATTGGCGAAGGTCAATCCAGATAGAACGAGAGTTATCTTATTTGTCAGCAGCGAGCAGCGCAGACAGCAGTCATCGCAGCTTACGGTACTGTGTGCTACAGCTCTTGCGAGCCCCATATTTCCTCCACAACAGTACACTTCACTGTATTTCACACGTGACAGCCTCGACCGTACTTAGCAACATTCTAATGGATAATTATTCAAGTTGAGTAGGCCAAGTCAATAACAATCTTAAACTTTGTATAGAAATTTCATTAGCGAATCCTATCCTTAAGAGGTAACTTCACATTCCAAAAAGAACCTGGAAATAACTTGCTCAGTTCATAACTAAAAGTGCCATTGTGATTTCTCAGAATTTTTACAAAATAAATAATAATTTTCGTTAGTTTCATGTTTTTCTTACACTAACTGGCACTACTCCAGTGCCTAAGAATCCCACTAGCTATGTAAGAAATTTTGTCAATTTTTGTGTCATTTCCTTACAGCGGACGACTCCAGAAGATATTTATTGCTGAAAGTTTTTCAGGCATTTCTCTTTAGAACGTTAGGAGCGTCTGTCTGACTTCCGTAGTAGCGTGGGGGTGGAAGTTGCATCTTGCAGGAGCCACAGGGTAAAGGGTACATCTCAGATTAACCCGTTGCGCAGAATGACAGAAAAGGACCCACACGCTCATAGGGTGTTTATCAGTCAGGCTAGGGATGATGTGATTCCGTAACATATCGGCCTATCTCGCACACGTCACGCTGACAGTTTGAAAAGCATTACCCCTCTGTCCAGCGCCATCTGTTGGCCTATTTTTGCACTCAGTTTTTTTTTTTTCATAGAAATCCCGTGTCATTACAGGCACGTGTGTCACGTTTTATCTCTCTCCCTACATTATTCCGTGAATTACTGCATTTTCAAACGTTGACGATCTTTCGGGTCACCGTCTATACTGCAGTGCCAACAACGTTGTTGCGGCAGGCAGTTGCCTGTCATGGTTGATAAGCATTGTAAAATCGCGAGCCTCACCCGTATTGCTCATTCTAGACCTCGTATCGTCTGATATACTTTTACCGACCGTTGGCTAACGATCTCAAAATACTGGGCGTGGGATCTTCTTTGGGTGTATAATTTTGACCCTAAGAATTTGCGACGTCTTTTAAGTAACTTCTGCAAATACAATTTCTTAATATGTTTTGCTACCTGTAAACAGTGAACGTTTATTTTTTTCTCAGAATGTGACCTTAGAATATAAGGAATGATATGTAGGTGAATATTTTCCTTTACAGCTTATATACATGTATCAATTATTTACACGGAATAATGCACAATAATTACAGAACAAATAGGTGAGAAAAAAAGCAGAAAACATACAGAGCATAAAGTTTGTAAAAAAAAAAAAAAAAGTTACTGCACGACTGCTAATGATTACCATGCCGCCAAGTACGAATAAAACTTATAAAATTGTTATACTGTAATCAAGTTTAATGGAGAATGTAGTTGCAATCTATTTTCCATAAACGCATGCACTCTCATTATATATCAAGAACTGAATGGTAATACCAAATTAAACAGTTCATTTGCCAGCACGCACAAGAGCTGTGTCTGTAGCAGCTACTCTGAAGTAAAATATTGCGCATGTGAACAAATACAGCAAAATATTCACGTGAACAAGGTAAAAATTTTTAACCTAGCAGAGAGGAGGCGTTTTTATTAATGAAAAGCTGCTATCTTTAGCGTCACTTTTTACGTAAGCAACAATTCACAAATCGTGTTATCCACTAAAACTATAACAAACACAGATGTAGAACTTAACCAGACCAAGTAGTAACTAACACGAACACCTTACCACATTATATGTTTAATATTAAACAAAACTGTTATTTGTTATATCTTCCACTCAAACCATCTCTCGTTTTAAAGAGCAGGCCCCGCCCCATATATTAACACTCGCATCCATGTAGTATGCAAACGAATATCAAACTGCGTATAGACACCACAGCACAAACAAAAGACGACCAAAAAGCATACATCGACAGTTGGCAATAGTTTATACTGTGGACACACAATCATAAACAGACGAAGTGTTCGGGTGAAAGGTGCAACTCAAAGACGCTAGAAAGGGAATCATACGATCAGGGAGTTAAAAGCAGAACCAAATAGTAATATAGGCTCATGAAACTTACGCTATAAAACGTTCTTTCCTTACGATAAGAGTATAAGAAATATCTTTAGTATAGTCATGTACCTGGAAACATTATATAATGCAGTTATTATGTACATAAAACAAACGTGTATTACATAACACTGAAGAGCTTCATAAAAAAAGAAGCGACGTAAGTGCACAAGAAAACAGCCTTTCATTTAATTGCACAGATAGACCATATCTCCAAGGAGATTCTTATTATGTTGATATATGTTGCGCAATAATGTGAGTCAAGTCTCAACTTCATGCGGAACATAGTACTTTTTAGTGCTTTTTAAAGTAGTTGTTTTAAGTGTATTTCGTTCAAATTTAGATGGAATAATCACACGTTTTCTTTTCTTTTGGGTGGTTTACCGTGAATGTAAAATCATCAAAACCTGCTGAAGATATTTGTAGAGAATCTGCTTACTCATTTTGAATAGTTAAGAAGTGGCTAGCGATATTTCGAAGGTAACCCATTTGAAGCATGTCCCAGCCAGAGTCTACATGAAGAGCTAATCATGAGAAAATTTTGCGCAACTTGTACATAGGATCTTTTGTTGGACGCTACCTAAAGTAAATGCGAAAACTAACTTCCCAGTAAATTTACGCTTTGATTCTGTATAATAGATGTGGATGCCTTACTTCACGCCAGAAACGAAAGAGCAGTCATATCAGTATGTGGAAGCCTACAGCACTGAACCAAAAATAACCGAAGTCAATTTCATGTGACTGAATGCTTGCGAACAGCATTTTCTAGAATGAGAAACCGATTCATCTTGTTTGGTAACCTTGCAAAGCACAATATAGTAAGTGCTGAATGTTACGCAAGTGTGGACGTACTGCGTGAGAAAAATACAGTGCTTGAGAGATCAACACATCTGCTAGCAGCGACACTTTGAGACTGGAGAAAATGACGGTTCTGATGTACGCACTGCAGGAATTCCAAACAACTCATCAGATTTGGGCTCCTCTGAAAAGTACATATTCCAGTGTCCACATGTCTTTGTAGCTGGAACAGCCTCGTAGACCAGATCGTTAACGTATACCTGCGCGGCGGCGGTCTCCTAGGAGGTTGCTGGTTCGAACACTGGCGGTGGAAGCAATTTTCCCCGCCAACAGTTGACCGCAAAGGCGAAGAGCGTTGGTGGCATAAAGTCTGGCAATCAGGATCTCCTGATCACCAGGCTTTGCGACAGTATCCGGGATTAAATTCGAAACCTCTCTGCAGTCTCTCTTGGAGCGGGTACATGTGACGGTGTTAATGATCCGTCCGTCGGATGGGGATGTTAAATCCTGCGCCCGCTCACCTCCACCCCCCTTCCTCCCGTTGCTATTCGAGTCGAGTATGCTAGCGGCAAGACACAATCAATGCGCCGTGCGGGGTAGCCGGGCGGTCTAAGGGGCATTGTCACAGTCTGTGCAGCTTCCCCCTCGGAGATTCGAGTCCTCCCTCGGGCCTAGGTGTGTGTGTTGTTCATAGCGTAAGTTATGTTAAGTAATGTGTAGGCTTAGGGATAGATAACCTCAGTAGTTTGGTCCCATAAGACCTTACCACAAATTTCCAATTTTCCAATCAATGCCTTTTCTGCGCGATAGCAATAGAGACAGTGCTGCCAAAGCAGAGTTACTGAACACAGCCTTCTCAAAAGAAGACGAAGTAAATATTCCAGAATTAGATTCAAGAACAGCTGCCAACGCACGGGGGTAAGGCAATTATTATCCGCAAAGTAGTTACAAAATTTTATTGTAATCAAATAGGAAACTTATAAGAACGTCAGTTTTCGACATAGTCTCCTTGCGTTTAAACGCTCTTGGTCCATAGTTGTACAAGCTTCGCGATGTCCTCATAAAAGAAGGTTCTCGGTTCAGCTGCGAGCCAGGAATGTAGCGCTTCTTTCACTGTTCCGTCCGAGGCAAATCGACGGCCCCTTAATGCCTGTTTGAGTGGACCAAACAAGTGATAGAAGGGGCAAGATCAGGATGATCCAGTATTTCAAATTTAAGTTTCTGGAGCGTTTCAGCAGTGTGGGCAGTAATATGCGGACGGGCATTGTCGTGCAACAACACAACACCTTTTGACAGCAATCCTCGGCGTTTGCTTCTAATTGCAGGCTTTAGCCTGGCAGTAAGCATCTCACTGTAACGTACACTGTTTATTGTTGTGCCCCTTTCCCCATAATGTTTTAGTACTGGGCCTTGTGCGTCCCAAAAATCCATAAGCATCAGTTTTCCTGCTGGCGGTTGGGTCTTGCACGGTGAATTTTGATGTTGCCATTCCATACTCTGCCGTTTACTCTCCGGCTCGTACTGATGGATCCATGTGTCGTCACCAGTAATGATCCTGTCTAAGAAGTTGTCCACTTCGTTGCCGCAGCGATCCAAATGGTTTTTGCAGATGTCCAAGCGGGTTTGCTTATGCAACTGTGTGAGTTGTTTTGGGACCCATCTTGCACAAACTTTATGAAACCCACGTCTGTTGTGGATGATTTCGTAGGCAGAACCGTGACTAATTTGCAGACGATGTGCCACTTGGTCAATAGTTAATCGTCTTTCTAAGAGAATCATTTCATGTGATCGCTCAATGGTTTCTTCTTTTTTGGTGGTAAACGGTCGTCCGTCTCGGCAGCGATAACGAAACTAACCTAGCAGCTTGAAAATAGCAAAGATATAACAACAAATAAACAAAAGCATGGGTCATCAACGTAAAACGGCAGTACTGCCCATATAAACAAAAATATAACTAAATTGCAGATAACAATTGACTTACCCTCGTAGAAGTAAATATCCTCGGAGCAGTGAAGCAACTTAAATAACTTAATAAAAGCAAGTCTTCTGGCCCAGGCTGTATACCAATTAGGTTCCTTTCGGAGTATGCTAATGCATTAGCTCCATACTTAACAATTATATACAGCCGTTCGCTCGACGAAAGATCCGTATCCAAAGACTGGAAAGTCACACCAATATTCAAGAAAGGTAGTAGGAGTAACCCACTAAATTACAGGTCCATATCGTTAACGTCGATATGCAGCAGGATTTTGGAACATATATTGTGTTCAAACATTATGAATTACCTCGAAGAAAACGGTCTATTGACACACAGTCAACGTGGGCTTAGAAAACATCGTTCCTGAGAAACACAACTAGCTCTTTATTCACAGGAAGTGTTGAGTGCTATTGACAAGGGATTTCAGATCGATTTCGTATTCCTGGATTTCCGGAAGGCTTTTGACACGGTACCACACAAGCGGCTTCTAGTGAAATTGAGTGATTATGGAATATCATCTCATTTATGTGACTGGATTTGTTATTTCCTGTCAAAGAGGTCACAGTTGGTAGTAATTGACGGAAAGTCATCAAGTAAAACAGAAGTAATTTCTGGCGTTCCCCAAGGCAGTGTTATAGGGCCTTTGCTGTTCCTTATCCACATAATCGATTTGGGAGACAATCTGAGCAGCTGTCTTAGGTTGTTTGAAGATGACGCTGTCGTTTATCGACTAATAAAGTCATCAGAAGATCAAAACAAATTGCAAAACGATTTAGAAAAGATATCTGAATGGTGTGAAAATTGGTAGTTGACCTTAAGTAACGAAAAGTGTGAGGTCATCCACATGAGTGCTAAAAGGAATTCGTTAAACTTCGGTTACACGATAAATCAGTCTAATCTAAAAGCCATAAATTCAACTAAATACCTAGGTATTACAATTACGAAAAACTTAAATTGGAAGGAACACACAGAAAATGTTGGGTGACGGCTAACCAAAGACTGCGTTTTATTGGCAGGACACTTAGAAAATGTAACAGATCTTCTAAGGAGATTGCCTACACTACACTTGTCCGCCCTCTTTTACAATACTGCTCCGTGGTGTGGGATCCTTACCAGATAGGACTGACGAAGTACGTCGAAAAAGTTCAGAGAAGAGCAGCACGAAATATGGGAGAGAGTGTCACTGAAATGATACAGGATTTAGGCTGGACGTCATTAAAAGAAAGGCGTTTTTCGTTGCGATGGAATCTTCTCACGAAATTCCAATCACCAACTTTCTCCTCCGAATGCGAAAATATTTTGTTGACAACGACCTACATAAGGAGAAACGACCACGACGATAAAATAAGATAAATCAGAGCTCGTACGAAAAGAGATAGGTGTTCGTTCTTTCCGCGAGCTACACGAGATTGGAATAATAGAGAATTGTGCAGGTGGTTCGATGAACCCTCTGCTAGGCACTTAAATGTGATTTGCACAGTATCCATGTAGATGTAGGTGTAGATGTTACGGTTCTCAGAGAAACGCTTTACTGATATAGCTTTTTTACGCTTCTTGCATTACATTTTAACCATATTTATTGTGTTAACTACGGTTCTTTTGCCACAGTGCCTCATCTTACGCACTATTCGCCCAATGCAGCTTATTATTTGTTGACGGCTTCTCCTCTTCATGGGACTGAACTATGTGGCAAATACGCTGGGGGCGTCTCCGTGTCCTGTGTGAGATTATTGGAAGTAACTGTATTTAGCGTTACTTTTACATTACATGAATGCTTTCGTTCGCATGTAGAACAACAACGTAAAGATGCTGCTTTAACTCAGAGAAACCAGTCGTTAATGTCCGCAGCTCGTGGTTTTGCGGTAGCGTTCTCGCTACACTTGTCCGTCCTCTTTTACAATGCTGCTCCGTGGTGTGGGATCCTTACCAGATAGGACTGACGAAGTCCCGGCCCGGGTTCGATTCCCGGCGGGGTCAGGTATTTTCTCTGCCTCGTGATGACTGGGTGTTGTGTGTTCTTCATCATCATTTCATCATGATTGACGAACGCAAGTCGCCGAAGTGGCGTCAACTAAAGAGGACTTGCAATACGGCGGCCGAACTTCCCCGCATGGGGCCTCCCGGCCAACAATGCCATACGATCATTTCATTTCATTTCAGTCGTTAATAAATCATCAAATATCAGCTGTTGGCGGTTTATTGAAGTTCAGTTTACTTAAATATAATTCTAAATAATAAAATGAAAAATGGACGGAGGATTGGGTTTAATATATTGCCGACATCTAGGTCATTAGAGACGGAGCACGAGCTCGAATTGTGTCAAAGGAACCACCCCGGCATTTGCCTCGATCGAATTAAGGAAATCACGGAAAACCTAAATCTGGATGGTCGTCCTCCCGAATGCGAGTGCATTAGGCTAATCACTGCGCCACCTCGCTCGGTAATAGTAAACAGTACACCAAAGTTGTATGTGCATGCACGTAAAAGATACGTTCTTGTAACTTGAGATGATTTTTTTGAAAATGAACGTTCGTACTCCTACAAGTAAGTTAATCTTTACTCCCATACTATGTCTTTATTCATGTGTAAGACATAATCTTGTGAAATAGGATGAGTCTTTTCCAAACACCCTGTGCGTGAAGAAAATCTTACAATAATCTTGTGACTGCAGGGGTAGAAAACGGTAATGTGTGTGTGTGTGTGTGTGTGTGTGTGTGTGTGTGTACAGCATTAAAAACACCAACACAAATCTAGCACAAAATACATAAAATGCAAAAATCATGCTATTAACAGGCTACACATCATATATATCAAACAACTGTTCATTCTTCAAGGGAAAGACCAAAAGTGCATTGCACATGTGAAGATACGATAATTTAATGAAACTACTATCAAAAAAAGTTGAATGGGAAGGTAATCAGGTACTGTACAAGGACTGAGAAACATGTCAGTACAAATATAGGTTAGTAGTTTTGAAACATCAAAGCAGTCGCTCCAACTGTCTACAACACAGAAATGATAAAACATGAAGTATAAATTGAGTCACAACGAAAACGAACATCGGACACGTAGCAAAAGCGGAGGGCGTCCTGGCGAGTCACTTACGGGCTGAACCACCGGACCGCAGCCGCATACGGCCGGCTCTCCAGGTCCCCCCTGAAAACCAAGCCACACACACACATGCAGTTGTCTCCGTGGTCTCCAGCAGCAGCACCCTAAGACACTGTTACAATCGAAAAGTTTCCAACAGAACTGAGTTTCTTAATTCCACATGTTGGCAATTGTCAATTTCCTCACGAGAACAGACATTCAATTGTCTAGGCACTGTTTATACACTGAGGTGACAAAAGTCAGAGGGTAGCGAAATGAACATATAGAGAGGGCGGTGGTATTGCGTACACAAGGTATAATAGGCGGAGCTATCATTCTACTCAGGTGATTTCTGCGAAAAGGTTCCGACGTGATTATAGCCACACGACGGGAATTGATAGTCTTCCAACGCGGAATGTTTGTTGGAACTAAACGCTTCGGTCATTAAATTTCGGAAATCGTTATGGAATTCAATATTCAGCGATCCAAAGTGTCAACAGAGTGTCGAGAATAGCACATTTCAGGCGTTAACTCACACCACGGATAATGCTGTGATAGACGGCCTTGACTTAACGACGAGAGCAGCAGCGTTTTCACAGAGTTGTCAGTGATAAAAGACTAACAACACTGCGTGAAATAACCCCAGAAACCCACCTGGGACGTACGACACACGTATCCGGTAGGACAGTGTGGCGAAATTTGGCGTTGATAGGCTATGACAGCAGACGACCCACGCGAGTGGCTTTGCTGACAGCACGACATTGCCTGAAGCGTCTCTCTTGGGCTCGTGACCATATCGGTTGGACGCTAGATGACTGCAAAACCGTGGCTTTGTCAGATGAGTCCCAAATTCAGCTGGTAAGAGTCGATGTTAGGGTTAGAGTGTGGTGCATCCCTACGAAGCTATGGACCCAAGTTGTCGACAAGACACCGTGCGAGCTGGTGGTGGCTCCATAATGGTATGAGTTATATTTTCATGATAAGGACTGGGTTCTCTGGTCCAACTGAACCGACGATTGGTTATGTTTGGCTAGTTGGAGATATTTTGCAGTCATTCATGGGCTTCATGTTCCCAAACATGTCACTGGGCCACAATTGTTTGCAATTGGTGTGAAGAATTTCTGGACAATTCGAGCAAATGATTTGGCCACATATATCGTCCAACATGAATTCTATCGAATGTTTATGGGACATAATTGAGAGGTCAGCTGCACCACGCCAAGGAAACAGAGGTTCACCGCGATATTAGGAGCTATCCCATGACTTTCGAGGCCTCAGAATATAACTGTCACTTTCATAACAAATTATGCTCCATGCAGCACTTAAAGATTTCCCTCATCAGTCTCTTGCAGGTACAAATGATAATACTCCAAATTTTACACCGAGTCTGGTATATTTCTTCCTTAACTGAAAATCAGTACACTTATGAAATGAGCTCACTTTATATGCGCAAAGTATGCAAATCATAAAGTATCCTCCTCTGTACTTAATGTAAAGTGGGTATAAACACTGCCAACTAACTTCAAAAGTGTTTAAGAAAGTCTGCTTATGACAAACTTGGATGATCATATATATATATATTCCCTTAGTGAGTTTCAACCCCCCCAAAGGGGGCAGGCTGGTAGCAGCTTCGTACGCCGCTCTTCAGCCTTCAGAATGTGTTTTAAAAAAATGAAGATAATAAATAATAAAAGCAGGCAATGAAATCGGTGACTTAAATGGTAAAATGGCGGATAATTGTGGAACTTAAAACATAAAACAAAGGGTTGGTGATGATAATAAAATACACAAGAAGCAGACAAGTAAAATAACAAACAGACAATTAGGAAACACAGCGACAGTCTGGTTTCTGTTCGCAAGAGATATAAAAATCACACCCAGTGACAGCATGATTTCTGTCCGCAACACTTTGGAAAGATCCATAACACTGAACACTCACTTGAACACTGCACTAAAAAGTTGGCACAAATATGACACACTACAGCCGAGGGCAGATGTGGGGAACCTGGAGAGATGACGAGAAAAGGGGGGAAGGAGAGGAAAAATGAAGTGGAGGGAGGGGAGGGGGAGGAGCCGTTGGAGGACGAGGACTCATAAGAGGGGGGGGGGACTGGGCAGACACAAGAGGGAGTGGGGAAAGGCAGAGGAGGGGAATGCAAAAGGAGGGGGGGGGGGGAGAGGGAGGCAGAGAGAGGATAGGCTGGGAGAAAACAGGAGGGGGAGATGAGGATCAGAGTTGATAGGAGGGATAAATGGAGGGAGAGAGGGCATCATCCGGGAGGAGGAGTTGACGGAAGCCACCTTGGGAAAGGAGATGAAGGGTGTAGAGATGTAGGGTAGGGGGGACACCACAGTGAAGGCGCGGCAGAGGGTGGGGGTTGGAGAGGAGAGGAGCAACCAGGGGGTGAGGGGGAGGTGATCATTTATACTTTTTACCTACATTACAAATATATGAAGACCTGTTACACAATGGCGATAGTTTTATGGACTTTCGTGCAACGATTATCTGCGAAAATCAGATGTTAGCTCTTTGAAAACTCATATCGATACTTAAAAAATAAATATGTTCGCAGAAAAAAAGCATTGGAAGTAACCGCAACATATCGACTTTACACATATGGAATCTGTAGCTTGTAGGCAGAGACATCTGTGAGCCATACAGCTAACCGCCATGGCGTACGGAATTCAACATAGAGATGAAAGTAATACCCTGAACGTCGAGAAATGGTGGACACTTCTGAACAATAAATCAAGTCGGACAATAAATAATTGTCAGGATTGCACAGTAGCGAGATCGTTTTTAATCTGTCGAAAGTCTGACGAGGACGACAGATTTATGCCGATCCACAGGTTTGAAAGTTGGGTTGAGAAGCACAATTCATGTGTAAAATCGGTCTTGCTTCCTTCTTTAGGATCGGTTGGTACTGAATTTAAAGCGATTATAACTCTGTATGTGAGATCTAGTTTAGATACAATCAATATAACAAGGAGAAAGCACTTCTTTTTTTAAAATTGTGGTGGCAGTTATTCAACAGAGAATTTACTTTTTTTAAAATTATTTTGATCGTTGATATCTTGGGGTTTTGTACTTTGTAAGGCACTAAATTGCTGGGACTAGTGGCTACTTCTGTTCGTGCGTGATAAAAAAAATAATAAACTAGATCTCGGGTTAAATGTAAGTGCGGGCTACTGAAGTACAGCGTGAGACACCCTCTTAACCTCCCTGAATTACAAAAAATGGTACAGCCTAATCCAGTTAGACAGTAATGAAGATGAGCTAATCTCATTCTGTAGTTACGTAATATCAACCGTTGCGTCAAAGAAAAAGAATCAAAGCAAAGATTATTTTGTACTAAGAACACATAAAAATGTTTTTGTTGTGGTTCTGATCATTGCACTACAACGGAACAAAGTAAAATTAGCACTGTGCACTTGTAGACGTTAATAACACATTCGAGCTGTACATGAGAGAGCCCCGCATATCCGCCAACTTTTATATTGTTTGTTACGAAAATCAAACAGGCAGAAGTCACATTCCACTTCAGTTTGCTTTTGCAATACTAGTGCATCTAATGAAGATAAAGATACGACAGAGTAATGAAAAGTAATGCCTCCGAATTTTTTATGTGAAAGCTCTCAAAGCGTTTCAAATACAGGTAAAACAAACTTTATTAACATTTTACAACTTTATTCCTCATGTCTACATATTTATTTGTCATTATGGTCATCCAGGTGACGAATACAGCTCGTTGATAGGAGATTCTGGTTGATACGATGACTGCAGAATGTTTGATTTTGTTGATGGAGCCACAAACTTACCTCTGCTTGCACCGCTTCATCATTATCAAAGTGAAGTCCTTGAAGACATTTTTTTAAGTTTTGGAAACAGATCAGGGGTCAATAAAGTAAAATGGAAAGATGACTATAGGGCAATATCAACAGCAGCAGAAAATGGTATAACGAGAGTAGGATTCGTTATGAGTATGAAGGTAGGCAGAGAGTGAGTTACTGTGAACAGTCCAGTCATAGGGTTGTTCTCATCATAATCAATAGAAAACCAACAGCGACAAAAATAGTTCACATATACGTACCGACGTCGCAAGCTGAGGATGAAGAGATAGAGGAAGAAAATGAGGACCTTGAAAGGGTAACACAGTACTTAAAGCAAGATGAAAATCTAATAGGCATGGAGGACTGGAATGCGGTTGTAGGGAAAGGAACAGAAGGAAAGGTTACAGGAGAATTTGAGTTTGAGACAAAGAATGAGAGAGGAGAAAGAGTAATTGAGTTCTTTAATAAATTTCGGATAGTAATAGCGAATACTGTGCTCAAGAATCACAAGATGAGGAGGTATACAGGGAAAAGGCCGGATGATGCGAGAAGATTTCAGTTAGAATACATCAAGGTCAGACAGAGATTCCAAAATCAGGTACTGGGTTTTAAGGCGTACCCAGGAGCAGATGTAGACTCATATGACAATGTAGTAATGATGAAGAGGTCCGCCCCCGGTAGCTGAGTGGAAGGATTTACTGAATGATTAATTTGGGCCTAGGAAATGATGATGAGGAACCGGCTGCAGAAGAAGAAAATGTGCGTGCTGAACTGCCACCAGTTGAAGGTGACAGTGAAGGTGCTAAATTGTGCTACTACTAAAGACTCATTTTTTGAATGCTGTAATTCATGACTGCAATTATCTGTCACCTTATTTATGTCATTTCATTGTAGCCATTTTTGTTACTGTTTCTAGTGAATAAAAAAAAAAAATTGGTCAGCGCGACAGACTGTCAATCCCAAGGGCCCGGGTTCGATTCCCGGCTGGCTCGGACATTTTCTCCGCTCAGGGACTGGGTGTTGTGTTGTCCTAATCATCATCATTTCATCCCCATTGACGCGCAAGTCGCCGAAGTGGCGTCAAATCGAAAGACTTGCACCAGGCGAACGGTCTACCCGATGGGAGGCCCTCGTCACACGACATTTCATTTTTCAATGATGAAGAGTAGACTGAAGTTTATAAGATAAGTCAGGAAGAACCAGTAGGCAAAGAACAGGAATTTGGAAGTAATAGGGAATGAAGAGATACGCTTGAAGCTCTCTAAGGCATTATATACAGCAATAAGGAACAGTTCAGTAGGCAATAAAGTTGAAGAGAAATGGACATCTCTAAAAATTGCAGTCAAAGAAGTTGGAAGGAAAAACATAGGTACAAAGAAGGTAACCATGCGTAACAGAAAAAATACTTCAGTTGATCTATGAAAGAAGGAAGTACAAAAATGTTCAGGGAAATTCAGGAATATGGGAATAGAAGTCGATGAGGAATGAAATAAATAGGAAGTGCACGGAAGCTAAGACGAAATGACTGCATGAAAAATATGAAGAAATCGAAGAAGAAATGATTGTCAGAAGGACTAACTCAGGATACAGGAAAGTCAGGACAATCTTCGGTGAAATTAAAAGCAAAGATGGTAACGTTAAGAGTGTAACGGAAATACCACTGTTAAAGGCAGAGGAGAGAGCAGATAGGTGGAATTTAATACCTCTATGAGGGGGAAGATTTGTCTGATGTGATAGAAGAAGAAAGAAGAGTCGATTTAGAAGAGATAGGGGATCCAGTATTTAGAATCAGAATTTAAGAGAGCTTTGGAGGACTTAATATCAAATAAGGCAGAAGAGGTAGATAACATTCCATCAGAATTTGTAAAATCATTGGGGGAAGTGGCAACAAAACGATTATTCACCTTGGTGTGTAGAATGTATGAGCCTGGCGACATACCATCTGACTTTGAAAAATTTAATCCTCGCAATTCCGAAGACTTCATGAAATGACAAGTGCAAGAACTATCGTACAATCAGCTTAGCGCCTCATGCATCCAAATTGCTGACAAGAATAATGTACTGCAGAATGGAAAAGAAAATTGAGGATGTGTAAGACGACGATCAGTTTGGCTTTAGGAGAGGTATAGTCACCGGAGGGGCAATTCTGACGTTGCGGTTGATAATGGAAGCAAGACTTAAGAAAAATCAAGGCACGTTCATAGGATTTGTAGAACTGGAAAAAGTGTTGGACAATGTAAAATTGTGCAAGATGTTCGAGATTCTGAGAAAAACGTGTAGAAGCTATAGAGAAAGACGAGTAATATAGAATATGTACAAGACCCAAAGGGGAATAATAATAGTGGACGACCAAGAACGAAGTGCTAGGACCAAAAAGGGTGTAAGGCAGGAATATAGTCCTTCGCCCACACTGTTCAGTCTGTACATCGAAGGAGCAATGATGGAAAGGTTCAGTAGTGGAATTAAAATTCGATACGATTCGTTGATGACATTGCTATCGTGAGTGAAAGGGAAGAAGAACTACATGATGTGCTGAATGGAATGATCAGTCTAATGAGTACATTATAGAATTGAAAGTAAACCGAAGAAAGACGAAAGTAATGAGAAGTAGCAGAAATGAGAACAGCGAGAAACTTAACATCAGGATTGATCGTCACGAAGTTGATGAAGCTAAGGAATTCTGCTACTTAGGCAGCAAAATAACCAACGACGGACGGAGCAAGGAGGATATCAAAAGCAGAGTATTACTGGCGAAAAGGGCATTCGTGGCCAAGAGATGTCTACTAATATCAAACATAAATCTTAATTTGAGGAAGAAATTTCTGAGAATGTTCGTTTGGAGTACAGCATTGTATGGTAGTGAAACACGGACTGTGGGAAAACCGGAACAGAAGAGAATCGAAGCATTTGAGATGTGCTGCTACAGACGAATGTTGAAAATTAGGTGGACTGATAAGGTAAGAAACGAAGATGTTCTTCGCAGAATTGGAGAGGAAATGAATGTGTGTAAAACGCTGACAAGGGGAAGGGACAGGATTGTGGGACATCCGTTAAGACGTCAAGGAATGACTTCCATGGTACTAGAGGGAGCTGAAGAAGGCAAAAGCTGTAGAGGAAGTCAGAGACTGGAATACACCCAGCAAATAAGTGAGGAGGTCGCGGGCCGCATCAAACCAGTCAGAAGACCGATAACTAAAAAAAATAAATAAAAAAAGGACGATGATCATGGCAGTGAACCCAAGGCCCCAAATCGTTGCAGATGTCGCAGCGCTCGTGTGTGAAGCTCGATTACAACACGCTGTCTCTCATGCGACGACGGAGCCCTCTATCGGCGGCTTGCGCAAATTTGTAGACATGAAGAATGAAGATGCAGAATGTTTCAAAAAGTGTGGTTTATTTAAAAAGCTTTAAGATTTTCACATCAAAAATCCAGAGGCATTACTTTTCAGCCCACCATTGCAAATAACAGGAGGTGAGATAGTTGCTGAATGGTTTGATATTACGTTCCTTTGTTATGACTCGTTACAGAATATATACTTTCGCTCTAATGTCGACGGGACATTAAATTCCTAATAAATATTTTCATTCATTTTCTTCTTCCTGTTATCTTCGTACCTGAGGAAAATGTTTGTATATTGTATTTGCAGACAAGCATATTCTTTGACTCGCAGTGCAACTTAGGTGGCGAATCGTTACTGGTGAGTTTGTTGCGAAATACCGGCGAGATTTGCTACTGCACGGTCATTCCAAGACACGCGATGTTGAGCCTGATCCATTCTTCTCAAAAAGGGGAGTATATTTCCGCTAGTGGTCTTCGCTGTATTCGTATCTTCGACAACTTTAGAGACGCCATGGCGAGGAAGAATATGGATTTTATTGCTGGTCGATTCACTCGCAGCAGTTTAAGCTGTTCTCTTAAATTTTTTCCTAACTACACACTATGAAATCACCACATATACGGAAATAAACAGTAAATGTAAATAATATCGAATATTGCAGAACGGGATACTAGACTCGTAAGCGCCAGAACGCGTTAAAACCGCTAAGGTGAAAAAAGAAAGGGGTATAATGGGACATAAATCTACTTTCTTCGACTCTGTAATCCAAGTCTTTATCTGTTACACTACGCTGAAGACATGCGTTCTTCGTCTTTTGTGTCGGCTATCATCGTATCTCTTGAAGGCTTCTATAGTTATAAATCACTGTGTACTATTTAGGGCCGTTAATCAATTTTTTCGGGTGCCTAGAATACAGTACCGCTTACATTGTAAACTGGTAGTGTTGTTACTATTCCGTGTCATCTTCGCCGCTGGGAGCTTTTTTGTGGCTTTTGATCTATTGCTGGTTTTGGAGTTCGAAGATGAGCGATGAGGCAGATTAACCATACGTCGAATTCGCATGCCATACCCGTTTTCGCACAGAAAAAGCAAACAAAGCAATAAACCCAGCACTATATTGATAGACTACGCCGATAGCGATCGAAGAACTGGCAGTAGCGATCGTCGTTCTTCGACATGTATCGATTCCTCTACTTGTGACAGCCACTATGCCGACTACCTTTGTGAGTCACGCACATAAAATAGTAATGGAGGTTTGAGGGAGTCATACCTAGCGCCGTAGGTAGTCGCCGATGTGGTACACGTCTTGAATTACTAGTATTTTTGAAAACAGAAATAAAATGCAAATATGTAGTTCAGTTAAGAGGATATTTGATAAATAATACTCGTGTGCTGGTACTAGCGACTTCATGGAATTTGATACGTACGATGTGCGTCGACAATATCTTAAAACGGTGTGTTTTTTGAATATCCCATCTTCGTACACTACCCATTTCTACATTTCATCAGATATTTGCGCATTCACTGCGGAACGACTCATCACGCGAGCTGTTCTCCATCTACAGCCATGCTCTGCAACGTACTGCGAAGTGCATAGTAGAGAGCACTTCTGTTTGCATCGTTATTGCTGTTTCTTCCAGCTCCATTCACGTATGGAGCGAGGGGGGAATTATTGTTTAAACGTCTCTATGCGCGTTGTAATAATTAGCCTAATCTTATATTCGCGATCCATACGGGAGCTATACGTAGGGCGTCGTGGTACATCCCTAAATTCATCAGCTACATCTGGTTCTTGGACCTTTGTAAATAGGTTTTCTCGGTATAATTTGCACCTACCTTCAAACGTTTGTCAGTTTAGTTTCTTTAGCATCTTCATGGCACTGTCTGCATTCAATATCCCCCGTTATTACTATTTGGTATGGGTCCTACACATATGAGCTATGTAATAGGATGGATCCCACGAATGTTGTATCAGCGGTCTCCTTTGTAGACCAATATCATTTGCCTGCTGTTCTACTAACAAACTGAAGTGTGCCACATTCTTTACCGACGACTGCGCCTATGTGATCATTCCACTTCATAGCCCTACAAGTTGTGACGCCCTGGCATTTTTATGAGTTGGCTGATTACAACTGTGACTCGCTGATATTGTAGTCATAGGATAAAGTTGAGTATTTCCGTTACTCTTCATCTGGAGGCCTCATCCCTCTACTGCTGAGCACTATCTGCAGTTTCAAAATGTGATGCATGGTTTTTAGGCACGAAAAAGTAACAACTCCTGCATCATTTTGTGGGATGAAGCGATGAGCGCCATAACGATTCTATGAACGGCTTCTAGCATCGAACTTAACGTATGAAAAGTAATGTCTCCGAACTTTTTATATGAAAACTCTTAAGGCTTTTTAAATAAAACAACATTATTAATATTCCACGTGTTTATTCTTTATGTCTACGTATTTATTTCTGAACATAGTCATCCTAGCGACGAACAAATTTCTCCCAACGAAAGATCTGATTGTTGCTATCGTTGCTGTAGAATGTCTGACTTTGTTGACGGAGCCACAGCCTCACTTCTACCGGCAAAGAAGTTTTTTAAGTTTTGGAAACAGATGCAAATCGGATGGGACCAAGTCGCGACTGTATGGAGGACGATCGATGACAGAGAGCCCAAAGCGTCGGATTGCTGCAGATGTCGCGTCGCTTTTGTGTGGTCTGATGTTGTCATATTGAAGGAGAGAGTGCTCCAGGTCTGGACGAGCTCTTTGAATTCAAAATCTGGCTACAGCACGCTTTTTCTCACACAGCGACATATTTACGTTACAAACCACCATGTTACATGCTACAATTCGGAGCTCTGTAGCGGCAGAGAGCTGAAAATATGTAGACACGAAGAAGAAAGACGTAGAAGGTTAATACTATTGTTTAAAAAAAAAACCTTTAAGAGTTTTTACATAAGAAATTTTGAGGCCCTACTCTTTAGCATGCCCTCGTTTACAGTAAAACTCGGTTCTAGGCGCTTCAGTCTGGAACCGCGCGACCGCTACGGTTTCAGGTTAGAATCCTGCCTCGGGCATGTATGTGCGTGATGTCCTTAGGTTAGTTAGGTTTAAGTAGTTCTAAGTTCTAGGGGACTGATGACCTCAGATGTTAAGTCCTATAGTGCTCAGAGCCATTTGAACCAGTTTTGAACAGTAAAACTGCAATTGGAAATAGGCGATGGTGAAAAACTGTTTACTTCTATCTCAGCTGGAGTACGACTGGTAGACAGAGCACTGTGAGAGATAAGTCGAAGCAAGATACTTGTAGGTGACATTCCTTAGAGTCATTGAGATCCTCGGGAGCTACGTCAAAACCATTGAACTAGGTGTGCAAGGTATATGAAACGGACGAAATACCCTCAGACATGAAGCAGAATGTAGTAACCGCAATGGTACAGAAGGCTGGTGCTGAGAAATGTGAATGTTATCGAATCATCAGTTAAAAATACATGGCTGAAAATATTAGGACGAATTATTTGTGGAAGAATAGGAAGCATGGTAGAAGGCGACTTCACGTACCGGAGATGTTCGCGAACCCGTGAAAAAGTATTGAGCCCACAACCTATCATTAAAGTAGACTCAAGACTAGGAAACCAAATTACGAGTATATAACATTTCTAGATTTTGAGAAGGCTTTTGATAATGTTGATTGAAATATATTCTTCGAAATTCTGATGGAAAATATAGATAGCGGAACATTATACATAACTTATTCAGTAAACAGACTGTGGTTCTAAGAGTCGAGGGGCATGAAAACGGAGCCGTGGTTGAGTGGCAGCCTGAGTGATAACCTCTCTCCTTCGTTTTTCAGTTTGTGCAGTTGGCAAGAAGTAAAGAAAACTAAAGAGAAATTTTGAAACTGAATTAAGGTGAAAAGACAAAATATTGAGGTTTCTCTATGACATTGTAATTCTCTCAGAGATGGCAAAACACTTGGAAGACAGCTGAGTGGAATGGATAATTTCTTCTAAAGAAGTTATAAGATGGGCGTCCACAATAGTAAGACAGGGGGTAATGGGATACAGTCGAATTAAATTGTTCAAATGGCTCTGAGAACTACGGGAGTTAACGTCTGAGGTCATCAGTCCCCTACAACTTAGAACTACTTAAACCTAACTAAAAAAGAACATCACACACATCCATGCCCGAGGCAGGATTCGAACCTGCGACCGTAGCGGTCGAATTAAATCTTGCAAAGCCAAGAGAATCGTTTTAGGGAACGAGCTGCTAAATGTAGTAGATGAGTCTTGTTACTTTGGCAGCAAAATAACTGATAATGTCCAACTTAGAGAGAAAGTAAAATGCGGACTGGCTGTAGGACAATATGCATTTTTGAAAAAGAGAAATCTGTCAACATCTAATAAAAATTTAAGTATCACGAGGTAGTTCCTGAAGGTATCTGTTGGGAATGCAGCTTTTAAGGAAGTGAAATAGTGGAGGATAAACAGTTCAGATAACACGAGAATAGAAGCAATGTGCTGCTACAGATGAATACTGAAGTTGATATGGGCAGACTGAGTAAATATTGAGGAGGTACTGATTGAAATTATAGAATTGTGGGAAAAAAGAAATTTGTGGCTCAACCTGAGTGAAAGAAGGGATCAGTTCATAGGACACATTTTGCATTTGACCCTATTTCTGCAAACGGTGTCAGCGACAGTGACATGGAATGGCATGTGGCTAACGTACGTATCTCCTGGCTGTTGCCTTTTCAAAACGATAGCTGCCACTTGTTACTCAGAAGGCCCTTCAGTTTTCCTCAAGTGGCTGAGTGCATCCTATTTCAGTCTTCCTGCCGAAGGAAGCGCCTTCGAAGTAGCAGGAAAAGAACGCAGTTCAACCGGGCAGTAGTCAAACACGGTGATCACTCAGCTATGCAGGCGGACGGAAAAACAGCGAACTTTGCATCTTACTTCCCACTTTTTTTGATTCAACATTGTATACAGCGATTGAAAAATCGAAACAACCGAATCTAGAAGGATAAAATCCGCAAGAACTTGTATGTTGAGCTATCAATATTCATCTACTGAAAGCTTATGTGCTGGGTGTATAGATGCCTTTGTGACTGGATCTCGCGTAGTTTTCCTTGAATGTACCTTGCAGGATGCCCCCCGAAACGCGTGCTTCTTCTGACAATTCATAAGTTTCTGTTGTTTCAACGTGACGAACCATTTGCACATTTTGCACACCCTGTTAGGCCGACATGTTCCATGGCCGTCTTCGTCAATGGATATGAAGCCAATCGGTTTTTTTTGTTTTGGAGGAGTGGGGAGTGTGTAGTGTGAAGAACTTAGATTACGAGAATCAATCTGTTTCTCAGGACTATCACAAATGCTAAAGCTGCGCGCCTATATTCTAAAATTCTAGTAATAGCGCGGAAGTTCTCGATGGAGTCTGTTACATTCGTACACTGGACTTTTACGCAGCTGCTTAATGAAACATTTCCTTAAGCTGTAATAAAAGTGTACCTGGTATACCAGAGCGTCGTTGCATGATGCCTGCAATTTGGTTATAAATTTTGAGTGTCTGTTCTTGTATACATAACGTTAAATTTGTCAAAATGTAATGATCTGATGACTGATTTATTTTTTACATCACTGTCCAATTTACAGGGACCCAAAATCCTCATACACCCAACAAACTGCCATAAAACTATTCATCAGTGGAATTTATTGTATCAGCAGACCTAATGAGCAGTCCTCAACGACATCTGAAGTGTTACTGGTAGCCTTCACACTTACCAATTACATGTTCGAAGTGATATACAAATGTCCGATGCCCAACAGAATGACGGAACTTTTTATGTCTCTTGAACTAAAGCAGATTTCAGTATTATTATGAGTTCTTCAGTTGCCTCAAGAGCACCTGAAAGTCTGATTGAAAATATAGAAATATGGTTTCGAAAACAAACCATCACTAAAAAGTCAGTGGGTTATTACGTATATAGCAGGAAATATGGAATACGCAACTTCTTGCACAAAGTGTAACAACAATTGGGAACAGTAATAGAAACCAACAGATTTAATTTTCTGAAAAAATATCTCGTACTTGAGTACAACATTAACCATATTTTTATTATAAATGTGGCTGCTATCGATATATCAATTGAAATTCTGAAAATTAATAATATAATAAGACAGTTTTGATTTCATTAATGTTTCAATGATTGTTATCATTATCATTAAATAAAAATAAGACGGATAATATGAGTATCGTAAGGTCACCCCTGCAGTCCCTCATTCTTATCACAGTAATGTTGGTGCTGTAACGTAAGAAATCTTAAGAGACTACTTTGTTACAAGAGAAATGATGAGAAATAGCGACATTCGATTTTAAAAAGTGCGACTTGTTGTTCACACGTGTTATAGGTTGGACAATAAAGTAACGTTTGCCACTAGAATGGTTTGAAAACTCGTATCATTATTCTGACACTGAATTGTATTTAAGCATCCTAAAGCGAATATATTTATCAAGTGAATAACGTAAATCATAAAGTAACATTCTATAGTGAGAGAAAGGTAAACCACTGGAGTATAGCTACCTCTAGGAAATCACTTTTAGTTTGTCACTTGTGTACTGAAGAATGAGTGACGAAACAAAGCTTAACATGAAATACATTGGAAGCTACAAAACAATTAGTCTGCTTTTAGTAGCGCTCGTCTTTCCCTGAAGTTCACAAACGCACTGCACAAAGTTTTACAAGTAGTTTACGAGAACTTTTTTTTTTTAATTTCATATGAGCGTTTCTGGAGGTTAGACTGCAATTAAGTACAGAGTTCAGTTTTACACATCATTATTACAGTTTTGTTGACATGCAACGTTGCATCTGTTCCGATGATTGCGAATACCCATACTATTAATATTTTGTGTAATATTATTGGTTTGTATTTCATTACAATTTTTAATTTTGTTCATATGTCTATTGTAAGCCTTTTACACTACCTATTATTGGAAGAATTCTTTTATAAATTGATTCTAATTTAGTTATAAACACTAGCGTTATGTTACAATCCCTGTGCCTTATGAATACAAGAGAACTCGGTTGTTGTTGTTGTTGTTGTTGTGGTCTTCAGTCCTGAGACTGGTTTGATGCAGCTCTCCATGCTACTCTATCCTGTGCAAGCTTCTTCATCTCCCAGTACTTACTGCAACCTACATCCTTCTCAATCTGCTTAGTGTATTCATCTCTTGGTCTCCCTCTACGATTTTTACCCTCCACGCTGCCCTCCAATGCTAAATTTGTGATCCCTTGATGCTTCAGAACATGTCCTACTAATCGGTCCCTTCTTTTTGTCAAGTTGTGCCACAAACTCCTCTTCTCCCCAATTCTATTCAATACTTCATCATTAGTTATGTGATCTACCCATCTAATCTTCAGTATTCTTCTGTAGCACCACATTTCGAAAGCTTCTATTCTATTCTTGTCCAAACTATTTATCGTCCATGTTTCACTTCCATACATGGCTACACTCCATACAAATACTTTCACAAATGACTTCCTGACAATCTATACTCGATGTTAACAAATTTCTCTTCTTCAGAAACGCTTTCCTTGCCATTGCCAATCTACATTTTATATCTTCACTACTTCGACCATCATCAGTAATTTTGCTCCCCAAATAGCAAAACTCCTTTACTACTTTAAGTGTCTCATTTCCTAATCTAATTCCCTCAGTATCACCCGACTTAATTCGACTACATTCCATTATCCTCGTTTTGCTTTTTTTGATGTTCATCTTATATCCTCCTTTCAAGACACTGTCCATTCCGTTCAACTGCCTTTCCAAGTCTTTTGCTGTCTCTGACAGAATTACAAAGTCATCGGTGAACCTCAAAGTTTTTATTTCTTCTCCATGGATTTTAATACCTACTCCGAATTTTTCTTTTGTTTCCTTTACTGCTTGCTCAATATACAGATTGAATAACACCAGGGAGAGGCTACAACCTTGTCTCACTCCCTTCCCAACCACCGCTTCCCTTTCATGCCCCTCGACTCTTATAACTGCCATCTGGTTTCTGTACAAATTGTAAATAGCCTTTCGCTCCCTATATTTTATCCTTGCCACCTTTAGAATTTGAAAGAGAGTATTCCAGTCAACATTGTCAAAAGCTTTCTCTAAGTCTTCAAATGCTAGAAACGTAGGTTTGCCTTTCCTTAATCTTTCTTCTAAGATAAGTCGTAGGGTCGGTATTGCCTCAAGTGTTCCAACATTTCTACGGAATCCAAACTGATCTTCCCCGAGGTCGGCTTCTACTAGTTTTTCCATTCGTCTGTAAAGAATTCGTGTTAGTATTTTGCAGCTGTGACTTATTAAACTGATAGTTCGGTAATTTTCACATCTGTCAACACCTGCTTTCTTTGGGATTGGAATTATTATATTCTTCTTGAAGTCTGAGGGTATTTCGCCTGTCTCACACATCTTGCTCACCAGATGTTGTCAGATGTTGTCTACTCCCGGGGCCTTGTTTCGACTCGGGTCTTTCAGTGCTCTGTCAAACTCTTCACGCAGTATCGTATCTCCCATTTCATCTTCATCTACATCCTCTTCCATTTCCACAATATTGTACTCAAGTACATCGCCCTTGTATAGACCCTCTACATACTCCTTCCACCTTTCTGCTTTCCCTTCTTTGCTTAGAACTGGGTTTCCATCTGAGCTCTTGATATTCATACAAGTGGTCCTCTTTTCTCCAAAGGTCCCTTTAATTTTCCTGTAGGCAATATCTATCTTACCACTAATGAGATAAGCCTCTACATCCTTACATTTGTCCTCTTGCCATCCCTGCTTAGCCACTTTGCACTTCCTGTCGATCTCATTTTTGAGACGTTTGTATTCCTTTTTGTCTGCTTCATTTACTGAATTTTTATATTTTCTCCTTCCGTCAAGTAAAATTCAATATTTCTTCTGTTACCCAAGGATTTCTACTATCCCTCGTCTTTTTACCTACTTGATCCTCTGCTGCCTTCACAACTTCATCCCTCAGAGCTACCCATTCTTCTTCTACTGTACTTCTTTCCCCCATTCCCGTCAACTGTTCATTTATGCTCTCCCTGAATCTCTGTACAACCTCTGGTTTAGTCAGTTTATCCAGGTCCCATCTCCTTAAATTCCCACCTTTTTGCAGTTTCTTCAGTTTTAATCTACAGTTCATAACCAATAGAGTGTGGTCAGGGTCCACATCTGCCCCTGGAAATGTCTTACAATTTAAAACCTGGTTCCTAAATCTCTGTCTTACGACTATATAATCTATCTGATACCTTTTAGTATCTCCAGGATTCTTCCATGTATACAACCTTCTTTCATGATTCTTGAACCAAGTGTTAGCTATGATTAAGTTATGCTCTGTGCAAAACTCTACCAGGCGGCTTCCTCTTTCATTTCTTAGCCCCAATCCATATTCACCTACTATGTTTCCTTCTCTCCCTTTTAGTAGAACTTGGTTAGTATATGAAAATTAGAACTGTTTTTATATTCGGCAGAGGATGATACACAGCTCTATATTTGTTGTCATGTTGCCCTGTAATGATTATGCTTTGTCAAATGAGTTACATAAATCTGCTATGTTCCATGACGGCTATCCAAGGCATTTCTGATTATCGCTAAGTTTATTGGAACTGAAAAAATCATGTAACCCTATTCATTTTTTTGCCACTATTTCTTCATCCCTTTCATATGGTGTATTTCCAATGTTATGATACCAGAATTTGTAACGCAGCTTTATATCGTTTAGCTTGATTCATCACCAATGTTCCTTTGTCCTGGTGTTTTGCATTAGACTTTTGTTGCGTTCAATGACAGTGTACGTGGAATAACATACTGGAAGGTTACAATCATACTTTATGGGACGAGAGATCGAAAACAGAAGAGTCGATTGTCATTACACCTAAAATAAGTATTTATGAAATAATGGAGGGGTATTAATGTCACCGACTAGTCGACATCTAGAGTATTAATTAAAAAAACAGGACAGTCTATTTGGAAATGAGTGAATGAATAAATGAGTTAATGAATTATTGCAGTGATAAAACCTCACATCTAAAATTGTGTAAAGGTATTGCCCCAGTTTTCTTTTAAAGTTGTTTCTCCAGTTTCGTCCATCGGGCAGTCTGATTTCTGAGTAGGGTTGATTCCACCCGAATGAATTCATCAGAGTTAATAGAACTTGCTGCATCTCCTCGAACTGAATTTGCATCTGCTGCGGTTTAGCTGAGGAAATGGAAAATGTATCCGGCGTTCACCATACAGTTGTGTGTTGAGCATCTAACAGATGTAACCCTTCCTGTCCTCATTCGAGGACCACATTATACCGCCTGAAGAGTATCTTTCACTTCCTCTCTACCTGCCTCGCCATCTCATTCAAGGGTAGTTTCTAAGTAAATGCATTTGCGGGGGCGCGTCGCTATCACTGAACTCACGGGTGAACAGGTTTGTTTTCTGATCTTGGGAAACTGTGTATAGCTATCTGCGCCAGCTACAACATCAGTTCTACCAGAAAACCACTAAAGATACTATATATTGACACTATAAGGATACGTCACATTACGAACGCTCTTCCCCCTCCCCACGCATTAAAGAATCCAACTTCATGTATGAAACAGCTTAAAACTTTTGATTACTTTATTGATAAGTTAATATGTTAAACATTTGACACTAAGCAGGCAAGCGAGAAAAAGAGTTTAGAAAATATTTGAAATTATATGTAAAGTTTGTCGCAAGTCATTAAGTGTTCTCATTCTCAAATACTGGATGGGTAAATGGCGCGCGCCTCAAGGCATATACACAGTTTCTAACTGAAGTAGTTAAGTGTCTTAAAACTGTAAGAGACGATTATACCCCTGAATGAATATATTATAACTGCATTTTACATTTTTAAGTTCTGTTAATAAGCCTATGAAATACCGAAAATCACATTTTTATAGTTCCTGGGGGCAATTAGATAGACTACCTGCAACTCGAACTACGCACTCTGCCCCGGATCAGCCTTATAGTAGTTCACAGTAGATTATGTTACCTGAAAGCAGCGCAGTGCAATAGAAGCGGAAATTCAGATTCCTATACGACGATCCAACATGTACTCAGAAACATACATCACCTAATCCATACAAGGCTGCCGTTGTAACCTAAGATTATCGAGTGTTTACGGGACACGATCCGTCGTCAACCAACAAACCTCTTGCAACGCTCATAAGTCTGTACGTTTTCTGGGGTTTCAGACGTTTGGGGGATGCTCGGTAAATGAAGGAAGTGTGGGGTTTTAGTCCCATCGATGCCTAGATCAGAGAGGAGGAGCAAACTCGGACCGAGAGAAGGATGGTGGATGAAATCGGTCGTTTCTTTCCAAAGAAGTGCTTTAAGGAAGCCACGGAAAACTTAACTTTGCGTGATAGGGCACGAACTTGTGCCGCCGTCCTTCCAAATGCGAATCTAGTACCTTACTATTGCTGGCTGATTCCCGGCAAGCATTTTCAAAAGTTATACAGACTGAATACCAGATATAAAGTTTTGAGACGATACGAGATGTGCGAAACTGCTACAAACTACTCAAGCAAAGCTGTAGACGATACAGATTATACTTAGAAGGAACCCCTTGAGTGCGAGGTTGCAAGTTCAATCGTTAGTAAGGCTCATTTTAAAGTGTTGTTTCAACACTTATGACAGAAAAAAATATTAGCTGCTTATCAATCACCATGTGCACCAGGAGACTGACAAAAATGACTGTCTGGGACGTACAGAGAGCAAATGTGTATATTAAACTTCACAAAATGGACATCGTCGACATCCAAGCAATGTTCAAAACAAACGATTGACTTGCACCATTAACACCGAAATGGCGCTCCACAGTGATCATGAAGGTTCGCACCGTCAAGAAGAAAGGCGAACTTCGTGGGAGCTGCAAACCGTGGCAGGACGTTCAGCTAGGTATCCACCCTTAAAGATGCATATAGAATCATACTGGTGAAACGGCGTGATGAGAGGTGATGGGAGCTTATCGTGAAACTGGGTATCCATTAAGGCGTTGTTGCAGATAGTGCGATAATATGTTTCATAGATGCGGAAAAACAATCAGGCCTAGGCTGAATTGCCCATTGGTATGAGATGCACTGTCACATACTTTTCAGGAGTGATAATTTGCTCTAAAGGAGTTTTTCATTTGTGTGGTCATATCATCCGTACTTGCTGTACAGTTCCTGAGGGTATTTTCATTACGACGTTACAGCAACAAGAAAATGCGTGTTTCCTTCGCCAGACGCGTTTCGCGTAATTGAGGTAAAGCATCATTAGTGGTCTGTAATTAAAGATACTTATTATTTGATTTGTTATTAAGACCGAAAAACAGTTCGGTAACAATGTGTTGGTTACTACTTACCGTGATTCCTGATTGGTTTCTCGCTTACATCAGGAAATGCCGTCTGCTAGCACGTCTTTGGTGTCTTCCTTCATTAGACACTGATACTTGAAGTCTAATTTTTCTTTGCTCTGCAGAACTATACATTTCTTACGCGGTGTGCTGTGTAAAACGTGAGAGATGCATAGTTCTGTGGAGCAACGACAAGTTAGACAACAAGTATCACTGTCTAATGATGAAAGACAAGAATTACGTGCAAGCAGACGCCGGATGTAGGCGAAAAACCAAGCATAAGTCAGCGTCAGTAAAAACCGACACGTTGTTAACGAACTGTGTTTCGCTCTTAAAAACAAATCAAATTGTAAATGTCTTTAATTGTAGACCACTGATGATGCTTTACTTCAATAAAGCGAGACATATCTGGTGAGGAAAATACGCATTTTCTTGTAGTTGTAACGGTGGAACGAAAATACATTCAAGAATTGCTCTAAAAGAGTACAATTTTTATATGAAAACCATAAATCAAGGAAAAGCAAGTTATTTTGAGCGGTTATTGACCAAAAACAGGGCTCATACCATAGTTGTAGTTCTCTTACGTCCATTTTCCCACAGTTGCTTGCTATGTCGTAAATATGCCTACTGCCCTTGCCAGATCACGTACACAAGTAAGAATCGTTAGTAGCAGAGCATCTCCAACTTCTCACAGCACAATAAATAGCTTTCCAGCCAGTTTACCATCCAGATTAAAAGTCGGCATAAATATATACGAATGCCTTAAGGCACTGATGTTAGCTGATCTCGATACAACTTTCTTGGTACCTATAATTTGTTTTTCAAATCCCGATTGGTCGGTGTCGAAAACAGATTCCTTACTGAACGATCCGATGAGTTTGTTTACCTTATCTACAAATTTTATGGCCGATTTCACAGTTTTCAGTGTATAGTCGTTGCCACTTTGTTTCGAATTTCCTTATCTCATTTCCTCCAATTCTGTAGCACTGTTTGAAGTTACGTAACTACCTATGGCTTCCCTTGAAATTATCGTAATGTGTGTCGCACGCAACTTGGTGTGCGTAACGTAGTACGTCACTATCGTGCACATTCTGTAAACTGTTTCGAGCATCCTTGAAACGCGACGACACTGATTTTTGTAACAAGTGCGTCTTGTCCTCCCTTGAATATCCGTAGGTGTTCTTGTTCGCTACATGGTCATATCGCTGCGGACTTATTGGAAATCTGTTCATAAGTGCTTTTTTACTATGCTGCAGACGATCTTTCATGTAAGTGCTTATGTTTAGTACTGCTCCTTGGACAACGATTGTTCGTTACTACGTTTCACAGGAGATTGATTTGTGGCTACCTGTCCGACAAGGATGTTGAACTACACGGCTGGACACACGTTTCAATATCACTTTCACTTATTAAGCACATATCTTCATCATTGTATAATTCATGTTCATTATCCGCACAGTCGATCGTGTATGACACCACACAATCCACTGAGTCATCTTTCAGAAACGATAATATTTCATCTTCTTTCTCACCTACGAAATCCCTTGGGTTCGTTTCTGACGACATATCAACTTCAGAAACTCTTGTTATAGATATAATGCAACGTTTGCTTTGTTTATCGTTACCATTGTTCTGCTTTAAATCATCACAACCACTGTAGCACTGTTGTGAGTCACTCGTCGAATAAGCAGTTCGAGTACGCTCCGTAGCCTCATGCTGTACTCACTATTGGATACCTCCAGTTTCGGCCACAGTTGCCATTAGCAGCCAATATTGTGGTTGCATGATAGGCAGCATGTGGAGCGTCGAATGCCGTAAGCATCATTGGCCTTTTGCGAGCTCGCGCTCAAAGAGTTACTTGTTAGCCATTCGTTCTATCACGGGAGTTACGATCCGTTTTCATGGGTTTCCAAGGGACACATAGTTTGACAACTGTGTATGTTGTATAGATGGTTAAGATGAATGTTAGTTTATGCAGAGCTATGATTGCGTTTTCTATAATTTTGGAACTGTAAGAATGAGAGAGGGTATAACCTGGTTCCGATACATAACCTGCACCACTCGAATACCATTATAGAGTACTGGCGAACGATTCGCCAGCAAGAGCATCGTATTATGATATTCCTTAAGACACTGGCAAGCGCTTGCAGTGTCGGACCACAAGTTCGGAAGTGTGTTTTCAAATTATAGTTTAATATTTGACAAGACGCTGGAACCATATGTGTGTGCTCGCCAGCATCGTAACAAGAAACTGAGTTAACTATAAGGATTTTCAGGTATTGACAGCAGTAAGTGGTATAGGGAGATTAAAAACCATATCGCCATCGCAACATATCTCTCTTGCCCTGGCTATTAAGGGCGCTATTAAATACTCGTATATCCAACGATAGGTGGCATAGTACATCCTGGAGCTGATGGGCAGGTCTTTTTCAAGTCAGTGCACTGAATCAATTTCCTACAGCAGTAAGATGCAATTATACACCGAAGAGCCAAAGAAACTGGTTCACCTGCCTAATATCGTGTAGGGCTCCCGCGAGCTCGCAGAAGTGCCGTAGCACGACGTGGCATGGACTCGACTAATGTCTGAAGTAGTGCTAGAGGGAACTGACACCATGAATCCTGCAGAGCTGTCCATAAATCGGTAAGAGTACGGGAGGAACAGCTTCTTACAAGGTATTCCAGATATTCTCAATAATGTTCAAGTCTCTGGAGTTTGGTGGCCCGCGGAAGTGTTTAAACTCAGAAGTGTGTTCCTGGAACAGATCTGTAGCAATTCGGGACTTGTGGGGTGTCGCATGTCCTGTTGGAGTTGCCCAAGTCCGTCTGAATGCTTAATGCACATGAATGGATGCAGGCGATCAGACAGGATGCTTACGTACGTGTCACCTGTTAGAGACGTATCTACACGGATCAGGGGTCCCATACAACTCCAACTGCACACGCCCCACACCGTTACAGAGCCATCACCAGCTTGAACTGTTCCCAGCTGACGTGCAGGGTCCATGAATTGATGAAGTTGTCTCCATAGCCGCACACGTCCATCCGCTCGATACAATTTGAAACGATATTCGTCCGACCATCCAACAAGTATCCAGTCATCAACAGTTCAGCCCGCAGCACGTGGTCGTGCGGTAGCGTTCTCGCTTCCCACGCCCGGGTTCCCGGGTTCGATTCCCGGCGGGGTCAGGGATTTTCTCTGCCTCGTGATGGCTGGGTGTTGTGTGATGTCCTTAGGTTAGTTAGGTTTAAGTAGTTCTAAGTTCTAGGGTACTGATGACCATAGATGTTAAGTCCTATAGCGCTCAGAGCCACCCATCAACAGTTCAGTGTCGGTATTGAGGCAGACGTAAACAGTAATGAAATCCTAAACTCAGATTTGAATGTATACCGCAGAGACAGACTGGACAGTGAAGGGGGAGGCGTGTTTATAGCGATAAGAAGTGCAATAGCATCGTAGGAAATTGACGGAGATCCGAAATGTGAAATGATTTGGGTGACGGTCACGGTTGAAGCAGGCTCAGACATGGTAATTGGATGTCTCTATAGGCCCCCTCGCTCAGCAGCTGTTGTGGCCGAGCACCTGAAGGATAATTTGGAAAATATTTCGAGTAGATTTCCCCACCATGTTATAGTTCTGGGTGGAGATTTTAATTTGCCGGATATAGGCTGGGAGACTCAAACGTTCATAACGGGTGGCAGGGACAATGAATCCAGTGAAATTTTTTTAAGTGCTTTATCTGAAAACTACCTTGAGCAGTTAAACAGAGAACCGACTCGTAGCGATAACATATTAGACCTTCTAGTGACAAACAGACCCGAACTATTTGAAACAGTTATCGCAGAACAGGGAATCAGCGATCATAATGCGGTTACGGCATCGATGATTTCAGCCGTAAATAGAAATATTAAAAAGGGTAGGAAGATTTTTCCGTTTAGCAAAAGTGACAAAAAGCAGATTTCAGAGTACCTGACGGCTCAACACAAAAGTTTTGTCTCAAGTACAGCTAGTGTTGAGGATCAGTGGACAAAGTTCAAAACCATCGTACATTATGCGTTAGATGAGTATGTGCCAAGCAAGATCGTAAGAGATGGAAAAGAGCCACCGTGGTACAACAGCCGAGTCAGAAAACTGCTGCGGAAGCAAAGGGAACTTCACAGCAAACATAAACATAGCCAAAGCCTTGCAGACAAACAAAAATTACGCGAAGTGAAATGCAGTGTGAGGGGGGCTATGCGAGAGGCGTTCAGTGAATTCGAAAGTAAAGTTCTATGTACTGACTTGGCAGAAAATCCTAAGAAATTTTGGTCTTATGTCAAAGCGGTAGGTGGATCAAAACAAAATGTCCAGACACTCTGTGACCAAAATGGTACTGAAACAGAGGATGACAGACTAAAGGCCGAAATACTAAATGTCTTTTTCCAAAGTTGTTTCACAGAGGAAGACTGCGTTGTAGTTCCTTCTCTAGATCGTCGCACAGATGACAAAATGGCAGATATCGAAATAGACGGGAGAGGGAGAGAGAAACAATTAAAATCGCTCAAAAGAGGAAAGGCCGATGGACCTGATGAGATACCAGTTCGATTTTACACAGAGTACGCGAAGGAACTTGCCCCCCTTCTTGCAGCGGTGTACCGTAGGTCTCTAGAAGAGCGTAGCGTTCCAAAGGGTTGGAAAAGGGCACAGGTCATCCCCGTTTTCAAGAAGGGACGTCGAACAGATGTGCAGAACTATAGACCTATATCTCTAACGTCGATCAGTTGCAGAATTTTGGAAAACGTATTATGTTCGAGTTTAATGACTTTTCTGTAGACTAGAAATCTACTCTGTAGGAATCAGCATGGGTTTCGAAAAAGACGGTCATGTGAAACCCAGCTCGCGCTATTCGTCCACGAGACTCAGAGGGCCATAGATACGGGTTCACAGGTAGATGCCGTGTTTCTTGACTTCCGCAAGGCGTTGGATACAGTTCCCCACAGTCGTTTAATCAACAAAGTAAGAGCATATGGACTATCAGACCAATCGTGTGATTGGATTGAAGAGTTCCTAGATAACAGAACGCAGCATGTCATTCTCAATGGAGCGAAGTCTTCCGAAGTAAGAGTGATTTCAGGTGTGCCGTAGGGGAGTGTCATAGGACCGTTGCTATTCACAATATACATAAATGACCTGGTGGATGACATCGGAAGTTCACTGAGGCTTTTTGCAGATGATGCTGTGGTGTATCGAGAGGTTGTAAAAATGGAAAATTGTACTGAAATGCAGGAGGATCTGCAGCGAATTGACGCATGGTGCAGGGAATGGCAATTGAATCTCAATGTAGACAAGTGTAATGTGCTGTGAATACATAGAAAGATAGATCCCTTATCATTTAGCTACAAAATAGCAGGTCAGCAACTGGAAGCAGTTAATTCCATAAATTATCTGGGAGTACGCATTAGGAGTGATTTAAAATGGAATGATCATATAAAGTTGATCGTCGGTAAAGCAGATGCCAGACTGAGATTCATTGGAAGAATCCTAAGGAAATGCAATCCGAAAACAAAGGAAGTAGGTTACAGTACGCTTGTTCGCCCACTGCTTGAATACTGCTCAGCAGTGTAGCATCCGTACCAGACAGGGTTGATAGAAGAGATAGAGAAGATCGAACGGAGAGCAGCGCGCTTCGTTACACGATCATTTAGTAATCGCGAAAGCGTTACGGAGATGATAGATAAACTCCAGTGGAAGACTCTGCAGGAGAGACTCTCAGTAGCTCGGTACGGGCTTTTGTTAAAGTTTCGAGAACATACCTTCACCGAAGAGTCAAGCAGTATATTGCTCCCACCTATGTATATCTCGCGAAGAGACCATGAGGATAAAATCAGAGAGATTAGAGCCCACACAGAAGCATACCGACAATCCTTCTTTCCACGAACAATACGAGACTGGAATAGAAGGGAGAACCGATAGAGGTACTCAGGGTACTCTCCGCCACACACCGTCAGGTGGCTTGCGGAGTATCGATGTAGATGTAGATGTAGAGGCGCCTAGGAGAGGTGTAAAGCTTTGTGTCGCGCAGTCACCAAGGGTACACGAGTGGACCTTCAGCTCCGAAAGCCCGCATCGATGATGTTTCGTTGAATGGTTCGCACGCTGACACTTATTGATGATCCAGCACTGAAATCTGCAGTAATTTGCGGAAGGGTTGCACTTCTGTAACGTTGAACGATTCTCTTTAGTCGTCGTTGGTCCCGTACTTGCAGGATCTTTTCCGGCGGCAGCTATGTCTGAGATTTGATGTTTTACGGATTTCTGATATTCATGGTATACTCGTGAAATGGTCGTACGGGCAAATCCCCACTTCATCGCTATCTCGGACATGCTGTGTCCCATTGTTCATGCACTGCCTATAACACCACGTTCAAATAAATCTTGATAACCTGCCATTGTAGCAGCAGTAACCGACTAAACAACTGCGCCAGACAGTTTTTGTGTTATATAGGACTTGCCGATGGCAGCACCGTATTCTCCCTGTTTACATATCCCTGTATTTGAATACACGTGCGTATACCAGTTTCTTTGGCGCTTCAGTGTATACAAAAACCTGGAAAAATATGCATTCGAAAATTAAATAATATCTGAGGACTGTTAAGTGTAAAACATTTCTAGATTATTAACACAGTCGCTGTTAGATAAGTGCATAAAAAGGAATGCATAGGAAGTCCTGTTCCCATGCAGTCGCTGGTTCAATTTTCATTTGCGACAATTCTTTTTTCTTCTGTTTTATTTCTGTACTCATTATGGTACTCAAATTATAAATAATAAATATAGAACTGCAATTTTTCATTAAAAGAACACATTTTATTTTAATTATTGTTCATGTAAAATAAAATTAAAATTTGATACAAGCATGCGAAATGTCTTACTGTTCAATGAAACAAATATATCAACGGTACTATTCTGTCTTTAGAAATAAAAAGTACGTTATTACTGCTTGATGTTTTTCATTTTTGTACCAAATTTCAGTTTGTCGTGAATACTTCCATTTTCATGTGATTGATACTGAAATTAAAAATGCGTTGATTTATTAAAAATGACACAATATTTATTAATTAATACTTCCATTTGTAAAAATATATGGATTTTATATAAAAATATTAAAAATTGCTAATAGTGAGATTTGAACCTGTGATTTCTCAACTATAAGACTTTTACATTACGCACCCGGCTGCTGGTGTCAATGCTGCTTATTTACAGTAACCTCTAATCGTTTGTTATTAATATCGCTCCAAAATCTTCTAATCCTTGAAGATGACTTTTTCGAGTTTTTTTGAGAATTGCATAGTACTGCCTTAAGAATAGTTGGTAAGAACCACTTCTCTGTGACTATCCCAGGTAAGCAGGTGTTTCCGATCAACTGTTGGAAATAAACTTACAAGAAGTCTTGGTGGGAGGGAGCACTTTCCCTAAGAGTGATATTAGCAGGAACAGGAAACGACTGAATTCCACCTCTAAGGCACATTGGCTGAAAGGGTTGGATGTTACAACATTTCACGGGGATATTTAGGGTTCTTCAAATTGCGGGGTTGGCCAGCAATCCTCCTGGGTGTAGGACGCGAATCAGGTGCCTTTTGGAGCGGAGATGATGTTTCGAGAATGTTGATTATATCGAATCGGGAATGATGCTTAGTGATCAAAAAATTCAACTCATTTCCGACTTTAAGGAGAGTAATGTTTGTTAGTGCTGATGTGCATGCTATTTGTCAGACATATACAGTACCAAATAGTCCAATGTTTTGCGTCTGTAGCTCTTCACGCGGTGACGTGCATGGCGTCTCGGTAAGCAATTCTTATCATATCTTAGAGTACTGAACTGAAGGTCTACGCTGCGTATGTGTGGTGTGGAGGGAGAGGGGGCAGATGTGAATAAGCGTGTAAATTTGTGGCCATACGAACTGTGGAAATAGGCATGAAGTACTGAGGAACACAACAAAAGTAACGAATAAATATAAAAATCTTGCATCAATCTCAACCAAACACGGTACGATTAAGGCATACTATATGAGAACAAGTATTGTGAGACGAGACAACTGTATCACCACGTGGGAATGAAAGTGAAACTCATCCAGTTTCAAAGAATCTTGTCGCACATGTGAGTTAGAATCTGCAGCAAAAATTTGCAGAGACGAAAATAAGATAATAATACTACCCTATGCGTAGTGGCGGCGTTTCTCGGTAAGCGATTTCTACCTATGTGGAAATCTTATGGTCTTTTATTCCAAGTTCGTCGCCGTGAGAATGACGTACAAGCAGTTGTCACCACTTTCTTGGTTTTACGAAGACTACGAGACTGGACTTTTCTCCATTTCTCTTCTCCTTAGCATCTGTGAGAGCCATCACGAACAGTCGCCGTCGTCTTGGCGAATAATTGTGTAGCCTCCGTTCTTTTTAGACAGTCCAAAAATGTAAGAGAATTTTCAAGTTAAGTGTTTATGATACCACTTTAAAATTTTATTTTGTATCATTGGGTGTTTGTTTAATCTGTTAATCCAATGTCATTGTACTCATACTTTACTGTATCATATTTCATATACGACTGCCGATAATGAACAACTACAGCCATTAAACAAATTGTAAGAGTACTGACTGAAATACATTTTATTGTTATAGTGCGGCAGAGAGTCCTCTAAAATATTCTGGGGACAATTCAAGACCATATTAACGTCTAGAGAACATGTTAACATAACTTATTAAAATTATATATTTAGAGAGAACTTTCGAGTATGTTCATTGGAATAGAGACTTTGAAATTCTGTAGGTAGCAGGGATACAATAAAGGGAGAGAAGTGTTGTTTACAACTTATACAGAAACCAGAGTTCAGTTGTACGAGTCGAAAGACATAAAAGGGAAGCAGTAGTTCAGAAGGGAGTAAGCAGCAAAGAAAATTAAGAAGAAATTTGAAGATGTAACTAAAATTCAGGGAGAAGAAATAAAAACTTTGAGATTTGCCAATGACATTGTAATTCTACGAGAGATAGCAAAGGACTTGGAAGAACAGTTGGATAAAATTACCACTGAAAAAAAGAATTTGTTAATATATAACATAAATTTAAGTGTTAGGTAGTCGTTTCTGTAGGTACTTGCCTGAGGTGTAGCTTTGCATGGGAGTGAAATGTGGATGACAAACAGTTCAGGCGAGAAGAGAACAGGAGCTTTCGACATGTAGAGTTACATAAAAATGCAGAAGATCAGGTGGGTAGACTGAGTAAATAATGTGAAGGTGTCGTTGAATCGAGTTGGAGAAGAAAGAAACTTATGACAGAACTCGTTTGATTGCACACATGACGAGGCGTGAAGAAATAGTCAGTTTGGTAATGGAGGGGAGCGCTGGGGGGCAAAAATTGTAGAGGGAGCCCAAGGGATGAACACAGTTAGCAGGGCCAAATGGATGTAGGTTGCAGTAGTTATTTGGAGATGAAAAGACTGGCACAGGTTGCAGTATCATGGCGAGTCGCATCAAACCAGTCTCCACACTGCAGACTGAAACAACAACAACAGCATCAACAACAACGACAACAGCGAATGCAATAACAGCAACACCAACAACAGATATTGGAACAGCAACCAAGACAGTTGAGAAATATTTGCTTTAGTCTACAGTCACACCGTTATTTTTCAAATGACGACGGGTTTCGGTACTAAGTGCAAGGCTTGTCCAGAAAGTAAGTTCCGATCAGTCGCGAAGTGGAAACTACATTGAAAATCAGAAATATTTTATCTGCGACAATTGGCTCCACCTTCCAGCTTCTTCTCTACATAGTCGCCGGTCCAACTAGAACATTTGTCGCACCGTTATATCAACTTTCCAATACCCTCGCCATAGAAGGCAGCCGCCTGTGCTTCTCGTCAATTCTCTACGCTCATCTATAGCTCGTTGTCTGTTCGAAAATGTTGTCTTCATAGCCAATAGTTAATGTGAGCAGAGATGAAACACAGAGGGAGCTAATTACCGGCTGTAGTGCGGGTGGTCAAACACTTCCCATCGAAAACGCTGCAGGAGCATTTTCATTGCCCCTGCAGATTGCGACCTATAATGTGGGCTGCATAACAGCAGACGAAATCTCTCACCAGGACCTCGTACTTGGCGGGAGACACTATTTTCTACACATCTTTATGTGCTCACCATGCGCTCAGAACTGAAAAGAGCGAAGTGATGCAGCCGACAGGGATACTAGAGACACTGTCAAACACATATGTGCAAAGCTTTATTAGATTTTCACAGTGGTTTCCATTTCTTGACCGATAGGAACTTACTTTCCGAATATCCCTCGTATAATCAGGCCATCTGAAGATCAAAAACCTTACAGTGCACGATTAAAATACTCTCCAGGAAACATTCATAAAATGATGAAATCTTCTCGGGTTATCAGCCGAGCAAAGCCATCCTCCTGCGGCAACGTTTCGACGGGGTTTCTTACTCGTCATCTTCATGAGAAGACAGACAGAAGATGACGAATAGGAAACTTGTCGAAACGCTGTCGCAGGACGACAGCTTTACTCGGCTGATAACCCGAAAAGACTTCATAATCGGAATTCGCCGAGAAAAGCTGCATTCTCACCTTTATAAAACATTCCTCAAATTTATATTTAAACATTTTTAGTTAAAATAATGTGCTCACTGATGCTTTCTGACAATGGCACGGTATACACGAACAATCTCAGACATCGCTAGCGATGCGGTAAAAGCATGTGGGGTGGAGGGGACTGCAGTGATGGTACCTGTAGGGGATGTCGCTGAGGTTGGACTGGCTGTGTGAGTGCGGCACGCGCGGGGGCGGCTCGCGCACGCCGGCGGCCACCAGCTCGTGCACCGAGCCGGACAGGCTGCGCTCGCTGCCGCGCCGCCGCCCCAACGACACCCCACCCCCGCCGCCGCCCGCGCTGCCGCCTCCGCCGCCCCCGCCGGCCGCCGCCGCCATCTGCTGCTGCAGCAGCGCCACGTTCGGAGGGTTGCACGTCGAAGATTTCTTCTTCGCTGGACCACCGAACCCGAAGAACCTGCAAGCACGCACGCGTCTCACATACTAGCTAAACACGATCCGAACTGCGTGCAGTTGATTTTTTAAAAATTTCATTTATGTAAGATATGACACATAACGATCGAGAAGGAGGAACACAGGGTACGAGAAGATTCACAAAAGGAAACACACTATTTTACATATATACAGGGTGGGCAGAAACAGTCTGAAAATTTAAATGGATGTTCGCGGTAGGTGGCGATGAGAAATAACTTAAAAAAATCCATAGGTTGCGCCTCTTGGCCGTTAATTAGCACTGAAGTTAGCCAATCAGGCATTGACGCGCACAAATTCAAGCGACCCATCAGGCACCGACAGAGCGGTGCAAGAATTGGACATACGACGGCAGTAACGATGGAGCCTGAAACAAAGGCAAATTAACTCGGAGAAACGGCGCAACGTACCGAAATGTTTTCATAACAATTATTTCTCAACACAACCTACCCTGTAACACCCTTACAAGCTTTTCCAGATTTTTTCTGGCCACCTTGTATAAATACATTGTTAATAAACTGCAAAAGGAGATGTATAATTTAACTCCTTTTTGAAAATGATTAGGTGGTATTGGCGAATACAGAAGACCACCTACACCGAACTGTGTGGTTCTTACATAAGATGACAAAACAATAACTGTACCCTAAAAGAAGAATAAAATTATCGCCTTTCTAGAAAATCATAATCGAGAATAACGTACTGGAACAAGTCCATGTATTCAGCTATCTGGGTTGTGATTCTCTCATCACAATGATCCTGAAAATCTATAAAGTTACTCACACGTCAGCTGTGATTAAGAGACCACTCTTAAACCAGGAAAGAGCGAATATTTATGAGGGCGTTCGTAAGTAATGCAACACTTTTTTTCTCGGCCATTTTCGGTTGAAAAAATGCGGAATTTGTTGTGAGACATTGTGGAATATTTCCGTTTCAGCCCCTGTAGTTTCATAAACTTCGGATCGGTGGCGGCGCAATACGTAGCCTTCAAAATGGCGCCTGCAACGGAGGTGCTTTCCAAGAAGAGAGCTGTCACAGTCGCTACAAGGTGGCACAAACGTGTCCGATCTCCCACGTGCCGCCCGGGCGCACAAAATTTTTGGAAATTTGTGGTAACATCCTTTAGGTCCAAACTGCAGACGTCATCGGTCCCTAAGCTTACACACTATTTAATCTAACTTAAACTAACATAAGCTAAGGACAACACGCACACCCATGTCAGAGGGAGGACTCGAACCTCCGACGGGGGAAGCTTGCGAACCGTGACAAGGCGCCTAAGACCGCTCGGCTACCCCGCGCGGCCAGGCCGCACACACCCTCAGGAAACTGAAGAAGCGACTTGACCGTGTTCGTAGCCACAAAAATGGAAACGACCTTCTCCTTCTTGATGGCAACGAAGAGCCAGAGAGGAGCTCGCAGAACTTTATTGGACTGTTTTTCCTCTTTCAGCCTACAGCCAGAATCTCGCAGTTTCCGAGTTCCATCTGTTTGGCCGAATGAAGGATGCATTCCGCGGGAAGCAGTACGTGGATGATGAGAATGTTGTTGATGAAGCAAGACTTTGGCTACGGCGTCGACCAGTAGAGTGCTACCATGCGGGCATATGACTTCTGCCTTCAACCAGCTTTCTGTTCCTAATAGTCTGTGCATTATAATCTTCAATAAGTGATACTAATTCTGGAACCTTTCCTTGGATGCTCCTGCAGTTTACTAAAATCGTATTAATCTCTTCTATCTCTGGTCTGCGACGACCAAGATTCTCTGACGTCGCTGTGGCTGAATTAACAGGTAAATCGTGTTTGCTCTCAGCGGTGGGGTCCTCTAACCTAAAAAAAGCCCCAAGTGCTCGCCACACGTACTCCGCTACTCCAGCAGCCGCTTCCTGGGTGTAGTGCACGCCTGACCTATTATGGGGAGCCCTACAATTCTGCACCCGACAGCGGAGGTCGAGAAATTCGCATCCGATACCGTCGCAGAGCCGTCTGAGCCTCTGGTGTAGACCTTCCAATCTGCTCCAAACGAGAGGACCGCGATCAACCCTGGGTACGATGCTAGACAGCTTAGCCTGCACCTCGCGAGCATTGCTAGTTGCCTTCACCAAATCAGCCAGCCGCCGAAAGGACACGAGGATGGCCTCAGAACCTAAGCGGCAGGCGACATTCGTGCCGACATGTGCCAGTACATGCAGCCGGTTGCACCCAGTGTGCTCGCTAGCCGCCGGCAGGGCCTCCTCTACACCACGGATGAGACCTCCGGCAAAAATAACGAATGACCACTGGAATTCTTTCTCGCCTTGCGTGCTATCTCCCTGAGGGGCTCCACCACCCGCCTAACATTGGAGCTCCCAATGACTAGCATGCCCACCCTCTGTACTGGTCCGCACTGGGCAGGAAAATCGACCGCTGACCCAACAGGAGAGGCATCCCGTGCTGGCTCAGAGTTATCATCAACACTGGGAAGCACCTCGTACCTGTTGGTAAGACGTAGGGAGCCATCCGCACGGCCTGCTCCCTCTTTCGCCTTCCACCCCAGTAATAGTCAAACCCACCACTGTCTGCCACCCACTCAGGAGTGAGGACGGACCGGTCAGTGGCGTCCGGGCCACCAGGGGATCCCAGTAACAGTGAAAGTGCCACAGGTCTCGTCACTGGCGCCCCGATGTGACCGCAACTTTGAGCATTAGCTAGAAACTTGTCGACGGTAGCCAACGCAGCTTCCAGATGTTTACGGACAGCAGCCAACTCTCCTTGTGTCCGCTCACAAGCACTGTCACTAGCGATATCGTACTGTGTATAAAATAGATACAAAGTCTCAAATGACGCTACTGAGTTGGAAAATATACCAAAGGAGAATAAAGTAATACTAAAAGTTGATGTGCAGATTTCTCACTAAACCCTGAGACCGCAAGCTATTAAACAGAAATAAATTTCTCTACTCGGAAAATTTACACTAGGAAGCAGCCCTACACCAGGATATTCACAAGATTTACGCAAAAACAAAAACTACGATTAATTTTCTAACCACTAGTCTACGCAGTAAAATACAGACGTACAGTTCACGTCTTTGAAGAAGCACGTGAACAAAAAACAAAGACTACATTAATTTACAGTTTATCACAGAAGTGCTGCTGCTGCTCTGCTGCTCGTCCTCTCGGCTCGGCGTCTGCCACTACAGTGAGTATTCACCGGTCAATTACTCAACTGAGTCACGCGACGGGCATTTGCTGCTCAGTGCGTCTATGCGCATTATGCGCCACTTACCAATGTTTGCCTTTTGATAGTGTCTGCTTATCTCTTATTTTATTTTATTTACACGTCAAGTTCCGTAGGACCAAATTGAGGAGCATATCTCCAAGGTCATGGAACGTGTCAGTACATGAAATTACAACATAAAAGTAATAACAAATAAAAATAAATGTTCATGAACCTGAAAAAAGTCAGTCCATAAGTTTAAGTAAACGCTATCAGCAATACAATAAGAATCAGCTTAATTTTGCAAGGAACTCCTCGACAGAATAGGAGTGACCCATGAGGAAACTCTTCGGTTTCGATTCGAAAGCGCGTGGATTACTGCTAAGATTTTTGAGTTCGAGTGGCAGTTTATTGAAAATGGATGCAGCAGTATACTGCACACCTTTTTGCAATAGAGTTAAGGAAGTCCAGTCCAAATGCAGGTTTGATTTCTGCCCAGTATTAACCGAGTGAAAGCTGCTTATTCTTGGGAATAAACTAATATTGGTAACAAGAAACGACAATAAGGAATATACATATTGAGAGGCCAATGCAAAAATACCCAGACTCGTGAACAGAGGTCGGCAAGAGGTTCGTGAACTCACACCACTTATTGCCCGAACTGCCCGTTTCTGAGCCAAAAATATCCTTGTAGTATGGGAAGAGTTACCCCAAAATATAATACCATATGACACAAGCGAATGAAAATAAGCAAAGTATACTAATTTTCGTGTCGAAGTATCACTCACTCCTGATACCGTTCGAATATTAAAAATGGCAGTATTAAGTCTTTGAAAAAGATCCTGAACGTGGGCTTCCCACATCAGCTTACTATCTATCTGAACACCTAGAAATTTGAACGGTTCAGTTTCACTAATCATATGTCCGTTCTGTAAAATTAAAACGTCAGGTTTTGTTGAATTGTGTGTTAGAAACTGTAAAAACTGAGTCTTACTGTGATTTAACGTTAGTTTATTTTCTACAAGCCATGAACTGAGGTCATGTACTGCACTATTTGAAACCGAGCCAATGTTGCACACAACGTCCTTTACTACCAAGCTAGTTTCATCAGCAAACAGAAATATTTTAGAGTTACCCGTAATACTAGAGGGCATATCATTTATATAAATAAGGAACAGTAGTGGCCCCAACACTGATCCCTGGGGCACACCCCACTTAGTCTGTTGGTTGGTTGATTTGGTGGACGGGACCAAACAGCGAGGTTATTGGTCCCGGCGGATTAAGTAAGGATGGAGAAGGAAGTCGGCCGTGCCGTTTCAAAGGAACTGGCATTTGCCTGAAACGATTTAGTGCAACCACGGAAACCCTAAATCACGATGGTCAGACGCGGGTTAGCCGTCGTCCTCCCGAATGCGAGTCCTGTGTGATAACCACTGCGCTACTTCGCTCGGTATCTTCGTCAGTCGGCGCATGTCACTATCCTTGTTCGTGCCGTGCAAAATGTCTGGTCGATCCAATGTCACACGTGTTTTATATAAATGTTTTACGACAAAGCTCCACAGTGTTGGGCTACTACCTTCAATTACGCATTTTAACTGTTGATACTTGTGGTCAACATGCACACTGTACAAGACATACGTTGTTGTTAACATGTGATTCTATGAGTGAATACACTTTTCTATAAAACGTTTTTAATTTTATCGATTATGGTTCCTTCTTTGTACATTTGTAAGTATTTTGTAATAATCTGTTGAATAGATCCATTTCTCTTCCGAAGCAGACCAATTTATATTTGTTGAAACCGTGCTAAAGGGTTAGTAAATCTTTAATTCTGCAACGGTTTGGCTATTATTTTCGAGTTCTGTTAAGTTTCTACATTGACCGTTGCTGAAGCGCAGCTATGTATAAAATTAAAGAAAACTGTCAAATTTATTGACTTCATTCTGTTTATCAGTACTCTCTTTTACTAGCCACAGAGATGAAATAAGCATAAAATACGATGCGCATTTTGCATGGTGTACGATTTGAGTAATACTCATCTACAATTTCAGGCTTTTTTGTGTAGTATGCATAATGTATGTGGTACCGTTAGCACCCACCAACGCTTGACAGCTATTGGGTGTGGTAGATATAAGGTGGTTAAAGAGCTCCTTTGGTATTCGATAGTGTTATCGAGGTATGTTCAGAGATCAGAAAGAGTCATAGATGGCGGCTGATGGCTTTCATACCAATACCTGTCTTTGCACTGAATATTCCCATCCGTAAGCAATACTTCCACTAGAGCACCTTCATGGGGACGCACGGTCACGAGGTGAAAGTCTCGACCAACTGAAACGCTGAAACTTCGTATAAATGGTTCGAGAAACACATGCTTAGCCACATAAGGACCTCATCAATGCTAAAAAGATATATTTATATGATGTTCCTGTGATTATATTTTTTACCAGGTTGCCTCTAGATAAATGTGTGAGAAGAATCGCTCTCAAAATTCAAGCTGCATCTATCTACATTCTCCAGTCACATTAACGTGACCGCGTGTCAGAAGCCCGAATAACCACATTTCGCAGCGCGGACGTACAGGAAGAGAGTCTATAAGGTTTATGAATGTTCCGACAGGGGTATGGAGCTATGCTGACTGCAGTGCCATGGCCAGCTGCGGTGGGTTTCTCGGTTGAGGATCCATGGGGCGAACAACCCGATCGAGGTGATCTCACAGATTCTCGATTGGGTTTAAATCGGGGGGAGTTTGATGGGCAGAAGGGTGCGATAAACTGATCCTGGTGCTCTTCGAGCCACGCACGTACACTGCGAGCTGTGTGACACGTTTCACTGTCCTGTTGCTGGATGCTGTCTTGCCGAGGAAAACCAAACTGCATGTAGGGGTGGACATGGTCCCCAAAGATACATGCTTACTTGTGTTGATCCATTGTGCCTTCCAGAATGACGAGGCCACCCAGGGAATGACCTTCGGCTTGCATCTTTTTGACGATTGATTCAAATGGTTCTAAGCACTAAGGGACTTAACATCTGAGGTCATCAGTCCCCTGGACTTGGAATTACGTAAACCTAAATAACCTAAGGACATAACACACATCCATGCCCGAGTCAGGATTCGAACCTGCGACCGTAGCAGTCGCGTGGTTCCGGACTGAAGCGCCTAGAACCACTATGCCACCGCGGTCGGCTTTTGACGATTGTTACAGGATGTTTGCTTTCAGACGTTTCATCCCGTACACGCTAACAGCCATCTGTACGATGGAGCATGAAACGGGAGTCATCTGAAAAGGTCACCAGTCGCCACTCAGTGGGCGTCTAGTTCCAGTATTGGCGTGCAAATCTCAGCCTTCGTTGCCGATGATCAGCAGTCAGCATGGGTGTAAGGAACAGGTGCCTGCTACAGTGGCCCACACGCAGCAATGCTGGGTGAACAGTCGTTGAGGGGACACTGTTGGTAGCCCCGTGGTTCATCTTCTCGGTTGGTTGCTCAGTAGTTAAACGTCTACTCGCTCGTACACATCTTTGCAGCCGTAGTTCAGCCTGCTCGCCTACGGCCCGTGGTGCACCACAGTTCGCCAGTTTCCGTTAGCGCTATTTTGCCATTCACGGTACACTTTAAACACGGCGGCAAGGGAACAGTTTATAAATTTAGCCGTTTCAACACTCTTTCACCCTCGTCTCGAAAATCAATGCCCTTTTGGACGTCAGATAACGCTCCTTTCCTGCGTTACAACGACTGCAGTGTTTCCCGCGTCCCCTGGACACGCTTTAGATTGGGCTGGCAAAAGTCATGGGACACCTTGTGGTGTCGTAGCGCAGCAACTCTACGTGGCATGGACTCAATGAGTCACCTCTTTTTTTTTACTTTTCTTTTTCCCAATTACGCTTGCGTTATGGACACAATCGTACGTCCGTGGCTATTCCCTATGTCAAGAACTGTCAGACCGAGGAACGTATGTTTATTTTCCACGCCTACATCTACGTGATTACTCTGCTATTCACAATAAATTGCCTGGCAGAGGGTTCAGTGAACCATCTTCATGCTATCTCTCTACTGTTCCACTCTCGAACGGCACGCGGGAAAAACGAGCATTTAAATTTTTCCGTGCGAGCCCTGATATCTCTTATTTTATCATGATGATCAATTCTCCCTATGTAGGTGGGTGCTAAAAGAATGTTTTCGCAGTCGGAGGAGAAAACTGGTGATTGAAATTTCACGAGAAGATCCCTTCGCAACGAAAAACGCCTTTGTTTTAATGATTGCCACTTCAATTCACATATCATGTTATGACACTATCTGCCCTATTTCGGGATAATGCAAAACGAGCTGCCCTTCTTTGTACATTTTCGATGTCATCCGTCAGCCCCACCTGATGCGGATCCCACACCGCACCTCAGTACTCCAGAGCAGGGCGGTCAAGCGTAGTGTAAGCAGTCTCTTTGGTAGACCTGTTGCACCTTCTAAGTTTTCTGCCAATGAATGGCAGCCTTTGGTTTGCCCTACACACAATATTATCTATGTGATTGTTCCAATTTAGGTTATTTGTAATTGTAATTCCTAAGTGTTTAGTTGAACTTACAGCCCTCAGATGATTTATCGCGTAATCGAAATTTAGCTGATTTCTTTTAGTACTCATGTGAATAACTTCGCATTTTTCTTTATTCAGGGTCAATTGCCACTTTTCGCACCATACAGATATCTTATCTAAATCATTTTTCAAGTCGTTTTGATCATCTGATGACTTTACAAGACGGTAAATGACAGCATCATCTGCAAACAATATAAAACGGCTACTCAGATTGTCTCCTATGTCGTTAATATAGATCAGGAACAATAGAGGGCCTATAACACTTCCTTGGGGAACCCCGGATATTACTTCTGTTTTACTCGATGACTTGTCGTCTATTACTACGAACAGTGATCTTTCTGACACGAAATCACGAATCTAGTCGCACAACTGAGGCGATACTCCGTAGGCACGCAGTTTGATTAGAAAACGCTTGTGAGGAACGGTGTCGAAAGCCTTCTGGAAATCTAAAAATATGGAATCAATTTGATATCCCCGGTCGACAGCATTCATTACTTCATGAGTATAAAGAGCTAGTTGTGTTTCACAAGAACGACATTTTCTGAATCCGTGCTGACTATATGTCAATAATTCGTTTTCTTCGAGGTACTTCATAGTGTTCGAATACAGTATATGTTCTAAAACCCTACTGCAAATGGACGTTAGTGATATAGGCCAGTAATTCAGCGGATTACTCCTACTTCCCTTTTTGGGTATCGGTGTGACTTGAGCAATTTTCCAGTCTTTAGGTACGTACGAGTGAGTATGTTTCTGTGAGCGAGTGGTTGTATGTAATTTATAAATATGGAGCTATTTTATTAGCATAGTCTGAGAGGAACGTGACTGGTATACAATCTGGACCGGAGGCCTTGCCTTCATTAAGTGATTTAAGCTGCTTTGTTACACCGAGGATATCTACTTCTATGTTTCTCATCTTGGCAGTTGTTCTTGATTGGAATTCAGGAATATTTACTTCGTCTTCTTTGGTGAAGGAGTTTCGGAAAACCGTGTTTAATAACTCTGCTTTAGTGGCACTGTCATCAGTGACTTCACCGTTGTTATCGCGAAGTGAATGTATTGATTGTGTCTTGCCACTGGTGTGCTTTATGTATGACCAGAATCTCTTTGGGTTTACTGCCATATTTCGAGACAGAATTTCGTTGTGGAAATTATTAAAAGCATCTCGCATTGAAGTATGCGCCATATTTCGAACTTCTGTAAAACTTTGCCAATCTTGGGGATTTTGCGTTCTTTTAAATTTGGCATGCTTTTTTCGTTGCTTCTGCAACAGCGATCTGAGCCGTTTTGTGTACCATGGGGAATCAGTACCATCATTTATTAATTTATGTGGTATATATCTCTCAATTGCTGTCGATACTATCTCTCCGAAAACATTCCACAACTTTTCTACACATGCATAATCAGATCGGAAGGAGTGAAGACTGTCTCTTAGAAAGGCGTTAAGAGCATTTTTATCAGATTGTTTAAATAGATATACTTTGCGTTTCTTTTTGGTGGTTGTAGGTGTTACGGTATTCAGCCTAGCAGCAACTGCCTTGTGGTTGCTAATCCCTGTATTCGTCACAACAGTCACTATTTGTCCAGGATTATTTGTTGCTAAAAGGTCAAGTATGTCTTCGCAACCGTTTACGCTTCGAGTGGGTTCATGAACTAACTGTTCAAAATAATTTTCTGAGAAAGCATTCAGTGCAATTTCGGATGACGTTTTATGCCTACCGCCGGCTTTAAACGTATAATTTTTCCAGCATATCGAGGGTAGATTGAAGTCACCACCGACTATGATTCTATGAGCGGGATACTTATTTGAAATGAGACTCAAGTTTTCTTTGAACTGTTCAGCAACTATATCTTCTGAGTCAGGGGGTCGGTAAAACGATCTAATTAATAGTTTAGTCCGATTGTCAGGTATAACCTCTACCCATACTATTTCATGTGAACTGTTTAGGCCTATTTCAATTTAGCTACAAGGCAAACTACCTCTGACACAATAAATACTCCACCACCAACTGTATTTAATCTATCCTTTCTGAACACTGTTAGATCGTTTGAACAAAATTCGACTGAACTCATTTCCGGCTTTAGCCAGCTCTCTGTACTTACAACTATTTGAGCTTCAGTGCTTTCTATTAGGGCTTGGAGCTCTGGCTCTTTCCCAACACAGCGACGACAGTTTACAATACCAATCTTTTCTACAACTACCTTACTGTGTTTTACCTGCCCATTTTCTGATGGACGCCCCTTCTGTGGTTCCCTGAGACCCGCTAACCTAAAAAAACCTCCCAGTCCCTTCCACACAGTCCCCGCTACCCGTGTAGCCGCCTCCTGTGTGTAGTGGACTCCTGACCTATTGAGCGGAACCCCGAAACCCACCACCCGATGGCGCAAGTCAGGGAATCTGGAGCCCACACGGTCAGAGAAACGCCTGAGCCTCTGATTCAGACCCTCCACTCGGCTCCGCACCAAAGGATTACAGTCGGTTCTACCGACGATGCTGCAGATGGTGAGCTCCGCCTTAATCTCGGAAGCAAGCCTGGTAGTCTTTACCATTTCCGCTAGCCGCCCGTAACCAGACAGAATCTGCTCCGATCCAAAGCGACACACGTCATTGGTACAGACATAAGCCACCATCTGCAGTTGGCTGCACCCTGTACTCTTCATGGCATCCGGAAGCACCCTTTCCACATCCGGAATGACTCCCCCCGGAATGCACACAGAGTGCACACTGGTTTCCCATCCCTACTTGGCAGCCACGTTCCTAAGGGGCCCCATTACGCGCCTAACGTTGGAGCTCCCAAGTACCAGCAAACCCACCCTCTGTGAATGCCCAGACCTTGAGGGCCGAGAAGCTTCCTTTGGAACGGGGTGGACGACTGCATCCGGCTCAGAGACATCGTCAGCCACAGATAACGCCATAAATCTGTTCGTCAAACGAACCGGGGAGACCCTACGATCGGCCCCTCGGAAAGTTTTTCGCTGCCTGCCAGACTTTGGAATGATCTCCCACTCGACCACGGGTGAGGGATCAACCTCAGTGCAGGCAGTACCCGGGGAGGTCACAGCAGTGGACCGATCGGAGGACACGTGGGACGTGCTCGACGTCCCTCGCATCCTCGCGTCCGGTCCCCCACAGTGACGCCCCTTGGCAGCAGCCTCAAGCTGTGTGACGGAAGCCAACGCAGCCTGAAGCTGTGAGTGAACGGTCGCCAGGTCAGCTTGCATCTGTACACAACAATCACAGTTCCTATCCATTACTGCACTGCCCCTGTTTGAAGCTCGTAAAAATATGTAACAAGCGAACGATGTACTCGCCTTAGTAGTAGCAAGAACTAGCGATGCGCTCTCTCTGACGGTCTAACTGACACAGAGGTGTTCTAACCAAACAAATCACGTCTGAATGCATATATAACAACAACTGACCAACACAACATCTCTTGGGGGTGTAACTCATATCCTCATTAATCAACTGCGTAATGTGGTGTGTGGAGAAAGTGTGATGAACTATAATTAGCTTTTAAGTACTGCCTAAACTGATAATTCCCTGCCACATTTAATGTTAACTTATGCATTCCCACTGCATGAAGTCTTCCCGTTTTCCCACCACCATCAAACATCTAACACTGCACACAGAGACGTGTCCGATGTTAATTATGGTTGTGTTTATTCGCATGTGGCCCAAATATATTGTTCTACATGAGAATAAATCGAACGAGAATACTTTCATTAAAATTGACACTTATTATCTGTGGACAGCGCTTCATTAAGCGTCGACATACATTTGTTCACGTCACACATCAGTGGAACAAATAGTGTGGAGCTTAGTATCACACACTAACTCCATCCGAAGAGAGACCGACCGACCGCCGTGTCGTCCTCAGAACATAGGCGTGACTCGATGCAGATATGGAGGGGCATGTGGTGAACGTACCGCTCTCCCGGCCATCAGTTTTCGTGATCGGAGCTGCTACTTTTCAATCAAGTAGAGCCTCAATTGGCCTCAAATGGGCTAAGTGCTGCCCGCTTTCCAAAAGCGCTCGCCAGACCTGGACGGTCGCCTATCCGAGTGCTTTCCAAGCCAGATAGAGCGACAGCGCTTAATTTCGGTGATTTGACGGGAACCTGCGATACCAAGGTGGCAAGGCCGTTGGCAGCTTAGTATCACTACTGACTAGGATACAAATCACCTTGCACAGCGTAACTGGCAGTGTTCCTCGACTGTCTCTACGACATTGTGCCCCAGAGCCTCAGTTCGAAACACCGCAGCCGCCATCATTCCAGTTCATAGCAGATCACTGACAGAAGAAGGATCCGATGCTCTTCTATAATGCATCAAAACGCATCGCAGTGCCTGCACCGGATAGAAGGCTGTAAAGTGCACCAATTGGACCTAGACTTAGAGCAGGACTGTCGTAGGTTGAAAAATTGTAGAACAATCTTTGAAAGTTGAATATATGTGTGCCGTTGAATAAATATCTGTTTTAGACACAGAACAGTAGTCAAGACAGTAGTTGAGCTTATAGGTATGCGTGGCTGATGTTTAGCTGGAAGTCGCACCCGTTTTTATATAGGTACAAATGGCATCTCGATGTTTATTGTTAATATCGTATGTTCGTGACGAAGTGTAGCTACAACAGAGAATTTTCATTCCAAGAATCTTTTCCACTACTCAGTATATTAGGATATCGCTACCAAAATGAGAGAGACCAATTAAAAGTCAGTTGGTTTTACGACTCGATTTTGTGTTGCTTACTGTAGTCCAAAGTTCTGGTCACTTAGTCTCGTACCCTCGTGTTATCAGTCCAGGTGTTTTAAAGCCAGGAAAATCGACAGTTGGTCTAGCTGCGATGATTTCTGGCTCTAGCTTTGTACCTTTAAGTGGCTGTTCCTTAGCTTCACCCAGGCGACACGCGTAGGTTAAGGAATGGTATGTACGAGAACAGCAGGTGGCAGTATGTGCTTCTCCGCTGTGAGATTCTGCCCTAGACTGCGTACTCCCTCGCGGAACACAGCTCCTCTGTGTTGTTGAGTAGCAGCCACGTAAGGAAACCAGACGTCAAACTGCACAACACGATGCGTATCGTAAGTGGATGCATCAAAAATACACCCCTGCAATGGTTACCAGTGCTGAGCCACATTGTCCCATTCCCGCTACGCAGAAATGGCTTCTTGGTCTGTTAACTTAAGAGCATTTAAAGTGACGCAGAACTGGCAGTGCATGAGAACATTTCTCATTTATCGCTGAGAAAGTTGAGGTCCAGGTAGCTGCAATAAGTCTTAGCGGAGCAGTTACTAGACACAGACCTCAACATCATGGTATAGTGGCGTACAGACTGGGTCGCCGACAACTTGACGATTGACTGGCCCAGCTCCGACCATACACAAATTACACCGACTGGCTTCGAACTTCCCCGCAGAGAGTGGAAAGCTCTTAACAGGTTTCGAGCACCACATGGAGACTGCCAGAACTTTCTTTACAAATGGAGAAATTACTCAAGCCCTCAGTGTGACTGGTGCTCTATGTCAGACAAATGGCTGTATTGTGAGTGGCTGCAACATCAGAGCGTACCCAGAACCAAAACAGATCTGTACGAAGTGAAGGATGCTGCAGTTTCCTGGCGGGATGGCTTAGATATTAATACACTCCTGGAAATTGCAATAAGAACACCGTGAATTCATTGTCCCAGGAAGGGGAAACTTTATTGACACATTCCTGGGGTCAGATACATCACATGATCACACTGACAGAACCACAGGCACATAGACACAGGCAACAGAGCGTGCACAATGTCGGCACTAGTACAGTGTATATCCACCTTTCGCAGCAATGCAGGCTGCTATTCCCCCATGGACACGATCGTAGAGATGCTGGATGTAGTCCTGTGGAACGGCTTGCCATGCCATTTCCACCTGGCGCCTCAGTTGGACCAGCGTTCGTGCTGGACGTGCAGACCGCGTGAGACGACGCTTCATCCAGTCCCAAACATGCTCAATGGGGGACAGATCCGGACATCTTGCTGGCCAGGGTAGTTGACTTACACCTTCTAGAGCACGTTGGGTGGCACGGGATACATGCGGACGTGCATTGTCCTGTTGGAACAGCAAGTTCCCTTGCCGGTCTAGGAATGGTAGAACGATGGGTTCGACGACGGTTTGGATGTACCGTGCACTATTCAGTGTCCCCTCGACGATCACCAGTGGTGTACGGCCAGTGTAGGAGATCGCTCCCCACACCATGATGCCGGGTGTTGGCCCTGTGTGCCTCGGTCGTATGCAGTCCTGATTGTGGCGCTCACCTGCACGGCGCCAAACACGCATACGACCATCATTGGCACCAAGGCAGAAGCGACTCTCATCGCTGAAGACGACACGTCTCCATTCGTCCCTCCATTCACGCCTGTCGCGACACCACTGGAGGCGGGCTGCACGATGTTGGGGCGTGAGCGGAAGACGGCCTAACGGTGTGCGGGACCGTAGCCCAGCTTCATGGAGACGGTTGCGAATGGTCCTCGCCGATACCCCAGGAGCAACAGTGTCCCTAATTTGCTGGGAAGTGGCGGTGCGGTCCCCTACGGCACTGCGTAGGGACCTACGGTCTTGGCGTGCATCCGTGCATCGCTACGGTCCGGTCCCAGGTCGACGGGCACGTGCACCTTCCGCCGACCACTGGCGACAACATCGATGTACTGTGGAGACCTCACGCCTCACGTGTTGAGCAATTCGGCGGTACGTCCACCCGGCCTCCCGCATGCCCACTATACGCCCTCGCTCAAAGTCCGTCAACTGCACATACGGTTCACGTCCACGCTGTCGCGGCATGCTACCAGTGTTAAAGACTGCGATGGAGCTCCGTATGCCACGGCAAACTGGCTGACACTGACGGCGGCGGTGCACAAATGCTGCGCAGCTAGCGCCATTCGACGGCCAACACCGCGGTTCCTGGTGTGTCCGCTGTGCCGTGCGTGTGATCATTTCTTGTACAGCCCTCTCGCAGTGTCCGGAGCAAGTATGGTGGGTCTGACACACCGGTGTCAATGTGTTCTTTTTTCCATTTCCAGGAGTGTATATAACGACACTGATATAACCGATCGCGGAATTGGGAGGCAAACACTGTCGTTTACTAGTGGCAAGGCGTCATGAGCAGATGAGATAGCTGTAAGATTCTGCAAAGATTAAGTTAAAGAACTGGCTCCCCTTCTAGCAGCAATTTATCGTACTCTTAGATCGCCGGAACAACGAAGGTTATCTAGCGAGTGAAAAAAAAGCATAGATTATTCCCACTTTGAAGAAGGGTCGTAGGACAGATGCACACTATTATAGAACTATTTAGTTGGCGTCAATCTGTTGTAGAATTGTGGAATATGTTTTATGCTCATGGTTTATGACGTTTTCGGACAATAAAAATTATAAAAGTGAATATGGATTTCGCAAACAGAAATCTCTTCCATGAGATCCATAGAGCAATAGACGTCGTCGCTCAGGTTAATACCATGTTCCACGACTTCGGGAAGGTTTTTGGCAGTGTCACGCACTATCATTTACCGAAAAAAGAACGAACGTATGGAGTATCTAACCAGATTTGCGACTGGAAAATTGGATATGTATGGTACGTTCTATAGGACCAAACTGCTGAGATCATCGGTCCCCAAACTTACACACTACTTAATCTAGCTTAAACTAACTTACGCTAACGACAACACACACATCCATGCCAGAGGGAGGACTCGAACCTCCGCCGGGGGGAGCCGCGCGAACCGTGACAAGGCCCTTAGATCGCACGGCTACTCCGCGCGACTTTGCGACTGAATTGAAGACTTGCTTGTGGACAGAACTCGACACATCGCTATTAATGGAACAAAATCGACAAATGTAAAAATAATTTCCGGATTAACCGAAAGAAGTTTGACAAGACCGTTATAGTTTACAATGTATATAAATGATCTAATAGAAAGTGTCGAACGTTCTTTAAGACTGTTCACAGATAATGCGATTGTCTATAAGAAAGTGGTAACGCCAGAAGACAGTAACGAAAAAAAAGAACGACCTGCATAGGACTGATGGATGGCGCAGGCTCTGGCAGTTGACCCTGAACATAGATAAATGTAACATATTGCGCATACATAAGAAAAGAAAGCCAGTGGTTTACAACTACACTTTTAATGCTAAACTACAGGGAGCAGTATCTACCATAAAATATCTAGGAGTAACTATCCACAGCGACCTTAAGGGAAATGACAACAAGAACAAATAGTAAGAAAATCAGATGTCAGACTGAGATTCATAGGGAGAATCTTATCCTCGAAGGAAGTGGCTTATGTGGAGCTTGTGCGAGCGATTCTTGATGATGATGATGATGTAGTTTGGTTTGTGGGGGGTCAACTGCGCTGTTTTCAGCGGCCGTACAAATTCCCAACCTTTGCCCTGTCCAATATCGCCACTTTCATGAGTGGTGATGAAATGATGAGGACAACACAAACACCCAGTCATCTCGAGGCAGGTGAAATCCCTGACCCCGGCGGGAATCGAACCTGGGACCCCGTGCTCGGGAAGCGAGAACGCGATCGCGAGACCACAAGCTGCGGACTGAGATTCTTGAGTATTGTTCATCAATATGGGATCCTTATCAGACAGGCCTGATAGAAGAGGTAGAGAAGATCCAACGAAGAGCGCGCGTTTCATCACAGGACCGCTTTGTCGGCTGGCTCTGAGCACTATGGGACTTAACTTCTGAGGTCACCAATCCCCTAGAACTTAGAACTACTTAAACCTAACTAACCTATCACACACATCCACGCCCGAGGCAGGATTCGAACCTGCGACCGTAGCGGTCACGCGGTTCCAGACTGTAGCGCCTAGAACCGCTCGGCCACCCTGGCCGGCCGTTTTGTCGGGACGAGAGCGTTACCGACATTTTATCAAACTCCATTGACAGACGCTCTAAGAGACGCGTTGTGCATCACAGTGAGATTTACTAATGAAAATTTGAGAAAGCACCTCCTCCCGCGTACATCTCACGTAATGACCAAGGCGAGAAATACGAGAAATTAGAGCCGATAGAGAGCATTGCCAACAATCACTGTTCCTACGCCCCATTCGCTTGTGAAAAAAGGGAGAGGACATCAGTTAGTGGTATGTTAAGTACCCTCAGTCACCCATCACGAGTTGGCTTGCGGAGATTGATGTAGATGTAGATTACACATGCTGCCCATGTTCCTCAATCCACTCAACTTCATTTGTATAAATTTAGTACCCTTTTCATTGTTTTTTATTACTTATCTTATTGTTCATTTTAATGTTCTTTTTATAGCTAACTTTAATGTTCATTAACTGCTTATCTTAATTCACACTTTATTGGTCTTCTTATTGGCTCTTGTGACAGCCTATTTTTACTGGTCATAGTCTATTGCATCACACACGTTGCTGTTAATTTCACTGGATATTTCATATTTGTCTTACAAGTAATGTACAGAAAACTCGATGTACTTATTTTCTTAGCCCCTCAGGTTATATAATGTAAACGTCCAATATACCATATACGTACAAGTGTTTGTGCCAAACGATAAAGAAATAAAATAAAATCTTGTATCAAGCAGCAGATGATTTCTGATTGAGTGACATTAGTGTGCGATGCAAAAGGGGTTAGACAGACAGAGAGGTCACCTCTTTTTCTGCAGCGGCTGGACTCCGGCGGCGAGCAGCGCCTTGTACTGTTCGGAGCGGACGAAGCGCGGGTAGCAGTCCTTCTTGAGCAGCAGCGTGTACACGTGCTCCGCCGCGGAGTCGAAAGTGAAGCGCGTGGGCGTTCGCAGCTCCTGGTGCACCTTCTCCATCGTCTTGCCGTCGATGTTGATCTCGCATGGCGCCCCCGGGGCCAGGAACTCGCTGAAATGTACAGCAAGTCTGGTTCGGCACACATCGATGAAGCGTTTTCGCTGTACGTTTGTGTATGTGTGTGTGTGTGTGTGTGTGTGTGTGTGTGTGTGTGTGTGTGTGTGTGTGTGTGTCTTGACAAGCCTGAGTTGTACACACGTACACCATTTGGACAATGCTGATTAATTTATCGCGTGCAAAGTATTTTACTGATAAACAAAAAGAAAGAAATGTTAGAGTATTTGTCAGCCTGAATGCTCTCTCAAGTAATACAATACTGGTGGGGAGTATACTATATTGCAACAGAAATTTCCATCCCCTCTGTTTAAAAAGCTATCTCATATCTCCGAGTGCGTAAGCTTATCCAAGGTCAGGAAAAATTATGAATGAAATATGCTTTTCACATCACAGTATTGCAATTTTTAGCGGGGTTTCCATATGTCATATATTAGTTTAACATTGTTTCGATTTCTGCTGGTGATCTTATCTGTGACGCAGCAAATACAGTCGTAAACTCTATTGAAAACTGGAAATTAAGGTCTACAGTCGCAAATATATTACTCAGGTAAATGAAAGGGTACCCCACCACATACGTTCTAAACTGCATGGTGGTGGGAAGATATACAATCAATGGAAAGGTACTGACTTAAAAAGGACGCATAAACCTTAATCGTGTAATCCGGGACACTTTGGTGTAGCTAACTCATTTACGAAGAGAAGAAAGTTTGTAACACAGACAGATTCTGTAAGATGAAGATAATGACGCTCGTAACATCCCCCCTTACCTCCTTTCATATTAATTTTCGGCAGTGGAAATTGTTAACATAAAGACCGCTCTTAGAGCCAAATAGACTGCAGAAAAAAATAAAGCGTTACTAATTTGAAAAAGCGTCACTTTTCCCTATTGCAACGCGGAGGTGTGAAATATGACTCAAAAGTGCCTAAAAACGTCTTCTGTAATAATGCAAAAGCGTGGTACCGTGCGGCGTTATCCTCGGATTGGGCGACACTTCAAACAACAAGATGTTCACATACGCGAAAAAGAAGGTCAGAGCTTAGAAGTTCATGGCAGATTTAAGATGAGTTAATGACGTCATATTCGCACCAAATTTCACCATTGTTCTGCACAACGCCAACGTGGACGGTTAAGTGATAGGAAGGTCGTCACACTCGCTGTTACCCACATCTCACCCCTACTTTTGAAGCCTCAGGGAGTGGCATAAAGGGCGTCTGTGAAACCACCTCTTCACTTGGAGCGTTATCTTACACATATTTCGCCGTCTAAAACGACAGTTTACAGTGCAATGTTCAACAGAGCGAAATTATTGACAATCTTTGACACTACTGAGAGTCTCTGTACGATTCAATCCTTCTCTAAGTACATTATGGGGTTGCAACTAAGTCCAATGTGAGGGAGAGTAGCATGGCCGCAATTTTGCTCTATTATAGAATATGGAAACAGTAGATACCGTTAAAAACCATGCGACGAAGTTTAAATGTGATCCGAAGCAGGAAAGGGTGTTTACGCTTTTTCAGTCCTCCTGTGGCATGATACTTGGCGGGAGGGGGTGGGGTGGGGGGGCGGATGCGACATCGTGAATCAAATGGCAAAGTGTCAGTCTAATACCCGCCCTCCTCCCTATTTCAGCAACACCCTCTGTGCCAACGGCATACCTTTGTTGACGACTTTGAAAAGATAACTGTACATAGATAACCCCCTTGACCGACTGCAGACAGACAGCCCCTTCAACACCCCTCAGATCCCGCACGCCTGCAAGCAAGCATTAGAGCAGCATTTGAGCGTCACTAAGCAGACAAGAAATGGTCAGTCTTCCTGCTCCACTGAGTCTGCTACAATTTTTAGTACGTACTTTACCTGAAGTTAAGATCATTTCTGCTCATTATTTCACCGCATAATCTAAACTAAAATTTAATGCGCTTCTTACGTCTCCTGTTTTCTCCATGAAAAAGTTTTAGACGCAAATTGTGAATAATATCAGTTGGGCTTAATGTCTTTTGGTTTGCTTTTCCAATCAACGTTACAAAATTATTTTGCCTTGCACCATTAAAATATACTGGTAATACAGGTCGTGTCAAGTTGCTCTTGATTCTCATCGTATCAACACCAGGTTATCAAGTATATCGACTATACACCCTACGAACCCTTATTCTTATTGTAATTATGGAAGAAAGCAGTACGCAACACGCTACAGTTATTTCCTCCACTTTCCGTGTCCAAATCTTGGGCTGAAATATGTTACAAATGTTGTAGGAATGTTTCTCAGGTGAGATGTTGGATGACATTGTGAAATTTTTACAATATTTCATCGGCAGAACTGATGGACATCTTCAGATGCGACGAACACACAGCTCAGCCAAGACTAAAGCCTCCTATTTGTGTCAAACTAAGTAAGAAACGCACAGGCGTGAAGGTGAGAAATTCGATGACCAACAACCAAGATTTTCCAGTCGGTAGCAGCAGGGACAGCTATGCCCCCTGTAGGACAATGAACCAAGGACTTCACCGCAAGCGCATTCTCTGCCGTTCCTACTGTGGTGCTGCTTTTAGCCGTGCCAGCGCCTTCTCTCTGGAGCCGCATGCCGAAATACGCCTCTGCAATGGCGTGTGACCATCCTCGCCGACGTCATCTGAATATTAAAGTTGCCAAGGAAGTGTAATCCGTTGGAAGACCAATAGTTTCCTTTGTGATCGCTGTGACTCAAATATTTGCAGCGGTGGATTCAAGACGTGTTTATTGGAATCCATATCTCTGTTACAAGATTCGTCGAGCTCCGAATTTTCACCACTGCTTTAATTATGCTGTCACAGTGCGAAGAAGTCGACGACAGAATTTTAATACCTTTTGTGGTGTCACCGCCAGACACCACACTTGCTAGGTGGTAGCCTTTAAATCGGCCGCGGTCCGGTAGTATACGTCGGACCCGCGTGTCGCCACTATCAGTGATTGCAGACCGAGCGCCGCCACACGGCAGGCTAGACAGACTTCCTAGCACTCGACCCAGTTGTACAGCAGACTTTGCTAGCGATGGTTCACTGACAAATTACGCTCTCATTTGCCGAGACGATTGTTAGCATAGCCTTCAGCTACGTCATTTGCTACGACCTAGCAAGGCGCCATTATCATTTGCTATTTATCTTGTGATGCATGTACCGTCAGACCGATGTTCACCAATTATGGATTAAAGTTAAGTATTCCAACAGATACGTACTATTTTTGCTAGTCTCATATCACTGACCTGTTCCAGACCTCACGCCAGCCTGCGTGAGCTTAAACGCGTGCCTTTCGGCTACCCGTCACTGTGGATTGGCTGTCTTGCCAGTCCACAACACCTTTGTGTTCCATAGCTCGGCCACCACAGATTTCTCTCGTTGGTCCAGTCGTGTGTGTCGATCATTTGCAGCCTTTGTCCTACACGACGCAACAAGTTTGTTCGATGTATGACTTTCCGCAGCTACGAGGAATCGTATAGATACCGGATCTTCTCAACCAACATTGTCCTTCATCGAGCCTTGAAGAGATACAAATTTCCTTGGCGAACGGAAGTCGCATTTAACTTTATGTTTCTTCAGCAATCTTCCTCTTCTGGAGGAAACACCGCCGACCTGTGGCAAACGATCATTCCTCTTTGTTCTACACTTTCATTTACCGTCGCAGATTTTTTGACGTCGCAGATTTTTTGACATGCTCCAAGTGTAAGGAAGGACGAATCTCCCGTCCGGGATATCCACTTTGCTGGGTACAGTACGAAGGTGGCGAAGCTCACTGAGTAAGTTCGTCCTCTGTGGACCAACGGCAGAAGCACGCTACGGTTGCGAAGGATAGTGATGGTCTGTAACTATAAATTTGTGTGCGTTGGTTTATGCCTTTCGAAATACAGCGAGACTCAAGAGACCACCCTGATTTCTTTGCAGCAACGCGTCCAGGAAATGTAGTTCGCCGTTTTTCTCAATGTCCATTCTCAGTTTCATGTTAGAATGAAGAAAACTTAGCCATTGTAGAAATACGTCCAGCGATGCAGTGCAGTGTGGCCAGATTCCTAAGGTGTCATCCACCTGTCGCCAAAAGCATGTGCCGACTGGAGTGCTCTCTCTTTGAAATCTTCCACAAAAAGATTAGTCATAATGGGTCACAAGGGACTATGATTTGCAGCCCACAGTAATAACTGCCAGCTTTGCGCTTCCGCTGAGGTCCTTAGTTCCCCGTCCGACAGATGGCGTATCTGTACTTCCCGTTACTGTTCAGATGATCTTCGCCACTGTCCACCGACTTTGGCTTCTTCACACCTGTATACTTCCCACTTAGAATTAGGCTAGCATAAAAGAAGGCTTTTAGTCATATATTAGCAGTGGTTCCATAACACCTAAAGATGTCCTTTAGACGCACTGATGCATTGTTGCTTGCGCAGTTCACAATGACATCCGACACCCTCAAGCAACCAACTTGTTAAAAATATTTCTAATGACGATATCACTGCTTAGAAATAATTGGCCTAGATAAATTAGAATTGCATGACGTCACATCAGAAGATAATAATAACAAATTTTTATCCGAAATTTATTTACCAAACAGACATTTAATATCGTGGGCTGCTGACAATTTGACAATAAAACTTACTCAAATATCTCCTTTACTTTGCGATGAATCTGTGATTGCGCGCTCCTCCTTAGGTCGTTGACGGCCATCCAGAACCGGATATTCTCGTGGCTGTATTCCTTGCGCAAATAGTTGGTAAACTCCTGTAAACCTGAGAAACAGTGCAGTGTCAAATTAATGTAGTTCGGCAGATTACATAGCAAGGTAATGCTGATAATAAAGGGAACAGCAGCTTTCAAACAAACAAATTTTCTATTCTTGAATATGTACTTATATGTATTAGGATACGAGTTCTGAGGTTTCCACAAAATAGTGACCACCTGTTCAGCAACACGTTGGTTCACCTTTGGAACACAATACAGTAGCGATTCTGCGTTTCATGGATTAGAGAAGTCATTTGTCGCTTTCTGGAGGTATGTGACACCAGATCTACGCATAGCTCACGCAATTCTCTTAAACCACAGACTGATGGTTTGCGGGCAAGGAGCTGGCGCCCGATATCGTCCTAGGCGTGTTCTACCGAGTTCAGATCAGGCGAACTCGATGGCTACGACATCAACATTTCACTTATCGTGCTCCTGAAACCGCTGTAGCACAATCCTGGCCCTGTGACAAAGACAGTTATCTCGCTGGAAGTTGCCACAGCGATTGAAAGAGAAGACGAGCATGTAGGGATACACGTGGTCCGCAGTAATGTACACGTAGTCCACAACTGCCGCGGCGCCAGCGAGTACTACCACAGATGACATGGACGCCCAGTTGAATTTACTCCATTGCATAATATTGCTCTCACCGGCCGGCTTCCGCGGCCTTGCGCACGAATTGAACAACATCCTCTTGGATGACTTCCATTGATCCACGATACAATCTCAATTATTCCATTACCCAACGCCGTTTGCGAGATGCTCCTTCCCAGGCGCCGGGCCTGACAAAGACGCTTGGTAAGTGGATTTCCCCATTTATTGCTCGTATCGGTGCTGGAATGATACTCCAACGTCTTGGTGTCTGTTTCTTAGAAGCACCTCAGAGCTTTGCCAGTCAGCCTTCTAGTATAGGATGTATGCCTGTTGGGTGTAATCTGGTATAGCCTAATTTGTCATCGAGAAGTACAGGCAGAACACAGGAGTCCGTTGTATGGAGCATCATCATGACTTTTGTGCGTATGATACGGAATAAGTAGTGATTTTACACTAGTGGGACACGATATCCGCATAAACTGCCAGTTTAAATCACAGTTGCAGGTCTTCGCCCACAATGAATGTAATGAATTGAAGCATAACGGTTTTAAAATATAACTCAGTTTATTTACCTATTTACGTGATGCTCAACGGACCGAACTGTCTTGTAAAACTACGATGCGTAATACAGTGAATTCCTGTGTTCTATATCTGTATCTACATCTACATACATACTCACCAATCCACCATACGGTGCGTGGCGGAGGGTACCTCGTACCTCAACTAGCATCTTCTCTCCCTGTTCCACTCCCAAACAGAACGAGGGAAAAATGACTGCCTATATGCCTCTGTACGAGGCCTAATCTCTCATATCTTATCTTTGTGGTCTTTCCGCGAAATGTAAGTTGGCGGCAGTAAAACTGTATTGCAGTCCGCCTCAAATGCTGGTTCTCTAAGTTTCCTCAGTAGCGATTCACGAAAAGAACGCCTCCTTTCCTCTAGAGACTCCCACCCGAGTTCCTGAAGCATTTCCGTAACACTCGCATGATGATCAAACCTACCAGTAACATATCTAGCAGCCCGCCTCCGAATTGCTTCTATGTCCTCTCTCAATCCGACCTGATAGGGATCCCAAACGCTCGAGCAGTAGTCAAGAACAGGTCGTATTAGTGTTTTATAAGCGGTCTCCTTTACAGATGAACCACATCTTCCCAAAATTATACCAACGAACCGAAGACGACCATCCGCCTTCCCCACAACGGCCATTACATGCTTGTCCCACTTCATACCGCTCTGCAATGTTACGCCCAAATATTTAATCGACGTGACTGTGTCAAGCGCTACACTACTAATGAAGTATTCAAACATTACGGGATTCTTTTTCCTATTCGTCTGCATTAATTTACATTTATCTATATTTAGAGTTAACTGCCATTCTTTACACCAATCACAAATCCTGTCCAAGTCATCTTGTATCCTTCTACAGTCACTCAACGACAACACCTTCCCGTACACCATAGCATGATCAGCAAACAGCCGCACATTGCTATCCACCCTATCCAAAAGATCATTTATGTACATAGAAAACAACAGCGGACCTACCACACTTCCCTGGGGCACTCCAGATGATACCCTCACCTCCGATGAACACTCACCATCGAGGACAACGTACTGGGTTCTATTACTTAAGAAGTCTTCGAGCCACTCACATACTTGGGAACCAATCCCATATGCTCGTACCTTAGTTAGGAGTCTGCAGTGAGGCACCGAGTCAAACGCTTTCCGGAAGTCAAGGAATATGGCATCCGTCTGATACCCTTCATCCATGGTTCGCAAGATATCATCTGAAAAAAAGGGCGAGTTGCGTTTCGCAGGAGCGATGCTTTCTAAAGCCGTGCTGATGCATGGACAGCAACTTCTCTGTCTCAAGGAAATTCATTATATTCGAACTGAGAATATGTTCGACTATCCTGCAACAAACCGATGTTAATGATATTGGTCTGTAATTTTGAGGATCCGTCCTTCTACCCTTCTTATATACAGGCGTCACCTGCGCTTTTTTCCAGTCGCTCGGGACTTTATGTTGCGCAGGAGATTCGCGATAAATCTGGAAGTAAGGAGCCAATGCAGTAGAGTACTCTCTGTAAAACCGAATTGGAATCCCATCAGAACCTGGCGATTTATTTATTTTCAACCCATTAAGCTGCTTCACAACCCCAGGGATGTCTATCACTATGTCCTTCGTACGGGAATCTGTACGAGACTCAAACGGCGGTATGTTTGTACGATCCTCCTGCGTGATAGATTTCTCAAATGGTAAATTTAAAATTTTAGCTTTCGTTTTACTGTCTTCCGTTGCCAGGCCAGACTGATCAGTGAGTGACTGGATGGAAGCCTTCGACCCGCTTACCGATTTTACGTAAGACCAGAATTGCCTTGGGTTTTCAGCAAGATCTTTTGCTAAGGTATGACGGTGGTAGTGGTTGAATGCTTCGCTCATCGCTCTTTTTACAGCAGCACGAATCTCTACTAACTTTTTCCTGTCCTCATTCTCCCGATCTTTAATGTACCGCGAGTGCAACTGCCTTTGCTTCCTGAGCATTCTCCGAATTGCGCTGTTAAACCACCGTGGGTCTTTCCCGTCAGCAACCCACTTTTTCGGCACATGATTGTACATGTACATGTCAACGAATCGTCCGCCATTGTTATGTTGGTAAAATTTGTCCACCTGATTATTCTTTAAGATTGAAACTAGTTGAAAACAATAAAAATTAACAAAACAATAGCTTTTAGCTGTTCCGCGATGTCATTTGCTTATCAACTGGGTCAACCATAGACAAAGATCATTGATTGTCTGTAAAATTAGGTTTATCTATTTAAATTAATAAGGAGTGATTTATATGTGTGTTCTTTCGGTTATGTCCGAAAAAACAGACACCACATACTTAAAAATATATGCACCTAGCCGGCAAATTTGACCTTCAGTGCTGGATGCACTTTTTGTTCGATCTCTTTTGGGAATCAGTTGAGGCTGCGAGCAATAAGGACAATGGACATGCGGATACTACGTATGTAGCGTGCGACACATGGGAATTTATATTTGACGCGAGGCTTGCTCAGATAGCTGAAGGGGTTATGCTAAGCGCTTGCGATAAGCGGCAAATCTTGATTTGAGTTCCCGTCCGCCACAAATTTTTACTTGTCGCCATTTGATTAATTTCAGTGCTCGATAGTTGCTAATGTCGCAATTTCTGTTTCGTAAAGTCAATGGGCTCCAACGAAAACCTAAGAAAAAAATAATAAAACGAGACGAATCGTTATTACATCGTTCTCATTATCGAAGAATCTCTCCTGTTACCATAATTTCTCGAGAAAACTAATGAAGAAATCTAATCCTTCACAGTCGAAGAAATTGTCAAGGTAAATTCTACCAGCACCATCGGTACTGAAGGAGTTGCCCCAGAAAATTCTTAGACACAAAATGCGAAGGATGAAATCTCAAGGTACAAAATCTGGAGGTATAAAAGATGTGAATATCTGATTTCGTCGTATTAGTGCCATGTGGATATTGCATTATTATGTTGCAGCAGTAATAATATCTGCATGTTTTCTGCAGTTTTGGGCACAATGCAAACAAACTGATGGTTATATTTAGATTCATGGGAAGTAGTTTTAATATCTACATAGTCTTCTACGACTCCTAAGACAGTGGAATGTTGCTTCTCCCTTCCTTAAGTCTGAGGTTTTTATGTTAACGTAAAGACAGTTTTTCATCTCCACAGGAAAAGCTATGGATAGTAACGAAATATGTTGCTTACGAGGTACTTGGCGATCGACGAGCAGAGACGAATAACAGGTAGACAACTTATGTCTTATCTTTTCCCATTATCTCTTTGGGTGGCCAAAGAATGGATTTTATAGGTCTATTCGCAAAGCAAATCTTTCAAGATGGTTGAAAGGCAAAAATACAGCGCATTTGCTGACTCTCGGGATGACCGTCGAGGACAGTTATGGATTATGTTATTGAGATGGTCCTGTAAGCAGATGGTGTAGTTAGATCTATAGAATCACTCACGTCAAAGTGAATGTCTTTGAAACGGTAGCATAATTTTTCTTGCTCTACATTGTACATTCAGAAACGTTTAGTTTCTTCCATTACCTGTGCTCCTTCGTTTATCTAAAATGTCGGATGTTTTATTTTCCACTCGATACTGAATATTTCTTAACTGATTAAAAGAGAGGCGTACTTACAAGTATAATACTTCAGATAACGGCTACAAAGAACAAACAATAAAGTAAACAATGCATTGTCTACGAACTCTTACGGTAATGAAATAAAGAGCTACAAATGTGCGACCTAAACTTAGGGGGCTTTCCCCAAAACGGCAAGTACCTATGTTTCAGTAGGGTAAAGAGGGTCCTATGTGATATAATTTAGCTAGGTATCCCGCAGGTCTTGACACTTTCACATGAGGCGCAGTGTAGGTACGTTGAGACTGTAGTTCATGATTTATCATAATGAAAGAACACAGATGAAGGACTTTTACTAGTAAGTTTCACCTAAATTATATAAAACATAGTCTACAAGTGATAAAGATATTGAAACACTGAGATGTCTCACATAATGGGTGAGTGAGTGAGTACTCACCTGTTGGGTCGGAGACGAGTTCTTCCATGGATAACGCCCAGCGCTTCACTCTCTTCTCTGTTGGAACTTCGACTCTGGGTAGCAGAAATGAGACAAGAAAGATTAGAAAGTATTATGACACATCAAATGCAGGCTTTAAGTAGTTAGCACCCTATTTCGAAACAACAAGCTTCGAACTCGCTTTAGTCGTTGTATATAAATTGAGTATTTAACTAGATTGCTTCAAGACTACCTGATTGAAATATTAACAAGTTGAAAACAAATTCCACAATAGTTTATCGCGAAGGCTTGTAAAAGTTTTGAAAGGAACGATTTGATGACTTCTTGTTCCTCTCAAAGACAGCCAACACTTGGAAAGACAGGGAAAGATTTTTTTCTTTTTTTAAAAAAAGTTGTTAACTGTTGCACAATAAAATGATGTACTACAATGTTATGGCAGCAGGTTAAACATAGTTAGATTACGATTTGCACAATGTATAAATCTTTTGAGATTCAAATATCTGTTGGATGCAGGCAGACTTACGTTACACTAATCATACGTTAATGTACTATCATGTCATGTATTACTTACAAGCAACTGCTATGTCTAAGACAGAGTGCTGCTGTTCTCACGGCAAATGAAATTAACAGTGTCCGGGCACCTATTACTGGACATTAACGTGGGTTGTGTCCACCCTTCGCCTTAGCTTGAACTCTGCAGGGGACACTTGCAATGGGATATCTGAATGTCTGTGGAGAAATGGTATTCCAGCTGAAACCAGAGGAGGTCCGGAGCGATGTCGACTTTTTAGGTCACACCCAGAGATATTTCGTTGGATCTAGGTCAGAACACTGAGGAGGCAAGTCCATTTCTGGACTGTAATTCTCCACAAACCATTACCTCATAGATGCTACTTCATGACTGAGTGAGTTGTCACGCTGATACAATTATCGTCTCTGATGTACGCAGTGCTGCAAAATGTTTTCGTATCATTGCATATTTAGTGATTTCTTAATCCTAACAGGGGGACACACCCCATACTGTAACACCAGCTCCTCCGTACTTCACTGTTAGCACACTGCACATGATGACAGGTAATACACTACAGGAATTCGTCAAAACCAAGCCCTTCCATCGGATTGTCGCAGGGTATAGTGTGAATCAACACTCCAAATCATTCGTTTCATGCGATATTTTGCAGTCTACTTGGGAATAGTCCACGTTCAAGGCACTGATCCCTCCTGACCGACCCATTTTGCTGCTGCAGTTCTGTCAATTCTGCATTACAAAAGGGGCGTCCGAATACTTTTGATTAGATAGTGTAGTTTAGTGTGTCTAGTGAATAATCAGATGTTATCATATTTGTGCTCACCTTTGACATGAGAGCCAATCGCGGGACAGGGAGTATACGCAATGAAAACGCTTGGGTTCATGATGTACTGTACTCTCCGTTTTAAAGGCTTTGTAGGTTGTGAGATTTTCACGTGCCGCTATATCGTTGACATAAGTGACTACCCCAATTAAGGGATAACCACTTGTCGATAGTCAATTGCTATTGGAAAACGTGTCGATGACAGCGATTGGTCATCGACTATCGCAGAATGTAATAGCAGACAGGCAGGCAAGTTACTTGCCAACTCAGGAATTAACAACAGCAATATGTGAGTAGCTCTCGTTCCCATTACAGTATCTAGAGAATCAGAGGGAACAGAGATCAGAATGGGTGCAAGAACACTACCGTTGCATGCTCGACGCCTGAGAAGTGGGCGCCTGGGCTTCTGCGTCACGATATACGTTGGCACTCTACAGTGGCGAGGTATGAGCGTGTTTAAAACTACGTGAAACGATGGCTCGTAGTAATACCCCGTTGAGGCAGGCGGTGGAGGTATTCTCGTGTGAGGGAAAGAATTAAAGTTGTATGACATTGTTGGCTGGGAAACCCCAAGAGTAGTTCAGCAGCCTTGTCTGTACGAGTTTCCTTCCTTCGCACCCTTACGGTGTGTGAGATTCGTTTATCAAGTTCAGTTTATGGTATATGACTAGAAATAATACGTGTGTTAGCTGTGAATAAAAAGTGTTAATTCGTTTCCAATTCATCATGCCAGGTCGTATTCCAAGTACAAAGACACACCGAATCACAAAACATTTCCACTATACATATATATTCTCCACAGCTGTTAGATTATACAGTAGTTTGTTTCGACAAAAGGACATAAGTGAAAAATTTGAAAGAAATGACATTTCCAATTTTTCCTTCTGTTACGTTTTGAAGTCTACAGAAACTGTAGAGGATGGATTTCACGATGTTCTAATTTTCATTACAGAACGTCATAACTTAAAGTGCCAAAGGACCTCCTCACAACACAGCTTATTTTGGAGTAGTTTCGCTTAGTGCTTTTAGAGTGACTGTGTACATGTGTCTAGCACCAGTGACACTATTTCACTCCCTCACTGGAATCTGGCTGCGGTACATTGCTGCTCTTCAGTCGACAACATTAATTTACAAAATTTACAAGCACAGGTTTCTACAAAATTTAAAAACTGTGAAATATGTACAGGCTTCTACTATTATTAAAACTAACGATTCTACATTGAAAATTTAAGTAAAATTTTATTGTCTTTTAAAATACAGAGACTTGACAACGGTGCTTATAAAGCAACTGGCTAGGCGCGAGTAGGACTCGCGTATTGAGGGTTCCGTACAAACTCAGTTATGCGTGTGAAAAGTTCAGCCACCGCGGGAATCGAGAATCTCGACGAGTTTTGGCTGTTACCAACATCGATAGCACAATATCTGTTAGGGGTAAATTTGGAGTGGGAAAACAAATGACAAAATAAATATTTTTGTGTGATATACGGTGGTTATGCGGAAAGTACGGAACGATCGGTCGCAAATGGAAAATACAGTGAACATCTGATGAAGCTTTGCACAGATGCGTTGGGCACTGTGTCTAGTATGCCCGTCGATTGCATCATGTCGCTCTTTTCAGTTCTAAGCTCACTGGGAGAACGGAAAGATGGCTAGAAATTAGCGTCTCCCGCCAAGTATGAGGACCTGGCGAACGATTTCGCCTGAAGCTATGCAATCCACATTACATTACTGTCATGCGGTTCGTTCTACACTACAATTCTCTGCCGCACTCTGCAGGGGCAATGACGATACTCCTGCTGCATTTTCCGTGGGAAGTCAAATGAACCGCTGGCTATGAAAACAATATTTTGACATAGCCAACGAGCTGCAGTCCAGAGTAGAAAATTGTTGAAAAGCACTGGCAGCTGTCTTCTATAACGAGGGAATTAAAAAGTTGGTACACTGCTACGACAGATGTTTAAGTCTGGGCGGTGACTGTGTAGAGAAGTAGCTGGAAGGTGTAGATAAACGTTGAAAACAAAACAATTTTGATTTCCACTGTGGTTTCGATTACGCGACCTATCGTTGCTTACTTTCCGAATAGCCCTCGTATTTGCAGATTAACATATTCTGATTTTCACCTTCACTTGTGTTAAGGAACCATGATTCCCGGTAAATTTCATGATTATAGGTCAATAACGGGAAATAACGTGTAATTTCTAATTAGTGATTTTGCGAGTATCAAAATTAGTGACAACTACTCGTATTTTTTGATTGCATTGACTTAGAACCTCCAACTTGTTACATCGCCAATGGACCGCGGACCATATTATGTAACGTAAATTTCAATTTGATATGTCTGCCGCTCCTGAGAAAAAGGGGTTTTAAATTTCGGACAGAGAGACGAAAACAAAATGATCTCACGAGGATTCCATTTTTACCGACTGAGGTACGTAAGCCTAAAAAGGAACACTTGATTTTTCTGGATCGAGTTACAGTACGTGAGTTGTAGTACATAACGAGAGTTGTTAGAAGGAGAGGGTTTTGGAAAGGGTGTGGGGTGGAAAAGTTGGGGAGGAGGACACTTGCCAAGTTTTTGGAAAGGGAGGCAGGGAATTCGGGAAATGGAAGTCTGATATGGAGCGGAAGGATGGGCCTATCTCTGGGCGGATTCCACTGTCAGGTAGAGAGGGTTGGTTGTGTCTCATAGGGATAAGATATGTCGGGATAGGATGTATAAATGTGAACAAATGGTCCCACAAGGATTGTGCTGGTGAAAATGACGCAGAGCACGATGGCAATAATCAGGGATAGAGCGGTAGGTGTCATATTCGCAGCAAGTGTAGAAAATCCTAAAATTTTCAGTCTGCGAGAGCAAAGAGGGCGGCAAGGGATCGTACAGGCTATTGGAGGACAGTACACAGATACCGAAGGCGATACGGAATGCATGACGTTTGAGGATTTGGAGGGAGTGCCAAAAGTTTGGAGAGACAGAGACCAGGAGACAATGGCATAAGAGAGGATTATTCGGATTAAGACTTGCGATCCTCGTCTTCAGCAAGTTAATAGTTTTCATAGTTTTAATCTGTTATGGGATTGTTGTTGCATGGTTATTAGGTCGACCAGTATGTTAGTTAACTGGATACGTTTATCGTCATGGAAGTGTAACCCCTGTAAGTGCACGTCTGTGTGTGTGTGTGTGTATATGACTAAGGCGGAGAGCACACACTCACAGGGGACTGTTGAGCAGCCAGAAAGCGGGGTCATCGGTGGTCCAAGGGTTGGAAGGCTGCACGCCGGACAGCAGCGGGTCGTACTCTACGTAGGTGGTGCAGTGCTGCACCAGGTTGTCCAGCGCCTGCGACACCTTGACGCGCGTGCGCACCAAGCAGCTCCTCAGGAAGTCCACCTGCAACGAGGCGTGCGCAGCAACGGCGCTCTGAGTCGACAATTCTTCGCTAAAACCACGTATCGCAGCGATAGTAATTAGATAAAAACAGCAATAATTAAGAAATAAAGCATCCAGTAGGGCCGGGGGGAGGGGGGCGAAGTGGATCTTTACGAGTTGAGACAGTGTGATTTTATATGAGTAATTAAAACATTGAGTCAAATTTATAAAGACGTTGGAACTAAGAGTACACTTACCATTATTATATTGCACCCCCTCTGGTGCCTGCACTGATGCTGCTGAAAAGGGTGTCAAAGTAGTTGTATCCCATCCCGAAGGAAGCTGTGTAACAACTGTTGGGGCTGGTCCTTGGTATCCTGGATACTGATATTGGGACAGTTTTGATGTCCGACTTGGTTTCACACATGTTCCTTTGGGGAAGACCTGGGGAACTTGCTGCCCACAGAAGTACCTCAACATCATACATACAGTTCATAGAGATACGTGCCACGTGTAAACGAGCGCTACCTTGTTGAAAAACGGCCCAACGATATTGTCATATGGAAGGGAACACATGAGGAGTCAAGACGTCCGTGACAACATCGGAATCCCCTCAATCTCTGACAACCGTGACCTGTAGTTATACTCGATAGACCTCACACAATGACGCCTGGAGTAACAACGCTGCGCTTGAACGAAACATTGAAAGAGTAGAACCTCACCCGAGGTCGTCATCATACTCGCCGACGATGGTATCCGGTGTAGTGCAGGACCACAGTTCACCGGACAAGGCGTCGCCATCCGTCAGCAGTCTATGCCTACCAGACACGGCATCACTCCAGACGCAGCCGTTTGTGTTGTCCTGTTACGGGGAGCATACCCATGGGACGGTAATTACCTAGTGCATCTGCTGTTAGCCTCCGACCGATAGTTTGCTACGACACAGAATGTTGCAGGGAGTAAGTTACTTGCTCTACGATGTCAGCTGCAGATGTGAAAGTGTGATCGACTGGTATCTTGAGGACGAGCATGCCTGCCCTCCAGTTCCAAGCAGTCCAACTGCGCGGCACTGTCATATACGAATGGCCCACAAATCTACATATTTGCACGATTCGATCATCTGGTTAAATGGATATCCACAACGAGCCCATTTCTGACTATGTCAGTTGCTGGTAACACTGTCTCGCACGGGTACATGGCATCCCTGTTTCTTTCACAGTGATCACTCTTCGTCTAACACTGTTCACGCCACTTACGTACCCTAACGAGACTAGTAACAACACTTAACAAAACAACATGCTGTTCTAGATGTCACAGAGAACTACAACTCTAATAATTTACATAATTCTCCACGGTGTGTAAGTGTACGATGTTACATTGACATCTGACGGTGTCATCTCGGTGCTTCATTGTTTTTGTCAGCCAGTGTATTAACGGTATATTAGACCCGACTTTGCAGCTACACACAACAACAATATTTTGCATCACCCCTGTTCCCAGAACTCCTGAAGATAGACGTTGACTGTGGATATTGTATCACAGTCCCTTTGGCCGTTAAGAGGTATCACTAAACCGGCCCAAAGATGCAAACAACCATGAGCAGCGCATATTAGACGAAGAGCGTCCGACAGCCGATGAGTTCCAGTCATTCGAACGAGAAGGAGGTACACGGCTCATGTTGTCTGTAGTTCAACCACGCCTTGACGGTGAATACCACGGTTCGATGGCGTCCACATTGTTACTTCGTGCCAGGAAGTGCTCTCAACAAGGGAAGTGTCCAGGCGTCTCGGAGTGAACCAAAGCGCTGTTGTTCGAACTTGGAGGAGATCAGAGAAACAGGAACTGTCAATGACATACCTCGCTCAGGCCGCCAAAAGGCTAATACCGCAATGGATCACCGCTACCTACCGATTATGGCTAAGAGTAACCCTGACAGCAACGCCAAAGTGTTGAATAATGCTTTTCGTGCAGCCACAGGACGTCGTGCTACGACTTAAACGGCTGCATGATGCGCAACTTCACTCCCGACGCCCATGGCGAGGTCCGTATTTGGAACCACGACATCATGCAGCGCGATACAGATGGGCCCAACAACATGCCAAATGGACCGCTCAGGATGGGCATCATGTTCTCTTCACTGAGTGTCGCATATGCCTTCAACCAAACAATCTTCGGATCTGTGTTTGGAGGCAACCCGGTCAGGCAGAACGCCTTAGACACACTGTCGGGCGTGTGCAGCAAGGTGGAGGTTCCATGCTGTTTTGGGGTGGCATTATGCGGGGTCGACGTGTGTCGATGGTGGTCATGGAAGGCGCCGTAACGGGTGTACGATACGTGAGTAACGACATCCGACCGATAGTGCAACCATATCGGCAGCAAATTGGCGAGACATTCGTCTTCATGGACGCCAATTCGCGCCCCCATCGTGCACATCTTGTGAATAACGACATCGCTCGACTAGAGTGGCCAGCATGTTCTCCAGACATGAACCCTATCTAACACGCCTGTGATATATTGAAAGGGGCTGTTTATGGACGACGTGACCCACCAACCTCTCTCAGGGATGTACGCCGAATCGCCGTTGAGCAGTGGGACAATCTCGACTAACAGTGCCTTAGTAAACTTGTGAATAGCATGCTACGACGAAATACAGGCATGCATCAATGCAAGAGGTCGTGCTGCTGGGTATTAGAGGTACCGGTGTGTACAGCGATATGGACCACCACCTCTGAAGGTCTCACTGTATGGTGGTAGAACATCGAATGTGTGATTTACATGAGCAATAAAAAGGACGGATACGATGTTTGCGTTTATCTCTATTCCAATTTTCTGTATAGCTTCCGGAACTCTCGGAACCGAGGTGATGCAGAACGTTTTTTGATGTGTATACTACACATGGAGTACTATTAATTTAAAACAATCTCAGTGGTAGCATTTTAATCTAATTTTCGCCTGTATATGGAAGTGTTGTCTGCCTGCGCATTTCACGGTGTTTGCAATGATGTGTTTGGTGTAATTTCAGCTAAGCTTGCTCCATTACTCATTTTCTTGACGAAAAACATTACAAAATATTGCGCCACTAGTGTTTTTTTTATGTTTTCCTAGATAAGTGTAGGAAAACGGCCGGCCGGAGTGGCCGAGCGGTTCTAGGTGCTACAGTCTGGAACCGCACGACCGCTACGGTCGCAGGTTCGCATCCTGCCTCGGGCATGGGTGTGTGTGATGTCCTTAGGTTAGTTAGGTTTAAGTAGTTCTTAGTTCTAGGGGACTGATGACCTCAGAAGTTAAATCCCAAAGTGCTCAGAGCCATTTGAACCATTTTTTTTGTAGGAAAACGTAAATAAAGGCTATGGTCTGTTCAAAATTACTTCAGGATTGACAGCTGCGATAGAAGTAGTGGAGTGTGCCCCAGGCAGGAGGCACAGCACGCATTCCGCCAATCCTACGAGATGTGTAGCCGCAGCACTCACCCGGAGTTGCCACACTTTCACTCTAGTCATTACAAAACTAGCCGCTTGCACTGTGCTTCAGTTTCAGGCTGCCTGCTGTTCTGTTTGATCGTTCGTTGCACCCTGTGATTTTGTTAGTTTTAGTTTTTATGGTTGCAGGGGTTTATTTCATTTATTTTTATTTTTTTAACGTTACTGTAACACTGTACTCACTTTGCATGTCCGTGTTTTCAGAGCTACATTCGGTCCTTACTACATTTTTTATTGACGATAGTGCGGGACCGCACTGAACACAGCAGGTGGAGGAGCTCTTCGAAGGGTAGGATTTTCGGCGAATGGACTGGCCTGCTCGTCCCCGACTTAAATCCTATAAGAGTACGTGTGAAACGCGCTAGGGAGACGTATTGTTACGTGTCAACATGCAACAGCAACCATTCAGCAGTGTCATGCGCGCTGGTGGAGGAATGAACACCCTAGTTAAGGACTCCCTACCGACCTTCTGGCCAGAACGAGAGCACGTTGCAAAACATGCACTGCTTTTCGTGGTGATCACACACCCTATTAAAAACCATGCCCCGCTGTTAGTAACGTACAGAGGACAGTTATGAATCTAGGTGACTTAATAGTAACTGTTATTTTTTAATAAAACTGTGATTTATTTCCGGCTCATTGGGTATTTATTTCAGTTACCTTCTGCATATACTGTAGCAGTTCTTTCTTGAGCCATGTTACTTGGTGGTGACACATCATGCAGAAGTTACTTTCATCAATAAGTCTTAGACACCAGTGTACTTGATGTGTAGGTGTGACACTGTGCATCAAATGCAAGCAGATGATCTCGTTTTGGAGATCTCTCACAGAGTTCCCGTTTTGAGTAGATGAAAACGAGATTCCGTTAGCAAGAAGTGTTCAACAAATTTTAATAACACAAAACTACCCTGAACGTCGAAAATTCGGTAGCAGCGTCAGGAAATGCATTTTCATAAGCTTTCCTTATCTCATAGTAATAATTTGTTATCGTAAATAAAACTGAAATGAAAACATGGCCCATCTTTCCCAGAAGGACCGAGCGAGGTGGCGCAGTGGTTAGGACACTGGACGGACGACGGTTCAATCCCACGTCCGACCATCCTGATTTAGGTTTTCCGTGATTTTCCTAAAACGCTCCAGGCAAATGCCGGAATGGTTCCTTTGAAAGGGCATGGCCGATTTCCTTCCCCGTCCTTCCCTAATTCTATGTGACCGATAACCTCGATGTTTGGTCTCTTCCCCCAAAAAAGCCCAACCAAACTCATCCAGAAGACACTATGCCGCTTCTGTCTTCGCACATTGAGTAATTTGCCTGTTTGAGCGAGTTGAAGGGAATGTAAGATTAAGTGTGTGTTCTAAATGGGACGTGGTAACTTTGCTCGGTGACTCCATGTGCTTCTGCCGAACTATCAATCTTAAAGCGATTCTGACGGACCACAGCGTTGCAAAACAGTGTCATGTTCGACCGCAAGCACAATTTGAGCGTTCCAGACGCATATTGAGACACATATGAGGAGTGTATCCTCTGGCGTCCTTTGTGAGGGGAAAAGTTCACGTCGTTCGAAAAACACTGTCACGAATGTAGGCCTGCCTTTGTCAGCAATAAATTTAAGCAAATTAAATACAGAATATCGTCACTTTCTTTCAGGAAACTGATACTTTCGGAATAATGCCGGCCATATTCTTCATTTGTATAACCCGTTGTATATTAATTTATTAAAGTTGATGCGTGTATGCAATCATTAAAATGATTTTTCATGCCACGAAGCGCAATTAAAACATCAGCATTCGTAGATGTTTCTCGACTCTTTCTAGTTTACTGTGAAAATGAAATGTCTGCATGATGTAGTATAACGTCTCTTATTACATCCGTGCCCAAGTAATCACAATTAAATTTACATACTTCAGATCTTGCACGCTTTTTATCAGGAGCACAGAGGGGATACACCTGTGGAAACTCCCACTTTTCGATTCTTTTTAACAGATCGTACTGATACGCCAGCATAATAGGCTATCAGGTTGACAAAATTGTTGAGGCAGCAGATATAATCCCAGTGGACAAGGCTCACCTGTCATTGAACTGTGCATTGTTCTTGACAAAAGAAAAACAATTACAAAGCAAAACAGGAAAACTATACACATGCAAACAACTGAGAAATATAATCTACTAATTAAAAAACATTAAGAGATTAAACGGCAAGAAAGACACATTACTAGATGAATACTAACTTCAACAGTAAGTATAGTTGCGTTATACCAAAACTACAATTCGGTAGTTTTGGTACAGTACATAAATGGTGTAGTAATTGATAGGTCTACAGGCAGTATTGGTAGCATTGGCAGGGAAACAAACATAAATGCATGTGTAAGAGAGAACTTGCGAGTCGACGATTGCTCTTTGTACTTTGTTTGTTTGGTTGTTTGTTTTGCACACAATTACAACCCCACATCATGCAGTGTTAGTCCATTGGGTATTTTATATCCTTACAGAATATAAATTATATTTTATAAGAAATAAAAATTACTTGATCGCGTAACTCCTTCACTTTTATGTAACCAAGGCAATTAATTTTGATGGAAGTATGGAAGTACAGTTCAAATTTATGCATGCCTGTATTTCGTCGTGACATAAAATAAAAACTGCAAAAGAAAAATATGTCAGACACCGCTTCAATACTACATCGAACATATATAAAACATAATTCAACTACCCACAAACAATGTTCGCATTTATCACTAATAGCGGAAAACTCTTGTGTTTGATGATGATGAAGAACCATCTGTTGAGTGCAAAATAACAGCTATATATATTTTGCACTCAACAGATGGTTCTTCATCATCATCAAACACAAGAGTTTGCTGCTATTAGTGATAAATGCGAACGTTGTTTGCGGGTAGCTGAATTACGTTTCATATATGTTCGATGTAGTATTGAAGCGGTGTCCGACATATTTTTCTTTTGCAGTTTTTTATTTAACATTTTTTGAGGAGATTGTGTTTTCTAGCGCTATTTGATAAAACTGTATTGTTTTCTTTATTTTTAATGCAACATCCTTGTGTTTCACGTTACAGATCAATTGCTTTCGAATGAAACATGAATTAAACATTGAAAATTTGAATTTTGCTATAAATACAGTTTGTTTTTACTTAACAGGCAGGAGGATAACGACGTACAACGAAAATGCTACACAGGTTAGGCGCAACTTTATACTATCCTCCCACAGTTTCTGGACTATTTCTAGGGGAACGTAGTCAGATACTGCTTGCATACGTAAGGAAAGTGATCGCTATGAGGAAACACCCGGTAGGTACTCAATACACCTACCGTACAAGCAATGCAGCTATGACCTTAACTGACCAAAGCTACTAGGAAAACTACCGTAGGCTTACTATTCTAGTAGGAATGCAATATTTTTTGGACGTCCAACAGTACGTCTGGCCGTATGCGTGGTGTCGAAGGGAGCAGATGTGAGGACTGCTTTCCCTCTCCCTGACTCACCTCTCCCGCAGTGCCACACTGTTAGCGCCACAACCACAACGCTAGCCGAGCAGGCGCATGCGCGAGTCGCCTCACCATTGCGCTCCAAAATGCACCGATAAGTAACAAAAATGCTCGCTGCCCTGTGCCGATCAACACGGGCTAACGCGTCTCAATTTGCTCAAGCGTCGGCGTGCTGCAAGAAACGAGAGTTACATACACACATCAAAAAAAGTTTTGCATCATCTCGGTTCCGGAACCTGCACAGAAAATTGGAATACAGATCAACATAAACATCATTTCCGGCCTTTTTATTACTCATGAAAACCACACATTGCATGTTGTACCACCATACAGCGAGACCTTCAGAAATGGTCGTCCAGATTGCTGTACACACCGGTACCTCTAATACCCAGTAACACGTCCTCTTCCATTGATGCATGCCTGTATTTCGTCGTAGCATACTACGCACAAGTGCATCACGGCACTGTTGGTCCAGATTGTCACACTCCTCAACGGCGATTCGGCGTACAACCCTCAGAGTGGTTGGTGGGTCACGACGTCCATAAACAGCCCTTTTCAATCTATCCCAGGCATGTCCGATAGGGTTCGTGTCTGGAGAACATGCTGGCCACTCCAGCCGAGCGATGTCGTTATCCTGAAGGAAGTCATTCACAAGATGTGCACTATGCGGGCGCGAATTGTCGTCCATGAAGACGAATGCCTCGCCAGTATGCTGCCAATATGGTTGCACTAGCGGTCGGAGGATGGCATTCACGTATCCTGCAGCCGTTACGGCGCCTTTCATGACCACCAGCGGCACACGTCGGCCCCGCATAATGCCACCCCAAATTAGCAGGGAACCTCACCCCTGCTGCACTTGCCGGACTGTGTGTCTAAGGCGTTCAGCCTGATCGGGTTGCCTTGAAACACATCTCCGAAGATTCTTTGGTTGAAGGCACATGCGACACTCATCAGTGAAGAGAACGTGATGCCAATCCTGAGCGGTCCATTCGGCATGTTGTTGGTCCCATCTGTACCGCGCTGCATGATATCGTGGTTGCAAAGATGGACCTCGCCATGGTCGTCGAGAGTGAAGTTGCGCATCATGCTGCCTACTGCGCGCAGTTTGAGTCGTAACACGAAATCCTGTGGCTGCACGAAAAGCATTATTCAACATGGTGGCGTTGCTGTCAGTGTTCCTCCGAGCCATAATCCGTAGGTAGCGGTCATCCACTGCAGTAGTTGCCCTTGGGCGGCCTGAGCGAGGCATGTCTTCGACATTTCCTGACTCCCTGTATCTCCTCCACGTCCGAACAACATCGTTTTGGTTCACTCCGAGACGCCTGGACACTTCCCTTGTTGGGAGCCCTTCCTGGCACAAAGTAAGAATGCGGAGGCGATGGAACTGCGGTATCGACCGTCTAGACATAGTTGAACTACAGACAACAAGAGCCGTGTACCTCCTTCTTGGTGGAATGACTGTATCTGATCGGCCTTCCATGACCACCAGCGGCACACGTTGGCTCCGCATAATCCCACCCTAAAATAACAGGCAACCTCCACCCTGTTGCACTCGCCGTACAGTGTGTCTAAGGCGGCCACCCTGACTGGGTTGCCTGCAAACACATCTCCGACGATTGACTGTTTGTCCGCAGCTAGTGGTCGTGCGGTAGCGTTCTCGCTTCCCACGCCCGGGTTCCCGGGTTCGATTCCCGGCGGGGTCAGGGATTTTCTCTGCCTCGTGATGACTGGGTGTTGTGTGATGTCCTTAGGTTAGTTAGGTTTAGGTAGTTGTAAGTTCTAAGGGACTGATGACCATAGATGTTAGGTCCCACAGTGCTCAGAGCCATTTGAACCATTTGAATGTCTGTTTGAAGGCTTATGCGACACTCATCCGTGAAGAGAACGTGATGCCAATCCTGAGCGATCCATTCGGCATGTTGTTGGGCTCATCTGTACCGCGCTGGATGGTGTCGTGGTTGCAAAGATGGACCTCGCGACTGACATCGGCAGCAATGTTGCGCATCATGCAGCCTTTTGGGCACAGTTTGAGTCGTAACACGACGTCCTGTGGCTGCACCAGAAGCATTATTCAGCATGGTGGCGTTACTGTCAGGGTTCCTCCGAGCCGAAATCCGTAGTTAGCGGTTATCCACTGCAGTAGTAGCATTTGGGCGGCCTGAGCCAGGCTTGTCTCTCTGTATCTCTTCCATGTCCGAACAACATCGCTTTGGTACGCTCCGAGACGCCTGGACACTTACCTTGTTGAAAGACTTTCCTGGCACAAAGTAACAATGGGGATATGATCTAACCGCGGTTTTGACCGTCTAGACATGGTTGTGCTACAGGCAACATGAGCCGTGCACATCCTCCTGGTGGAATTACTGGAACTGATCGGCTGTCAGACCCCCTCCGTCTAATAGGCGCTGCTCATGCGTGGTTGTTTACATCTTTGGGCGGGTTTAGCGACATCTCTGAACAGTCAAAGGGACTGTGTGTGTGTCCACAGTCAACGGTTATCTTCAGGAGTTCTGGGAACCGGGATGATGCAAAACTTTTTTTTGATGTATGTATTTTGGGAGGAAGGCTGATTAAATATTGGTCCGCGCAAATGACAGTGTTGCACGAATGGTTTGCCTCTAGCGCCGCACCAGGAACGCGCACGTGTGAGTGCGAATGCGAGGTGCGAGGTCGCCGATTGGCGGGCGCTCACGCACCTCACGCTTGACGTCGTCTGAGGAGCGCCTCTTGGCGCGCGCGGCGGCTGCGGCGGCGCGCCCCCAGGCGGGCACGGGCGCGGGCTCCAGGTGGTGCGTGTAGCCGGGCGGCGGCCGGTACACCCGCCAGTACGCGCGCTCCTGGCTGTCGCTCACGATCTTGTCGCCCTTCTTGCGCTCCTTCGCCAGCCGCACCTGCAAAAACCGCAAAAGACTTCAGCTGCCATCTCCGTGCGCTCCGGGCTTCACCAACCCACAGATATTTCCACAGCTGTGACCGTACAAAGTGTTTCAACACTGACAGTGGTATTATTATTAGAAAGAGGCACCAAATAGCTGCGTATAACTAACTAATCTTTATTCAGACAGAGTATTTCGGAATTTATCACCATTGTCAAGTGCCTGTGAATACACACTGAAACGGCAAAGAAACTGGTAGAGACATGCGTATTCAAATATAGAGATACGCAACAAGGCAGAATACGGCACTGCGGTAGGCAACTCCTATATAGGACAACAAGCAGTTGTCAGATCGGTTATTGCTGCTACAGTGGCCGGTTATCAAGATTTAAGTGAGTTTGAACGTGGTGTTATAGTCGGCGCACGAGAAATGGGACGCGGCATCTCTGAGGTAGCGATGAAGTGGGGATTCTTCCGTACGAGCATTTCACGAGTGTGCCGTGAATATCAGGAATCCGGTAAAACATCAAATCTCCGACATCGCTGCGGCCGGGAAAAGATTCTGCAAGAATGGGACCAACGACGACTGAAGTGAATCGTTCAACGTGACAGAAGTGCAACCCTTCCGCAAATTGTTGCAGATTTCAGTGCTGGGCCATCAACAAGCGTCAGTATGCGACTCCTTCAACGAAACATCATCGATACTGGCTTTCGGAGCCGAAGGCCCACAGGTGTACCCTCGACGACTGCACGACACAAGGCTTTAGGTTTCGCCTGGGCTCGTCAACTTCGACATTGGACTGTTGATGACTGGAAACATGTTTCCTGGTCAGATGAGTCTCGTTTCTAATTGTATCGAGCGGATGGACGTGTACGGGATGGAGAAAACCTCTTAAATCAATGGACCCTGAAGGTCAGCAGGGGACTGTACAAGCTGGACGAGGCTCTGTAATGGTGCTGGGCGTGTGCAGCTGGAGTGATGTGGGGCCCCTGAAACGTCTAGAAATGACTCTGACACGTGAAACGTACTTCGGCATTTCTGACACTTGTGGAAAAATCCTGGTCTCTAACGTATCTATATAAACTCTTAGACATAAGACCTGGACGCCGACCAGCCACCGCAGAGTCATTCACTTACGGCGCCAAAAAAACCGGCCACCCCTCAGAACTCTTAAGACTGGCCATCTGCAGGATCTGCCAACGCTGTAGGACGCGGAAGTGTTGTTGCCCGCTGGGGATGCTACAGTGCTGTGTCCATTCCTGGTCTCGTGGTAAACTTCATGCAGCGTAGACACTGAACCGCAACTTTCTGACCACTCCTTCCTGTAATCTTTTAAACCTCATTTCGACTGTCTGCCAAAGGTGTCGTTCTGATGGCAGCTCAAAGAGAATATGTGCCGTTTTATAATCCACTAATAACAGCAAAACCTTCGGTGAAACAGCTCGTGGCTGCGGCAAGATCCTTACAGTTTATGCTCGCGAGTCTCGCCCTACAGCGTCCACCTGTCACAAACTACTGGGTGCCTTGATTTCAGCCGTCGTTCGATCTGTAATCGCGGCACGGCATCCTTCGGCCGTTTCTGCTCTCGCATTGTTAGCATAAAATTGCTTCTTACTGTAGTTTGATAATTCACACGAAATAACTTCGATAAACCAAGCGAACACTATGAAGTTACCTAATGTCCTCAGCAAGCATGAAGTGAAAGTGATTTTTCGCCCTCCACCAAAGATAGCAGCACCCCTGGGTTCCGTTAAAGATGGTTTGGTGCTTCGGAATTCTGGGGTTTACAAGATCCCTTGTGAGTTCGGCAGTTCATACATCGGACAGACGTCACGTACTATCCAGGAGAGATGCACAGAGCACCGCAGGTACATCCGGCTCTTACAACCGAATAAATCGGCGGTGGGGAAGCACTGTATTGACACTGGGCACTCTATGGTGTACGATAACGTCGAAATTTTAGCCTCGATTTCATCATTCTGGGACTCAGTAGCGAAGGAAGCAATTGAAATTCGCTTTGCGATGAATTTAATTAATAGAGATAGCGGCTTCAGCTTGAACAAATCTTGGAATCTGGCAATTTCTGTGATAAAATCGCAAAGACGTCGCGACGGTGCAGCTTACTGTGATACATCGATATCACCGTGTGGATCGACTGCGCAGCCATAGATCTATTTCCATGCATATGCCATACGTCTTTGGTGCCGATTAACGTCTCTGGCGCCTTGGGTATCTGCGGCCGCATGCGCAGTGGTGCGGTCCACGGCTTTAAAAGGACGGAGAAAGTGCTGGAGCGTCAGTCACCTCGGCTCACTCTGAAGATGGCTGGACGGTATTCAGCCAAAATATTGGAAGAAGAGGTCATATTTATGCGGCTGCATGCCAGAAATTTTGTGGATCAGTATTTGCGCCGCGAAAATATGAAGATGCACACTACTCCGTTTGATAGGTGCCCTCACCTCATCGTTGGCGTGGTTTTCCGTTGACCGAAATGCCACCTTTCATGCAGAACATCTGTTGACAGTTTGCATGATTATATCGTGAATTAGACGCAGTAAGCAGAAATAGCGGTTTTTTGCTTCAATTTTGGACACCAGTGTAGCTAACTAACGAGGCAATATCTTACTTAACTTTTCTGACGGTGAGTGACCAAAACATAACCAACGGAAACAATAGCAAGAATGTAGTATAAGTATTAATGGCACAAGTTTTAGTAATGGTTGTTGCTGAATCATAGTAAAGGTGACTGCTATAGTTATGGGGCCTACTAATATTTTTGTTGTAGTAAAAGTAGTATAAATTGTTGTAGTACTAGTAGCAATATATGTAGTAAGTAATTCTTTATTTCATCCGCTTTTTCCAGTATTTCTGAAACTCTGAAATTTATGGGAAAATGCATTTTTTTTAAAAAAATCTGCATCACTATTGCCTAAGCGACAAGCGATTGATTTACCTGTTCTTCAGCTTGCATCGTTATGAAGTCCCACTTGTTTTGCAGATTCTTCCTCAGACTGGTGAGTGCATCCTGAAACAGGACAAAAACGATTAGTAGAAACACATAGCCTTGCAGACCAAATGCAATGCGTGCTTGACCCATCGGAACAAACTTAATTCCGCAAAACGTATTTCGGTTGTCCTTTATCTGAATTTAGTCCCGAATTTGCAAGCAGGGCTTCGGAGATGCTGTCAGTTGTTAATATTGTTTTTCACAGTAGGTTATTCAACCTTTATAACTGGTACAGAACAGCGGAAGGCCTACGTGTTTCGTTGTACTCTCGTGTTTTAGGCCTTGTTAGAGAATGAGACATCACTAAAAGTGCGACTCAGAATACATCATTCACATAGGCGAGATGACGACGAGTTGATGGGAAGAAGGGGGAGGGCGCGCGGCGAAGACAGGTATACAACTTACAGCTATAGACGTCTAACTTACTGCTGGAAATTCATTCAGCATAAACGCTTGTGGTTATGATGATGATGATGATGATGATGATTGGTTTGTGGGGCGCTCAACTGCGCGGTCGTCAGCGCCCGTACAAAGTCCCAATTTTTTCACACTCCAATTTTTTACGCAGTCCAATCTAGCCACTATCACGAATGATGTTGAAATGATGAGGACAATGCAAACACCGAGTCTCCATGCAGAGAAAATCACCAACCCTGCCGGGAATCGAACCCGGAACGCAATGTTCTAGGGGCAGTAGCGCTAGCCACTAGACCAGAGCTGCGGGTTAGATGTGCGCCGCTAGACTGTGCTACCGAGACACTGATGTCTCTCCCAGGAGGGCTCCGAGTTCAAGACTCGAAAATTGCCTGGGTTGCCAGTAGGAGGAAACCGAGACGCAAAGGATCTCTAGCAAAGAAGAGATATAACGGTATAGGAAATTATGCTGACTTACTAATCGTAGCGCAAATTACTTATATATCTGAATCCTTACGACTGATTTGCGTCAGTATACTTGATAAGTGCAATGCAATGTTTCTTTAAGTCGCACTGTGTTCGGAGTCATCTTCAATTTTTTTACATCTAACAATCGTTTAAGCAGAAAGGTTGTCGTATCACTTTGACACGTACGCGGGCGTGCTGAAAAGTAAATGAGAACACATTAACAGAGTGTCTGGCAGACATTTGCATTACTTTGCATCTGCACTGATTGTTATACAGAGCAAAGTTCTTTAGTGGTCTCTTGTAGCAACCATTTTGTATAGGCAAACGACTGCATCGAACAGAGTTTAGGGTCTCTACAAGACAATTACGTTATGAGGGTCCCATACGAATCAGGAAGAACTCAATTCACGTCGTTGCAATTCATGTTTTTAGCAACATGGTGCACTATCTTGTTCATATGAGGTTTGACAATTTGGATTACTGAGAAGAAGATTATTTGTCCATCCACAGCTGCTTACCTGAAACAAATTTATTTTCTCCACACTAAAACCCGAATAGTTTCCGAAGGTAACTATAACGTGAATCTCAAATTGCCCTTTTCACAATCAATGCTCTTTGAGCTTCCACAACGCTTTCTATTGAACACAACACTGACGCCTACAATAGGAAATACGTCTGAGTGGGATATCCAACCAGGCTTTCGGTTTAACTGAAAATTCCTTAGCAGGCAGAACGCAGCACACTATTCTATATACTATCATCTGAAGACACGGAAGTGATATTTAGTGTGGGCCAGGAGCGAGTGATAGCACCATTAGCATTTGTTTGATACGTGAATGACTCGCTATAGAGAACAGGGTCCAGTGCCAGAATTTATGCCGGCGATGCGGCTGTCATATACACTATCTGATAAAAAATATCCACGGCTATGTAACGCGAAATTGACCACAGGAGAGTTCAGTAACTCCAGCGCGGACTAGTCACTGGGTGTCATCTGAGCAACAAATCCGTTGAGGACTGTTCGTAATGTAGTTGCGAAGTGATCAGCGTCAAACACTAAATACGGTGTGCAAGTTGCACAAAATTTTCTCACAACTAATTCTTCGAATAAGTCTGTGGTTGGAGTATTGTGGATATCCTTCAAATGGATTATCTTCAAAATATGGCTAGCCATTTCTTAACTATTCAGAATGAAGAAGCGTGAAGGTTTCTTCTAAATTTCAATGAAATACACATAAAATAACTATTTCAAACTCCATAAAAGACTATGTATTCTCATGTATTGGCCTACGTTAGTGCGCAGCATGTATCAGCGTACTAAAATTATTCCTAGAGTTACGTTCCGTTACGTAACTTAATGAAAGGCTGTTTTTTGTGCCATAAGTGTTTCATTCATTTTTATTTTTGAAAGATTTTCAATGCCCTGTAGTACGAATTTGTTTTATGTGTATTAATAACTACTTTATGTGATGTGTCCAAAGATTTTAAAGATTTTTGTTTTATGTGTATTAATAACAGCTTTATGTGATGTGTCCAGATATGTTACTATAGTAAAGATTTTTCTTATTCTCTTACTGTTATGTAAGGACGTTTTTTGGTGCAAGTTCCATAAGGTTAAATTAATACTCGATTCTACCTACGATTGTCTGAACTCATTATTCCATATGTGTGGTCCTGGAGCTGTACTTAGTTCTACCGCAAACACAAAAATGTCGATTTTCGGTGATTTCACGTCAATTTCACTCGAACACTTCGCTTTGACTGTGTGTTGGTTGTGTGTTCAATGTATGTAGTGTTGCCAACTATTGCTGTGTGTTTTTCGGTCTCCTTTTGTTTGTTTTCTGGTATCTGTATACAGTTTGAGAATCGGTTATTTACTACGCTGGTGCGTGTGTGGTGGGGCGTACTCTGTAAAACCTGATGGGGATTGTGAGTGGCCATAATCGCAAATAATAGTATCGTTTCATATTATAAATTAGTGTAGCTTATTACTTAGTCAGATTACGGTCTACATCTCTGTTTGTTATTGTTTTACTGGCTAACATGATCTGTGAATTGTTGCTTAGCATAAAAAATGTCGAAAATAAAAGCAGTCTTTCATTAATAACAACGCCATCTCTCTGCTAGGGCAAAAGCTTTCAAATTGTCCACGTGAGTGTTCTGCTGTGCTTGTCAGGCACGCGCTGTATTTTACTTCTGAGTAGCTGCAGCACACACGGCAACACTTCGGGCGAGCAGTCAAATGAATTGGTTAACTTCATAAGACCGTTCGGTCCCCGATGTACAATATGAGCGCATGCGTTTTTGGAAAAATACCCTGCAATCTAAATTCTCCATTACATTTGATAATATGATAGGAAATAATTTTACTGTTTTTTCCTTCCTTGGCGGCATGTTAATCTTTAGCCACAGAATGCTTGGGTTCAGCCGTAAAATATTTTTTTAAATTTACAAACGCCGTGCTCCGTATTTTTTCTGCTTTTCGTTTCATCTATTTGTTTTGTAGTTGTTGTGCATCAGTCCTTGTAAATAATCTACACATTTATATAAGCCTTAAAGGAAAGTATTCACCTACTTATCATCCCTTTTATTCTAAAGTCACACTTTAAGAAATAAATAAACGATCATTGCTTACATGTAACAGAATCTGTTAAGAAATTATATTTGCAGAAGTTGCTGTACAGGGCGTTCCAAACCATTATGATCAAAACTGCAGCCGGAATAAGACTCTAGGCTCAGTATTTTGAGATCGGGAGCCAATGGGCGGTAACAAGTATTTCAGCAAAGTCTTGAACGAGCAATACATGTGAGGCACGCGTTTTTAAACTGCTTATCAGCTGTAACGGACAACTGCCCGCCGCAGCAATGTTGATGCCGCCACAATACACACAATCTTCTGATGTGTCCACTGTGAAGTTTACCTATTATTACAGTTCGTGATTGGTTGCTGAATATAGACCATTGACCGTATTGGGAACTTGCAATTATGCACTAATATATGGTGCACCAGAATATAGTGTCCGGGGAGCCGTTCGAACATACAGATACGATGGTCATACAGTAACGTAACAAACATGTACTATCAGATGAAAATGTATCAGGACACGCCTATGTAATGCGGAATTGACCACTATATGTCACGAGAGACGAAACTGACCGTATAAAAGGAGGCAGGAAGTATTGTGCCGTTAGTAGAGATGCAGTAACACCATAACCGGTTGGTCAGAAGAGTTCAGTGACTACGTACGTGGAATAGCTATTGGATGTCCCTTTAGTAACAGCCACTCGTGAACTCCAAAGCGCTACCAACAATCCAGCTAGCAAAACGACTACGCATAGGGTGTTAAATAGAAATGCACACCAAGGTCTAGCAGCTCTTCATAAACCACGCATTTCTGCAGTCAGTCCTATGGGGGGCTTGAGAAGCTTTAAAGAGCGATGCCACCGGACAATGGATGACTGAACGAGTGATACGGAGTGGCGAATCACGCTATACCCTGTGGCAATCCGATGGAAGGATTTGAGTTGGGCGAATGCCTGGAGAACGTTACCTGGAAACGTGTGTAGTTGCTGGTAAGCCTTTCGGCATGTGACATCGTGGCCCAAGAAACTCTTCTGTTCGCGGCGTTTCGTCCAGGACTGTGCTGGACATCCTCAGAGGCGCTCCTCCGCTGAGTCTAGACTGACAGCTCGTGCTGTCATAAAGCAGCATCTGTGAGGCAATGTTTTGTTGACAATTACATGATTACATGCCTGACATGTGCTGGCCTGCCCAGAGTCCCGACATGTCCCCAATGGAATGAGTTAGTAGAAATTCGACTTAACAACAGATCCCAAGTCCAAAATCACTACCATCTTGAATATCGGCTCTTGACAAAGAATGGGTTGAAATACCTCCACAGCCATTCAGACACCTCGCGGAAAGTGTCCCCAGAAGCCATCAGAAGGGGAAGGGATTGACGCATCCCGTATCAACGTCCACTAGTAGGGGTCCGGATACTTTTGATCAGGTAGTGAACAGGTGGATTAAAATTTAATACTAGCTTGGTGAGAATACTATCATCTTGTGCTTAATACAGAGGAATCTAGAGTTTTGCCCACCAGTAAACGTAAAAAGATGGTAGACTTTCACTACACCTTTAACGGTTCGCAATCAGAGACATTCATGTCATACAGATACTCGGGAGTGACAATGTGTAATGAAGTGAATCAGGCACAATGCCAGTTGCAGATAACCGAAATAGGGTGTTACGAAAATTTAGGATGAAGATGCTGTGTACCTCACGAAAACATACTTGCTGAATTTCCAGGAACAATTTTCCGAGGGGGAAACCTACAATAATCTTCAGCCCCCTAATATAGAGCTCATGCAGTTTGTAAAGATTGCAGTAGGGTTGCATAAACATGTCCAAGCATTAATTCCTCCTAAACCTCATTCGTGAGTGTGATGGCAATAAATATTAATTTATGACAGAAATTACCCTACGTCACCTACTTGACAATGTTTTGCTGGGTATAGGTAAGGATATGTATAGTTTTAATTTAATTATGAAATTGTAATACGCGATTCCACATGCAGACTATGTGAGAGATAAATGCGAACAGTTACCTTACGCACGTGCGCATGCATAAACATGCATACCGCACAAACACACACATACACACACACACACACACACACACACACACACACACATTACAAATATTTATTTATTTAACTGTTTTCGTAAGAACATTGTATGGTTATATTTATGTATTTGCGATTCTCAGATCATAACAGTAGTTCACAATGCCATTAACCTTATTGATGTTGTTCTCTTTCTTCTACACCCGCATGAATTCCTCGAACTACGGTCTGTGGCACTCTTTCGACGATCCCCAAAGCACGATGAATCGTTTCTATGGCTTCTCGTCATGTTGATCAACTATCTTTACCTTTGTAACTGCCGTTCCCTAAGTTAATTATTTTTGTGTTTCTCCATACACAAGAATCCAAAGGATGTCACGCAGTCGAGGAATTTGCGGACTGTGGGAAACTATCTCATGGAAGCTTACTTACTTAAATGAGAAATCTACGAATAAACAACAACCTCTAACGTATCGCTCCCGTAGGGATCGGAAGAAAGGGAACCGTAACACTTGGTACAAGGCGAGTAATCACTACCATAGGCTGTATAGTGGCTTTGAGAGTATAGATATAGATGTTGAATAAACCGTCGTCCAAACAACACGAACAAGTCAGAAACATGTAAGGTGACTGCGAGGACCGCCACTCGCGTTAGTGAAAGTAACTTGATTCCACTAACGTACACTGCCTGACAAAAAAACTGGAGGACTGTGAAGTCATATTCGGATGTCAGAGCATCTTCGTTACCTTACACAAAATAGGTGTGTATGTAAATGATTAGAGTTGCATTTCTCTATGACAGATACAACTGTCACCAGAGTGGATTATTGTTATTCGCGTTGAGTGTTGTTTCCAGGCCGGATTGCGTATACAAGGAGCGGCACATGTAGAGAGACCACTGTAAAGGACACATAGATGCCGCGAACTTGCGCGAGACAGCGTTATCAGCACCTAAGAAGTTGAAATGGTCTTAACTGTGGGTCTCATGTAGTCGTTTGGTCGACTCGTGCAAAATTGAGATTTTTTGGGCAATTGGATGTGACAGTCGTCCTACATTGGACTGCGTGCGAACCTGAGGTCAGGTACATTCGTTGGCAAGGTTCCGGTGTACTATCTCTGACCACCATAAGGCAGGATCGCCGTATTGTGTGCCAAGCGCATCGTAATCACTGCACATCTGTGCCTGCTACCCGAGATTCCGAGTGATGGGCTCCCTGCAGCATTCTGTTTCGCCTTGCACCAGAGGTCCGAGACTAGCAGCAGCTGCACTAGAGGCAGCAGCTGCACTAGAGAACTGCCGTTCCATGGGCAGGTTGTTGTTAACACCAACTGTGGTGTCTTGACGGGGAAGTTTGACTACTGATGAGTGGCGTCGCAATGTTTTCAGCGATAAACAGTGGTTCTGCGCTAATTACAGATGATCATGGTCGGTGAGTATGGAACGACCTCTGGAGAGGTCCCAATCTCCCAATGATTTGGAGAAATATGTGAGGCGTAGCGCCGTATACCGATCCTGCCTTGGAGGGGGTTAAGTGGGAAATGTGTCTCAGAGCTGTAGAGTGACAGATGGTGAAGCGAGACTGGACGCGCACGTAGTTTATGTATCAGCCGACAGAGGACAATATTGGATAGGGGGACTGTGATTTTAGTTTCCATTGTGCCCAATAGAGTGCACTAAAGTAATAGAACGTTTTTCATGAACTGTTATAGTATTTTCATCAAGTGTTATTATGTCTTTTTGTGCATGTACAATGTTATAAATGTGTTTTAGCAGTATGAATGACGCGTGAGTGTGGTTTAAGGTTAATATGAAGACAATTGTTTAACGAGTTATGTAGTAGGATTTAGTGTGGGAACATTTTGAAGAAGTATGGATATGGACAAAGGGGATTTTTGTAGAATAGATTTGTAAAGTAAGTTTATGGTAAAGGGAAAGTTAATTCAGGTATAAATAACAATAGTAAATAACTTTATGCATAAGCAAAACTTCAGCATATTAGATAATTACATCGGTAAAAAGTGCAGTCGTTAGGTTTACTATTTCGCGATTGGTTATTGATGAAAAGCGCGGATTGACTTGGGAGAATGTTGTTTTGCTATTCGCTGCTGAGTAAACTGACCAATGGTAAAGCAGTATTCTTCGCCCGCCTTTCTCTGCTGGTAGAGAAGACTTAGAGTATTCTAGAGAAGGGTCGGAGCCTAGCCATGAAACAGAACGGACGTGTGTGGTAGTAGTTCCGATGGAAATGATAAGTTGCCGGATCTAGCAGTGTTTCATACATCAAAAGTGTGGTAAAGTGACGGCATAATTATTCCGATGGGCGTGTAGAAATGTCGGAATTTTAAGTGAATTTTGTGGCGAGAAAAGACAGATATTCCGCGTGGCGTATTGAGCAGGTCGGTGGCTAAAAACTGTGACTGCATTTGGTACCGACAGACTTAATATTTGGCGAGCATTCTGAATCAAAAACTATCCGTATATTTGTAGCTATTACGTTTCCGGGAAATGCAACACCATAAACTTGCTAACGTGAGTGAAAGGGATTGTGAGTGACTGTGTTAAGAATAGCACGGGCTTGGCAGTGATACTTGTTCACCTAAGTTTCAGAATATATTAATTGAGGACAAATTTTCCAACCTTTCATTTGCGTGAAAACTTTCTCCCGAAAAGTTCACGCCGAAGTACAGTAGGTTTCATTCGGCTTCCCTACTGATGATATGCTGAGACAATGTTCACAGGTAGGTGCAGGTTCGTCGTAAAGGGACGGAAAGAACCGCGCCGCCGCACACGGAAGTACCGCTCCTGGCATCACTGTATTGGGAGGCATTCGGTTTAGCTTCATTTCATGGGAAGTGGTGGTTAATGTAACTCTGATGGCACAAACGTACGTCATCACGGACACCTTATGTCTTCATGTGTTATCTCTCACAGGAAATCATCTTGGTGTCATTTTTCAACTTGCCCCTTCATGTGTTACCTCTCACAGGACTACATCTTGGTACCATTTTTCGACAGGACACTGTGTGTGATGTTGAGAGATCCCTGTGGCCAGCAGGATCCCCAGATTCGTCGTCAACAGAACACTTGTGGGACCAGCTTGGACGTCAAATCCGTCCCATTGCCATTATCCACGATATATCAAGGATCTGTTCAACAGTTGTTGGACAGCTCGGCTCAGGAGAGTGCACAACGGCGTTCTGGCACCCTTTCCAACTGAACCGCTGCATGCATCTAGGCTATAGGAGATGCACCGTCGTACTGGTAAGCTGATTCGTACTGCCAACTTCTTTGCGAATTTGACTCGGTTTTACAATCAATGAAATGAAATTACATACACTCTCAACCCGTGAAGTTTCATTTCGTTCCGTCCTTCCCTCCTGGGTGGTTCACTTTTTATGCCACTCAGTGTACATGCTCGCGTAATAGATCCTTCTCTTTTATGGGCATTCGATAAGCCGATGGTTTGTTTTACATCACATTTTCATAAATCTTTTGGAAGCATATAATGATACTGAATTTTTACAGAGCAATATCGTGCAGAGACAGATGTATCAGAACCGGCCAGGTCGCAATTTGGGTTCGTCTCATAAACGTGTTTTTCCCAATAATTCGCCGCTTGATTATGTGCATCCATTAAACTGAACTAACGTTTCTTCAATTATCGGATTTTTCGGGTAAACAATGTTGTTGTTCGGCTAACTGTTTCGCTGAAACTCATCTGTTCCACGTCCCATTTTTAATCAAGTGCGGTTTCGCGTGTTTATATGTGTTTTTCCACCGAGCTGGATGGCACAGTGTCGTTAGTACACTGGACTCGCATCAGGTTCACCCCGGCGTCCGGCCATCCAAACATGTTTTCCGTAGTTTCCCTAAATCGCTCTAGGCAAATGCTGGTATGGTTCCTTTGAAAGATCACGGCCGATTCCCTTCCCCGTCCTTGACCCAATTCGAGCTTGTGCTCCGTCTCTAATGACCTCGACGTCGACGGGACGTTAAACCCAACCTTCCTTCCGTTTTATCTGTGTGGTAACAATACGTGTACAAAAGCGCCTTGTACGACGATGGTAGTCGAATATAACAAAGAACGTAGATATGTGGGCTATTACACGTTATTTGAAACGTTGAATATAGTACTGATGCTCACCCTCTTTCGTAATACTGTTAGCTTTTTTGCTGATTTTTTATTGTTTATTGTTCAGTAACAGATCTCAAGAGCAAGATCGTATTCGTGGAAGATACTCCGAGACACAGAAAGTTTACAGACTGATTATGTAAACCGAAAACATTTCCGGAAGCAGATGCGAATTCTGACCATAAATTATTAATTATGAACTGCAGATTAAAACTGATATTGCAGAAAAGTAGGAAATTAAGGAGATGGGTTGTTCAGAGCTTGAAACAAAGAATTAGACAACGATTGATGGAAACAGAGGAAAGAAACGGAATGGAAAGACGGATGGGTACTTTGAGGGATGGAATAGTAATGGCAGCGTAGGATCAGATAGGAAAATGAGCAGATGCATTAGAATTCCTTGGATAGCACATGAAAATCTGAATTTAACTGACGAAAGAAGAAAATAAAAAAGTGCAGCAAATGAAGAGGGAATATAGACTTTTGCAACACGAGATGAAAATAGGTGCTAAATGGCAAAGCTGGAATGACTAGAGGAAAATGCAAGGCTGCAGAAACACACGTGGTTAGGGAACAGATAGACGCAGAGTACAAGAAAAAGAAAGAGACTCTTAGAGGAAAGAGAAGCAGTTGTATTATGAGTATCTGGAGCTCTGATGGCAAGCCAGAACTAAGCAAAAATGCGAAAGCTGAAACGTGAAAGATTTTTATGCAATCAACTTGAAGAAAGTATTATGGAAACGAATGAGCAAGTAACTTCAGACAAGACGGAATATTTGATATTGTGGGAAGAAACTGATAGAACACTGGAGTCCTTACGTCGAAAAAATGTTTTTCAAGCATTCTTTCTGAATTATTGATATGTTTTAGTGAATCAGCCACTAAAGATATTTCCATCTGGTCTGCAAGATTTATGAGGCAGATGAAATACCCTCACACTTTAAGAAGAATGTAATAATTCCAATTCAAAAACTATAGATGCTGACAGTTGTAAATATTACTGAACTACCATTTTAATAAGTCGTGGTTGTTAAATAACTAAGACGAATTATTTACAGAAGATTGGAAAAGCTGGTAGATGCTGAACTCATAGAGGATAGATTTGGGTTCCTGAAAAATGTACGAACATAAGAGGTAATACTGATCCTACAATTTATCATATTATGTTGGTTGAAGAAAGACAAACCAACATTTATAGAATTTAAGGATTTAGAGATTGCTTTGGACGTTGTACACTGGAATACACACTTCGAAACTCTGAAGAAACCAAGGGTAAAATACAGGAAGCGAAAGATTAACTACAACTTTTAAAGAAACAAGATTGGAGTTACAGGGCTCAGGGGACGACACGGAAGAAAACAGTAGCTGAGAAAGAAGTGCGACAGGGCTGCAGCTATGAAGGAAACCAAGGATAAATTTGGAGGGGGAATTCACGTTCACGGAGAAGAAATAAAATTTTTGAGGTTTGCTGATACCACTCTTATTTTAATAGAGGAGGAAAAGGACTTAGAATATTTGAACATAATGGACAATATCTTGAAAAGAGGGTATAAGAAAACGTCAACAATATAAAAGCAAAGTAAATGAAATCCAAACGAATAACATCAGGCAGTGCTTTGGGCATTAGATTAAAAAAATGAGGCACTGAAGGCAGTCAATGACTTTTGCTTTTTGGTAGCTAAATGACTGACGATGACCGAAGTAGAGAGAATATAAAATTCAGGCCTACAGTAGTAAGAAAAGCATTTCTGAAAAAGAGAAATTTGTTAAAACACTGAATGTAAATTTAAATCTTACGCAGTATTTTCTAATTACGAGTATATTTGGAGTGCAGCCTTGTACAGAAGTCAAATGTAAACGATAAACCATTCAGGGATAGAGTAAAAGCTTCTGAAATATGATGCTACAAAAGAACGGTGACGATTACACGACAAGATTGAATAACTAAGGAGGAGGTACTGAAACGAATAGAGGAAAACAGAAAGTTATGCACAATTTGACTAAAAGAAGGGACAAGCTGACAGGACAAATCCTGAGGAATCAAGAAACAGACAATTTTGTAAAGAAGGGAAGTGTGTTAGATAAAATTTGTAGGCGGAACCAAGGTTTGAATACAGCAAGCAAGCCCAAATTGATATATTTTGCAGCAATGATGCAGAGATGAAGAGACTTTCACGCGGTAGATTAGCATGGGAAGTTGCATCAAACCCGCTGTGTCGGAGGCCTACCCCTTTGCTACCAGCAACACACATTATACAGAAGATAAGCGGGCAGCCGTCTTTCTTACAGCCGACACTTGAGAGATTCCACGCTACAAATGGCCACCAGACAACGACTGAAACGCCAGCAGAGGTCGCTAGCCCCATGGATTTCTTTCATACGCTGGCTACGTGACAGGAAGCATGACCGGCTGTACCCTGGCGGTGAGGATTGTACTTAGGCCAGCTCACGGGTCTTGAGCAGCGAATCTACTCCGAGTGGCCTTCCTGCGCCAGGGGCCGAATGCTTTTGTATTGCTTCACTCGGAAACGCACTTTGGAGCCGCTACAGTGATGACGCAAACTTCGTTTTAGTGTTTATGTATGTAGACTTATCGGAATTCTGGACTTTATCTTATTTTGCGACACACCGATCGTTTTCATCATACAGGAAACTTAAACTTGGGACTGTCCTGTCTGGACTTGAACATTTGTTTTGGGGTAGCATTTTCTTTGAATAATAGTCAGTAGCATTTTACGGCAGCGCTTGCTCCCATTCTAGAGGCTTTCTTCGTTCGGATTATATTTAATTCTTTTTTGTCACTGACTGCACTGAACTCAGAAAATTCGCGGACTTGTCATATGTTTGTGTTTGTCTCTTTTTTGGGCTCACAAAACTCGTAATTTTTTTCTAATTTTGAGCTTTGACTCTAACTGGTTCTTTCCAGACCTTGTTTCTGCACTCTAACTGGTCCTTTCTAGACATTGTTTCTGCACTAAAGTTGGAAAAGATTCTCTCTGGTTTCGAACCGCTAGCTGAAGTGGTAAAGACTGCCAGTCTTGTTGGAGAGATGAATGCCGATCGTCGACAGGACCGTTTGCGGACCTTCGGTACAGAGTCGAATGGAGGGTCTGAATCAGAGGTCCAGACAATTCCGCGATCGTGTAAGTTGCAAATTTATCGACTTGCGCCAAAGTGTGATGGGGTCAGATGTCCTATACACGCACAAGCGGCTACACGGGTAGCAGAACGTTTGTGGAATGGACTGTGAGATTTTTTAAGTTAGATGGTCTTGAGAAAGTGCAGCAAGGGCTTGAAATGCGAAGGGAGGAGGACGAACATAGCAAGGGGGTTGACATAGAAACAAGCAATACTGTAATTATAAACTGTCGTAGCTGTGATGGGAAAGAACAAGAGCTCCAAGTGCTAATAGAAAGCGCTGTAGCACAAAAGATTACAGGTACCGAAAGCTTGCTGAAGCTGGAGGTAAGTTTAGCCGAAGTTTTTACAGAGGACCTAACTGTGTTAAGAAAGGATAGATTAAATACAGACGTCATTGATTCTGTTAGTCGTAGTTTATCTTGTATTGAAATTAAAGTAGATAGTCCCTGTGAGTTAGTATGGCTAGGAGTTATACTTAACAACCGGAATAAACTAATAATTGGTTTCTTTTACCACCCTCCGACTCAGATGATACGGTTGCTGAACAGTTCAATGAAAACTTGAGTCTCATTTCATACAATTATAGTTACTGACGACTTCAATCTACCTTCGATATGTTGGTAGAAGATATAAAACGTCGTCTGAAATCGTACTGAATGCTTTCTCAGAAAATTATTTTGAACGATTAATTCAGGAGCTTACTTGAAGTGTAAATGGTTGGGAAATCACTCTTGACCTCTTAGCAACAAACAAACCTGAGCAAATAGGTAGCATCTTGACTGATAGAGGGATGAGGGACCACAAAACCGTTGCAGCGAGACTGACTACTACAATAACCAAATCCACGAAAAGTAAAAGCGAATTATATCTGTTTAAAAAAAGCATACAAAAATTCGCTTGATGCCCTCCTAAGAGACAATCTCCACTCCTGCCCAACTAAATATGTAAGTGTAGACGAGATGTGGTTTAAATTGAAGGAGTGTCTGACGCAGTTGAGAATATTTATACTGAATAAACTAATAAAAGGTGGTGCCGATCCCCCACGGTACACAAAACAGATCAGAAAAATGTTGCAGAAGCATTGAAGAAAGCACGTCAAATACACGGGGACATAAAATCTCAACTTTGGCGATGTTTTACTGAAGCTCTAAACTTAGCCGGACTTTAATGCGAGTTGTTATTAACACAATGAAACTGTGTCTCGAAATCTGACGTTTTCTGTAATTTCTTCACCAAAGAACAAGGAGTAAAAATTCCAGAATTCGAATCGAGAACACTTATCAAAATGAATAAGTTAGAAATACATATCCTCGGTGTACCATAGCGAAACACCTTAAAGCAAAAAAAAAAATGGTTGAAATGGCTCTGAGCACTATGGGACTTAACATCTGAGGTCATCAGTCCCCTAGAACTTAGAACTACTTAAACCTACCTAACCTAAGGACATCACACACAGCCATGCCCGAGGGAGGATTCGAACCTACGACCGTAGCAGTCGCGCGGTTCCGGGCTGAAGCGCCTAGAACCGCTCGACCATCGCGGCCGGCTAAATCGTCACCTTGAAGCATTCAGTAAAAATGGTTCAAATGGCTCTGAGCACTATGGGACTGAACTTGTAAGGTCATCAGTCCCCTAAAACTACTTAAATCTAACTAACCTAAGGACATCACACACATTCATGCCCGAGGCAGGATTCGAACCTGCGATCGTAGCGGTCACGCTGTTCAGTAAAGGAAAGTCGCCCCGTTCAGGTAGCATATCAATAAGGCTCCTCGTAGAGTATGCTGATACAATAGCCCCACACTTGGAAATCATATACAACCGCCTGCCTGATGAAAGATCCGTATCAAAAGACTGAGAAGTTGCAGATGTCACACTAGTGCTCAAGAAAGCCAATAGGAATAGTACGATGAGTTACAGATCCATATCACTGACGTCGATTTACAGTAGAATTCTGGAACATAGATAGCGTTCGAAAATTACGAATTGCCTCGAACATAACGGCCCATTGCCACGCAGCGCGAACCCATAAAGTACAGTTCTTGTGGAACACAACTATCTCTTTATTTGCACTAATTACTGAGTGCTATCGACAGAGGGTCTCAAATTGAGTCTATATGTTAAGACAGCAACCAGCTACAAATTTATTTTAAGTTCCTTTATTCAAAAGGTACCATTACCGGTTTCGCACAATTACAGTTCATCTTCAGACGGCTTTCATGCTTTCATTAGAACATACATAATTATAAGCACGCCACACAGATGGTTGCGTCACAGATTTGCACTAGTACGTGACCTACGTGAAATGTCGGTCTGGAGTATTTGTTTTCACAGTTTTCGTCCAACAAATGATATTGAAAACAAATACTCGAGACTGACATTTCATGCAAGTCACATCCCAGTGCAAACCTGTAACGTAATCATCTGTGTGGCGTGCTTGTACTTATGTATTATTTATATTTTAGGACAACTCATCAATAAAAAACGCACCAAATGTTCTAATGAAAGTATGAAAGCCGTCTGACGATAAATTGTAATGATTCGAAACCGGTAATGGTACCTTTTGAAAAAGGAACTGAAAATAAATTTGTGGCTGGTTGCTGTCCCAACACCACCAACATTTGTTTTCAAATAACAGCCATTGTCTTCAACCACGTAATCAAACAAAAAAATTGGATTGATTCTGTATGTCTAGATTTCCAGATGGCTTTTGACACTCTTAGTCACAAGAGACTTATAATCAGTTGTCCGTGATATTTTGTCAGAAAGATCACAATACGTAGTAATCGACGGAAAATCACCGACTACAACAGAAGTGATATACGGTGTTCCCCCCCCCCCCCTCCCCCCTGCCACCAAGGAAGTCTATTCATAATCTATATACTTGGTTTAGGAGACATTCTGAGCAGCCTTCTCAGATTGTTGCAGATGATCCTGTCTTTTATAGTATTCTAAAGCCTTCAGGAAATCAAAATCAATTACAAGATTACTTAGACACGATATCAGTATGGTGCGAAAAGTGGCATATATCTCTGAATAAGGAAAAGTGTGAGGTAATCACACGAATGAAGGGCATCTCATTTCATATTATTGCGAAATAGGGGAGAGAATGTTACGGATATGATACGCCAATTTGGATGGCGATCATTTAAACAAAAACGTTTTTCGCCGTGGCGTGATCTTTTCATGAAATTTCAATCACCATCTTTCTCCTCTGAATGTGACAGTATTTTATCGCCGCCAACCTACATAGGGAGAAATAATCACTGTAATAAATTAAGAGTAATAAGAGCTCGTATGTAAAGATTAAGTGTTCATTTTTACCATGCGCTGTTAGAGAGTGGAACGGTAGAGAAATAATCTGAAGGCTATTCGAAGAACCCTCTTTCAGACACTTAAGTGCGAATTGCAGATAGTCATGAAGATGTACAGTCGTGGACAAAACGAGCGGGACCCCTCGCCTTTTCGTTATGCTGACCCGCACAGCTTTAAAGTCTGCTACACAGCATAACAGGCAAGGCCACGAAGTGCTACCAACATACTATGCGCAGGCGTGAAATTGAAAAACTATCAGAAATTTGTCAGACTGTTTTCAATCATGTGAAAGACTATATTAATGCTGATTAGTGTGTTAACCACGACACCTAAATATAAGATATAAATGAAAGAAGAAACGCTAATTAGTATGAACTGTACTAATAAAAATGAATTTCAGCTTATCGAGATAACTGTTTTAATAAGACAAAGTACCCCGGATCGTTACGAATTAGCAAAATATTATGCACATTCGGCCGCGAAATGGTCTGTGTCAACGTTCAGACCAATCATACTGTATTACCGTTGCTGACCTACCATGAAAGTGTGCAAATTTATCAATGCGTGAAGATTCATAACGAAATTCAGTTAAAAATTATTCAGGGCCACACTTAAGTCAATTCAATTATTGACAGAAGCGGAAAAAGCAGGCAGTAACAAGTATGAAATTCTACAAGAGTTTCATATCGACATCCACAAGGCGACGGTACAGAATAAAGGTAGCAATAAAACGAATTGGGAGCGCGAGAATTTCTTAAAATTCCTTTACTGATAGTCTATCTGCTTCCATCGAGACTAGAACCTAAAAAAACCAGACCTCCATTGCAGTAGCAAACACCTTTCACTATGCTAGCAGACAACCCAGGCAAAAAGTTTTTTTGTTTTTGTTTTTGGAGGGAAGAGACCAAACAGCGAGGTCATCGGTCTCATCGGATTAAGGAAGGATGGGGAAGGAAGTCGGCCGTACACTTTCAAAGGAACCATCCCAGCATTTGCCTGGAGCGATTTAGGGAAATCACGGAAAACCTAAATCAGGATGGCCGGACGCGGGATTGAACCGTCGTCCTCCCGAATGCGAGTCCAGTGTCGAACCACTGCGCCACCACGCTCGGTTTCAGGCAAAAAGTCCTCTGTTATTACTCCAGACATGAATAAGCCGGCAATTTCGCAATAAAATGGCAAAATGATCTGCATAGAGCTTTCTGGACTCAAAAACATGAATTGTCTACCTTTATGTCACCGCTTATGTGAAAATCATTCGGGATGTTTATCGAAATAACAAAAAACTGTTATTAGCGAGTAAATTTAGTAGGATAATTCTGCATCACCCCAGGAAATAAACTGCGACATAGCTGCCAAACGTATTCTACAATGTTTCGATTTCTCCATTAGACGTATCACAGCCAGGAAACGTTCATTAGCCGAAGTGTTCCTTAAGATAGCTAGCAATGGTAACGCTCGCACATCTAAAACGCGGTGGCATTAATAGTGGGATCTGAAGTATCACGTGTATAGGCAAATGGATTTTATTGGCAGTCTTCTAAACGTGGTTTGGATCGAAAGCGTAGCTACGATTAATATGTTGCTGTATTGACTGCAACTGGAACATTTCGAATAAAGAGTAGGGGAAATTATTATGCGGCCCTCATCTTCAGTAACTGTGGTAGCTATTTTCGTTGTTAGGATTTCGTCACGTAAATCGGTGAAAATGGAACCCTACTTGTCTCACTTTCTTAACCGTCTGTCTGTATACCCAACCCTTAAAACACGTTTACCTCGAGTACGGGTAAACATAATGAGCGGAAATGTATCGCACTTCCTGCGGTATACGGTCTCTTGGTGGTGTAAAAAAGTGAGCTATGTCAACGCAATCCAAACATACGGCCGTTTATGTAAAGAAAATTTACGCGAAAGGTCAAAACATGACTCTAAGAACTATGTCACCAAACTGCTTAGGTCATCAGTCCCCTAGATCTAGAACTAGTTCAACCTACCTAACCTAACGCACATCTATGCCAGGAGAAGGATTCGAACTGACGTCGCAAGCGATATGACGCCGTTGATCACACGGCTAACCCGCGCCGGCAAGCTGTTAATATCATCTGGTGTTACTAAAAAGACATTCACTTCTGGTGAATGATTTTCTGCGCAGTTCATATTTGATGTTCCGGATGAGGAAGGAAGCATAATTCATTTCCCCTTGTCTTTATTCATGATTTTAGATTCGCAATCTAAGCATAAGTACTATCCATAACCACATTTTAGATCCAAGTCATAGTTGCAGATATGCGAATACAACACATTGGCTTATACTCCAGGTATTTCGTTTCCCACGAAGTGGTGGCAGACGATGCTGTGGCGTCTTCGAAGCGCGAGTTTCTCCATTGCTAGCTGAGCACATCAGCTGAGCGAACTTGCATAGTATGTTGGTAGCACTTCATCGCCTTGCCTGTTATGCTGTGTAGCAGACTTTAAAGCTGTGCGGATCAGCATAACGAAAAGGCGAGGGGTCTCCCTCGTTTTGCCCACGACTGTACAAAGGGCGTTCAGTAAGTAATACAAAGCTTTTTATCTAAAAGCAGGTTCTTTTTATTCAGGCTTCCGATACACCATATATTGTATACCCGCATGGTACAATCTACCGGTCGATGTCGGCGCCAACATTCTGGTGAATCAGTAACCTCCCTATCATCCACGTACTGCTTTCCGTAGACTGCATCCTTCACTGCACCAAACAGATGGAAGCTGGAAGTTCCGAGATGCGGGATGTAGGGTGGATGGGGAAGAACAGACCCATGAAGTTTTGTGAGATCCTGTCGGGTGCGCAGACTTGTATGAGGCCTTACGTTTTCATTGAGAAGTTCGTTTGCAATTTTGTGGCAGCGAACATGCTGAATTCTTTTCTTCAATTTTCTGAGGATAGCACAGCACACTTCATAGTTGATAGTTGCACGATGAGGGAGGACATCAAACGGAATAACCCCTTCAGCGTCCCAGAAGCCGGTCACCATGACTTTAAGATGGCTGAGGGCGCGGCTTTACTTTTATTCCAAGGAGAGGTGGTGTGGCACCACTTCATGGATTGCCATTGTGTTTTCGATTCGAAGTGATGAACACCCACTTCATCACCTGTGGCGATATTCGACAAAGAATTGCCACAATCAGCTTCGTAATGCGCAAGCGTTTCTGCATAGACGGTCCTTTGTTGGTCTTGTGAGGTAACGGATGAGTTGTGGCGCCCTGCAAATATTCTAAGTTCGGAGTTGGCGCGGCTGCACGGGCCTCTCGGCAGTCGGAGCTCTTCAGCAACCGCGTGATGCCGAACGTTAGCCGGAGCAAGAGGTCGTGGTCGAGGCCGACCGCGTGGCTGGGAATTCCATGTTGACGCTGTGTCGAGGACTGTGCTTTGTGTCGACGAAGGAGATTTGTATGCCTGGAGTGCCAAAGATGGCGGACTTTGTGAAACTATAATGGCAGACATTTCACAGTTCAAGTAGAAATTAATAATCGCCAGAGGAATCATCATACCTAAAAAAGAAATATGTACATTACCATTATTTGCACAACGATTCTGATGGTGCAATCAGATTTTCAATATCTTTATTAGTTTAAGGTTTAGTATCTGACTGTAAACTATACAAGTAACACGCAGCCACGAATTTGCAAAATCTAAACGGTTCATCCGATTTCGTCGATCGACGTGTCTTTAGAAAGCTATTAGTGTAAACCTAGTCTTCAAGAAGGGTCGTCCAGCAGATGCGCAAAACTATAGACCTATATCTCTGACATCGATCTGTTGTAGAATTTTAGAACGTGTTTTTTGCTCGCATATCATGTCATTTCTGGAAACCCAGAATCTACTCTGTAGGAATCAACATGGATTCCGGAAACAGCGATCGTGTGAGACCCAACTCGCTTTATTTGTTCATGAGACCCAGAAAATATTAGATACAGGCTCACAGGTAGATGCCATTTGCCTTGACGTGCGGAAGGCGTTCGATACAGTTCCGCACTGTCGCCTGATAAACAAAGTAAGAGCCTACGGAATATCAGACCAGCTGTGTGGCTGGATTGAAGAGTTTTTAGCAAACAGAACACAGCATGTTGTTATCAATGGAGAGACGTCTACAGACGTTAAAGTAACCTCTGGTGTGCCACAGCGGAGTGTTATGGGACCATTGATTTTCACAATATATATAAATGACCTAGTAGATAGTGTCGGAAGTTCCATGCGGCTTTTCGCGGATGATGCTGTAGTATACAGAGAAGTTGCAGCATTAGAAAATTGCAGCGAAATGCAGGAAGATCTGCAGCGGATAGGCACTTGGTGCAGGGAGTGGCAACTGACCCTTAACATAGACAAATGTAATGTATTGCGAATACATAGAGAGAAGGATCCTTTATTGTATGATTATATGATAGCGGAACAAACACTGGTAGCAGTTACTTCTGTAAAATATCTGGAAGTATGCATACGGAACGATTTGAAGTGGAATGATCATATAAAAGTAATTGTTGGTAAAGCGGGTGCCACGTTGAGATTCATTGGGAGAGTCCTTAGGAAATGAAGTCCAACAACAAAGGAGGTGGCTTACAAAACACTCTTTCGACCTACACTTGAGTATTGCTCATCAGTGTGGGATCCGTACCAGATCGGGTTGACGGAGGAGATGGAGAAGATCCAAAGAAGAGCGGCGCGTTTGGTCACAGGTTTATTTGGTAACCGTGATAGCGTTACGGAGATGTTTAGCAAACTCAAGTGGTAGACTCTGCAGGAGAGGCGCTCTGCATCGCGGTGTAGCTTGCTGTCCAGGTTTCGAGAGGGTTCGTTTCTGGATGAGGTATCAAATATATTGCTTTCCCCTGCTTATACATCCCGAGGACATGACGAATGTAAAATTAGAGAGATTCGAGCGCGCACGGAGGATTTCCGGCAGTCGTTCTTCCCGCGAACCATACGCGACTGGAACAGGAAAGGGAGGTAATGACAGTGGCACGTAAAGTGCCCTCCGCCACACACCGTTGGGTGGCTTGCGGAGTATAAATGTAGATGTAGATGTAAATTGGTGTGAATTACAGGCATGTAATTTAAATACACTCCTGGAAATTGAAATAAGAACACCGTGAATTCATTGTCCCAGGAAGGGGAAACTTTATTGACGCATTCCTGGGGTCAGATACATCACATGATCACACTGACAGAACCACAGGCACATAGATACAGGCAACAGAGAATGCACAATGTCGGCACTAGTACAGTGTATATCCACCTTTCGCAGCAATGCAGGCTGCTATTCTCCCATGGAGACGATCGTAGAGATGCTGGATGTAGTCCTGTGGAACGGCTTGCCATGCCATTTCCACCTGGCGCCTGAGTTGGACCAGCGTTCGTGCTGGACGTGCAGACCGCGTGAGACGACGCTTCATCCAGTCCCAAACATGCTCAATGGGGGACAGATCCGGAGATCTTGCTGGCCAGGGTAGTTGACTTATACCTTCTAGAGCACGTTGGGTGGCACGGGATACATGCGGACGTGCATTGTCCTGTTGGAAGAGCAAGTTCCCTTGCCGGTCTAGGAATGGTAGAACGATGGGTTCGATGACGGTTTGGATGTACCGTGCACTATTCAGTGTCCCCTCGACGATCACCAGTGGTGTACGGCCAGTGTAGGAGATCGGTCCCCACACCATGATGCCGGGTGTTGGCCCTGTGTGCCTCGGTCGTATGCAGTCCTGATTGTGGCGCTCACCTGCACGGCGCCAAACACACATACGACCATCATTGGCACCAAGGCAGAAGCGACTCTCATCGCTGAAGACGACACGTCTCCATTCGTCCCTCCATTCACGCCTGTCGCGACACCACTGGAGGCGGGCTGCACGATGTTGGGGCGTGAGCGGAAGACGGCCTAACGGTGTGCGGGACCGTAGCCCAGCTTCATGGAGACGGTTGCGAATGGTCCTCGCCGATACCCCAGGAGCAACAGTGTCCCTAATTTGCTGGGAAGTGGCGGTGCGGTCCCCTACGGCACTGCGTAGGATCCTACGGTCTTGGCGTGCACCCGTGCGTCGCTGCGGTCCGGTCCCAGGTCGACGGGCACGTGCACCTTCCGCCGACCACTGGCGACAACATCGATGTACTGTGGAGACCTCACGCCCCACGTGTTGAGCAATTCGGCGGTACGTCCACCCGGCTTCCCGCATGCCCACTATACGCCCTCGCTCAAAGTCCGTCAACTGCACATACGGTTCACGTCCACGCTGTCGCGGCATGCTACCAGTGTTAAAGACTGCGATGGAGCTCCGTATGCCACGGCAAACTGGCTGACACTGACGGCGGCGGTGCACAAATGCTGCGCAGCTAGCGCCATTCGACGGCCAACACCGCGGTTCCTGGTGTGTCCGCTGTGCCGTGCGTGTGATCATTGCTTGTACAGCCCTCTCGCAGTGTCCGGAGCAAGTATGGTGGGTCTGACACACCGGTGTCAATGTGTTCTTTTTCCATTTCCAGGAGTGTAGTACATGAGTTATTAAGGGTCAAAGTGGCCGATTACTATTGATCGCGTCAGGCCATAACTACTCCACAGTTACACGAAAAAACGGTAGCAGCATGCTTGTAAATATATTTATTCGTTTACGTATTTGCTTATATCCGATATATACTGTTCATGAACAAATTGGTCAAATAATTACTGTGTTTTAGAAGGCACAGAGACATTAAGCTACTGGCCTACTTTGTTTCTGTTCCTTTGATATATGTTAATTTCATTTATTTATGCATTTAATAATGTGTGTTAGAGAGTTTTTATGGTCCAGCCATAGGAATATTTATTTAATTTCAAGTTATTTAAAATTAAATCCAGTATTTCGTATGTGTTTCAGTATGTTTGTGAGTGTATTGGCTTGGAGACATGGTGGGAGCGCTCTAGCCAATCATAGCGTTCGTTACTACGGTAGGCGACGACAGAAGTCAGTGGAGGGACTGTATGGAAATTGGGGAGGAACATCATTTCCATAAAGGACACGAGGAGTACTGAACAGGACGGCGTGACGGGCGGTCGCACGGGACACGGAGAGTGCTGGACGGGGAGGCGCGATGGATGGTCGCGGGAAATACTTGGAGAGTGGAGCAGTTTGCGCGTGGTCGCGGGAGATAGAAACATTTCGTAGTGCCGACTTGTGCACTTGTGACATTTCGGTGGCTTCTGCGTGATACGTAGTATGCGTTTAGACGTGAATATCGCGCGAGCTATGTTGTTGTTCATAACTAATTATGTGTAGTGGGAATCTATTGTGTCTCTGTTATTAAACTTATATTTTTTTTAATTGCTGAGCCATCGACACAAGTAAGTGCTTTGCAGTAATAAACGGCATTCTTAAAGGTAGTTCTGCTATCGTACTCATCATTTAAAGTTGTTAAATATAGTACCTGCAGATTTTATTTGCCAGCCGCGGTGGCCGTGCGGTTCTAGGCGCTTCAGTCTGGAACCGCGTGACTGCTGCGGCCGCAGGTTCGAATCCTGCCTCGGGCTTGGATGTGTGTGATGTGCTTAGGTTAGTTAGGTTTAAGTAGTTCTAAGTTCTATGGGACTGATGACCTAAGATGTTAAGTCCCATAGTGCTCAGAGCCATTTGAAAGATTTTATTTAATTGAAATCTTTCATTTGTAACTTTCTATGTTACATTCAAAATTAGCAACTGCAGAGTGGTAGGAACCTTTGACCATTAGATTCATGTGTATATTTATATTTTTAACATTTTTATGCAGCGACAGCAACTGATATTGTTTATATAAGAATATACAGCCTGCAACTGTAGGCTGTATATTCTTATGTATATTTATATTGTATACTGTAGATTCAGCTGTATTTTGCTTGTAATGCGCCAAATACATATCCCAGCCCCTAGATAATGAAACCAGCCAAAACCTTTAATATTTCAACTCTGAGTCTGAGGGTACGTTGTTCAAGGCCACATTTTTTTTATTTTGAAAGCCCGCACTCTTTATCATCATCTTCCGTTAGGCGGCGAGGAACGCAGTGGGCACATAACTTTGAGTACCATAACTGGTGGACGAATGTGACAGCACTACCAACAGACACGTCCAGCTGAGCAGCGAGTTGTTTGATTGCGATCCGTTGAGCACCACGTTGCAACATTGCAATAGTCATAGCTGTGAGGATAAACTTGCATGCTGGAGATCGGGGAAGTTTGCGCGACCATGTTGCGATGATGACAGACACCTCACCTAACGACTCTCCGAGCTTTTGTTGACAGCCAAGTCTCCATACATACTCTGGAAACGCCTATGAATATCTGATATGTTCTGGTTTTCCTTCGAAAGAAATTCAGTGACAACTCTCTGCTTGGAACACACATCTGTTACAGATGCCATTATGAAGGCTGTGTAAAGCGCTCAGTCTCAGTCTTAATGTACACTACTGGCCATTAAAATTGCTACACCAAGAAGAAATACAGATGATCAACGGGTATTCATTGGACAAATATATTATACTAGAACTGACATGTGATTACATTTTCACGCAATTTGGGTGCATAGATCCTGAGAAATCAATACCCAGAACAACCATCTCTGGCCGTAATAACGGCCTTGATACGCCTGGGCATTGAGTCAAACAGAGCTTGGATGGCGTGTACAGGTATAGCTGCCCATGCAGCTTCAACACGATACCACAGTTCATCAGGAGTAGTGACTGGCGTATTGTGACGAGCTAGTTGATCGGCCACCATTGACCAGACGTATTCATTTGGTGAGAGATCTGGAGAATGTGCTGGTCAGGGCAGCAGTCGAACATTTTCTGTACCCAGAAAGGCCCGTACAGCCTGGAACATGCGGTCGTGCATTATCCTGCTGAAAAGTAGGGTTTCGCAGGGATAGAATGAAGGGTAGAGCGACGGGTCGTAACACATCTGAAATGTAACGTCCAATGTTCAAAGTGCCGTCAATGCGGACAAGATTTGACCGAAACGTGTAACCAATGGCACCCCATACCATCACGCCGGGTGATACGCCAGTATGGCGATGACGAATACACGCTTCCAATGTGCGTTCACGGCGATGTCGCCAAACACGGATGCGACCATCATGATGCTGTAAACAGAACCAAGATTCATCCGAAAAAAATGACGTTCTGCCATTCGTGCAACCAAGTTCGTCGTTGAGTACACCATCGCAGGCGCTGCTGTCTGTGATGCAGCGTCAAGGGTAGCCGCAGCCATGGTCTCCGAGCTGATAGTCCATTCTGCTGCAAACGTCGTTGAACTGTTCGTGCAGATGGTTGTTGTCTTGCAAACGTCCCCATCTGTTGACTCAGGGATCGAGACGTGGCTGCACGATCCGTTACAGCCATGCGGATAAGATGCCTGTCATCTCGACTGCTAGTGATACGAGGCCGTTGGGATCCAGCACGGCGTTCCGTATTACCCTCCTGAACGCACCGATTCCATATTCTGCTAATAGTCATTGGCTCTCGACCAACGCGAGCAGCAATGTCGCGATACGATAAATCGCAATCGCGTTAGGCTACAATCAGACCTTTATCAAAGTCGGTAACGTGATGGTACGCATTTCTCCTCCTTACACGAGGCGTCACAACAACGTTTCACCAGGCAACACCGGTCAACTGCTGTTTGTGTATGAGAAATCGGTTGGAAACTTTACTCATGTCAGCACGTTGTAGGTGTCGCCACCGGGGCCAACTTTGTATGAATGCTCTGAAAAATTAATCATTTGCGTATCACAGCATCTTCTTCCTGTCGCTTAAATTTCGCGTCTGTAGCACGTCATCTTCGTGGTGTAGCAATTTTAATGGCGAGTAGTGTAATACACGAATGTTACGAAGCATGTTTGCAATGGGTAGACTACGTGATGATGATGATGTTGCTCATACATTCGCTACGCAAGCTGTAACTTCCGCCACAGAGTGCCACACTTTAATGTCGATATTTAAAATAAAATAATTTAATCAGAGGCAACTTACGTAATTAGTATTACAGTAAACAGTGATAATAGTAATGGTCTTTTAAGCATTCTTTAATTTTGTGAACATGTCGGAATCCTTTAAGATGGGTAATTACCTCCAAAACTGGGAATCACTCTATTTCTGACAAGATATTTTGTTTTCTCACATGCGCACCGAAGTGGTCTGTGTAGCACAACAAAATATTAGATATTTCAGAATATTTTTTTTAAACGTATTATGAAATTGTAGGCTGGCAATGGAAAGGAAAGCGTTTCTGAGGAAGATAAATTTGTTAACATCAAGTATAGATTTAGGTGTCAGGAAGTCTTTTCTGAAAGTGTTTGTGTGGGGTGTAGCCATGTATGGAAGTGCAAAATGAACGATAAACAGTTTAGGCAAGAAGAGTATAGAAGCTTTCGAAATGTGGTGCTGCAGAAGAATGCTGAAGATTAGATGGGTAGATCACGTTACTAATGAGGAGGTACTGAACTGAATTGGGGAGAAGAGGAACTTGTGGCACAGCTTGACTAGAAGAAGGGATCGGTTGGCAGGACATGTTCTGAGGCACCACTGGATCACCAATTTAGTATTGGAGGGCAGCGTGGAGGGTAAAAATCGTAGAGGGAGACCAAGACTTGAATATACTAAGCAAATCCAGAAGGATGTAGGCTGCAGTAGTTACTTGGAGATGATGAAGCTTGCACAAAATAGAGTAGCATGGAGAACTGCATCAAACCAGCCTCTGGACTGAAGGCCACAACCACAAAATTACGAAATTGTGTTAGTAAAAGTGTCTCGCTAATGATTTTAGGAGGCTTGAATCGAAGGCAGACACTTACCAGCTCGTAGTCTTCGAGCCCGTGGCGCTGCTTGTTGCGTAGTGTGCGTTTGGCCAGGTAGATGGCGTACTCCACGTTGTCCGGCATGCGGTGTTGCCAGGGCCAGTAGTAGGGGGTCTGCAACAGACAACACGTGGCTAGCCGCACACCAGCTACAAGCTGAACAGTGATTTCACAAAAGTTCTACTTCACTCTTTACCGTAAATGTGGCGTTTAATCATTGAAAAGCGGAGTGAGTTAAAAAGTGGACTGATGTACAATCACAGAACTCATGCAGTATAGCTAAGTTTAAAAATCGAACTACTCTTAAGTGAGCATATGCATGTGTAATTATTTCTCTGTTTGAAACAGTTTATTTAATTATTTATGATTTAAGAGTCGCAAGAAAATAAGTGAGCTTACAGCAGCGGTCGCGTTATTTATATTATTTTGAGATGATCATACATATATTACAGCCAGTTTAATATTGTGAATATTTTTAGTCTTAATGTGCGATTTAAGATGTGTACTGTTGCGAACATCCTTTAGACGAGTGACTATGTAACACATTCAAGAGAGTGCCAGTTGCATATAGAAGTTGGTATGAGCACGTAATTTAGTTCCTTAGTGTTGTACTAACAGCTTTTTTCTTTCATATCATTTGATTACGACTTTCCAGGAAATCTAAACAGATATGTATGATATTAGGGTGACCAAAAGCTGGAAAATAAAAATGTTTATTTTCAACACAGACATTGTGTTTCACGTACGTAGTCTACATGCAAGGAGACAGTTATTGAACTATATGAAATTAAATCGTCATAATTTCTGAACGGTTTGCGTTAGGACGTCCAAACTGCACGGTTGGCCGTGGGGCACGATGGGAATTAGTATGCGCATGCGCATTGTTTGGTTTAGCGACGTGCCCTGCTTTCATCTGGGTGGATTCATCAATAAGGGACTGAGAATCCACATTTCGCGATCGAGAAGTCTCTTCACACTCAACGGGTAACTGTCTGGTGTACAATGTCTAGTCACGGACTAATTGGTGCGATATTCCTTGGTGGCACTGTGACTACCGAACGGTACGTGAAGGTTTTGTAAGATGATTTCATCCCCATTATCCAGAGTGACCCTGATTTAGATAAGATGCGGTTCATGCATCGACCCCATCGAAGCAGGAGTGTGTGTGTTTGTTGTCCTGGAGGAGCACTCTGGGACCGCAACCTGGCTCTGGGTAGCCAGAGGTGACTGGCGTGGGCCTCGATTGGCCGCCATATTCTCCGGCTCTGAACACATGCCACTCCTTTTTGTGGGACTAAAGATAAGGTGTACAGCAATAACACCAGAACCATTGCTGAGCTGAAAACAGCCATTCAGGATTTCATCGACAACATCGATGTTCCGACACTCCAGCGGGTCAACCAGAATTTCGCTAATCGTCTGCGCCACGTCATCGCCAATGATGGCAGGCATATTGAAAATGCCATAACCCGAATCCGAATATCTGTAGTGACGCATATATTTGTGAAAAGAACACTGGCCCACTGTCCGGCCGTCCAGGTGGCATGCTGAAGTCTCCACTTTAGACGTTCCCTTCTGTAAAGACACGCCAGAGGTAAACAGATAGCAGGTCTCCAACAATAAATGCAACTCTACTGGAGCCTTCTGTACACCTTTTGCCTCGGTACAACACGTTCAGGGGATACTGCGAGGTCAGATGCGAGCTGCAATGCAGTAATACGGCAGTACTGTCGTGTCGTTACAGCCAAATAACGGTCCTCTCTTTCTGCTGTCACACACGGTCGGCCCTGTCCTCGTCTCCGGGATAAAGTTTAGACCTCTCTGTCGCCTCATCCAAGAAATTAAGCCATCGGGCCACATCAGTTTCCGACTCTCCTGCTTTCATTCTTCCTATGGCCCTCCACAGCAGAGAGTTTATAGGCCACACCGCACTGTCTGTGACTGTGTACACAGGGACTGCGGATGTGCGACTACCCGGCAAACACTACTGCGTTTGATAAGTGCCCTGACGTCATCGTTGGCGTGGCTGTCCGTTGATCGCAACACCATCTTCTGTGCAGAACACGATCGTAACGACATCTGTCTGTATGATTATATCGTGAGTTAGCAGAGGACGAGGAAATAGCAGTTTGTTGATTTAATTTTGGACGCCAGTGTATTTCGAAACTTTTGCGAATGGGCTTGTCCCATCAGAATGATGTACATGACCAAAGTCTTGTCCTGATTCAACAGAATGATCCGAACATAGATCTTGGTCTCTTCTCTTTCAGAACAATACGTAAACTCACCAACATACCAATAATTTTGAGTAATTTAGATACTTTTTATCCTTTTCTGAATATTTAACGTAGGTAATAGTGTACAGGTCCCGAAAAGAAGTCATTACTTTACCAACATACAGAAGATTTTAGACTTCTTGGAACATTTACACCGTTAACAACTGTTTTGCAATGCCGTTTTGGCTATGAGGTGCCAAGGTGCACCCATTTTTCACCCTTAATTACACCAAGATGTCAAATGACTTTCGGATTAAGCTAAATTACGCGCTGTCTTAACTTCACCTATATCACTTTTAAAATATCTTACAATAAGCTCAGTGTTTTCGGTCTGTTGCAATCCTTTGTTAGTAAAATATGTTCTAGTGTGGACATCTGAACATTAGTTACGTTAACAATCCAAAAATAAAAGTTATGTCCTTATCCTAGGATGAGTATTTTATGTGAAGATTTACTGCCTTTATGCAATAGTTATTTAAGGCAAATCCGACCACACTATTGGTTATGAACTGTAGATTAAAACAGAAGAGCCGGCCGCGGTGGTCTAGCGGTTCTGGCGCTGCAGTCCGGAACCGCGGGACTGCTACGGTCGCAGGTTCGAATCCTGCCTCGGGCATGGGTGTGTGTGATGTCCTTAGGTTAGTTAGGTTTAAGTAGTTCTAAGTTCTAGGGGACTTATGACCTAAGATGTTGAGTCCCATAGTGCTCAGAGCCATAAAACAGAAGAATTGCTAATGGTGTGGGCAGGGATTATGTTTATCTCTCGAACACCTCTTCATGAAATTGTACGGGTGAATCAGCAAGATTTAACTGTTGTCAGGTACCGTGAGGAGATATTGATATTTCATGCGCGAGTTGTTGCGAGGTGCTATGGGCTCATACTTCGTATTGATGGATGATTATGCTTGACATCGTAGAGCCCGGTTGTTTCATGTTTTTTTTGTTAAAGGAAGATATTGCACACAAGGCGTGGCCTGCTCGCTCTCCCGATTTGAGTCCCATAGAGCATATCTGGAATGCGCTAGGGAGACGGGTTAAATTACGTCAGCATCCACCAACCACTCTCCAAGACTTGTGAGCAGCTCTGCAGGAAGAATGGGCGTTGTTCCCTCAACATAAGATTGATGAAGTCATTCACAACATGTCCCGCCACTGTCAGGTCTCCATTGGTGTCACAGGTGGTCACATCCCATACTGAGCACATTAAGCAGTTGTCAGAATGTGTGTACAAATCCGTTAAGTTGGAAAAAAATGAAGAACATTTTTGTCTGCCATTATGTATGTTGCAGTTGATTGCGTATTGTATACTTTACATTGTTTCTATTTTACTACCACCTGTTGATACTGTTGTGTGGCAAAATAAACCCAACCTTGCAAAATTTCCGTGTGTTGTTTTAATTTTGGACACCAGTGTAGTTTCCCACTGCATCATTCGATGAAACAACAGGATAAAATAAGGTACATTCAAGGAATTATGCTCATGGCATAGCCGAAATCATCATCCATATTACTGACATGCAAACTCTTTGTACCATACCAGCGCGCAAAATCCAGCCACAAATTGTACAAGAGACAAGGCCGCTGTACGGAGGGTATCTAGAGAGCCCCCAAGAAGTTCCACCCAGTTTCCGTATAAATTTTTTCTGGTATTTAACTTGTCTGAAAATTACGTGAGGTGAGTTGTGAATGACAGCGAACGATCGAGTGTGTTTTCGAGATACTTAAGGTCAGGGTTGTTCTTAACTGCTTTGTACAGAAGGTGACTTCTAGCGGCTCGTTTGCTAAGCGGTTGTTGGGGTGGAAAACTATCACTCCGGTTTTTGTCTGATTAGGCCAAGACAAGTCTAATAGTATGAAACATAGGCCTTAATTTGAGGAACAAATTTCTGAGAATGTATGTCTGGAGCACAATATTGTATGGTAGTGAAACATGGACTGTGGGAAAAGCGGAACAGAAGAGAATCGAAGCATTTGGGATGTGCTGCTACAGAGAAATGTTGAAAATTAGGTAGACTGATAAGGTAAGGAATGAGGAGGTTTTGCGCAGAACCGGAAAGGAACATGTAGAAAACTCTGACAAGGAGAAGGGACAGGATTATACGACATTAGGGGATGAGTTCCATGGTACTAGAGGGCCAGTACAGGGGAAAAAAACTGTAGAGGAAAAAAGAGATTGGAATATATCTAGCAAATGCACAGAGGTTGAAATTGCAAGTGCCACTTTGAGATGAAGAGGTTGGCACAGCAGAGGAATTCATGTCAGGCCGCATCAAACCACCAGAAGACTGATGAAAAAAAAAACTGTCTGCTACGTGCTTCCTACAGTTTCTGGCATGTCCCTTATGTGCAGACTGAACAACAGTGCGACAATGACAGATCCTAGAGCAGGACGGCTAAAAGTCTACACAAACGGCAACCGATACAGGTAGCCTTTATGTAGATTAATAATTGATTTTGTTGTTATCAATTATTGGAAACTTGTCTTTTTTCATATCTTGTGGTTCAATGCTTAAAATTTTATGATAATGCAGTAGAGAAATATAAGTAAGTGAGAAGCTTTGGAATTGCCGACACGACGAGAATGAAAGCAAATTGTGTGGACGTGCTCTAGATGTTAATGGACGTCCCCAGCATCAAAGCTAGTCGCTAGCTGGATCACAGACGTTCACAACCTAAAATGTTACTGTTGTTAAAAGTGTTAATAACGCTCTTCCATTGTCTTTTCGTAGTTATGGCTCTAGTGAAGAATTGGTTTTCAGAGTAGTTGAGCTTTTGATCGGGAGTCGATTCAATAGGTTAGTCTATCATGCTAGGTCACTTAAATTGTTGCGAGAAAATAAGCTTATTGTGGTCAAAGGAGCACAATCCGCTCTATTTGTTGATCAGTTCCTACTAAAACTACTTTCCTGGCCAGATTCCAGCTTGTAGTGGGACGAGAAGGTTCCTCAATAGCTTTCTTGGTCAGCGCAAAGGATAAGCGGATCTTAACAGGTAAGTGTAGCTGTTAAATATTTTCTTGTTTGCGGATTGTAAGGTGTTTGTTTATACTGTGTCTAAAAACGATGTTGTTTTCCCTACGTTACATGAGCGACGATGCGGCAGTCTACGTCTACACAGTGAGCCGTAAGAGTTTCTGGTCAACTTCACAATACGCTCGACGGAAACGGGGAAGAAGATGGTCGCTTGCGCATCGACTCCTGACTGCGAGCATTCTTGGGAAAAAAAAGGAAAATTGTGGGGAGTTAAGACTGTTGTGATACAATATAATGAATATCACTAGTCGTCATTACTTACGTTAAGTGATTCACGTTGTACGAGTAGAGTGACATAAAATTATCACGAAATGTGAGAAGTTTCTATGAAAAGTTTTTATTAAATTTAAAAAAATGTTTCGTGAAATATTTGAATCTACTATGAGGTAAAAAGATTTTACCCAACTGTGAAAAATTTATGGAAAAGTAAAGTCAATTCGTTCGCTATACAGTTAACAACGAGCAGCATTTTTAAGATTTGTCGCACTTCATTTATAGTGAAGTTAGCTCTTACTACTGCAGTCCATGAAAACAGATTGCAGTGGAATATTTATTTGATTGACATTTCAATTTGGAAGTGACATAGTAAGTGGAAATTGGAGAGATTATGTATGATAATTTTGACATTTTTTTTTGTAAACACGAACTAGTAACGTGAGACCTAAAGAGAGCGTAACCTTGCCTCACCCCCTCACCCCTTTTCAATCCAGTTAGGAAGGAAACCTCTGGCGAGTTTAGCGAACGAAAATGTTTGTGAAAATGGGATATTAATTAGTTTAACTCAAATGGACTTTGACAACATGTAGAGCGAACGAAGATTAAAGCGGAGAAACGTATGTATCGTGATGTGCTACAATAACATGAGATACATCTACTGTAATTACGAACGCGTATTGATTTTGCAAACTCGCTGTCAAAGGTAAATACAGGTTTGGAGGTAGTCACAGCAACTAGAGATACAGGTGAAAATACGACTGAAATTAACATCACCATACTAAGCTGACACGTTTATACCTGCCCACACAGAAAATGCAAAAAAACACCGAATATGTATAATTTAGATAAAAATTTCTTCGGAGCTAGTGGGTTGGTTGGTTGATTGATTGATCCGGGAGCAGGGGACCAAACAGCGAGGTCATCAGTCCCATCGGATTGGGGAAGTCGGCTGTGCCATTTCAAAGCAACCATCCCGGCATTTGCCTGAAGAAATTTAGTGTTCGAACCATCGTCCCCCGGAATGCGAGTCCAGTGTGCTGACGACTGTGCCAGCTCGCGCGGTAGCAGCTAGTGGACGGCAGCCTAATGTCGGTTTGAACTGCTATCGAAAGAGCACTGCAGGGCGTTGCACGTAACTGCTGCTCGACGTATTGAGCACAAGCCACTGCAGAAAATGTACCGCTACGTTTCGCAAAAACCGTAATCTACTGTTATTTGCGAAGTATTAGCAAATGCAGTAAACGAATCATTGGAGGAGCAAAATCAGAGTGGTCATTAGTTGATCTTTGAGCCAACAATGACTCGAACGAACTGTGTAGACGTTTGACGGGGAGTAGCGTTTGATCGGTAGTATTTTTGGTCATTATCCGGTTTGAGGCAGCTATCCAATGGCAAAATATTATCCAGTGAAACATTTTACTGTTTCTTTTTTCATGTTTGATATGTTACGGATAGTTTGAATTAAGTTCTGAGAAAGACTCAATCGCAAAGTGACAGTGAAACGAAGGCTACTAAACTGTTCATTGGATAGTTATAGAGTTATTGTGTGACATCATTGATAGTAAATGGAACCTAGAAACAGTCAAATTACCTTTTTCTCTAGTGATACTGAAGAACTATAGACGAAATAGGGATTTATTTGCAACTTAAAGAAAGCGTTGCTTCGATTACCCGGAAACTGCAGTAATACATTTCTTGTGATGAGTATTCTTATACAGACAATACCTGAAGTGGATGAGACTTGTTAGTGAAATTTTTAACAGATACGGCGAACAGAGTCGAGCTCGAATGCAGTGAATGTACACTTTAAAAATGTGATCTCGCAATTCAGAATTAAAATATAACTTTCACCTCTATCTTCTAGTCAGACGTAATAATACGCAGAAAATAAGGGACTACGAGACGGTCCTAATAGCTATAAAGTTCAGAGACACAAAAAGGGTGGATTATCATGTAAATGTCAGAGTAATTACAAACTCATAATTAATTCTGAAATTACGGAAAATAATAGAAAACACGCAGTCAGTCGTAAATTAATGAACAACATTCGGTAAAGTGAAAGCAAACAGAGTTAATTAAATTTCTTTTGGATTTATAAATGAATCTTGTTAGCAAACAACCACAACTGGTGCGGGTTCTCTCTGAATGGAGAGGAATAACTTCGGTGAGTTTTTTTCCATAGTTTGGTAATAAAGAAAGGATTTATTCTGTAAATGTCTGCTTTTCATAATTCTCGGTCTTTACTACTTGAAAAGAAGATTTAGTTACTACTGAACTATGGTACTGTAAATAGAAATTCGTTAGTGATACACACTGGGATGGCAGACGTTATTGGATAGCGATATGCACATATACGGATGGCGATCTTATCGGCAAACACAAGGTAGGAAAGGTCATAGATGTCATTTGTACTTAGATGATTCATGTGCAAAGGTTTCAGACGTGATTATGGCAGCACGACGGAAATTAAAAGACTCTGAACTCGGAATGGTTGTTGGAGATAGTCGCATGCGACATTCCCCTTAGGAAATAGTTAGGGAATTAAATATTCCAGCATCTACAGTGTCAAGAGTGTACTGGGAATACCTGATTTCAGGCAGTAACTCTCATCACGGACAGCGCAGTGAACTACGATCTTCGTTTAACGACCGAGGTCAACAGCGTTTGGGAAGAATTGTCAGTGCTGAAACCCAAGCAACACTACGTGAAATAACAGCTGAAATCAATGTGGAACGTACGACGAACGTCTCCGTTACGTCAGAGTGGAGAAATCTGGCGTCAATGGGCTATAGCAGCAGACGAGTGACGCGAGTGCCTTTGCTAGCAGCACGACATCGCCTGCAGCGCTTCTCATGGGCTCGTGACCATATCGGTTGGACCCTAGATGACTGGAAAACCGTGGCCTGGTCAGATGAGCCCCGATTTCACTTGGTGTCAGCTGATGGTAGCTCTCGAGTGTGGTACAGACCCCGCGGAGGCAAGGGCGCAGGTTGTTAACAAGGCACTGTGCAAACTAGTGGTGGTTACATAACGGTGTAGGCTGTGTTTACATCGCATGGACTAAGTCCTGGTAATTTTCGGCTACTTAGAGACCATTTGCAGCCATTCATGAACTTCATGTTCCGAAACAACGATGGATGTTTTGTGGATGACATTGCGCCATGTCACTGGGCATCAGCTGTTCGCGACTGTTTTGAAGAACATTCTGGACAGTTCGAGCGAATGATTTGGCCACCCAGATCGTCCGACACGAATCCAATTGAACATTTATGAAACACAATTGAGAGGTCAGTTCGTGCACAAAATCCTGCGCCGGCAACACCTTCGCAAGTATGGAGGGTACCATATACAGCACGGCACACTTGTTGAGTCCACGCCACGTCGATTTCCTGCACTGCGCCGGCTAAAAGAAGAAGTGACGCAATACTGGCAGGCATCCCATGACTTTCGTCAGCTTGGTGTATAAGTCAGATATTAATAGTAGCTTACCGGACTTACGATCGATAAGATTTTCACCGTGTGCAGCATTTGAATTTCTTCCGCAAAGGAATCTTCTTTCTTTAAAGAGCTCTTTTATGTGCAAAATTATATAAATGGATATAAATAAGAATGATATCAACATTTACTTATAGTGATTAGCATAATTTAAACAGTGTTATGGTATGATCGCTCAGGTTTTTAGTTGTTGTTACCATATTCTGCGCAGCATTCCGAAGAGCAACCCAGCCGTCTTTTTCAGGTAATGCGAGTTTTACTATTATCTGTACTCGCTGACTGGACTTCAGTTGCGCCCTTTGATTATCTTTTCTTTTACGGAGCACCCTCCGTGAAACGACAACTCCCTCAGCGTTTTCCAACTCTGATGGATGTGATTGTCAGCGAGATTTTAGTAAACGGAGTGCCGACCCCAATTGTTATTTAAAAAATTGGAATTTCCATCCTTGTTTATTAGGTTTTCTGACGTCTTTATTTCGATAAAAGTGCTCAATTATGCTATCCCGAAACGTGACGTTTGCATTGTGGTACTGGTCTCTTGGTAATTCATTTCATGATTACATTCGAGACGGTGCTCTGCGACAACTGGTTTGCTTGTTTGTTTTAGACGGGTACGTCGCTGATGTTCCTTGCATCTCCCCACGACTGTCCTAATAGTCTGTCCAACGTAAGACATAGCACATTTGCATGCAATGCGATACGCGCCCAATTTCGGAGACTTGGATCGTCTTTACATTACAAGCAATACTTTTTATCTTAGCTCAAGCTAGCGAAATGCACTAGACGCCATGTTTGCGTAGGAGTTACCGATCTTTCCGGATATTGGGCCAGCATAATACAGACAAGCGATTTTTGACTTACCTTCATGGGTTTCAGTCTCAGCCTCTTTCTCAGGCATTCTTGACTTTGGCTGCATCTCCCATTCAGTTTGAAACTTTGAGTATCCATTCGTTCGGAACATCAACTGCCGGTGTTGTAATTCTCTGGCGAAGCTGTCTTTCTCTAAACGTGTTCGAGCTCTATGAGCCATAGTCTTTAGTACAGAGTTTTGTGATGGGTCGAGGTGTAGAGGCAGTCAGTTGTCGTAGGTTTTCTATACACACTGTCAATCAGGGATCTTTCCGGTCTTCTCTCAACTAACAAGTCGAGGAACAGTAGTTGACCTTTTTTCTCCACCTCCATCGTGACTTTTTATTACGACGGATAGAGTTTAAATATTCCAGGAACTCTCTTCCACAGAGCTCGAGCACTCGAGACTGAAACCGAGGAAGATAACCCAAAAATCCCTTATATCTGCCTTATGCTGGCTCAAGAGCCGAAAAGATCGGTAGACTCCTACGGAAACATGGCGTCTAGTGTATTTCGCTCGCTTCAGCTAAGACATAAAGTGTTCCATGTAATGTTAAAGACGTTCCAAGTCTCCGACACTGGGTGTGTATCACATTCCATGCGAATGTGTGATGTCTTTCGTGGTGCAGACTATCATAACAGTCGAGGAGAGATGCAAGGAACAAATAAGCAAATCAGCTGTCGCTGAGAACCGCCTCGAATGTAATCATGAAACGAAATACGACGAGACCAGTATCACGGTGAAAACGCCACTTTTCTGGGACAGCATAATTAAGTAGTTTATCGAAATAAAGATGACAGAAAATCTAATAAACTAGGATGGAGATTCCAATTTTTTAAATAACAATTGGGGCCCGGCACTCCATTTATCAAAATCTCGCTGACAATAGCATCCATCAGGGTTGGAAAACGTTGAGAGAGTAGTCGTTTCACGAAGCGCGCTCCGTAAAACAAAAAATCATCAAAGGGCGCAGTTGTAATCCAGTCAGCGAGTACAGCACCTGAAGAAGACGGCTGATTCGCTCGTCGGAATGTTGCGCGGAATATGCAAACAACAACTCGGCTGAACACCTGAAAACTCACTATTGCTACTAGTGTAGCATTCACGTAACTGTAATCAGGTTAATTTATTTTTTTAAAAAGTTGTTTTTAGTTAATCTATTGTTAGCGTGATTACACGTCTTATCCATCTCAAGTTGGCTACATATGCATAGAGATAATTTTATGTATTGCTCTCATGTGTAGAAAAAAATGTTGAGTAGCGTCAGGGTATACTTTGGGTCAGTACAACTTGCACTCCCTGTCATACTTTTAACGCTCCCGATGCGAGCGTAAGCTAGAGGTTTTAGTTCTGAATGACCGAGGTTTCCCGGTTTTTATTTGTTTTCGGTTATAAGAGATACATTTTTTCTTTTTTCTAATAACCGTGTAAAAAAATCGGAATATCGGTTAGCCCTAGCAGAGGTGCTAATGTTTTAGTTATTAAATAAATCTTTTTTTTATCAAAAAAGTAATTTTTATTCGTAAAATTTGCATTGCTTTGAAATAATGCGTTTTTATAGCAAATGCGAATAGCTGACAGTGCTGTTTTAATAACAATGCCGACAGAAACGAACAAGAAACACAAGGCATAAGAAGTGATGCTACATTGCTGAGACGATAATGTTCCTGTCACCATGAGGCGTGGCCAATTAAATGGTATGCGTTACGAGCAGTGTGCAAGATGGTGCCTTTTGGTATACAGGGTAGTTTCTCACTGTCGTCGCCGGACAAACGTTGTATATCAAAATTATACCAACCCTAGTCTGCAAGCGACGTAGCGAAGAAATTAAATGCTTCATTTGCTTTAGATATTTACAATTTGTCTCCCATTAAATGGAATAATAAAACGACAACCGAAATTATATTAATGGTAAGAAATTAAAAACTTAGTAACAGTTCATTTACAATAATGATAGTCTCCTTCGATCATTATCGTAGATAATAAAAAGACACTTAAATTCTCAGGAAAACATTTAATTATAAGTTCATTTACAGTTAACAATGAAAACAGAAGGTACAGGGTCTGCTGTCTGTGCGTGCATAATACGCCTTTATTTGCTTGAAGCCATCGAAAATGGACAAATTAACACGAAAAATATAGTTCTTCAACCTCAGTTGTCAATCTATACTAAATACTCGTAATGCCCAAATAGTGGCATGGTCCCAGATTACAACATCAGTTTCGGGCAGAGTTTCAAAAAATTAAAATCGTTAGGAGAATGGTGGTGATTTTTTTTAACATTCAACCACTTATCTCTTTTCGACAAAAGCAGCTACTGATGGACTGACTAAGTTTTCTTTTATATCCTTATTTGAATTAATATTTTGATTGTACGTATTTTGAAACTGAGGTGGTCAAAATGTTTCAATCTCTGTTTACACGAAATAATTGTAATAAAAAACCCAAAATTGTTTGTTTCAGAAACCGATTGTTTTGAGCGTTTTCTTCAGTCGCGTTAGACTGGCGTGAAAAAAAAAGCGGATAAAACAGAAAACCGATTGTTTCAGTGATAACCGCTTAGCCGCCGACAGTAAATGAGGTCATCCCAGGTGAGCTAAACGATAGATGGAAGTGGCCTTAGCAGTCTCTCTTTAAGTATGAGGCTACGGCCGAAAGTGTGGTCCAAATTATTTAGACGGGTAAGAAACTTTAGATAAACTACGCAGTGTCGTTCTCATCTGCTGAACTCGATAGTTACGGCAAGCACCTTCAGTTAATCACGAAAATGGTAATAAATGACGCAATAGTGATACGAAGGTAGTTCAGGGGGGGAAATGAGCATTTTGATTGGATCTTTTGTGACAACTTTCTTGCGAGGTAGAGAAGAGCTGTTTCGAGCGGCATGAATGACTGTTTGTCTATCTAATATGGAAGGAGAATGGTGTGTTTAAGATTGAGCACATGAGCGAAAAATCATAGGCTCTTAGTCATTTGGGCAGTGTAGGTTTGCACGTTGATCTGTTGGTTTCATGTTGTGATACTGTAGTAATCCTTCTGATAGTTAAATTGACTGAATATATTTATCATTCTCAATATATATATCATTCAGTTCAAGAGCATGTGTCTGTCCAGCTATGACGACTTTTTCCTTGTGGCTGATTGTACCCAACTCTTAGTTGATCGAAATCATCATCATTTCCTTGGGCCTTTGTCCCACTTCAATGCGGGGTCGGCCTTGTGATGTCGCCACCCTGTAACCCTCACCCCCCAGAACAGATTGAGTGTACCCCAGCTGCCTGCAGTTAGTGTTAAGTCGTGAAATAGTGAAAACGTTTTAAAACTTCTGCGAGTCGTGTAACAGAGGCGGGACGTGGGGACCAGCCCAGTATTCACCTAGTGGGATGTGGAAAACCGCCTAAAAACCACATCCAGGCTGGCTGGCACACTGGCCCTCGTCGTTAATCCGTCAGGCTGATTCGATCTGGGACCGGTGCGCCTACCCGAGTCCAGGGAGCAGCGCATTAGCGCTCTCGGCTACCCTGGCGGGTGGTTAGCTGATCGAAATCATAAATGTAATTTTGTTTTCAAACGATATTCACATTTTTGGGTACAACCCAGTGGAGATCTTTCAAAGAACCTAATATGAGTATCTGAATAGTTCTAGTTCCCTATAGCTGCATCGCAAAACTCGATTTTGTTGTACCACCAACCCATTTCTCAGATTAGACTCGATTTTGTTGTACCACCAAAACATTTCTTAGAATAGACCCCACGTAACTTTCTGTTTGTCATCCTCAACAAATTTTCGTCGAATGACGGGGATATCTGTGCTTTGGATATTATAAAGAAGGGGAAACAAATTTCTGGTTTGGGGATAGATAATTAAAACGTGTAACCTTCGTGAACCAAACGCAATGAAGTCAATGGAGATTAATTTGACAAACAAACGCTTGCTTTTGAAAATAGGCATATGGTTTCAAGCAAGCTTTCAGTTCAAGCCCCTTAACTCGAAAACTGGGTCTGAAGAGATAAGAATGCAATGTCTTTACATTAGTTTCACTTTTCGCGGTAATTACATCATTTCGTCTTCCAGAGTCGCTCACCATTCTTAATAAGGGGACAGATAATTTTGACCACGCCTATGAAGAACGATTTCTTCCACATACACATTGTAAAATGAAAAGGAGACCGGTATGCATCGTCATTGTTTCTTTTAGGGATTTCCTACGCTTATACCTGAAGCTATCAGTAATCTGCCATAAATAGTCGTCATGATGGGAATGGAATGATATTTTCGTTGCTGTAAGGCCTAACGTGTGGTTTGACAGCCATCTCTGTCATTACAATGACTCCATTTATCAACGTAGCTAGCGAGGCTTTATCGAATGACCTATCTGTGATTCAATGGGTACAATTAAGCGCTTAACACACAGTATGTAAACTGTATAAGCTGCCAAAAAAATGCTGCCAGTGGAACACAAGTAATTGATTTAAAATGTCTAGTAACATGTTAGTCCGTTTCCTACGGTTGTCCCAGAAGAAAACAGTTAATCTGAGCCAATATTTTTGGAAATGTAGACACTGGACAGTGGACGCGGCTTAGACGTGACTTGTGTAAACATTATGCAAAGTAGACAGGGAGAATTCAGTACCAAGTATTAAAACACTACGGTGTGCCTGTTCCGCACCCTCTCCAAAAACAGTGGAGACTTACGTAAGCAATCGGTTCTTGTTATTTATCGCTGCGCGTATTGCCATCCTGAGCGTGAGCCGCAAACACATAGACAACTACGGCCTGCGTAAGGCCTAACGTGTGGTTTGACAGCCATCTCTGTCATTACAATGACTCCATTTATCAACGTAGCTAGCGAGGCTTTATCGAATGACCTATCTGTGATTCAATGGGTACAATTAAGCGCTTAACACACAGTATGTAAACTGTATAAGCTGCCAAAAAAATGCTGCCAGTGGAACACAAGTAATTGATTTAAAATGTCTAGTAACATGTTAGTCCGTTTCCTACGGTTGTCCCAGAAGAAAACAGTTAATCTGAGCCAATATTTTTGGAAATGTAGACACTGGACAGTGGACGCGGCTTAGACGTGACTTGTGTAAACATTATGCAAAGTAGACAGGGAGAATTCAGTACCAAGTATTAAAACACTACGGTGTGCCTGTTCCGCACCCTCTCCAAAAACAGTGGAGACTTACGTAAGCAATCGGTTCTTGTTATTTATCGCTGCGCGTATTGCCATCCTGAGCGTGAGCCGCAAACACATAGACAACTACGGCCTGCGTGGTTGAGTCATTGTAATACGTCGATCGTCGACAGTCGTCGAATGGCCTGTGGAGACGTTATTGTATTGTAACTCTGTTAAACATTAGAATGTAAGAGGGATTTACTATCGCTGAACTACGCAATATTCTTTTAATTAGTAGCGAAGCAAAAGGTGTTGCCTGGGCAGCAATACGAATTTATCGAGGGCACTTCCCACGGCGAAGACTTCATGCACGATCAACATTTGTTGCTGTTCACCAACGATATGTATCATCATAAATCTCTACTTTTACTAGATTATTTTGCAGTTCATTTGTAACATAGTGCAGTATTTATCTTTACCTTTTTAAGTTTAATTCTGTATGCAAAACGTATTGTGTTTTGATGTGCTTTCATTTTATTGTTTAATAAATAATGACAGAATACCACTTACAAGTGCGTATTTAATGCGCCTAGATTGAGAGGTACTGGCTCTTCACTGCCCCGCGTAGAAGATGTAAGTAGGCTGTTTAGGTTTTTATATTGGTAACGCCACGTAGTGCTCTGTATGAAAATCACTGGCTGTGCTGTGAGCAGTCTGTGGCTGGCTGGCATTGTTGTAATATTCGCTATAGTAGTGTTGTGCAGTTGCATGTGAACAGCGCATAGCGTTGCACAGTCGGTGAGCCGCCAGCAGTGGTGGATGTGGGAAGAGAGATGGCGGAGTTTTGAGAGCGGATGATCTGGACCTGTGTCCATCAGAGAGAGTAAATTTGTAATACTGGATGCCATGAACTGATATATATGTATATTATGACTTTTGAACACTATTAAGGTAAATACATTGTTTGTTTTGTAGCAAAATCTTTCATTTCCTAATTATGCCTATCAGTAGTTAGTGACTTCAGTAGTTAGAATCTTTTATTTAGCTGGCAGTATTGGCGCTCGCTGTATTGCTTTAGTTCGAGTAACGAAGATTTTTGTGAGGTAAGTGATTCATGAAAGGTATAGGTTATTGTTAGTCAGGGCCATTTTTTGTAGGGATTGTTGAAAGTCAGATTGCGTTGCGATTAAAATATTGTGTGTCAGTTTATTGATGATCTGAATAAGTAAAGAGAGAAATGTCTGTGCACGTTCAGATTTGCTCAGATGTTTGAAAACCAAGTAACGTAAGGGGTTTATCAGCACAATCATTCATAAATTTTTCTAAGGGGAGGCTTCAAAGACAGAGGATTATAAGGCGAAGAACGTACATTGGAAGCTGAGGAACAAATTCTGGACCGCTACCACGAAAATCCTACCTCTAGAGTACTTACTAGAAGCATCGCCCACCAAGTGGTTGTATCGCACTCTGTCGTTCATCGCACACTGAAACAGGAGTGTCTGCGGCCTTACCACATTCAACGCGTGCTGGCTTTGGAAGAGCAAGATTTCTTTCCACGACGAGAATTCTGAGTGTTAGAAAGTGCTGAACATGATTTTGTAAACGAAATATTCGTCATAGATGAAGCGTGTTTCACTCGCGATGGAACAACTGATTTCCATAACATACACGCTTGGAGGGTACACAGTCCGCGCCAAGTAGCAGCAACACATGTTCAGCGCCGCTTTTCCGTAAATACATGGACGGGTATAATCAATGATTCCATTATTGAGCCTTAAGTTTTGCCTGCACGACTGACTGGTAACAATTAACGAACCTTTTTAGGAGAAAGATTGCTGCCAACTTTATTAGAGGATACTCTGTTAGCATATGTCATAACATGTGGTTCTCCATACCACATTGGTCACAGATTATGAAGATTTTTGAATAAACGATTTCCAGGACGATGAATAGGACGTTTTGGACCATGCTGACGGCCAACTCGCAGTCGTGATTTAAATCAGCTGGAATCTTACTTTTGAAGCCATTTTGAAGGAACTTATCTGTGCTCAGCTAGTAAATAATGTGGAGGAACTTAAGCAGAGATTTTCAATGCTGACACTACCATAGAGGCAAATGTGTATGTGTGTGAACTAGTGAGACGAAACTGGGTTCGCCATGATGAAACCATGTACACGTCGTCTATCATTATAGAAATACGACACTGTTCGTGATCGCGACAAGAATAATCATTGTTTCTGTAGTTTTATTTACCGAATCTGTCTGGAAAAGACACAGTGATATAAAGTTATTATTATTATTACTGTAACAGAAAACACTACGCTGGATCTGGTATTTTAAGACTAGTTGGATACTTCCAAAGCGCCTAGGATTGCGTGACAAACCGATGGACAATGTGCACAAATCCATAAAAGTAGCATTTCATAGCTGGTAGATGGATATTTTATCAATGCCAGTAGTTTTCAAGTGTCCACTAATATCTTTTGGCTCTCTTCTCGACGTGCCAAGAACTACCGAGGCCACTTTGCTGGTTTGCTCCCAGTCGCTACGTGGTTCCTCCTATCTGATAAGTTTTTCCAGTTGTTTCTCGTCGCTTCACTTGGGATGGCAAAGATAATGACCCACACTTTCTTTTTTTGCACGGTTGTGTCTGGCTTTATTATTATTATGTCGTATCCATTTGCTACTAAAACTTCCAGGTTTTCAAGGTAAAAAAATGAAAATAACTCGTTATGAAGAGAGCTAAAATAATGAGCACCACTTACCTGGAAACGATAGAGGGAGCTGTCGTCCTTTACAATCAAATTTTTGGAGTCGCTGACAGGGAAGTAGTATCCGTACTGGCAGAGTTGATTGGCTAAGTGGACCGCCTCAGCTGAAACAACACACGCTAGATTAGAACGAAGCTAAAATAAGTGAATTCAGCTCACAGCTAGCGCGGAGCTGCAGTTTGCAATCAGCGCGAGACGGCAATAGGAATAGGGTCGAAAGGACATTTCACAGTGTATTTGGTACGGTGCCAAGAATATTATAGCTACTTATTTATGGCGGAGGCGAAATTTACGACTTCCGCCAGCACTCATTTAAGCCCACATCGGATGCAGAGCGGTACGACTCGGGCGAAATGCAACAGCATGCGCGCAGCACCGGCTGCTCGCGGTATATTCGGGAGCTACGGCGTCAGGAAGCACTCTTAATCAGATTCTGGCGACGCTAGTTTCCGTCTGAGCAAACTGACCAACCTGTGAAATGCGCGAGTGAGAAGATGAATTTAAGCTGCGATGTCGTATATAGAAAAGTGAAGCTATGAGAAGGTACCATTCAATATCTGGTGGTCAGAGAGGTTGTAAAGTTTTCATATGTTTGCTGCCACTGTAAATTATTTCGCCTTTACTGTACTGGGACAAAGATAAATGAGCGCGCTGTATAAGTAGTAGATAAGATCCTTGACTCTGTGTTCAATGTAATCTGTGGTGCGCTTGGCCGCTAGTCAATTTTGTTGCACTGAGGCATTCTTATTGCAGGCATAATAGCGAGCTGATAAATTTAACAGAGGGAGATCTGATATCTGTGAATCTAGGAGAAATTATCTGGAGAATTTTATTACGGAGATGAAAACTTGTTTTTAATGAAATTTTCTTGATTGTATAGATGGAGAAGATTTTTGGAGGAATATTTCAAGGCAAGTAACGCACGCGCAAGAATGAAATGTTTGTGTTGTCAGAATTAATAACCGAAGGAAATCTTTGTCCATTAGATAATGAATAATATTCATGATTAATGTTAATTTGATCTCTTTGTTTTCGTTATATCACAAATAACGTAACTGGTTTAAATGTCTGTAATTTCTGTAATGAACGAATTTCGTAGTTGTTAGAGTCTTCTTATGTTGTACAGTGTTTTTTTGATGACAATAAGAGTTTAATTCTTCAAGAACGGTTTTCTTTAAAGTACAACTCTCCTCCATCATTCTTAGTAAAGTTGTAAATATTTTGTCGTGTGTGCATTGCACCTTATGCCACACGTAGCCACAGATCGTTTCTGACAAGCAAAGAAAAATTTAGTAGTGAGTAGATTATTTTTCTTTAGCTGCTCCAATTGCTGATTTCAGTTTGTTTTCGAGAACATCAGACACAGATTAGCTTGAGAAACAAGAAGTAAGTTAGTTTTCTTTCAAGCCAGATCTCAATTTGCAAACAGCAGGTACTCAGAATTTTCAGATAGCGTGCCAAGTAAGCGGATTAATTTACATTGAACAATGAAGGTAATCTTAAACGGTTATTTTCTTCGGAGCTGAGCAGTATTTTATTTTGTGGATATTTCAAGTCAGGCATTGCACTTCATGTTACTAACTTTCATAACGTACTTCAGTATTGAGTTTCAGTTAAATCGTTTTCACTGAGTACACAATTAGTTTCTGTTGGGATTTCGTTAGATTCATCTTCATAATTTCAAATTAATCACTTCACTAAGGTTACAGTTTTCTATCACGACACTATTCACAAGCGCAACACAAGGCCAACCAACAGTCATTATTGCTCAGCGGGTAATACGATACTGTATTCTGCGGACTGTAAGACGCACTTTAATTTTTCAGCATTTTTTAAAATAACGTTTTTACCTTTTTATTGTTAGACTGCAAAGCCAGACTAAAAAGAATCTTAGTTTATAAAACCGAACTGACCTTTAAAATTCCTGAAAATCGTCAACTGAGCTTTATTCTGCTTCTCCTTCTTCTTCTTCCTCGTCGTTGTCATTGTTGTCCTCTTCATATATACGAGTAAACGTCACTGCCATCGAAAGAGTTACTTATGCCGCAATTCTTTAAATATTTAACAATAATGTCTTCTCTCATTCTAAACCACGACTGCTTTATCCACTGACACACTTATTTGATTGTAGATGGTTTTGAAGCTCTCTCGGGCGTAAATTCACTTTGGGTTTTATCCATCATCCATTTGTTCCATTCCTCTCTGACATACACTTTAAATAGTTTATTTATCAAGACATCAAGAGGTTGCAATTGTGAAGTAGGTCCTCTCGCAATAACAGCGAGCTCTTTATTACTTTCTCAATTTCTATTTCACAGAGTTTTTCAGATGGGTACTAAACTGATCTGGCACAAGAAGAGAACTCTTCTTCAATAAAGCAGCTTTACTTCTCTCCCACACTCTATTAATCCGTGTTTGTTTCAAAAGGTTTTGGCATTGTTCTGCGTTTGAAAATGATCACTGGATTAAGCTTAGTACCGCCAGAATGACATGAAAGGACAACAGTGTAGAGATTTTTTTTTTTTTTGATGTCCAGTTGTTTTTATAGTTAACAGTTCTAGCACCTTTGATGACAACAGTTCTGTTACTCGGCACATAAAATATCAGTGTAGTTTCGTCCATATTCGCTATTTGGCTTAGTTACACACCGGTTTTCTTTCGATGTTGAATAATAAAGCGATGGGAAGATAATATTTTCGCTTCATATTCTTGTGGCATTTTCTGTGGTATTTTGGTTTTGGTTCGCTTGCTAAATCTAAGACCTTTCATAAACCTGTAGCAGCAACCAAGTACACTTTTAAAGTCTGTTAAGTTCCATTGTAGCGCTAGCATACGAGCGTGCATTTGAACCATTTTTGTATTAATTCCAGTGCCATTTTGAGTGTGTCCTTGAATCCATTTCAATGCGTCATCTGGATTTGGCCATTTTACATTCAGTCCTCTACTTGGACATTTAGTCTTCCTCTTTTCTTTTCAGTTCTTGTTTACTAGCTCACGAAGCGTGAACGGTTTTTTATGTTGGTGGAGGGCCGAAACGCCGCTCAGCTGTTCTGTTTCCATATTCTTCTGCATATGCTGTTACTTTAGATTTATAGCCCGCATCGTATGAAAACCTCTTATTGTTTTTCCATTAAGAAACTAGCTACTAACAAAAATATTGTACTGTTACCGATGACACAAATCACTTTCTCAATTCATGTTCGCCGGCACCGTGGATTGGAGTGTCGCATCGGAGGCTAGACAGTGTTTTGGGTTTGTGATGGCGGGGCAGGAGAGAGACAGTGTTAACAAGCTTCTGAATCCCCGCAACTCATGTTCGACGCATCGATGCACTGCTGCTGCCAGTAGAATCCAGTGTTGCCAGATAGAGATAGGTTTCAAAAATGGTTCAAATGGCTCTGAGCACTATGCGACTTAACTTCTGAGGTCATCAGTCGCCTAGAACTAAGAACCAATTAAACGTAACTAACATAAGGACATCACATACACCAATGCCCGAGGCAGGATTCGAACCTGCAACCGTAGCGGTCGCTCGGTACCAGACTGTAGCGCCTAGAACCGCACGGCCACTTCGGCCGGCAGATAAGTTTCCCGTGGCATCGACTTTTATGGCAATTTTTAAGACTGGCGGTAAATTTAAATAAAAAACTGGACATTTCCAGTTTGAGACGCACTAGAACTTTTGAGTCAACTTTTCGAACAAAAAGAGCGTCTTATAGTCCGTAAAGTACGGCATCTTAAGGACACGTTACACGAGGAGAAAGTTTTTGAAAACGAATACTGAGCATTTCATATATAGACAATTTGCGTAGAGAGCTTACAAGGCGAACCACATTCGGATCGAATACACACGTCGATTCACCCACTGTCGGTCTCACTCGCCGACCGGCCTGATTAAGGATTTTACACTCTTTTCAACACCTGCTTAGGCAAATGCCTAGATTGTTCTCCATCTCCACCGCGGAGATAAGGCACACAGAACACAGTTTACAGCTTTCACCGTCGAATGACCCTCCTCTGGGTTACTCACATTTGTGGTGGCAGCACAGGATTTAACATTTATGAATTTGAGTATCCATCAAGTCGTAAAGCTGTGCAATTTGTGGTAATCCCTACTGTTGTGGAGGCTTTCGTCGTGGTGCCGAGTTAGGCATCACAATCCGCCTGGAGCCAATACATTCGCTTTCAATTGGCTGACGGAAGCCGACCATTCCAAGATAGTGAAGACTTTTCAGGCCCCTGATTGATCAAAAGCTTTCAGAAACCTACGCCATTGTCATTGCTGGTCAGAATCGGGTGCAGGCCGTGGTGGCGCATGCTGGAGATCGATCGCGTATGCGACGTCACTGTCAAGAAGTAATGCATTATTACGGTTGCACGGTGAGCGGTCGCGAACGTGATGGATGTAGCCAAGTGCCGTCGCATATGTTTCATGTATTCAAACTGATGACTGCATTACAAGGGTGCATTTCATAATGTCCTGTAGACCGTTGTCGAGAACGGCCGAAGCCAGTTCGGTCGCGAGTGTAATTTTTTGTTAATTCGTAGTATGAGCGGTGATGTGCATAACTTCGTTCAATGCTCGGATTATTTGTGATAAAGTGTTATTAAGCGTTATTTGTTTTAGTAATTATATATTATATAGAACAGTCTTGATCGCATAAAAACACTTTCATTCTTAATGGTGACCGGTTTCGATCAGGTGTGAGTCAGCATCGGACCATACTCAAAAAATGGCTCTGAGCACTATGGGACTTAACATCTATGGTCATCAGTCCCCTAGAACTTAGAACTACTTAAACCTAACTAACCTAAGGACATCACACAACACCCAGTCATCACGAGGCAGAGAAAATCCCTGACCCCGCCGGGAATCGAACCCGGGAACCCGGGCGCGGGAAGCGAGAACGCTACCGCACGACCACGAGCTGCGGACGGACCATACTCCACAGATGATGTGTAGAGAAGATGGCACGGAGCAGGAACTGTGAATACCACACACTGATGTCGACATCAGTAGGTGGTACAAAGATAGTATCTGTTCTTTCGGACATGTCCAAAAGAACAGATACCATCTTCATATAGAAAAGGCTTACAATGATCTTCTTCAGTGCGGGTGCACTCACATTGCTCGATCTCTTACGGGAATCGGTAGACTGACTGCCACGAGTAATGAGTGTAGTGGGCAAGGGCTCTACAAATGCAGTGTGTGGACAGTAAGTTGGGAATGGAGCGTGCCAGAGATAAGTCCCTGCAGTCGCACTATTTCTCTGTCCTTGATGGCTCACTCGGATAGGGTATCTGCCATATAAGCAGGAGATTCTGGGTTACAGTCCCAGTGGGGGAACACATTTTCAACTGTCCCCGCTGATATTTATCAACGCCTGTAAGCAGCTAACGGTCTGGATTTCATTGTAATTTCATCAATGGGTGGTATCCGCAGTTCCTGCTCCGTGCCATCTTCTCCACGCGTCAGAGGAGTATGGTCGAAACCGGTCACCACTTATGAATTAAAGTGTTTATTATGCGATCAAGAGTGTCCTATGAAATACTTTATTACTAGTTACTTACGATTACTGTTGTTCTCAATATATTTACAGAAATGATTGGATTTGTGTGCTAGCGATTTTCACAAATAACAGATTGTGTACTCATTTGGTGGTAACGATGCTGTGGCAAGGACTATAGCACGGAATAAAACAAGGCTTCCCCTTAAATTATGCTGAGGTGCTCTTTACTGAGAAGTAGATTCTCATTTTCCTATAATCATAACAGTTACAGAAATAATTCATAAACGATACCACGACGGAGCATATTCCATTATCGTGTTTTCCCTTTCATTTATGTTTGTCTTATCTCTTTTCAAAACGTTATCCTTTCCATTCGACTGATCTTTCAAGTACTTTGTTGTCTCTCACAGACCTACAATGTCATCGTTAACTCTTAAACATTTTGTTTCTTCAGTATCAACATTAATTAGTAGATAAAGATGAGATTGGAGGTAAAATAATGCGAGATGAATTTGACAGACCGAAGTTGAAACAAGGACCCGGTAGTAGATGGCATTCCCTCAGAGTTACTAAGATCCTGGTGAGAGCCAGCCACGACAATACTGTTCCACCTGGTGTACAGGATACTGCGACTGGCGAAATCTAGCCTTGGTTTCCTTTGGTGCTTTGTCAATATAAAAGATTGTGAACACTCCATGCTGAACTACTGCGTCCCTCTCACGTACCGGGTGATCAAAAAGTCAGTATAAATTTGAAAACTGAACAAATCACGGAATAATATAGATAGAAAGGTACAAATTGACACACATCCTTGGAATGACATGGGGTTTTATTAGAACCAAAAAAATACAAACGTTCAAAAAATGTCCGACAGATGACACTTCATCTGATCAGAATAGCAATAATTACCATAACAAAGTAAGACAAAGCAAAGATCATGTGCTTTACAGGAAATGCTCAATATGTCCACCATCATTCGTCAACAATAGCTGTAGTCGAGGAATAATGTTGTGAACAGTACTGTAAAGCATGTCCAGCAGGTGCTTATCAGTCAGGCTAGGGATGATGCGATTCTGTAACATATCGGCGTACCTCTCACCCGTCACGGTAGCAGTTTTGCTGTCCAGCTCCATCTGTCGGACATTTTGTGAACTTTTTTTTTGTTCTAATAAAACCCCATGTCATTCCAAGCATGTGTGTCAATTTTTACCTCTCTATCTAAATTATTCCGTGGTTTATTAAGTCTTGAAATTTATACTGACTTTTTTATCACCCTGTACTTTCATTCTTGTAGCTGCAGTCCGGTTTCTCTACAAGTTGTACATAACATTTCGTTCCCTTTATTTTATCTCTGCTTCTTTGAGAAGTTTAGAGTGAACTCAAGTCAACATTGCCAAAAGCTCTCTTTGCATATACTAATGCTTTTGGTAACTTATTATAAATGATTGAAGCGATTTCAAAAAATTCACCATACCTGCATTAGCTGTAATATTGAAACAAAACTCAACACTCATAGAAAAACTCAAAAAGTTTTGTAGTGGTGCAGCCGCAGTTCAGATTTCCGCTACGAGAACGCAGCTGTGAGCAGTTAGGCAAGATGGCGACAGGCGCCGAGAAAGCGTATGTTGTGCTTGAAACGTTTTCACATCAGACTGCCGCAACAGTGCAGCCCCACTTGAGAACGAAGCTCAAGATCCATCAACTGCCAACTCTATTGGGCGATACTCATAGTGTGCACAGTTAAAAATTTCAGGAAACCCATGCAAGGGGAAATTAGTATGGGGAACATAGGAGCACTTTTAATACGTAAAAAAAAGTTTTGATGTACGTATGCAAAGCTGTCTGGCAATTCGTCAAATAATTTAGCTACAGAAAATCTGTGAAATTTCTTAAAACGTATGATAACCTTGTAGTTTTGCTTTTCTTTGACGTAACGTGTCAGACAAGTCGTAGGCAATGGGCGTATTGTCTCGTATATTTCTAAATTTCTCAGCTTTTATCTGTCTTTCCATTATTCTGAGAATAATATTCCTATTATTTTGCAACCATTACTTGTCAAATTGATGTTTCGGTAATATTTACACCTGGCAGCATTTCCTTCCGGCCCATAGAACTAAAATAAAAATAATTTCCAAAGCGTGACCATTATCAGCGACCCCACCATAGGCGGTACAAAAATTTAAGAAAAAGATGGGCAGACTTAAACATCTACATCTGTACTCCGCATGCCAAAATATGGCGTATGGCGGAGAGCACTTCGTGTACTACAATCACTCTCCTCTTACTTGTTACAGTAGTGAATGGTGTGTGGGAGGAACAATTGCTATCAAGCCGCCTTGTGAAGTCGAATCTGTCTGATTTTACCTCCGTGGTCTTATCGTGAGATACACGACGGAGGAAGAAATATATTAGTTGGCTCCCGTAGGAACGCACGCTCTCGGAATTTTAACAGTGAATCACATTGCGATATACAACGCCTCTGTCATGGAGTCTGCACTTGACTTTCGAGAGCATCTCTGTGACGCTTTCTTGTTAATTATGAGCACTAGTGCAAGGGAAGGAGTAAGAGTAACTATTAGAGCAAAAATAGACAGAAGAATTGAAGCACATGACCAGGTGCTCAAATGGCTCTAAGCACTATGGGACTTAACATCTGAGGTCATCAGTCCCCTAGACTTAGAACTACTTAAACCTAACTAACTAAGGACATCACACACATCTATGCCTGAGGCAGGAATCGAACCTGCAACCGTAGCAGCAGGGCGGTTCTGTACTGAAGCGCCTAGAACCGCTCGCCACAGCGGCCGGCCATAATTGCAGATGAGATGAGTTTCTTTAATGTCTTAGCAATTTTATCTGTCTTGAAAACGAAAATTTACGTTAGTTCGGAATAACTTCTATTTGAAAATATGTGTAAGTTGCAACTCGTTTCTGATAACAGTTTTGCTTCATATTATGTCAGTTACTGATTATTGGTGTCTATGTAACATACAGAGCATTAAATAAGTGTTTACAAGATTTCCTCGATTGCAACGCTTTTAAATTTCAGTAGAATATTGGTTCCTACGTACACGCCCATCTTGTATCCTGGAATATATTTTCACATTTAGAAAAACTTTAACTTCTCGGCATAATTTTTGTAATTTTAGAGAAAGGCCGCAGCACATAAAAGGCGAATCCAAACTTTCAAAAACGGAACAAGGAAATACACTGACGGAAAAAAATCGCAATGCGAAGAAGGGGTAGTGGGATATGAACGAAAGCTGATATGCGTGCTTCTACATCTGAAAGAGGAAGCCGATTCAAATTTCACGCCATTAATGTAAGAGTGGCGGTAGCAGTGCCAGTAGAAGGATGCAAATCAGGTTTGGTTAAAATTCACGTTATAACACAAGTGAGTGTTAGTTACGTTTGAGATTGGAAGTGGTGAGTTGGTCAAGAATGCCTTACAGGCGACAAAGACGCCATTATCAACACCTTACTGAGCCTGAACATGGTCGTATCTTAAGGCTACAATAAGATGCATGTTCCTTCTGCGATGTTGTAGAAATACTTGGCAGAAATGACTATAGACGACAGCGGTGGTCAGTAGTATGTACGGTCGCAAGAAGACCGAGTTCCGAACGGTCACATGGCCCACCGAGAGGGAAGACTATCGTGTTTGGCTGTCTCTGACGCAACGTAGTGCATCTGCAGCAGAAATTTGAAGGCAGCTGGCACCACAGTGACACAACGAACTGTTGCAAATCGGTTACTTGAAGGGCAGCTCCGAGCCAGACGCCCTGCAGTGAGCATTCCACTGACCCCAAACCACCGCCATTTGCGACTTCAGTGGTGTCAAGCGAGAACTCATTGGAGGGCGGGCACAGTGGAGGTCTGCTGCGGTTTCTGATGAATGGTGATTTCTCCTCGGTGCCAATGATGGCTGTGGTTTGGTTAAGAGGAGGCCAGTTCAGGACCTGCAACTAAGCTGTCTGTGTTTTAGACACACTGAAACATAAACCTGGAGTTATGGTCTGGGGTGCGGCTAGTATGAGCAGGAGCACTCTCGTGGTTATCCTACGCATCGTGACTGGAAATTTGTACTTCAGTCTGGTGATTCGACTGGTTGTGCTGTCATTCAAGAACAGCTTTCCAGATGGTGTTTTCCAACAGGATAACGCTTGCCCACATACCGCTGTTGTAAGCCGACATGTCGCTTTGGCCTCCGCGATCACCAGGTCTGTCTCCATCGAGCACATACGGCTTATCATCGGCCAACTCCAGCGTCATCCACAAACAGTATTAACCGTCCCTGAATGGACCGACCAAGTGCTACAGGAACGTAACGCCATCTCACAAATTGACATGCGGCGCCTGGACAACACAATGCATGCACGTTTGCATGTTTAGTCTCAATATTCTGGTGGCTACACTGGTTATTAATGTACCAGCATTTATCTCGCGCTTGTATAAAACTATGATCTTGCAATGTTAATCACTCAAATATGTTACCTGGGCAAAGGGATTCCTGAAATTACTATACACAAATTATATTTGGATGTTGCGATTTTTTCCGTCAGTGTGTATTAAACTTCTATTACAGGGCTAGAGGCGAAAATCTGAAAAGTGTACCACAGTACAACATTCTCCCCTATTTACTTACTTTTTCATTTATTCATCGCTTAGTAAAAGCCTGATGCAATCTTAGTCGATCTACTATGTGAGCTAATTTATCTATTGAAGCATGCTGAAAATAGTTGCAATTCAGATGCGAATCAGTATAGTCACTGAGTAGGTATAGATGTTAGCTGTCATTTGCAGCTGGTTACCAGCCCGCTTTAAATCGATGTAGACAGCACACAGTTATCACAATCCTGCAGCTCTTAGAAGTTTCTTTCACAAAAACCAAAACTAAAGAACTATGAAAGAGATGAAGGGTAATGTAAGAGTCGAAGAAAGCACGCGTATATGATGGGACAACAAAGTACAGGATGACGCACGAAATAACAGCCCCGAGTACGGACTACTCGCTTATTAAGAGTACGTACAAATTATTGCCCTCTACGAACAGATACAACAAATAGGTAAACATGTAATAAATAGACAACGAAGAAATAACAAATAAAATGATGCAAAGGTCTACATTTACTGAATTGTTCTTGTTTTTTCATTACATTATATTAGGTGCTGAATATGACATCCTTGTGTTTCAGTACGCTTTTGCGTGCGCCCTAACATGTTAAAGTACACTTTGCGCAACTCTATCGCATCCGTTCCCAAGTTTTCATTACGAATGCTTTCCTTCAACTCCTCTAACGTTATTGGGTTATTTGTGCATACTTTCCTCTTTGGACTGTCTCACTAGTCACAGCTTTGGCTAATGCTGCGGCCACGATCCTTTGATGACAGCCTTCTTCTGTGAATATTTCGTGAACTCGTCACTCACGTGAACTGTTACAGATGGTCCCATACTGTTGCAAAAAGCATACATATGATCATACGGGGGTCAAGTGTGCGTAAAATTCGTCAAAGATTCGTGTATTCACAGCAGTGTTACTATTGTTTCAAAAAATAAGAGAGCCACAGTCAGACTTGCTGAAGCGACACGCCACTCTCTGATTCTTCCACCGTGAAGAGGTTCATCATTAATCGAATAGGGACTGTAATTAGTTTTCACATGTCCTGTCAGATGGAAGAAGGCTTCATCACTGATGAAATACGGCGGTGGATCCAACATTCCACTATCAATCGTTTGACACACATATAATCTTGAGGGCTTCGTCCCTATATAGTATGTTGACATGACCTATGTGAAACGTTCACTTGCGACAATTTAGGTATCGACTTCTTTGGACTCTAGATCATTCGTGCTCGAATGGTGTACTAGCGGACGGGGCTCGATTCTTTCTTGCGTTTGCGACTGACCCTGTCGTACTCCACTTTGTCATCAAATCCTACATATCTCTTTTTGCTGGTATTGACACGCTAGGGACCTTCTTTGCAAAAATGTCCCTCGTTTCCTTAAATAACTGATAGACACTTACGCCTCCACTATTGCGATTCCTTTTTGAAGAGGAAATATCTAGTACAAATCTTAACCAAGACGCAACGGGTGTGGTACCGATAATACAATACGTTGTAGCAACAGCTTTGAAACAACAGATGACAGTTGACGGGCGACAATGAGCGTGTAGTACTCGGGGCCGGATTTCGTACGCCGTTGGATTGGATTGTTTGGGGGAAGAGACCAAACAGCGAGGTCATCGGTCTCATCGGATTAAGGAAGGAAGTCGGCCGTGCCCTTTCAAAGGAACCATCCCAGCATTTGCCTGGAGCGATTTTGGGAAATCACGGAAAACCTAAATCAGGATGGCCGGACGCGGGATTGAACCGTCGTCCTCCCGAATGCGAGTCCAGTGTGCTCGTGCGCCGTACTTAGCATTTTTAAGCAAAACAGCGTCACATAAATTGGTATTGAAATGACAATTAAAGACATGGGATGGATGAGGAAGGAAACAGATCGTGACCTTTTATAGGGAAAATCTCAGTTTTACATCCAAATCACGTTAGCTGTAGCTTCTCTAAAAAGACATGTAGCATGCATATAGGGAACAACATCCAGAGACATGGTTAATAGCAAAGAACACATACTGAGCTATTTTTCAGGTACGTGTGCATAATTCTGAAACATTAAACTTAAAACCCTTCTAAGAGAGAAAGAGGCTGTTTCTCAGCAACGCCACAATTTCTTCCCAAATTCAGAAGCGTTTATTTTAGTATATACTTACTCTGTGGAAAACATATTTCTATTTCGTTAATATTCGTTCTGTTGCCTGTGGTAACTCAGCACACTGGAGAAGCTGGCAGAGAAAAACTTGTGTAACGTCATAGTGGCCACCGTGATGGCGCTTGTTAGTACTGTAGTCATTCATAGGTAATCTTTTAATGTAACATCTTGTATTAATAATGTAACAGTTCGGGCTACAAAATTTGAGGTGGATTTAATGTTATACACTTAATCTCCAAAGGTAAGAATCTATAGAAGTCAAATAAATGAAAATTTTAATACTGAGATAAGTGTAGAAATTTTTCCATCCGAAATAAACTGTTTATACCTTACATTACGCTCATGTTATGTTTCCCGGCTTGGAAGAATCCATTCTATTGGACCACAAAAATTATCGTTTCACCGATTTTCCAATATTTTCTAACCTTCTATATGCGTCTGTATTGCTTATTTTAGTTTCTTTCGAAGATTAGGTGCTCCCACTGATTAAACCCTTTTTTTATGATTGAAGAAGCTAACTGCGATTTAATTGTATTTCTGCAGCTTTGTATTCTATTTACATTAAGTAATTTTGTACATCATGGCGGCAATTGTGGAAAGCATTTAGTCTAACATGGAAATGGAGGCTGTCGTGGGTTGAGCGGACAATTACTTTTGGCAGAGTCTGAGAGCATTCATCCGACTTGTATTAAAAAGGATACTTCAGGGGTTCACCCGAATTGCTTTAGAAACAGAATTACCTGATCGAGGTGGCGCAGTGGTTAGGACACTAAGACTCTCATTCTGGAGGACGACGGTTCAAACCCGCGTCCGGCTATCCTGATTTAGGTTTCCCGTGATTTCCCTAAATCGCTTCAGACAAATGCTGGTGCGGTTCCTTTGAAAGGGCACGGCCGACATCCTTCCCCATTGTTCCGTAATCCGATGGCATCGATGACTTCGCTGTTTGGTCCGCTCCCCCAAATCAACCAACCAATCAACCAACAGAATTACCTGTGCCTTAAGACTCAAAAAGTTTCCCGTGCTGCTTCACCAGAATTAATTACGAAGAAATACCTGAGCAGCAATTAAAATGAGTCTTGTTAAAGCCTATAAAGTAAATGTAAAGCTACGAGTATTTCGCATTTCAGTATCAATTTTAACAGGACTGTTGGCACAGTAAATACTTGCTACTGATTTAGTTAAATGTCTCATTATGAGATAACGTAAAAGTTATGAGGTGAGGTGCAAATGACTGCTTCGTTCAGAAAAGAGTATGAAGAGTTTCCTAAACTCGAGGTCGATAAAAAAAAAAAAAAAAATTCTGAACCCGCATTCAGCTGACACCATAAATCCAACTTTCGGATTTCATCAGTAGCATGACGAATTAATGAAACTGGCTGTGGTCTGTTCCAGGAGCCTGGTCCCAGAGTTCACTTGTGATAAGTAAATTTTAATAAGTATCCATACCACGATGTTTATTATTTAAACACAATTCACAGAGTTCACTATAGCGACAGACAATGATTGGCCATATTTTTGCGCTACTGCCAACTTACTTTTGGAAAGTATTAAAAAAAATAGAAGTGCTGTCGTCTCATTGACCTACCTCAACAGCAACTCTCACTGAAATGCCTTGTGTGATTTCTCCGAAATCTATGTACAGACATGCTTCTCCCCAGCATTTTAAGGGATGTGAAAATTAAAAATCGATGTCTATATGTGTACTTCATAATAGAAATAAGCATCCAGATCGCTAGGACAGCTTTATATTACTTTTAACCCAAAAAGGGTTTATTCTGTATATTAAGTTAATAGTACCATATAAAAACGTGGCGCAACAGCAGTACCTACGACCAAGGCCAAACAACCGTACCGTGACGTCAAAGGCAAGCAGCAAACGCCAGAAAAATTGATGGCTTGTAAAACTAGTGAGTTATAAGTTAGTACTTCAATGAGGTTAGATAACAGGGAAAACACAAGTAGTTGTTTGCATGAAATTGGACAAAAACAATTAAGAAAGCATAGCCGTGGTTAATTTCGTGCACAGCATACACGACATGACTAGCCATCTGCTAACGAAGCTACTCCCGTCTTCAAAAATTTTTTTATTTTCGTGGATATGAACTGTTAGGAACACCTGGAGTAATTTAAAATGTACAGCAGTTGTTTGATAAAGCACTCACACTTTCCAAACAACATCTTTATACAAAAAACACTGAGGCACGCACATCACAGTCGGTTGCATTCACTCATTTTTCTGTACTATTACAACGTCAGGAACAAATTCAAAGGTTATAACTTTGTTTAATGAAACTCCTTTTGAATAGATCTACACTTTCAACTGATTACTACTCACAACACACACTACGTAATTGACCTCCACAGACAGATCGATATACATAAAAATAATACAATCTTATTTCACTGTTATCACCCTATTCCTGTGTAAATACATTAAATTCATTTTATCTTTCACTTTCTGTAGGTTGTTACATGATTTTTTTGAATGTTCATAATGGCTGGCTACACTAATCTTGGTGCTCTCTTGCAGTGCTGCTGCCTACAGCGTGCTCCTTTTATCTTCTGTTCTCTTTCAGAATGGTCCTGCAGCTGTAGATGCATGTGTGTTAGAAAAGTAATGAGACTGATTTTTATCTTTTTTATTTTTTCAAACGACGATATTGTCCCCTTTGAAATAGCTTCCGTCGGTAGCGGTACACCAGCGAAGTCGTTGTTTTTAGCCTTGGCAGCAGAAGTGATGGGTTCAGTTGGCGTGGTCTTTAACAGGTCGGTCACATTTTTTTGAATGTTCTACAAAGCCCCAAAAATATATCGTTTTAAGACATTTTTCAATTTCAGGAGAAGAAAGAAGTCACAAGGACTCAGATCGGGTAATTAGGGGAGCTGTGGACCAACAGGAGCGCCGTGTGACATTGGCCGCTGCAATGTTGCAGCATAGACTTGTCTGCAGTGCCAGGTCTCACAGGATTCAATCTTTTCCTGAGGCTGTCAACGATATTTCTGTAAAACACTCGGTTGACAGGCTGTCCTAGAGGAGGAATCTCACAGGAGCACGAATACGTTCGACTTTTTCGTCGAAATTGAATGTCTCCTCAAGCGAGATTCATCTTCAATGTGTTCTTGGCCTTCCAAAAATGATATGTGCCAGCGATAAACATTGAAATTGGTAACGAATGTTCCCAAAGGCCTGTTTCAACATTTAAAAGGTCACACGCACTGATTCCCCAAGTTTAACACAAAACTTGATGCTATAACGTTGCTCTTAATTCCTCTGTTCCATTTTCGCATTGCACGACAAAAGCACAACTTCACTGATGGCGGTCTCAAAAACCACGTGATGTCTGTACAGAGCTGAAACTCGGTCTGAGCATCTGGAAGAGACGAACTCACCGGTCTACACAAGTAGAACAATACAACGTCGACAAATCGCTCGCAGTGTTGTCACTTTCCTCACACACCTCGTAGGTAAGCTGGACAGATCGGAAAAATTCACGGCACGGCATCTGAACCAATCTGTGGTTCGGTAAAATGGAACAGTTGTGGCTTTTCCGTCTATGGCAGATACTCCCTACATAATGTGCTAGCTTTGAAATGCCTCTGACAAGCCTGAAAATTGACAGTGAAGTACGATAACAATATACTCAAACGAAGTGATACGGCAACCAATATACCATTATCTAAAACATGTATTAGTAAAATATTCAAAACAAGGACTCAGCTCTGGTAAGTATGGGGGCTGTGGACCAACAGGAGTGCCGTGTGACATGGGCCATTGTGATGATGCAGCATCCACTTGTCTGCAGTGTCTGGTTTGACGCGATTCAACCTTTCTCTGAGCCTTTCGAGGATATTTCTGTACCTGTAACTGTGAAATACTGCCTTGGAATTGAATGGCGCCGTTTCTGTTTCATTATACCGTCCTTAGGAAACTTGATCAAACGAACCTTCTTTTCTTTTGTGTAGTTTCCATCAGCTTTCGATTACGTAACACTTCTTAAGCATAATAAAGACAAAACTGAATAAACGTGTATTGTATTGCGTTAAACACACACAAGCACCACGTAGTAACACACAATATGATTTCTGTGTACTTAAGTGACAACTCGTAAGGATAACACAACGCAACGAGTCTTTTTTATGTCCTATACGTTGTTGATACAACACATGACAGCTGTTGACTGTCATCGCTTGTCGGTGACATCAAGACTTCGAGTTGTCGCAGGTCTCCCACAGTGTAACCGTCACGACCACAGTGTATCATAGGAGTATGTGTCAGGCTATGGTACCGAAACTCCTATTCATTTTTGCTAAACAAAGTTTTTACAATAATGAGAGTATGCAGTGCCATAAAAGTGACAATAACTACAAAATTATATGACGTTTGTCTTTATTTAGTTTCTAACGACCCTGGAAGGTATGAAGTTGTTTTACAGCACTCCCATTTAGGTGTTACAACCAAATTTAACTCAATTATTCCTTCTACAACCCGTAATGCCATATTAGCGAACTTAATTTTTGTGGTATTTAAAGGGCTGTGAAATGATGTGAAAAATGTCTCATCCTAAACGAATTTGGGGGCATGGTTCCTTGAAAGTGAGACAACCTATTTCCATCTTCAATCTAATCTTCTCCATCACTTACGACATCACTTACGACATTAGTCTGTAATATTTCCGAAGTTATGGAGACTTTAACATTATATTTAAAGTTAGTTCAATAGATGCGTTTGCCCTACGGTTGTACGTATAAAACATCTGCAGCCCTTTACCACAAGTTAAATGAACGTTACCTTTGAAAACCGTCATTTAATTTAATTTCAATACTGCATCACAGCTTCATTCGTTAATATGTGATACAGTTTTGGAATTGGCCAAGTGAGTAGGCCCGTCATGAAACCTGTTATGCTATCACGTTCCTTAGATGATGATAGCAAAATGAAGGGTGATGAATTTAACTCGTTTCAACATTCGAAATACAACTTCAGGAAATTTTATGGTAACTATGTAATCAGCATGAAGTTATCAATGTTGTACTGTTGTTATAAACATGTCTTATGTATGAGAAATAGAATTTATGTTCTACAAATATAGTTGAAGGTCAAAGACTCCGTTACTAGGTGTCGCGATCGAATTGCTTCACTAATTGATAATCGATTATGAAATAATGTCTTGAGCTGAGCTCAACAAAACCCCTGTTTGATAGTTTGGGTAGGGTACATGCATGACGTAATAAATGGTAAGATTAAAGGTAGTATTGCTAGCATCGGTAGGGAAAGAAACATAAATGAATCTGTAAGAGAGGACCTGGGAGCCGACGACTTCGCTTTTTTTTTTCTAAGCTATTAGAGCCACGCGTCATTCAGTGTTAGTCCACTGAGAGTTTTGTATCCTTACACAACATAAATTCCATTTTATAAGTATTAAAAATTCGTTGACAACGTATCATCTGCACTTTAATGTAACCATAGCACTTACCTTTGATGCAAATACAGTTTACATGCATAAAAATAAAATAATATATATAATCATTATTATTTTGTAGTCGACAGAACGTTCTTCAGCATAATCAAAGGCAAGAATTTCCTATTATTACCGATAAATGCGAATGTTGTTTATGAATAAAAGAAACCTGTTTTATGTAATGTCAACGAGCTATTGAAGTGATGTTTGATTTATTGTTTCTCATTTTTAAAAATTATTTTCTATTTTGAGGAAATTGCTTTTCATAGCACTATATGATAAATCTGTATTTTCTTAAACTTTTGCTACAATATCCCTCTGTTTCACGTTACATACAAACAATTTTCGAATAAAACCTGAATTAAACACTGACAATTTCAATTTTGCTATAAATACCATCTAGTTTTAAGTAATAGACAGTAGGGTAACCCGTGTAGAACAAAAATTTTCCATAGGTTACGCTACCCTTTATATATCTTCGCTCAGTTTCTAGACAGTCTACCGCCTCCGGTTTCTAAAGAAATTTAGCAAGACACTGATTGCATACGTGAACGAAGCTGTCGATATGAGGTAAAGTCCGATAGGTAACGCCCATACGACCTTAACTGACCAAGGCTACTAGGAAAACTACCGTCGCCCACGCTTATTTATGATAGTCTATTTAAGCTTACGGCAGTTTTACAACTCTAATCACATGTAACAGTCAAATTCATGATGATTAGAGATATGCAGTTATTTAGCTGGTAATCTCCCGTCAACAAGTGGTGCATGAAGTCTAGATGAGGTTGGAAGCTGATGGTTGTGAGTTGACAGATTCAGGGAATGGGAGTAGGGAAAATAACCTACTAAGAATTATTGTATATTTAACACACTTCATTATGAACAGACGTGAACCCTCGTTTATGAATGGTTCAGTGAATTCTAATTTTGGACGCAAAATGTCATCAACATTTGCTCCATATTTAACATACTCGGTATTAATAATTATCATTCCAGGTATTCTGATGTATATTTCATACCCATGCCGTTCATCAACTATTAGAAATAGAAGAAGAAGGGCACAACGTAACTCCCACTCTGCTCTCCACACCCAAGTACACATTCTAATAAGAGTTCAAGATGTTACTGTACTGTTTACTTATACATAATGAGACTTTAATATCTCGTTGTTACTTCCATCTAAAACAGAAATGTCTGCATACTGTAAGTTCTACGGCTAAACTAAGTTTTACATTTAATTAATATGCCAGTCCGAGAACACTCACCAGATTCTTCTATGTTGAGGCGCTCCATTAGCCATTCAATGAGATCGTAACCTAAAAAAAAAGAAAAACACCTTTAGTGGGAGGTCGAATAAATTATTTTCAGCAGATAAATATTTGGGGCGATCAATTGACACAGATAAACAATGGACTCATAATTAATTGGTGCCTGCAGTAACAAGCAGTTAAACAACAATATTACATCGTTAGAAGTTCTTCTTTGCCATTAGGTACCCTCACAAGAAGTAAAAACTTTGTGTGTATCTATCAATGCAGTGTAAATATTCAATAGCGTATCTGATAAGTACGTAAGTTATAAGAGCAAGCTTCATTATTGCAACGATATTAAACCAGTGACAAAACTTGAGCTGTACTGTGGTTACATACAGTCTTTAAATTAATACCTGAAACACATTATTAATTGAACTCTGTTTGGAATACACTGCTTACTAGCCACTAAATTCGTTGTATTTATGTTTCTCTTCGTATCGTATAATAGATACAGCAGCGCAGTCGATGCCATAATTACCAAATGGGAACAATATTGTGACTGAAACAGTTGTGAATAAACGAAAAATACTGAAATACTGAAAAAAATAAACACTCCAAAGAAAATAAATGAATAAATAACTTAAAAATCAGATCTCTCTATAATAATAATAGTATAATAACCATTATAATTATTATATGTAACTTGTACGCAAACGCTGTACTTGTACGATGCTATTTAACAAACATTTAATTATGATGATGTTGTCATATACTGCAATCTTAATTTTTACCAAATTCTCTTGTGTTTGTAAAGAATATATTTTATCCCAGCAGTTGGTGTACCTACCAAACATTAACCTTGAAGCGACGAAAATAAATTAGTAACAAATGCACTAACTTAATTTCAAAGTAATTAATAGCTTAGGTAAAACATTTCTACAAAAATTTACGCGAACTCACTAGTGCAATTGGGTAGAAATAATTACTGTATATGAAAGTTCATTCAGAGCTGAATTTCCACTCCCTATTCAATCACCCATAAATGTAAATCTTCATTGGTAATTTGTGAATATCAAAAGAACAAAAAGATACAAATTCAGTTTTGATTATTGTAATTTTATAAAAGGAGCTTGTTGGAAGCCATGCTAGGTTCAGTCTACGGTGAGTTTTGAACAGAGCAATATCTATTTCCGCCAATACCGTAGTATGTACCGCAGTCGCTTTAGTATAGATCACAACCGGAAAGTGTAAATCGTTTTACCTTAGTTTTGCGTCCGTTAGATTATTCACAATTTAGTGACTGTTTTAAACGATTAACAGAACGTGTAATTTTTCTCATTAACTGCATGAAACTTCAGTAATGATTATAAGCAACTGTGACAATGAGACTACGTATTTAATAATGTTGTTTTCAAACGTTATAAGTGCTATGCATATTTCACTCGTTCTGATACGATTATCTGCTTGAAAAGACAATGTAATGAGTGATTTATACAGTGACTGTGTTAATGATTTTCTGCCACACTGTGACTGATTACGTTATGATTAGGTTAGTGCCCTCGACTAATATTATAGGACATCAACTGAGTGAGGTATGTGGTTACTTGTTTATCAGCGCATAATTGAAGTAGATGAGACTCGAAATGGCCATAAACAGTAGCTTATACGGCATCCAAGAGCAATTAAAGTGTGTGAATTGCAATTTGGGTGTATACTACATTATTTGCTGTAGATTTTCCCACCACTAACATTCCAACCAGTTTCGATGGAGGCGCTGCTATTGAGGCTGACTGCACAGGGAGAACAGGTAACTTCATCGGAACCAATTTCCTCCACATACTCTCCCTCCATTCGTTTTTTCTTCGTTAAGAAACGATGATAACAAAATATTAATTGCTGGTATTATAGTACCATCGAAACGTAGCGTAGTTAGATGTAAACAATTATTCCAATGGATCAAGTATCGTTAACTTTCGGGACGTTTAAGTCAGATAAAACCAAGTCGAAGCAATATATGATGTACATCTACTTCCATAAATTAAGGAAAAATCCAAAAGCTGCAGTGTGTGGTAAAAGCTAAGGCGTGCACAATGCTACCACACGCAAGTCAGCGTCACTCCAACCGGCTTGAGTCACGTGTACACAGCAGACAACCGAATGAGAGTAGCACACAAAGAGAAAAAGCAGTTGGAAATATTGTCTTGGCCGTATGGTGTCGACGGATCATTTACCGAAAAAACCACTATTGAAAATTTGGAAGCAAATAAAATCCAAGTGTGGTCGAGTTGTTAAATTTTCATCTTTCTCTTAATCGAAAATTATTCATTATATCTTATTATACCTTATTATCTTTAGCGATAGTTTCAGTATCCAGAAGTTCAGCTAAGGACTAGTAAGGCATAAAGACACTCCGTGGCCAATATTTGCTGCCACTCTCTCTGACGGAACATCGAACTGCTTGAGCAACGTTCAATCTGCAGGACAGTCACTCTGTAATAAATTTTTACACTTTAATTCTCAGTTGTGAATCGTTAAATTTTCAGAATTTCCCTTCATGAGTGATAGAAGCTGTATTTCCGGCTGTCCTGCGTGGCTGCGGGTCCATGCTTTTTTACGATAGTTTGTTCTATATTGCTACGAGCGATGATTTCAGATCTATATCTTATGTGATCATCAATTGTAACATTTGACGTAAATGACTAGTTCAGTCTCCAAAATGTTGTCCAGAATAATAGAATCGCCAACGGACTGGACATGTAGATATAAAATATGTGCACAAAAGTATCCGGATTTCATATTAGGTGCACTGTGTTGTTATCTGCTGCCAGGTGCTCCATATCAGCGACTTCAGTAGTCATTAGTCACACTGAGAGAGTAGAATGGGGTGTTCCGAGGAACTCACGGACTTCGAACGTGGTCAGGTGATAGGGTGTCACTTATGTCCTACGTCTGTACGCGAGATTTCCACACTCCTAAATATCTCTAGGTCCACTGCTTCCGATGAGACAGTGAATTGGAAACGTGAAGGGAACCGTACAGCACAAAAGCGTATAGGTCGATCTCGTCTGTTGACTGACAGAGACCGCTGCATTTGAAGAGGGTCGTAATGTCCAATAGGCAGACATCTGCCCAGACCATCACACAGGAATTCCAAACTGCATCAGGATTCACTGCAGCTACTATGAAGCTAGGCGGGAGGTGAGAGAACTTCGATTTCATGATCGAGCAGCTGCTCATAAACCACACATCACGCCGGTAAATTCCAAACAACGCCTCGCTTGGTGTAAGGAGCGTAAACCGTGGAAAAACGGTACACAATGTGGCGATCCGATGGCAGGGTGTGGGTAGGGCGAATGCCCGGTGAACGTCATCTGCCAGGGTGTGTAGTGCCAACAATAAAATTCGAGGGCGGTAGTGTTATGGTGTGGACGTGTTTTTCATGAAGGCGGCTTGCACCCTTTGTTGTCTTGCGTGGTACTATCATAGTACAAGCCTACATTGATGTTTTTAGCATCTTCTTGCTCGCACTGTTGAACAAATCGGGGATGGCGATTGCATTTTTCAACACGATCGAGCACCTGTTCATAATGCACGGCCTGTGGCAGACTGGCTACACGACAATAAAATCCCCAAGAAATCTTCCAGCACCTGATTGAACGTATGCTTGCGAGAGCGGAAGCTGTCATCAAGGATAACAGTGGGCCAACACCATACTGAATCCCAGCATTGACAATGGAGGGCACCACGAACTTTTAAGTCACTTTCAACCAGGCGTCCCGATACTATTGATCACATAGTGTATATCTTCCACTTTCCATTTCAGTACCAAACATATACTTCTAGTGAAACATTCAGAAGTTTGTAGAAGCGTTACTGACCAAAATTTCCGTTCTGGGAGTTACTAACCTGGTCTTCTTGCGACCGTAAATTCTCGTGACCACCACTGCCAGCTGTCATTTAAAGTGGCTACTGTCCTGCTAAGTCTTTCTGCAGTATTCCAGAAGGAAAAGCCAGCTTCTCCTAACCCTGTTACATGACGTCGTACAAAATCAGTAAGGTGCAGATAATGGCGTGTTTGTCGGCTTAAGGGCATTCTTCACTAGCATCGATTCACCACGTCCAGTTAGGGGCAGGGAGGGGGGAGAAGTGGGGAGAGGGGGATTAGATGCAGCCAACTATGAATTACTGCCTTGCGACAGCCCCTTATTATAACGGATTATAAAACTATATCTTTCCTATGAACAGGAAAATTTTAAGTTCTTATAATAAAAAATTTGTGATTTTGAATTGAAAGAAATCGAAGGCATATTAATTGCTTGAAAATATTATTTCAGAGTGTCTATGTTATTACGCTGATAGTGAAACATTGAGGCTATACAGCTGTGAACGTATTGTACAATATTTTATAGAATCTTACATACACTGATGGAAAAAAAATCGCAGCACCAAGAAGGAGATGTGCAATCTAAACGAAAGTTGGTAGGTCTACGAGTATTTCCACATCTGAAAGATGATGTCTATCAAAATCTCGCGCCAGTCGCATAAGAGTGGCGCTAGTAGCCCCACAACGATGAATGCAAATCAAGTTTGCTTTAAATAAACGCTGTGACGATCGTGAGTGTTAGTTACCTTTGAGACTGGACGTGGTGAATCGATGCTAGTGAAGAATGCCCTTAAGCCGACAAACACGCCATTATCTGCACCTTACTGATTTTGTACGACGTCATGTAACAGGGTTAGGAGAAGCTGGCTTTTCCTTCTGGAATACTGCAGAAAGACTTGGCAGGACAGTAGCCACTTTAAATGACAGCTGGCAGTGGTGGTCACGAGAATTTACGGTCGCAAGAAGACCAGGTTCCGGTCGGTCACGTGGCACTACGGAGAGGGAAGACACTCGTGGTCGGCGTGTGGCTGAGTCGCATCGTGCTGCATCTGCAGCAGCATTTTGAGCAATACTTGGCTTCACAATGACACAGTGAACTGTTACCTCTGCGAAGTCGTTATGGCAATCTTAAAAGAACAAAGAGTGTGTGTGAAATTCCTTCTTAAAAAACTGCAGCGGAGACACACCAAATGCTTCAGGAAGCTTTCCAGGAGGACGCTATGAGCCGCACACAGGTTTTCGAGTGGTTTGGGTGCTTTAAACGTGGTGAGATGTGTGTTGAAGACCAAGCTCGTTCTGGACGCCCTTCAACATCGCGAAATGAGGAGAACATTGAAAAGGTCCGCCAAAAGATCAACGAGGATCGTCGCTAAACGATCGACCAAATTTCAGCAGAGACAGGAATCAGCTGGAGCTCGTGCCAGCGGATTTTGAGTGAGGATTTGCACATGAGACGCGTTGCTGCTAAATTTGTTCCGCGCCTTCTCACACAGGAGCAAGAAACCATCCGCATGAATGTGTGTCAGGACTTGAAAACAGCGATTGCACGCGATCCAAACTTCTTGAACAAAGTTATTACAGGGGAAGAGAGTTGGTGTTACGGGTATGACCCAGAAACCAGGCAAGCGTCAAGCCAGTGGAGGACTCCCAACTCTCCCAGACCAAAAAAAGCAAGGCAAGTGAGGTCTAATGTGAATACGATGATCATTGTCTTTTTTGATGTTCGTGGAATTGTGCGTCGGGAATTCGTACCCCCTGGCCAGACTGTTAACCAGCACTTTACTTGGATGTTTTAAGGCGTCTGCGAGAGGATATGAGGAGGAAGCGCCCGGAACTTTGGCGATCAGGTGACTGGTTTCCGCATCACGACAACGCTCCAGCACACACGGCCTTACGAGTGACCCACTATTTGGCATCTCAGAGGTGGTCTGTCGTTCCCTACTCTCCGTATTCGCCGGACCTAGCCCCGTGCGACTTTTTCCTATTTCCACGAATGAAAAAAACGCTAAAAGGGGAGCGTTATGACGATGTGGAGGCGGTAAAAACAGCTTCGCAAAAGGCACTGGACACTATCAAACTTGAAGAGTTCCAAACATGCTTCCAACAGTGGGAAAAGAGACTTGACAAGTGCATTGCATGTAATGGAGAGTATTTCGAAGGCGACTGAAGTAATTTTGTAAAAAGTTTCATCAATAAATTTTTTATGACAAAAATCCGGTTTCTTTTGGGTCCCCCCTCGTACACCTGGAGTTAAGGTCTGGGGTGCGATTTCGTACAACAGCAAGAGCACGCTCGTAGTTATTCCACGCACTCTGCAGCAATTTATACGCCCTGTTGTGCTGCCATGCATGAACAGCATTCCTTGTGGTTTTTCCAACAGGATAACGCTGTCTACATACTGCTGCTGCAACTCAGAATGCTTTACAGAGTGTCGACACGTTGCCCTCGTCTGCTCGATTACCAGATGTGTCTCCAAACCGAGCGCATATGGGACATCATCGGATGACAACTACAACGTCATCCACAAACAGCATTAAACGTCCCTGTATTGACGGACCAATTGCAACAGGAATGAAACTGCAGCCCACAAACTGACATCCGGCCATTGTACAACACAGTAAATACACGTATCCATGCTTGCATTCAACATTCTGGCGGCTACACCGGTTTTAATAACCCGTTTTCAATGGCTTATCTCACGCTTACATTAACTTGTGATCTTGCAATGTTCAAATGGCTCTTAGCACTATGGGACTTAACATCTGAGGTCATCAGTACCCTAGAACTTAGAACTACTTAAACCTAACTAACCTAAGGACATCACACACAGCCCTGCCCGAGGCAGGATTCGAACCTGCGACCGTAGCAGTCGTGCGGTTCCGGACTGAAGCGCCTAGAACCGCTCGGCCACCTAGGCCGGCCTTGCAATGTTGATCACTCAAACATGTTACCTAGACAAATGTATTCCTGAAATTTCAGTACTCTACACTAATTAATTTTTGGTGTTTTTGATTTTCTAAAACCCATCTAGCACGATCTAGATTTCGAAATTAATATTAGTTTGCATGAAAAACAGTCTGGATCGAAAGAAACTGAAATACCAGGTCCTGTGTCTTCTGAAACTGAAAAGTACAAACGAGCTCTAAAGCGTACTGAATTTTCGCAACAACAGCTTATAGCATTTTGGTAACAGGAAGTTGGAGAGTTAACGTTGCTCTGGCACCCAATATAGCTAATCTGGTATCCAGTCCTATGAGATAATGGAGACTCCAGAGCTACCGAAATCATGTTTCTCGAGGCATACAGAATTACAATGCGTACAATTATCCTATGTATTGGTTGTTCGGGTCCTGGCTAATTGCTGAACCAGTAAATTAAAATTAGGCAACCATTCGGTAGCAACCACGGCACCCTGCGAAGTACGCACTAACATATTCTTCTTTACAATTCCCTCTGCTGTTTTGCTGGAGTAATAAATTAGCTCTTTACACCGCTGCGACCGAATCTGGCTGCCCTCTGATAAAGTCACTAGGAAGGGGCAGAGGAGATAAACAGAAATTGCCTGCTGCGGCTGAACTGGTGCGCTGCTAATAGCGGTGCTCCCAGAAATGGCGGGCAATCTGCTCTTGTCCACGTTCTTTTTATTGTGTAAATCCTGTGGATAGCGATACTTAACATGAACAAGGTTACTGACGGATATAGCTTTCTGAATGGTGGGGCAGATCACACGTACCGGTGATTACGACATAATTCTGTTGCCTCGTTAAGAGGGTTTGCTCTTTGCGTCATTTTCCTTATACATACACCAACGATTTAGTAATATTCTAGTTACTCCAAGTAACAGATTAACACTGTGTCCATTTTCACTTTGCTAACAATAAATAAAGTGCCGTCTCATATCTCCACTAAGCAGTCAGTTTATATCTTGCCTTCTACGCGTCTATGTTCTTAGAATACATTTCATGATAATTAAAATAGTTTTCTGTGACAGTCACTTGCTTTTCATACCACTGCGCATTTCGATGGTTCACAGCATCATCTTCAGGTGGAGGATTACATTCTTGGTGCTGTTTCAGAACACCAATTCGTTTCGACAGCAGCAGAGCAAGTGAAAAACACACTTTGCTTCGTCATTAGAGGTAAAGCAGAAACAAACAGATGCCTCATACTGTTATATGTTACGATGTTATCTGTTACGATTACTCTTCGCTGTGTATGATGTATTACACCGGTTTTTTAGTTTATAACTATAAAGTAAAGAAACAGTGAGAGCTAGTCAAACCTAATGTTTGGACATTCATTGCTTCCTTCGTTGATCTCTTGGAGACTGTTACATGGCCAAGATGTTTCTCATTACTAAGGTTCCCAAGAGGTCGCCATGTCTTCTCATGTCTTCTGGATATCTGATTTATTTTATAAAGTACTGACATTACTTGAAGATGGAATGTTCAACGCAACTCGAGTACCATATGATTGACCTGTAACTTGTTCTAATTTTACTTTTACTTTGTCTCCTTTATGATGTTATATGTGTCAGCGCCATGTCGATTGAAGAGTGAATGATTGGTTACAAATTATGAAGTTGAATTTAATCTAGTTTCAGACCATTAAACATAGTTACAGACTCGATGCTGCTGCTGATCCTGAGTAATCGTTTAAGGAGACCAAACAGCTAAGGTCATCAGTTCGCTACTAACTCCACAGGACAGAAGCAGTCCGCCCAATTCTCTGTGTGGGGGGTAAATTTTGTGTTCAAGTGTGAGAAAGTGTTCTAAATGTTTGTGTAGCATGTATTTGAGGCGGAACTTGGGAACCAGCTCTGTATTCACTTAGAGGTCTGTGGAAAACTGCCTAAAAACCACATCCAGGCTGCACGGCACACCAATCTCTCGTCGTTAACCCGCCGGGCGGATACGATCCAGGACTGGCATACCTCTCCGTCCTAGAAGTGGTCACTTTAACACGCACGACCACCCTGGAAACTACTACTGATTCGAAGCTGTTAAAGGAAGTATACTGCAAACTCTGTTAAGATGTAGAAAAAGTTATGATTTTAACTAGAAGTATTCTGTAGAAAATGCTTTTTATTTGCATTGTTTGAATATGTACGTCCAAAAAGTTGTGTAAGTGATTTTATTCCTGACGTATAAGTGACGTCAGCGCAGTGAGTACAGTATCAGCGTGAACTAACAACTGTAAACATCGTATGTGCATTCGGCCAGTCGGTTGTCAGCAGGAAATTTTAAGTAGTGGGCGTGCTATCGCAGTGTGTCAAGGTTGCTGTGTCACAAATCGCGAGACAGCAACACCTCTAAATCAAGTTTTCATGACATTCTCTAAAGGATTTTGAAAAGAAATGTGTATGCAAAGTTCGGCCCGCACACCTTGACTTCCGAACAAAACGACGCATGGACGCCTGCCGCGACTTGACTGAAATGCAGAATGTGGACAATTCTTTTTCGGTAAAAGGTCATCAAGGTTGGTGAGGCTTGGTGTTATCAATACGAACCTACCACAAAACGACAAACTACCGAATTTCAAGTGAAGTCAACGCTTTGGCGACATAAACGACATTCAAGGCATGTGATACGTGGCTTGAGAAACGCCTAAGAGAACTATTCTGACAGTTCGACATAGTTTTGTGTGTTGACGACATAGGTTTGTGTGTTGAACTCGTGTAGATCACCTGCAGCATTAAAACCGTCAACTAAACTTTTCCTGTTTTTTATTAATCCAGTCTCAAAACTTTTTGGATTGACGGGGTAGGCATTTTGAAGTGCGTGATCCAGAGTCAGTCTAATAAGAACAAAAGACCTTTGTGACGAAACCTGTGTGACGAACTTTACTTTTGTCGATGGTATAATAAATCATACGAATGTTATGATTTTTTTGTGTACGCCAGAATAGCTCTTGTGTCAGAGGAGGGTTAAGCGCAGACCGTGTAGTGTTCTCCCTGTGTTGTCCTCTCGATTGTTCCGAAATCATGATAAAAAATGACGGAATCTTGAAGAGACTCTGGTCCTGTAGATGACTGTCGAAGGAGGTGTGCTTCAATTACGCACTAGAAAACGGCATTTTGTCTATACGAAAATCATGTATTGGTCGACTTAGTTATTCGAGACGTTAAGTAAATGTCAGCATATGGTGAGACTAGAATACGTAATCACTGATTTTCATGTAAATTGTCACTCTGGACTTTCTCGCCTTGATCCTTACAGAGAATTTTTGCTCGGTATGATGTTTATTGACGGTTACCGGTGAGGCGAGCTGGGACCCACAGTTCCTGTGACGATTTGAATTCAATTAATTTCTTCTAACTATTAGAAAATTATCAGCACCAATCATTAGCCGATCACGGACGAGCTGAACTACGCGCAGCTCTGTATCAGCCAGCAACAATAATGAGGCTTTATGAGTGAAAATAATAACTGTGTGTAAGGGAAATGTTCGGCACAAGTGATGGATTTATTTATAACTCTCTACAAATAAAATTCAAAGGAAATAGTTATCCAGGCCACAAGTCAAAATTTGAACATAAGATCCTTAACACGAGGCTCAAATCCGCAGCCCCCCCCCCCCCCAAAAAAACAACCTACGGACTTATTGAATACATTATGTGCGTCGACAGGGGAAGGAGTCTTTTGTCTGTAATACTTTATGTACCCCTGTTTTTATTACACATCGTCGAGTAACTTCAGTGATTTCAGCGGTGAACAATGATAACATATACAGCTACATTTGATGCATAACGTAGTGCGATGGAACTCACGCACGCAAAATACTAATATCTCTTGGTCCTATCCTGCACAGTTTACTCCGCAGGAACAGTTTACCCAGCGACCAGCCGTAGAGTTCGAAGACAACACGCCTGAATGGTGAGCTAATTGCAGCAAGTTTCGCCGTTAACCAGAAGCCGTATGCCCTGGAGATCTCTCTGCAACCAGCGCAGGAAATGTATTAATACAGATGTGCGTTAAGAGATGCCTGCAAATATGGCTGGAACTGTGAGCTATGTGCCCCAGTACCCCAGACGCCACACGACCCCTAGAGAGCTGTTAGCCCACCGGCAGCGAGTTAACTACTGCAAGGCGCCTCTGCTGACACGGAGAACGTTCTTGCAAACTTGCAAATATGAATTGAAGAGACCGCACAGTTGAGTTTTGGGGTTTCTCACTTCACTTTCAAAAACTGATAGTGAGGACAAACTAGAGATACTAATGACAGCATATAAAGAGGAGGAGGATATTTCAGTAATAACAACAGAGTACTAGTAATAAGGAAATGTAAATAACAACAGAAAGAAGGAAGGTGGTTCAAATGACTCTGAGCACTATGGGACTTAACATCTGAGGTCATCAGTCTCCTAGAACTTAGAACTACTTAAACGTAACTAACCTAAGGACATCACACACATCCAGGCCCGAGGCAGGATTCGAACCTGCGACAGTAGCAGTCGCGCAGTTCCGGACTGAAGTGCCTCCAACCGCTCGGCCATAGAAAGAAGAAATTAGCCATTACTACATAAGTGTATGAAGGAGGTCACAAATAATGTGACACTTTTTAAGTAACAGTAAGTCATCTTAATGGCTAGGGTACACTATGTACCCATTCATTTTCGTACTAGCTTTAAGGGTCTCGTGGGTGACACATGAAGTACTAACGATGCAGACTCCTTTTCAGGCTAGACTTCGGATCCGAATACAGTTCAGCTGCAGAAACGGAAACAATCTGTCGTTTTACTAGACCAGTCATATCTTTGTATCGAATCGTTCCCCTCCTCTGTGACACATCACTTCCTTCTGCCGTAGGCACGCGTTAGCTGGTCTGCTTGCTCTTCTTTGACAGTCTGTGACAATAATGAAGTTATTTCACTCAAGAAACGAAATTTCAGTAGGCTGGAATGTTCTGAAGTCCTTCCACCAAGAAGGACCAAATGCTGAACCTTCTTTCAGGATGAGGTCAGGTGCATATACGGCCAAGGGCGTCCGTACCCGGTGGCTAGGGTAGATTGTCTCCTCTCCCTCCCCCCCCCCCCCCTCCAACCTCCCGCTCCAACTAGCTCTCAAGGAAAGGGAAAAGTAATGTAGAAAGGTATTTTTCTTTCACGAAAACTGCCCACGTGTGAAGAGGACTCGCGCACTGAGGGTTCAGTGCAAACTTATATCGTCTATCCTTGGAATCAAGAGCCTCTACTTTTTTTGCCTGTTTTCGATGTAGATACTGGCAATGTATGAGCCCTGGGAATTCAAAAACCTATCAAAATCTCTACAGTATGTACACTGATCAGCCAAATCATTAAGACCACAGCCGACCGTGATGTTGGATGCCGCCTGGTGGCGTTGCGAGAACGTGAGGCGGCAACAAAAGTACGTAAGCGGAGCAGACATGGTCGGAGGATCACCCTAGCGATGACATGGGCTGTAAATGGGGAACTCCACTGAGATAAGCGACTTTGACAAAGGGCAGATTAGTATTACGCAGAGCCTTGAAAGAATATCTCGAAAACGAAGGTGGTCGAATGTTCACGTACTACTGTCGTGAGAACGTCTGCTCTGTAAAGTAGGATAGACGGTGATCTGTGGCATCTCTGTCGAAAGATCACAATACTGGTTCACACACACGTGTTTTGGAGTACACCGTACGTAGTACACTGTTGAAAATGCAGCTCCACAGCAGACCACTTCTACTTTTTCATATGTTGGCGCCTAGACATCATCAATTACTACTGCAGTGAGCACAGGACAATCGGAATTCGACCGTCGACCAATGGAAACGAGTCGGCTCTTCGGTTGCATTATATTTTCGGTCGTGGTAGCATCAAAAACAACGTCATCGAGGTGAATGGCGGCTCCAGACGCGCAGCGCGCCACGAACGCAAGACTTTGGGATAAGTATTATGCTATAGGAGACATTCTCCTGCCCTTGCATGAAACATATGGTAGTAATCTAAGACACGCTAACAGTTGCTAACTACTTGCATCCCTTCATGCTTGATGTCTTCCCCGACGGCGATGTCATGTTTCAGCAGTATAATTGCCCGCGTCTCGGAGACAGAGCCGTGCTACAGTGGTTTGTGAAGCATTATAGTGAACTCAGGCGGGTGTCTCGGCGACCAAATTCGCCTGATATAAAACCAATGGATCTGATGTTGGTCGATAATGGGCGCCATTACCGCATACGGAAATCAGAGGCCCATTATTTACACGAATTACATTTTGTGATCGAAAGTATCCGGACACCCCCAAAACATATGTTTTTCATATTAGGTGCGTTCTGCTGCCACCTACTGGCAGGTACTCCATATCAGTGACCTCAGTAGTCATTAGACATCGCGGAAGAGCAGAATGGAGCACTCAGTGGAACTCACGGACTTCCAACGTGGTCAGGTGATTGGGTGTCACTTGTGTCATACGTCTGTACGCGACATTCCCACACTCCTAAACATCCCTAGGTCCACTGTTTCCGATGAGACAGTGAAGAGGAAACGTGAAGGGATACGTACAGAGCAAAAGCGTACAGGTCCACCTCGTCTGTTGACTGACAGAGACCGTCGGCAGTTGAAGAGGGCCGTAATGTCTAATAGGTAGACATCTATCGAGACCATCACACAGGAATTCCAAACTGCATCAGGATCCACTGCAAATACTATGACAGTTAGTCGGGAGGTGAGACAACCTGGATTTCATGGTCGAGCGGCTGCTCATAAGCCACACATCACGCCGGTAAATGCCAAACGACGCCTCGCTTGATGTAAGGAGCGTAAACATTGGACGATTGAACAGTGGAAAAACATTGTGTGGAGTGACGACTCACGTTAGACAACGTGGCGATCCGGTGGCAGGGTGTGGGTATGGCGAATGCCTGGTGAACGTCATCTGCCAGCATGTGTAGTGCCAAAAGTAAAATTCGGAGGCGGTGATGTTATGGTGTGGTCATTTTTCAAGGAGGGGCTTGCACCCCCTGTTGTTTTGCGTGGCACTATCACAGCACAGGCCTACATTGGTGTTTTAAGCACCTTCTTGCTTCCCACTGTTGAAGAGCAATTCGGTGATGGCGATTGCATCTTTGAACGCAATCGAGAACCTGTTCATAATGCACGGCCTGTGGCTGAGTGGTTACAGTACAATAACCTCCCTGTAATACTGGCCCGCACATAGTCCTGCCAGGCCTCACCGACCGACATCGATACCTCTCCTCAGTGCAGCACACCGTGCAGATTGGGCTGCCACTCCCAGAAATCTTCCAGCACCTGATTGAAAGTATGCTTGCGAGGGTGGAAGGTGTCATCAAGGCTAAGGGTGGGCCAACACCATATTGAATTACAGCATTACGAATGGAGGTTGCCACGAACTTGTACGTCATTTTCAGCCAGGTGTCCGAATACTTTTGATCACATAGTGTACATGACTGCGCGTAAACGTCTAATGGCACATGCTTCTACAAAACTACCAAGAAGCGGTCGAATCTCTGATACGCAGAAGCAGTGATGTATTTCGTTCCAAAGACGGAAAAAACAAGTTGTGAAACAGTTTGTGCCGGCCTTGTGGCCGAGCGGTTCTAGACGCTTCAGTCTGGAACCGCCCGACCGCTACGGTCGCAGGTTCGAATCCTGCCTCGGGCATGTATATGTTTGATGTCCTTAGTTAGGTTTAAGTAGTTATAAGTTCTAGGGGACCGATGACCTCAGATGTTAAGTCCATAGTGCTCAGAGCAATTTGAAATTTTAAGCAGTTTGTCATAATGTTTTGGTTTAAATGGCTCTGAGCACTATGGGACTTAACATCTGTGGTCATAAGTCCCCTAGAACTTAGAACTACTTAAACCTAACTAACCTAAGGACATCACACACATCCATGCCCGAGGCAGGATTCGAACCTGCGACCGTAGCGGTCACGCGGTTCCAGACTGAAGCGCCTAGAACCGCACCATAATGTTTTGGCTGACAACCTACGCTTATAGGTTGGAATGACAAAAGATATTTTTTACGTAATATAATTACAGTTTAACTATTTTGCGATTTTTTCCGTTACTTGTAGCGCGAAACTGTGAGTCTTTGCAAATTTCGTGATTCCTAGTCAACGGGAAGTACCCTGTAGATTTTAATGAGTGAGTTTTCGAGCATCAAAATTTGTGACATAAATTGCAGTATCTTGTGACTGAATTGACTCGTAAGCTTAATATTTTTACAGCACCAAGGGACCAAAGCCTTTAATATGTGACATAAATTTGAACTTCATTCGTTTAGTCGTTTCTACGAAAAAAGAGCTCTTAACCCTTGGACAGACAGAAAGACACGGAGTCAACAAAACGATCATGTAAGGATTACCTTTTTACAGACTAAGATATGGAACGGTAAAAATGATGTATTAGTCGGTATTAAGCAGGTTATTATCAGCGTGGGAACTGGAACTTTTTTATGGCTACTACAAGTCGGTATTCTTCTTCCAAAATCTTAAAAATACTCCATACCCCACGATTTGCCAAGCATCTTAGCAGAAACTTTATTTAACCGGTTGTGAGCTCTGCAAGAGCCATGTACTAATTTATATTTACGTGACAAACCCTTATTCTAGGGCTATATTTTAATTTTGACAAATGGATCTATGCCTACATTTGTAAGAACGGCGATGGTACATTAGTCCTTACTAATGTAAAATTGCCACCTTCTGAAGAAGGCAAATTTACATTTGTCGAAACCTAGGTAAAGAATTCTTTATCCATTGCAACTGGTCGGCTGTTTATAATTTTGTTACGTGGAACCGTTATTGTTGTGCAGCAGTGTTTAAAATATTGTAGTTCTAAGTTCTAGGCGACTGATGACCTCAGAAGTTAAGTCCCATAGCGCTTAGAGCCATTTGAACAATTTTTAGCCAATTTGCATTCGTGTGATTGTAACGAAGCTGCTGTAATGTAGTGAATCAAATGCATAAATACTGACACTCTTAAACAAGGAGTCAGACGAAGTTTTAACATACCGCGTTACAGGTGAGTCCGACTCTACAACCAAATAATACAAACGCAAAATATTCTGTTCTCTTTCTGTTTAAGCACGTATATCGTCAGACGGCAGTCTCCCAGACAGGACGAAATTTACTCTCTGTTGAACTGAGAATTGCATATGATTCACTAACTAGAATAGCTGCATCACATCTATCTTCGAACTGAAGACTACAACAAATTTGACAACAGTATTCTTATCACTGTCGAGACATAGTGGTTGTGCACGACCTATCTACGTGAGAGAGAGAAAATTCATTCGCGAGCAGACTTGGCGCTGAGGCATTAAGATTAAGCGGTGCGCAGAAGGCGATGTTGACTTGGTGCAGTGCAGCTAGAGTCGGACTCACCGGGGCAGTCGTATTATTGGAAACGGAGGCCGATGACAACAGTGACGGAGAAGTGTTTGCTGGCAGCTCATTTGTTCGCACAGTTTGTGTCGCTCGCTGCGGACTCGACACTGACAGCCGCGAGCAAGATGCGGGCCGCCGCCCGCGGCGCGTTACTGGCGAGGCCGTGCGGCCGCGCGCCGCCGTGTGCTCCAGCCTCAATGAGCCGCATCCTGTCCAGGGCACGCCGTGCCAATTACAGCCACGGTGTGCTGCTCACACACGTGCTGATTTGCAACGACGAGTCATTGGCGTTCCCGCTGTATGACTATGGACTTGGGTTATTACGGAGTGAGAGTAAGTGGCGTACTGACATTGCTGCCGACATCATACTGGAATTGTCAAGCGACTGCAGTACTATCCGGTGTAGCGAACTGAATACCTGGCCACGGTGGCAGTACCGTTGTATCTACGCTCAAGAACGAGGGAGCAGAGGCAATAAATGCGTATGCTCCAATATACCAGGTGATCGATAAGTCAGTATAAATTTGAAAACTGAATAAATCACGGAATAATGTAGATAGAGAGGTAAAAATTGACACACATGCTTGGAATGATATGGGGTTTTATTAGAACCGAAAAAACACCCCATACTGCTAGACGCGTGAAAGATCTCTCGCGCGCGTCGTTTGGTGATGATCGTGTGCTCAGCCGCCACTTTCGTCATGCTTGGCCTCCCAGATCCCCAGACCTCACTCCGTGCGATTATTGGCTTTGGGGTTACCTGAAGTCGCAAGTGTATCGTGATCGACCGACACCTCTAGGGATGCTGAAAGACAACATCCGATGCCAATGCCTCACCATAACTTCAGATATGCTTTACAGTGCTGTTCACAACATTATTCCTCGACTAGAGCTATTGTTGAGGAATGATGGTGGACATATTGAGCATTTCCTGTAAAGAACATCATCTTTGCCTTGTCTTACTTTGTTACGCTAATTATTGCTATTCTGATCAGATGAAGCGCCATCTGTCGGACATTTTTGAACGTTTGTATTTTTTTGGTTCTAATGAAATCCCATGTCATTCCAAGCATGTGTGTCAATTTGTATCTCTTTATCTACGTTATTCCGTCATTTATTCAGTTTTCAAATTTATACTGACTTTCTGGTCACCCGGTACTTAACAATATAGCACTCGCACTGCTTGGGGGTAGTCTATTAATCACGTGAGCTCAAAATGAGGGGGGGGGGGGGGGGGAGAGGTGACTCCAGTAAAATCACACCAAACCTAATTTAAAGCGATGGGGGAAATGAAAATCTCACGTCAGCTCTTCAATTCAGAAAATGTACATTATTACGAGAGATACCATCTTGTTTTCCAAAAATAAAACCGAGTATAGAAAATATTAAAGTGCCCACCGATATATGTGGCATGTCTGAAATGAGCTGAACTGAATGCTCTACATGTGTGCATGCAGGGGATTCCCCGATATGAAATGCGTGTCTCACAAGTGTCAGATTTCATTTACTACCGTGGTGATCGAAATCACTGCGTGTCAGTCAGCGAGCTAGTCCTGACATTCTGCAATACATATAAAGTCGATGTTAACGTATTCAACGCTAATTAGTATCAAAACTTTTACAATGAGTATATTAAGCGCCATGCCGACAGGTCGAAACAAACGAGCAAGAAAGAAGCTAATCGTTTGTGGTAGGACGCTAAGCTGAAGTTAACCGACACGAATTCTCTTAGTGATCATATAAATGCGGAGACTGAAAAGCTACGTAATCAAAGCTTTCAAGGAAACTTGCAAGATAATTTTGTCTTTCGTCCGCAAAGTAAAGGCTCAGTGCCGGAGCCTGGGAAATACAACAGGAAGCAAACCGTTTCGGCAATCTCTGACGGTGTATTCTAAACATGCAGGCTATTCCCAAATGCCACACGATTACTGCTACCCATCTCTTTGGATGAATGATCAAGCTATCCATCACAGATGCTGCAAGACTTGCGACGTCTGGTTTGTTTAGTGTGTGAAGCCGCAAAAACACAGGTAGACGCTGCGTGCAACTCCGCGAGCACTTGTGGCCAGGATTCGACCAACACATGTCGTCTCCAGTCGGGCTAAGAACCTACTGTGCGCCGTGGACAATAGGCTTGAGTAGCTGCACAGGTAGGATGTAGATATGTCTAGCGACTGTCTACTGCCAAAACACACAAATGCCATGTATCCTATCGTTATAATAGAAGAAGGACATTGCTGCAGCCGGCCGGAGTGGCCGTGCAGTTCTAGGCGCTACAGTCGCAGGTTCGAATCCTGCCTCGGGCATGGATGTGTGTGATGTCATTAGGTTAGTTAGGTATAATTAGTTCTAAGTTCTAGGCGACTGATGACCTCAGAAGTTAAGTCGCATAGTGCTCAGAGCCATTTGAACCACATTGCTGTAGATGGAGTGAGTGAAGAATTAGGGAAGATGGCGTCGCAGCACTATTTGTGTTTGCTTCTTTGAGAAATTTATTTGCAAAAACCACCATATCTAGAGAGCAATTTCGCATTTTAAAGGGGTTCTTAAACTTAGTTTTAATTTTCACCTCTAATTTCGCAAAAAATGTAGTACATAGAGGATATGATTTATGTGTTTTTATGAAGCAAAAATATGAATATATCAAGTAAATTAAATTATTGAAAATTACTGCCTAAACCTCACGTGAGAGGGGAGAGGAAGTCTCACCAAAGGGCGAGAGAAGAGTGGAAATTTATAAAAAGAACGTCCTTCGTCTGTACGTGAATGCCCTGAGGAACACAATAATTAAACATTACCCGGCACTTCTGTTTGACAATACTCCTACCAATATGCCAACATTCGTTTATAGCATAAGATGTATGAATCACTGTAACTCTGATGGCTCATATTTTCGTAAAATTCTGACGTAGTTTGGCTTTTTTGAAACTATGTAGTCTCGCCCGCACATAATAATTAATTTATTCTTACATCTTTTAGAAGCAAAATTTCATAGTCAGCACAATTTTTTTTCACAAGGGGAGGACGCAGCTCAGGGATGTGGATCTGAGTACGAACTTGAATTATGACTTAGTTTAAGGTGCCAACTATCTCACACTAAAGGAGAGGCCATCCTCGGAAACCGGACGAATAATGACGAGTCTTTTATTCTTTGGTCAGCAGTCTTCTGGCTGGTTTGATGTGGCCCGCCACGAGTTCCTCTCCTGTGCTAACCTTATAGTAGCATTTGCATCCTACTTCCTCAGTTATTTATTGCATGTATTCTAATCTCTTCTCCCCCTACAGCATTTTAGCCTCTACATCTCCGTCTAGTACCAAGAACTTTATACCATTGTGTCGTGACACATTCTGTCCCTTCTTCTTCCCAATGTTTACCACACGTTTCCTTCCTTGCTGATTCTGCGGAGAACCTCCTCATTCTTTATCTTACCACTACACATAATTTTCAACATCCTTCTATAGCTTCACACCTCAAACGCTTCGCTTCACTTCTTTCCCGGTTTTCCCACCGTTCATGATTCGCTACCATGCACTGGCCCGCGATACGCAAAGGTCCTGAGTTAGAGTCTCGGTCCGGCACACAGTTTCAATCTGTCAAGATGTTTCATATCAGCGCACTCTCCGCTGCAGAGTTAAAATCTCATTCTGCAGTATTGTTCTTTCTTTCTCGAATTTCTGAGTTTTTCAGGTCGCATTAATGCAATTATATCAACACTTGCAGGGGTTGTCCTGTCGTTCACTGCTGGTTTCTGACGGACGAAATTCCACATACTACCTCTGTGCCCACAACTAATTCTGTGGATTAAAATATCAATATTTCCACGTATAATGCAGTCTTCGGTCTGACTGACTGTTTCAATCTTCTGACTGATTTCATGCGACTCGCCACGAATTCCTTTCCCGGGCCATCCAGTTCATCTCAGAGTAGCACTTGGAAAATACATCCTCAATTATTTACTGGATGTATTCTAATATCTGACTTACCTTACATTTTTACCCTAACTCCCCCTAGTACCATGCAACTTATTCTTCAACGTCTTAATAGATGTCCTATCATCCTGCCCTTCTCCTTGTCAGTGTTCTTCATATACTCTTTTCTTCTCTAATTCTGTGCAGAACATCTTCATTCCTTACCCTATGAGCCCACATAATTTTCAACACTGCATCTCAAATGCTTTGATTATCTTTTGTTCAGATTTTCCCCCAGTCACACCATAAAATTCTGTGCGCCAGACGTACATTCTCATAAATTTCTCCCTCAAATTAAGGCGTATGTGTGATACTAATTGACTTTTCTTGGCCGTAAGTGAACTTTTTGCCAGTGCTAGTGTACTTTTGATGTGCTTTTTGTTCTGTCCGTCATCGGTTATTTTGCTGCCTAGGTAGTAGAATTCCTTAATTTCATCTACCTCGTGACCATCAATCCTGATGCTCAGTTTCTGGCTGTTCCCATTTCTGCTACTTCTCATTACTTCCGCCTTTCTTTGGTTTACTTTCAGTCCATATTCCGTACTCATTAGACTGTTCATTCCATTCAGCAGATGCTGTAATTCTTCTTCACTTTCACTGAGGACAGCAATGTCATCAGCGAATCTTATCGTTGATATCCGTTCAGTTTGGATTTTAATTCCACCCTTGAAACTTTCTTTTAGTGCCATCATTGATTCTACGATGCACAGACTGAACAGCAGGGACGAAAGACTACATTATTGTGTTACCCCTTCTTAATCCGAACACTTCGTTCTTGGTTTTCCGCTATTATTATTCCATTTTGGCTCTTATACATGTTGTTTGTTACTTGTCTGTCCCTACAAATGGTTCAAATGACTCTGAGCACTATGGGACTTAACATCTAGAACTTAGAACTACTTAAACCTAACTAACCTAAGGACATCACACAACACCCAGTCATCACGAGGCAGAGAAAATCCCTGACCCCGCCGGGAATCGAACCCGGGAACCCGGACGTGGGAAGCGAGAACGTCTGTCCCTACAGCTTACCCAGCTTACCCCCATTTTCTTCAGTATTCCGAACATCTTACATCATTTTACATTGTCTAACGCTTTTTTCGATAATTCCTATGAATAGGTCTTGATTTTTTTTTTTAGTCTTGCTTCCATTATCAAAAACAACATCAGAACGGCCTCTCTGGTGCCTTAATTTTCCTAAACCAAAACTGTTGGACATCTAACAAATCCTCAATTTTCTTTTCCATTCTTCACCTCCTCGTCATGTGATCCTTGAACAGAGTATTCGCATTTACTAGCTGAAATTTATTACTGAACTCAGTCTTTCTCCTCTCTAATTCCTAGTACCAAGCCCATATTCTGCCATAACCCTTTCTTCTACTCCTTCCCCTACAATTGCATTCCAGTCGCCTATGACTACTAGATTTTCATGTCCCTTTACATACTGTGTTCCCATTAAGTAGCTCGATATACTTTAACATATGTTTTTGGGTGGGGTCCACCTTTAGCAAAACGCAATGTTTCACTGCAGTTGTAGCATTATCAGTGTTTTTTTTATTATTATGGCTGTTAAACATAACATGTTCTTTACTGTTTAAGTACATGTAAATATTAGTTTCTAAATCGAAACTACAGATTTTTGAGGAGCACATAATATTGTGTATTCACACATTCTTATAGCATGTTGTGGTTTTCTTGCTGAATTACGTTTTTACAGTGTCTCTTTTTCTTTACAGTTTGTCACCTGCAACTATATATAACTTAATGTAGGCAAAATATCGACGCAAAAATTACGATTTCTAAACTGTTATGGCTATGCCTGAGATTAGTAATTTATGTGAAAGGTCGTGTGTGTGTGTGTGTGTGTGTGTGTATCTGTTTATGTTATGTTTCACTTACGTTTCCTTTTTTCGTCATTGTCAGGTTCTGTGTACTGAGTTTTCATTGTCACTGTTTACCAGCTGTGAGAACAAGTTGGCGGGCAGTGGAACAGTTGAAGGTGTGAAAACAAGATGGTGGACAGTGGAACAGTTGAAGATTTCATTGTCGATGTTGGTTTGCTGTCGATTCACTGAACTGATCATAGCAACACACTCTCTGCCCTACCTTCCTGTTCGTAATGCATCCTAGTGTCGTTATACCGATTTTCGCTGTTGTTGATATTAACCTGTACTCATCTAACCATAAATCCTTGTATTCTTTCCGTTTCACTTCACTGACCCGCTCTATATAAAGATTGAGCATTTGCATTTCGCTTTTCAGATGTTATAACTTCCCTAACACGTTCAAGCTCCTGTAATTCCACGCCCCGATTCGTAGAACGTTTTCTTTTCATTGGTTATTCAACCTTTTTCTCATGGCCGCCTCCCTCTTGGCAGTCCTCTCTCCGAAATCCGCATGGGAGACTATTCCGAAATCCTTTACCAATGGAGAGATCATCATAACATTTTTTCAATTTCAGGCCACACGTTCTCTGGATACACCTTATGTCTCTTTAATGCAGTGGGTAACATTGCTTCTGCATCCTCATGCCCTTTATCATTGCTGATTCTTCTCTGAATCCTTGTCTGCTCCTCCACCCTCTTTGACAACGCCGTTGGCAGTATGAGTGTGATGTCTGACTAATACGTAGTTTAAGGAGTTTTTCATAGGTGGAAAATCTGTGATTATGCGATGATGTACAATTTAGATTTCATGGTAGATGTGAGATCAACGTTATGTGTGTTCCTCCAGATGATGTTATGTTTTGATCAGTGATATTTTTCTTAGAATCGTCTACAGTGGGCTGTTGATGTCAGGATATAGTAAATGTCTCTGTTGCTAAGTAGTTTATCCATTTTGTAGTTTATACAACTGAACTTATGGTAGTACCATCTGATGCATTGATATGCAATGTTAATTTCAGGTAGGTTTGTCTATAGCTTGGTTCTTCCTGGCTTACATTTGAATACTAAACTTCAGAAAAATCTTGGATATTGCTGTACTACTTCGTTTTTATGTGCGAGTGATTAAAAGTGTTCAACGCTTAGGTCTCACGCTAACAAAACAAGGACTCTCTACAAATGTTAAGGTCTGTAAATAAACAGCCATGCACATGGGCATTATAAACATTTCAGACAGATGAAATGACACTGCAGAATACAATCTTTCACGCTATCTGCTCATATACCGGTAAAAAATACAATCACTACAGCACCAAGCTATAATTCAAGAGGATGATGTTGTTTTGTACACTATAGAGGTCCTGTTTTACGAGCGCAACGATGTATTCTGCTAGCGTTTACGAAACGTAAAAAACATATCGTGAAAACATGTCTTGTAAAAGAACCTCCTAACGTCATCCAGTAGCGAACCTTATAAGATTCCACCAATACATCGAAATACTGTCTGCATGCAAACATCTGCAATCTTTGCTCCACAACTCGCCTCTACCAACCTGTTTGTAAGGTTTCTGTCACGCAGCAGATCATCATTCGCAATAACATCAGATTCTTGAGTTGTAGCTTTATAAGCAATTTGGTCATCACAGAGCAGCCTGTTTCATGCAGTATAATCATACGTTGGGAAAGACATTATCATTTCTAGGTTCCACAATGGGCTATGATTCAAGTCATAGTTACTTCATAATTAGAGATTATGACTTTCAAAATAATTCAGGACTTGCAGTAATACATATTTTTAAACACACAATCGTGACAGTAATAATAAAAAGAGTCTTGATTCCACGAGAATAGATACAGTCGATTTCTACTAGTTTTATTAGCAAAATCAGTGTAGTTAGAGAGCATTCCTTGTCTTAAAATTACAAATTATCATGAACGAGGGCATTACATTCATTTCCGACATATGAAATACCGATATACAGGGTGATTCAAAAAGAATACCACAACTTTAGGAATTTAAAACTCTGCAACGACAAAAGGCAGAGCTAAGCACTATCTGTCGGCGAATTAAGGGAGCTATAAAGTTTCATTTAGTTGTACATTTGTTCGCTTGAGGCGCTGTTGACTAGGCGTCAGCGTCAGTTGATGCTAAGATGGCGACCGCTCAACAGAAAGCTTTTTGTGTTATTGAGTACGGCAGAAGTGAATCGACGACAGTTGTTCAGCGCGCATTTCGAACGAAATATGGTGTTAAACCTCCTGATAGGTGGTGTATTAAACGTTGGTATAAACAGTTTACAGAGAATGGGTGTTTGTGCCATTTCAGCCAATAAAGTTTTTGGTCCCTTTTTCTTCGAAGGTGCTACTGTAACTGGACTACAGTATCTGGAGATGTTAGAGAACTGGCTGTTCCCTCAGCTCGAACAAGAAGCACAACAATTCATATTTCAGCAGGATGGAGCGCCACCACATTCGCACTTATCTGTCCGTAACTACCTGAACGTCAACTACCCGAGGCGATGGATCGGCCGCCAGGCAGCCCGTGACAGAGCACTTCATCACTGGCCTCCAAGAAGCCCTGATCTTACCCCCTGCGATTTTTTCTTATGGGGGTATGTTAAGGATATGGTGTTTCGGCCACCTCTCCCAGCCACCATTGATGATTTGAAACGAGAAATAACAGCAGCTATCCAAAGTGTTACGCCTGATATGCTACAGAGAGTGTGGAACGAGTTGGAGTATCGGGTTGATATTGCTCGTGTGTCTGGAGGGGGCCATATTGAACATCTCTGAACTTGTTTTTGAGTGAAAAAAAACCTTTTTAAATACTCTTTGTAATGATGTATAACAGAAGGTTATATTATGTTTCTTTCATTAAATACACATTTTTAAAGTTGTGGTATTCTTTTTGAATCACCCTGTAGATCAGCGTCTATACAGTCATTTATTATGTTTATGAGCACTCCTCATAGTTATTTCGTAACATCTAGAGTAGGTCAAGAAAAATATGAACTATCTGCATCCAAAATTAACATGCCATACCACCTCCTGTAATAGAACCGCCTAATGTCACCCTATAAGATTTTACCGTGTCTCTCTTTTCTAATCCATCAGAAAACAAATACTGTCGGCATGTTGACATCCACGATATTACCTATACACGTATTGCTTCAGTGGAGTAGATGGATAGTGATTGAAGTCACTTACACTGTGTGAAGTTTTGTTGCCTGTCTTAGAAGAAGACCATATCCCACAGGCTATCAATTATATTCGACGTCAACGTGAACCCACCACTCTGAGACAGCAGATGGCTGGTATTAGCACTAGCAGCCGTTGTCGTAATGTAGAAGTGGAACTATTTATCTGATGCTCAAAACGCATTTAGTTTCTGGGCTACACATGGAAGCAAACGGCTAAGTCTGTAAACTGTCAGCCTGCCACCGTGGTTAAAACATATCGCGCATGACAAAACAGGGCTATCCAAAACCGGCGCCGAGGAAACTGTGATGCACCACGGCGATAGACGTCAGGGGTGAACGTCGGCTGCGGAGATGTGTACTGTCGTATAGACGCGCTAATAGACAGTACCGCCGAAATGACTAAGGGGCTACAAACAGTATATCTTTCACGACTGCTCAGCTGCCTTTGCAGGAGGTGCCTGGTTCGTGTACTTGTGCCGACTGCTGTTCATCGGCGACGAAGGCTGAAATTTACACGCCAATTCCGCGACTAACGGTCATTGAAAGGCAGTTTGGTGCTCAATCGGACAGTTGGCCACTGGAGTGTACGGCGGGAAACGTCTGAAAGCAAATACCGAGCAACATTCGTCGTAAGAGGGGAGATTTTCATGGTATTCTCTGGGTGATCTCGTCATACTGGAAGGCAGACTGGATGGACACAAGAATGCATCTATCCTTGGGGACCTTGTGCACCTATACATGCAATTTGTTTTTCCTCGGCACAGTGGAATCTACCAGCAGGAGAATGTAATGTGTCACTCAACTCGCAGTGTACGAGCGTGGGTAACGAATTTGGCTTCCGGGCCACACATGGAACTAAACGGCTAAGTCTGGCCACCGAACTCTCCAGATTTAAACCCAATCGGGAATCTGTAGGAACACCTCTATCGGACTGTAAGAGAAATGGATCTTCAAACGAGAAATATAGAGCAGCTGGTACAGTATGGTTATGTATGATTATATACATGTGAAATGAGGTTTTCGCTGAAGTTTTCGGTTACATGAGGAGGAGAATTTGGTGGTCGATAGAAGGACTCTATTATAATTTTTTGGCCACCCTTGATACTGAGTCTTGCCCAAACAATGTCAAATGCAGCTTCAGCTTCTATCTCACGGCTCCTCATCTCTGCCGATACCTTCCAGATCCTCGTTGACTCACTTTCTGCTCTTGTCGCAGTGGTCCGCGCTGCGAAAGGTGGTTAATCAAGATTTTGACAGTAATGTGACAGGACAGTGCAAATCACACATCAGATGCAAAAGATCCCATCTATAACGCTAGGAGCGTAAGTTCTACCGGCGAAGCGAATGTAAATGACTTTTCTGTAAACCCTCGTCGCCAGTTTTGTAAAGCCCTCGTCAGTACTGCTATGGAGGCCGAGTTGCCGCTGTTGTTACGGTAGGCCGAGTTTGTGAGTTCGTGAAACAGCTTCTGGTGCAGTACACCGCTAAGACAATTTCTCCTTGCCACTATTACACAGCTATGCCCTAGGGTCAGGTAACAGAGTAGGAGAACGAAGGTTCAACAACACTCCAACAAATTAGTAACAAAGCCACACAAGTGAGTTAAAAAGGTTTACTTATCTTTGTTACTTGTCAAATAATTAAGTCTGCAACGCCGCTTGTAATATAGCACAAAAAAGGCCCTCAACGGCTAAGTACAAATAATTATAGGTAAACTTCACAGTACATAGCATATGCACTTCACAACTGTCTGTTCGCTTCTAAGAGTTCACTAAACTACGTCAGCACTGGACTACGATCTATAACAAAGTGGACGAGAGCTGCTCTTCTTTCCTCCGAATAGGCTTCTGTCCGTTGTTGTTCGGTCACTGGCGGATCGTACTTGGCCGGCAATTACCCGAGGCGAAGCCGATATCCTCAGAGCTACCCGTGGCGCTGGTGGAACTCGCGCAAGTGGCGAGTCTCTACGGCTCTGGCATCAGCTCACATCTTTGCGCCTGTGGCACTTTCACCCTGGCTGTGTCTTGTTCTGACGACACAGGAGTCTTGACCTATACACACACTACTGGCCATTAAAATTGCTACACCAAGAAGAAATGCAGATGATACACGGGTATTCACTGGACAAATATACTATACTAGAACTGATATGCGATTACATTTTCACGCAATTTGGGTGCATAGATCCTGAGAAATGAGCACCCAGAACAACCAGCTCTGGCCGTAATAACGTCCTTGATACGCCTGGGCATTGTGTCAAACAGAGCTTGGATGGCGTGTACAGGTACAGCTGCCAATGCAGCTTCAACACGATACCACAGTTCATCAAGAGTAGTGACTGGCGTATTGTGACGAGCCAGTTGCTCGGTCACCATTGACCAGGCGTTTTCAATTGACGACAGATCTGGAGAATGTGCTGGCCAGGGCCTTTCTGGATACAGAAAGGCACGTACAGGACCTGCAACATGCGGTCGTGCATTATACTGCTGAAATGTAAGGTTTCACATGGGTCGAATGAAGGGTAGAGCCATGGGTGGTAATACATCTGAGATGTAACGTCCACTGTTCAAAGTGCCGTCACTGCGAACAAGAGGTGACCGAGATATGTAACCAATGGCACCCCATACCGTCACGCCGAGTGATACGCCAGTATGGCGATGACGAATACACGCTTCCAATGTGTGTTCACCGCGATGTCGCCAAACACGGATGCGACTATCATGATGCTGTAAACAGAACGTGGATTCATCCGAAAAAATGACATTTTGCCATTAGTGCACCCAGGTTCGTCGTTGAGTGCACCATTCCAGGCGCTCCTGTCTGTGATGCAGCGTCAAGGGTAACCGCAGCCATGGTCTCCGAGCTGATAGTCCATGGTGTTGCAAACGTCGTCTAACTGTTCGTGCAGATGGTTGTTGTCTAGCAAACGTCCCCATCTGTTGGCTCAGGGATCGAGACGTGGCTGCACGATCCGTTACAGCCATGCGGATAAGATTCCTGCCATTTCGATTGCTAGTGATACGAGGCCATTGGGATCCAGCACGGCGTTCCGTATTACCCTCCTGAACCCACCGATTCCGTATTCTGTTAACAGTCATTGCATCTCGACCAATGCGAGCAGCAATGTCGCGATACGATAAACCTCTATCGCGATAGGCTACAATCCGACCTTTATCAAAGTCGGAAACGTGATGGTACGCATTTCTCCTCCTTATACGAGGCATCACAACAGCGTTCCACCAGGCAACGCCGGTCAACTGCTGTTTGTGTATGAGAAATCGGTTGGAAACTTTCCTCATGTCAGCACGTTGTAGGTGTCGCCACTGGCGCCAACCTTGTGTTAATGCTCTGAAAAGCTAATCATTTGCAAATCACAGCATCTTCTTCCTCTCGGTTAAATTTCGCGTCTGTAGCACATCATCTTCGTTGGTGTAGCAATTTTAATGGCCAGTAGTGTAGATTGTAAACTACGATGAACAGCACATATAAATCAAGTAGTAGTGACGTGTGAGAGAAATAATACGTGTTAAGAGCATGGCAGGCGTAACATGGTGTGCAGATTGCACGACCTGCGTGAACTTGTATTCTGGTCTAGTGCGGTCGCGCCTGGACTTCGAAGGTATCTTCTACGGTTCGGAGGCGGACAATTTACCTCAAAAACTTAATAAAATACAATACAGCGCGCTCTGAATATCCTTTGGTGCCAGGACATCAGCCCAAACAAATGTTATAGTTTTGGAAACTTACGCACCACTTTTAAAGCTACGACGAAAACATATGTGCATAAAATTCCTATTGCAAAGGGTACAGTTTTCAGCGGGTGCCTTGTCGTTCTCCATCCTGAGACATTTTGTAATATATTACACATACAATAACTGGTTTTGTACGAATCTGCCTCCAGTAGCAAAGAAATATACAAAAGAAGCAGCGGACATTAGATAAATCGTTTCTGCACGACAGCTGCTCATGTTTGATCAGATTCACTTCTCTACTGCCGTAGAACCTAAATTGAGATCTGATCAGCAATTTTTTCAACTATTTCAAACAGAGCCTTGCGCGGGCTCCGAGCCAAATACCTACAAGGAGCGTACTCTCCACAGACCAGGAGCGAACGGGAGGGGAGGAAGAAAGGAAGATTAGCGTTAGCGTCCCGTAGGCAACTATGCCATTAGACACGGAGCTCAAGCTCGGAATGTTTCAAGGATGGGGAAGGAAATTGGCGGTGCCCATTCAGAGGAACCATTCCGGTATTTGCCTGGAACGATTTAGAAAATTAATCTAACTTAAACTAACTTACGCTAAGGACAACACACACACCCATGCCTGAGGGAGGACTCGAACCTCCGACGGGGGTAGCCGCACGAACCGTGATAAGGCGCCTGAGAGCGCGCGGCTATCACCCGCGGACAACGTTTTTGAGAAATCACGGGAAAGATAAATCTTGATGGCTGGACGCGGGTTTGAACTGTCGTCCTCCCGCTTGTGAGTCTAGTCTGCTAACTACGCACTATGTAGGAGAGAACAGGGTACGACTTCTGGGATTCTCGTGTGCAAGTAGGATTTAAGCACAAGCTGCAATAGGCAATTACAATAATGACAACAGAGCTTGGGGTGATCTTAAGTACTGTGTTAGAGGACTGTTTGTGGACATATGGATTTATATCTGGTCTATTACTCTAGGCGTTAATTTGCTGTCGTTCTGATAAGAATAATCGTATCACTGAACTGCTCATACTAACTCACTCTGTCCTGCCTTCCTGTTCATGACAAATCCTACTCCATTACACAATTTCCTTCTGTTGCTGATATTTCTCTATATTCGTCTGTCCAGACATCCTTATGATCTTTCTGTTTCATTTAACTAGTCGCCACTATATCTAGTCTGAGTGTTTGCTTTCCCGTTGCAGATTTACTAGCTTCCCTACCACATTAAGATTTCTGGCATTCCATGTTTCGACTCGTGGAATGTTACCCTTTCGTATGTTATTCTTCTTCTCATGGTAATCTAACCCTTGGCATCCCCTCCCGGAGATCCGAATGGAAGACTAAATCGGAATCTGTTGCCAATGGAGAGATCATCGTCTTCCAAATATATGCATCACGTGCCCTTTGAATCGTGAGCCCTTAATGCAGTGGTTCCCGTTACCTCCGTCACGCTCATACTGTACATCATTGCTGAGTCTTCAGTATTCCTCCTCCTTTGACAACGCCGTTGGCAGAACGAGAGTGAGTCCTTGTGTCGAAACTCTTCAGCCGCCATTAATTATGATTTTTATGCAAAATTTAAGCAGCGTCTGGGTTAGAACCCGGGATCCAGGACGCTTTGATTACTGTCCAAAGACGCTACTGCTAAACAATGAGGAGTTATTGAAATGTATTGCAGGAAAATAAATTTGTGGCACAACTTGACTAAAAGAAGGTTCAAAATGGCTCTGAACACTATGGGACTTAACATCTGAGTTCATCAGTCCCCTAGAACTTAGAACTACTTTAACCTAACCAACCTAAGGTCATCACACTCATCCATGCCCGAGGCAGGATTCGAACCTGCGACCGCAGCGGTGGGGCGGTTCCAGACTGAAGCGCCTAGAACCGTTCGGCCACACCGGCCGGCCTAAAAGAAGGGATTGGTTGACAGGACACATCGTGACTCATCGAGAAATCATCAGTTTGGTAAGGAAGTGCGAGGAAACCGGTACCTGAATACAGTAAGTAGGTTCGAGTGGCTGAAGGTTGCAGTAGTTAGAGAGCCAGAAACCAGTCTTCTGGGTCACAGAATTATTTCAGCGCGTGATACATCTCTAATTTACTGCAAGCTATAGTTCCATATAGACACTCTCTCTGGTGTACTAGAAAGCCGTTTCGAGAAGCCGCCCCAGCAGAATTTATTAAAATAGAAACTCGGCTGTATGATGAAGTGAAGTGCGAAAGCTAAACATTTTACGGTCTCCATACATTCTTTTTCTATAATATAGCTGCGTGTCACAAACAAAATAAATGCAAATTACTGATATGCCTGTGAAACGCGTGTACAAAACCGAGAGTACTTGGAATAGGATCTGTCTGCACCAGCGATGTAACGACATTCAAACTCTGCAGAACGCTGGCAGCTCGAATTTTACTCCATACCATACTCACTTAACTTTGGAGGCAATATCCGAGGAGAGCGTGGATAAGTGTAACTCTTCATTGGATCTTATCAACGTATGATCGTCTCGTATTTGTGAGACGAGTACATTTGTGGCAATAATACCTAGCTGCTTAGTTTTGTTAAAACGCAAACGGGAAAGAAAGGTCAGTGAACAGTTTTATACTTCGACCACTGAAGTCAACAATGCATATGAAAGCCTTCATTGTACTAGTGTCAAAGACTCTTACTTTGTAATAGCGGCCAATGAGAAATTTATCAACGTGTTAGATTATTGGAGATTATAAGCATGTATTTCTAAATGTGTTGGATCCGTGTTAGTCGGGTGAGAGATTTTTTTTCTATACTGAAAAGAAGAAGAATGAAACCTAATACATTCCAATATAATGTGAGACCAATTATTGCGTCAGCAAAATGACACCGTGCTATTGCATTTCTAAATGAAAGGCGGAACATGGTGAAATGCAGATGAGAACCCTCTGAAATAGAGAATATCATTTAATTTCTTGAGAGTATCCAACAATGAAAAGCACCGCATACATATAGATTACGGGTAGTCAACCGTTTTTACCTGTCGCTCATTTCTGTGTCTCCACTAGTAACAAAATTTTCTAACCGCCCACCAGTTTCTCAGTAATAGTGATTTTAAAAGTACAAAAGTCACTTTATCTTATAAAATTTGTAAATCAGCGTTACAGCAAGCTAAAGCAAATAAAAATAATTACTTACCAAATAATTTGTTAAAATTTTCTGAAAATCTACTGAAAACACTTTTAATACCCCTAGAAACTAACGCCCACCAAGAAATCTGGATCGCTCACTTCGTGGCAGTAGGCACTACACTGACTACGACTGGCGTAGATAGTGAAACAGCTGGAAAAAATGACCAGATCGGGAAGGTACGACAAGTCACTTGATGAAGCTGCATATCCACAGTACTGCACACTTCACCGGTGGTTTTCACAACGAAAATTAGTCTAAATTATGAGGTCTCAGCCTCTCTTAGCAAAATGTTTTAGTTCGGTCTCGTAAAAAGAACATGCCGTTGCAGACATTTAAGAAGTGTCGTTGCGGAGCTGTTGATCTATAATCAACCGCAAACGTATTTCCAAAACACATTTCTTCCATTGATACGGAGATGGTAAAAATTATACAAAGTACTTGGAAAAACTCCGCCGCTCAACATATTTCACCACGTTTAATATTTCGTGTGCTTCAAATTAAAAATTATTGCTAAGGAGACATAATGTTGAAGCGTTCTTGTAATACATACAAATCCAAGTATTATTATAATTCACATATTTGCTAGGGGTGGCTCAATACTGGAGCAACGGAGAGTTTGCTCAGTGATGCGTGTTAAGACTTGTGTTCACCAAAATTCTGGGACATGCACCAGATATATGCATGTGAAGTATTGCAGACACTACTAGAAACAGAATATGAGTATGGTATTCATACTTACAAACATTAAACCCAACTCATTACATTAAAAACATAGTATATTGGTATTAATTGTCAATGTCGGAGTTCACATATAAACGAACACTCGCTTGTCGAGTAAGGGGTCGAGTAAGGGATGAAGGCTAACAATAAATCAAGCGAAACTACTACGTTGTAAGTCATGACAAAATGACTTGTTTAGCACATATGTTGGCAGCAGTTGATCCTCAGAGGTTTGCGGATGTTTTTACGCTATTGACGTGGTACATTGACAGCTGAAAACACGAAAAACGCAATTTGCCTGAAATGCTTTGAAAAGTCGAATGTGCTGGGCTGAACAAATTACGACGCTCGAGTGTCAGTAATTGATGGAAGCCGATAAACGCGTATATTACGTTTGCTGGCTGTGTAGCCCACACTTGCTGTGACCCAGTTATGGTTTGCGGCAGTAAACATATTTCGCCACAGAAAAACAGACAATTTAACCAGAGAAAATAATGTGAAAGAATGTACGAGTCGTGCTGTTATCACGTGCATTATCAATATTAAATAGAAAAAAATTCTTTATCTTCTGCAAAATTATATTTATCTGGTCACGAATCAGTTTTTGGATTGTTAGACCATCTTAAGGTGACAACTAAATGCCGCAAACACAGACGAAAACGCCTTGCGAGCTACACAGATATTATTTATACAGAAGGTACAAAAGATTCAAAGATGATGACATGTAGAGTGCTCACATAGGAAAGCGTTATATGTTCTGCCACACGGAAATAGTTAATTTAACTAAAAAAGAAAACTAAAAATTTAGCGGGTAGGCACATTTAACAACTGATGAGAAATTTGAACATTAATCTTAGGCAGTTAATCAGAGAACAGACTCTTGAAGATACAATATGTAACCAAAAATATCCGGGCACCTGGCTGAAAATAACTTTCAAGCTCGTGGCACCCTCTATCAAATGTTTCAAATGGCTCTGAGCATTATGGGACTTAACATCTGAGGTCATCAGTTCCCTAGAACTTAGACCTACTTGACTAACCTAAGGACATCACACACATCCATGCCCGAGGCAGGATTCGAACCTGCGACCATAGAGGTCACGCAGTTCCAGACTGAACAGCCTGGAACCGCTCGGACACAGCGGTCGGCGTGCCCTCCACCGGTAATGCTGGAATTCAGTATGGTGTTGGCCCACCCTTAGCTGTGATGACTCTCGCAGGCACACGTTCAATCAATTGCTGGAAGGTTTCTTGGGGAATGGCAGCCCATTTTTCACGGAGTGCTGCATTGAGGGGAGGTATCGATGTCGGTCGGTGAGGCCTGGCGTTCTAGAACATCCCAAAGGTGTTCTGTAGGATTCAGGTCAGGAATCTGTGCAGGCCAGTCCATTACAGGGATGTTATTGTCGTGTAACCACTCCGCTACAGGCCGTGCATTATAAACAGGCGCTCGATCGTGTTGAAAGATGCAATCGCCATCCCCGATTTGCTCTTCCACAGTGGGAAGCAAAAAGGTGCTTAAAACATCAATATAAGCCAGTCCTGTGAAAAGTGCCAAGCAAAACAACAAGGTATGCAAGCCCCCTCCATGAAAAACACGACCACACCATAACACCATCGCCTCCGAATTTTACTGTAGGCACTACACACACTGGCAGATGACGTTCACAGGGCATTCTCCATACCCACTCTGATATCGGATGGCCACATTGTGTACCGTGATTCTTCACTCCACACAACGTTTATTCGCTGTTCAATCAACCAATCTTTACGCTCCTTAGACCAAGCGAGGTGTCGTTTGGCATTTACCGGCGTGATGTGTTGCTTATGAGCAGCCGCTCGACCATGAAATCCAAATTTTCTCACATCCCGCCTGTCATAGTACTTACAATGGATCCTGATGCAGTTTGGAAGTCTTGTGTGATGGTTTGGATAGATGACTGCCTATTACACATTACGACTCTCTTCAACTGTCAGTCAACAGACGAAGTCGGCCTGTATGCTTTTGTGCTCTACGTGTCCCTTCACGTTTCCACTTCACTATCATATCGAAAACAGTGGACCTAAGGATGTTCTAGAGTGTGGAAATCTCACAGACATATGACACAAGTGACAATCATCTGGCCACGTTCGATGTCCATGTGTTCCGCGGAGCGCTCCATTCTGCTCTCTCACGATGTCTAATGACTACTGAGGTCGCTGATATGGAATACCTGGCGGTAGGTGGCAGCACAATGCACCTAATATGAAAAAAGTATGTTTTCGGGGGTGTCCGGATACTTTTGATCACGTAGTGTAACATCGTACACCTGCCGCTGATTCGACTCGGCTTAGAACAGGGAATCAGTGATCAGGGGCAGTTACAGCATCACTGAATACGGATGTAAAAAGGAATACAAATAAAGATAACGGATCTTTCTGATTAGAAAACAAAAGACAGATTTCTGACTACCCGATATTTCAACTTGAAAATTTCTTCTCCAGCATTGACAATGATGAGCATCGACGGACAAAGTTCAAGAGCGTGGTAGAATACACTTTAGACAGGTGTGTGCCTATAAAAATTGTGTGGGATGGAAAAGATCCACTGTTGCTTGACAACCGTGTTAGAAAGCTGCCATGAAAGCAAAGAGAACGGCATTGCAAATTTAAACGTAGCCAAAGCCTCGTAGATAAACAGAAACTAAACGACTCCAAATTTAGCGTAAGGAGGGCATGCGTGAAGCGTTCAACGAATCTGAAAGTGAAATTATACCTACCAATTTGACAGAAAATGCTAAGAAGTTTGGTCTTATGTTCAATCGGTAAACGGATCGAAGCCATCTGTCCAGACACTGTGTGACCATAACTGTATTTAAGAAGAGGATGACACAGAAAATGCCGAAATAGTAACAGTACTTTTCCAAAACAGGTTTACAGGGGAATATCGCATTGTGGTTCGTGCTTCAGCTCGTAGTACGAACGACAAAATGACAGATATCGAAATAAGTGACCGTGGGATAGAAAAGCAAATGAAATCTCTCAACAGGGGAAAGGGCATTGGACCTGACGGGACACCGATTACACGCAGAGTCTGCTCCTCTTCTAGCAGCAGTGTACTGTAGGTCTCGAGAGGAGTGAAGCGTTCCTAATGATTGGAAAGAAGCACAAGTCACTCCAGTTTGAAAGAGTGGTTGTCGAACAGACGCACAGAACTATAGGCCTATATGTCTGACATCGGCCTGTTGTAGAATTTTGGAACATATTTTACAGTCGGGTATTGTGACATTTCTGGAGACCGAACATCTCCACTGTAGGAATCAACATGGGTTCCGGGAACAACGATCGTGTGGAGCACTACTCGCACTGTTCATTCACGAGACCCAATAAGCAGCAGATACAGACGCCCAGGGAGATGCCATGTTCCTTGACTTCCGGAAGGTGTTCGATACAGTTTCGTACTGCCGCGTAATGAAATAAATACGAGCCTGCTGAATATCAGACCAAACGTTTGATTGGATTGAAGAGTTTTCAGGAAACAGAATAGAGCATGTCATCCTGAACGGACAGAAGTCTTCAGAGCTAAATGCAAATTCGGGTGTGCTCCAAGGGAGTGTTGTAGTCATCATCATCATCAGTGCTCTGCCAAAAGGCAGATTTTCACATGGTAGTTCTCCAGGCTGTCCGGTCTTCTGCCATCCTCTTCACGCCTGTATAATTTCCTCTTCCCTTTATGTCGTCTGTCATCTTGTATCTCCTTCTTCCTCTCAATCTTCTCCCACAAACCAATCCTTCCAAAGCATTTGCTAGCAAGCACTCCCTTCTGAATGAATGACCCAACTAGTTCTTTTTCCTTTCTCTTACAACCTTCAGCAGACATCTTCTCTCACCAACTCTTTCCAATACTCTTTCATTACTCACTTTTTCCATCCAGCTTATTCTCTCCATTCTCCTCCACATCCACATCTCAAATACTTCTAACCTTTTTTCATCCTCTCGTCTCAGCGTCCATGTTTCTGCCCCAAATAGTGCCACACTCTAGACAAAACATTTGCCAAGCCTTTCCTTAGTCCTTTATCTAATTTGCCACATAAAGTTTCCTCTTTCTGTTGAATGCCTCCTTCGCTATGGCAATTCGAGTTTTCACCTCCTGGTGACATGTCAAGTCTTCAGTTATTGTGCTTCTAAGATATTTAAATGCACTTACTTGGCTAATGGTAGACTGTCCTATTTTAATATTGGGCAGTCTGCATCTTGTACTGATGACCATACTCTTTGTTTTTGCTATGTTTATTTGCATCCCATATTCCACACAAGCTTCATTCAGATCTTTCAGCATGGTATTCACTGTCCGCCCACTTTCTGCCAGTAATACCATGTCATCAGCAAATCTTATACATTCTATTCTCTTTCCACCAATACATATTCCTCTTTTCCCATCTAAGCTTTTCGCAATAATCTCTTCAAGGTATACGTTAAACAACAGCGGGGAAAGGCAACAACCTTGTCTAACACCTCGTCCAATGCTGTTTCCTTCTGACATTTCATTTCCAGTCCTTATCCTTACTTTCTGGTGTCAATGTAGTTTCTGTATCAGTCGTCTCTCTTTCCAATCTACTCCTTTCCTATTCGAAATATCCATCAGCTTTTTGCACTGAACTCTGTCAGAAGCCTTTTCTAAATCTATAAAAACAGCAAAGATTTCTCTACCTTTTTCGATATATCTTTCCCCTATAGTTCTTAACAGGCCAATAGCATCCCTTGTTCCTTTTCCTCTTCTAAATCCGAACTGCTCCTCTGCAATCCCTCTATCCAGCTTGCCATGTAGCCTTCTATTCAACACTCTCAACAAGACTTTAGCTGCATGAGTAATTAGACTGATGGTCCGGTGCTCTTCACATTTTTTAGTGTTTCTCTTTTTCTCTATTGGTACCATAACTGTTGCAAGGAAGTCCTTTGGCCATTCCCCTTTGTCATATATCTCGTTATAGAGGTAGACTATTTCTTTTCTTGCCTTGTTTCCCAGACACTTCAACAGTTCTGCTGGCAAATCACCAATTCCACATGCCTTCCTATCCTTCATCTCCTTCAGCGCCTTTTCTACTTCTGCTTCCAAGATGGTAAATCCCTTGCCATCTTCCGGCACATATTGCTCCTCTTCAACCTTAATTTCGCTTTGCATTTCATCTCCCTTATACAGACATTCAATATATTCTTGTCATCTGTTCAAAACATCCTGTGGTTATTCTGCTAGAGTACCATCCGCTCTTTCTATTTCTTTTACGTTCAAAAACTCACTAGCCAGTCTATACATCATTTCATACTTTCCCTCTTTCTCCATTTTCTCTATTTCGTCGCATTTCTGTTTCATCCATTTTTCTCTTGCTTCTTCACTTTCTCTTCTTAATTCATTATTCAGTTTCCTGTACCTCTTTTTGCCTCCTTCAGTTTCTACACTTTTCCACTTTCTCCTCTCTTCCGTCTTTTTCAACATGTTTTCTGTTATCCATTCTTTCCTGGTGCTTGGGGATACTCTAATTCCTAGTACTTCTTTGGCAGAGTCCACGAGTCCTTCCCTCATTTTCACCCATTTGTCATTAACACTTTCATCAACACTACCTCTTTGCCATTTTTCCATAAATCTGTTCTCCAAATTTGATGCCTTTCCTACCTCTTCGAGTCTTTCTATGTTTAGTCTTTCCTTTGCTTTACCTCTACAGACTTTTTTCAACTTCACTTGTATTTCTCCCATTACTAGGTTGTGGTCTGAATTTATATCCGCTCTTGGATAAGCTTTAGCATTCTTCAAATTGTTCCTAAACCTTTTTTGTATCAGGATGTAGTCCAACTGATATCTTTCCCTATATCCATGTGCAACGTCTTCTTTTGTGGTGATCAAATTATGTGTTACCCACTGCTAATGCACTTTCTTTACAGAAATTAATTAGTCGTTCACCTCTCTCATTTCTTATTCCTAATCCAAATTTTCCTACTGCATCTTCATCTCTGTTGTAGGACCGATACTTTTCACGATATGTATAAATGACCTAGTAGATGACGTCGAAAGTTTCATGAGACTTTTCGCGGAAGATGCTTTTGTCTGTAGAGAAGTCACAAGACTAAAACAAACTGTCACTTAATGCAGGAACACTTGCAAACGAAGCTCGGTGCAGGGAGTGGCAATTGACCCTCAAAATAAACAAATCATACCTATTGCGAATACATAAACTGAAAGACAATTTAATGACTAACTACACAGCTACAGTAGAATCAGTAACTGGTTCCAGTTACTTTCACAATATGCGAAGAGTATGCGTAAGGATCGATTTGAACTGGAACGAGCACATAAAATTAACCACAGGTAAGGCAAAGCCGGCCAGTGTGGCCACGCGGTTAAAGGCGCTTCAGTCTGGAACCGCGCGATCGCTACGGGCGCAGGTTCGAATCCTGCCTCGGGCATGGATGTGTGTGATGTCCTTAGGTTAGTTAGGTTTAAGTAGTTCTAAGTTCTAGGGGACTGATGACCTCAGATGTTAAGTCCCATAGTGCTCAGAGCCATTTGAACCATTTTTGGTAAGGCAAACGCGAGGTTCATTGCATGAATCCCCAGAAAACGTAGTCTATCAACAAGGAGGTAGCTTACAAAACCCTCGTTCGACCACTACTTGAATACTGCTCGTCAGTCTTGGATCCGTATTAGATAGAACTGACAGAGCAAACAGAGAACATCCAAAGAAGTGCAGCACGTATCGTTACAGGTTCAGTTAGTAAGCGCGAAAGAGATACGGAAATGCTCCATCACTCCAGTGGCAGGCGCTGCAAACAGACTTGCATCACGGTACGGTCTACTGTTAACGTCCGTGACCCTACGTTCCTAGAAGAGTCAACCAATACATTGATTCCTGCTTCCTCCTACGTATATTCAGCGAAAAGACTGTGAAGATAAAACTGGAGGGTTTCTCTCGGACCATACGCGACTGGAACAGAGGAAGGGGGGAATGACATTGGTACACGTAGCATCCTCTGCCACAGGCCGTAAGGCGGCTTGCAGAGTATAGGCATTTAATTGTAACCTCAAGATGGCCTAAGAAGTCGAAAGCCAAATGAATTTAACTTTGCACAACATTTAGGAGTTTTTCCTGTTTAATATTGTTATGTTCTGTCAAGCACCACCGCATTGTTAACCGCATTGTTATTTACGTAGTAATCACATACAAGATCTGGTAGCGATGACACAGGGCTGTAACTACCGAATAATTTAGGTTTTTTTTGTACACACATCAAAACAAGTTTTGCATCACCCCGGTTCCCAAAACTCCTCAAGATAGCGTTTACTGTGGATATTGTATCACATACAAAGTCCCTTTGACTGTTCAGAGATGTCACTAAACCCGCCCACAGATGTAAAATTATGCATGAGCAGCGCCTATTAGACGGAGGGGTCCGACAGCCGATCAGTTCCAGTCACTCCACCAGGAAGGAGGTAAACGGCTCATGTTGTCTGTAGTTCAACCATGCGTAGATGGTCAATACCGCAGTTCGATCGCGTACGCATTGTCACTTTGCGCAAGGAAGTGCTCTCAACAAGGAAAGTGTGCAGGCGTCTAGTAGTGAACCAAAGTGATGTTGGTCGCACATGGAGGAGATACAGATAGAAAGGAATTGTCGATGACATACCTCGCTCAGGCTGCTCAAGGGTTACTACTGCAATGGATGACCGCCACCAACGGATTAGGGCTCGGAGGAACCCTGGCAAATGGTTCAAATGGCTCTGAGCACTATGGGACTTGACATCTATGGTCATCAGTCCTCTAGAACTTAGAACTACTTAAACCTAACTAACCTAAGGACAGCACACAACACCCAGTCATCACGAGGCAGAGAAAATCCCTGACCCCGCCGGGAATCGAACCCGGGACCCCGGGCGTGGGAAGCGAGAACGCTACCGCACGACCACGAGCTGCGAATCCTGACACCTGACAGCAACGCCACCACGTTGAATAGTGCTTTTGATGCAGCCACAGGACGTCGTGTTACGACTCAAACTGTGCGCAATAGGTAGCAAGACGTACAACTTCACTCCCGACGTCCATGGCGAAGTCCATCTTTGCAACCAGGACACCATGCAGCACGGTGGAGGTGGGCCCAACAACATGCCAAATGGACCGCTCAGGATCGGCATCACCTTCTCTTCACTGCAACCAGACAATCATCGGAGATGAGTTTTGAGGCAACCCAGTCAGGCTGAACGCCTTAGACACACTATCTAGCGAGTGCAGGGAGGTGGATGTTCCCTGCTGTTCTGGGGTGGTATTATGTGGGGCCGACGTACGCTGCTGGTGGTCGTGGAAGGTGCCGTAACGACTGTGCGATACGTGAATGCCATCCTATGACAGATAGTGCAACCATATCGGCAGCATACTGGCGAGACATTCGTCTTCATGGACGACAATTCGCGCCCCCCCCCCCCCCCCCATCATGCACATCTGGTGAATGACTTCCTTCAGGACAACGACATCGCTCGACTAGAATGGCCAGCATGTTCTACAGACATTAACCCTATCGAACATGCCTGGGATAGACTGAAAAGGGCTGTTTATGAACGACGTGACCCACCAACCACTCTGAGTGATCTAAGCCGAATCGCCGTTGAGGAGTGGAACAATCTGGACCAACAGTTCCTTGATGAACTATTGGATAGTATGCCACGACGAATATAGGCATGCGTCAATGCAATAGGGCGTGGTACTGGGTATTAGAGGTACCGGCGTGTACAGCAATCTGGACCACCAACTCTGAAGGACTCGCTGTATGGTGGTACAACATACAATGGATGGTTTTCATTAGCAATAAAAAGGGTGGAAATGATGTTTATGTTGATATTCCAATTTTCTGTACAGGTTCCGGAACTATCATAACCGAGGTGATGCAAAACATTTTTGATATGTGTGTATATATGCATACTTAAACGACCAATCAAAATTTTTACCGAACTTGGGTCTCTTGTTCGCAAGGCAGACGCGCTAATCACTACGCCACATTGGCACACTGGCATTGGGCAACTGCACGGAATACTCAAGCACCCCTCCCTCATCAATCCAAATTCCCATTAACGCCTCTTCCCGCTTGGAATCCACCCTAAACTCGAACAACATTGTAGAGGCTCTTCAACTGTACTGGAATAGCACCTCAGCATCGAACGAAACTCTGTGGTTCCAGATTCCTTTTCAAGTCTCAAACATTTTTAAGACTTGAGACTCCCAAGCGTGCTATTTCAATATAGTTGGAAAGCCTCTGCAATGTTGTTCGAGTTTAGGGTGAATACCAGGCGGGCTGAGGCATGCATGGGAATTTGGTCTGAGAAGGTGGCGTCCTAGATTGATATTTGGACAGACTTTCGACTAAGCGTCTGAAATTAAGTGATATATTGACGCAAATTCACTTTTTTGCTGTAAGAGTGAATTGCTTGCAAATAACGTCAAAGCTGATAGACAGTAGAATTTGTTTGGCGAAATTCTTGATACAAGCACTAAGGAAAGTGAGACTGAATAACGTAATATGATGTTGTTGAAATGTGACAGAAGTAATTGCTGTGCACAGCGTAATCCGCAAATTAAAGCGATACAGGGCTGCCAAAAAACTGAATGCACTCCATAAAAAATATTTAAAATGAGGTTCGGAGCGTGTAGTGACTGACTACGTAGTTCCGTTGTTACGTTATCACTTTTAATATATTGCAAAATAAGTATTTTTATGGTTTGTTAAATGATCTTCAGTGTCAGATATATTAGAATCTTGAACATGGCTCTCAAGAGCAACGGGGAGTAAGCTTTAATTAATAAAGTAAATAGCCAATCACTTGCCGGAAGTTTATTTATTTAAACTTGACCTACTCTTCGATATTGCTGTGAGCTTCTTCTTCAGAAATATGTGGTATATATAATTAACATTTAATTGCACTATGGAGCAAACTTAACAACTAATCACCCTACGTAAGTATATGAATTAGTACTCGAGCGGTATCAGGAAGCTAGTCAGCACGAGCAGAGGCGAGTGTATCCGTAATGGCCATGTGAACATTTGTTTCCTCAAGTACATCGCTAGAGTGCATAGCTTCCCTAGAGTTTGCGTTTCTTGTCAAATTTTATTTCTATCTACGGTAACTAATATATTTAAAAACGACGAAGAAAGAGCTCGAAATGAAATACTACTAGAGATCGTTTTGAAGTTCACAAACGTTTTTTAAAATAATTACTTTCTAGGGGGCATCTGAAGTCTGTGGTAACTAACCGATATATAAATTTTCGTAGAAACACACAGTAGTAGTTCACCGTGTGAGAACTCACTCGTAAAAAGTTGTTCCTTGCACGTAGGCAAGTGAAAGACGTCTTTTATGTTAGATTTCGGCTACTCAAACTGCTGGAAAGTGATGGTGGTATAGGAAATTATGAAGGAGCGATTTACTTATATTGTAATCCTAAGTAAGTCTAATATATTCACAAAGAAATTTGCTTACGAAATCGTTGTTCGACCACTTCTGCAGTGTTTCATTTTATCGATCTTAGACATTTGCAAAGATAAATTTTTGGAAGGATAGGTCCAAGTAAAAGCTGTTGTGTTAGTCACAGAGCTTCTCCACAAACTCTAATTGGCCACGCTACGAAAACGATCTTCGTCATTGTGGTTGTCCTTACTCCTGAAATTTAAGGAACCGCTGTCCGATAACGGTTGAAAAACGGAGTACTTCTTCCAAGAATCATTATTGAATTACTGCTTATGTGTGGTTGGACAAATTCTGGCGCGCAGGGAAATACGTCCAGTCATTGTTCAATTAATTGTCGATTCGAATAATTTTGGGGGGGGGGGGGGGGAGAAACGATTCTGCAACACCGTGTGTAACGTTTGCCACACGTACGGCGGCCTTCGGAGTTCAAACGTATATATAGAAGAAAGTAGCTCTGTTTACTTTCCTTCTTTTGCATTGTTTTGCTTACAATTAACGTTGAAACTCAAATAAATGTTAAGTTCATGTCCTACGTCGTACCTCAACAAAAGCAAGCTAAGGAGGGTTGCGATCTTCCCTGTGCAGTTAGATAGGTTTGTACAAGAGAGCATAAGATGTTCCGGATAGAGTAAGATATTTGACGTTCCGCAATTAACTAGGTTTTGAATGAATAATCTTTATTTGCCTGTCTCTAAATTCACAGTTCAGAAAATAAAGGTTCTGGTTTCACATCCCATCGACGTCAAAGTAACTGGAAAGGCAGCAGAATTTCGGATTAAAGAATACTAGGACTGGAAATTGATCGCCGTATTTTTTAAGGAACCACTGCGTATTCGCCTGAAGTTATTCGGCAACACCATGGAAAAACATGTATCAGGATGTACGAGTGGGGTTTTATTCCCACAGCAACTTAATACGTGCCCGTATCCTTGCAAATGCCCAATAACTTAAACGATGTGTACCAAAAATTTATCACTTTTGTTGAGAACTGTTTTGTTGTATAGGCCGTTGCACGAAATCTACAGATACTATATTTTTCAGATTTGTTGTGTGTCTTTTAACGGGTATTTACCTTACATCGACAAAAATATTAAAGTATCTATAAAAGAACTAAAAATGTGTCTATAGAAATACCACGTCATATTTAGCTGTTTAGCTGTTATTAAAATATTAAAAGAGAATTTTTCGAATGAATTCTCATATTCAAACAACAAACAAGACAAATGTGTCATGGTCTTGGTATTTGATATGAGATTCGAGTAATTGCGATTAAATGAACCTGATCCTAACATCATTTACGGTTCAGTATCTATGAGTAAATAAAAACACACATTTCAACTTGTATGAACGTCCGCACTAAATTTTCTAAGAGGGTGCCAAAACTCTAAAACTGTCAGTTTTAACATAAATGAATCGGTCAATTTCGAAACGTCATGTCCCATGAAACAATTAATTACTTAGTTAATGACACTCCACATCCTAAAAGGGAGCCACAAGTGTCCCCTCTTCATCTCTTCCCGCCTCGCCACCTTTCACGCCCACTCCCACCCCGTCCAATCACATATTACCGTGATATTCAACTTTAATATAGATGGTGGAAGTATTGTGTGTCGGATTATTGAAAGCACGTCTCCGTGGTACCTAAGAGTCGTGACATCTACATGTTATCGTTTCCAAACGAATGCATTTCGTTTTATTGCATGGATTAAATTCGTAACTACGCATTTCGAGGATAAATTCATTCCATTTTTTTAACGTGTGTTTTATATGGTTACATATCGATTACTTACGCCCCTTTAAAACCTTTTCTGATACTACAGTATACACTCCTGGAAATGGAAAAAAGAACACATTGACACCGGTGTGTCAGACCCACCATACTTGCTCCGGACACTGCGAGAGGGCTGTACAAGCAATGATCACATGCACGGCACAGCGGACACACCAGGAACCGCGGTGTTGGCCGTCGAATGGCGCTAGCTGCGCAGCATTTGTGCACCGCCGCCGTCAGTGTCAGCCAGTTTGCCGTGGCATACGGAGCTCCATCGCAGTCTTTAACACTGGTAGCATGCCGCGACAGCGTGGACGTGAACCGTATGTGCAGTTGACGGACTTTGAGGGAGGGCGTATAGTGGGCATGCGGGAGGCCGGGTGGACGTACCGCCGAATTGCTCAACACGTGGGGCGTGAGGTCTCCACAGTACATCGATGTTGTCGCCAGTGGTCGGCGGAAGGTGCACGTGCCCGTCGACCTGGGACCGGACCGCAGCGACGCACGGATGCACGCCAAGACCGTAGGATCCTACGCAGTGCCGTAGGGGACCGCACCGCCACTTCCCAGCAAATTAGGGACACTGTTGCTCCTGGGGTATCGGCGAGGACCATTCGCAACCGTCTCCATGAAGCTGGGCTACGGTCCCGCACACCGTTAGGCCGTCTTCCGCTCACGCCCCAACATCGTGGAACCCGCCTCCAGTGGTGTCGCGACAGGCGTGAATGGAGGGACGAATGGAGACGTGTCGTCTTCAGCGATGAGAGTCGCTTCTGCCTTGGTGCCAATGATGGTCGTATGCGTGTTTGGCACCGTGCAGGTGAGCGCCACAATCAGGACTGCATACGACCGAGGCACACACGGCCAACACCCGGCATCATGGTGTGGGGAGCGATCTCCTACACTGACCGTACACCACTGGTGATCGTCGAGGGGACACTGAATAGTGCACGGTACATCCAAACCGTCATCGAACCCATCGTTCTACCATTCCTAGACCGGCAAGGGAACTTGCTGTTCCAACAGGACAATGCACGTCCGCATGTATCCCGTGCCACCCAACGTGCTCTAGAAGGTGTAAGTCAACTACCCTGGCCAGCAAGATCTCCGGATCTGTCCCCCATTGAGCATGTTTGGGACTGGATGAAGCGTCGTCCTACGCGGACTGCACGTCCAGCACGAACGCTGGTCCAACTGAGGCGCCAGGTGGAAATGGCATGGCAAGCCGTTCCACAGGACTACATCCAGCATCTCTACGATCGTCTCCATGGGAGAATAGCAGCCTGCATTGCTGCGAGAGGTGGATATACACTGTACTAGTGCCGACATTGTGCATGCTCTGTTGCCTGTGTCTATGTGCCTGTGGTTCTGTCAGTGTGATCATGTGATGTATCTGACCCCAGGAATGTGTCAATAAAGTTTCCCCTTCCTGGGACAATGAATTCACGGTGTTCTTATTTCAATTTCCAGGAGTGTAGATGCTTCGATATGTGATTAAAATTATTCGGTCTGAAGGAAAATACCTTAACATGAAGATGAAGAGGTGTAAAGCTACTACTGGCTATTCTCTGCGCCAACGGAGCAAAACAGATCTATTAAAGAAATCTCTTAACAATGTATTGATTAAAACGTTATAAAATGGTGTAATTTGAGGGATTAAAATATCCCTTATTTTGCTTTAATTGCTATACAGTTTCGGTCACGTAGCAGTAAAACATTCAGAATTTATCCACTGCTAGCCAGTGCAGCAGAATGTTATCATTCAGAGACGCAGTGATGTCTGTGGAACCTATTACAAATAAAATGTTTGTCATAAGTAGTTCCATCCTCATTGCGGAAAAGAAAGTTAGTGATTACCGCTTTTATCATATCTACAAAGTATTCATTAACAGGATAATATTATAATGAGAGTAAGAGTCATCAGTATAGAGAGGAGCAAATTTATTACCTCATACTCAAAACCTGTTCTGCACTGATGAACAAGCTTTCGAAATATTATAACGAATAAACTACATACGCTTTTATAAATGTCTGCAGTATAAATGGGAAAATACGGTATGAAACAAGCTATACAACTTCATTTCAATTTGGATATGTGAATCTCATTTGGATAACTTGACTTTGGGTATGGACGAGAAGATACAAAGAAAAATTCCAAAAGCGAGTTCATTAGAAAGTGGAAAGGTGGAGGAGAAACGAAATGTTTCCTTTCCAGCAAACTGTAGCTCGTTACGCGAATTTCTATGACTTGTTAGCAAAGTTGTATGACGCAGAAGTTTCTGAAGCACGCAAGAGTCTCCTCACGGATAATGATACGCTGCTTTATCAGACTTCGCACAGCCCTTTCCGAATGAACACAGAGGGACCACAAGGTTTCATCCTACATGCAGTATGTTACAAAGAGGCAGGCTTTCATTGACAGTCCGAAGAGTAATTTTTGGCCGTGCTAATTTTAATACGATGTCTCTCCAGCTACTATTGTTGGTAATCCCTCTATACAAGATTAATATTGGGAAATGCTAATTTTGATGCAATTTCGCTCAAATCGTTAGCGAGGCTTAGTGGTTTGAAGAAGGACACCAGAGTGCAGAAATACTTCCCAAGAGGTAACTGGCGATTACGACGAGCCAGGTAACGACAACCTTATAGACTTAGAGAGCTGCCACAGAAATCACTTGTAAGACGAAACAGCTACTTATAGGAACGTATGTTTATATGTTTGTCTGGACTGTCCGTTCTCTCTTGATTTGAGGGCTTGTAAATGACAGGATGTGTACCTCTCAAAGCGTCAGCGGGTGGCGAGACGTCAGCCACTGGTATTGCCACGCGTTGTTTGGTATGTAAGCTACTTTAAATGGCTCTTAGATACCTGATGCCCGCATCTCGTGGTCGTGCGGTAGCGTTCTCGCTTCCCACGCCCGGGTTCCTGGGTTCGATTCCCGGCGGGGTCAGGGATTTTCTCTGTCTCGTGATGGCTGGGTGTTCTGTGATGTCCTTAGGTTAGTTAGGTTAAAGTAGTTCTAAGTTCTAGGGGACTGATGACCATAGATGTTATGTCCCATAGTGCTCAGAGCCATTTGAACCATACCTGATGATATCAGGATTGAAGCCAGATGTACCGAAGAAATATTTTATTTAAGGTCCCCTGATGCAGGCTAGGGCGGCTGTGAGCTAGGATGGTGCGAGCAGGTTGTGGAGGCGATGTGGAAGCCCAGGTGGCTGAAGAGAAGGGCAGCTGCAAATGAACAAGTTGTTTTACTGACGCTTGTGTGCTGCTAGACTGAGGTCCTCATTCAAAGTATCAACTCGATGTTCCTTTACACAAGCACACGCAAAAAATAATTTTTAGGAAACGTGTCAGTCAGTGCTGAAACAAGTCATGCCTTTGGCACCAAAATAATGGACATATCGTTGTTTGTTCGAGCATTTTCTGCAGAAAACTGTACTGTTATGATGCTTCATGGGCCTTTTTTCGATTCCTAAAAATAGGGAAGACCTTAGAGAGCCGCAGGCCGTGGTGGCCAAGCGGTTCTAGGCGCTACAGTCTGGAACCGCGCGACCGCTACGGCCGCAGGTTCGAATCCTGCCTCGGGCATATATGTGTATGATGTCCTTAGGTTAGTTAGGTTTAAGTAGTTCTACGTTCTATGGGACTGATCACCTCAGAAGTTAAGTCCCATAGTGCCCAGAGCCAATTTGAAGCTTAGAGGGCCGTCTTTTTACAAGCAGTGATGAGATAAAAATGAAACGCGAGCAGGGCTGGAAGCTATCCCAAAGATAGAGTTCCGTAAGCGTATTGTGTTTGTAAAAATCTATGGCGTAGGAGTATAATATTTAATGCTGACTTTTATGAACAGGATAACAATGCTGTAAGCGAATAAATTGCAGTTTATTTTGAACACACCTCATATATTTAAAGCTGTAAACTTAAGGAGAAATTACTGTTACACGTTAGGCTACATGTATTCCCCTCATTTCAGAGACTTTATGCCCGAATGTATCTATTTAGCATTCCCACCATTTATCCGAAGTAATGAAGTATTTAGCAGAAGTGCACCTGCGAAGTTGCTGAAAAAGTTGTGGATGTAGATTCAGCAAATTTTCCGTCTGCTTGCAATTGTGTGAATAAATTTCTGTTCTTGTATTTAAATCCGTAGCCACCCACATGCGAGACAAATGGGCAAAATGCTTGCCATAAACGAATCCCTCAGTATTCTTCATACCACAGCTCTGAGCAAAAAATTAATGTTATATTAAGTTTTCTAGAGCTAATTTACTTGGTACACAGGTGATAAATGCTTTCTCCGATTCTAATTATGATCGATGGAAGCCTTTCTTATCGTTGTAGCGACGTAAATATTTTATTACTATATCATTATAATATACAGAAGAATGGTTTTGTTAACAGCAGAATCAAGATATAATATATTAAGAGACAATCATATAAACGCTCTAAGAAAGGAAGCACCTGAAGATGGACTTGCAGGATCCAAAATGACATGCGGTACTATTTAAATGGTTTTGAGGTAAGGCGGAATTTGGGCATACACTCAGTTTGAAAATATTAATCTTATTCAATACGGATACTGTAGAACCCTGTAATTGTATATTAAATGTAATGTACACTCCTGGAAATTGAAATAAGAACACCGTGAATTCATTGTCACAGGAAGGGGAAACTTTATTGACACATTCCTGGGGTCAGATACATCACATGATCACACTGACAGAACCACAGGCACATAGACACAGGCAACAGAGCATGCACAATGTCGGCACTAGTACAGTGTATATCCACCTTTCGCAGCAATTCAGGCTGCTATTCTCCCATGGAGACGATCGTAGAGATGCTGGATGTAGTCCTGTGGAACGGCTTGCCATGCCATTTCCACCTGGCGCCTCAGTTGGACCAGCGTTCGTGCTGGACGTGCAGACCGCGTGAGACGACGCTTCATCCAGTCCCAAACATGCTCAATTGGGGACAGATCCGGAGATCTTGCTGGCCAGGGTAGTTGACTTACACCTTCTAGAGCACGTTGGGTGGCACGGGATACATGCGGACGTGCGTTGTCCTGTTGGAACAGCAAGTTCCCTTGCCGGTCTAGGAATGGTAGAACGATGGGTTCGATGACGGTTTGGATGTACCGTGCACTATTCAGTGTCCCCTCGACGATCACCAGTGGTGTACGGCCAGTGTAGGAGATCGCTCCCCACACCATGATGCCGGGTGTTGGCCCTGTGTGCCTCGGTCGTATGCAGTCCTGATTGTGGCGCTCACCTGCACGGCGCCAAACACGCATACGACCATCATTGGCACCAAGGCAGAAGCGACTCTCATCGCTGAAGACGACACGTCTCCATTCGTCCCTCCATTCACGCCTGTCGAGACACCACTGGAGGCGGGCTGCACGATGTTGGGGAGTGAGCGGAAGACGGCCTAACGGTATGCGGGACCGTAGCCCAGCTTCATGGAGACGGTTGCGAATGGTCCTCGCCGATACCCCAGGAGTAACAGTGTCCCTAATTTGCTGGGAAGTGGCGGTGCGGTCCCCTACGGCACTGCGTAGGATCCTACGGTCTTGGCGTGCATCCGTGCGTCGCTGCGGTCCGGTCCCAGGTCGACGGGCACGTGCACCTTCCGCCGACCACTGGCGACAACATCGATGTACTGTGGAGACCTCACGCCCCACGTGTTGAGCAATTCGGCGGTACGTCCACCTGGCCTCCCGCATGCCCACTATACGCCCTCGCTCAAAGTCCGTCAACTGCACATACGGTTCACGTCCACGCTGTCGCGGCGTGCTACCAGTGTTAAAGACTGCGATGGAGCTATGCCACGGCAAACTGGCTGACACTGACGGCGGCGGTGCACAAATGCTGCGCAGCTAGCGCCATTCGACGGCCAACACCGCGGTTCCTGGTATGTCCGCTGTGCCGTGCGTGTGATCATTGCTTGTACAGCCCTCTCGCAGTGTCCGGAGCAAGTATGGTGGGTCTGACACACCGGTGTCAATGTGTTCTTTTTTCCATTTCCAGGAGTGTACATACAGTCACTTATAAAATAGGTCTTTACTCAGGTTAAATACACTACTGACCATTAAAATTGCTGCACCACGAAGATGACGTGCTACAGGCGCGAAATTTAACTGTCAGGAAGAAGATGCTGTGATATGCAAATGATTAGCTTTTCAGAGCTTTCACACAAGGTTGGCGCCGGTGGCGACACCTACAACGTGCTGACATGAGGAAAGTTACCAGCCGATTTCTCATACACATACAGCAGATGACCGGCGTTGCCTGGTGAAACGTTGTTGTGATGCCTCGTGTAAGGAGGAGAAATGCGTACCATCACGTTTCCGACTTTGATAAAGGTCGGATTGTAGCCTATCGCGATTGCGGTTTATCGTATCGCGACATTGCTGCTGGCGATGGTCGAGATCCAATTTGGAATCGGTGGGTTCAGGAGGGTAATACGGAACGCCGTGCTGGGTCCCAACGGCCTCGTATCACTAGCAGTCGAGATGACAAGCATCTTATCCGCATGCCTGCAACGGATCGTGCAGCCTCGTCTCGATCCCTGAGTCAACAGATGGGGACGTCTGCAAGACAACAACCATCTGCACGAACAGTTCGACGACGTTTGCAGCACCATGGAATATCAGCTCGGACACCACGGCTGCGGTTACCCTTGACGCTGCATCACAGACAGGAGCGCCTGCGATGGTGTACTCAACGACGAACCTGGGTGCACGAATGGCAAAACGTCATTTTTTCGGATGAATCCACGTTCTGTTTACAGCATCATGATGGTCGCATCTGTGTTTGTGTGACATTGCGAAGAACGCACATTGGAAAGCGTGTATTCGTTATCGCCATACTGGCGTATCACCCGGCGTGACGGTGTGGGGTGTCGGTCACCTCTTGTTCGCATTGACGGCACTCTGAACAGTGGATGTTACATTTCAGATGTGTTACGACCCGTGGCTCTACGCTTCATTTGATCCCTGCGAAACCCTACATTTCAGCAGTATAATGCACGACCACATGTTGCAGGTCCTATACGGGCCTTTCTGGATACAGAAAATGTTCGACTGCTGCCCTGGCCTGCACATTCTCCAGATCTCTCACCAATTGCAAACGTCTGGTCAATGGTGGCCGAGCAGCTGGCTCGTCACAATACGCCAGTCACTACTCTTGATGAACTGTGGTATCGTGTTGAAGCTGCATGGGCAGCTGTACCTGTACACGCCATCCAAGCTCTGTTTGAGTCAATGCCCAGGCGTATCAAGGCCGTTATTACGGCCAGAGGTGGTTGTTCTGGGTACTGATTTCTCAGGATCTATGCACCCAAATTGCGGGAAAATGTAATCACATGTTATTTCTAGTATAATATATATGTCCAATGAATACCCGTTTATCATCTGCATTTTTTCTTGGTGTAGCAATTTTAATGGCCAGTAGTGTATTTTGGAACCAATTGAGGCTCTTCTTCAGGTAAGGCATGCATCTGAAGCGAACCCAAACAAGCTCTAAAAGTAGTTACTAGAATGAAATCTGTCATGCGTGACTGTTCATCTTACACTTATCTTCTTTGTATCTCCTGTATGTCATTTCATATTTTTTGTTAGGGTCGCAGATAGATGATAAAACATTTAAGAAATGAGTCAGAAGAAAATTCCGTAAGCAACGTTTAGGTCACTTATTCGTCGTTCTAGTTGTGCCTGCGGCGGTGCCCTGGTACGCGATTTTAACATGCTGCGAGGCGCGACTTACCCATGAAAGCAGAGGGGATGGAAGTGAGGAAGAGTTTCTGGCTGCGCACGGGCACCCCGGTCTCAGCGTCCTGCATCTCCCGCACCAGCGCCTCCATCTGCAACACACACCCGCTCTCCTCACACTCTGCTCCAGGTAGTAGGGTGACAATACATACAAAACACACGTCCTTTACCTACACACTATGTGATACCTTACAGCAAGAGGTATGTAAATGGAGTGTAGTCGAAGAAAAACAGATGCTGATGAGGGAACTGGATTAGGAAATAAAGCTGAGTTGAGTTTTACTACTTGTGTAACTAAATAACCACATATGTCAGAATGAAAGGCGACGCACACTGCAGACAGGCACAAGCAAGAAACGCTTTTCTCAAAAAGAGAAATGTAAACATCTCACACAAATTTAATCGTTTTATTTTTAGTTTTATTCTTTAGTTTCTAGCATCTCACATTTTATAGTATTTTTAATTTTAGTTACCTTTAACATTGTGACTGTTTTTTTATGAACAAAATGAAGCTATGTGCATGTGGGGGGGGGGGGGGTGGCGGGGGGGGGGGGGCAGTTACTCTCATCCCTTCTGGCAGCAACGTTGTCTTATTTAAACCACAGCATTGATCCCTTCTTTTAATATATTAGATATCTACTTTGGAAGTGCGTTTGATAGCTGCTGCTGCACCAGGGGTAAGGGGCTTCGTATGTTTCAATGCTGCACTAACATGCGTTTCGTAGCATAGAAAACAAGTTCATAAATATTTCGTAAAGAATTATTTTAACTTTATACTCTTTTTGATTGGGGGGGCTAATGATTGTCCTTTGTGCCGAAAACGGTAGCCAATAGCCAAAATAAAAATTGCAACTACGGGCTAAAACAAATAGCTCTTCTGAAAGCGTTTTTATTTTATTATGGCCTTACCAACACGGTCCAGCAACATTAAAGTGGGCATCAGTCAGAATTCTAAAGAACCACTTCTTGCGCGGAACGGTGCTAGACGTGCACGAAGAGAGTCAGTGAGGTTCCGGAAGATGGCGACTGGGATGTGGAATCATACCGACTCCATTGCCGTGGTCAGCTGCTCTAGGTATTTCAACTGAAAATCCATGGCGGGATTCGCCCGATCGAGATGGTCCCACAGATTCTCTATTGGATTTAAATCTCGAGAGCTTGGTGGGCAGAGGAGTACGGTAAACATACAAAATTTTTTCCAATGCTTTGCAGCGTCGAGGTACAGCAACCTTACAACGTGATTAACATTAAAAAACAATCCTAAGATGCACAACGTTGGTAAGTCTAAAGTGAAAACAGAAATCGTAAATACGTAAGACGAAAAGGATAGGAAGGCACAGTTTTTTAAAAAAATTATCTTCAGTAACCCCATCCTGGGGCTCTTTGAACCATGTATGTGGACTGTGAGCTGTGTGGAATGTTGCAGTGTCTTGCTGGTAGATGGCATCGTGCCGAGGAGAAATAGTACACTATTTTATAATCACTTTCTCAGTAGAGCAGGCGAACTAAATACTCGCAGAAACATAGTTCCTACAGGGAATTATATAAATCCCTTAGAAAATAGCTTTCTGAGACTTTTATGTAAAATACTCCTCCATGATACCGACAAGGGGGGAGACTGAGACAATAATTAAATGACTAGTGACTTAGGACTCTCAACGATATGGCGGGGTATCTAGCGGAATACTTAAGTACAGTTCTGCTTATGTTGGCCTAGTAGATAGCCAAATCTGTAACTTTTCCTTTCGGAATGCTCAGTTTTCTGACCGATTAAGGTTCTCAGCAGTGAAACCACTTTGTAAAAAAGGAGAACGGCTTAGTGTACACAATTTTAGATCTATTTTTATGTGATCGGTGTTTGCTAAAGATATTGAAAAGTCTGTGTATTCAAGGGTAATTGTCATTTCAGTTCACATAATTTGCTGTCAAGTGTACAATTTGATTTTAGATGTGGTTTAACAATTGAAATGGTATATTCTCTTTTCTGTGTGAGGCTCTGGATGGATTAAATAAAAAGTTGTGAACGCTAGGCTTTATTTAACAAGGCTTTTGATTGTGCTGACCACAAAATATTACTCCAGAAGTGGTTCATTATGGAATAAGGGAAGTAACTCATAACTGACTAACCTTTTACTTTGAGAGTAGAGAGCAGAAGGTCATTCTCCGCAGTACTAAAATGGCTACTGTGTGCTGTCCCAGTGGGGGGCAGTTAAGTGGGTGGGGAGGGGGGGAGGGGTGGAGTGCCCCAGGGATAGGTGCTGGAGTCACTACTGCTTCTTATTTAGATATGTGATATGTATTCAAGTGTTACAGGTGATTCTAAAATATTCCCCGTTGCTAATGACACCTACTTGGTAATGAAGGATGTTATTTTCAGTACTGACACAGTATCAAACAATTCATTTCAAGGCATAAGTTCATGGCTTGTAGAAAATAAATTTATGCTAATTCACAGTTAGACTCAGTTTTTAAAGTTTCTAACATACAACTAAACAAAACTGACATTCTGATTACGCAGAATGTGTATATAATAAGTCAGACTGAACATTTGAAATTCCTTGGCGTTCAAAAAGATAATAAGCTGAAGTGGAAAGCCCATTTCTGGATCTTATTCAGAAATTAAATTCTGCATCATTTACCATTAGAACAGTATCTGAAATAAGTGATACTTCATCACGAAAAGTAGTGTACCTTGTTTACTTTCATTCGCGTACGACGTAAGGTATTTGTTTTGGTGTAGGTTTTCTGATTCAAAAAGGGTGGTTTTGGCTCAGTAACGGGTGATTCTAGTAATATGTAGTGTAAGTTTGCGAATCTACAATCCACCCCTAATCAGTAGCCTACGAATTCTGAGACTGGCATCTCAAAACATATTTTCTTTCATGTCTTTTGTTGGTAACAATGCCAGCCTATTCCTGAGAGTTAACGGTTTTCTCTTAGATAATACTAGACAGGAATCCAATCTGCAATTGGAACACACCTCCTTGTCTCTTGTGCAGAGAGGCGCGCAGTCTTCTGTCGTATCCATTTTTAAAAAGCTACGGCAAGAATTCAAAAATCTTACCAGCCATCCACGCACTTTCATGTCTAACCTGAAGAGTTTTCGCGTGGCTCACTCCTTCTATTCTGTCGAGGGACTCCTGGAAAAATTAACAAATTAAGCTAATTTCTAGGTCACGTTGTTGATTATGTTTATTTGAACATACGGCTTGTCGTCTGCATAGGATTCATATACGTTTCATTTCACCTGTTATTACTCTTCTGTTATAGTTTCATGTACTGACTCGTTCCATGACCATGGAGACTTACTCCTCAATTTGGTCCTACAGAACATGATAAAAAAATACAAGTAAAGCAAAATGCATATAACGGTGGAGATGATCCATAGGTGTGGATACATACTTGTCTTGGTCCACTGTACCTCCCAGGATGACGAGATCACCAAGCGAATGCCACGAAAACATTTCCCAGACCCTAACGGTGGACGCCCAGTTGAGTATTGGCGCGCAAATTCCTGCCTTCGTCGCCGATGAAGAGCAGTCAGCATGAGTGCATGAACCAGGCAGCTGCTGTGGAAGTCAACACGCAGCTACTTTCGCTAAACTGTGGTTGAAGAGACTCTTTCGGTAGCTCATTGCTTCATCTGGGCGGATAGTTGCTCAACAGTTGCACGTCTACTTGCCCGCACACAGCTCCGCAGCCGCTGTTCACCCCTATCATCTCTGGCCCACGGTGCATCGCAGTTGCCTCGGTGCCAGTTTTGCATAGCTCCATTTTGCCATCCACGGTATCCTTCAACCACAAATGCATGCAAACGGTTTACATACTTAGCCGTTTCGCAAATGCTTCCACCCTCGGCCCAGAATGCTTTATGGTCATGTTTGTTTGGAAGTCAGATAAATCGCTCCGTTTCCGCATTACGACAATGACTGTGTCATTTCCTGTGTCCCCTGAACACGCTGTATATGGCCTTCAGTGTTAGTGTTGCTGCCTGCTGTCTGTGAGTGATTATTGCACGTTGACGTCGAACATAGATGGCGGTCGCATTAATGTGATTGGACCGTGTAGAACTGAAACGTCGACGATAAACATTCCAGAGGAGAGATTAGAAGTTTCTGAAATGTGGTGCTGCAGAACAACGCTGAAGGTTAGTTGGGCGGATTATGTAACCAATGAGGAAGTACTGAATAGAATTGGGAAGAAATTAGTGACACGACTTGTCAGGATCAGTTGACGGGTCACATCCTAAGGCACCAAGGAATCCTTAGCTTGGTAATGGATGAACGTATGGAGGACGTCCAAGCCTCGATTATAGCATGCAGGTTGAAATGGATTTACGCACATGATGAGAATGACGCAGGGTTTGCTAGAGAGGAGAACCACGTCAAACTAGTCTTCCGAATAAACATCACACAGAGTGATGCACATTAAAAAAATCAGCGTGAATAAGTCGCTTGTTTTAATTTTTTGTTTGTTTTCATAATGTGTTAAGGAGAAGTAATCGAGGGACACAGGAAAGATTAAAATGTATTTAACTAAATGCAATTTACCAGTTTGTTGTACTCTGAAAGTTACACGCAGTGCTTGATACTGCTGCGAATATGGCAGTGATTCAGCTATTCTGCAACTGCCTTAAAATTTTTGTTGTCTTTATTTCTAGTCATTGTTTTGTATCTACTTTTCATCTTTTCGAAATATGTGACCATTTTTGGAATTTACACAGAGGTGAAAAAAGTCAGGGGATATCTCCTGATACCGCGTCAGACTTCATTTTGCCCGGCGTAGTGCGGCAACTCGATGTGACGTGGACTCGACAAGTCACTGGATGTCCCCTGCAGAAATATTGAGCCATACTATCTCAATAGCCATCCATAATTTCGAAAGAGTTGCCAGCGCAGGATTTTGTGCACGAACCGACCTCTAGATTATGTCCCTGAAATGTTCTATGGGGATCACATCGGTCTGTCTGAGAGGTCAAATCACCCGCTCGAACTGTCCAGAATATTCTTCAAACCAATCGCGAACAACCTTGCCTTGGTGGCATGCCGCATTGCCATCCATAAAAATTCCATCGTTGTTTGTGAACATGAAATCTATGAATGGCTGCAAATGGTCTCCAGTCAACAACTGTTCAGTTGGCCCAGACGAAACAGTCCATTCTATGTAAACACCACCTGTTTGCATAGTGCCTTGTTAGCAACTTGGATCCACGGATTCGTCGAGTATGCGCCACACCCGAACAGTAACATCAGCTCTTACCAACTGAAATCGGACTCACCAGACCAGGCCACGGTTTTCCAGTCGTCTAGGGTCCAACCGATGTGGTCACGAGCCCAGGAGAGACCCGGTAGAAGAAGTCGCGCTGTTAGCAAACGTACTCGCGTCAGTCGTCTGCTGCCATAGTCCTTTAACGCAAATTTCGCCGCACTGTCCTAACGGATAAGTTAGTGGTACGTCCCACGCGAATTTCTGTGATGATTTCGTCACTGCTGATATCGTTCGTTAAGTGAAGGCCGTGGGACACTAAGTTGTCTGTGATGAGAGGTAATGCCTGGAATCTGATAGTCTCGGAACACTCTTGACACTGTGGATGTCGGAATACTGAATTCCCTAACGATTTCCAAGCTACTCGCACCTACTATTCTGTCGAGTACTCCTGAAAAAATTGAAAAATTAAGTGAATTCCTGTGGTACGTTTATTTAAACTTACGACTTGTCGTCTGCATAGGGTGCATAAACGTTTCATTTTATCTGTTATTACTTTTGTGTACTGACTCGTTCCGTGACCATGGAGACTTGCTTCTCAGTTTGGTCCTGCAGAGCATGACATATAAAATAAAAAGATAAAAATAAAATAAACTGCATGTAAAGGTAGGGATGGTCCCCAGATGTAGATGCATACTTGTCTTGGTCCACTGTACCTCCCAGGATGACGAGATCACCAAGGGAATGCCACGAAAACATTTCTCAGACCGTAACGCTCCAACTCTGGCCTCGACCCTTCCAACGAATTTTGCAGGACTGTACACGCCAACGTCCATCTGTCCCATGGGGCATAGAATGTGAGTCATTTGAGTAGACCATCTGTCATCATTCAGTAGACGTCCAGTTGGATATTGGCGCACAAATTTCACCATTTGTCGCAGATGAAGAGCAGTCAGCGTGAATGCATAAACCAGGCAGTAGCTGCGATGGCCGATACACAGCGTGTAACAGAGAAACATATTGAGACAGCAACTCACTTCCCTCATCCCTCCGCTGACTATCAATAACAAAGATACAAAAGCGTCACAAAAATACTGAAACGTTGCAACAACATAGCAAGTTGTCATGGAAAATGAGAAGTTCATGCCAGCCGTTGTTGCTGAGAGGTTCTAGGCGCTTCATTCCGGAACCGCGCTGCTGCTACGGTCGCAGTTTCGAATCCTGCCTCGGGTATGGTTGTGTGTGATGTCCTTAGGTTAGTTAGATTTAATTAGTTCTAAGTCTAGGGGAATCATGACCTCAGATGGTAAGTCCCATAGTGCTTAGAGCCATTTGAACCATTTCTTTATAACTTTATTTGCATTTTTGTGGCGACAGTCACTCTGAAAACGCTTCTTCAATTTTCTGAGTGTAGCACAATACACTTCAGAGATAATCGTCGGACGATGAGGGAGGACATCAACTACAATAACACCTTTAGAGTCCCAGGAGACCGTCGCCATCCCTTTACCTCCTGGGAGTGTGACTCTGTACATTGTCTTCGAAGGAGAGGTTGTGCGGCGCCACTCCATTGATTGTCGTTTTGTTTCCTGTTCGAAGTGAACCGTGACGATGTTCGACAAAAAAGTGTTATGATCAGCGCAAGTAATTCAGCACAGATTGTCTTTCGTTGTTCTTTATGGTCTTCTGTTAGATGGCTAGGAACCCATCGGGCACACATCTTTGAGTACCCCAACTGGTGGACGAGTCAGTCAGCTCTAACAACAGAGACGTCCAGCTGAGCAACGAGGTAACTGATCGTGGTCTGTCCATCACCTCGAATGAGAGTGTCCGTACCTTCCAGCATTGCAGGAGTCGCAACCGTCTGAGTCCGGCCATCACACGGGAGATCGGACAGGTTTGGCTGATCTTGTTGCAGTGATGACAGACGCTTCGACCAACGACTCACCGTGCTGTCGTCCACTGCCAGATCTCCGTAGACTTCCTGCAAGCGCGAATGAATGTCTGTGATGCTCTGGTTTTTCGCCAAAAGAAACTCACTGACTGCTCTTTGTTTGCAACGCACTTCTGTTACAAACACCATTTTGAAGGCTCCGTATAGCGCCGGAACCTATCGGAACTTCATAAAACTATAGGGTCTGAAGCGGGACTATTTCAAGATGTCTCACAACAAATTCATTTTTTCAATAGAAACTGCCCAGAGAAATAGATGTTGCATTGCTTATTGAACGCCCTTCGTATAAATCACCTCTGAAAAGAGAACACAGGACGCTTTGAAGCTGTGAAGATGGTGCAAAGTGGCATCAGGTTGTCACATGATGCTCCATCGCTGACTTACGTCTAGGAAGTAACTGATGTGTAACTTTCAGTCAGTTCTATGGAATCAGCGCAGTAAGAAGGATCGACATGGGAACTTGAAAGAGTGGCTGGGAGGACCTATCGTTTCTGAACTTGTTCATATAACACAGCTTAAGAACAATGACATTAACGACGGAGTACAGTGTACCCCTTGTCAATAAAAATCGGTTTTACGCCTGGCAGAAATTGTTTCTTATCAGTGAATGCAGATCTACCTCAAGCTATCTCCCAAGAAAATTGCAGTGGGAACTGCATGCAACGGATATTTGTGGAGTCGCGTACCTCGCAAAAGCTATTGCTTCCAGCGGAACATAAAGATGCACATCTGAAGTGACCCAAACGGCACAGAATGTGAACAGCTGGACAGCAGCTGAGTGGCGGCCTGTAGTGTGGTCCAATGGGACGTGAATTTGCTTCTTTTCAGATGGTGTAGTGAGTCGAGTGGATCACCGGGCCAAAAAGGCGTTCAACCCACAGAGTGTGGAGGATGTAATTCAATCCGGAAGCTTTCTTGTGATGTTTTCGTGCTCTTCCTATAACTCTGATTTGGATGCTGTTATTAACGTTGTCGACTGCTTCAACTAGGATGCTTGAACACGGTGACGAATTGTCGCCTTTTCTTCTACATCTTCATGATGAGCATGTCCTGGACACTACCACCTTGCAAGATGATGACAGCCGTGTTTGCAGGGCTACATGCATACGTTTCTTGTTTGAAGAATACTCAGATTCTCTGTGGAGATTCGATTGGTCCACTGGAACTTTTTCGACCACCGGGTGAAACGCAATACGCAACATCCCAGCAAAATGATAGTTCTGCGGGGTCTAATCACCAATGAGTGGTTTGAGGTGGGTACTGCATGTGTGTACGTTTTGACTCTTCTTCTTACCGAATTGATGCCATTACCAAGGCTAGTGCAGTGTTACACTGCATTCGCATGACGCTTACTCGAAGTGACAAATTTTTTGCGCGATGTACTCAGAGCGAGCTTGCATTCTAGAAGCTGCAAGTGTTCGTCATTGTTCGATAACATCTTTAAATGAATTTGAAGTGGAAATTAATTTTTTGCTTGTATCTCGAGTATAAAACAGGACTTCCTGTCTGATAATTTGGAATATGTACATCTACTTCCATGTGAGCAAGACGTACGGGGTTGTGGAACGTTCCTAGAATCATCATTTAAATCCGGTTCTTGGAACTTTGTTACTAGACTTTCTCGGGATAGTTTACGTCTATTGTCAAGAGCCTTCCAGTTCAACTTCTCCGCGTCGCAGTAACACTGTATTATTATGCCTGCTCAATGACTGTTTGTAAGTAAATATTCTTACGTCTCGCGATATTAAGCCAGATAGAAGATTCATTTTTTTAATATTTCGACGGATGTTCCTGTCGCCTTGGAGTTTCTGTGCCTGGAGTCCTCACAGTGAGTACAGCTGTAATTATTTTCTCGCTGCACCAGACCAGGACGACTTGGCTAGCTGTCAATATACCATGCAACAGAGAGGAATTTTAAACTAATCTGAACACTTCTAAGTATATCTCATATCAGTCATGTGAGAGAGACCTCACAAATCAAGTAAGGTATACTTAATTCTGAATCTAGAAACATGATACAGATGCAAGTCTGGTATTGCATCTTTCATGAAAGAACATACTGAAATCATTACTGTATGCTTTATGTTCATGGTGAGAAAAGATTTTATGTTGCCAAAATTAAATTTACTACTAATTAAGTCTATTAACTTTTATTTTTTCAAACTTTACCTCCATTCTGTTAGGAAACGTAATTCTTTTGTTCGCTGATTTCTTACAAATGTGCTACAGGAAACGCCACACGTACCAGGCGAACCGCTTTAATTAATAAGAAACAATATCTACTGTTAATGAGCTATAGAAAGCAAAGTTTCCCTTCATTCTCAGACTCTATTTTCGACACGCTTTACTGTTCTCTTTTCATTCCCGGAGATTCTGTTTCAACGAAGAGTCTTTCAAATGGTGCTCAGGCCGCCTTCAAATAGCTAATTAGGGTTCGCTCTCATCTCTTCACTGAGATGAGAATTCCGAGCTTTCGACAATCTCCTTAAAGTGGAGTTTAGTTTAACAGTTTTATTGGCCACGTTAACGAAGCTCTTCCTATTAAAATAAGTTCGCAAAAACCTAAATTGAAAAAAATCCAGCATGTATACAGCAGTTATACACCAAAGTGAGCTACGGTAGGAAAAGTTTGGAACAAAATTATTTTCGTACACCATTACAGTAGAAACTGAATTAATAATCTGGTGTCAAGTTAAGAGGTTTGTTCCTTCAAATGGTTCTGAACACTATGGGACTTAACATCTATGGTCATCAGTCCCCTAGAACTTAGAACTACTTAAACCTAACTAACCTAAGGACAGCACACAACACCCAGCCATCACGAGGCAGAGAAAATCCCTGACCCCGCCGGGAATCGAACCCGGGAACCCGGGCGTGGGAAGCGAGAACGCTACCGCACGACCACGAGGTGCGGGCTTGTTCCTTCAGTTCTCTCCCTAAATGAGAAGTATATTTGCCTATATGTTCATAGGTGGTCGCAAAATTCTAATGAAAAAATATAAAAATGGAGCATATGAAACAGGCAAATGGGAATACAGACATGTAAAATGTGGTTGGGAGAAAGTACAAAACGACAAATCAGAATTAGTCAATAGGAGACGTGCAGAGCTGTAGAGGCGTACGTGACTATGGGAAAGACAGGTGCCACTTGTAGAAAGATTCAAGAAACCTATGGAGAGAAGAGATGGAAGAAGGACTTAACGTCGCTTCGACATCAAGGTCATTAGAGACGAGCACAAACTCGGAATGTGTCAAGGATAAGAAGCAAATCGACCGTATCCTTTCAAAGGAATCATACCGGAGGATCTGGGAAAACCTTGCAAAACCTAAATCTTGATGGCCAGACTCGGAGTTGGACCGTCGTGCGAGTCTGGTGTGCTAAGTACCTCACCTCGTCGCTCCGTGTGAAAAAAAGAGACGCACCTGTATAAATATTAAGAGCTTAGATGTCGAGGCTTCTTGCTAGAATCAAATGTAAGTTTCGGTATTAGGAAGTCTCCTCTGTTGTGTAGCCTTGTAAGAAACAAGACTTGGACAATAAATAATTCAGACAAGAAAAGAAGCTATTGAATTGTTATGCGAAAGGGGCATAATGAAGATTACATATATGGATTGAATATCGTACGAGAAGGTGCTGAATCGAACTGAGAAGAAAAGAAGATAATGGCCTAACAGGGCTAAAAAGGAAGTACAAATGTACTATCTTTGATATAACGTGAGTGCTGAGGCATTGTTCTAGTAATCGTTCGTCTTGCTTTTCCTGTGTGTCTGCGTATTTGACATGAGATATGACCGTCAGTATTTTAAGACAAATTACGTCAGGTGTTTGTACAATTTCACTGCGTAATTTCGATATTGCTATCCTGGACATTCATTGATATTTTGTATTTTATTTATCATTTTTAAATTATTGCAACTACTTCAGATTTTATGTTAGTAATAGTGTATTCTATCTATACACCACGAGTTCTTGGAAGGCAAGGTTTTCAAAAGAAAATAAATGAAAATTGTGTATATTTTTTCCTCTCAATCCAGCAACAACCACAACCACTACAACCTTGTCCTTGCTACAGTCATGAATGCACCGTGAATGCACTGTACGAATTTGAAATCTACAGTGTTTCGGATATTTCCTGTGTTAAGGAGTCCCGTTCACGTTGATTGTCAACCACAATCTTCTCGAAGAATAGATGATTAGCATTTAGTGCAAATATGTTATGTCTTACATAAAAACTGAGAGACAGTTTAAATAATAGCAACGTTGACACCCAAGTGGTTAACTCTCTTCATTTGCCAGCACTGAATACACAGATAATTAAGAGAGTTTTTTAAAGAACATCATATTCGCCGTCGGCTGAAGAAATTATTTATTTCACAATTCCAATCTCGGCCTTTCGACCATTATCAAGTGGTACTACAAAAGCTGAGAGAATACAAAAATGACACACAGAGTGTGTATACATAACTGCACAAACAGTACATTACAGCTGCGCGCCGGCCACGGTGGCCGAGCGGTTCTAGGCGCTTCAGGCCGGAACCGCGCGACTGTTACGGTCGCAGGTTCGAATCCTGACTCGGGCATGGATGTGTGTGATATCCTTAGGTTAGTTAGGTTTAAGTAGTTCTAAGTTCTAGGGGGCTTATGAACTCAGCTGTTGAGTCCCATAGTGCTCAGAGCCATTTTTGAACAGCTGCGCCTTCTAGGCGTTTTACCACGGTTCACGCGGCTCTCCCCATCGGAGGTTCGAGTCCTCCCTCGGGCATAGGTGTGTGTGTGTGTGTGTGTGTGTGTGTGTGTGGGCATAGGTGTGTGTGTATGTATGTATGTGTGTGTGTGTGTGTGTGTGTGTGTGTGTGTGTGTGTGTTTTGTCCTTAGAGTACGTTAGTCTAAGTTAGATTAAGTAGTGTAAGCCTAGGGACCGATGACCTGAGCAATTTCGTCACATAGGAACTTACCACAAGCGAGAAAGTGAGTACACTACAAAAATGTGAAAATACTACAGCACTTACATTTTGCCTCACCACGTCCGCCCCCGTTAGCCACGCCAAGGGGCCGGGGTTCGATTCCTGGCTGGGGCAGGAGATTTTCTCCGTTCAGGGACTGGGTGTTGTATTGTCCTCAACATCATTTCATGTCCATCTCCGACGCGCAAGTCGCCCAATGTGGCGTCGAATGCAACAAGTACCTGCCCTCGTCGGCCGAAATTCCCCGAATGGGGAACTCCCGGCCCACAATGCCGTACGCTCATTTCATTTCATTGCCTCACCACGTGTCAGACTTCAAAATCCTCTGACATATATACATATCATTTTCAGACTTATTTTTGACCATGACATGTGTACAGGTCGAAGGATTTTAATGCCGTACGCTCATTTCATTTCATTGCCTCACCACGTGTCAGACTTCAAAATCCTCTTACATATATACATGTCATTTTCAGACTTATTTTTGACCATGACATGTGTACAGGTCGAAGGATTTTAAGGTCTGACATTTGCTGAAGCAAAATGGGAGTGGTGTAAAATTTTCACCATTTTTGTGAAGTACTAATGCCCACGTGAAATGTTTGTGCAGTTTTGTATTATGTTTTGCAATACCACTTGAAAATTGCCTGGAGCCGGAATTGCAACTGTGGAATAAGTAGTTTCCTCCGTCAACGGCGGATATAATGCTCTTTAAAAAATTCTACGTGACTGTGGAAACCGACCACGAGAAGTTAATCAACTGAGAGAGTGTTTACTTTGCTTCCTGTTACACGGATCGACTTACAGGCTACGGACAAAGTTTCGGGCCTGACTAGGCACACAGGTGGCAATGAAATCTCTTGAGATTAATCCCATATCGGCACCGTTGAGGCACGGAGGTCGGTCGACCGTCCGACCGACGCAACCACGGGAGCGTCGTCTCATTAAAAGTTGTTTGTCAGCGGTGGTTAGTGGTGGAGGCGGGGGAGGGGCGGGAGGTGACGGAAGGGGAGGGCCAGTCGGCGCAACAAGTGGACTGGAAGCTGGCGGGCAGCGTGCTTGCGCAAACTGCGCGCCGACCTGCCGACTGCAGCCTCCATTAGCTCGTTACCCTCCCAGTGTCCAAGTGCGCAGCAAACTCGTGATCTCACTGCACACGCGCTGAGCGCTTCGCACGTACATTTTCTAGAACTTTTGCGCCGAAACTGTGGACGGGAGTACCGGCGCAGTTTCTCTACGTCACACAGCGGTTCATAGTTCGAAAGTCGAGACCAAAATTTTGTTTGTATTGTTTGGTTTGTGGGATTGAAGGGACCATACTACTAGGGCCATCGGTCCTTTTGTTTGGAAAAAGATTGTAGTTAGAAAATCTGAGCGGGCAGGTTGGCTAAATTAATGCTGAGACTATTCAATTCAGCTCTTAGAATCAATCAGCAGTTCGATTTGAGTGGTGTACAATAGGTCAAAGTTATTGCTCTGTTGTTTGCGAAGTATCAAGCTAGCTGGACAAAGAAAGTAGCGCCTCTTTCATGAAATACGTTTTTTACAAACTTAGATAATTACGTTTCGAAATGGAGGCGGCTGCTGCAGATATATGATTAAATAGAACTCTGGTTCTTTAATCATGTATTAACATGTAACATGTAATGAATGAGTCATAAAGTGTAATATTACGAAATGGATACGCATTTCGCGGATCTGGATTTACGTCAGCTGTTTGCGACACGTGAAAGTTTGTGCCGGAGCGGTACTCGAACCCAGATTTCCCACTTGTCACAAGCAGTAACCTTAACCACTTGCGTTCTTTGAGCACTCCTCCAGGATCGATCCATCCTTCCATATGTCACAGAGTCCATAACCCTTATACTCACACACTTCGTGATTCCTGCACTGGGAGAAAATGGTTCAAATGGTTTTGAGCACTATGGGACTTAACTGCTGCGGTCATCAGTCCCCTAGAACTTAGAACTACTTAAACCTAACTAACCTAAGGACATCACACACATCCATGCCCGAGGCAGGACTCGAACCTGCGACCGTAGCGGTCGCGCGGTTCCAGACTGTAGCGCCTAGAACCGCTCGGCCACTCCAGCCGGCTGCGCTGGGAAGGACACATATTTTATTGTCATTTTAGCCCGTCGAGACACGGATACATCATGGATGGTAAGAATGTCTGTTTTCAAAAATGGTTCAGATGGCTCTGAGCACTATGCGACTTAACTTCTGAGTTCATCAGTCGCCTAGAACTTAGAACTAATTAAACCTAACTAACCTAAGGACATCACACACATCCATGCCCGAGGCAGGACTAGAACCTGCGACCGTAGCGGTCGCTCGATTCCAGACTGTAGCGCCTAGAACCGCACGACCAGTCCGGCCGGCGTCAGTTTTCATGCAGTGCCTATATCTTTACATTACAGTGTCCTTCAGACATGCATGCATAAACGCAGACATTATAACCATCCATGATAAAGGGAAATCAAATATTGTGAGAGGTAAGTTACATTCTCCACATTTCAAGTTGTCTGGTAACGTACGTACTAGTTTCAATAACGAATTTTCACTCTGTAACGGAGTATGGGATGATTTGAAATTTCCTGGTCGTCAAAAACTGTGCGCCGTACAGGGGCTCGAACCGCGGAACCTTGCCCTTGGCCGACGTGAGTCATGCCTGGATAGCTCAGTAGGCAGGGCAGAGACAAAGGGTTAGAATTCGAGTTCCGGTTCCCACACAGTTTTAAGCTCTCAGGAAGCTTATTAAGTACTAATGTGTTCGTGAGAAGCTATAAAATTTAACTACTAGTCACTATTCCGCTAAAAAAAACCCGACTGGAACGGGAACTGTAATATCTCATCTTTTAAGTGCTTCCTGAAACTTCATAAAGAAGTCCAGATATATACCAATTGGGCATTAATCGATTTCTACAGTATAATTACACGACCTTGAACGTCTAATCTACATAGGAATAATAAAAGAAAGAATAAATATATAAGGAGGACACCGAAGCCCAAAATTTGAGAAAGCATAATCATAGTAATATTATTTTGAATAAATACAAAAAAGTATTTTTGCGTGATTATCATCATCAGCAGAAAGTATGAAATAATCTAAATAATCATTGTATACATTTAAAGGCGTTTTCCTCACTGCAATCTATTTTATTTGCGCCAAACGGGTATCGACGCTTTTATTAGGGCGTCTACTATAAATTGAATACTTATTCGTTTTTCTGGCCGAAATATGCGTTTCCTCTCATCTGGTGATAGGTTAGAGCTCGCACTGTAGATTGAGTTATGAAACATTGACACATTTTCATGTCACTATCTTTTTGTTTCCTAGTTTTCGTACATCGTAAGCTGAGAGCTGTAGAACACCCATACTGGTCTGGCACTAACTACGAGAGCTGTGAATGATTTCAGTCGTTAATGTAAAGACGAAACGTGTCTGGAGCAAGTAAAATAGAATGCAGCAGCAAGGAAAAGACAGTTAAATTTATAAAAGGAATAAATACAGTATATTAATACTAAATATCTGTTCTTCTAAGGCCACAGACGGGGTTATAACAAGTTCTTTTGTATATATTCCTGAGAAGTCTCCTGTTAACCAAACTGCAAACCAAACTGCAGGTAAATGTTTGGAGCACAGAATCTGTGACAGGTAAAACAAGTTTAATGTACATTACACTGCCGCGCTTTTAGGCAAATTATGTAAAGTTCACTTAGTAACCTGAGGGACAAATATCAGGAGGTGTCAAGTAGTTAAAACGCCTTGTTGCATATCCTTTCTAGATGGTCCAAAAATTGGATTAAATCATCTGATAGACTGCGAAAAGAGCACTGCCCGTCGAATTACGGTCCAGATAAGTTATCAAACGCCTCGAAAATGTTTTTCCGAGGTTCATGAAAATTGAGCGATTTACATGTTGTATGAAACCAGTCATGCTCCAGACCCACCAACCCAGAACCAATAAGAGGGAAGTTCTGCGGTCTTAACCCAACCTGACGGTAATGAGTGTGTGGCTCTTATTTTACGCAGTAGACTGTAAAAAAAGATGGTACAGTAACTCATTTAATAGACACAATTTGCAATTTTTATATTTTATTCACTATACTGGATCCATCTATTTGAAACTTACAAGCTTTATACCAAATTCACAATTAGTATCGTAAAAAATACTATGAGACCAATCTTCACTTTTAATGAGTTATCCGTCAGAGATGGTACATCATCGGAGATACCCGATGGTTCATGTTCACATCCTAAGGAATTTTTTGAAAATAAAAAGCAGCGAAGGACTGAATTTTTTTATTTCCTGGTTATTTTACTGCTCATAGAATTTGTACTTTTCTGAAGTGTTTCACTGGATGTGCAAAAAGGGCCTTACAAATCAATGGATTACATCAAAATATAGTAATATAAAGGAGAGTGGCTCGGAAGCGCCTAAGTATTTCTCGGTAGACCGTAGTTCTTGGGTGTTCACAGCCTTTGAAAATGTAAACTGTTACTGATAACTCGTGCAACTATCTATTTGTTCTTTAGGACCACCGTCATGAAATTATATGAGTCTTTGTAAGAAAACACAGTCTTCTTCTGGTATTGACTTGATGGTAGTGTCGAGTTGCTGGTGAAGATTGATTTCCGTTTAAGGAATGTGGCGAGTGGCTCGCTGCTGGAAAGCTGAAGGTGTATTTGTTGAACCGTTAATATGTAGCAGAGTGCCTTACTTGAGGACTAATGGACAATGTCTATAGCTGCTTTTGCAGAATAGAATTTAGAAAGTGGTCGACAGAAACTTGTTGATGAGTGCCAAATTTGTTGATCTTAATGCCCAGTCAGCAAGTATTCTTATTCCGGCTCTGCTGTTACCAAATGTTTTAAAATCTCAAACAATGTTACTGAAATGAGCTGCGTGACGGTATATCGGTAACAAGCAATACTCAAAATGTAAAGGCTACAGTTGTTCGTTAACTTTGAAATTTAGGTCACAACAGAAAATCTAGCAGTTTCAGATTTCTCCGAATACAGAACGATAAATCTTTCTTCACGTGTAGTAACAATATTCAGATCAGTAATAAATAACAGAACTAAATGAAAACGGAACAAAAGTTTCTAGACTATCACTTTGATTTTAGACCAGAAATAGGGCCATGACTAGTTATCCTAAGGCTCAACAATTTGCTAAAAAAAGGGTCGGAATGAAATAGAGATAATTACATTGCTTTTATGTATCTACAGACAACATTTTACAATATTAGTGGAAGAAACTCTTCCAGAAATTGAAAGACGCACGCGTAGATTGGAAAGAAAGAACAATATTAAATATATACAAAAACCAAAGTATGAAAACAAAGATTAATGGGAAATAATATAAAACCAAAATCAATTAAGCGGTAGGACAGGGATGGTCATTGTCTCTTTATCTGTTAAATCTTTTCATTGGAAAATCAATGAGGATCCTAAAAGGATAAACATCTTGAGTTAATGTAAACAGACTCTCTATTTACTGCATAAGATTTGCAGATGATATTGTCTTAATAGCTAGTAATGGAAGAATATACCTAAAGTTTCAGCAGTTATGGATAGGTTTGAACATGAAATTAGTTTCTAAAAAGACAAAATTACTATAGTACACTAATCGAACATGGGAGGGATATATGACGTCGAAACTAAGAGATATGAAATAGAAGAAGTTCTTGAATTTTGTTATCCAGGCACCTTGATTCCCGAAGGTAACAGATACAATATGACAGTCAGAAAAAGAATTCCAACAGCTAAATGTGCATTCAGTGAATGAAGAAAACAACTATTGTCTAAGTCATTTAGTATAGTGGAGCAGCTAGAGCGTGTTCCTATATACCTGCGAAAGCTGAGCTCAATGAGCAGAGCGTCATGGCAACTATCTAAAAAACGAAAATATGTACTTATGGACATTTATTTCGACAAGATAAGTTTTTATAGACGTATTAGAAGGAAAACTTTGCTAAAGTAAACCTGGGGAAGGCTAGTAGAGGAAAAAGTCAAAGGTTTATTGGAAATAACAAAATGCGAAAATTATCAGGAACAATGACTGGTGACTATGTCAACTCTCATGAATGAAGACGTCACACAAAACTGGGAAAAGTGGTGATCACGACAAGGCTTGTCCGGTAAAAGAAAAGGAGTAGGAAGGAGAAGAAGAAGGAGGAGAAGAAGAAGAAGAAGAAGAAGGGAAATAACAGCAAATAAATATTGTTGTTGTTGATGGTGATGATGATGATGATGATGATGATGATGATGATGTTGATTTAGATAACAAATATATCAATTAACGACCGCAACGTTCTTATCAGAAGTAGTTCGTTTTCATATACTTCATCAATCCTGTACGCTTGCAAAGTGCAGACGCTTTAACATGATAGTTTTGTTTGGGCTGGGAAAGGGGGTCTGGGGCTAAAAGTTAGCTTAAGAAATTGGTAGAGATTGGGCCTCTAAAATCTTGTTACAGCGTTGCTAACCGCAGTAGGCAATTGCTGAGTGCTTTGTGTCGAGGGTTGCTCAGCGTCTTCTTATTGTGCATTTTGGTACACGATAGAGAGAATCACAAGATGCGAAAATTACCAACAGACGCCGCGCTTGAATCCAGCACGTGAAGTGCCGGCACTTGTGGTGTTTCGCAGAGGCGCGCCGCGTGTAACGCAATTATCGGAACGCAAGGGCAGCGACCGCATTGCGGACGGAGAGCCAATCACAGCGCGGCTGGGTCGGTGGAGGGGGAGCGGATTCCCCCGACAGGGTCAGCCAGGGCGACGAACTCTCGTCAGCTTCTGAGATCTGCGGCGCGATCCCTCCTCTGGTGTGACCTCGTAATTATCCAGCGACCCGCTCAACGCATACCTGTGGTCGGGCTATCTGTATCTTAGTCGAGCTGTCGGACCGATTGCGCTGCTGTTGAACATCATTCAGATCGATTAACACTGGGCGACAACGGAATGTCACCTAACGGAAGGTAAAGTTACTGACAGGTGACAGTCTGTCAAACGAGATGGAAAGTCAGCACAACGGTACTGACTGGTGAATATGGGGTTGAAACATACCGCCCCTTTTACAAAAAGCTGGAATATACAGAAATACAGACATGAAGGGGAGGGGAAGGGGAAAAACGAATGGATCAACACGGAAATTAAGAAACTAAAAACGGTGGTACAGATTAGCAACGGCCAGAGCAAAATCCATAGCAAACAGTCTTGGCAAAGATAGTGTCGTAAAGTATGAAGAGTGCTGAGAAGTAAAAAAAAATTATGGAAGAATCGTCCAGACTTTGAAAAGCATCATCATTAATCTGATGCAGGAAATATATACATACGAACAGATTAAATAGTCTAGTATTATTCATCTTAAGAACTGGAGATAGCGGTTTGTAAGGTAATCGTTATAAATATTTTAGCATACAACCACTACTTTTAGGAAATTAATCTGCAACAACGTGTTTTAGCAGTCAAGCTCGCGTCATCTGGCTGTAAATGTTAATCATATATAAACTGCATTTCAAAAGCATTCAAGATCAAAATATAAAAACAAATAAAAACATTCTGTTATGAAGACCTTGTCTTACTTTAAAAGTGGCAACGCCAGATTCCCTTCTCCGCTTATAAATGTTACCGCACATCCTCCAAAGCGTTGCTTCCACAAGGCGGTGAACATTGGTTACTTCAGCTGCCTTTCCGTGCACGACCAGTTCGTAAACGCATGTGCGGGTATGACAGACTGCACACAGTCCTCAGCTATTTCATAATATTCCAGAGATATTACAAACGGTGCTGCAGATGGGTTAAATAAATTAAACATCGCTAAACAGGTAACAGTAAATAGCGGGTACGATATAAAGATGGTAAATCATCTTTTCCATAGGAGCAAGAAGAAACGAGAAGAGGAAACAGCGAGCGATAAAAAGACCGTCACTTTACCATATTTTGGGAAAATTTCGCAGATAGTGGCAAACAGTCTTCGGCTACACAACATCCAGTTAGCATTTACAGCAAAAAACTTAACGAGATATAGTTTAAAGCATGATGTTGGTAACAAGATAAGCAAATTTTAATAGGAAGGCTTTTATACGAGTAAAATATGATGTGCATTGTGTGAAGCGAAATGTATAGGACGAGCACGTAGGAAATTTTCTACAAGATATGGGGAACATGCAGATGTCTGTAGAGTGGCCAACTACAGCAGACCGGTTGTTGGCAAATATCTACACTGCAGCGCCAAAGAAACTGGTAGAGGCATGCGTGTTCAAATATAGAGATACGTCAACAGGTAGAATACGGCGCTGCGGTCGGCAACGCCTATATAAACCAACAAGTGTCTGGCGCAGTTGGTAGATCGGTTACTGCTGCTACAATGGCAGGTTATCAAGATTTAAGTGAATCTGAATGTGGCGTTATAGTCGGCGCACGAGCGATGGGACACAGCATCTCCGAGGTAGCGATCAATTGGGGGATTTTCCCGTACTATCATCTCAAGAGTGTATCGTGAATATCAGTGTTCCGTTTAACGACAAGCGCCGGCACGAAGACCAAGAACGATACAGCAGAAGGGTACTGATGACCTCAGAAGTTAATTCCCATAGTTCTTAGAACCATTTGATACAGCAGAGAGGGCTGTGAGACGACGTCAGCAGACTAGGACGTCACCACGACAGCAGCGGTCTCTACACGAAGAGAATAAAAGTGAGCGCCGCCTACCCTCAGCCGCACTAGAAGAGCCATGACTTGTGATCCATATCAATTACATGCATGCAAACTGTATATTTCGAAGGACGCTGATTATTTGCATGTCGCCAATTGCTTGTGACACCACCATGTACATATGCAAGTCAAATATTGTCAATTCAATTGCTGTAATAAACTCTATTACTACGAATTGCTTGTATGTTGTCTAGCTATCTGAGAAAACAGCTTCCGATGCACCCTGTAAGAGACGAGTGGGTAGTGTCCCATATTGACGACGAGGATTCACAAACCAACCCCACGCCCCGCGGCCACGGAATTTTCTTTTGCTGGCGTCTTAATTCTCTCTTGTCCTTTCCCTGCAGGGACATTTACTTGCTTTAACAGTCTCTTATCGTTTTTGCTGATCAGTGTTTTCAGGTGGGTGTTGCAGAAATTTTCTTTTATTTGGTACTTATTTTCCTTGTTTGCCTTGGTCAGTTTCTTGCATTTGACTCTTCCAAAATGCCCACTCCACCTATCCCGTCCTGCTTACACGCCACAGCCGCCCGTGTTACATGCAACAAGGCTAATGCAGATGTTTCAGTTCCAGTCCTTGCTCAACACGGTGCAGCAGTTACTCGCCAATGCTGCGCGCACGACGGAACAAGCACCACCTACAGCAATACCGCCTTTTCTCCAGTTTCGTGAACAAGAAGAGGAATGGCTCGAGTGTTTTCACCAATCTGAAGCCCACGTACTCGCTCACAACGTACGAGGTACTGTGGCTGGTTGAAATGGCTCTGAGCATTATGGGACTTAACATCTGTGGTCATCAGTCCCCTAGAACTTAGAACTACTTAAACCTAACTAACCTAAGGACATCACACACATCCATGCCCGAGACAGGATTCGAACCTGCGACCGTACGAGGTACTGTGAAAAGCCATTATTTCTTGTCCACTGTAGGAAGTGCAGAGTTCCGCCTCATCAACAACCTATTTACTAACGCAACTCCGAGTGAACTTTCGTATGAACAGGTTTTAGATTCGCTAATTAGCTATAATCACTAACAAGTGAATGTGGTAGCAGCTGGATATCAATTCTTTAATTGCAAAAAAATGGTCGCAACAATCTTATCGCGATTAGGTAACAGATTTGAAGTGTATGACGAGGACATGCAAATTCAAATGTACTTGTGGGGCTTGATATTCAGATGTCATGTTACGTGATGCGATCGTGCACAATCTACCTCACGGCAAACTCAGAGATCAGATTTTGAAACATTCCGATCCATCATTTCAGCAGGTAGTGCAAATATTAGATCAGTACGATTCAGGTGCACTGTCAGCCGATAAAACTGAGCAGCTAACTATTAGTTGGGCTGAGTCCCTTATTTGCCACTGATGCATTCAGCGGCAGCTTTCACTCACCACGCCAAGTAAACAATGCTTCACGCCCCGTAAACAGTTCGCTAAACAGGCGGCTACACAGGCAAACAGAATTAAGTCTTGCCCTCAGTGTTATTCACGGCGAAAACGCCAAGGCTGCCCCTCCCGACAAGTTCAGTGTGGTAGGAAAGGACATGTACAATCTGTACATTTTTAAAGGAACAAACATAAGAATTCGACCCATCCATAAAAATCTAGTCACAAGGCCCATGTCATTAATGCAGTATATTCTAAAACTGCAAAACTAGCAAGCATACAGTTTCTTTAGCAATAAAATAGTCCAACAAACGTTTTGTTCATTACTTATTTGTGGGAAATGTGTGAAAACTCCGTTGGACATGGGTGCCTCTGTCACATTACTAAATCGTCACACATTTGAACTGTTACGCTCCCCACGCCTGTCTAAAACTAGCACGCAACTGACGGCTTGTAATGGGCAAGACATTCCTGTTCTTGGAAAATGCGCTTTGCCTGCCATGTATCTCTCGCATATGCGAAGAGTGACTTTTAGGGTGCTACAATCATGCGACTGTAAGAACATATTTGGTCTTGATTCGTTTGATTTGTTTGACTTTAACATTCAGAACAATATGTTATCAGTGTCTGCATTCCATGCGCAAGACAGTGTAGCTAGCTTGCTAAAAGAGCCGCGGAGCTCTTTTCTGACGGTTTAGGCAAGACTAACAATTTTGTTGCACATATTACTACGAAAGACAATGCTCAGCCGTAGTTTTGCCGGGCCGGAGCTGCTCCCTTTGCATTACGGGACAAAGTCGCTGTTGAACTTAAGGAATTGCAAGATAGCGGAGCTACTACGCCCATCCAAGCCAGTCAGTGTGCAAGCCCACAGGTTTTGCTCCCCAAACCTTCAGGTCGCATTCGCCTCTGTGTTGACTTTAAGTCTACAGTCTATTCACAAACTGTGATTGATACTTAACCGTTGCCACGTCCGGAGGATGTCATGGACAGATTAGGCGCTGAACGCTATTTTTAAATAACGGATTTGCGCGACGCGTATCTTCAAACACCGCTTGATGAAGAATCTCAAAAAAGTGTGTTGTAAATACTTAATTGGGCTTGTTTAAATATTTGCGTTTGCCTTTTGACAGTGCTTCCGCACCAGTCATTTTCTAAAGGTATTTGGACTGCGAAAGTACCAAACTGTTCAAACTATTTGGATGATATTGTCGTTCCAGGTCGTACACATGAAAAACATATTGCAAAGTCGCGTGCTTTGTTTCGTGTGTTATCTGATGCTGGACTAAAGTGTAGACTGGACCAGTGTGATTTTTTTAAGCCTGACTTCTTGTATCTTGGTCATATAATAAACAGTGAAGGTGTCCATCATCTTCCGTCGTATCTGTTAGCCATACGAGGTTTGCCGGTTCCTCGCAATGTCACAGAATTGCAGTCAGTCTTAGGGAAAATGAACTATAATGTTCGGTTCGTACCGAATGCTGCGCAAATAGTGACTCCACTGCATCGCTTGTGTAGAAAGAATGTCCCCTTTGCTTGGACAGATGAATGTCAAATAGTTTTTCAAAAACTTAAAGATGCATTGCTCAATGATCGATGCTTAGTTCACTTTGATCCTGACAAACCAGTTGTATTGCAAGCTGACACTACGTCTTACGGAATCGGTACAGTACTTCCGCACAGAATTGGTATAAAGACAGGCCAATTCATTTTCCATCAAAAATGTTGTCCAAAGCTCAGTGTAAAGATTTACAAATTGAGATAGAGGCTTTGGCTATTGTGTATGGTGTCACTAAATTCCATGACTATTTGTATGGCAGAAAATTCTGATTAGTAACGGATCACAAGCCTTTGCAGTCCTTATTTCATCCGACGAAACCGGTTGCTGTACGAACTGCCCAAAAATTGCAAAGATGTGCTTTGTTGTTGTCTCAATACTAGTACGACATTGTGTATCGTCCGACGGCTCAACCTGGTAATGAGGATCCCTTTTCACGTCTCCCGATTGGCCCTGACACACACTTTGGCGCTTCTGCGACATCCTGTTGTCACATCGATGCTCAGGGTTCTGAATTGCTTCACTATTTTCCGCTGAACTATAGGAAAATTGCACAGGCCACGGCAGCAGATTCAGATTTGAACATTTTACTAAAATACATTCGCACTTCTTGGCTTCGTTCCTTGGATAGCATAAAGAACTCTGTAGTGCGCCGATACTTTGCACATCGGCATAGCCTCACTACACAGAAAGGAGTGATTCTCGTTCAAAATGACAGTGGACAGACACGTGCGTTGATCCCTAAGGCTTTGCAAAAAGAGGTGTTGCGGTTACTTCAACAAGGACAATGGGGGATTGTTCGTACAAAACAGTTAGCGCGTCGACACTGTCCTTGGCAGGCTATGGACACCCAAATAGAACAGATGATGTCAGAGTGTCATGCAAGTGCTGAAAATCAGTCCGTTCCCCCACAAAAATTCTCTGCTTGGCGTACATCGCAATCACCACGGCAACGCGTGCACATCGTCTTTGCAGAAAGTTTTTGGAACACTCGTTGCCTGATTGTGGTTGAGTCGTATAGCAAGTTTCCTTTTGCTGTGCCACTGAACTCGACAACGTCAGGTAGCACAATTCATGTTTTGTCCTCTATTTTTTGCCTCTGAAGGTTTATCTGAAGTAATAGTGTCAGACAACATACCTCAGTTCACTTCAAATGAATTAGAAACATTCTGTGAACGCAATGGCACAGAGTATTTAACTAGTGCACCGTTCCATCCACAGTCAAATGACGAAGCGGAACGTTTTGTCAGAACCTTCAAGTAGCAGATGGCCAAACGCCGCTCCGCACACACCAGTGATCAAGCATTGCAACTGTTTCTCGCCTCCCATCGTTCGCACCCACGAGATGGACCATCGCCGGTGGAATTGTTTCACGGTCGCCACCATCGGGCACTGCTCCACCTGCTCCAACCTCCTCAAAATCCGGCGCTGAAGGAAGACCACAAGTGTCGCTTTGCGCCGCAAGATATTGTCTATTACAGGGTTTTTATCGGCAGCAGACGGTGGACGCGAGACGAGATCATCCGTCGACTTTGAGCTTGCATGCATCTTATTTCAGGTCCAGGCCGTTTGCAGCGTCGACATCAAAATAAACTTCGCCTCTGTCACGCGCACGATGATCTTTCAGTTTCTCTTCTCCCAGATCACGGATCTCCCGAGGACAGCGCGATCAAGGCAGCCGCCTGAGGGTGTCATCACGCCACCGCGGGATGACTCCATGGAGACGGAGCCTTCACCTCCTCCGCCTTCTCTCGTCCTACCCTGCCACCCTCCCCCCCCCTCCCCCCCTCACCGCACCCTTGCAGTCAGTCGCCGCATTATTCATCTGGATCATGGCATCAGGAGGTGGACACGTACCTTTCTGGTCATTTTCAGGGGGATGTTTCCATCAGAGCGAAGGGCAGATGGTGGGGTACGACCGGAAGCTTGACGTCCCCTAGACCCACAGCTTCTGATGCAGTACTGCACCCACACTTCTGCCTTCCTGCCTCCCCCGCCGTTGTCGCGCTCCCTACACGATGACGGTCCGTCGCTTTGGAGGGAAGGAATGTTCTGGCGTTACGACAGGCACCGGCACGAAGAACAAGAACGATACAGTAGAGAGGGCTGTGAGACGACGCCAGCCAACAGCACGCTGACTAGGTGGTCACCACGACAGGAGCGGCCTCTGCACGAAGAGAATAAAAGCGATGCGCCGCCTAGCCTCGGCCGCAATAGAGAGCCGCACTAGAAGAGCCGTCACTTGTGATCCACATCAATTACTTGCATGCAAATTGTATATTTCGAAGGACACTGATTATTAGCAAGTTGCCAACTGCTAGCGACACGATCCTGTACATACACAAGGTAAGTGTGGTGTCACCGCCAGACACCACACGTGCTAGGTGGTAGCCTTTAAATCGGCCGCGGTCCGTTAGTATACGTCGGACCCGCGTGTCGCCACTATCAGTAATTGCAGACCGAGCGCCGCCACACGGCAGGTCTAGAGAGACTTCCTAGCACTCGCCCCAGTTGTACAACCGACTTTGCTAGCGATGGTTCACTGACAAAATACGCTCCCATTTGCCGAGACGATAGTTTAACATAGCCTTCAGCTACGTCATTTGCTACAACCTAGCAAGGCGCCATTATTAGTTACCATTGATATTGTGAATCATGTACCGGCAAGACCGACGTTCTTCATTAACGGATTAAAGTTAAGTATTCCACCAGCTACGTCCGTTTTTCTAAATTCTAATTTCCTTGTCCTGTTCCAGATCTCACACCAGCCTGCGTGAGCTAAAACGCGTGCCTTTCGGCCTCCTTCCAGTAACACGGTGCTGGCTCTCCTGCCAACCAAAACAGGAAGTATTGTCAATTCAATTACTGTAATAAACTACAGTAATGTAATTTGCTTGTATGTTGTCTAGCTATCCGAAAAAACAGCCTCCTAGGCACCCTATAAGAGACGAGTGGACAGGATCCCACAATCAGGAATCCGGTAAAACATCAAATCTCCAAAATCGCTGCGGCCGGAAATAGAACCTGTAAGAACGGGCCCGACAACGACTGAAGAGAATCGTTCAACGTGACAGAAATGCACCCTTCCGCAAATAGCTGCATATTTCAATGCTGGGCCATCAAAAAGTGTCAGCGTGCGAACCACTCGACGAAACATCACCGATATGGGCTTTCGGAGCTGGAGGCCCACTCGTGTACCCATGATGACTGCACAACATAAGGCTTTACGTCTCGTCTGGGCTCGTCAACACCGATATTGGACTGTTGATGACTGGAAACACAGTGCCTGGTGTATCAAATGGTTCACTGAAATGGGATGACTTCATATCCAACACGGCTGTTCTTGAGAAAGCAAAAATGTATAGCATGGAAGCTCTTATCATTGGGCATCAACTCAGATGGGTCGGACATGTCCAGAGGATGAAAAATGACAGACTTCCACGCCAAATGCTGTACAGCGAAGTGAGCAGAGGTAAAAGGCCACGATGTGCCCCTCTTAAACGTTATAAGGTTCAGTACAAGAAAAATCTGAAAAACTCGAACATCGATCCGAATAACTGGTCCACAACAGCAGAAGATCAAAGTCGCTGGGGCTCAGTTACCTCAAAACTTTGAGCTGGAACGTCGAAGAATGGAGAATGACAAACGCCGGAGACAAACTCCTCCAGGCTCAGCCACGTACTCCACCTTCCATCAGCTGTAATGTCTGTGGCCGCCTGTTCCACGCTAGGATTGGATTGCTAAGCCATCAGCGACACTTCCACGCCTGAACAGTGACAAAGGAAATCTCAGGAGAGAAATGAAAACTCGGATACGAGTATCAGCCGACGACAAATGGTTCAAATGGCTCTAAGCACTGTGGGACTTAACATCTGAGGTCATCAGTCCCCTAGACTTAGAACTACTTAAATCTAACCAACCTAAGGACATCACACACATACATGCCCAAGGCAGGATTCGAACCTGCGACCGTAGCAGCATCGCAGTTGCGGACTGAAGCGCCTAGAACCGCTCGGCCACTGCGGCCGGCGCTACTCTGTTTCTTTGGCGCTCTGCTCACACGCCATTCCTCCTCCGTTGATGTCCCTTCCGTCACTGAATCAGCAGTGGGTGTGGATTCATATGGCGCTTGTTTGTAACACCTGGTGTAGTATCTTCTCTTTCAAAAATAATGACGTAACTTACTTACGGAACGTCCCTCGTAATGTGCACCTTGTTCTCTTACGTCATTGGCTGAGTTCTCCGGATAGAATCCACATGGACGTCTTAGCACATGTTTAAATGAGCGTTATGCATTGACATCAGCTGCAGGTAACGCCTGCGCCTGTGGTTAGCTGCCGTGGCAAATTACAGGAACGTTAACACCGCAGATCGCCCACCTGCAGTCAGCTGGAGTGTGGAACACGGCGCACCTAATGGGCGCCGTGTCGGCTGCCCGCAACACAGCGAGAACAGCGGCAGCAAACATCCGCAGTGTGATTAACAGCTTGTCCCCGTGTCGCCGCTGCGGGGGACCTTTCGGCAAGCCGAACCCATTTTCCTCGCCCTGTTCGTAAACCCCCGCTACACCAACTTTGATATTTTGAATAAAAAACACGATATTGCGTATGTTTTGCTAAATGAATTTAATTTTGTTAACCTGTGTTCGGCTTAAAAAAGATCACCATATTTAAGCTATCATCGTCAAATATGGTGAAGAACAAAGAGCTTCGACTTTGAATAACTGAAGGCACCATACTGTGTATGTTCTACAGAATTAATTTATTTATTGTTCGCCGATGTTTGACTTACAAGGTAATCATCAAACGTCCGCTATCGTCGTCAAAGAAGATGCAGCATTAGTGACAACATTGAAAAAGATGATACCCTTCAAACGTGATGCACGAACACAGAGTAAATGTCATCTTTGACAGTGCAGATGTAATGCAATTAAAAAGGTTAAAAATTTAAACAGTAGGAGTAAAGGAGGCCAACCGGAAAAGAGATTAACACCAAACTCGAAAAACAGTGCCTATATGGCAGTTTAAATCAACTTAACAATACTAATAAAATAAAAATTAATACTTGACCAGAGTCTTAAAGAATATCTTGAAGAGCTATTATATATGTTAAGGGATACCGAATCTGAGTAACAGATAGAACTGACAATAACTGTAACAACAGAATAATTAAATACAAGGAAGAAATGGAGGAATACAACAGAATAGACACTGTAGGAAGCATTGGATAACTGAGGATTAAGTTAACTTAAGAAGAGGGGAGAGATACCATCGAAGAGAGTTCTGCGAAAGCAGAGTTACTAAAAACAGCCTTCTGGAATTCCTTCACCAAAGAAGACGACGTAAATATTTAAAATTCGAATCAAGAACAGCTGCCAACATGGGTAGAGTAGAAGTCGATATCCTCGGGGTAGTGAAGCAACTTAAATGACTTAATAAAAGCAAGTCTTCCGGTTCAGACTGTATACCAATTAGGTTCATTTCAGAATATGCTGATACAATAGCTCCATAGTTAACATTCATATACAACCGTTCGCTCTACGAAAGATGCGTACCAAAAAATGTTAAAATGTGTGTGAATTCCTAAGGGACCAACTGCTGAAGTCATCGGTCCCTGGACTTACACACTATTGAAACTAGCTTATGCAAAGAACAACACACACACACTCATGCCCGAGGGAGGACTCGACCCTCCGGCGGGAGGGGCTACACAATCCGTGACATGGTGCCTCAAACCGTGCTGCCTCTACACGTGGTAGATCCATGCCCAAAGACTGGAAAGTTGCACACCAATATTCAAGAAAGGTAGTAGTTGCATTATGAATTACGTCGAAGGAAATGGCCTACTGACACACAGTCAACACGGATTTAGAAAACATCGTTCTTGTGAAATACAACTAGCTCTTTATTCGCATTAAGTGTTCAGTGCAATTGACAAGGGATTTCAGGTTGTTTCCGTACTTCTGGATTTCCGGAAGGCGTTTGACACTGTATCACACAAGCGCCTTGTAGTGAAATTGAATGCTTATGGAATATCGTCTCAGTTACGTGACTGGTTCGTGATTTCCTGTCACAGATGTCACAGTTCGTAGTAATCGACGGAAAGGCTTCGAGTAAAATAGAAGTGATTTCTGGCGTTTTCCAATCTGAGCAGCCGTCTTAGATTGTTTGCAGATGGCGCTGTCGCTTATCGACTAGTAAAATCATCAGAAAATCAAAACGTATTGCTAAACGATGTAGAAAAGATATCTGTATGGTCCGAAAATTGGAAATCGACCCTAAATAACGAAAAGTGTGATGTCACCTATATGAGTGCTTAAACTTGCGTTACACGATAAATCAATCAAATCTAAGGGCCGTAAATTCAACTAAATACATAGGAATTACAATTACGAACAACTTAAATTGAAAGGAACATACAGAAAATGTTGTGGGGAAGGCTAACCAAAGACTGCGTTTTATTAACAGGACACTTAGAAAATGTAACAGATGTACTAAGGATACGCTTGTCCGTCCTCTTTTAGAATAGTGCTACGTGGTGTGGGATTCTAATTGTTGGTAAGGCGGGTGCCAGGTTGAGATGCATTGGGAGAGTCCTTAGAAAATGTAGTCCATCAACAAAGGAGGTGGCATACAAAACACTCGTTCGATCTGTACTTGAGTGTTGCTCATCAGTGTAGGATCTGTACCACGTCGGTTTGACAGAGGAGATAGAGAAGATCCAAAGAAGAGCGGCGCGTTTCGTCACAGGGTTATGTGGTGAGAGTGATAGCGTTACGGAGATGTTTAGCAAAGTGGCAGAATCTGCACGAGAGGCGCTCTGCATCGCGGTGTAACTTGCTGTCCAGGTTTCGAGAGGGTGCGTTTCTGGATGAGGTATCGAATATTTGCTTCCCCCTACTTGTACCTCCTAAGGAGATCACGAGTGTAAAATTAGAGATTCGAGCGGACACGGAGGCTTTCCGGCAGTCGTTCTTTCCACGAACCATACGCGACTGGAACAGGAAAGGGAGGTAATGCAGTGGCAAGTAAAGTGCCCTTCGCCACACACCGTTGGGTGGCTTGCGGAGTATAAATGTAGATGTAGATATAGATCTTCTCCAAAATTCCAATCATCAGCTTTCTCCATCGATTGCGAAAATATTTTGTTGACGCCGACCTACATAGGGAGAAACAATCACCATGATAAGATAAGGGAAATCAGAGCTCATACGGAAAGATATAGGTGTTCGTTCTTTCCGGGTGCTATACGAGATTGGAATAATAGAGAATTGTGGTTAGAGATGCCATGTCACGGATTGCGCACCCCCTCCCGCCGGAGGTTCGAGTCCTCCTTCAGGCATGAGTGTGTGTGTTGTTCTTAGCATAAGTTAGTTTAAGTAGTGTGTGAGTCGAGACATCGATGACCTCAGCAGTTTGGTTCCTTAGGAATTCACATGCATTTGAACATTTGAGAATTGTGAAGGCGATTCGATGAACCCTGTGTCAGACACTTAAATGTGATTTGCAGAGTGCCCTTTTAGATGTAGATGTCGATGGGTGTTGTGAGCAAGAAGATAATACTGTGCCCACAGTAGTACTTTATCTGCACAATTTGAAACAATGCGTTGTGTTGTGATGTAGATGGTTAGATCTAGAAAATGTATGGATTTCTTATGAAATGAATGTTTTATGTTGACCGTTAAAGATATTAAAAATGTGTTCTACAATCTTGTAATGCCTTTTCAGATAAACAGCACATCTTCCAGTATGTGAACCAGTATTTAATATTTGCACCCAAAATTTATTTATTCAAAAAATATTGTTTAGTGTTGTTCATGAATATTTTTGCCAAAAATGCACTAAGAGGGAACCTCATAGTTTAGCCACGTAAGTATTTGTATAGATTCCCTTGGAAACGGTAATGTTTTGTGCTATGCAGGTCTAAGTGGCCAACATCATTCACTTCCACAGGGTTGATATGAGATCTGTACATTAGCTCAGTCAGAATATGAACACATGTTGGAAAATAAAATGCATATATCAAAAGATACTAAATTAACACTGTCCACAGAATTTAAAATACCACGGTCTGGTTTGGCTTTTCTCTTAATGTTAATTAGTATGTCAAATTTACTTGCCTGTTTGTTTGGCCAGTCCATTTAAAATGTTATTGTAGTATTCATTAAGGTGTATAATCTTACGTTATGGATTTAACGCAATAAGTGAAGTATGAAATTAAAAAATGTGTGTGTCCTGAGACAGTGTAATTCAAGGCGCGCAAATTATCGAGACTATATTCAGACAGTGGTTGAGAATGGGAGCACTTAGCGACTTCCAACAAGCCTTTTCAAAACTGTTTTCACTAACACCCCCACTAAATAACTAAAAAAGTTGTTTGCTACATTTTCGTTGTTCATCCAGCAAAACTTCAGTCTCAGGCATGACGTTTTTATTTATTACTTCTTTACCACTGACTATTTGCAAACTACTGAATGTACCTGCAAAGTATGTTATTGTACGATACCTGGTTAAGGAGATATAAACCCATAAACATTCAGATGCATGAAAGACGTGCTTTTCTTAAAACGAGGCGCAAAGCACTGAGACACTATACTCATTCAGTGGTCGATAACACTGGAGGATGAGCTGCTGATAAGCGATCAAAGTATCGTACGACCTGTCTGGTACAGGAGTCGATACCAACCTGTCTAGAAAGGATAAGCACTTTCCTGTAGTTAGGGCAGGTAGCTTATTACATTATATCACAAATTCATACAGTACACCTGCCCGGAGAGCAGAATGATTATCTTTTTTGCGAAAACCTGTATAATAGGGTTGAAACTTTATTAAAATGGGGAAAGGAAATGAAGAAGAGAGAGGCATGATTATAATGCAAAGGCATTACACAGAGAGCATAGAGATATTGAATGCGCCGTATGTTGAGAGATATTGAAGAGTAACCCGTAATCGGCATTATAACGTTCTATTGTCTTTGTGTCATTATAATGTTACGTGAATTTCTTTGGCGTTACGTTTCTTTTCATGTTTTAAGACACAGTATTGGACCCTATTTAGACGGCTTCCAATTACAAATTCCAGACATACAGGCATGTGAGTGACTGGTGAGTATCTGAAAGGAGCACACTCGAAATTTGGTGAAAACGGCTCTTTTTTACTGAAGTGTGTAGGAAAAGGACACGCACCTGTTTCCCTAGAATTCTTCTGAGATGTTAAATGACGTTTACACCACTGCTGCAAGTGGTTCTCATCACGTACCCTGTTGAAGCCATTTTCGATAGCGATCGAAACATTGGTACATCATTTTAAAATGTGACACAGTCTCTAAACCAGAACTATTTTACGAGTATTGATTTTAACCATGAGAGCCTATGTTGTTACACATTTCTGTTCATTATGTACAGCATAAATATTAACCATAAAAATAGACGGTATTTGCTGCTAGCAGAGATATCCGGCGCTACTGAAAACAGCCTATGGTGACCATATACATCTGATGTATGAGAAATATTTTTATGTTGGGAAATAATGTAGTTATGTTTCAAAGAATTTTCATTTTCAGCGAATGTTTTTTGATTTGTCTAATTTACACGGATAATGGAGACACTATAATCTTTAAATGCAGTTAAAATAGGCCGTACAACTGAACAAATTTCGAAAAGAAAACACAGAAAACTTTTGGAGAACCATTATTCTGGTTATTAAGGCCGTGAACACTACATTGAATATTTTGTATGATGCCTTGGATAACTACAGAGTGAAAATAAACACAAACAAGGCTAACACAATGATGACAGATAAAGCTAACAGTCAAATAATGGCAAACATTAAGACTAAAAATTAAATACTTATGCAAATAAAGAAAATTTTATTACTTGGGAACTACAACAACACTCGACAACAGAAGTATAACGAATGTTAAAAGAATAATTGCAATGATTAAACGGAGCTTCAAAAATAATAGTAATTTATCAACAAACAGCTACCTTAATACAAAAGGAATAAAGAAATTCATTAAGATAATTATTTAGCCTTTTAAGCTATGGTTGTGAGGGGGGACCGTAGGGAATCAATAAAAGAAAAATTAGAAACAATAATGATGTGAATATAGAGAAGAGCCACAAAAAATCCTGAACTGAAAGAAAATCTAATGACAAATATTAAAAGAAATTAAACAGTGAAAGACATTACTTAACACAGTACAGAGAAGAGAAGTTAAGCTAATTGGACAACTTATTCCACATCAGAGTTTGTAAAGAAAGTCTTAGAATGATAAATCTTGGGAACAGAATCCAAAGGAGCCCTCAAAACATCCATATTACAAAGTATCATCAGTGAAATGAACTGCATTACCTACAACCAAATGGTAAAACTGTTGTCAGTAGAAAGGCATTATGAGCAAAACGGGTCGATGAGGAGAGCTCAGTGACTTCGAACGTGCTCTAGTCACTGGATGTCATCTGAGCAAGCAATGACTCCATTAGAGGCATTTCAGGCCTTCTGAAGCTCTCTAAATTGACTGTTGGTGATTGTGAAGTGTCAATGAAATGATCTACATCTACATCTACATACATACTCCGCAATCCACCATACGGTGCGTGGCGGAGGGTACCTCGTACCACAACTAGCATCTTCTCTCCTTGTTCCACTCCCAAACAAAACGAGGGAAAAATGACTGCCTATATGCCTCTGTACGAGCCCCAGTCTGCTTTATCTTATCTTTGTGGTCTTTCCGCGAAATGTAAGTTGGCGGCAGTAAAATTGTACTGCAGTCTGCCTCAAATGCTGGTTCTCTAAATTTCCTCAGTAGCGATTCACGAGAAGAACGCCTCCTTTCCTCTAGAGACTCCCACCCGAGTTCCTGAAGCATTTCCGTAACACTCGTGTGATGATCAAACCTACCAGTAACAAATCTAGCAGCTCGCCTCTGAAATGTCCTCCCCCAATCCGACCTGATAGGGATCCCAAACGCTCGAGCAGTACTCAAGAATAGGTCGTATTAGTGTTTTATCAGGGGTCTCCTTTACAGATGAACTACATCTTCCCAAAACTCTACCAATGAACCGAAGACGAATATGCGCCTTCCCCACAACTGCCATTACATGCTTGTCCCACTTCATATCGCTCTGCAATGTTACGCCCAAATATTTAATCGACGTGACTGTGCCAAGCGCTTCACTACTAATGGAGTATTCAAACATTACAGGATTATTTTTCCTATTCACCTGCATTAATTTACATTTATCTATTTGAGAGTTATCTGCCATTCTTTACACCAATCAAAAATCCTGTCCAAGTCATCTTGTATCCTCCTAGAGTCACTCAACGACGACACCTTCCCGTACACCACAGCATCATCACCAAACAGCCGCACATTGCTATCCACCCTATCCAAAAGATCATTTATGTAGATAGAAAACAACAGCGGACCTACCACACTTTCCTTAGGCACTCCAGATGATACCCTCACCTTCGATGAACACTCACCATCGAGGACAACGTACTGGGTTCTATTACTTAAGAAGTCTTCGAGCCACTCACATACTTGGGAACCAATCCCAATCGTATGGAAATAATCGTATGGCATTTATTGGCTGGGATATCCCCTTAGGGGTTCGGCCGCCATCTTGCAAGTCGTTTTAGTTGACACCACTTCGGTGACTTGCGTTTCAATGATATGAAAATGATGATGAAGGACATACAACACCAAGTCCCCTGCCGGGAGTCGAACCCGGGACCCCTTTCGTGGTAGACGGTAACGCTAGCACTGCACTACGGAGGCCGATTGTGAAGAGTAAACGCGAAGGAACAACCACTGTTAAACCAAGACCAGTCAGGCCTCATGTACACACGGCCAGGGACCGTCGAGCATTGCAAAAGGTGGCTGTAAAAAATCGCATGAAATCAGCAGAAGGAATCACTTGTGAGTTCCATAATGTTTTCAGCAATCCATCTGGCACAGTGTCTGTGCTTAAGGAGTTAAAAAGAATGAGGTACGATGGTCGTGCAGTTCCACTGTAGTCACTACTAAGCGAAGGTTGATACAAAGAGCGACGCCATTGGACAGTGGATGGCCAGAAATGAGTGATTAGTGATGAATCACGGTATACCCTATGGCATTTGGCTGTAAAGATTTCGATTTTGCAAATGCTAAACGTTACCTGGCATCATGTGTTTGTGAAACAGTGAAGTACGGAAGAAGTGGTGTTACAGTGGAGAGGTGCTTTTCGTGGGTTTGGTGAGGTACCCATATTTTGCCAAAGGAAAAGTTAAACGTGGAAAGGTGTGAACACATTTTACAACACTGTGTACTGCGCAGAGCACAGAAAAGTTCAGAGACAGTCATTGTATCAGTATAACAATGAACCCTGTCAAAAAGCAGCATTTGTGAGGCACCGATCTGTGGACAGTAACATTCCTGAAACAGACTGGCCTGCACAGACTTCTAATCTGAAGCGAAAGAAATACATTTGAGATGTGTTAGAAAGTGGACGTAAAGAAAAGTTTTCGGAATGGCGCAGAGCAGAGTGCATTTATACTGTCCCTGTCTCGCAGTGGAGTGTTCTGTCTCTAACAACATTGTGACAGGGGTTGCATCAGCTCTCTTAAGGGGGCAACCCTCTTTGAAAATTTCGAGAAATCGTTTTTTTTTTTGCTTAACATGTTCTCTGGGAGTCTAATTTACTGCAATGTTCAAGTTCGCCAAAAACTCTGTTATCGAATTACGAGGCAATTTGAGAAAATGTTTTGCCGAAAGCCATTCACAACGGGAAGAAAAAAAAACCATTTAATTTCAACGGCGGCGTAATCGGCACTATGGATATTATGAACGTGCTTGAACTTCAGTTCGAACCAGTCTTTTACAACTTTTGCACCAAAGTGGACAACAATCGTATCGAGCGAGCAGAGCAGCAGACGACAGAAGTCGCCAAAGAGGTCCTCAGGACGGCCATGGTCACGAAGAAGACGGAGGAGAACTTCTTTCCGTATCTGGAAGGACTGCTGAATGGTCCAAGTATGTTTAACTTAACTACAAAAAGTGTAATCCAAAGCGTTAAACGCGTTTTTCTCGAAACCGTGCTTTTCAAATTTGCTGTAAACGTAACTCTAACGGTACATATAATTTTCACCAATATTTGATACTGACATTCTAAATTTAATTCTCTTTCAGCGCACGTAGCCGCTATGCGATATCTTCAAAAGTATATTGTCGGTGCACGCTTTTGTCTCGATATTTTGGACGAAGAAAATGAATTTGTTTCGACACGTCACCATTTTATTACAACTTAAAATCGCGAAAATCGCCTATTTTACAGGGGTCCAAAGAAGGTTCTCCTTAAGTAAACGTTGGAGGAAGAAGGAACGCACCTGTTTTAATCGACACGATGGGGATCGCTTCATAAGTTCAAATAACGTACAATGTTCATAAATTAACAGCTTATAAACTATAGAAGAAATGCCTCCGAATTTTTTGTGTGGAAACTCCTAAAGCTTTTTAAATAACACAAACTTTATTAAAACTGTACATGTTTATTTCCCAACTTAGTCACTCTGGTGACGACCCCATTTTTCCCCAACGAGAGATCAGCTTGTTGATACCGTCAATGTAGAATATTTGACGTTGTTGGTGGAGCCACAACTTCACCTCTGCTTGCACCGTTTCACCGCTATAAAACTGAAGTCCTCGAAGGAGTTCTTGAAGTTTTGGAAGCAGATGAAAATCGGATGGGACCAAGTTGGGACTGTATGGAGGATGATCGATGACATGAACCCAAGGCGTCGGATTGATCCAGATGTCTAAGCCTTCGTGTGTAGCGTGGCATTGTCATGATGAAGGAGAGGGAGCTGCATGTCTGTACGAACTCTTCGAATTGGTGCTTTCAGTCTGTTGAGGGTCTCGGAGCACTCCAACATAGCCACATTACACACCTCTATGTTATACGCTACAATTTGAAGCACTCTAGAGGCTGAGGATTGCAACTTGCTTCAGCGAAGCCGTGAAGTCGACGGATAACGAGTTATATGCATGACGTGTAATACCTCAATCGATCATGAGAACAGAATAAAAAATTCGAAGAGATTACTTTTCCGTACGCCCGAGAATTTAATGTAGTTTGTAATGTCCAAATCCACAGAGCGTAAGTAAGCTGGCAGTATTAAATATTAGTTGGGCCCCCTTGAAAGAGTACACGAGCCGCTTTTGATCGCAGGAGCTGGTGCAGAAATGGCGGCAGGTGGCCTTGTTGGCCTTCACCGCTGACGTACGTCGTGGCAGTGAAGTGGCGCGCACGTACCAGTCTGTTGCAAGGTGTCAACGCAGTAAGATGAGTCGACGTGGAGATGTGACAGAATGGCCCAACAGCAATCGTGTTTGAACGTGCCGTGACCACTTGGTGGGTGAAGTTGCCCAATTTGTTGGCGTATCAGCGAGGACTGTCCTCTGTGTCTTTAGGGATTGGTGTACCACTTGCAGCCATGTAACAAGGCAGAAGAACAGAGGTAGTAAAAAACTCTTAGCCGAAAAGAACTGCAGACAAGTGACATACTTTATCTAAACCCGAAGGGAATTGCTGCTGTCAGTGAATGCATGTCCATCTCAACCAGTTTCCGGACGAATATTGCGGGGATAACAGTATGGAACGGACATTTGGTGCCGGGTACCTCGCAAAAGATCATTTATCGTAGCAGGACATAAAGCCCCACGTCTTCAGTGGGCCAAGCCTACTTGAAGTGTGTAGTGTAATCCGACGAGAAGCGATTTTACGTTTTCTCGAAGGCTGCAAGGCTTAGAATGCACCGACGGCCCAACGCGGCATTTAACCCACAGTTTGTAGACGTGCAGTTCAGGCGGAAGTTGGATCTCCTTTTTTTTCATTTTTTCGTGCTGTGCTCAGGGCACACTCATTCAGGGACCGAGTGAGGTGGCGCAGTGGTTAGCACACTGGACTCGCATTCGGGAGGACGACGGTTCAATCCCGTCTCCGGCCATCCTGATTTAGGTTTTCCGTGATTTCCCTAAATCGCTTCAGGCAAATGCCGGGATGGTTCGTCTGAAAGGGCACGGCCGATTTCCTTCCCCATCCTTCCCTCACCCGAGTTTGCGCTCCGTCTCTAATGACCTCGTTGTCGACGGGACGTTAAACACTAACCACCACCACCACCACCACACTCATTCAGGACACCGTGAAGAACCAGCATGCGCTCCTGGTTTCACGAACACTGCGGCCGACTGTCACACCTCGTCTGGCCTGATAAAACACCCAGTCTCCCTTAGAAAACTGCCTTTATTCGAAGAATGTAGCAATCAACAGTGTAAAAATGTTTTTGCTGTGTGGGATATAATCATCAAAGAGTGGCTTTAGCTGGATATGAAATTCCTAACAAACTTGTGGACTATCTTGCTCGGTGAACTGAGAGAACCATCATGCCTAGAAGAGTTGTTGGCGTGATGTCTAATTTGTTGCACGATTTGCTAATAGAGGTAGTAAACACTCAAGCACCAACATCGGTAACACCCAATCACAAGTTGTGATGCTGTTAGCAATGGGAACTTACAAGGTGAAGGTGGAGGGTGTTCACTATCCAATAGATGATTTCCTGTTTTTACAATGAAATAACATGAAAACAAAGATCTGTAGAGGAATTCTACAAACGGTACGTTTATTGTATATGCTGTCAGAATATTTATACAGAAGTACAAAAGCTGCTAATAATTAGTTTCAATAAATAGTGCTCCGAACCACAGGTCGATCGTATCCATTGTAGAACGTGAAGAGAAATTAACGTACCGAAGGAAGAGACTGAAATCACGCATTCCACTTATAAACTTTGTTTCTGGTACTATAATATCAAGGATTAGAGAGCGGTATTTAGCTGAAAGGTGCATTTTTCAAATGGTATTTGATATTTCAAACAGACCAACTGCAATTACCCCCCATAAATCTCAAACACAGTTTCTGGTCTTATTCAGCAGAATCGGAAGAAATTCGTTCGAAGAACTCCAGCAGAGATCGGTTTGCTTTGCTGCACGTGTACAATACTGAGAAACAGTTCACACAAATTTCCATAGAAACGTAAAGTCACGAGATCATACCCGCATCCTCAGCGTGACCAAGGGCTGACTTTGCGGACCCGATTCTTACTCCGGTTAATAACGAAGGATTTGATGTTAGCTGCATCTGGTTCACAGATGCAATACATTTATGCCTGAATGGATTCGCTAGTAATCAAAACTGGCGACTTTTTAGTTCCGAAATGAAAGCACAGCTTACTGCTGTTTGGGCCACGATATGCAGCAGATGTATTACCAGCCCTTTTTTTATGCGACAATCGACTCTTGATGAACGTTACAGTTTGTCAGCATATAGCAAGCACTGGAGGAACGGCCATTTTTCATGCATAATGAGGTTCAAGAACATCATACAGAACAAGATTTTCACTGTCTTGGTGAATACACTGGGAACAGAGTCACTGCATTGGATTATTCAAAATTTACTGACGCAGGCAATTATTAATTGTCATATTCACCCATTATGACTCACTGTGACTGCTTTTTGTGGCACCCGCTGAAAGAAACTGCGTACTGGAACTGTCCAGCCACGGCGGACGACCTTGGATCGACGTGTGTGGCAACTGAATCAATTTCCGTTGAATTTTTGAAGCCAGTGGTCTAGTGGTCAGTGCCGTGCCTCTAGATCCTAGGATCCTGGGTTCGATTCCCGGGAAGGTAGGAGTTTTTTTTTTTTTTTTTTTTTTTTTGTCGGTGACTGAGAATTTCAGTTGGTCTCTCATTTCACCTCATCATCGACGAGAAAGTCGATGAAGTGACGTCAAATATAAAGACTCGCACCAGGCGGCCGAGCTACCCAAGAAGGGGTCTGCAGGCCAATAATGCCATATATGAGCATTTCATTTCACTAGATGTGATGCCAAATTTCATTGTTCGTTTGCGCCACTTGTCTACTGGGAGCGGTGGACGTTTTGCAATGATTATAAACTGATAGCAAAGACTGCTCGCAGAGTTTACCTACGTACAGCGCCACCTGTTAGCTGAAGAGCCACCTCTATACTTGGACGGGTTGTGGCAGCGAGTCGTGGCAATGGTGCAGGCCGTTGGTAGCTCAGGAAAACAATGTCAGAAAGTTAAACCTTTAAACGAGATTGTTGCTACTACACTCACAGCGTTGCGTATTGGTGCCCATGTCCCCACTAGGATGTGGCGAGATTGACTCATGGTGCGCTGAAATGGCCAGGTGTCGACCAAGAGGCCAGCCGTGACTTCAGCACCCACGACTCCTGATGTCCAGAAACAAGGTGATGCTCACAGAAGATGCCAATGACGCTAATGCATGCCAGATTAGTGGATGGAAGCTTGAGGAAGAGGATCTCACCCCTGTGGAAAGGCCTCACTCGCAAGGTCTCCCCCACCAGAGTAGGAGGGTGGCGACTGTTCCGTCCTGGTCAAAATCTGCTGCCTACCAGTGAACGAGTCTGGCTGCTGCTGAAGTGAGGCAGAATGCAGGCGACTTGTAGATAGGCGCAAAGTCCATGGAGGAGGGCTCGTTGCTAGAAGGCGTTCCGTCCGTGGCGAGGCCCAAACTCGTGGTGGTTGGTTGCTGATCCATAGCACTCAGCCACCCAGCGCAGTCCTTTCGTCTTAAGAGGTATTGCCAGACTGCGAATATTTCTGCTAGAATTGACTGTTGTTTATACTGGTTAGAACATCATTTGTTATGGTGCTGCACTCCTCCCAACCACGTACGGAATAAAAAATTCGTGACTCGACTGTGTGCAATGTATTTGATCCATCCTGCAAGACCCCCCCGTCTTTCCGCGTCGACAGGATTGCAGTGCCCGGCCTGGGCCGTCTCGCAATGCATAAACAGCCGTGGTACGACCGTCTTGGCGCCCGCTGACTGTTTACGGCTTCTTCAAATGCTGCGACTGAGCTGACACCACATTTACGCAAAATATAGTGACAGTGCTGCAATACCTTTTGTAACTGCTATCTCGAAACTTTTGAATAAGATTCTTACAGCTTTTACAATTTTGTTGCTTTCTTCTTTCGATGTTTGTTTTCGTATTATTTTCTTGTTCTTCTTCTTCACACTTCGCGTATTAGGCAAATTGCCTGCTACGGTACTCCGTCCCTTGTATGGTCTTCCTACATTTCTTCTTCCACTGCAGTTACCGGGAATCTTTCCAAACCCATACAGTCTACGAATTTCTTCGATTTCCTGCTATTTTAATTTGTTTTTCGTTATATATTTCTAAATATTCCCTTATTTCTTCGTTTCTTTTACGCACTTCCTTTGTACATCTTTTCACTCTTCTTAGAAATCTCATTCCTTAAGCTTGTATTTTACGTTTTTGCTGTCTTGTTGTTACCCATGCTTCTCTTCCGTAAGTAAGGGTTGCTACTGCTGTTGTATAAACCTCCATCTGGGATTATTTGTTGGCTTCACTCTGCAAAATTTTTACAATGATTCCACGTATGGAAGTAAATTTATTATTTAATTTTTTTGTTCATGTCGTGGTTATATTCAGAAGTGACGTCACATCCTAAATATGTAACGTCTTTTACGTGTTCGAAGATTTTGACTATTCAAAAAAATCTTAGGTCTTAATGGTAATCTGCCATGAAATGCCATTATTTTCATTTTATACTAGACTGTAATCTGAGGCTACCTGCTGCAACTTATAAGCTGCCATCTGAAGTTCATCTTCATTGTCTGTAGTCACAGTTAGGTCCTCTGCATAAAGAATTACATTCAAGGAGCTATATTAACGTTCAACATTTCCCATTTGGCTATATAGTCAAATGGGGAATCCGTCTCACCTCACAAATGCTATTAAGAGCGTATACAGAAACACCAGAATTGTTATGGGAATGTACACCGTACTTCTCCAACGGTCTTTCACACACACACATATATATGGTGTCCCATTTATCTTGACCACCCTAAATAACTGTTTGTCCAGATGCAAATTACAAAATGATGCAAGCAAATGTTCTTTAGCCGTCAGGGGAACATCAATCAGCATGTTGCCTTCGTTATAGCTTTTTTTTTTACAAAAATATGAACAGCGGTATGTCTTTTTTGAAATGGCACCCCGTATTTTTTATTCGGTAATTCATTTCCTGTCTTAAAGACCTATTCAAAAATGTATCACAGTGTACCATTCACTGAAACACGTTATTGATTACATAACACAACATTGAGGTGAGACGGATAACCTCGCTCGGCCACGATATTCCGTAACATCTATCTATTCACATTATCGAATACTTCCCCAAAATCCACGAAAACAAGATACGTTTCCCTAATGAGCTCTCGTCTTTTTTCTATACCTCACTGCAGCGTGAAAACGTTGTTTATAGTCGATCACCCTTTTCTAAATCCTGGTTGTTCTTCAGATTCTTCGTGCGCTTTCCGAGTTATGTTTTGCATTATTTCTCTTATGTTTACATGCATTGCACTTTTCATTTGTGGGATTATTAATGTAGTCCTTGAAAGCTTCTTGTTTTCCTTTAGTCATTGTTTTGATGTTATTTAATTTTAAAATCCGCTGCAGTTGGAAGAGCACTTGTACGGACACGGCGGCGCCTTCGTCCACCTGTGGTCCGTTCAGTCTACCCCCGGAGCGGACTGCCGGCCCGGCAGGTGTGTGTCGGGGTGCGTTGGCCGTGACGGCACGTCGCGCCGCCCCAAAGGGGGGACTGTCTTTGCCAGCGGACCCGGATGCGTTTCCGATATCTGTTGGGACGGGAGGAGGGGTCGGTCAATGGCGAGGAGTGGGGAGGGGTGAGAGGATCTGTCCGCCGCAGGGACGCGCAGACATATCGCGGCCGCAGTTCAATATTCCGGATCAACTGCCGCTCGCCCCGGCCGGAGCGGCGCCTATTTTTCGCTTCATAAGTCACCGACCGACCAGGAGCAGCGTGGCCGTTCCCGCCCCCCTAACACCGGCTGATTGAAACTTGTGGGGAAGGTACTGAGAACGTCTCGTTCTGGATCTCAGGGCTAGCGGCGCTAACATCAATACCAAGTGCGCACCATTGAATTCTTGTGGTGGCCCTTCGATATGTCAGCGGTGACGCAGTGTAAAACGTGTGTCCAGGTTGGTCACGAATCTCTAAACGTTGTACTGAGGAGTTACAAGGTTCAAAATGGTTCAAATGGCTCTGAGCACTATGGGACTGAACATCTGAGGTCATCAGTCCCCTAGAGCTTAGAACTACTTAAACCTAACTAACCTCAGAACATCACACACATCCATGCCCGCGGCAGGATTCGAACCTGCGACCGCAGCGGTCCCGCGGTTACAGACTGAAGCGCCTAGAACCGCTCGGCCACTCCGGCGTGCTGGAGTTATAAGGAAATCTGGAATTTTACTCCCGGACTGCAGTCTTGTGTCTGCACGGATTGTGGAAATCGAGAAACCGACTGCTCCAAATGATACACCTACACGGTCCAGTCACATTAATGTTACCCCGGTCTGTGTTCGGCGTGAACGCGCAATAACCATTGACAGACGTCAAGTGACAGCACTAGCAGTGGAGGGAAACAGTGTAGCCATTGTCGTAAGCTGGTAAGGAGCGATTTATCTGACGTCCAAAAGGGCATTATCACTGGATTTGATGCAAGAGGAGGAAGCGTTTCCGAAACGGCTAACTTTTTAGGCAGTTTGCGTCCACTGTGGTGAAGGTGTACAGGGCATGGCAAAATGGCGCTACTCATGAACCGGAGGCTAGGCAACTGTGATGCACCATGGGTAATGTATGACAAACGTAAACGATGGCTGCGGAGATTTACGCGGGCGTATCGACGTGAAACTTTCGAGCACATGACCGCTAAAGTTAACCAAAAGGCTACCAACAGCATCTCCTCAACGAAAGCTTAGATAACGTCACTGCCTGTTAGCCCCGCAGCGGGTTTGTGGTTCATGCATCCGTGCTGACTGCTCCTCACCGTCGACGAAGTTTGGAAATTCTGCGCGAGTAGCCAATTGGGATTCCACTGAGTAACGACAGGTGACCTTCTCAGATGGATCATGTTCTACGCTCCATCGGACATGAAACGTCCGAAAGCACGCTACAACAATTGGCGGAAGGGTCTTGGACATCTAAACAGGACAATGCACTGTATCGCAGAGCTCACAGTTTACATGTACCAGGATGAGTTTAATGTGTTGCGCTGGCCATCAAACTTTCCAGTTATAAACCTAGTCGAGAGTCTGTGAGAACAATTCAATCGGGCTGTTCGCGCCATGGATCCTCAACCGAGAAACCTAGCGCATCTGGTCACAGCAAGGAATCAGCATGGCTCAACATCACTGTCGGTACCTTCTAGAACTTCATCGAGTCTCTTCCTGCACGTCTCGCAGCGGTGCGCACTGCGAAAGATGGTTATTCAGGCTTTTCACAGTTGGTCACATGAATGTGACTGGACAATGTATCGCATCAAGCAGACTTGACTACAGTTATTTAAGGTTCCACAATACTGTGTACAGTTACCCGCTACTCCATTCCTGCCGTAAGTATTCTTTAAATCGTGCTGGGTGGGAGATCTGGCGAACATGTTGGCCAAACCAACAGTCCAACACCATCTGTATCAAAATAGGTCAGGAGAGCGAGGAAAACACGCGGTCTCGAGTCATATCTTTTAAGAATAGCGCCATTGAGATATCTAAAGCTGGTCACAGCTGTCAGCCTTAACGCGACAAAAACATAAAGGCTTCAAATTACTGCCCATGCGAATCAGAGATCACCGTCCTGTGCACCCAGTCCAAAACAGAAAATTGGGGGACCTGCTGTCTCAATCCTTACCAAAAGATTTGACGCACAAACATAGTCACGCTCTTTTATAATAGGACGTTCTAAATTCTTCCATCCTGTCTCTCTTTGTATTTGAACTTTCATACGCACTAAGTCCGTCTCACTCCACTGTCTTGTTTTTCTCCCATTGATTTACGGTATATCCCACTGCCACTGTCTGCTGTCTCATATACACTGTCTCCTTTTGTATTTCTTTCCCACCGCTATTATCTCCACCATACTTCGGCAGCTCAAAAATTCTGCGAGCTTCAACTCATTTTTTCCCTATACCAACATGTTAAAATTGTAGTCCAAAATGGGATCTCCTTCGTACATACATGTTAGGGCTCTCCGGTATGGGTGGGTCCTGATCCCCTACGCCTGTGGTCTCCACACACCTGTGTTTTTCATTTCCACCGTCTCCTCTCTCTTTTACTCCCACTGCTTCTATCTCTGTCCATCTCTCTTTCCCTTTTACCGGCACTGTCTCTCACTGAGAATCCTCTCTCCCTTTAGCTCCCAGTGACATTGTCTCTTCATCCATAATGAATGACACTTTCTTCCTTCCACCATCACTGTTTTCTGTCTCTTTTCGCACTCCCTCCCCCTATTGGCCCTGTGTTCCACCGTCAATGTCTTCCTGCTACTCTCTCTCACCACAAAAAAGATCGAATATGTTCGGATGCCAAAATTTTTGGTGAGGAAGGCGGAATGACGATTGAATCAGCTGGTTCCCCGTTTTTCTGTCAAGTCTTTTAAAGAGGAACAGCTGCGATAGGAGCAATTTTCGTCTGGTTCCCTTCTTTTCCCTAGTACAGCTTGGTGCGCTGCTTATGTAAAACGCACTCTGCAGCTAAATAAAGTTTTGACCATTTATTTATATCTTTCGACATATTTACACACTTTGACACACATAAACAACAAATAAGTAGGAGTAATATAAGGCTATCACAAAACCGTCTGCTTTACATTTTTTTGTGGATACCTTTCTCATCAGTCGGTAATCATCGAAAACGCTCTGCTTTAGATTTGTATCTTAAAAGAGTAAAATATTATGACAAATATTTTGACGAATTTGCATTCTTCTCAGTTATACATAATTTATGGCAGTCATTTTTAATTCTTTTCACACTCTCTTTTTTTTCATTGCAGTACCACTTTGGTCATATTTGTATAGGCATGAAGTGTCTTTTATGTGTTATTGGTGAAAAAATTCTCACCAAACAAGAGTTCTGTGACCTCAGAACCATTGCATTGATCCTGGAAAACTTGCCACGTGTTCATTGCGTCAGTTAAAACTACATTTACGCCACACAGGCGATATTACGTGCAAATTTTAATACACTCCTGGAAATGGAAAAAAGAACACATTGACACCGGTGTGTCAGACCCACCATACTTGCTCCGGACACTGCGAGAGGGCTGTACAAGCAATGATCACACGCACGGCACAGCGGATACACCAGGAACCGCGGTGTTGGCCGTCGAATGGCGCTAGCTGCGCAGCATTTGTGCACCGCCGCCGTCAGTGTCAGCCAGTTTGCCGTGGCATACGGAGCTCCATCGCAGTCTTTAACACTGGTAGCATGCCGCGACAGCGTGGACGTGAACCGTATGTGCAGTTGACGGACTTTGAGCGAGGGAGTATAGTGGGCATGTGGGAGGCCGGTTGGACGTACCGCCGGATTGCTCAACACGTGGGGCGTGAGGTCTCCACAGTACATCGATGTTGTCGCCAGTGGTCGGCGGAAGGTGCACGTGCCCGTCGACCTGGGACCGGACCCCAGCGACGCACGGATGCACGCCAAGGCCGTAGGATCCTACGCAGTGCCGTAGGGGGCCGCACCGCCACTTCCCAGCAAATTAGGGACACTGTTGCTCCTGGGGAATCGGCGAGGACCATTCGCAACCGTCTCCATGAAGCTGGGCTACGGTCCCGCACACCGTTAGGCCGTCTTCCGCTCACGCCCCAACATCGTGCAGCCCGCCTCCAGTGGTGTCGCGACAGGCGTGAATGGAGGGACGAATGGAGACGTGTCGTCTTCAGCAATGAGAGTCGCTTCTGCCTTGGTGCCAATGATGGTCGTATGCGTGTTTGGCGCCGTGCAGGTGAGCGCCACAATCAGGACTGCATACGACCGAGGCACACAGGGCCAACACCCGGCATCATGGTGTGGGGAGCGATCTCCTACACTGGCCGTACACCACTGGTGATCGTCGAGGGGACACTGAATAGTGCACGGTAATCCAAACCGTCATCGAACCCATCGTTCTACCATTCCTAGACCGGCAAGTGAACTTGCTGTTCCAACAGGACAATGCACGTCCGCATGTATCCCGTGCCACCCAACGTGCTCTAGAAGGTATAAGTCAACTACCCTGGCCAGCAAGATCTCCGGATCTGTCCCCCATTGAGCATGTTTGGGACTGGATGAAGCGTCGTCTCACGCGGTCTGCACGTCCAGCACGAACGCTGGTCCAACTGAGGTGCCAGGTGGAAATGGCATGGCAAGCCGTTCCACAGGACTACATCCAGCATCTCTACGATCGTCTCCATGGGAGAATAGCAGCCTGCATTGCTGCGAAAGGTGGATATACACTGTACTAGTGCCGACATTGTGCATGCTCTGTTGCCTGTGTCTATGTGCCTGAGGTTCTGTCAGTGTGATCATGTGATGTATCTGACCCCAGGAATGTGTCAATAAAGTTTCCCCTTCCTGGGACAATGAATTCACGGTGTTCTTATTTCAATTTCCAGGAGTGTATCTTATGTACGATTAATCTGAAACTCTTGATCTCGGTAACGGATAATCATATCAAAAAGATTTGAAGGGCCCCGAGAACATCCTCTTATACATGGCAAGGATTTCGACGACCTGCCATGAATAGAAATTGTAGAAGTGGCCATCCCCTCAACTGGTACTTTTCTTAGCGAAAAATCATGGTTTTTCGGGGTTTTCTCTACAAATGCCTTCGCCAAAATGGTTATTATAAAAGGCGCCTAAGGTCCGCTCCAGCCACGCCAAACGCAAATAACCAATCGATTTGCCCAATTTGCCTGGGCTGAAGGAAGTGTGTAATGTTAAAATTTTGAACCTACACTATGGGATAGTTACAGTTTGTCCGTTGTTCCAATAAATATGCAAATGGTCACTACGCCAAATACTATCTAAAACACTTGACCCCTTTCCTATCCCTGTGATTAGTAGAACGCGAGATATGATGTCCTGAAAAGTCGCATTTGCGTGAGAGGCTTTTGGGGACATATTGGTACCGCGCACGGTTGTGCACGGACAAACTTCATGCCTATTTGACGATAGTTGCATGCCGCTTTATTGACCGGCAAAATAGGCTGTACTCCAGTCCTTGCCTGTTATTGTAGTTAGTAGAACTATTTACATATTCAAAAGAAAATATTCATGTTGCAATTCTTGATCACTCATACTTTTACGCCTACAGAATTACCTGAAATTTTTTAAGACGTAGAACAATATCGGTCCTCGCTCGCTTGGAATGCGTCGTTGGAAGTACTAGGAGGTTGAAGACAAACAATAATATTTATTTATTTATTGTTCATTGATTAAATGAAAAAGCGAGGTGTTTGAGATTTCGGACCATATTAGAAGTGGAAACAGGCTTTAAATTACAATAAACACTTGGTAGCATGATACTCCGAGCTTCTGTCATTTTGTTTGTAACGGATAAATGACACTTTGTAACGAACGAATAGTTCCGTAACTGCGCATAGCCTTTCGCAAGGAAGGGTGGTCGTGGAGGTGGGGTGGGAGGGGGAGGGGGGGAGGAGGCAACGTGGTCTACTGACAGCGAAGAATTTTCACTGATGTCCAGCAATCATTATTTGCCACTCCGTTAAACTACAGACTTAACGCTGCCGAATATGGCGTAAAAAACTGTCTTGTAAATGGCATCGAAGTTGAATTAGGCTTCTCTAACGGTCTATTCCCCGTATCTCCACTTCGAGTAGCATCTTTTGTTGGTTATTTTTATTGGTGTCTAAAACAATTTTCTCTGTCGTTCTGACTTTCTATTCTATTTCACTTTCAATCGAACGTTATGCGAATACGAATAAACATTTTCGTTTATATATTCTAGTTTTATTTCACAACTATTTGGACACCTTTGGTGGTAGCTTTTGTTACTACAGTTCGGTTGTGAACTGGAACAGCTTCGCATAAGAAACGACTTATTTTGAATTTCTTCTATGCTCTTTAATTTAAACTCCGAAAGTTCGTTCGTGTTTGTGTATGTATCAGGCACAGCCCTGCGTTTTCATAACTGTCTAGAGTATATTACCGACGCCTTTAGAATGAATAGGAACTGTGAATGCTGTGTTCAGATGCGAGCTGAGATGGTGACTCTTCGCTCACATCTCGAAGCGGTGCTGGCTTAGGTTACGCAGCTTGAGGTGGTTACCAATGCACATCATTGTGGGGAGCCGGCCTTGGGGATCCAAGGGTCATCCAGCACGTCCCACGCGTCATCCCAACGGTCCACTACCGTGGCCTCCATGGGTACTGTGCGTACTGAGGTTGACCCTCACCCGTGTTCGAGTGGGAGGCCCTTCCTAAGTGCGGCAGGCAACAAAAACTTTTCGGGGGGAACCCTCGGAGGGCCTACCCGCTTCGTCTAACGGTTTTAGGTGCTGTCTGTGTTTGATAGGCATCCTGAGCCAGATGCAGTCACTTGCCCTGCTTCAGGAGAAACCCCTCGGCCTGCCAGATTTTCGCAGACGGTTGGATTAGCGGTGGTTGGGAGCTCCAACTTTTTCCGCGTAGTGCTCCTTAGGGATGTGAGGCGTGGGAGGAGGGGAGGGAATCCAATGTGCACTATTTGTACATACTCAGACGAGTCTTTTCGGGTTTGGAATAGTTGCTTCCAGATTCCATGAAGGGCACAGGCTGTACGGTACTAACGATGTGTATCATTTTTGATTGGCAAATGCTCTCTTTAGTTTAGGGCAGCTAGACTGAAGTGCGAGGACCGCCAATCTCGCTTGACAGTTGAAGGCGGGGCTCACAATCTGTAGCATCGTCAACAAGACCGACTGGGAATTTTTAATATAGATTCGAATAGAGTATCGGAATCAGAGGCTCCGAAGGTTCTGCCCATATAGGCCCCAGATGCCTCGACTTGATTCATAGTGTCGTGCGTTTTCGGGTTTCGCTTAATAGGTCAGGAGTCCACTGCACTCGGGAAGTGTCTATTGGTTAGCGGGATCTGTGTGGAGGGGATAGGCAGTATTTTAGGTTAGAGGGTCTTGGGAAACAACGGAAAGGGTGAAGGGCAAACACAGGACGAAGGTAATTCTGGTAACAATCGGTATCGAAGTTATAAACTGCCGTAGCTCTTTTGGGAAACAACCAGAGCTCCAAGCACTAATAGAAAGCACTGAAGTTCGAATCGTTATAGGAACGGAAATCTGGTTAAAGACGGAGATAAATTCAGCCGCATTTTTTACAAAGAATGTAATCCTGTTCCCGAAAGGACAGATTAAATTAATACAGTTGGTAATGGAGTGTTTATTGGTGTCAGCTGTAGTTTATATTGTGATGAAAGTGAAATAGATAGTTTTTCTGTGAGGTAGCATGGCCAGAGGTTACACTTGACAACCGGAATAAATTAATAACTGGGCCCCCCGATTCAGTGACACAATTGCTGAACAGTTGTAAGAAAACTTGAGTCTCATTTCCAATAAGTGTTCCACCGATACAGGTGTTGTTGTTGTCGATAACTTTAATCTTCGCTCGATATGTTGGTAAAACTACATGTTTAAAATAGGTGGTAGGCATAAAAAGTCATCCGAAATCGTACTGAATGGTTTCTCAGAAAATTATTTTGAACAATAGAGGAGCCCACTTCCCTCGATATGTTGGCAAACATATTTGTTCAAAACCGGTGGTAGGCAGAAAACATCTTCCGAGATTGTCCTAAACGCTTTCTCTGAAAATTATTTCGAGCAGTTAGTCCACGAACCCACGCGAATTGTAAATGGTTGCGAAAACACACTTGACCTCTTAGCCCAAACAATCCAGAGCTAATAGTGAGCATCATGACTGATACAGGGATTAGTGATCACAAGGTCGTTGTAGCTAGGCTCAATACCGTTTCTTCCAAATCCACCAGAAACAAACGCAAAATAATTTTATTTAAAAAAGCGGATAAAGTGTCACTAGAAGCCTTCCTAAGAGACAATCTCCATTCCTTCCGAAATGACTATGCAAATGTAGACGAGATGTGGCTCAAATTCAAAGATATGGTAGCAACAGCAATTGAGAGATTGATACCTCATAAATTGGTAAGAGATGGAACTGATCCCCAATGGTACACAAAACAGGTCCGAACGCTGTTGCAGAGGCAACGGAAAAAGCATGCGAAGTTCAGAAGAACGAGAAATCCCGAAGATTGGCTAAAATTTATCGACGCGCGAAATTTGGCACGGACATCAATGCGAGATGCCTTTAATAGGTTCCACAACGAAACATTGTATCGAAATTTGGTAGAAAATCCGAAGAAATTCTGGTCGTATGTAAAGTACACAAGCGGCAAGACGCAGTCAATACCTTCGCTGCGCAGTGCCGATGGTACTGTTACCGACGACTGTGCCGCTAAAGCTGAGTTATTGAACGCAGTTTTCCGAAATTCCTTCACCAGAGAAAACGAATAGAATATTCCAGAATTTGAAACACGAACAGCTGCTAGCATGAGTTTCTTAGAAGTAGATACCTTAGGGGTTGCGAAGCAACTCAAATCGCTTGATACGGGCAAGTCTTCAGGCCCAGATTGTATACCGATTAGGTTCCTTTCAGATTACGCAGATACAATAGCTCCCTACTTAGCAATCATATACAACCGCTCGCTCACCGATAGATCTGTACCTGCAGATTGGAAAATTGCGCAGGTCGCACCAGTGTTTAAGAAGGGTAGTAGGAGTAATCCATCGAACTATAGACCCATATAATTGCAGAAGGGTTTTGGAGCATATACTGTATTCAAACATTATGAATCACCTCGAAGGGAACGATCTATTGATACGTAATCAGCATGGTTTCAGAAAACATCGTTCTTGTGCAACGCAGCTAGCTCTTTATTCGCAGGAAGTAATGGCCGCTATCGACAGGGGATCTCAAGTTGATTCCGTATTTCTAGATTTTCGGAAAGCTTTCGACACCGTTCCTCACAAGCGACTTCTAATCAAGCTGCGGGCATATGGGGTATCGTCTCAGTTGTGCGACTGGATTCGTGATTTCTTGTCAGGAAGGTCGCAGTTCGTAGTAATAGACGGCCAATCATCGAGTAAAACGAAAGTGATATCAGGTGTTCCCCAGGGAAGCGTCCTTGGACCTCTGCCGTTCCTGATCTATATAAATGACCTGGGTGACAATCTGAGCAGTTCTCTTAGGTTGTTCGCAGATGATGCTGTAATTTACCGTCTAGTAAGGTCATCCGAAGACCAGTATCAGTTGCAAAGCGATTTATAAAAGATTGCTGTATGGTGTGGCAGGTGGCAGTTGACGCTAAATAACGAAAAGTGTGAGGTGATCCACATGAGTTCCAAAAGAAATCCGTTGGAATTCGATTACTCGATAAATAGTATAATTCTCAAGGCTGTCAATTCAACTAAGTACCTGGGTGTAAAAATTACGAACAACTTCAGTTGGAAAGACCACATAGACAATATTGTGGGGAAGGCGAGCCAAAGGTTGCGTTTCATTGGCAGGACACTTAGAAGATGCAACAAGTCCACTAAAGAGACAGCTTACACTACACTTGTTCGTCCTCTGTTAGAATATTGCTGCGCGGTGTGGGATCCTTACCAGGTGGGATTGACGGAGGACATCGAAAGGGTGCAATAAAGGGCAGCTCGTTTTGTATTATCACGTAATAGGGGAGAGAGTGTGGCAGATATGATACGCGAGTTGGGATGGAAGCCATTAAAGCAAAGACTTTTTTCGTCGCGGCGAGATCTATTTACGAAATTTCAGTCACCAAGTTTCTCTTCCGAATGCGAAAATATTTTGTTGAGCCCAACCTACATAGGTAGGAATGATCATCAAAATAAAATAAGAGAAATCAGAGCTCGAACAGAAAGGTTTAGGTGTTCGTTTTTCCCGCGCGCTGTTCGGGAATGGAATGGTAGAGAGATAGTACGATTGTGGTTCGATTAACCCTCTGCCAAGCACTTAAATGTGAATTGCAGAGTAATCATGTAGCTGTAGATGTAGAAGTGTAAAAAGCTTCGAAAACGTACTTGACCTTTTAGCAACAAATAATCATGAGAAAATAAGGAGCACCATCTCGGATAGATGGGTTAGTTACCACAATTCACTTGATGTCTTCCTAAGGGAGTCTTCACTCCTTCCAAATTATGTAACCGTAGACGGGTGTGGTTCGAATTCAAGGAAATTATATCGACGGCAATTGAGGAATAAATACCAAACAAATTAATACGAGAGAGTACTGATCCCACGTGTTACACAAACAGGTCAAAACACTTTTACAGAAGCAATGAAAACAGTATGCCAAATTTTGGAGACGTAAAATTCCTAAGATTGGAGGATTTTTACAGAAGCTCAAAAATTAACGCGATCTTCAACGTAAAATGCTATTAATAGATTTCATAACGAAGCTCTGTCTCGAAATGTGGCAGAAAACACAAACAGAGTCTGGTCATATATAAAGTACACCAGTGGCAAGACGAAATCAACATTTTCACTGCACGATAGTAATAGTAATGTTACTGAAAACGGGGAATTATTTCACGAAAAGACGAAGTAAGTATTCAAGAATTTCAATCAAGAAAAACTGCAAACAGGAGTAAGTAAAACGTAGGTAACCTTGGTGTTCAAAGCAGCTTGAATCACTTAATAAAGGCAAGGCCTCCTGTCCAGAGTCTACCAGTCAGGTTCCTTTCAGAGTACGCTTATACAACAGCTCCAGCTCCATACTTAGCAGACATATATAGCCGCTGGGCGGGATAGCCGAGCGGTCTGTTGGCCTCGTCATGGTTCACGCGGCTCCCCTCGTCGGAGGTTCGAGTCCTCCCTCGGGCATGGGTGTGTACGTTGTCCTTATCGTAAGTTGGTTTAAGTTAGATGAAGTAGTGTGCAAGCTTAGGGTACGATGACCTCAGCAGTTTGGTTCTATAAGACCTTACCACAAATTTCCATATACAGCAGCTCGCTCGTGAAAGGATCCGTAAGAAAAGATTGGAAAGTTGCATAGGCCACACCATTTTCAAGAAAGGAAGTAGGAGTAACCTTATGAATTACAGAAGTACATTACTAACGACAATTTGCAGTAGGATTTCCAACGTTATGATTTACCTCGATGAAAACGATTTATTGACAAATACGCAACACGAATTCAGAAAATAATTTTTTTTTTGTGAAACATAACTAGTCTTTATTCTCACAAAATAATGGGAGATACCGACAGAGAATGTCAAATTGGTCCCATATTTGTAGATTTGCAGATGACTTTTAACACCTGTCCGCACAAGCGAGTATCGTCTCAGTTGTGCGACCGTATTCATGATTCTCTGTCAGAAAGGTCACAATTCGTAATAACGGACGGGAAGTAATCGAATAAAACAGAATATCTGGCGTTCCTCAAGGATGCGTTAATAGGGTCTCTGTGTTACTGATCCACATTGAAGAATTAGGACACAATCTGAGCAGTCCTCTTAGATTGTTTGCAGACAATTCTGCCATTTACTAAGTCCTCAGGCGATCAAAACTAATGGTTTAGACAAGATATTTGAATGGTGCAAAACTTGGCAATTGACTCTAAATAGTGAAAAATGTGAAGTAATCCACATGAGTACCGAAAGGAATCCGCTAAATTTCGGTTACATGATAAATCACACAAATCTGAATGGTGTAAAGTCAACTAAATTCTTAGGGGTTACAATTATGAATAAAATAAATTGGAACTATCACATAGATCATGTTGTGGAGAAAGCAACCAAAGACTGCGATTTATTGGCGGAACACTGAAAAAATGTGAGACGACTCCTAAAGAGACTGCTTACACTACCCGTGATCGCCCTCTTCTGGAGTATTGCTGTGCGGTGTGGGTCCCGCATCAGATAAATTTGACGGAGGACATCGGAGAAGTTCGAAGAAAGACGGCTCGTTTTGTATTACCACGAAATAAAGAAGAGAGTGCCACGTATATAATACGCGAGTTGCGGTAGCGATATTAAAACAAAGACTTTTTAGTTGTGGAAGGATCTTCTCATAAAATTTCAGACACCAAATTTCTCGATGAAACCTCTGCTAGGCAGTTAATTGTCAGTTGAAAAGTAATCATGCAGATGTAAATAACAGGTGCATATCGTTGGATCGAAACAGAGACATTCGTATCTATATTAATAATGTAAAAAGATGTACTTTGTGTATACTGTTACAGGTTATTGTTTAGGTATCAAAGTAATCTATCTTAAAAATGCTAAATGGATATCAGCCGTTTAAAACACAATAAGTTTCTTACACTCCTTATCAAATTTTGGTCTTGAGGCACATATTTTCCAACCTACTGAATCAATTGTAACAAGACTGGCAACTGCCCTGTTGGCAAAATTTATGCGCACCATCTAATAGATATTTTGAGCTAGAGGAATACTCAAAAGAATTTGCAAAACAAGAACTCTCAAATTTCCATAACGTTAAGAACCTGTTTCAACATCTATGTGCTGACAACAAATAACGAAGCTATTGTGATTTCAAATTTGAGATTTTTCTTTTACTCTTTGGCTATTTTACGCTGTAAATTTGTGGCAGTCGTGACGAATATAATCATTGACAAGATAAAATGCAAGGTCACATTTCAGTACCGCGCTCTGCAATGAATATGAATACAACTTGTAATTACGTCAGCATCGACATACATATTCTGTTCATAAGCCTCCGTAACAGCCCTGATTTCTCTCATCTTGTCCTCCTGGTCCTTAGGCGACGTGTACGTTGGCGGTAGTAGATTCGTTCTGCAGTCAGCTTGAAATGCCGGTTCTTTAAACTTATATAGATAGAATGACGTCGTCAAATTTTTAGCTGAACTAGTGTCCTATATGCATTATATTTACAGGCCATACATGTTCTTTCACTGTATATGGTAATTACCATTACAATCTATATTATATTATATATCTCCCTATTATATTACAATTTAGATCCGAAATGGGATATATACACATTCGGAAATGAGTCGTTTACGTCACTCGCTAATAACATGAGCAAAACTACCAGCACATGGGTTATAGCTTCAACTTATATTGCATTATTAATTTGCGTAGAGCAAAGATTACAGTTTCTAGATTAACATGGATGTACAGTCAATAAAATTACCCGTAAACTTGATGAATATGCGTCAGGGTTTAAACAAGCAAACGCAGTGGTTAAAACTGGGCTCTATGGGTTTTATTAGGTTTCTGGGATATGTTTGTACTGATGAGTGAGTATTTCACTTTCAATTTTTATTATTAATTTACTCAAGACAGTAACTCACACTTACAACTACTTTATTATTGCCAGACAGTAACACATACTTACAACTACTTTATATTAAGGGTATCTACTCCACCTACAGCCTGGTTTGGTTGAAATTAATAAATAATTCAGGAGACAAAAGAACTGTGAAATTGGTGAAGATATATAAATTTCTGCATTCATACTAACTTTTATTTACAGTCATCACGATTTTATATAACGCTTCTCTTCTGGAACTGTAAATGTTACTTAACTATGTTTCCTGTATTGCAAAAGAAGTTAACTCAGAATGTTAATAAAATAAATTATTGTGACAGAAAATATTTGCCTTCAATAGACATTATGGCTCTTTTTGATTTGTGTAAGACTAACTATATGACATTTTGTCTGTTACTTAAACTTCCATAATTAAATATGGTTGGTGGTCTTTTTATTTAAATGAACTACATGGTTTTATTTTGGGTCGGGCTAAATTACAACAACCCAGATATGCATGCACTTAGTCGGTAGTGGAAAGTAAATTCAGGTTGCTGGTGAAATATAAAGTCAGGATACCTCTGCAGAACACAGTTGTTAGGTTTATTATTTAATGTCTGATGATACTAACACTCAACTTCAGTGTAACAAGTGCAGCACTGTACGAGGGGATATATTCCAGGCATTTGCGATCCAACGGTGCCCTGTAGCTATTACAATCCTCCCGACAGTTACAGTGCTGCTTTATTCAAGAAATTAGGGACGCCTATGCTTCTGTTTTTGACGAGAGTCTTTCAGAAGTTGACGCTAAAAAGTGCGAGAAATCCCGAGCGTACTTTCGAAAAAGATAAGAGATAAATATAATGAGCTGAAGTTTAGCTTGCTTCCTCGGAACAAAGTTTGATTGGTTGGCTGAGGACGAACATTATTTCATTTCTTTGGAGCGGCGGAGACGTCAGGAAGGCGGAAGCCCCTAAAGAAAGCTCGGTATCGAGCATAACAGTCGCTACACTGAAACGAAGTTACTGGAATGTCAAAAGAATTCCTGGTCGGTTTCTTCTTTCACGCAAAGGGTTAAGCAAGCTGGGGGTGGTAGGCAGTGGGGGTGAGGAGGAAGTGAGGGGCCAGAGGAGGGATATCGTTAGCAGGGAGAGATGAGAAGGGTTTGGGCCGGAAGGTAGAGGGCTGCAGTGCCCCAGAAAACGTTCGGGGTAAGTGCGCAGACGGGGGAGTGGGGGGGGGGGCGACTCAGTTTCCCAACGCCGTCTGCTTTTTCTGCGTCCTCAATTGCCTGATAGGAAGGCAGTACTACTGAATTACCAAGAAGCTGCACGGAGCAATAGCTTTGACACTGTGCAAAGAATTCCGACAACTGCCTCAGAAATTTATCAGGGTACTTTTATCGGAAACGGTTAGAACCGAAGCCTTCTAAGACCTCTGCACCCCATTTGCAGAACAGGGAAGCCTGTAAGGAGATACATGAATTATCTGATTAAAAGTATATGGAGATGTATTAGTGGACATTAATATAGAACGTGTCGAGCCTTCGCTTTTATATCATCTTTGCTGGGTGCACTTTCAATGAGGGGTCAGAATATGTGGCGGAACGGCAGCCTATTCTTCCTGAAGAGCCGAAACCAGAGTAGGTAGCGAGTTTGGACGCAGGAGTCTGAAACGAAGTCGAAGTCGTAACTCATCCCAAAGATAACCAAAATATCCACGGGTGTGCTGCCGGTCTACAGTGTCCAACGGGCACAATATTTCGGCGATCATACATGTCGCCATCATCAGGTGAACTGACGGACTGAGCTCCTGTGAACGTGCCGGAACGGAGATCCGTACGCTATGACTGCTCAGGGGGAACTGGGTTCGGTCGCGGCGGCGGCCGATTTAAATACCCTCCGCCCGCGGCGAGCTCACTCCGCCGTCCACGCCCCGCGCCAAGGTCGCGCGGTGGAACAGATTGCGACGGCGTCTGAGATGACGTCGGTGTGATGGGTCTGTCCGCCGTGGTCGTCACAACTATACGTTTGCTCGATTTACTCTTGATTAACCCAATCGTTGGTTCCCAAGCCTTGCTAAGATTATAGCCACAGTCATGGTTTATGAGGTCGTCATTGGTGCGAATTTCGATGGCCTCTCTAACAATGCTGTCCCAGTATCTCGACGTCCGTACCAGAATCCTCGTCCGTTCATACGTGATTTTCCGACAAACAATGTTCAGCGACCGCCGACTTGCTCGGATACATCAGTTGAGTGTGCCTCTGGTGTTCACGGCATCGATCCTCGACGGTACGCATCGTCTGACTAATGTATGACTTGCCACACTGACACGGAATCTAGTACACGACGGCCTTCCTCTAACCGAGGTCATCTTTGGCGCTCCCCACCAGTGCACGAGTTTTATTCGGAGGACAAAACACAGTTCCTACATCCCAAAGATGTTTCATTGGGTTCAAGTCGAGAAACTGGGCAAGCTAGTCCATCTCATGAATTATATCGTGCACAAACCATAGCCTCACAGATGCTACTTTTTGATAGGATGCATTGTTTTTCGGACACAAACACTCGACGTCTCCGAAATGTTTCTCTGCTGTAGTTATTACACAACGCTGTAAAATGTGTTCATATCCCTCCGCAATTAGCGTTTTCTTGAGTGCAGTGAGGGGACCACACGCTAACCACAGAAAACACACCTGTACCGTAACACCAACTTCTCCATACTTCACTGTTGGCGCTCTACATAGTGGTAACTAGTTTTCTTCAACCATTTGCTTATGGAATATCGTCTCAGTTATGTGACTGAATCTGTGATTTCCTGTCAGAGAGGTTACAATTCGTTGTAATTGACGGAAAGTCATCGAGTAAAACAGAGGTGATTTCTGGCGTTCCCTAAGGTAGTGTTATAGGTCCTTTGCTGTTCCTTATCTATATAAACGATTTGGTAGACAATCTGAGCAGCCGTCTTCGGTTGTTTGCAGATGACGCTGTCGTTTATCGACTAATGAAGTCATCAGAAGATCAAAATAAACTGCAAAACGATTTAGGAGAAATGTTGGAATGGTGCGAAAAGTGGCAGTTGACCTTAAATAACGAAAAGTGTAAGGTCATCCACATGAGTGCTAAAAGGAACGCGTTAAACTTCGGTTATACGATAATTCAGTCCAATCTAAAAGCAGTAGATTCAACTAAATACCTAGGCATTACAATTACGAACAATTTAAATTGGAAGGAACACATAGAAAATGTGGCGAAGGCTAACCAAAGACTGCGTTTTATTGGCAGGACACTTAGAAAATGTAACCGACCCACTAAGGAGACTGCCTACACTACGCTTGTCCGTCCTTTTTTAGAATACTGTTGCGCGGTGTGGGATCCTTACCAGATAGCACTGACTGAGTACATCGAAAAAGTTCAAAGTAAGGCAACAAGTTTTGTATTATCGTGAAATATGAGAGAGAGTCTCACAAAAATGACACAGGATTTGTGATGGACATCATTAAAAGAAAGGCGTTTTTCGTTGCGACGGAATCTTTTCACGAAATTCCAATCACCAACTTTCTCATCCGAATGCGAAAATATTTTGTTGACACCGACTTACATAGGGAGGAACGATCACCAAGGTAAAATAAGGGAAATCAGAGCTTGTACGGAAAGATACAGGTGTTCATTCTTCCCGCGCGCTATACGACATTGTAATAATAGAGAATTGTGAAGGTGGTACGATGAACACTCTGCCAGGCACTTAAATGTGGTTTGCAGAGTATCCATGTAGATGTAGAACCCAATCCCGTGCCGGCCGGTGTGACCGTGCGGTTCTAGGCGGTTCAGTCTGGAGCCGAGCGACCGCTACGGTCGCAGGTTCGAATCCTGCCTCGGGCATGGATGCGTGTGATGTCCTTAGATTAGTTAGGTTTAATTAGTTTTAAGTTCTAGGTGACTGATGACCTCAGAGGTTAAGTCGCATAGTGCTCAGAGCCACCCAATCCCGTCCATCAGATTGCGGCTGGGTACAGTCTGATTCATTACTCCAAATCACTCGTATCGTGTCACCCACTGTTCACTGGCATCGTTCTTTACCCTATCTCAAGCCTCGCTTAAAAATGTCTACAAAAATATGTGGCACATGAGGAGCAGCTCGACCACTGTACACCATTCTTTCTAACTCAACACGCACGGCCATTGTGCTAAAAGGTTAGCTGGAAGCACTTTGAAACTCACGAGTAATTCCTTCCTCTGCTTTGATGCGATTTTTTACAACTATTGCCTGCAATGCCCGACGGTCCCTGACCATTTGTACGTGCGGCCTGCCTGCTCTTCGTTTAGCTGGGGTTGTTCCTTCGCACTTTCACTTCACAGTCATATCAAAAACAGTCAACTGGGGCAACCGTAGAAGAGTGTAAGTGTTCCTGACGTATTTATACTCAGGTGAAATCCGAAGACAAGTGCACGATAGAAATCACCGACCCACTCTGGTACTACTGATCCTCTACTGACAACACAGTACTTCTTACCTCCTTTTACTCTGGCAGGTCCACTCCTCGTGGCACCTGGGTCAATTCAAAATTACACAGTGGAGGAGTCCGAACACTTTTAATCAGATAGTGTATAGTATGGTAGGGCACCACACTCCAAAATATGTGGGAGTAAAGCTTGACAAAAATGGTTTAAATGGCTCTGAGCACTATGAGACTTAACATCTGAGGACATCGGTCCCCTAGAACTACTTAAACCTACCTAACCTAAGGACATCACACACATACATGCCCGAGGCAGGATTCGAACCTGCGACCGTAGCGGTCGCGCGGTTCCAAACTGAAGTGCCTAGAATCGCACGGCCACACCGGCCGGCTTAACGCTTGATACAATTCGTGCATTCAGACTCATTGTGAAAACAACAAAGTGAAAATCTCAACACGAAAAAAACTAATTCGCAGACTTGACGCGTCGAAAAGATTACACTACGCAACGATCCGTGCATCTGTAATGGCACCGTATTTTTCTGATGTAGAATACCCCTCTCCCGTCTGGTGTAGATCATCGTATGCAGAAGAGATAGACACAGCGCTCAGTGGGCTGATTACAGGTTGCTTCAAGCCTACCCCGTCACATAAACGCTATTACCTAGCTGGAATAGCATCACCTTCTTAATGCATCGACGTGACTGTTGGTAAGGGAGACTTACAAAGGCGCACCCCTCCTCTTCATCGACTGAGGTCCAGAAAAAAAAAAATCCTTCAGCAGTCTAAGGAACCCACCGCGCTTCCAGAAAAGGCGAGGCTGGAACTATAGAAGAAGAGAACACCTCAAAGTTTGCAGATGAATGACAGCAGATGAACAGCTAAACCCTCGACAAAATGGAAGCCGGCTCGTATGGAAGCCGCTTAAGAGATTACGAATGGGAAAATTCAAGAACGATATGAGGAAGCGGTGCCTTAATATTGATGGCAGATGCTGTGAATACGGACAGGAGCGGATGGTGAGCCACATGCTTCGATGCTTTTGTGTCCAACATCCAACGTAGAGAAAGATATAATTAAAGCACCCAGAGCGCCTTAGTGGTTGTGAAGTTATAGACACATGTGATATAAAGATATATTTTCTAAGCCTAATTATTCTGTTTCCTGGTTTGATTGTCACTCTCTGTATCTGTACATTTATGATCTGAGAAACATAAACATAAAATAAAAACTGTACGTAGTGACCTAAAGTGAAATGAGCACGTAAAACAAATTATAGGAAACTGCCTGGCAGATTAAAAGTAGAGCACTTGTCCGCGAAAGGCAAAGGTCCTGAGTTCGAGTGTCGGTCCGGCAGGCAGTTTTAATCTGCCAGGAAGTTTCATATCAGCGCACTCTCCGCTGCAGAGTGAAAATTTCATTCTGGAAACATCCCACAGGCTGTGGCTAAGCCATGTCTCCGCAATATCCTTTCTTCCAGGATTGCTAGTACTGCAAGGTTCGCAGAAGAGCTTCTGTGGAGTCTGGAAAGCAGGAGACGAGGTACTGGCAGAAGTGAAGCTGTGAGGACGGGTCTTGAGTCGTGCTTGGGTAGCTCAGATGGTAAAGCGCCTGCTCGCGAAAGGCAAAGACCCCGAGTTCGCGTCTCGGTCCGGCACGCAGATTTAATCTGCCAGAAAGTTTCATATTAGCGCACACTCCGCTGCAGAGTGAAAATTTCAGTCTGGGAACTATAGTAAAAGTGGATGCCAAGTTGAGATTCATTAACAATATCTCAAGGAAAGGTAGTTCATTCACGAAAGCAGTGGCTTACAAAACACTTGTAAGACCGATTCCTACCAGGTAGGGTTAGTAGAGTAGATAGAGATCCTAATAAGAGCAACTCGTTTTGAAATTATTTCATTTGCTTGATGCGAGAGTGTCACGGAGATGCCCAACAAACTCCAGTGGTCGACGTTACGAAACAGGCGTAGCGGAGCACGGAGAGATTTGCTGCTGAAATTCCGAGAGCGTACGTTGCTCTACATACATCTCGTGAAATGGTCATGATCATAGAACCAAATAAATTAGGGCTCACACGGTTGAAATAAATGATCAAGCAATGGAAAATTTACATCAGTGTGGCCAAACAGGGTTCGTCCAATGTAAGAAAACAGTAGCTACCTTTCATTCTTTACCATATCTGTTTACTGCGTTGAGAAATCGTTACCAGGGAATGTTGCGACAGGAGAAAGGAGTAAGGAAAAATTCAGACTTACAAGAGCCTTTTTACGAACATCAGTTATTTAAGAGATGTTTAGTGGTCCATAACTGCCACCTGTAAAGTTGAAAATGCTTGAAAGTTGGAAACTGTCGGTTTTAACTGGCAAAAAAATGTTGACCGGTGTTCAAAGATTTGGAATTCAGTACGCCGATGCAGCGTTACGCCTCCCCGCACCGTAACAGCTGGACCCCCAAAATGATCACGCTCCACAATGATCCTGGCTTACGCGTCCCCGCCTGTATGAGCGTTCGCTGTATGAGGGTACGTCCAGTTTTGCCAAACATCTCCTTCGCCACGTGCGTCTTTTCATGGGGACATTAGAGCCTGACGTCATCGAGCAGCACACTTCATGGAATGCGAGGACATTTGGCGGATGGACTGTCCTCCCTGTTCCCACGACTTAAATCTCATCGAGCTCGTGTGAGAAGCGTTGGGGAGAGATATTGCAGCACGTACACATGCACTAATGACGGCCAGCAGTTGTCAACCGCGCTGGAGGATGAATGGAACGTCCTACCACGAGAACTCCTTGCCAACCGTGTGGTCAACATAGGAGTACGTTCCAGCGCATGCATTACCGTCTGTGGTGATAACACACCATGTCAACCATGTCATGCCTTTTGAAGGGCACCGTCATATTTCACGGTGTCTGCAGTGTAATTATTGTCTATGACTGTCATTTCTTTTCGTCTCATTGTGTATTTCTTTGTTACCTTCTGTACTATACTGTAGCAGTTCCTTCTATGTATTGCAGGAGCTTCATTGAGCAATGTTAATTCGCAACAATTCATTATACAAAAGTTTTGCACACCATTGTATGATACACAGGGGGCAAGTGATCTACATCTTACACTCTTTTCGGTTAAATGCTTTCGGTGTTCAAATGCAAGATGAAAGTGCCTGGCAAAGGGTTCTTGGAACCACCTTCACAATTCCACATTATCACAATCTCGTATAGCGCGCGGAAAGAATGAACACCTATATCTTTCCGTACAAGCTCTGATTTCCCTTATTTTATCTTGGTGATCGTTCCTCCCTATGTAAGTCGGTGTCAAAAGAATATTTTCGCATTCGGAGGAGAAAGTTGCTGATTGGAATTTCGTGAGAAGATTCCGTCGCAACGAAAAACGCCTTTCTTTTAATGATGTCCATCCCAAATCCTGTATCATTTCTGTGACATTCTCTCCCATATTTCGCGATAATACAAAACGTGCTGCCTTTCTTTGAACTTTTTCGATGTACTCCGTCAGTCCTATCTGGTAAGGATGCCACGCCGCTCAGCAGTATTCTAGGTTACGAAACCTAATGGGACATGCTGGGGCTTGAATGCCATTTTTAAGTCCAAATATGTACTTACCGTGTTGTTGGCTAAAACAGTTCAAGTAATTGCGGAAATGTTTCACACAAAATGATAGGGCGCAGTGGTTAGGACGCTGCAGCCGTATCTCAGCGACTCATCGCAATGATGGAGGCAGTCAGAGAAAATTTGGAATTTTAACCGAATTTTACGTGACAGGTCGACCGAGAAAGTTTTGTCCAAGGTATCCTTCGCGAAAGTCTTCGTAGCCACCTGCAGATGTTGTTGTTGTGGTCTTCAGTCCAGAGACTGGTTTGATGCAGCTCTCCATGCTACTCTATCGTGTGCAAGCTTCTTCATCTCCCAGTACCTACTGCAACCTACATCCTTCTGAATCTGCTTAGTGTATTCACTCTTGATCTCCCTCTACTATTTTTACCCTCCACGCTGCCCTCCCATACTAAATTGGTGATCCCTTGATGCCTCAGAACATGTCCTACCAACCGATCCCTTCTTCTTGTCAAGTTGTGCCACAAACTCCTCTTCTCCCCAATTCTGTTCAATACCTCCTCATTAGTTATGTGATCTACCCACCTAATCTTCAGCATTCTGCTGTAGCACCACATTTCGAAAGCTTCTATTCTCTTCTTGTCCGAAATATTTATCGTCCATGTTTTACTTCCATACATGGCTACACTCCATACAAATACTTTCAGAAACGATTCCTTACACTTAAATCTGTACTCGACGTTAACAAATTTCTCTTCTTCAGAAACGCTTTCTTTGCCATTGTCATTCTACATTTTATATCCTCTCTACTTCGACCATCATCAGTTACTTTGCTCCCCAAATAGCAAAACTCGTTTACTACTTTAAGTGTTTCATTTCCTAATCGAATTCCCTCAGCGTAACCCGACTTAATTCGACTACATTCCATTATCCTCGTTTTGCTCTTGTTGATGTTCATTTTATATCCTCCTTTCAAGACACTGTCCATTCCGTTCAACTGCTCTTCCAAGTCCTTTGCTGTCTCTGAGAACATTACAATGTCATCGGAAAAGGTCAAAGTTTTTATTTCTTCTTCATGGATTTTATTACCTATTCCGAATTTTTCTTTTGTTTCCTTTACTGCTTGCTCAATATAGAGATTGAATAACGTCGGGCAGAGGCTAAAACGCTGTCTCACTCCCTTCCCAACCATTGCTTTCCTTTCATGCCCCTTGACTCCTATACCTGCCATCTGCTTTCTGTAGAAATCGTAAATAGCCTTTCGCTCCCTGTATTTTACCCCTGCCACCGTCAGAATTTGAAAGAGAGTATTCCAGTCAACATTGTCAAAAGCTTTCTCTAAGTCTGCAAATGCTAGAAACGTAGGTTTACCTTTCCTTAATTTATTTTCTAAGATACGTCGTAGGGTCAGTATTACCTCACACGCTCCAATATTTCTATGGAATCCAAACTGATCTTCCCCGAGGTCGGCTTCAACCAATTTTTCCATTCGTCTGTAAAGAATTCGCGTTAGTATTTTGCAGCTGTGACTTATTAAACTGATAGTTTGGTAATTTTCACATCTGTCAACACCTGCTTTCTTTGGGATTGGAATTATTATATTCTTCTTGAAGTCTGAGAGTATTTCGCCTGTCTCATAGGATTTTATTACCTATTCCGAATTTTTCTTTTGTTTCCTTTACTGCTTGCTCAATATAGAGATTGAATAACGTCGGGCAGAGGCTAAAACGCTGTCTCACTCCCTTCCCAACCATTGCTTCCCTTTCATGCCCCTTGACTCCTATACCTGCCATCTGCTTTCTGTAGAAATCGTAAATAGCCTTTCGCTCCCTGTATTTTACCCCTGCCACCGTCAGAATTTGAAAGAGAGTATTCCAGTCAACATTGTCAAAAGCTTTCTCTAAGTCTGCAAATGCTAGAAACGTAGGTTTACCTTTCCTTAATTTATTTTCTAAGATACGTCGTAGGGTCAGTATTACCTCACACGCTCCAATATTTCTATGGAATCCAAACTGATCTTCCCCGAGGTCGGCTTCAACCAATTTTTCCATTCGTCTGTAAAGAATTCGCGTTAGTATTTTGCAGCTGTGACTTATTAAACTGATAGTTTGGTAATTTTCACATCTGTCAACACCTGCTTTCTTTGGGATTGGAATTATTATATTCTTCTTGAAGTCTGAGAGTATTTCGCCTGTCTCATACATCTTGGTCACCAGATGGTAGAGTTTTGTCAGGACTGGGTCTCCCAAGGCTGTCAGTAGTTCTAATGGAATGTTGTCTACTCCCGGGGCCTTCTTTCGACTCAGGTCTTTCAGTGCTCTGTCAAACTCTTCACGCAGTATCATATCTCCCATTTCATCTTCATCTACATCCTCTTCTGCAGATATTTTTTCTAAACGATTTTGTACTTCGTTTTGATCATTTGAAATTCAAAGACCGTGAACGACAGCATCATTTGCAAACAATTTAAAGTGGATGCTCTGATAGTTTCTTAAATCGTTAACATAGTTTAAGAATAGCGATAATCCCGGAACACTTGCTTGAGGAACCTCAGATATCACTCCGTTTAACAAATGCGTGAGACGTTCGGCGAAAAGAAGAAGGAAAGTAAATAAAAAATAGGGCTAATATTGTTCCACCACATTACTCGCATTATCACGTCAAATCTGCTTGTAATGTATCTGCGCTGCGGTCGGAGGTGATAAACTCATTTCTGCAGGGAGAGCTCTCGGTGCCCCTGCGAGACGCTGAGGTCGTGTACGTCGAGCTGAGTGCGATTATTTCATTTGTCGCTACCAAATGGGTAACGCAGCCTCTGCGTCGGATGGAAATTGCGACGGCGGCCGTTCCAGCCACAGGACGGGAATTTTAACTAATCCGCTGGAGAGCCCTGGCCCGGGAGCTCCTTTTCGCCGTGTAATTAGCTGTCCGGCCCCGCGCGGCGCGTCTAACCGAGTTAGGCCCTGGCCGCCGCCGGGCTTCCACGCACATCCTGCTAGCAGGCGTGGCGCGTGCGCTGCTGGACTCGGCTCGCACTGCAGAGTATGCTTCCGTCTCCACTCAGGTTTCTCCAATGTACGTGTTGAAAGGCAAAACTAACGACCTTTGCAATGCCCAGGCATTATGGGTGTAACATCCACGTGATAAATTTTTGACTACAGTGCGACGAGAGGAAATTATGCCTCTAACAGTTATAAACATTATGTATTCGACGTATGAAAAAAACAGTGAAAACTTATAAATATTAATTATTTATATAATATTCTATGATGTAATTAGACATATCGATGTGTATCATACAAAGACAATGATAATTGTAAATTCCTTTTATGATCTGCGTTTGTCTTCCTTTGTTTTTACCTTTTGTTGGTTGGCTTTTGTAAGTTGGGGACGCATATCAAACTGAGGTCTGTTAAGAAACTGAAATTATTTGTTAATTATTACTTGAAGATAGAGTTCATTATTATTACAAATATGAGTGAATAATTATTTGTAACTTTAATTCCTCTCTCAGTAAGCATTATCTGTGTTAATTATTTCTTTCCGCTGCAACGAGCGCAGCCATTGGTGATAGCGATATGTATCGCGTTTTTGTCTGTGTTTTCCTTAGAAACAAATCAAATGTTTGCTTGATGAGGGCTAAATACTGCACAATATGAAAGTATAGTTTACTGCGTTTAATAACCATTTTAAATATTTACTTATTTGCTCTAACAATAGAAAGTCTCTATCAATTGTCTGCCGCCATCTTAACAATTATCACAGCGGCAAATTCAAATTACGCAACTCTGCAGACATAAATGTTGAACGTAATACAAATGTGTAAAAATAAATGTGCACCGGTGGTTCCGAACTCATTTTAATGAAAATAATTCGAATCAGATTGGTTCTGTAAAAACAGTGCTCATAGCACGATCGTTATAACAAACTTTTCTAGCTGATGTATGGAGCCGAAATTAATTACGCACGAGTTGCGAAGAATATTGTTTCAGGTAACATACGTCAGTGTTGTGCGCGGCTGATACTCTGTGGTTTTAATGATCATTTTGCTGAAGATAACTGTTTCCATCATAATCCATAGTTGTATAGAATCTGTTGTATGAACTGTGATTTAGTGACACTTACACAACTTACAGACAACACTTTAACACAACGTTAACTGGGAGTTCTTTAGCAACTTGATCAAATCTTTAACCGGGAGAAAAATTATTTAGTAATTACTCAATGTAATAAAATAAGATTATCATTTCCATTTACAAATTAGTTAAATACCAAACCACTGAATAACCCAGCGAACGCCACATCGTGACGTCGGTCATACTTTTCTGTGTTCTGGAGCATGAAGACAGTTTCTATTGACGTTGCTGGCGATTCCAATAAACAGCTGTAGGAGATCCCAATATACAGGGTGCATCAAAAAAATGTATACACGCTTTGAAGCGTCATAAAAAATTTATGTCCAGTTCTACAATGTTAAATTCCTGGAAATGGAAAGGTTAAAGTCCAATTGGAAAAATAAATGTACTTTGCAAATGTGATTAATGTTCAAACTGGTGGCCTTCAGCATCAATACGTTTCTGTGTACGAGTCACCACTGATTCCGTACATCGTACCAAAGTGTCCAATGAGATTTCTGCGCACACCGCCTGAATCTCATTCCAAAGTGTGTCCAGGTTACGTGGTTTACGTTTCTACACCTCAACTTTTACTGTGCCTCATAAGAAGAAATCCAGCGGTGTGAGGTCTGGAGAGCGTGCAGGAAACTCGATTGGTCCCCTGCGTCCTATCCACTGGGCTCGCACATTGTGATCCAGGTATGCTCGTACGTACCTATGATAGTGCGGCGGGGCGCCATATAGTTGGAAATAAAATTCATCATTACCGTATAATGCACGAATGGCAGGTAATATGGAGTCAGCAAGCACTGTTAGGTACGTTTCTCCAGTAACAGTACCTTCAAAGCGGAAAGGCCCAATGAGTCCCCTGGCGGACAAACCACACCACACATTTACACCAGGCAAATTTACAGCCTTTTCAACTGTAATGTGGGGATTGTCTTCAGCCCAGCACAAACAATTGTGCCTGTTGACAGTTCCATTGAGTTTGAATTGGGCTTCATCCGACCAAATTATGCTACCCATAAATCCCGGTTCACGTCTCACCATCTCCTGAACCCATTCACAAAATTCTAACCTTCGATCTGGATCGTCGTCACTTAGCTGTTGCACCAACCTTGGAATGTACACACGAAACTTGCCTTTCTTCAGAATGTGTAGGACACTACTAGCACTTTACTCTCACGTGCCGCTTGCCTTGAAGATTTTTGAGGCGAATGCTGAAACAGTTCAATGACCGCAGTTGTGGAATCATCACGCACTGTTCCACGAATTTCGAATTTGCTCGTAGACGTGTAATCGTTAACCTTGAAGGTGGTTCTGTACCATACTCACTTCTCCAATGTCTTCGAACCGTAGCTACATTCTCAAACTTCCAGTACCACTTAATTACCTGCTTCCGCGCTTCAAAGCTCAAACGCACGTCCGCCATGTTGCGGTTACTTCCTTGCCACTGCTGCCACATGTTGAAGAAACATAACATTAATTTCTCACAGATATTTAACCTTGTAGAACGGGAAATAAATTGTCTATGACAGTTCAAAGTGTGTATCCATTTTTTTCACGCACCCTGTATTTAGACGATGTCAGTCTGATTTTTCTGTTATTGTAAATGCAAGTTTAAGAGCTTGCACTTGGATGACTGCAGTGGCAGGTAGTCATGCAGATTCTGGTGGTCTTGAAGCACTTGCAGACTGACACATTATTGAATGGCAGACCTCTGGGACATCAATGACAACAGTATTATTTCAGAAGAGTCCACCTGGAACAATAACAGCAGACAGGTCCCTTTGCGTTAATGCAAGGAGGAAAAGAAAGAAAAACGATGATGAGCATATTTCTATTTTTTGTAGAGTTGGTAATAATAATCAAAGCTTACTTTGATATGAGATTTCATATTACATCCTCGTCATTTGTACTACATATAAAGCAGAGTGTATGTGTGTATGGCTGAGATCTCCTCCCAAACAACAGCTCCAATAGGAGCAGAGATATGGGGAAAATTGTTATTTGTACAGCCCCTGGCGTATAGGCTACCATGCTTGACAGACGTGTTGTGTTTGTGTAGTATCAGAATAGTTATCGACCTGCTTTGCATGGCGGTATGAACATCTGGGGCAGATAACTGATGTTTCAGGCCTGTGGTGTGTAGCTCCCCCTGCATGATTTGTTGCATTGGTACAAGTTGACTTGGTTACACGAGAGCATAGACGGAGGACGGGGAGCTGGAATTAGAGAGAGAGAGAGAGAGAGAGAGAGAGAGAGATTGAGAGGGAGGAGTAAGAGATGAAAATGAGGCAGGTGGTGCAGAGGACAGACGGAAAAGGAAAATGTGATCAGAGACAGGGGTGGCTGAAATAGACAAAGAGAGGGAAATACACAAAGACATGGACAGAGCACTGGGAGAGAGGCGATAGATAGACGGAGATGGGAGGATGAAGTAGATAGAAGGAGAAAGAGGTGGACACAGAGACGGGGATGGGAAGGTGTGTTCAGTATATGTGTTGAATGCATACGTGGGTAAAGCTGCGGGGAAATGGCTAGCAGGCAATAACCTTCTTGTGAGATTCAGAAAAGGAAAAGAAAACAAGCGTACTGTTGTTGCGAAAAGACGAGAACGATTCTTCTTTGTATTGGTGCTTTCTAGGCTGTCCTGGGACAACCTCTGGGTTCCCTGGGAGTCGCAGAGTGAAATCACTATGGTGGGCCTCTGAGCCGTTTGAAATCTAGGTCGCCCAGGCAAGTTGCGGCTTCGCTTCCGGTGGTATGGCGTTGCCTCTCGTACTACAGGGTATTTAAAGTGTGTGTGTGTGTGTGTGTGTGTGTGTGTGTGTACGGGCGCTTCACCGTGAATGTAGTTGCCAGTATTGTTGTTGTCTCAACGTGGACTGTCAAACGTGTCTACACGGAAAGGTGTTCCACCCGGACGAGTAATAACAGTGGCCGTAAAACTATCCTAACTCACAGGGAAGAGAGATGAGCGCCACGCCGTGTGAATGGCAGTTGGTTTCGAAACAGGCAACAGTTGCTGCTGTAATGAATGCGTCATCTCAAACTGTATCCTAAAGAAATTTCCGGAGGGGACACCATGCAATGGACAATTGGATTGGGCATCTCGCAAAAGACCATTGCTCCGAGCGTGACATTAAGGTAAACGTCTTTAATGGGTCAGACGCCAAACTCGGTATATGCACCGGGATCTTTACTTCGGACTTTTGGTGACCGTTGCCCTTTCACGTAAAATTAGTGATCCACGGTCATTTTTCAAGATGACGGCAGCGCTGTTCTCGGAGCTGTATGCATACGTTTCTGGTTCAACGAGTAATAATCGTGTCAGACCTAGATTGGCCTACTAAATAACCAAGACGTAATCCCATACAAAATGTCTGGAACTATTTGTAAAAGCAGGTGAAACATGGCTGTCAACATCACAGAATTTGTTAGCTCTACGGGATCTAATCAGTGACAAGTTTCGGCGTGACATTGTATCCCTGGAGAAAGTTCTGGAACTTCTTCCATGCTGCTCTCAGCCCATTACGAAGACGAGAGTCTTTGTTATATTGTATAACATGAAATCTGCTGTAGGTGACTTATTTTTTTACCCAGTATGCTTAGACTGAGGCCCGTCCGGTTGGCCGTGCAGTCAAACGCACAGTTTTCCGGACTGGAAGGAGCGCCGGTTCCCGGCACGAATCTGTCCGGCTGATTTATGTCTAGGTCCGGTGAGCCTGGCAGTCTGTGGATGGTTTTTAGGCGGTATTCCATCTGCCTCCGCAAATACGGGCGGGTTCCCCTTATTCCGCCTCAGCTACACTATGTCGGCGATTGCTGCGCAAGCAAGTTCTCCACGTACGCGTACACCACCATTACTCTACCACGCAAACATTGGGGTTACACTCGTCTGATGTGAGACGTTCCCTGGGGGGGGGGGGGGGGGGGGGCGGGGGGGGGGGGCACCGGGGGCCAAACTGAGCAATAACCCTGGGTTCGATGTGGGGCAGCGGAGGGGTGAAGTGGACTGCGCTAGTCGTCGTGGGGTTGTAGACCACTGCTGCTGCGGCGGGGGACGGAGCCTCTCCGTCGTTTCTAGGTCCGTGGTTAACATAACATACCATAACATGCTTAGACTGAAATTAGTTATTGCTGGAGATTAAGGGAAAGGAACTCAACTCCTAAAGGAAAGGGATTTTTGTTGGTCCATAGGTAGTAGAATAATAAAAAAATGTTTCAAATGGCTCTGAGCACTATGGGACTTAACATCTACGGTCATCAGTCCCTTAGAACTTAGAACTACTTAAAACCAACTAACCTAAGGACATTACACACATCCATGCCCGAGGCAGGATTCGAACCTGCGACAGTAGCCGTCGCGCGGTTCCAGACTGAAACGTCTAGAACCGCTCGGCCACAGCGGCCTGCAGTAGAATAATAAACTGTGTCATTCTCGGCCACAGCGGCCGGTAGTAGAATAATAAACTGTGTCATGCATGTTCTCATCTTTATATTTGTGATATGAGTACACTGACGTATTAAAAGTTAACAGATGTTAGACTCGAAAGACCCGCTTGGATAGCTGAGTGTTGAAACGCCGCTTACGGGACAGGGAGGTGCGCGGGGTCCCTGATCGAATCCGCGTGGTGGATTAACGACGAGGATTAGTTCGCTAGCCAGCCTTTAAGTGGATTTTAGGCTGTTTGCCACATCCCACGTGTATCGCAAACATTTAGAAAATTTTCGCTCACTTTCACGTGAATAACACTCCGTGCAGACAAGAAGGGCAATCGGTCAGCCCTTCAATCAACCTTGTCAAATCCGTTTATGGTAATGGCGACTCTGTGCCGAAGCCGACAAAGGAAAATAAGACAACATGTTAGGCCCTACAACTTCGCTCTAAACAGTTTCCGTGTCAATAATGAGCCCTCTCCACGCATCACAGGCACCCTTTCTGGTCAAGCTACTCAGCCGTGTGAAGTCACCCATCCCGTGACGGTTTTACCGTGAGGCCCCTTGAGGTACCCACAATGCGAGTTGACTGGTGAAGGAAGATACTGCATAAACTGCGTTTTCCTAGCTGCAGGAATATCCTGCAATGTGCCGGGTAAAACGCTCGCGAGACCACGCTACGGACTCTCACAGTGCAAACATACCAGACCGCTTCCCTAGAGTGCGGACAATGCAGTGTCGCTGACGGCTCTAACTGTTGGAAACGCTTACCTGCTTAGGCAGGAGTCAGTCCCACATGTCGCAGCGATCTTCCAGGTGACAGCTGCTGTATTTGTTTCGCGCGCCCGGGCAGCAACAGAGAAGCTAATTCTTCCGGTCTGCCGGCCGGAGTGGCCGAGCGGTTCCAGGCGCTACAGTCTGGAACCGCGCGACCGCTACGGTCACAGGTTCGAATCCTGCTTCGGGCATGGATGTGTGTGATGTCCTTAGGTTAGTTAGGTTTAAGTAGTTCTAAGTTCTAGGGGACTGATGACCTTAGAAGTTCAGTCACATAGTGCTCAGAGCCATTTGAACCATTTTCTTCCTGTCTAATTATTGAATCCTGCACCCAAATGTCGGCTAACCGCATCTATGCATCAGAGGAGAAGCTGCTTATCCTGTTAGGTCCGAACAACATATTTTGTGGCACTTGGCCGACGCCGAGAGGCAAAACCAAATGAAAAAGGAACTAATTTGGGCAGGAATTTGCCGGCAGCGTACTGCTGTGCGATAAGCTTGCGAGAATGATGTTCGACGCCGACACGCATAGATGGTAGGAGGATTTTATCAATTGTGCAGTTTATCAAGTAGGTTTTCATTAAGATAAATATACGCGTGGAGCGCCTTTTATGCTTTGATTTCACGTACTGTAACATGGCAATTTTATAGCAAGTGCCAAAAGATTAGATAATGGTAGGATAAGACAGTTATAATCGGTCGTCTCGGAACAATAAAAGTATCTACAATGCGATCGCGGTGTACGAAGTGTTTTCTTCATTTCCCAAGTTACCCATGGTTAGCAGTTCATCCATACTGACCTGCCAGTAAGACGAACGTTTGGTCTAGAATTTCTTGCTGTCATGGAAGTAGACAATGAATGGCTATGGAACATTTGTGGACAGACAAAGCCCATTTCCATCTCGAAGCACAGGTCGCTACACAGCACTGCAAAGTATGGTTAACGGAAAATACACTTGCGGATCAAATGGTACCGCTTCATTCGGCAAAAATAAATGTGTGTTGCGGGTTGACGGCTTCATTTATCGAAGGGTCATATTTTTTGGTGGAGATGGGTCCTGCGGGCTATGTTACCTGTACAGTCAGTGGTAAACGCTATGAGAGTGTTTTGCATACTAACGCCATCCATTCAACAGTGACATGTGTGGGTAGCACCATTTTTATGTCTGATGCCGCGCCTGTGCACACTGCACAGCCAGTAAAATGGCTACTGAAGAGGCAGTTCGGAAATGTTAGAATTATCAGTATCAGTCGTCCTTACATCCTGGCCGTCCAGATCACCTGATCTTAATCCGTGTGGCTTCTGCCTGTGGGGCTATCTAAAAGATGTTGTGTTCAGTACTCCAGCTGCAAGCGTGAACTGCAGTCACGCATTACGCAACGCATTCTGAACGTGACTCCCGCCCCCCGGATACTTTGATCTGCTGTCGAACATACTGCCTTTCGATTTCGGATTGTGGCAGCAAACGGTAGATACCATATTGAACACGTCTTATGTCACGCTCACGACGGTCAAAAATGTCTTTCATTCATACTTTTTATCCGGTTCCTGGCCTCAGGAAAATTAAAAAGCGGCGTCATTTTGCTTTTGTTTGACCCCTGTAGCTGAATGGACAGCGTGACGGATTGTCAATCCTCTGGGCCCGGGTTCGATTCCCGGCTGGGTCGGGGGATCTGCCCGAGGGGGGCCCTAGCCATACGATTAAATAAATAAATTTTGCTTTTTATGCGGTTTTTGGCCTGAGGACGGTAAAACAGATTTTTACTATCCGATGTGATACGACCTTGCTTGGTGAATACGCTTACATAACTAACAGCGCCACAACTGTTGAATGCCATACTTATGCATATATGCACATTGCACACAGTACGGTTGGTTTAATGCGCAACTCACACCACAGCCGTCGCTTTACGATTCATCTGTCATTTCTTGCCGTTAAGACGCTTACAACGTCAACCAGTGGGAAAACGTTCCTTAATTCTTTTTGTTCCCATAATGTTTCCCCCGTATTTCGCTAATATTCTGTTCAAATTGAACGTTACTCTGAGCAGCAGTTCTTTTTCTTTACAGCGTTTCGAAAGTGTAACTTTAATTATAATCACTCTTTGTATAATCCGAGCAGACACGAATGCGAGATCATTCTAATGACGATACGGGCCACAACTGTGTCAGTCTAGTGACGTAAGCGACTTTGAAAGAGTACAGATTGTTATGGAACAGCGCCTGGGAACGACCATCTTGCGTACAGCTGTTTGAGTATCTATGGAGAGTGGTTGAATGGCGCCGAAATGTTTCTGACGTCCACGCCTCAACTCAGAATGTAGAGGTCGAAGGCTTGCGCAGCCTGTAATGCAGGGTAGGTGGCAACCTGCTGCAAAATATAATGCTACCTGCAGGCACAAATGATTCAAAGCATTTATAGGGTATAGGTTTCCGTCTCTTTGCTAACACAGTGTTTTCCCTACTTACCCCAATAGGTTTTAGCACCTCTGTGCCATCATCAGTGGGTTTTTGTGTATTGAAACCTATAAAAAGTGAACATGTTTTGTATTGTAGTTGGTCTGACAAAGTGAAGCCTAAGAGTTTTTGTTACCTTTTGGTTCTTGCCGTGATTTTACATTTTACGGTGTTCTGCACTGATAGCTTGTTTTCTGAAAACTAAACTATGTAAATGCGAACATCATCGTCGAGTTAAAACATCCCTTGACTTTCATAAAAACGTATATATATATATATATATATATATATATATATATATATATACATATATATATATATATATATGCGCAAAACATTATGACACGCGAAAACCAGGTTTTCTATTTTATTAATCAAGGGATTTGTTCATTAACTCATGAAATTCACATTTCAGTCGTTTGGTTTTCAGAAGACAAGCTATCAGTGCAGCACACCATATAGTTGGTCCTGCAAAACCATATAACGTAAAATCATGGTAAGAACCAAAACGTAACAAAAAGGTTCTTTAGGCCTCACTTTGTTAGATCAACTAAAACATAAAATAAGTTCACTTTTACGGGTTTCAATAAACAAAAATCCACTGATGCTGTCACAGAGGTGCTGAAACATGTTTGGGTAAAAAGGGAAAACAGTGTGCTTGCAAAAAGGCTGAAACCTGTATCCTGTAATTTAACTGCAAACACGGAAAGAAAGACAAGAGCTGCAGGTGCGAAAGATAAAGATTCAGAGCACATTGTTCAACGCGCAATGTTGAATGTGGAGCTCTGCAGCAGACGAACATTGCGTGTTCTCTTGGTGACCCAACGACATCGACAGTTACCGCTGCGCCGTATATTAATAGAACCGAGTCACCTGGTCGGATGCGTCACGTTTGCTGTCATCATCGCGAACAGGCGCAGACCAATGGGAGCATTATTATGCTAAGGGGCACATTCACCTGGGCTTCCATGGACCGCGCGGTAGCGATCGAAACCACCATGACCGCTGTGGATTAAGTAAATGTTATTGCGAGCTACTGCGGCCCATTTGCACTCCTTCATAACTAATGTCTTCCAAGACGAGAATGGCACCTTTCAACAGGTCTATAGTCCGTTTCGCAAGGCCGGATTCGAACTACCACAGAGTGGTGCTATCGTATACCATTCCCACGCCCCCAATCAACATCCTGTAATCTGCAGGGATCTAGCGACCTATGCGTAGGTGTGAGGTGCAACATACCTCCTGAAACATTCCAAGGACTACTCGAATGCATGTGACGCATAATTACTGCGGTATTGGCTTCCATAGACTGTCAGCCGCCTATCCTTTTTAAATAAAAATTCTTGCTGTAACTCAGCTTTTTGAAATTCATAGGCTTCGGACTTATCGGTTCTGACAGCGTAGGAAGGCGAACTTACACCCATGGTACACATGCCAGATCATGAAAGTTCTTAAACGTGAGCCTACTGACACGTGTCCTATCCATCTCTTCTACAGGTCTTTTCATAATTCCTATCAAAATACTGTCATTAAAATGATAATTTCAGGAGAGGTTTTGGTCGAGACGTATGGAAATGGGTAAAGTTAAGATCTTTTTCATAAAAATATTGTCTTTATTAGAATGGACGTTTTAATATTTTGTTATACACACATTCGAAATTTTTTTATCTCATAATAAATTAAAAAAGGCAGCTGCAGCCCTTGTCAAAGTATGCACCACGCGGTGTGAAGCGAAGCGTTGTACAGTCGCGTAACTATTTCCGAAACCCATAAAAATAGAAAATTGTTAGACTAGATTGAATCTGGGGGCCGTAACGACGGAGTTTTGAAAAATACGTCGAAAGAATGCCAGATATTTCAAAAAAGTGTCACTTTCTTGTCATGTTTTTCTAAATTCAAATGTTTAAAAAATATAAAATTCGAATTAAAAAAAGTTCTCTCTAAGGACCCCTAGATTTAATTACCGCAGATTAAAAAGAAACAAATGAACTGGCTAATCTGTCGAGACATTAGAACGCTTTGTCCTCTGAAAAACGTTGTTTCGAGGAAAACGCGTTTGAAGTGTGGGAAAAAGAACTGTTTCAAAACTTACGGTCAATCTGCGATCTCAGGGTCACAGAGGCATCCTTCCTATTCCTTAAAAGTGTGCTGTTTCTGAATCTGCTGCTGTATTTTTTCAATCCAGGTTCTTTTTAATAAACTGAGGCATTCCTTGCTCCAAGGCGGCCACGTGTTTCCTGTCAGATAACCCCGTCGTGCTCATAACGAGAACTGTGTCCGTGTTATCCGATTTTCTTTGATGAGTTGATCAAACCGACTCCAATGAGTATGATAAGTTGGCGTGCGCCGTAGTCCACTCCGAGGTCTGCCACACATACTGCGTTTAGTACCACCGTTTCCTTTATTACTAGCACGAACAACTCAAAGTCGCAGACTACTGATGCCATACAAACAGCACCATACACAGCTTTCATTCATCCGTGGATTTAAATTGGAGACACGTTTTCTGCCCTTAGAATCATTTATACCACGATGAACTGAAATAATAATGAGCGTATGGCATTGGTGGCCGGGAGCCCCTCGCGGGGCGGTTCGGCCGCCGCTCTACAAGTTCTTTAACGCCACTACGGCGACTTGCGAGTGAATGAGGATAAAATGATGGTGGAAGACACACAACACCCGCTCATCTCGAGGCAGAGAAAATCCTGGACCCCGCCGGGAATCGAACACCCAGGACTCCGTGCGCGGGAACGCTACCGCAAGACCACGAGACGCGGCCATGAACTAAAACTATCGTGTGGTGTTGTTGACCGGGAGGCCCCATTGGGGGAAGTTCGGCCGCTGGGTTGCAAGTCTTATTTTAGGTGATGCCACATTTGGCGACTTGCGTGTCGGTGATGATGATGATGAAACTCAAAACCCAGTCCACGGGCGGAAAAAATCTCTTACCGGACCGGAATCGAACTCCGGCCCTGTGCGTGGTAGGCAAATTTGTTACCACCCACTTAAGCAGCGGACGAGAGCACGATGCTTCTCACGCACCACATATTTACCTTCCACATCACCACGTTACAAGCTACAATTCAGAGTCTTCTATTGGCAGAGGTCGACAGAATAATATACATGTGTTACAGTACCTCAGTTGATATTAAGAACAGAACAAAAGCTCGAACGCATTACTTTTCAACACGCCCTCGTAATAATATGTCACCGTATTTGCAAGTATTAACTTTGACGTAACCTGTAAAGTATCACTTTAACTTTTAAACTTACTTTCGTTGTTGTGTACCTTATAGTTATTAGAGTTGCGCTCGGCCAAAACTGCGGTCTGGTAGCTACGGTACAGTACATAAACGATGTAGAAAACAGTAGGATTACTGGTAGTATTGATACTGTTTATAGGGAAAGAAACGTAAATGAATGTGTGAGAGAGAAACTGGGAGACGACGACTTCCCTTTGTTTTTTTTCTTTGTTTGTTTCTCTGCACGTAATTAGAACAGCACACCGTTTAGTGTTAGTACATTGTAATAAAATTAGTTGATCGCTTAGCTTCTGCGCTTTCATGTAACTAAAGCAATATTACTTTTGATGCAAGTTCACTTTAGATGCTCAAAAATAAGAAAATCTATAAATATTGCCGTTATTTTGTGATCAATAGAACGTTCTTCATCTGATCAAAGGCAAGAGTTTCCTGTTATTATTGATAAGTATGGTTATAGTTTCTGAATAACAGAAACACGTTTTACATAAGCTCGACGAAGTATGGAAGCATTATTTGGTACTTTTCTCTTTTGCGTTTCATTTTTTTTTTTTTTTTTGAATTTTAAATTTTCATTACCTTCGAGGAAACTGCGTTTTCTAGCACTGTGTGATACATCTGTATCGCTTTTTTTATTTTTACTACAATATTTTTCCTCACATTACAAATAACCAGTTTTGAAATAAAACCCGAATTAAACATTGAAACTGTTAGTTTTGCTATAAGCACTGTTTATTTTTAAGTAACAGACAGGAGCCTGTCTTTATAGAACAAAAACTTTCTGTAGTTTATGCAGCCCTTTATGAAACCTCACTCATTTTCTACGGTTCACCGCCTCCGATTTCTAGGAGAATTTATATATTACGCTGGTGCATAAGTTCGTAGCGTTTTCTTTTTTTTCCATGTTGCTATGCCAGTTGCTACAAGTTTATTTATCGATTGTCATTTATTATTATTAGTACACTATTGCTAATTTGAGGATGTCAAATTAAACGCCTTTCAGACGACTAGTTTCCAACTTTATTTTATTTGGCAACCAGTTTCAGCGTTTTACTACGCCATCTTCAGGCCCCTGACCGACGTATAGGAAGACACACAGAGACTTGCTAATTTGAGTTAACGTCATTTGGCTATTTGGAGATACCGAATGGGGGTGTGGACCTAGAAAATGGCGTGCCAAGTGGAGAAATCGGATCATTTCCGAAGTATTCCTATGTTTGAGTTCAGCAGAGGTGTAACAGCAGCGGAAGTAGCCAGAAACATTTGCGCCATGTATAGGAGTAATGCTATACAACGGAGCACGGCAAGAAATATGGTTTTCTCGTTTTAATTGTTTGGATCGCTGCTGTTGTGCCCTCGCCAATGAACGTAACCTGAGGTGGCACGCTGAAGCGGTTTCCGACCAGCGACATGGGCGTTTTGAAGTTCGCCGATAACCACTGGCACGGCCCAATCAGCAAACTCCACGCCGCCGTCAACGAGATCGACGCCCGCGTAATTAATAATTAGAACTATACGTGCTTGTGCCGGACAATAAACCATTTTTTTAAATTTTCTTCTACACTACTGGCCACACCGCGAAGATGACGTGCTACAGACGCGAAATTTTACCGACAGGAAGAAGATGCTGTGATATGCAAATGATTAGCTTTTCAGAGCATTGACACAACGTTGGCGCCGGTGGCGACACCTACAACGTGCTGATATGAGGAAAGTTTCCAACCGATTTCTCATACACAAACAGCAGTTGATCGGCGTTGCCTGTTGAAACGTTGTTATGATGCCTCGTGTAAGGAGAAGAAATGCGTACCATCACGTTTTCGACTTTGATAAAGGTCGGATCGTAGCCTATCGCGATTACGGTTTATCGTATCGCGACATTGCTGCTCGCGTTGGTCGAGATCCAATGACTGTTAGCAGAATATGGAATCGGTAGGTTCAGGAGGGTAATACGGAACCCCGTGCTGGATCCTAACGGCCTCGCTAGCAGTCGAGATGACAGTCATCTTATTCGCATGGCTGTAACGGATCGTGCAGCCACGTCTCGATCCCAGAGTCAACACATGGGGACGTTTGCAAGACAATAACCATGTGCAAGAACAGTTCGACGACGTCTGCAGCAGCATGGACTATCAGCTCGGAGACCATGGCTGCGGTTACCTTGACGCTGCATCACAGACAGGAGCGCCTGCGATGGTGTACTCTACGACGAACCTGGGTGCACGAATGCCAAAACGTCATTTTTTCGGATGAATCCAGGTTCTGTTTACAGCATCATGATGGTCGCATCCGTGTTTGGCGACATCGCGGTGAACGCATATTGGAATCGTGTATTCGTCATCACCATACTGGCGTATCACCCGGCGTGATGGTATGGGGTGCCATGGTATGGGTCACCTCTTGTTCGCATTGACGGCACTTTGAACAGTGGACGTTTCATTTTAGTTGTGTTACGACCCGTGGCTCTACCCTACACTCGATGCCTGCGAAACCCTACATTTCAGCAGGATAATGCACTACCGCATGTTGCAGGTCCTGTACGGGCCTTTCTGGATACAGAAAAAGTTCGACTACTGCCCTGGCCAGCACATTCTCCAGATCTCTCACCAATTGAAAACGTCTGGTCAATGGTTCCCGAGCAACTGGCTCGTCACAATACGTCAGTCACTACTCTTGAAGAACTGTGGTATCGTTTTGAAGCTGCATGGGCGTATCAAGGCCGTTATTACGGCCAGAGGTGATTGTTCTGCGTACTGATTTCTCAGGATCTATGCACCCAAACCGCGTGAAAATGTAATCACATGTCAGTTGTAGTATAATATATTTGTCCAGTGAATACGCGTTTATCATCTGCATTTCTTCTTGGTGTAGCAATTTTAATGGCCAGTAGTGTATTTTCATACATGCTTGTGGTCTTCACGTTCTGGGTAACTTGCTTTTCTGTTCTCCTAGACCATCCGTCGAACGACAGTGTTGGAAAATATACGTAATGTGCCTGTTGTTTTGAGGAAGATAGCTACAACTGCCGCCCGGCACGCATTTAGTAATCCGGCAGGGAAATCCCACTGTGAAATATGCAGCCGTGACCTGGTCGATGACAATAGGAAGTATGATCAGCGGTTGCATGTCGCCTTGGAGTGCCCTTCCGTCTCCCCCTGAATAAATGAAGGCGCGACTGCAGCTGCCCGCAGCGCAGGCTGCGCGGCCAAACCTCTGACCGACTTCGTCACGTCTTCCTGTCGCCAAGCACGAACCTTTAGCGCCGCAACACCCTGCGGTTTCTTCGGTGATAAAATATTCACTAGTTTAAGCGCCCGCTGTTCGTGACGAGTACAAAAGCTACAGTTAACTGTCTGAGATGAGAGGAATCGTATACAGTGGTAAGGTCGAATAAAATGAACTACTGAGTACTCCAGGAATATCTCTGGTGCTACTGGCCGTTATAACGGCTCTTCTTCTTGATGATTTGGTTTGATTTGTACTTAGCCTCGGCTAAAACTCGGTGACAGTCGGTAGAGTGTTGAGATGGTATTCAAGTTACGAAGACGACGTTACACAAAATAACAGTGCTGAACCGAAATGTCGACGTGCGTGAGATATTTACTTCACCAAGAATCGTAATTAATTGTTCGTAATCGATGTTTAACTGATTAATGATGAAATATTAATGATAAAACCAATACAGTCACATCCACAACAAATTCCCACAAGCTGGTCGTAATTTCAGGTATCTAAGAAATCGTAACAATGGGCTTGTTATTTGAGTTAAAGTTTCTACACAAGCGTCGAGCGCTACAGTCAAATATTATCGCTGCGCGTAATTATTACTCGGGAGTTTCATGTCAATAATTTGATAGAATTTTAAATCACAAATGCACGACTTGGGGGGATTTAAATTACATGCTTCGGACCTATCACTAAAGTTCCATAAACCACTGGCTATAATGAATGAAAATTGTCTATAAGTGTTCGTTGCCTAAATCACTGTCTAAGTAATGTTTAGTTCAATTATCTAGTTAAAAGTTCACTTTATTCTAGTAGGTAAAAGTCCTCCGTTCGAATTCTAATGCCGTGATATTTGAAGTCAGAAGTTCGTACTACAGCGTCATAATAGATCACAATTATTCAATCTCAAAACATGTACGAGCATTCAAATATATGACCTGTATCGGCTAACTCTCTTAACGTAGTGACAATGCACTGAATTATACTTAGTCATTACTCACGATTCCCATAGACGTTGGCATGACACTGTTGCTCACTTTTGCAGTAATAACGAAACTTTAACGTTACAAACGTCTGCCCCGTTTTCACACATTTATTAATTAGTACATCTACATCTACATGGTTACTCTGCAATTCACGCTTAAGTTCGTGGCAGAGGATTCATCGAACCATTTTCATATTACTTCTCTATCATTCTACTCTCGAATGGTGGGTGGGAAAGAGGAACACCTAAATCTTTCCGTTCGATCTCTGATTTCTCTTATTTTATTATGATGGTCATTTATCCCTACGTAGGAGGTTGTCAACAAAATATTTTCGCATTCGGAAGAGAAAGTTGGTGATTGAAATTTCGTAAATAGATCTCGCCGCAAAGAAAACCGCCTTTGTTTCAATGACTGCCACCCCAACTCGCGTATCATATCAGTGACACTCTCGCCCCTGTTGCGCGATAACACGTAACGGCTGCCCTTCTTTGCACTTTTTCGATGTCCTTCGTGAATCCTTCTTGGTAAGGTTCCCACACCGCGCAGCGGTTTTCCAGCAGAGAACTGACAAGTGTAATGTAGGTTGTATCTTTAGTGGGTTTGTCGCATCTTCTAAGTGTTCTGCCAACAAAGCGCAGTCTTTGTTTCGCCTTCCCCACAATATTATCTAATGTGGTATCTCCAATTTTAATTGCTCGTAATTGTAATTTAGTCGAATTGATAACCCTTAGATTTGTGCGATTTATCGTATACCCAAAATTTATCGGATTTCTTTTAGTACCCATGTGGATGACCTCGCATTTTTCTTTGTTTAGTGCTAATTGGCACGTTTCACACCATACATAAATTCTCTCTCGATCATTTTGTATTTGGAATTGATCGACTGATGATTTTACTAGACGATAAATTACAGCGTCATCTGCAAACAATCTAAGGGGGCTGCTCAGATTATCACCTAGATCATTTATATAAATCAGGAACAGCAGAGGGCCTATGACACTACCTTGCGGAACGCCAGATATCACTTCTGTTCTACTCGATGATTTATCGTCTATCACTACGATCTGTGACCTCTCTGAGAGGAAATCACGAATCCAGTCACACAACTGAGACGATACTCAATATGCACGCAATTTGATTAATAGTTGCTTGTGAGGAAGGTATCAAAAGCCTTCTGGAAAACTAGGAATATGGACTCGATCTGAGATCCCTTGTCGACAGCACTCATCACTTCATGGGAATGTTGTACAAGAACGATATTTTCTGTATCCGTGTTGGTTATGTACCAATTAGTCATTTCCTTCAAGGTAATTCATAATGTTCGAGTATACTATATGCTCCAAAATCCTACTGCAAATTGAGGTCAGTGATATGGGTCTGTAATTCAATGGGTTACTCCCATTTCCTTTCTTGAATATTGGTGTGACCTATGCTGTCTTCCAGTCTTTAGGAACAGACCTTTCGTCAAGTGAGCGGTTGTATATGATTGCTAAGAAAGGCGCTATTGTGTCTGTATGCTCTGAAAGGAACCTGACCGGAAGACTTGCCTTTATTGTGTGATTTGAGTTGTTTCGCAACACCTAAGATATCAACTTTTAACTGCAATCGTGGTGATTTGTTACTGCTGTAGATTATAACTATTCCACATAATGGTATTACCGACAGTAATCGATAAAATCTCTAACAAGCAACTTCAGCGAATCATGAGTGGCTTGCATTATAAATGTAGTCCATTGAGTATCAGTTATATAAAAACTAAATATCTACTTATCTTTTCGATGACTGCAGTAGTCTGAGAGCTGAAATTAACTATCCATTATTGCCAACTAAAGAGGCCTGGATTTGCTTCATGAAATGCCTGAAAACTAATTATTTGCTGTTGCATGATTGCAAACATTATTACGACAAACTTTCGAAAACTTTAAACAGTTTCATTCACTTCACTTTTCAATGAAGATTCGTAATTTTAGCAGTTACAACAAGCTGTTTACACACGCCATGACTTCACAGAAGCGTCACATATAACCATGTCTACTTACTTCGCATAACGGCAACAACATCCAAAGACAATTTTACACAGAAGATACACATTTTGAATGTTTAGACGAAAAAAATGTTCTGTGTCATTTTACGATGTTATCAACAAAATTTGTATTCCTACAATAATTTGTTACTTTAATTTAGTTTACGAGATATTTCGTTTGATTTATTTTATTTAAGTCGAGCGTAATCAGTAGGGCTTAAAAGGATAACTTGCTTTCTGGACTGCACATAGTTTTGCATAAATGCATACCGAATATTCTCATCAGTATCAAACAAGACAAATAAATACAAATAACGGATAAATCCGTAAAAAAACCATACTCCCTTGCGAGAATGACGTTCAGCGCAAAGAAGACCATCAACGGTGTCGGACGGTTCATAAATAGACTGGCGTCGATCGATTCAATTTGAATCAAGTATATCAGCCTAGGATTGTTACAATATCCAAACAGAAATTCGTCAAAGAAGAAAAATTACCTTTCACAGGTAAATACCATAGATGTCCAATTACACTTACCATACCAGTAAGAAGTACTGTATGTGTAGAGCGGGATAAAGAGTAATAAATTAATATCGCAGAATGTATGTGACTTTATGGCCATCTACTTACGGGACAAGAGCTAGATAAATCAGGAAGTACGCGAATGCTCCGTCACTCAATCCGTTGAGTGTATACACATTTCTAGCAATTTTCGTCTGCAGATAAGAGTTTGAGATATATGCCAGTCGGAGTCATTACATTTGTATCACACACATCTCCAGACTTTTGTGCTTATTTTAAGTTAGTCGCAATAGGAAACTGGAGTACTGATACCTCTGACATGGGAATCGAATGACTACGACTAAAATTTTTGTTTTTCTACGGATGGCTGTATATTATTAATACCATGATAAATCGCTTACTTTCTGTCATGACTTCACATTTGCTATTTATCATGTCAGTTTCAAGTTGACATAACAGGAAGCCACTTCGCAATGGTACCACAGAGTAATTCATTAAAAGAGGGACTCGGCGATCCTATCGAGTGGCGCACAAAACCTAAAACATATCTCTTCCTTTCTTATAGTAGAAAAAGGTGACATACGACCTGTCGCATTTGTCGCAAGGAAATAAAATGACCTCCCATTCATTCTTCGGAGTATTGAGCCAAACTCATTCCGTCGACCGAATGCAAATTGATTTCTATGAAACACGTGTATCAAATTCTACTTTGGGCGGGATCTGCTCGTACTAAATATGTAATGACGTTCAAAACGTACAGAGCGCTCGCTGACAAACCCTATGCTTCACGTTCTTTTGGAGAACTGAACGCTCAGTACATATTACTTACCCAGCACGCCACCAAATCGAAACGTCAACACAAATTATACACAGCGTCCGTCTAAAGACTTCCGAGACCGATTTGATTCCTGGGGTACAAGCGATGTCAGCGCAGTGACTACAGTGGCAGCTTGAGCTAAAAACTGTAAACAACGGACGTGGGTACGACAAGTCAGCAGTGAGCGAATAGTGTTACGTAGTAAAAGTGCTGCCGTAATGTGTCAACGTATTTGTGCCACAAGTCGCTATAGACTAACATCTCTGAAATCAAGTGTTGAACACATTCTCCAGAAAGTAGGCACTTGCCGCGATTTGATTGAAACGCAAAACATGGAGAATATTTTTCTGGAAAAACTCATCATGGGTGATGAGACTTGGTGTTATTTCAAACCTACGGCGAAACGATGAAGCGCAGCAATTCACACGAAGGGTCAACGCTTTGACGACGTAACAGACATTCAAACCGATGTATCTGCAGTCCAAGGAAGAACCTGTCTATCAGTTTCACATGTTGTATCAAGTGGACGGAGAATATGTAGAACACATGAAGTATTAAAACCACCAAATAACATCTCCCATTTTCAATTAATCCAGATCGAAAACTAACGGATTTACAAGGTAACTGTAGAAAATCTTAACACAACATCAGTGAGTAAACATCGAGCTACCTTTGTAACTCAACTGAAATCTTCCTAGAAAGTAGAATTGAATGCTTCATAACGCGGAGAAATCGTTAGGTGTGAAAACAGTTTTCGGCGTATTTTAAAGAAGTGTTACAGAACGGTTCCAGTGTTTATAAATGTGGAGGATAATGTCGGAAGATGCGTACGATGGCACACGGACGCTGCTACTGCAAAGATTTTTCTGATTAAAGCGAATGATCGGAAATAAATACTCGTTGATTATCGACTACGGTCGGTTCTGAACATCGTCAGATCTGTATGCAAGTGTAAAATAGTAAATACGTCCACGGGAAGTTGAAAATGACTAAAAGTATGTGATACGTAACGTGGAATATATAGTGCTGCGTTTATTTCCCTGTTAAACTTGGTACGAGACGCTGTTCCCTTGTTGCTGGTCGCTATATGAAGTCATTTATTTCTTGATGAACTACGAGACTAATTATTTCCAACGCGTCGAAAAAAGTGTTGTATTTTATGTCTGATAATCGATGTCTTGATAGTGAAATAAATTAAATGAAGATGCATTTCATAATGTCAACAATTTGAATGCAACGAAGAAATATTATTTACTACAACGCGTTTTATTTCATACCAAGAATCCGCAGTGCTCATATATTCCTCGATGAACAAGAGAGAACAATACTTTGATATTTGTAAAGGTGGTATGGTCAAACTGTTTTAATGAAGTTATTGATTAACCGAGAAAATGGCACTGTTAATCGAGGGACTTTAGGGCAGAAGTACCACTACAAATAGCACCACAGGAGGACATATTTGGTTGAGGATGATGATCTACCTTGCCTTTGTGATGTATAACGATGGATCAAATCACCAAATGCTTAACAGCGTGTTGGATCGCCTTTGAAGCGAAATACAACAGCGATCCTGCGTGCCATGGCTTCGATAAGTAATTGATAGATTTGTGGGGGTATGTGGTACCAGATGTCTACACACAGGCCATTCAATTCCCGTAAATTACGAGCCAGTGATTTGTGGGAGCGAATCTGGCATCCATTAGCATCACAAATGGATTCCATCGCTTTCAGATCAGGCGAAATTTGTGCCCAAGACTCATTGTTTGTTGACCATCGTCGTCCTCAACCACGATTTTGATTAATGGCACGGGCTGTTACTGGTAGATACCTTTAGTGTTACGGAAGACGTCAAGCTTCAAGTGATAAGGTGGTCCACAATAAATTTCAAGTAGTACACAGCTGTCATAATACATTCGCTTATTACCACAGGGTGAGATGAATATTCTCCTTAGCTAAAAATTGCGCTTATATGCTAAAACTCTGATACAAATACTATTTTGAAGTACCATGTATGAACATTTGTTTCTCAAGTTAAAATTTTATAAAACGTTTTTTCTATTAAATATGTTAAATAAATGTTGAAAAGTTCAAACTTCTGTTTTTCTACATATAAATGAAATACAAAATATATTTTGAAGAACCATCTAAGATTATATAATTTGTTTTAAGTTGCAGGTCTAACAGACCCATTCACAATCTGTTAGTTTCTGTCTGAAACTCAGTAGTAATAGCTGATACATTATCTACATCATTGAACTATCAACAGAATCTTGAAAATCAAAATCATTGACAGGATCATCTAATGTTTCGTCGTATGACTCATTCAGAAGCCTTTCTAATTGATCGCTTACAGGACGTCTAGCTATGTTGACGCACTCAATCAAACTGACGGTAACGGTGCAGTTGTTACAGCAATTCTTACAACAATATGAAATACCTCTGAGCCATTGTAGACCATTCGACAACAATCGCGTGTATTACAAAGAATTTGTTGGAAGAATTCAGATAAATATCAGCATGGGTCTAAAAGACCAATTCGCAAGAAGTGTGTCAAAGATATTTATCTCAAAAAGTATTTCACATTTTGAAACAAAAATTAAGGATAACATAAATTACTACGTACTTGAGGATTACATAAGGTCCTATCACAAAATAAATATTATTCGCGGATTTATGTTAATTTTAGTAAACGAACTCGTTCAGTTAGACCCATTCACAATTGGAAGGTTAAACTTGTACACGAATTTGGTCATACATTGTCTTCATGTGATTCTATATAGGGACTGATCTTGTATCAGTGTGCTTGGTTAATAGGCAGTTGGCTGATTAAGTTATACTGTTTCTAGGAATCTGGCTGCTCGCTGCATTTTAATATTATTCTGAAGCGACAGGTTTTGTATGAGTGCATGTTGTTGCACAGAGAGCCTGTTGGACTTTGTCAGAGCTGGAGTGATCTGACATTCACATGCCGAACTGCGTATTCTGACAGAATGAGTGCTTGGGTTCAAAAGACTATGCCAAGGAAGGTACCGTTGTCCTTACAGTTTTATTTAAATTAATATTTGGTACCGACTGTTTAAAAATCGTTATGTTGAAAGACACTTGGGTTATCATGCATGTAGAGTGAAATGAGACGTCAGGACGACATAAGACTTCTTCAATTAATTTCTTTATTCTGTACCTCAGAAACGGTACAAAAGGAACAGCTTGGTGGCGGCCTCGGGTTGCCTCTCATGTGAAACAGTAGCGTTCAATACTGCTGACAGCGAAAGAGCAGGGCCGGCCGGAGTGGCCGAGCGGTTCTAGGCGCTTCAGTCTGGAACCGCGCGACCGCTACGGTCGCAGGCTCGAATCCTGCCTCGGGCATGGATGTGTATGATGTCTTTAGGTTAGTTAAGTTTAAGTAGCTCTAAGTTCTAGGGGACTGATGACCTCAGAAGTTAAGTCCCATAGTGCTCAGAGCCATTTGAACCATTTGAGAGAGCAGGGCAAAGCGTGGCATCACTCGAATGCCACTGTCAGCGACGTCTTCGGGGGTGAACTTGATCCAGCGATCAGCTGGATCCTCCGTGACTCAGGGCAGGCTGCCATGTTCAAAATGGTTCAAATGGCTCTGAGCACTATGGGACCTAACATCTGAGGCCATCAGTCCACTAGAACTTAAAACTGCTTAAACCTAACTAACCTAAGGACATCACACACATCCATGCCCGAGGCAGGCTGCCATGTCTAGTGGTTGAACAGCGAACCTTGTACTGCAATACAGGATGTTGCTCCAGGGGTCACAACCTCGGGGCGTAGGCAATGATGCTGAGTTGAGAATCATTTAGTACACGAATGGTTGAATACTTACGTGCTCCAGACTACATCCGTTTAGGACTTAAGGTACATACTCTCCCTTCTGTGATGCCACGTGAGCAAAGGCTTCCATATTTGTGCTAGCGTTTTGCAGAATCAGCTTTTGCTACACCACACCCAGCTGGCTCCGCTTTGCAATGCCTGTCGGCTGTGTTTTGCTCGCTTGGAGCTGGCTCTGTTGCAACTCACTTCCGCTCTGGTGTATTTTCAGACCGAATACTCGTACCGTTAATCCGCTACATTTAAAATGAGCTCGTATTATTCTAAAACACAGTTAAAGCGAAACTTTATAGGATTTTAAAGCAAACCATTGGTATTCATTTTAAGGAATTAGATTACAGAATGATTTTATAATAACTTCATTTTCAAAACTGAGTAAAAATTGAAAGTTACGTTTAATTTCTTGTGAAACTAAACGCTGTAGAATTTTATTGAGTCAGCGTGTCTAAAACATTTTGCTGTCCTCAATTTGATTTCAGTTATTACGACAGGTCTATTGTGCAGGTAAGGCGTTAATAAAAGTGTCCAAAACGTAACCTGAACTCGATAAATGGATTCCATTCTTTTGTCCTGTCCACCCAAGTCAGCGTGGTACACCGTCCTTCAACCAATATCCGGAAATCGCACGGGAAGAGATCGGCACTGATTAGCAACATATGGGCGGTCCCATATGTCTCCAAGGTTGTTTCCAGTACGTTGCAGAAATTTCACTGGGGAGTCCTTACACATCTTCCGTAGAATCTCGATCTCTCCCCATGCAGTTTCCCTATTTTTGGAGCCCTGAACAAAGACATTCGTAGCCGTCGATTTGCATCGGACGAAGATATGCACTCCTGAGTACAATCATGATACCATAGGCAACCACAAACAATTTTTTCATGAAGGCGTTGGCCGTCTGTGTCACAGTAGGAGAAATGTACTGAAGGTTATAGCGTTTACTTTTGAACTAACAAACAGTTTAATTGCTTCTTATCGTCTTTCTCGTTTTCAAGGACTGCTCCTCATACTTTCCTCACCGTCTAGGTACTTGAAACGTCACAAGGGGGATCTCAACCTCACAGTGGGTAGTAGTCTGCCTAGAGATTTAACTGAGTTTTGTTAATTTCAAACTGTTCTTGGAAAAGCACATCAAGACAGAAGAGCAATTACCTGCCGAGTTAAGTTCAGAGAACATTATTTAGTTTGTGTTCAGGATCTGTAGGCAAAGCAGGACCAGTACGGTAAACCTACATTCTACAGTTGCTGTAACCAGCATTACCGAATCGATTGAAGACATAAAGTCTGAAAATGAGTCCGTAAGTTTAGTTTGACGTTGATACTACATCAGAATATTTTATGATCTAAAGATGGCAGTAGCCGAAACCGGTAATAGCGAAGTGTAAAAGTTTGTGTGATCAAGACGGACCTCTCAAATAAAGTATTACCAAAGTTGAGTAATATATTTTACTATTCACTATGCTGTGTTACTTCCACTGTGTGTATGCTACACCAGAACCGATTCATCGGTCCTACCAGCAAACCTTTATTAGTCTTTTTCAGCGGCAGCGAGATTTACACCAAAGTGGACACCCCTATACCACAACAGTTATTGCTATTGTTCATTCTAATTCATTTTGGGTGATATGAAGAAACTGGTTTCTCACATGTGTACGATGCACAGTCGTAGGCGATAACTACCGTATTTAAAGCCTCAATAGTTAGCCAAGCTACTTCATGTAGACATCTCACATCTCGGCGTAAATTCTTTGATTTTGAAGGAATGTTTGATTTTCCCAGAAAGAAACTGAGTTCTGTGGAAACTGGCCTCTAAGTTGCGCATGGATGTTTCTCTCTCAACTTGACACATGTTTCAGGAAAACAATAGGTAGGTTGTATTCCAGACCAACTTGCATTCACAGTGACAGACTCTGATACTTATTCTGTTCAGATGAGATGGGAAATTCTCACAGTAAAATAGCCAAATATCAGTTGGTCTCATATCGTGGAGATGATTCGTTTTCATAAAATTTGAAGTGTTGCGTGACTGCGTCACACGTTGAATCGTTTTGATAAGTCACAGGTTTTAACCCGGATTTCATGTGTAATAACAAGTTATACCGCTATTTATATGTGTTCCCATAATAATCTAAACGAGGTGCAATGGTCTTCTCATTCATTCGTAATTTTTACTGTCACCTGCTCATAAAATAAAATAAGTGGAACTTTCAGAGGGGAGACTTAATTTTCATCTTTCTCAATCTCATTTACACCATACTGGCTTTTAATCCAGATGTTACTTTTTCACACTTCCTGTACTATACATCCAACTTATGATTTTTTGGTAGTTGCGTGTTTTATCGCCCTACGTCGTGCTGACAAGGTCATGGACAAACTTTCGAGTCCAGCTAGCTACGTCAACACAGTGCCTCGTTTTCTGACGCTCCAGCGAAAACATCATAAATAGCAGAACACAGAAAATGATCGGATGTGACGTATCACCTCATGTGCTTTACACATTATTTTGTCCTGCGTTTATTGTCATAAAAATATCCCAATGTGTGTTTTTGATTCATTAATTTCACAATAGTATAAAAATTCTGGTTGGAAGATTCAACGTGTGTGTCTTTCGGGTACATGTGGAGAGATATGCCTTATTAATTTATTTCTTAATTATACAATAATATAAGCATTCTGGTTGGATAGCTGAACGTGTTTATCGCCGAGAAAGATTTGGTTACGCGTAGTGCAATTTCTGCAGGAAAAAACTTAGCAAGAAAGATTCTTTAATAAGGGACTGATACGCAAGCCTGAGTTAAGTAGGCCTACTACATTTTCAAAACGAAGAATTTTTGTGACTGTTGTTCAAACAGAGAATTACTTACGGAGATTTACAGTGATAAAGTTTAGGTTAGCTGAAATTTGTTACATTACCACATTATTAAACTGCATTGCATCTGTAAGTTACATAAATTATAATAATTAGAGACGAATAACTTCGGTTTTACTGTCACTTCACCGGCCGCTGTGACCGAGCGGTTCTAGGTGCTTCAGTTTGGAACCACGCGCCTTCTACGGTTGCAGGTTCGAATCCTGCCTCTGGCATGGATGTGTGTGATGTCCTTAGGTTTGTTAGCTTTAAGTAGTTCTAAGTCTAGGGGACTGATGGCCTCAGATGTTAAGTCCCATAGTGCTTAGAGCCATTTGAACCATTTTTACTGTCACTTCACCTGCTCCAGATAAATTGCATGATCCTTCGAAAGCATCAAGTCTCATACTTTTATTCACGTAACATTTCTAGGTTCCGAAGAGCTTTCCTACTCCTGTGAGGCGTATAAAGTGAAATCGTTTTCTTATAGTCTACTGACATAAGTGAACACGTGAAAAAATATGATACACAACATGCTAAAGGTGTGCTACAGGTGATCACTAGTGGATGTTAGATGTCATATGAGATCTCCACAGATGACAGAAAGGGAAGTAATGGGATTTGACGGAAGTCTTCAAACCGTAACACATATGCACCAAGAGCTTTCTTCAAGCGGGCGAGCAATGATGAACAGAGAACGCCACCGTGTGGACGCCTAAGAGTTGTCGAAGATCGTCCGTTTGTTGATTAGCGTCGAAGATTTTCCAATTTTCATTCACTAATATCTTATGGCATCACATTCTCTGAATAACACAAGACTGAGCAGAAAAAGTGCTCATTGAAGACATGATCAAACAGAACACTTCAAACAGTATGCTTGCCACAGATCGTAATTACAGAAAACATACGGGTAGACTCTACCGAATCGCATTACGGTGCAGTGAGGGAATGGTAGGATAAGGTTCACTAAGCGCACTGTATCTCACAATATTTATGAATCACAATATGTCTTGAACACACAAAAAATATCAAGAGCAATACACTTAAAATACTCAATCTCCAGGAGATATACAGCCCAGAACCTTCTGCAGACAGCACTTGAAACAGTTGGGCGTACTGACAACAGTCTCACAGCGTATTTTCTCCTGTACGACGTTTGTTGTCAACAATCAACCACAATTTGGAAACAACAGTATCATTCACAAATGTGACGCTAGACGAATAAATCATTTACGCTGTCCAGCACTCAGAATTGGTGTGGCATAAAGAAGGTGAAGTATTTTAACCACAAATATCTTTGTCTACATACGTGGTGATACAAGGAATTTGGTAGACAGCGTATTTAACTCTTGAGTTACTATTGCGACGCGTGTGTCCCACGATGGGTTACCACGAGAATTAGTGCGAACTGCTGCGTACTGTTACTATGTATCAGCGTCACACTGGCGGTGAGAAACTACTAATATTTACAGAATGAGATTTTCAGTCTGCAGCGGAGTGTGCGCTGATATGAAAATTCCTGGCAGATTAAAACTGTGTGCCGGACCGAGACTCGAACTCGGGACCTTTGCCTTTCGCGGGCAAGTGCTCTACCAACTGAGCTACCCAAGCACGACTCACGCCCCGTCCTCACAGCTTCACTTCTGCCAGTACCTCGTCTCCTACCTTCCAAACTTTACAGAAGCTATCCTGCGAACCTTGCAGAACTAGCACTCCTGAAAGAAAGGATATTGCGGAGACATCGCTTAGCCACAGCCTGGGGGATGTTTCCAGAATGAGATTTTCACTCTGCAGCGGAGTATGCGCTGATATGAAACTTCCTGGTAGATTAAAACTGTGTGCCGGACCGAGACTCGAACTCGGGACCAGAATATTTTGCAGAATTCTTATAATTATAGCTTGCACCTGTAGGTTGTGCTGTCTTCACACTCCGCCCCGTATTGTTGTATCGAATTAGTTCACGCCGGCAGTTAGGCAGTCCAATGAATCGATTTGCAAAGCGGGCTCGTGTCACAGCTTCCGGACAATGAGTGTAGACGAATTTTCACACTTGTGTAGACGTTTGCTGCTTCATAAACGGTGGTACTTATGAACAACACTGCATGTCCTACCATTCTCCGTGTTGGAAAAAGAAACTGCGGGAAATATTTATTTCTTGTTGTTTTTTTCTGACTACGACATTAATGAAAATAACCATACATTAAAGTATTTCATTCTGAAAGAAATGTTGATAGTGAAAGGGTTAAAAGGAGGACAGACAGGCTGAAAATATATCAGTAACTGAACCTTAATTCTGAGGAAAAATCGTAACTTAAAACTTGCGTGTTGCCAAGTTTGTCTTTGAAAGCTCGCTACAGATGTAACAGTCACTCCATGATGCGTGGAGTATGGAGACAGAAACGCACGCTCTCGAGGAAGGTTTTCGCATTGTGAAGATTTAAGATTGTAAATTTTGGCGACTGGGGGGCCGCGATGTTGTTATTATGTTAGGTAGGTAGTCGCCGAGCGGCTGCCTGCGGGAGTCGATAGAAGCCGTGTGGAGGGAGAGTGGCGTGGGGTATTGGTGGGGGGGGGGGGGGGTGAGCTGCAGAGCGTGGAGTCCCAGTTGGCGATGCGCCAGGCCGGGACACTGGAGGCCAGGGCTGGCGCTGGAGTCTGGAGGGCCTGGACAATGCGGCGCAACGAGGGCGCGGCTCAGCCAGGAGGAGGTGCCGGCACAAAGGACCGGGGCTGGGCTGCGTTGCGCAACCGGAACTGGGCCGAGGCGCGAGACTGCAGTCCCCGCCACGCCTCCACAGGTACCTCGCAAAGTGCAACAGTCCGAGCAAACGGCGGCGGGGCGTGTCCAACTGCGACACAGCGTGGAGTGCACGCGCGTAACCGGAAATATCACCGTCTAGGAGTTCTACGAAGTAGGGAACAGCTCCGTACACAAGCTCACCAGATGAAAAATCAGTAAAGAGCACACTTATCATATTGTAGTGCTGTTGATGATGCAGAAGGCCGGCGGCCTTAGTGTAGTGGTAACACCTGTTCCCGTCAAATCACTGAACTGACTAGCAGTTGGGTGGGTGGCTGACCAGGTCTGCAGAGTGTTGTTGACAAGCAGGATGCACTCAGCCCTTGTGAGTTAAATTGAGATTTCCTGGCCCTGCTGACGTAAATCGATGTAGTTTTATCTATCTGAATCCAAAAAAACACTAAAAATATACAGGGTGATTCAAAAAGAATACCACAACTTTAGGAATTTAAAACTCTGCAACGACAAAAGGCAGGGCTAAGCACTATCAATCGGCGAATTAAGGGAGCTATAAAGTTTCATTTAGTTGTACATTTGTTTGCTTGAGGCGCTGTTGACTAGGCGTCAGCGTCAGTTGATGCTAAGATGGCGACCGCTCAACAGAAAGCTTTTTGTGTTATCGAGTACGGCAGAAGTGAATCGACGACAGTTGTTCAGCGTGCATTTCGAACGAAGTATGGTGTTAAACCTCCTGATAGGTGGTGTATTAAACGTTGGTATAAACAGTTTACAGAGAATGGGTGTTTGTGCAAAGGGAAAAGTTCTGGACGGCCGAGAACGAGTGATGAAAATGTAGCACGCATCCAGCAAGCATTTGTTCGCAGCCCAGGAAAATCGACTCGCAGAGCTAACAGAGAGCTGCAGATTCCACAATCAACTGTATGGAGAGTCCTACGAAAAAGGTTAGTTATGAAACCTGAACGTCAACTACCCGAGGCGATGGATCGGCCGCCAGGCAGCCCGTGACAGAGCACTTCATCACTGACCTCCAAGAAGCCCTGATCTTACCCCCTGCGATTTTTTCTTATGGGGGTATGTTAAGGATATGGTGTTTCGGCCACCTCTCCCAGCCACCATTGATGATTTGAAACGAGAAATAACAGCAGCTATCCAAACTGTTACGCCTGATATGCTACAGAGAGTGTGGAACGAGTGGGAGTATCGGGTTGATATTGCTCGTGTGTGTGGAGGGGGCCATATTGAACATCTCTGAACTTGTTTTTGAGTGAAAAAAAACCTTTTTAAATACTCTTTGTAATGATGTATAACAGAAGGTTATATTATGTTTCTTTCATTAAATACACATTTTTAAAGTTGTGGTATTCTTTTTGAATCACCCTGTACAATAAAACCAAAATCTAACATTAATTACAGAGAATTTCACACTTTGTGAGTCCAATGTTGAGCAACCAGGCCGTACGGGATGGCCGAGCGGTTCTAGGCGCTACAGCCTGGAACCGCGCGACCGCTACAGTTGCAGGTTCGAATCCTGCCTCGAGCATAGATGTGTGTGTTGTCCTTAGGTTAGTTAGGTTTAAGTAGTTCTCTGTTCTATGGGACTGATGACCTCAGCAGTTAAGTGCCATAGTGCTCAGAGCCATTTGAACCATTTTTTTGAGCAACCAGAATATCCCGTCATTCGCTGCAAACATGTCACGGGGTTCGTTCAGGCTACTGCAGACGAACAACTGTTCATCATTCTGTCTTGCCCAACATTCAGAAATTTCATCATCACTCCACTTCTTTACAGTAGTCTTCCACCTCGTCACCCCTGTTCTCAATCTGTTGATGGTCTTCCAAGACCTGTATTGGAGACAGCAGCATGATGGTAGCTTCTCTTTTGGTGGACATAATCCTCCGCGAGATTTCGTTCTCCACAGCCCAGCTTGAAGGGCTTCTGTTGAACTTGGAATTGACGCTGTTGTAAGTAGGAAGTTTTTTCTGAAATTCATCCGTGATGGGCTAGTCGTGATTTCCGAACAGCGGATGTCTTGAATCTGTTTCTCGTTCTTTCATTTCAGTCTCTGTTGGTACCGTATGTAAGAAGACAGGTAGCAGCAGAGAATGGAAAGAAGAAACAAGAAACAGATCGAAGGCATCCATTGTTCGGAAGTCACACCGAGCCATCACGACTGAAATTCAGAAAAAGCGTGCTACGTGCCTGAGATATGGAGTACAAAATCTCCGGGAGGATTATGGTGAGCAAAAGACAGGCTACCATCAGACTGACATCTGCAGTCCTTACAGTGACGTGGTGGGTATGTGCTGTCGGTTGTACTGAATCAGCACTGTCAGACGGGTCGACGCACAGACGTGACAGAGCGGCAGAAATGAGCTGTCGTGTTTGGACGTGCCCATGAGAGCACCGTTAAAGATGCCAGATTCGTGGTATATCGACGTGGACCGTCCAGCGTGTTTGCAAGGAACGGCGTACCACTCGTCGCCATGGCGTAAGAACTGTGGCTCTAAGAAGAACCTAAATGACGCGGAACAGCGAGGCGTGTCAGGCTTTGCCAATGGGAATCGATTTCAAATCCGACAGGAATTGCTGCATTCGGTTAATGTAATTCCAACTATTTTCTGTGCTAATACTGCAAAGGGAACTGTCTGCAATGGACATAGGGAAACGGGTATCTCCCAAAAAGCCACTGCTGATTACGGCAGATTAGGCTGGAAGTAAGTCAGGCAACTGAAGAAAATTGGCCAGATGCGAGTATGACTTCCACCCTGAGGGTTCAGTAAAAACTTGATCTACATCTACATCTAAATCCATACTCCATAAGCCACCTGACGGTGTGTGGCGGAGGGTACTTCGAGTACCTCTATCGGTTCTCCCTTCTATTCCAGTCTCGTGTTGTTAGTGGAAAGAAAGATTGTCGGTGTGCCTCTTTGTGGACTCTAATCTCTCTGATTTTATACCCATGGTCTCTTCGCGAGATATACATAGGAGGGAGCAATATCCTGATTGAGTCCTCGGTGAAGGTATATTCTCGAAATTTCAACAAAAGCCCGTACCGAGCTATTGAGCTTCTCTCCCGCACAGTCTCCGTATCGCTTTCGCGATTACTAAATGATCCTGTAACGAAGCACGCTGCTCTCCGTTGGATCTTCTCTATCTCTTCTATCAACCCTATCTGGTACGAATCCCACACTGTTGAGCAATATTCAAGCGGTGGGCGAACAAGTGTACTGTAACCTACTTCCTTTGTTTTCGGATTGCATTTCCTTAGGATTCTTCCAATGAATCTCAGTCTGGCATCTGCTTTACCGACGATCAACTTTATATGATCATTCCATTTTAAATCACTCCTAATGCCTACTCCCAGATAATTTATGGAATTAACTGTTCCAGTTGCTGACCTGCTATATTGTACCTAAGTGATAAAGGATCTTCCTATGTATTCGCAGCAACTTACACTTTTCTACATTGAGATTCAATTGCTATTCCCTGCACCATGCGTCAATTCGTTGCAGATCCTCCTGCATTTCAGTACAATTTTCCATTGTTACAACCTCTCGATATATTACAGCATCATCCGCAAAAAGCCTCAATGAACTTCCGAAGTTACCCACAAGGTCATTTATGTATATTGTGAATAGCAACGGTCCTACGACACTCCCCTGCGGCGCACCTGAAATCACTCTTACCTCGCAAGGCTTCTCTCCATTGAGAATGACATGCTGCATTCTGTTATCTAGGAACTCTTCAATCCAATCACGCAATTGGTCTGATAGTCCATATGCTCTTACTTTTTTCATTAAACGACTGTGGGGAACTGTATGGAACGCCTTGTGGAAGTCAAGAAACACGGCATCTACCTGGGAACCCGTGTCTATGGCCCTCTGAGTCTCGTGGACGAATAGCGCGAGCTGGGTTTCACAGGATCGTCTTTTTCGAAACCCATGCTGATTCCTACACAGTAGATTTCTAGTCTCCAGAAAAGTCATTATACTCGAAAATAATAAGTATTCCAAAGTTCTACAACTGATCGACATTAGAGGTATAGGTCTATAGTTCTGCACATCTGTTCGACGTCCCTTCTTGAAAACGGGGATGACCTGTGCCCTTTTCCAATCCTTTGGAACGCTACGCTCTTCTAGAGAAGCAGTTCATATTTCCCAGGAAGAGAGATTCTCGATGATTTTTATCTGTTATCGACATTGATCTGTCAAGATATCAGTCCCGGGAACTCTAAGACTTTCGATAATGTTTCAATTTTAGGTTTGAAGTCGGATAGTTACAGTTTCGAATTTTTTTCCTTTACTTGTATTGTTAAACCTTTCTTCTTGTGAAATTTCATTATTCTAGGACACACCGAGCGGGTTTACGTAGTGATTAACACTCTGGACTCGCATTCTGGAGGACGTTGGTTCAAGGTCGCGTCCGACCATGATTTTCTGTGATTTCCCTAAGTCGCTTTAGGCAAATACCGAGATAATTCCTTCAAATGCGCGCGGCCGATTTTCTTCTCTGTCCTTCCCTAATCCGAGCTTGTGTTCCTTCTCTAATGACCTTGTTGTCGACGACACGTTAAACACTAATCTCCTTCTCTTCCTTTATTGTCAACGGGGATGTTTTGAAGAGTGAGTTTGTTCATATTAACATATTTGACACAAATGTTTGTGACTTTTGATTGCATTGACCTTAGTGTGTGACATAAATTTCAACTTGTTACGTCTACCCGTTCCTGAGGAAAAGTGTTTTTAAGAATCGAACAGACAGACGGACGGACAAAAGAGTGATCTTGTAAGAGTTCCATTTCTACCGATTGAGGTACGGAATGCAAAAAACTGAACAGTATGTGTGTCTGCAGGCGTGTAGTGCGAGTCGCGATTTTGTCTCTTTTGAAATGACAGAAGACGTCGAGCTCACCGATGGTCCAGAGAGGCGTTTAGCCTGCTGTAGTTTGATTGAGCAGTTCAGGTCAGCGGATGTTATACGTTATTTCATTTGATTTTTCTCGTACCATGGTTGGCGACAAATAATTCTTGTTGCCATGAACGTGAACCAGTATGTTTACTTCAACTTTCTCGGTAACAAAGTATTTTCTCTTCTTTTAAAACTTGTTGACGGGTATGGCATGAAAATTCCTGTCTTCCTAGAATACAACAGCCGTGATCACTCGGCTGCCCTCCTGGTTTGACGAACACTTAGGCCCTTCCGCCCTTCGACTGTCGCGTCCAGCCACTCGATTTTAATCCCTCAGAAAATTTCCAGAACTGAAACAGCGGTTGAAACGCAGCAGTCAACATTCCTACAATTTGGTGGCTCCTTGGGACCTGTTCATCAATGGCTTCCCGAATTCAATATGGTGTTGGCCCACCCTTAGCCTTGATGACAGCTTCCACTTTCGCAAGCATGCGTTCAATCAGGTACTGGGAGGTTTCTTACGGAATGGCAGCCCATTCTTCGCGGAGTGCTGCGCTGAGGACAGATAAAGATTCGGTCGATGAGGCGTGCCATGAAGTCGGCGTTCCAACACATTCCAAAGGTCAGGTCAGCCGATTACAGCGATGTTATTGTCGTGTAACCACCCCGCCACAGGCCGTGCATTGAAAGATGCAATCGCAATCCCCGAATTGCTCTTCAACAGTGGTAAGCAAGAAGGTGCTTAAAACATCAATGTAGACCTGAACGCCTGCGAATTTTACTGTTGCCACTACACACGCTGGCAGATGACGTTCACCGCGCGTTCGCCATACCCCCACCCTGCCATCGGATCGCTCCATCGTGTACCGTGATTCGTCACTCCACACAACGTTTTTCCACTGTTCAATTATCCAATGTATACGCTCCTTACACCAAGTAGGCGTCGTTTAGTATTTACCGGCGTGGTGTGTGGCTTATGAGCGGCCGCTCGACCACGAAATCCAAGTTTTCTCACCTCTCGCCTGTCACAGAAGCTGCAGTGGATCATGATGTAGTTTGGAATTCCTGTGTGATGGTCTGGATAGATGTCTGCCTGTTATACATTACGATCCTCTTCAACTGTCGGCGGTCTCCCTTCACTTTTCCACCTCACTGTCACATCGGGAACAGTGGACCTAGGGATGTTCAGGAGTGTGGAAATATCACGTACAGACATGTGACTTTAGTGACACCCAATCACGTGACCACGTTTGAAGTTCGTGACTTCTGCGGAGCGGCCCATTCTGCTCTCTCACGATGTCTAATGACTGCTGAGGTCGCTGATATTGAATACCTGGCAGTACGTGGCAGCACAATGCACCTAATATGAAAAACGTATGTTCTTATGGGTGTCCGGATATTTTTGATCACATAGTGTAGGACGAACTGCTACAGTATGATAAAGAACGTAGAACAGAAATGCGCAATGAGACGAACAGAAATTACACTTTTATTCAAAGACGGAAATTATATTGGATTCCCTGCGCGATTTATATCTTGCCTCTATTCTCAAGCGTAACGTCAAAACCGCATCTTTCGTGACTTTGCCTTTTCTAAAACTACTCTGAACATATTCTAGCAGATCCTCAATTTTTCCCCGTTCTTCTGTATATTATACTTCTCAGTAACTTGTATGCATGTGCTGTCTAACTTATTGTGTGATAATTATAATATGTATCTGCATTTGCTATCTTCGGACTCCCGTCAGTGATATTCGTTCGGAAGGGGATACTCGAATGGTAAGATGTGACGCAAGGCTCTGTGCGTGCGAATAAGTAGCTTACAGCACAGTATTTTGTGTTTTCACATCACTACGTTAATCCTTAAGAAACGCGTGGTGAAATCAATACACCTACACACACAAACATTCCGAAATCCACCATATGGTACATGGTGGAGGGTACTTTGTACCATCACTAGTCATTCCCTTTCCTGCTCCACTCGCAAATCGAGAGAGGGAAAAACGACTGTCAGTATCACTCTGTACTAGCCATAATTTCTCTCGTCCTGTCTTCGAGGTCCTTGCAAGAAATTTACGTTTACGGCAATAGAATAGTTCTGGAGTCAACTTCAAACGCGGTCCTCTAAATATTCTCGCCAGTGTTTCGCGAAAAGAACATCGTCATCTTTCCAGGGATTCCCGTATGAGTCCACGATGTATCTCCGGTGATTGAACCTATCGGTGACGAATCCAGCAGTCCGCCGCTGAATCGCTTCGATGTCTTTCTTTAATCCAACATGGTGGGATCCCAAACACTCGAGCATTACTGAGAATTGTGGACAAGCTGATACGTCTTAAAGAAATTTGTTGTATTCGAACTAAGAATGTGTTTAACAATTCTGCAGTATGCTGCAGTTGCGTGTCCATAGATGTGTGTAAAGGCAAGAGAGATGTGGGCTGCAACGATGTAGGCTGCAACCAGAGTTCTTGTATGGAGATCGTAAGCGTTCTCGTAGGTCTTGAGTTGCACATGATGCTGGAAGACGGCTGAGTAGCTACATATGTAAATGAAATTGCGTCGTGTAATCCAGGTACCTTCTTTCGTGCAGCTTCTGTTTTATAACTGTCTCTGTTGTCTCTTAGTTAAGTAAAAATGTTTTTGTGCTAGTCGACATTGGGTTTTATTTGCTGGGATGTCGATAGCTACCCAGCGTATACATCTTTTCTAGCAGTGTTGTGCAGTAGCATATTTTTAAAGAACAAGTTTCATATGCGTCTGACCACTTGCACGTGCAAATTACAGGTGTCTTTTGCCTCAGAAAGGTTTGAGGTCTTTGGAGAACGTCCATTATCGAACGTTTCTTTCAGTATTGACTTCAGACATACGTCTTGAGCAATTTACATATAGGTGTAAACGTTACTACAGCCACTGAAGTTTCTTTTACATAAATCAGATGTTACTTTATCGGTCCTTAAATATGGAAACATGATTTTACCTACCATCTTGTTAACAGTATATTTAATTTAACTACACAGCGAAATTTTTTACAGGCTCATGAGCATTAGACGCTAATTACTGGTTTCTCAAACCTGCGGTGTATATCGAGCTGTTTGATTAATTTGATAGTATAAAATTGTAAGTCGAATTTTGATCTTCACATTGAGAGGAATCAGTAGTACATTGAATATGGTATTTACTGCGCAATATAATTATTACTTTTTTCGAATATTTCTCAATCTAACAAGTTTGATGAAAAATGTTTTTTTTATATATATTGTGCATCACCTGAGCTTTCTAGTGAGATATAAAAGTCAGGAAAGGTAAATATGAAATTTCGTGTTTCTTGAAATTCAGTGTTGCTTCTATGTTGGGAGCCTGGTTTGTGACAAGTAGACTGAGAGCCATTACTCTTTGCTGCTAACCATCGCAATACCGAGCGTTGGGGTAGAAGGGGTGGGGGGGAATAACATGGTGCCTACCTATTGAAAATACTGTAATATAGTCATTTAATTTATATTTTAAAATTCAGGAATGAGTATTGTTTTTTTTAATTAATTCTTATACCAGATTCCATATATGTTTTAAATACTTCAGTTAAACTTAACTCAAAAATTTAAGCGTCAGTAGCAGATGTCACTTCCCACGAAAGAATGTCGTATTTAGTATTTCCAGAGTCAGGGTCTTAGTTATATATCAGTATCTCTGTAAAAAGTATATTGGGAGTAAAAGTCAAGGACAATGAAATAAATTTGCGTGTTTTAAAGATCTTTTGTTGTGGTCGCAAAGTCGGTAGCACACGATATTCAGTGTTTTGATACTGCTAACAGTGAGCTAATAGCTAAACAATCTTGACCGTGCTTTCACACCAATACCTGTTTAAAATGTATGTTGGTTATATAGTTCAGACAAAATTAATGATTTTTTTTTAAATTTTTAGGGGGTGTACATAGAATCCCCCCTCCCCTTGGTAATGCGCGTTACGGAAAATTCCTTTGTTTTGCTAAGGGTAATTAGTATTATTTCATTACGTACTATCAGTCATGGTAGGAATTTTACCTTATCCACTGTCACCAACTGGAAGAGATTAATTCGTCTATAACGTCAGTGAGTATATGTTATCATTCCGGGCAGTATTGAGACTGTTATTATTCTAGTTACGACTATTAATCTGTACCTCATAGGGAAAAAAAACGTCAACTGAATTACTAATACCAAATTTGATGAGTTTTGATGCTCGGATACTGATCTGATTATAAAGTTCAGGGACCCATATCATGCGAAAAGTGTTACAGAAACAATTGACCGATGAAGTATTTGCCTAGCTCTCGCTGATTTTATCCTTCTGCCCACTGCCTCGGCAACCCGCAGCGCAACACAGTGCCTGTCGAGAGTTCAGAACCGTCGTTTGCACCCTCGCGTTCGCGGCTCTGGTGATGGTCTTGACGAAGTTAGCCCCGTCTCTTGAAATCCTTCTTCCCGAGTCTCTCAAGTCTGTGACGCTGGCAGCTCTGTCTGCCAGAAGCACAAACGCCGCGCACGTCTGCAAACTGTACTGCCTCCGTGCTGTGTACCTGCTTCACAGCCATATATAGAGAGCGACTGCTATGTCACTTGGACGGAAATAAATTATTTGTGTGAGCACGTACACGGCGTTGCGTCCACAGAGTTTCACTGCGTGCATCCAAAGAGCATTATGCATGCTGTAACGAGCACCTGATGTGGGCGGACAGTTAATGTTAACACCCCTAACGCGTGGACGCCGGCATCTTGTTGTACAGCATCCCGGCAAACGGAAAGTAAACACTGTTTTCACAGAAACGCTAGCCTCAGAATACAAATGATGGCTTGTGGACAGTAGAGGTAGTTCTGATGACAGACAGTGGAAGTCTGTACAAAATTACTGTGTGCGCTCACTTGTGTAATAAACATATAACGACATAACAATCCGTGTAATTTCGCTACCTAAATAAACTCAAATTATATCTAAAAATACTCCCTGCCAGGCGGAACAGTGAGGCAAGTATCCTGAGCCTGCTGCTAAGCTCTACAAAAAGAAGATATGTACCATCTAACAGTGATACCAAAGCATCAGATTCTTTTTCCTTTTGTAAACATAAAGTTATGCACAGTCATTATGTAAAATCAAGTTTAGTATAATTAGAGTTGTATAAAGTAGTTGCCCGCCCAGTTGGCCGTGCAGTCTAACGCGCGGCTTCCCGGGCGAGAAGGAGCGCCTGGTCCCCGGCACGAATCCGCTCGGCGGATTTGTGTCGAGGTCCGGTGAGGCGGCCAGTCTGTGGATGGTTTTTAGGCGGTTTTTCATCTGCCTCGGCAAATGCGGACTGGTTCCCCTTATTCCACCTCAGCTACACTATGTCGGCGATTGCTGCGCAAACAAGTTCTCCACGTTCCACCACGGAAACATAGGGGTTACACTCGTCTGGTGTGAGACGTTCCCTGGGGGGTCCACCGGGGGCCGAACCGCGCAATAACCCTGGGTTCGGTGGGGGGCGGCGGAGAGGGAAGTGGACTGCGGTAGTCGTCGTGGGGTTGCGGACCACTGCGGCTGCAGCGGGGACGGAGCCTCTCCGTCGTTTCTAGGTCCCCGGTTAACATAACATAACATAACATATATAAAGTAGTTAGGAAGGGATGGGAGCTTTACATATATTACTCAGAGGAGAGTTGTGCTTAGTCTCAAACTGGCGACTTGCCTCAGCTTCGTGTGACTAACAGTAATTATCTACAGCCACACTACTTGTCTGGCAAAGCAGATATAAGTCCGCAGCTCATAGCCTAGTGGTTAGCGTGGCTGCCGCTGGATCACGGGGTCCCGATTCGATTTCCGGCCGGGTTGGGGATTTTCTCTGATTGGGGACTGCGTGTTTCTGTTGTCCTCATCATTTCATCATCATAATTCGTGATAGTGGCTACGTTGGTCTGTGTAAGAAAATTGGATTGCGTCAAAATTCGGACTTTGTATGGCCGCTGATGACCATGCAGTTGAGCATCCCACAAACCAAACATCAGCTCAAAGCAGTTATAGACTGTGCACACAAACCTTCCTCATGATTCAGTTTATATCTTAGTGAAAACAAAATCAAAATACCTACAGTAGTTCCTGAGATAAACCATCACATAGAGATACATAAATGCCTTGGGGAACATTAATTTACAATACACACTTGTGCTACTTATCCGTGGCTGCGTTTGCGTATCAGTAATTTTGCTATGTTGAATGACAGTGAGCAAGCTATTGTATGTACAATAACGCCAGCTGCCCTCACGTATATACTCATCTTAGTTGCTATTATATGAACTATTATATGACCATTATTTGTAATACAAGTTAAGTAAATATTCTATCTGTTGTATTGTTCGCTAATAATTACTGCTCCTATCGAGCTTTCCTACGAAGTCAGTTGGCACATCACTCCGCAGCACAGCTCTCCGTCCATTGTGTCGAAAGTCATACACAACAACATCCCCAGTCGTCTTAAAGTAAGAAATGGCGCTATACTCAGCGCCGCTGCTGCGCTGTACGTATGGAAGGGCATGCGAAAGTTTTCTAAAATAGCCTATATTTTTCCTCAGGGTTCAAGCTATTCATCTAAATTGGTTCTGCGATTTAGTCGTGAAAACCTAGGACATAGTAAAATTTCGCATTTAAGAATTTTAGGTTACTATAGGTCTAGAAAGGAGGATATAAGATGAACAACAACAAAAGCCAATGGAGGATAATGGAATGTAATCGAATTAAATCGGGTGATGCTGAGGGAATTAGATTAGGAAATGAGATGCTTAAAGTAGTAAATGAGTTTTGCTATTTGGGGAGCAAATTAACTGATGATGGTCGAAGTAGAGAGGATATAAAATGTAGACTGGAAATGGCAAGGAAAGCGTTTCTGAAGAAGAGAAATTTGTTCACATCGAGTATAGATTTAAGTGCCAGGAAGTCGTTTCTGAAAGTATTTGTATGGAGTGTGGCCATGTATGGAAGTGAAACGTGGACGATAAATAGTTTCGACAAGAAGAGAATAGAAACTTTCGAAATGTGGTGATACAGAAGAATACTGAAAATTAGGTGGGTAGATCACATAACTAATGAGGAAGTATTGAATAGAATTGGGGAGAAGAGAAATTTATGGCACAACTTGACTAGAAGAAGGGATTGGTTGGTAGGACATGTTTTGAAGGATCACCAGTTTAGTATTGGAGGGCAGCGTGGAGGATAAAAATCGTAAAGGGAGACCAAGAGACGAATACACTAAACATATTCAGAAGGATATAGGTTGCAGTAGGTACTGGGAGATGAAGAATCTTGCACAGGATAGAGTAGCATGGAGAGCTGCATCAAAACAGTCTCTGGACTGAAGACCACAACAACAACAGCTTTCTTTCTGTGGTTCGATTTTGGTGAAACAAAGCCTATTTGCCGCGCAAGCTACGCTCAAGTTACCTGTGAAAACCACCTGAAAATTCGTGTACAATTTCAGAAATTAGCACGTTGAAACAGACAGACTTGATGGTTTTAGACAAAATTATAAATTACGATTTATTTTTGTCAGTGATCAGAGTTCGATGAAATAAAGCACGTATGTTGGCCCAAGCTATGCTGAAGCTACCTGTGAAAACCCCATGAAAATTCGTCTAGTAGTTTCGGAGATTAGCGTGTTCAAATAGACAGACACGACAGTTTTAATGTTAGTATACATAGAAGATAATCAAGACAGATAAATAATGCTCTCAAAATGTACATAAAATTAAAAGTCACTGACTGAGTAACAATTCATAATTCCACGATCAGTCCCAGAGGACCATGCATTGTCGACTGCCGCCGATGTCATCCTCCGCATTTTCGTGGAGTATGTGCGAAGCATAGTGCGCTCCGTTTCCTTCTTCGCACCAACGGAAACTTGAGGACAATATCGTCCGTAAGCATGTAAAGAACGAACAGGTGACTAAGAATGATTAAATTACCAAATATGACCCCGAGAACTAATCCAACAGACATTGCCTGTATAACTGAATAAAAACAAATCGAGAGATAAGTTACAACACGCTTAGAGACGAGTAGGAAGAAGAGGCTGACGAATGACTATACGTTGAGAGCACATTGCCTTTAACTGCGCGGCAGCATGGTTGATTTGAAGGCCCAGTTCCGAAAGTAAAATAATGTTGGCATTCATAAAATAGTCAATATGTTAGTACGGCTCGTAGGTTATACTAGCCAGTGTGTTATCTCGACTTGTGAGTAATAAAACGATCGAAATGACTGCTCGTTTATGTTGATTTCCTTGTGAGGCTTCAGCACTCATCATCTTTTACTAGAGTGGCTAGTAAATCGGCGGTCAAGTTTACCTGGCAGACTATACCGATCGCGAAATCAGATTTGGTCTCCTAGGATACTAGCTGTAATGTCTCTTCCTTAGATCCCACTTAGGAATTCTATACCTGGAAAGTCAACTGGCAAAGTAATACTGACTTTTGAGATCAGCCTAACTAGATCTCTTTCCAGCAAATGCCGACGAACTTCACTCTGTGGTAATAGTTTGCCAGTCTACGGCGTTTTCTATCTCCACATTCACCTCGCAGACGTATCCCTGTGCATATAGGGTTGTTCCTAACTAGAAGGGCCTCTTATTAAAGGAAATATCTATCTTGGTATTGGTTTGTAACTTATTAATACCAATAAATATAGAGTCGCAAAAATTGAGGAAAAATACCCCTATAACTTCGTTATGGTATCTTCTTCTATATGACATATAGGGAAAACGCTTAAATTGAAATTCAAATTCCTGCATTTAGTAACGAAAAATTTTTTGGTAATAAGTTTTAGCTTTGATCACTTTGCAACTTTTTTGTAAGCACGATTTCGCTGACCGTTGACTCCGTGGCATCACAAGTACTTCATCACAGTCTTTGAATATAATAGGAACTTATTCGCGGCAATAACTTTTATCATCGTCTCGTAGTTTTCTTGTGTAAATGTTGTTACTAACCATGTCTACGTTTCAAAAATATGACTGAAAAGCAGCAGTATTGACCCAATACTATGTGACTGTATTTCATTCACGATGAAAGTCCACAGCTGTTCATTCTTGCATTATTACTTAGTCCAGCTGAACTCCAACGATCTGATCCCAACTGAATTTGACAGAACACAGATCAACGGGGCTCGCAGGTCCTCTGTTTCGACTTCAACACTGAATGAACTTGTGGTGTGCTCGTTGGCTGGCAAGTGTATTTTTTGTCCTGTATTAGTGTTTGGTTTCATTATTTGCAACTAACAGTAAGAAGAATATTTCAAAAACTATGTGCATCAATGCAAATACAAAAGACAAACGTACCATGAAAATTCTCGGTAAGAAGAACATGTAAAAGTCGATTCAGTACAGTACTTTCAGTTACAGTTAATCGCCTAGCATGTTTTCTATTCTGAAGATATATGCGCCTCCTGGCACTAAGTTATCCGCTCCACCTTGGATTGACGGTACTGAAGGGCTTTTTCCCATCGGCCTTTCGACTGGTTTGGTGTTCCCCTCGATCTTAAATTGTCAAGTCCTTTTTTTATTTTCAGAAATGTTAGGAAGGTGTCCTGACTGTTGAAACGAGAAAGACGTCTAAATTTCGTGTAGACATCTGTATATCCCCAAGACGACGGCACTGTTTGGCAATACGCGTAAATGACACGTGTACAGAGCGTCAACGTCGAATCTTTGACAATACATCTTTGAGATGGAGGTAAGACAATGTATCTGCGTTCAGTTTTGGCGAAAATACACTACGTGATCAAAAGTATCCGGACACCTGGCTGAAAATTAGTTACAAGTTCGTGGCGCTGTCCATCGGTAATGTTGGAATTCGGTATGGTGTTGGCCTTCATGACAGCTTCCACTCCCGCAGGCATACGTTCAATCAGGTACTGGAAGGTTTCTTGGGGAGTGGAAGCCCCTTCTTCACGGAGTTGAGGAGAGGTATCAATGTCGGTCGATGAGGCCTGGCACGAAGTCGGCGCTCGAAAATCCCAAAGGTGTACTATAGGAGTCAGGTCAGGACTCTGTGCAGGCCAGTCCATTACAAGAATGTTATTGTCGTGTAACCACTAGGCCAAAGGCCGTGCATTGTGAACAGGTGCTCGATCATGTTGAAAGATGCAAACGCCATCCTCGAATTGCTCTTCACCAGTGGGAAGCAAGAATGTGCTTAAAACATCAATGTAGGCCTGTGCTGTGATAGTGCCACACAAAACAAGGAGTGCAAGCCCCCTCCATGAAAAACACGACTATACCGTACCACCACCGCCTCCGAATTTTACTGTTGGCACTACACTCGCTAGCAGATACACGTTCACCGGGCATTCACCGTACCTACACCCTGCCATCGGGTCGCAACATTGTGTACCGTGATTCGCCATTACACACAACGTTTTTGCACTGTTCAATCGTCCAATGTTTACAACCCTTTCACCAAGCGAGGCGTCGTTTGGCATTTACCGGCGTGGTGTGTGGCTTATGAGGAGCCGCTCGACCATGAAATACAAGTTTTCTCACCTCCCGCCTAACTGTCACAATAGCTGCAGTGGATCCTGATGCAGTTTGGAATTCCTGTGTGATGGTGTGGATAGATGTCTGCCTATTATACATTACGACTCTCTCCAACTGACGGCGGTCTCTTTCAGTCAACAGACGAGGTCGGTTTGTACGATTTTGTGCTGTACGTGTCCCTTCACGTTTCCACTTCACTATCACATCGGGAACAGTGGACATAGGAATGTATAGTAGTGTGGAAACATCACTTTCAGACGTATGACACAAGTGATACCCAATCACCTGACGACATTCGAAGTCCATGAGATCCGCGGAGCGCCCCATTTTGCTCTCCCACTATTTCTGATGACTACTGAGGTCGCTGATATGGAGTATCTGGCAATAGGTGGCAGCACAATGCACCTAATATGAAAAGCGTTTGTTTTTATGGGTACTTTTGATCACATAGTGTAAGTCTTTGCAACTGTGTGTATGAATTATGTGTATGAAATTCCTTTGGCATTATAATGTAGATGCTGTGCTCCTTGAGAAGGTAGCAGGCCACACGACTTGAAGAATGGAAAGTCAGCCGGCAGAAGCGGGCCAGAGATGCGCAACGGGTGGGACGGAGCCCGGTCGATACCAATCGGGTAGCAGCACCAGCAGCGCCCCCCCCCCCCCCAGACCACCCCCAACGCGTTCCACCCCGTTTCTCCTCCCTCCGGGCACGGTAGGCGGCGTAATTGCCGCCGGCTCCACTCGCTGCTGACATTTTTATTTCTCCTCTCCACGGCGCAGGAGAAGAAAACGAGGTGCTGAAAAATCTCACCCAGCCAGAGGGGGATGTTTCGCTGGTCTCGTTTTCCCGCCTCTATCCCGTAAGGAGGGGATCACCTTTCGCGAGTCTCCTTCCCCTGGGCCAGATGGTGGTGGTGTGCCAGGTGCGATGCACAGGGCGCCTTCTCCGCGCTGTCAGCGGAGCTGCTTCGGTTCTGACTCAAGTTTACGGTTATCTCTTTTCTTGTTATTTCACACTCCAAGTGTAAGAAACAACAACCGAACATATTAGGTTGGCGCATAGGTTCTTAGCGTTTTTCATGGGTTAAGTAAACACAACAGATACACATAATGGAGAATTTAGTCACCAGTAATACATTGTCCGTCGCTATTTGCAACAGTCTTCCAACGCTACGGTTACTATTCGATTGCGCGACTGTACATATCATGTGGTTCACAGGCCATGAACTCGTCGAGCCATGTTCGGAGCGCATTTTCACCCACAAAAGAAGTTTCTTGAAGGTTGTTCTACGGAGAGCGGAAAAGGTTGAAATCTGAGGGCGCAAGATCAGGTGAATAAGGTGGGTGCAGAATGACTTTCCAACCCAACTCCTGTATAGTGTTTTTTGTCAGTCTAGCAGAAAGCTGGCGGGCGTTATTGTGGAGTAGCATCACTCAACTGTCTCCTTGGTCGTTGTTCTAGGACTGTTTCTGAAAGACATCTCAGTTGTGGATAACAAACGTCGGTAGTGACAGTTACACCTGGGGAAGCAATCCGTAGTACACCACACCATCACTGTTCCACCAGATACATAATATCGTCTTTTGCGAATGCGCGAAGGTTTTTGTACGGGAATTTGCTACTCTTTTTGGGTCAACCTTTCCTTTCTTTTCCTTATGTTAGCATAAAGACATTATTTCTCATCACTAGTAACGATGCAGGATAGGAATGATCTGTGTTGTTCACGAGCCAATTGATAACGAGCAAGCAGAGATGCACATTTGGCCACACACTGATTTTTGTTATTTTGGCTTAGAGCATGCAGCACCCATACACTCGATTTTTGAACCTTCCCCATTGCATGCATATGTCTCACGATGGTGAATTGATCACAGTTCATGACGTTTGTCGGTTCTCGAGTATTCTGACGTGCGTCATTGTAGATTAATCAACCCTGAAGGTCTTCCTGAATGTGAAGAGTCACTAATGTCAAAATGATGCTCCTTAAACCGAGCAAGTAAATTTCTTACTGTGCTCTCTGCGATGGCATAGTCCTCATATATGGCGCAAATATGTCTCCGGTGCTGTCACCCCTCTACTGAACTCAAAGATAATAATACGTCGGAAACGTTACAATTTCTCCACTTGGCACTCCAATATGTAAACTCAAATCACAAAAGTGAACTACAAATAAAAAAATGTCAATTGATAAATAAATCCATGGTACTCGAAATACGAACATTCAAAATAAAAACGCTGCGAACTTTTGCGCAAACCCAATACTTTCATGGTTAAGTGCTAGGACTTACTATAGTTGACCTCATCGACGGTCATTAGAGTAGAAGACAGACCATCTTCTCCTGTATACGTCCATTAATTAAGTCATCTCAAAATGAGGAGGGGGGTGAGGATTCTGCCAAAATATCACTAAATCTTTAAGGGGATAGCGAATGCTATGAAAATCTCAAATCAAGTTTTTAACTCAGAGTATATACATTATTGTAACTGATAACATTTTGCTTTATAAAATTAAACCCTGCCTATTAAAGTCCCTGCCTATTTTTATGGCCTCTATAAAATGAATGCCTGGGATTCCCCGATTTAAAACAAATACCGCACCAATTCCAGATTTCATTGGGTTGTTCCCTGTAGCGAAAACATTGTGAATTAGCTAGTAGTCAGTCATGATAGTCTGCAACGTATTTAAGGCCGATATTATTGTGTTCATAACGAATTTGTATCAAAACTTTTCCAGTACGTATGTTAAGCAGCATGGCAGCTAGTCGGAAAAAAGACGCACCAGCAAGGAGTTAAAGGTTTGCGGGTAAAAAGCTAAGCTAAAGTTGACTGGCAAGAATTCTCTTAGCCATCACGTAAATATGTAAATAAAAAGACTGAAAAGCTACAGTTCAAAGGAACGTACATACACTATTGTCTTTCTTCAGGAAAGTAAGTAAAGATTTCAGTGACATCAATGTGTATAATACATCAAAAAAAGGTCAGTTTTTTGATCCCTCATAACGATTAGTACTATTTTCGCGAATCCTTTTTGTCTGGCTGTTTGTTCGTCTGTTTGTCTGACTACGTCTGTAGGACGGAATACTACTCAGGATTGGCATGTTTAAAAAAAAGTATTTTTAATCACGGGTCAAATACATTTTCCAAATCTAGGCACTACACTTTTTCTGTGAAATTAGAGGTGAAAACGATAACTACATTTGAACTGCACTACAAAGAGTTTAATTAAATTAATTGCCTTGAAAGTACCAAATGGAGAGAATAGTCAGAGACTATCCATTATTATATCAGATAAAATTTTGTTTTATAATATTAATTACGAGCAAACTGGTAGGTAGTTGTAGGAAGCAAAAACATGAACATATCAAATGAATTTAATTATTTAAAATTTATTGGGTAAAACTCTTGTGAGGGAGGAAGGAGGGTGGTCCCACCACCTGACGGTAAATCTCACCAAGGGGGGATCAGGAGTTCAAATTAAAAAAAGAACTACACATTATTAATGGACGTCCCGAAACGTCACTGCCCTCCCTGGACATCCATTTCAACCTCCGATCATCCCAACGAGCCTTCCACTTACACTTCAGCGAACACGTCGCATGAGGGAATCAATGATAATGTCCATTTGCACATAAAACAGCGAGCAGGTGAATCTCCACTCTGTCTACGCAGCTACCTCACAAAGACCACCTATATGATTTCGTAGACTTTCCCGGCGTAATAACTGCTGATATTCTTCACGGGTTTGCAGCCGGATCATGTCGTCGTCCAGACACAATATTTCGGCGGACCAGCTGGCCGCCGTTTTCAGGTGAGTTAATACTCGTGCACTGCCTCGCCGGAACTGAATTCGAGCCACAATGACGGAAACCTTTATACACCACGAAACAGAGCACTGCGAGTGCGCGAGATGATGGGCAGCGCCTCCTGGTGGCAAGTAGACACGCAGTGTGCCGGTGGGAGAAGACAGCAGAAACGATAAATCGCAACAGCACTAGGTGGAAAAATCCAATGATCGAAAAGAAGACCGTTGTTGTTTGTCGCACAAAATCGGATTCCATATCTTACTTAGAGGAAAACCTTTATCCCTGTTAATAATATTACTTGATAATCTAATTTCAATGGATTCTTTAAGAACACATTCCTAACAGCGAGAATCAGGAGAGATCAATTGTGCCTTGTCATACATCATACTGTGTCCTTCGTTATGGCAGTGTTCCGCCACTGTCGACTTCTCAGCCTGGAACAACCGAGTGTGCCGATGATGTTCCACACACCGGTCCTGAATAGTTTGAATAGTTTGGCCAATATACTTCTTTCCACAGTGACACGGAATTTCATAAACCCCGGGCTTCCTCAAGCCCAAATTATCTTTAACTGAGTCAAGAAGGGCTCTAGTCTTGGCCACCGGCACAAAAACACTTTTGATATCATATTTTCTTAAAATTCTGCCCATCATCTCGCGCACGCGCGGTGCTCTGTCCGAGGTGTATAAGGGTCTCCGTCGTTGTGGCTGCAATTCAGTTCCGGCGATGCAGTGCACGAGCATTAACTCACCTGAAGATGGCGGCCAGCTGGTCCGGCGAAATATTGTGTCTGGATGACGACATGATCCGGCTGCAAACCCGTGAAGAATATCAGCAGTTATTACTCCGGGAAAGTCTACGAAATCACATCCAAAGCCTCTATGGGGCGGAGATGGTGAGTCTTGTTAGAAAGTTGGATAATTTTCGCAAGAAGAAAGGGAAGTTACTGAGTGCTCTTGTGTTTTTATTGAGATGTCGGGATGAGTGCATTATCTCTAAATTTGCCAGAAATAATCATTATATTGACACAAAAGCTGCCAACAAAATCAAGAAGCGGGCCAGTCTTGCATTCGTTTTATGAGGCGATAATTTGATTTTGTATCCTAAGATTTCTACACTCCTGGAAATGGAAAAAAGAACACATTGACACCGGTGTGTCAGACCCACCATACTTGCTCCGGACACTGCGAGAGGGCTGTACAAGCAATGATCACACGCACGGCACAGCGGACACACCAGGAACCGCGGTGTTGGCCGTCGAATGGCGCTAGCTGCGCAGCATTTGTGCACCGCCGCCGTCAGTGTCAGCCAGTTTGCCGTGGCATACGGAGCTCCATCGCAGTCTTTAACACTGGTAGCATGCCGCGACAGCGTGGACGTGAACCGTATGCGCAGTTGACGGACTTTGAGCGAGGGCGTATAGTAGGCATGCGGGAGGCCGGGTGGACGTACCGCCGAATTGCTCAACACGTGGGGCGTGAGGTCTCCACAGTACATCGATGTTGTCGCCAGTGGTCGGCGGAAGGTGCACGTGCCCGTCGACCTGGGACCGGACCGCAGCGACGCACGGATGCACGCCAAGACCGTAGGATCCTACGCAGTGCCGTAGGGGACCGCACCGCCACTTCCCAGCAAATTAGGGACACTGTTGCTCCTGGGGTATCGGTGAGGACCATTCGCAACCGTCTCCATGAAGCTGGGCTACGGTCCCGCACACCGTTAGGCCGTCTTCCGCTCACGCCCCAACATCGTGCAGCCCGCCTCCAGTGGTGTCGCGACAGGCGTGAATGGAGGGACGAATGGAGACGTGTCGTCTTCAGCGATGAGAGTCGCTTCTGCCTTGATGCCAATGATGGTCGTATGCGTGTTTGGCGCCGTGCAGGTGAGCGCCACAATCAGGACTGCATACGACCGAGGCACACAGGGCCAACACCCGGCATCATGGTGTGGGGAGCGATCTCCTACACTGGCCGTACACCACTGGTGATCGTCGAGGGGACACTGAATAGTGCACGGTACATCCAAACCGTCATCGAACCCATCGTTCTACCATTCCTAGACCGGCAAGGGAACTTGCTGTTCCAATAGGACAATGCACGTCCGCATGTATCCCGTGCCACCCAACGTGCTCTAGAAGGTGTAAGTCAACTACCCTGGCCAACAAGATCTCCGGATCTGTCCCCCATTGAGCATGTTTGGGACTGGATGAAGCGTCGTCTCACGCGGTCTGCACGTCCAGCACGAACGCTGGTCCAACTGAGGCGCCAGGTGGAAATGGCATGGCATGCCGTTTCACAGGACTACATCCAGCATCTCTACGATCGTCTCCATGGGAGAATAGCAGCCTGCATTGCTGCGAAAGGTGGATATACACTGTACTAGTGCCGACATTGTGCATGTTCTGTTGCCTGTGTCTATGTGCCTGTGGTTCTGTCAGTGTGATCATGTGATGTATCTGACCCCAGGAATGTGTCAATAAAGTTTCCCCTTCCTGGGACAATGAATTCACGGTGTTCTTATTTCAATTTCCAGGAGTGTATTATCTGCAAGCCAGATGGCAGGGTACGGTCAGGAGTACACCGCTCTCCACAGCGATGGCTCCCAGCTCATCTCTATGTCCAGCATTCTGCCTTCCTCTCCGTGTCGTTTGTAGTGTCACTGTACCACAATGGTGTGGTATTTGGGGGGGGGGGGGGGGAGGGGAAAAACGTGCGGGTGTAAGCAGCAGAGAGGTAGCCAAACAATCGACGGAGGCCCTCGCAAGAAACGCGCCGCCAGTGCCCTCTCGGCCGCCAGTATTTAGATCGCCGCCGCGAACTGGAGGGCCCAGACTGTCAGCCAGTCAGTCATCCACAGAATAGACGAATCGAGTCATCAGTCACAGCGCAGTGGGACTCACAGTCGCATACAGCTGTCTCTAGCTCAGTCTCAGACAGTACCTAGCGTCCAGAGTGGTGTACATAGCAGGGCTTATACTTCACCAGCAGTGGGGCTAATGTGGACTGTTACAGAAGAGCTTGTACCACATGGATTAGCTTAAAATAAGTAACATTCTGCGCTAGTAAATAAAAAACCCTATTAATACATGAGTCCAGCTGTATTATAGAAAGAAGATACCGGCAACCAACAACCTGTCCTTGCTTCCCATGGTACAAGCCTACAGTGACAACGAGACGACACAAGACTTCCAGACAGCTGTAGAGGCGAATTATTGTTTAACGTGTAGTCCGAATCGCGGTGTTTCCCGCCGTTTTTTACACTCACAAATCGTTGCCTGAGGTCGGAGAAGTGAGAGGAGGTAGAGAAAACATCTTAGGTAATGGACGTTTCGGTTTATTGCTGAACACGTACTTGAGCTACTGAGCGACAACAGAATCACTGTTTAGCAGGAGTTAGAAGCTTTAATGTGTGAAAAATATAGAGCGCTCTAAATGTATGTCTACTTTTAGCCAAGCCTCCACCTCTTAGTGATCTGAGGAGTCACCTGCAACCACACGTGGTTCGGATTTCACGTGAAACCGTGCGTCACCTTTCCAAGTCGGGAAACAGAGACAGCTTAAGGATACGCAAGTCGCTGAAGCGGCGTCCATATGGAAGACGTGGACCAGGGCACCGTGTCACACGGTATTATTGTTATATGCTGTAGTTTCAAGATATAAATTAAAAACCTCATATTAACTGTATTTGTTTTGTTTCGATTGTTTTTCACGAAGCCTATGGCTTAAAGTAGGAGATAGGACGTTTTCGTATGGGTCAGCGACCATAACCATGCACAACACGCAAATTTTTTCTGTCTCGGCCTACTTTATTATTTCATATTTTGATTACATGTTTCGGCTAGTAGATCATCTAATATGTCATGAGGCAAAAGGTAAACTGTGAGATATACAATAATTGTGCAGGAGCGTTTTTACGGCGACACAGACACCAGTAAGAGGGTAAAATATTGAGCAGCCATCAGGTGTGGCACTCAAGGTACAATAAAAACGCACTCTATTTAATTAATAAATAATAAGTGAAAACACGAATAAAATATAAATCTGTTAAAAATATACTTTCCGTTTTTGTTAAAATGTTGAGTACAAATTAAAATGACAAATCCATATGGGTTAATACACGTGCATCTGTGACCATGTCGCTGCTACACCTCGTATAAACATGTACTGTTTGCCAATTTACACTGTACTGGGTTTTAAAGCATTTGGTATGTATTACTCATGTACATTTCTGTATTTGTATCCTATGTTTGTGAGCACTTCTCATTCTGTGACTTACCGATATAACGTGAATCCCATGGATGTTTTTCTTCTTGTGAAAATTATTTTGTAATGCGCAAAGAATTGCGTATCTCGTGGTTCAAATGGTTCAAATGGCTCTGAGCACTATGCGACTTAACTTCGGAGGTCATCAGTCGCCTAGAACTTAGAACTAATTAAACCTAATTAACCTAAGGACATCACACACATCCATGCCCGAGGCAGGATTCGAACCTGCGACCGTAGCGGTCGCTCGGCTCCAGACTGTAGCGCCCAGAACCCCACGGCCACTCCGGCCGGCCGTATCTCGTGGTTTTTCCTTTTGCCTCATGACAGATCCGATGGTCTAACACGCAGTCAACATAAGAAATAATGTAGTGTGACCAAGACAGAAAAATTTTGTCAGTTTTCATTTCATTTAACTACCGCACTGATACATGTATAAATATAACAGATGTTAAGCAGTCGGCAGAGCGCTTACCGCTCCAAAACTTAACGCTAAAAAATTAACGTTCTCAGAACTCATGCATTCATAGTCCAGGATGAAGCCGCAGCAACGTACAATAGTCAAAGACAGTCTATCACCCCTGGAATTAAGCTCTCAGTTCCATTAAAACTTCACAGCCTCCACACTGCAAATCTCAGAAAGCTTATTATTCACGCCAATACACAACGAGTTACAGTTGGTTCTCACATATAATCGTGTATTTCATACCCCGCTGAATTCATACCGTCTGCAAACTACTCCACACTATAACTTCCCAAGTTGTGCCGCCCTGCTTCCATTTCAATTGCGCCCACTTCCTACTCTCTCCGAACTTGAAATGACTCTGGGAGGAACCAGCCAGCAACTCCCCACAGTTCTCAAACTCTGTAGTTCGCCCTCAGGCACACACGAGGGTGCGAACTAATCGTTTATTAACTAACAACGCACGTGTTCATAGGCTGCAACTCAGCTCGCATCTGAGAACATCTTTGCAAAATTGTGATATCTAGACAGTCACTATTATATGTCGCGAACTGGAACCGGTAGGCAGAAACTCAATCAGCAATCAAATCACGTGGCTCAAGCTCTCTCTTCAGTGCGTTATGAATCGACAAAGTGCTTTAAATTATTTAGGGAAGCATCTGGCGCTGGATAACTGTGCATTTGACCAACTAATGCGTTCACCGTGAACTTGTGCGCTCTAAATGTCAATTAATCCCATCGATTCACCCCCAAATTCGTTTCCGGCCATCAGTATATTAACAGTTAGAAATAAACCAGTAACCCTCCGACGCCCGATTCCTTAAAGATTCGGAACTCCCATGTATAAAAGAGCCCTCGTTATATAATACCGTATTAGTACAGTCTGGAAAAGGAAAGCTAGCTTTTCACGAATCTCAATGCTTATGGTGTCACATCTCGTGAATTACGTGTCGCGCAATGATATAATACTGCAGGTACATTCAGTGATATGTATGATTTCTGTCTGCAAAATGTGTTGTGAATACAATAGCTAGTAAAGAAGTAAAAAATTAAAACGTCATGTCTGATTATAAAGTTTCACTGCATTAAAAGCGAAAATAAAATAATTGATTAACTTCTATCTTTTTTGTGGGTGTGTCAAAGAGAAAAAGTTTCGGAAATGTCTGAGATTTTGTGTGAAGTTTGAGAAGCCGCTAAGGACTCTCATTCTCAAATTCTGGATAATGTACTATGGGTAATTTGCGCAGTGTGAATGACGCTGCCTCAGCACACACACACACACACACACACACACACACACACACACACACACACACAGTTTAATACTCGCCTTATTCTCTTAAACCTTCGGTCTAAGATTATACGTCTTAACGAGTACACTGTGCGAGCATTTTAAATTTTCAAATCCAACCAATAATTATGTGAAATACTGAACTTCAATTTTTTCTGTCCCCCTGGAAGTCGTTAAGACAGGCAACCAGAAATGGGTGCTTGTAGCTGTCATACTATAGATCTATCTGCGTCCAACACGCATTGGGAAATGAGAAAACAGACGAGACCAGTTTCATGGTGTAAAACATGTCACCATTAGCTGTCATGGGCACTTGTCGAATCGGATTCACATTTTACTTCTCAGATTTTTATAGTACCGTAAATATTTTCTGTCGTAAATAGCCGGGCGTTTCTAGGCGCTACAGTCTGGAACCGCGCGACTGCTACGGTCGCAGGTTTGAATACTGCCTCGGGCATGGATGTGTGTGATGTCCTTAGGTTACTTTGGTTTAAGTAGTTCTAAGTTCTAGGGGACTGATGACCTCAGAAGCTAAGTCCCATAGTGCTCCGAGCCATTCGAAACATTTTTTTTGTCGTAAATATTTGTTTTGATCTTATGGCTGTCATTGGCAGTATGTGAAGCAACAAATGAAGTTTCCTCCTTATTTCTTTTTAAAAGTTCATAAAAACTTAAGGTTGTATCAGTGGGGATAACACGAAATTATAGCATCTGAAAACTGCTCGTGAGTATTTGCTATTCTATTTGACACTAGAATCGGGCTATTCGTACTAAATATAGGATTTTCTCTGTGCTTATATGCATCTTCACAAGCATGTGTGACTAGCACATGAAACAGCTGAATTTTATATTAACATAAATGGTCGCTAGTTGCTCCTGCTCACGGTACTCCACAGTTGTTGTGTCCCTTTTGCTTATCCAAAAGCTAGCAGCAACGGCAGCTCGCCACGCGGAGTGGCCGCGTGGTTTGAGGCGCCATGTCACGGATTGCTCGGCCCCTCCCGCTGGAGGTTCGAGTCCTCCCTCGGGCATGTGTGTGTGTTCCTCAGCACTTTCGTCCCTTAGGAATTCACACAGACGGCAGCTGGATTAGATTTTTAATTTCCTGCGTTCTAGTCTAATGTATTGTCAGATTCACCTTTGTACTATTGGCTGTAAATTACTGCCTCTTACTTCACGTTAAACGAGAAGAAGACGACGCAGAGTATTACTCCCATGTTCTTTTAAACTACTTCAGCCACAGCGCACAGTATTATAAACAAGACAAATTTGACTGACTTAAGACCGCTGTCCTGAAAAGTATGGCTCGAAATAGTTATCCTTCTGCGTCTTCGGTCGGTGCATTAACAAAATTCTTTAGGGGAAATACTCTGTGACCTCTGTGTCATCGCGAATTCTGTTGTCTGAGGAGCTCCTGCTTCTAGCGAAAATACATTTTATTGAGTTAGCAGGTGCATGTGTGAATGACGTGTAAATCATACGTTGTTCTTACTTTTTTTGTACAGAATTTAATATAAAAATGTCAACAATATCGGCCAGGTGGATTTTGTATGAGAACATACATAACTTCACAACGCTTAAATATGTGTATGAAAATCTGTGTACCTACTTCTCGATTAAGAAATGATTCATAGTGTGATGATCCTTTCACTGCAAATTCGGCACGTTGATAGCATGACTAGTACAAAAATAGCTTGGTTTCAGTCAAGGTGGTCGAAATTACACTAAATGATTTGCGTTCAGATTAGTCTTTCCCTTTGTCAGAAGTTGATGGACATTAAAGCATCGCTCTTCCTGTAGGTCTTTCACCTGCAGTGTTGGCGAATTCTAAAGCACATTAGGACCTCCAGAAGTCCATTGTGGCCGGCATGTAACAAGGCCCCCTGATACTATTGGTAAAGCACTATGTTTTCCGATGAAAAAAAATTGAGTATGCACGGGTTTGAGGCTTCATAACAACCCATGGCCTCGAGCTTGGCTATTTTTGTTTAGTTAGTTTGCTTAGTCTGTTGACCTATTACTGGGATGTTGTCAGACTGCGTGGTATAAAAATAAAGAAATGTTACCATATTTCGCTTACTTCCATTAGATAATGTCTTATGAGTGTTGCTGGAATCACTCAAGACAGTATAAATTATTCTTCATCCAAAAAAGTGCAATAGGAATTATTTTTTATGTGAACTCGAGATCATCCAGGAGATGTCTGTTCCTCAATGTGAAATTTTTCAGAAATAATATATCTCTTTCTCAAAGCAAAGGTCAGTTCATGTAATCAATACTAGAAGTAAGAACAAATATTTAGTCATTTTCTTTGGCTCTGAAATACGACTATTATTCAGGAACACACATTTTCAACAATTTGCAAGCAGTTTTGAATATGTTAGTTGCATATAAACTTCAGCTGAAGAGGAACCTAAAGGATTTACTAGTGGCCAACTTCTATACTTCATGCTTCAGACAATGACTTTTTCCACATCCATGAGAATCATTTCACGTAGAATCTATGGAAACATTATTATATATTTTGTTTCTGTTAATAAGTATTATGTTTTTTTAAGAGAAGTTTTATATCCTCCAGGATTTTCTCTCTATGAATCTGTGGAACAAACAGTATACCTAAACTAAGTATGATGATCACCACGACAGGTGGCAGTAACATTAGTGGAATGAAAATGTAAGCTAGTTACCACCGACTCTCTCATTTCAGTATCATCCCTCCAGCATTAGTCTCTTAATCTACACAAGCTCCCGCTGTTCTTTCTCAGAGGTTAATTTAAATTCTTTCTTTTCGACAACCTCGTAGCAGGCTACATAGTCCAAGTAATGCCATCTTGATTTATGTTAACTTAGTGTTAGAAATTAACAGTGTGTTGAATTAGACTTAAATTCTTTGTATTAATGAAAATTTCTGTAATACTGCATACTGTTGTGTGCTATTTGGGTATTCAGGGCGATGTGCATCTATTTTATTCAAAATATAATGACTTTATTAATTTAAAAAGGAAGACTTATTCTTTGTTATTTTGTAGCGTATACGATTTAGCACTCCGAGTGGAAGAATAGAAATAGAAAGGCAAATACTAATTAATTTAACGTCTCATGGGTCAGTGACTATGCCAGTAAGTCATTAAGTCGATACTCAAAATTCAAAAAGTTCTGAGTTACCGTCACCAGTAGGAAATAAAATATATGGAAGAAGTTTACTTGTTACGATAGGGGCACATGTCAATTTTCAACTCGTCAATAGGGATAAAAGATATGAGAAATTCATGGTTGTTTGATTAAGGTATTATTTATTACACATTTTATGTTATAAAATTAATTGCCAAAGCGCGAGACACGAGGAAATACATAAGAAACACTTTTGGTAACAGTAACACCCTGACAGGTACTGCATTTTTAATCTGCTTTTAATAGCTCTGTTATTATTAATGTACACAGATAGAGAGAGGTCTTGACTCTACATGTAATTCGTCTTTGAATGGATCAAATCTTCTTTCGACTGCGACTGATGAAGATTTCTCTATGGGGTATGCTGTTAGTTTTAAGGAGATCGTCTGCAACTGATGACATTTTATTGCATCAGAAAAATATTAAGTCAAGCATTGGTGGATGACGGAAAATAAGTAACGGCACTAAGTGAGACACGCAACAGCTGGCTGGCTGGCTCTGAGCACTATGGGACTCAACTTCTGAGGTCATCAGTCCCCTAGAACTTAGAACTAGTTAAACCTAACTAACCTAAGGACATCACACACATCCATGCCCGAGGCAGGATTCGAACCTGCGACCGTAGCGGTCTTGCGGTTCCAGACTGCAGCGCCTTTAACCGCACGGCCACTCCGGCCGGCACACGCAACAGCAAATGCTGCCAATGGTGAGACAAAACTTGGCTATTTAAGGAAGAATATCCTGTCTACAACGCTGTAAGTTAAATGTGCGAATCATCAGGTCGAAATTGATGTAAGGTTTGTTCAAGGAATCATCGAAACATTCGCGTTAAGAGTTTCCGAGAAACACATGGAAGCGTTCCAGAATACCTGGCGCGTGGGTTCCAATCCAAGTCTTTCCGCATAAAGCGTTTTTCTCGCTGGCCACCTCACTGTCCAACGCACTGGTGTCTCCATAAATGATGATGCTCGCAATCAGTGCTGTAATGCTGCTACCTCTCATTCAACTCTAGAATCTAACACGGTCATTTTTGTTTCTCAGTCTCACGACAAGTTCGATTACATTTCTCTCTTATTCTGGCAGCATACGTACCATACATAGTACTTTACGCTGCTTACTTCAGTTTTGACTTACGGTAGCCTTATCCTCCGTATCTTTTTACACGGTCGAGTCACATTAACGTGACCACCACCTATGTTCCACGTTTGCGTAAAATAGCCACTGACAGATGGCAGGTGGTAGCACCAGCAGTGGAGGGTATATGAAGCATGTGGGGGAGTGGGCGGGGGAGAAGATGAGGGACGCGGAAGCACAGTGTATTCGTTGCCGCAAGGCGGAAACGAAGCGATTTATCTCATGTCCAAAAGGACATGATATTGGCTTTCGGGCCAAGGGTTGAGGCACTTCCGAAACGGCTGAGTTTTTAGACAGCTCGCATTCCGTCGTGGTTAAGGCGTACCGTGGATGGCAAAAAGGCGCTATCCTGAACCGGCGCCGAAGTAACTATGGTGCACAACGGATCGTACATATCAGAGGTGAACTACGGCTGCAGAGATGTGTACGGGCGAATAGAAACGCAACTGTGGAGCAATTGACAACTGAGATGAACCAAGGGGCTACCCACAGTGTCTCCTCAACGACACTTCAGCGAACGTTACTGCGTATGGGCCTCTGCAGCAGACGCCTGGTCCATGCACTCATGCTCACTACTGTTCATCGGCTACGAAGACTGGAATCTGCGCGCCAGTACCGTAACCGGAGGTCCGTTGAACAACAACAAGTGGCCTCTTCAGATGAATCACGCATTATACTCCAGCATACAATGGTCGCTGGCGTGTACAGCTTTAAACGTCTGAAAGCAAATACCCTGCAACAATCGATGATACGATCCAGGCTGGAGGGGACAGAGTTATGGCCTGGTGATCTCGCCATTCAGAAAGGCACAATGGACCAACACATGTATGCATCCGTCTTTGGGGTCATGTGCACTCGTAAGTGCAGTTTTATTTATCTCGGCACGAAGGCACCTACTAGTAGGATTGTCTCGCACAGCTCTCATTGTATATGCGTGGTTGTAAGAGCACCGGGGTGAGTTTACCAAACTCTCCATAGCCATCAAACTCCCCGGATTTAAGGCCAGAACCTGTGGAATCACTTCGAATGAGTTGTACCTGGCACGGTTCCGCAACCGACCAAAGTACTGGAGTTGCCGCGACTTCACATCCATAAAGTTGGTTATCAGGCTTTTTACATGTGGTCACATCAATGTGACTGGACGGTGTAGTATAAGGTACCAAGCATTCAAGCACGCTTTAGCTCATGTCCGACAAACTAACCTTTTCTTCTTCGTTAGGTTTCTTTCTTCGTAAGTATATATAATGTTTAAACTTTTCACTTTAATAACACCATTATATAGTACCATGTGCATATGTTTCATTTTGTGTTCGGAAGATATTGTTTTTTGAAAATTCGGCTTTATCTTTATCAGAAGTGTTACACTGAGTAAATATTTTTAGGCTTTGTCATTGAGATCCTTCCATCGTTTTGCGAATCCTTGATCTCTGCCTTCTTTCTTTTCTAGGGTATGTTCCCACTACGGGCTATGTAAGCTCCCGTTACTCGTCTTTTAGTTTTACACTTAGCCCTAGATCTATGATTCGCAACTTTACAGTTTATATGACTACACCTTGGCAAAAGTCTCTGAATAGGAACGCTTCTTCACAAAGTGCGACCTGTAGCTTCTCCGTTTAGTTCCATCATTGTAAATTTGTGGTAAGTTCCTATGGGACCAAACTGCTAAGGCCATCGGTCCCTAGACTTAGACACTACTTAATCTAAGTAACTTACGCTACGGACGGCACACCCACCCACGCCCAAGGGAGGCCTCGAACCTCCGACGGGGTAGCCGCGTGAACCGTGGCAAGTCGCCTGAGACCGCGCGACTACCCACGCGGCAGTTCCATCATTCCATGTATCATTAGTAACGGCCCAAGCAATACTGGAGCAGCTCAGTTTGAAACGGTAGTGAGGTTGTCTGGAAAGCCCCTTGAGCATTTGATACTGCTCGAGTGAGGGAAATAGCGCCGGCGAAAACAGCTATTCTTTGGAGCGGGCTGTGTGGATGTTATCCAGAGCGGTGCTGTGCACGAGTGACTGCAGTGCCTCGCGCTGCCGACGTGTCTTCTGGTGACCATTATCTGAGGCAGTGTGACGTAGCGGTATCTTTGGTGCTTCAGAGGGTGACACCCGCTCGACAGGTGACGGTTAGCTCTACTTCACAGTAAAGACACGACAAACTGCACAATATTTTTGAATAGATCTGAACCTTTTTCCCACACTTTTCCAAATAGCTATATTTACGTCAAGACACGCATAGGGTATAAATGACATACGGTTTTCAGAAATCTTATTATGGCGCGTTTTGATCCTAAAAGTACTGTAAAACTATCAATGATACAGAAAAACTGCCCAGCTGCCGTAAAATTTGCACCACTCGATATTAAAGGGTCAAAGTAACTGGAGCTTGGAGGATGTTTAGAGCAAGATACAAGCAATAAGTGATTAAGATGGCGTGCACGCCAACACCAACTGCACCCTATGTTGTATGTAATGACCAGGCACGAGGCCAGAAACGAATAATCCGCAGTGGACGATTAACGAGCACCAGTGCTTTACTGGTCTGCAGAAATCGCACGTGGGTCATGTTTAGAATATGATTGGAAGGCAAATTGCTTTTCATAGTGCTTCAGGAAACGCTATTCTTTGTGCCTTGTATACAAACCGTGTGGATGGACATTGCTCAGAAACAGTCCATTCTCTCACCGTATGCTACGACTTTTAGACGCTCTGACTGCAGCGCCGTGTTACTTCAGACAGGTTAGAGATTGTGCTCAGTTGTGGTATACTAACAATTTATGCATTCTAATGAACGTAGATTGTAGTACAAAGTTCCTTTCGACTCCGTAATCCTGCTTAGACTTGTTAATTTCCAAGATGTTGCTATGTGTGTAGAATTTACATCTTATTTTAGGATGTATGTCAGAAAATGCTTTTTCAGTATTCCACAGGTTGATAGTACTGACTCAACAAAGGTACACCTTAACTTCGCTATTGGTTTCTTGAAGTAGCTGTGTTGGTTTCATTAAGCATCTCTATTCGTAGTGATTTCAGAGAATTTTGCTATAAATGCTTCATTCACACGCGCCAAGGAAGAAATGATGGCAGTGGTTCGTTTTGTGTGCTTCGAAGGAACGAAAACTGCGGATATTATTTGCAGAATGCAACTGGAGCATGGTGTGGTTCAAATGGTTCAAATGGCTCTGACACCTACGCGACTTAACTTCTGAGGTCATCAGTCGCCTAGAACTTAGAACTACTTAAACCTAACTAACCTAAGGACATCACACACATCCATGCCCGAGGCAGGATTCGAACCTGTGATCGTAGTGGTCGCTCGGCTCCAGACTGTAGCGCCTAGAACCGCACGGCCACACCGGCCGGCGAGCATGGTGTGGATAGAACTCTTTAAAAGTGGACGCGAATCTGTATTTGACGAAGAGCGTTCTGGTAGGGCCTCCGCTTCGGTAACAAGAAGGAACACTGTTGATCTGAGCAAATTATTCGCGAATTGTTGTGGCAGAATTGTTGATATTATGGGAATTGGAAATTTGCAGTAAGGACTATGGGACCAAACTGCTGAGGTCATCAGTCCCTAGGCTTACGCACTACTTAATCTAAGTTACACTAACTTACGCGAAGGACAAAACACACACACAGCGCGAGCCGTGACAAGGCGCCTCAGACCGCGAGGCTACCCCGTGCGGCTGTTATATTGCGCAGGAGTTGAAAATTAGCCGCAGTTCAACATTTCTAATCATCCATGAACCTCAAAGGTATCGTAGATGGGTTCCCACTCAAATCATAGACAACCGCAAACAGAAACGGTTGGTTATGTCGAAATCACATTTAAAACGTTTTGAAGAGAAAGGAGGAGCCGTTATCAGTCGCATAGTAATTTTTGGTGAGACGTGAGTTCATCACTAACACTCATAAAGTAAGTGGCAGAGCAAAATATGGAATCATCCAATGTCCCATACGGCAAGAATATTCGGAAGCTAATCTTCTGAAGGAAAGTTGGTGGTAATCGTATTTTCTGATACGAGCGGTCCACTCTTGATTCATAACTCTGCTAAGGTCAACCTGCAAAGAGTAACTGATAATGTGAGCTACTGCGAAATATGAAACTCAAAATCAAAACAAAAAAGCAGGAGAAACTCTCCAGCTGTGTGTGTTTGCCTCAGAATAATGCCCAATCTCATGCAACTCTGAGCAATCCAGTGCATTAAAAATCTCGATTTTGAGTTGCTGGGACAGCCAACGAAAAGTACTGATCTAGTTCCCTGTGATTTTCACCTTTTTCGTCGCAGGAAGGGGCACCTGCATAAATCCAGGTTGATGACGAGTCAGTGGAGGCGGTGCAGGAGTGAATGTGCAGGACGCCGCAAAGCTTCTTCCAGGACAGAATTAGCAGCTTCACAAGGGGTGGACCGCGTGCATAGAGGTTGAGGGAGATTAAGCAGATAAACAATGTCACATTTATTGTTCTTTCCCTAATAAAAATTTCATTTCTGAGATTTGCGTCTACTTTCTTACTAGCCAGGATCCAGTATGGTTCTTGTAGTTGAAAAAGTGTCGTTTTTATTAACCTAAACAGAGCTGTACTGCGACATTGACTGATCAACTGTGCAATTTACTAGCAAAAAGCTAAAATATGTCATATTTATGTGTCTTTAACTTGATTCTTGAACCCGACCTTAAACAGTCCAAATAACTATTTGTAAGTATTTGGTAACCGGTAACAAGATTCAGTTTTACTATGGGCTGTCGCCCACTCACGATTTAGCAATTACTTTTTATTTTAACTTTTTTGTCGTATGTTCTCCCTGCCGCTACGAATGACTGATATCTCAAGAGAGCAAAGTCGTTTGCGCCATCTGTCAGATTTTTTGTAATTTCTTTATTATTTCTTCGTTTGACTAAGATCTTTTGTTAGATAGAAAGCTCTCTAAGACTATGACTTGTTTCAATGTTGGCAGAGCGTCTGCGTAAATTTACTTTTCCTCACACATAACATCTAACCCTGTACGAATGCGTCTGCTGACAAAAACAAGCAGAGACCCTGCAGTAGTTGTACACTATAAAAATTACTCTAAATTATTACGAAAAGGTATTAAAAATCAAGGAGCGTGCACATAACATCAGAAATCATTAGTTCCTACAATACGCGTCAGACTGTATGGAATGTGGTGAAACGAGGGACGGGACAACCAGCTGCCGAACAGGATAACATCACTATTGAAATGAATCGAAAGGTTATAAATAACGAGACGTAGGTAGCAAATACATTTAATACTCATGTCTTAAATACAGCACAATGTATAGGGACAAACATCTCAGGAGAAAAATCACAGCAGAATGTTGAAAAAGCATATCTCAATCATACGAATGTATAAACAACTCCTGATATTAAGAAAATTATATATTCCTTCAAATATAAAAATTCATGTGACTTCGATGGTGTTTTCATATAATAAGCCCTGTGTTATGTGAAATATGTAATGCATGACTAACTCAAGGCATTTTTTCCGAGAGACTGAAATGCCATTATCAAAACCCTCTATAATAAAGTTGATAGAAGAGAATCAATAAGTACCGAACTGTTTCAATGCTGACATCATTTTCTAATCTTTCTGAGAAGATGATGTATTCTGGAATAGTGTCTCACCAGAGGAACAATAATATCCTCATCAAATCGCAGTTTCAGTTTCAAAAGAGTCGCTCCGTTGAGTATGCCACTTACATGTTCACACAGCGAAATAAAATTAATTAATAAAATGGGGCCGGTTGGTATTTTCTGAAATCTATCCAAGATTGTTTTGTATGAATCACATATTCTCCTAAGCTGAACTTTTATGGGATTAATGATATAGCAAAGCAATAGATAGTGTCATATGTAGCCAAAAGAATGCAGAATTTTGTACTTAGTAATTCAACCAATTCAGCGTGGGTGCCGTACTCGGATTGGGGAGAAATCACGTGCGGGGTTTCCCAAAGCTCAATCTTAGGTCCACTATTGTTCTTCATATAATATGAACCATTTTTCATGTAATATACAATCATAAACAGTTCTTTTCGCAGATGACACAAGTACTGTAATCAATCGAAGCATATATGCAGAACCAGAGGAAATGATAAACAATGTTGTTAAAAGTGTCACTGACTAGTTTTCTGCGAATTGTCTCACCATCAATTTGAAGAAGACACAACATACTCAGTTATGCACATATAGGGTATACTACACCATTCGCAAGTGTAACAAATGGCGAGGAAATGATAAATAGGGTGGGTACTTCAAAATACTTAGGGGTTCATTTTGATGAGAAGTTAAACTGGAAAAAGCACATTTTGGAACTCCTTAAAGAGCTTAGTTAGGTCATATTCGCACTCGGAATCACTGAAAATCTTGGAGAAAGGTAAATCAGTAAGTTGACATATTTTGCATTTTTTCATTCAATAATGTCGTATGGAATAATGTTCTAGGGTAACTCGTCTTTAAGAAAAAAAGTCTTAGTTGTTCAAAAAGTGCTGAAACAATAATACGGGGCGCTAAAAATAATATACGGATAATGTATGGCATTCACCGTCGATCATCATGGTGTAATCAATTGGGTATTCTGACTGCTGCTTCACAGTATATTTATTATTCCCTCATGAAGTTTATCGTAAATAATTTTGCTGCATTTCAAAAGGTACAACGATGTACATTATGAGAAAAGCAGAATGAAAAATGGCATCCGTTGGTCCACATTAAGGTTGTTTTTAGCACGAAAAGGGATGCACAATGCTGCAACTAAAATTTCTGATAATTTACCCACCGATTCAAAAAATAGCTGACAGACAGCAAAGTAAAATTTGAGAACAAACTCCTTCACGTCTCCTGCTATTCCGTAGAAGAATTTCTGTTATTGTAAGGTGTAAAACGTAGGAATTATTAATTCACATCGAATTATTAAAAAAAAGTGAAACTAAGTAACTCACTCGTATACAGCGTCGTCAACGATCCTTGTTATTATAAGTGCATCAGAGGAAAAGACTACCTCCTGGGGCAGCTGGCGATTGGCACGCTTTAATTCTGTTAGAACGCAGGTTATGCCATGCCGACACGTTGGGCCAGCGGTGCTAGTCGTACATGTGACCGCTAGGCGTCCTAATCCGACAGCTCCTCGACTGCAGAACTCCGAGTAATGAGCAGGACGTAGTGGCTGTCCTGGCCCTTTGTAGAGACCCACCCTCATGGATCACCTGCAAGGTCTGCGATGTAGTCTCCCTGCAGCCACTGCAACAGCTAAGCAGGTGGGTGCAGCTGCAGCAAAGGGAATTGCACGCCGTGTTTACCGTGAGCCGTGAGCGCGCGTAGCGAGGAGTCACGGCTGCGCGGCTGGACGACCAGTACGTCAAAACAGACGACCTAATAAGGGCAATCACAACAGCAATGATCAACATCGTACCGGACAGGAAATCAAAGGTAGTGGAAGCAATGAAAGAGGTGTCCAAAACTTTCTTTGGCAGAAAGCTCGAAACAGTCCCAGTAGGAAACAAAATACACTTCCTTCTGCAGCCCACGAAGACGACAACAGATACCCGCCACAACGGGCCAGTTGAAGAGGCGCCAAACACATCAACACAAAATAGAACACAACCACCTGCAATAAAGGAGGCCACGACCCAGGCCACTCGCAATAGTGAACAAACAACGCAAGAACAAACAACACGCAACTCAGACAGCCAACAAACGTCACATTCCGTGCAAGAAGCGCCAGCGCACAAACCGAGGCCGTCACAATTGTAACCAGGACACACACTAGACAGAAGTCACACTCAGGATGGAGGACACACACGAAGACGACATAAACATTGGCTTCGTCAACACCAATGGCTTCAGGACGAAGCACCCAATGTTGGAAATGCTAGCCACCAAGGAGAAACTAGCCATTCTAGGAGTCCTTGAAACGAGGACAACGAACTACCCTCTACGCCTACTTGACTTCGTCACACACGAACTGAAAGCCATTCCTGTACCCAGAAGCACTCCTAAAGGCGGCGTGGCGGTTTTCCACAACAAGAAAACCCCAGCTATAAGGGTCGAATTACCGCCACAGTTCTCCCATGTCCAAGCAATCCACCTACAGTTACAAACACGTGTAAAGAAATTCCTACACCTAATAACCGTATATATTCCACCGGGCGGCGAAATCCCAACTGAATTCCTTCTATACATCAGGAACTTAGGCGACTTTATAATCATGGGGGATTTCAACGCAAGGTCGGAAGCATTTGGAGACACCAACAACAACAGGAACGGAATAACATTAACAACGTACCTGGAAGATATCGAAAACGGGGTAAGACTGCCCTATAACAAACCAACATTTATCAACCACCAGGGAAACTCCATCCCGGACCACTTCATTTGCGCAAAATCCATATATACACACTTCAGCCCTCCACGGGCAGGGGACAGCACGGGGTCAGATCATCTGCCGTTAATAACACGAACGCACCTAATGCACTCACCACTTAACAACAAAAACAGAAAAACTATAATCGACATTAAACAGCTAAACGTTCAAAAATACGAAAAGGAACTCACGGAGAGCCTACCACCAGCTAAAGAAATCGCAAGCATTGAAGAGCTGGAACAATATAATAATAACATCATACAGGCAATCAGGAACGCGACAACAAACAACGCGCCGATCAAAGTCATTAAACCCAACGCAGACAGAATAACGCAGAGAATACTAAGTACAATTAAAGAAAAAAGACGCATCTACAAGCTCTTCAAACAAACAGCTGACTGTGAATATAAACGGGAATGGAATAGATTAAACAATTTGGTCAGGCAGCAGCTGAAAGAGTTCAGAGCAGACAAGTGAGCAGAAATAAGCAAGAACCTAGATCACAGGCAAACAAATAGATACTGGCATGCCTTTAGAAAAGTAACAGGAATCCACCACAAATCAGATCCACCCCTTTACCATGAAGGAAATATTATAACAGACGACAAACAAAAAGCTAATATATTTAGAGAAGTTCTAGACGAAGTATACAGTTTCCCAACCGACCCAAAATTCGACCTAAGACACGAAAGGGAGATCACCCTCGAATTAGATAAACTGCAAAAAACCGTCATTACACCGACAGAAGCCGAAGCAGCGCTAACGGCGGAAATTTCAGACTCAGAAGTGGAGGAAGCCATCCTAAAAGGAAAAAACCAACGCTCCGGGAAAAGATGGCATCAAAAGAGTCCAGATACGATTGGCCCCTAGAGAAAAGATAATCACCTGTCTAAAGACCTTATACAATGCGACCTTGAAAATAAGCAACATCCCACTGGAAACAAGCGAAAATAGTAATGCTCCCCAAACCAGGGAAACCACCCAATGACCCAAGATCTTATCGGCCCATCACCCTACTTCTTGTAATAGGAAAAGCTTTCGAGACAATAATCAAGAACAGACTAATCGCCTTTACGGATACAAACCACCTAATACCTGACTGCCAATCAGGATTCAGAAAGAATCACGCCACCATAGACCCAATAGTACAGCTATGTAGCGGCGTCACAAGAGGCCTAAACCTCCTGGACTGCGCCGCTGCCATATTTCTGGACATTGAAAGGGCGTTCGACAAAGTGTGGCACAAGGGCCTATATTACAAGCTCCTAAAAATGGGAGTACCAGCGAAAATCACCACACTCTTGTCGAATATCCTCAAAAATCGCCCATCCAAAGTCGTCGTCAACGATGCAGAATCAGACCCATTTACGCCAAAAGCGGGAGTCCCACAGGGAGCCATCATGTCTCCCCTGCTATATACACTGTACACGGCAGACATCCCACTACCCAACAAGTGGAACGAGGGTCTGACACTGTACGCTGACGACACAGCGTACTGGTGCCATACACCAACAACACAAGATAGCAACAGACAAACTCAAAACTACCTATCCCTCCTAGAAAGCTGGCTCAGCCAATAGAAAATTAAGCCTAACGCAAATAAGACACAACTTATTCTGTTCAAACACAAACGAGCCCGCACGCGCAAACAGAACCAAGAAGACTGCAGGTTACAACTATGGGGACAAACTATAAAAGCGAAAGACACGGCAAGATACCTGGGTATTACACACGACAAATATATGTCATGGGAGGCACACTCAAGAGACATCACGATAAAAGCTAAAACAAGACTCCGCCTACTCAGAGGCAGGACAAACGGAGCCAAAAGAGATACAATGATATACACCTACAAAGCTTTTATCCGCCCCATACTGGAATATGCCGCTCCGGTATGGATGGCGAACAAAACAGTGACTCGGAGGTTAATGGCAGAAAGGAAAATATTAAGGACAACAGGCCAGATGAATCCCAGGACACGAAACGAAGTAGTATACAGGAACGCACAAGTGTACCCCCTAAGGAAGAGATGGCTAGAATTAACCGCTAAAATCGGCACCAACAGATCACGCAATAGAACAGCCACAACAGACATTCTACTGAGAAATTACACCGTACTGAGGTACCCACAAACAAAATACCCCTATCCGCCAACAGTAATCAAAACAAGTATTAAGGCAATAGATGCGAATTCAGCAACAAACTTCACTGACGATGACATACAACAGGACACGATAAAACACCTACAAGACAAAGGATCAGAAGAGGAAGACGACACATAAAAAGAGAACGAAAATCACCACACACTAACAAGACAACAAAGAAGAGAAAACAACAAAACACAAGAAAGAACTTTCAACAGATCCTTGCTGAGGTTTTAGGGAGGTTTCCCTCAGCACACGGGCAAATGCCAGGATCTCAATACCCTCCCACGCGACAGAAAGCGATAACTCATGAGACGAGAGAGTCAGAACAAGATTAGGAAACCCAAACCCCACTTCTCAAAATAAAAAGTGCCATCACAGCATACCTTAAGTTAATATAAGGCACCAAAGAGCAATAGGCTCTCCATGTGCCCGCCTCCTCCCTCAGGGTGAGGAATGAAAGATGAAAAAAAAAAAAATAAATAAAAAATAAAAATAGAGAGGGCTGGAGAGCGGGGGAGTAGTGGGTCGGTGACAGAGCGTGGCAAGGCAGCGCTCTGCAGCATGGAGGCGCTTCCCCTCTCGACTTCAAAGGCCGCTCTACCAAGCTGTCGCTCTTCGTTGGGCGACTGCAAAGACAATATTTAGGATGCGTCGTACTCTGCAGCTTGCACGAGTTTCGTGCGTTTTCAAAAATACTGCATTCAAATAGTTTCTTTTTTCGTCCGAACGGTCATCGGGCTTAGCCTGTTATCAGCTTATTTAACTAGTTAGTCATTTACATATTCCATAGATCACTTGAACAATTCTTTTATCGAAATGATTTTGAACTAACCTGGTTTCAGGATGTGTCTACATGATCAGTGTTAAAATTAATGAACACTTTACATTTTTAGTCTTGTTCATGCAACAACATTCAAAACCAAGCTTATTTTGTAACTGGCCACCAGTGTTTCAATAGAAATTCGCCCTTGGAATAGTAGTTGCCTAGGAAAAATGATTTTGGATTAAATTTAAAACATCCTTTACTGCCTATTAGACAATTTATATTATACGGCAAATGACAGTAATTTTGTTGCTGCTTATTGAACACCTTCCTGGGCCACTCAGAGCCTTAATGATGGACAATAAAGATAATTTTTACCTATAGTGTTGTAGATGTGGACATTGCTGTACTTCTCAAATTGCGGTGGATTATTTATGGCGACTTTCACTAGCGAATATATGTATTATAAGGGCGCAATTAAAATGCCTAGGTCTTTGAAGACGTATCTGTAGGACGCCCGTGGGTGATCGCCACACCTTATTATTACTGCTCGCTTTTGTGCAATGTATACTTCTTTCCAAATTATAAGTTATCCCAGAAAATTATTCAATAAGACATTACTGAGTGGAAATATGCAAAATATATCCGAAAGTTTATTCGTTTGTTTCATAGATTAGCAATTATATGAAGAGAAAAAGTAGCTGAACTGAATTGTTTGAGAAGCTCAGTAATATGCGCCTTTCAACTCCAGTTTTCGTCAATATGTACACCCAACAATTGGGTGCATTTCACCCTATTTACTGACCTGCTAATGTGGCACATCAGTTGATGGCTTGACTATTTGTTGTACAGAACTAAAAGTGCTGTGTATTTCCAAAACGTAGGGAGAGTTGGTTTTCTGAGAACCACTTTATAATTTTTTTGGAAAAGATCATTTGCAATCTCTTCTATTGCTTTATCTCGAAAGGGATTTGTTATAACATTAGCATCGTCTGCAAAAAGTACTAAGTCTGCTTATTGAATGTTGAGTCGGTCATTCACATATGTAAATATTAGGAGTGCACCTAAAACTGGACCCTGTGAGACTCCGTTTGTATTTTTTATCTCAGTCACTAAAATTTTCTACTCTTCCAACACTTTCTGAATTATTGAGTACAACTTCTTGCATTCTATTTGTTAAGTGTGACTCAAAATTGAGTTTTCTAAGAGGGTAACAACATCTAAACAATCAAACGCCTTGAAAAACATCAAAAACTACCAAATGGCGATATTTCATTATTTAAGACTTGTACTATTGGATAAGTGATATAAAAAAATACCAGTTGGCGATATTTCATTGTTTAAGACTTGTACTATTGGATGAGTGAATGTATAAAAAGCATTCGCATTTCAGGAACCCTTCTCGAGTCCAAATTCTCATGTGCTAAGTAAACTGTATCTACCTAAGTATGAGACTACTCTTGTGTACTTTACTTCTTCGAACATTTTGGAGAAACATGTCAGCAAGGGAACTGGACAGTCTTTCTTCTCCTTTCATTACGAACAAGTTTAACAGTTGTATATTTCAACCAGTCTGGAAAAATTTCCTGTGTCAGTGATGCATTATGGAAGTCACTAAGGACATTACTTACCAATATTAAATGAAACAACAAGTTTACTGTTACCAGTCACCGTTTTATTTATTTCCACGACGCGTTTCTAAGGTTTAGACCTCCATCGTCGGGTGGATTTACGTCAGCTAGTATGACATTTGTGTGTGTGTTGTGTTGCGATTTCTTGGAGGAACTTGTCGCCTAGTGGAGAGACAAGACACTATTTCAGAATATGGTTTTGGATTTCTTCTGACAAAAAATTAAACTGATGTCTAATAATAAACGTAAATAAGTAAACTAGAGTACCTCCAGTGGTCACAGGTCCCTTTCGCTGTCGTAACACATCACATGTATATTGTCACATTTGTAAAAAAAATATGGCGTCTGGAGTCTGCTGAGTGCAAGGTTCGTATATAGCAGAAGAGAAGACATAATCGCATAAAGCAAAGAATATATATCGTAACAACATTATTACAGAATAATTGTTTAAAGCATTTGGAGGTGTTTGTTTTGAGGTGTCGAATGTGTGTGTGTGTACTTCAGGTGGCATATAAATCCAATTTTGACAAGTTACGACAGCTTAACATTCGTACTCGTTTGTACAATCAGGTGAAATGTTAAAATGGCTTGTGCCGAGCGGTTCTAGGCGCCTCAGTCTGGAACCGCGCGATCGCTACGGTCGCAGGTTCGAATCCTGCCTCGGGCATGGATGTGTGTGATGTCCTTAGGTTAGTTAGGTTTAAGTAGTTCTAAGTTCTAGGGGACTGATGACCTCAGATGTTAAGTCCCGTAGTGCTCAGAGCCATTTTAAAATGGCTTAAACTTCATACTCGTTAATAACAATCAGGTGACATGTTACAGACTTGAAGTACAATAATCATATTGGCTACAGCAGTAAAATCATACATAGATGAGACTATTTGACTGGGATTAATAGACAGATGTGAGAGGCTGGAGGCAGAAGGAGAGGAAGAGAGAGAAAAAGAAAGAAAGAGAGAGAGAGAGAGAGAGAGAGAGAGAGAGGGGGGGAGGGTGGAAAGAGTGATTATATGAGGGCAAACATTTACATGGCAAGGGGTCTTAAGTTTACATGTTACATATATTAGCTGCCTAAATGTTGACGCAATACATTGGTTAATACTATAAAATATGCAGATAGATATACAATTTGTGCCAGTAGTTGATGTACATACAGTTTCAAGCTGTTGGTGTGATGAATTATCTGTAAATGATGTCAATCTCTTGTACTCTTGGCGGCTGTCAATATTTATGGTAAATAATTAAGGTGTGTGTGTGTGTGTGTGTGTGTGTGTGTGTGTGTGTGTGTGTGTTTGTGTGTATGTGTGCATTTTAAGAATGTAGGCAGTTTTGAAAACAGAGATGATACTATTGTAAAGATGTCATTTTTGTCATTTAAGATGGATTCCGGTTGTTTCGTTTGGTGTTAGTATATTTGGAGCGTTTCGAGGATGTCTAGTTTTCTGCCTTTTGGTCGGATGTGTAGGATTGTGTTGTTAACATGGTGTTTTGTTTCATGCAGGTGGGTAGCTATTGCTGATGTGTGGTATTTTTTGTTTTTTAGTGCTGCCATGTGTTCCTTGAATGTAATCTCAAATGTTCGCATTTAAAAATGTTCGCATTACTTGCCAAGTTGGAAAACGTTTCCAGAGTTCTGTTTGATATTCCATCAGCGCAACATGAGCTTTTGTTTTTTAAAATTTTCATAATTCTGTTAATTTTAATGAAAGGTACTAGTGATACTTCTAGTTGTTAAAGTTTTGGAAAGACATTTTAAATTTATTCTCTTGCTTCTTCAACTGCAAAATTTTGATCCTGTTTTTGGTCCTACATTTATAAAGTGAGTGTCAAAAGTACTCTTGGCTTACAAATTCAGTCGCAACAGTGTAATTTAGATTATTCTTATGGTATCTCATACACTGACTAGTTGTCCTGTCTCCCATTTGGCAATATTCCATATAGTTTTAATTCTATTACCTACATCATTAACTGCTTTTAGGATGTACATGTTTCATGATGTTTTAATGACGTTCCTTAAAATATAACAGTGTTATATTTAATATGCATGTAATGTGGGGTCTTGACTTAATGTGGCCTTTATATAAATTTCTCTCCTCCTCTTACACGAGATATTTGCTTAATTATCAACTGCTTACTTCTCGTTTTAATGAACCTTCTGTATAACCTTTTAGGAAAGCAACTGTCAAAGACTGACACAACTGTACTATGTAACAGTGTATTTTACATTATCATCTCTTTTCATATATGCCTCAACTGTCATATAGTTATTACATGTAATAACTACATAAGTAAGTCCCTTCACCCACATGCAAGCTAGGTGTGCGGAATAAAGTCGGCTGTGTCCTTCTCAAAGAAACCATCCCACCATTTACCTCAAACAATTTAAGATAACTGCGTAAAATCTAAATTCGTATACCTGGTTAGGAAGCTGAACCTCCCCCCACTCACCCCTCCCCCACACCTCCGATTTCATGTTAGCATAAATAACTCAAACCAGATGTAAATAATGTATTTTATTTGCTGCTATCTGGTAAACACTGAACGTATACTAAATTTATTTAATCTGAGTTAAGAGGTGTTTATTGAGAGAGTTGCCACTTGGGGTTTTCGTCTGCAACATTTTACAGCACTAGGAACTGAACACTTGTGTAACCGACTGTCGAATGTTATTGCGAAACATCGAATATTATTGCTAACTTTCGAACGGAATTTTTGAGATATCTGTGATCTGTTTTTGTGTGAAATAGTATTTGTCTTAGTGAGCATTTTTTATTATTATTAATTTTGTGTATGTGTGAGACCAGAAGGCGAAAATGAGGGGAGGGAAGGGAGGGAGGGAAGGGGAGGAGAGAGAGAGAGAGAGAGAGAGAGAGAGAGAGGGAGAGAGAGAGAGAGAGAGAGAGAGAGAGAGAGAGAGATGTATTTTTTTTTTTTTGGCTGCATGTGAGGGAGGGATGAAATTTATCTTATCATTTCTCTTATTAAGTGTAGCAGGGAGTCTGACCTAGAGTGTGTTTGCTCATTTATCACATGTTTGTTTTCAGCGATGGCTTTCTGGGTGTGGAAGGTTTCTTGCATTTGTATCAGGTGTTTGTCATGGTTGTTTATTCTCATTATTTTCATTTCTTGTTCCATGTTTATAGGATGGTGATTATGGTGTTTTAAATGTTCTGCAAATGTGAAATGCTTTGTTTCATACTTGCAGTACCTGATATGTTCTTGGTACGTGTTTTAAAATTTCTGCATGTCATGCCTATGTGTATTGCATCACCACTTTGACATTTAAGTTTATACATTACTGATGCCTGGAATTTTTCCCTCTCGGTTAGTTAGCTGGCTTGAGTGTGACTGGAGGGTTTGCACAGTCTTATATGCTATTTGGAAGCCCTGTTTCTTTAATATGTTTGCCATTCTGTGTGCTAATTTATGTGTGTAAGTCATAGTGCACCATCTCCTTCTTTTCTGTATGATGTTGTCATCGTGTATGTTTATTGAATGTGTTTGTGAGTTCGCAGTTTGTGAGTTATCTTGTATTCTGGAACTGTTGTTTGTTTAGTATTTGAGTTTTTATTTTTTGATTTAGTCTGCTTACTGCATGTGTGTCATAGCCATTTTTCCTAGCTATTTGTATCATTGTACTCATTTCTTTTTCATAGTTTCTCTTGTTGAGCGGGATCCTGTTTAATCTATATAACTTAGTGCGGCAAGCTTCTGTTTTTGAGGATGATAAGATGTGGAAAGTATTATTGTGTATGTGGCTGTTGGTTTTCTAAAGATCTAGTAATTTAGTCCATGAGACCGAGCCAAGCAGCATACCATTAATACGGCGTTCGAATCATGTCAGCATTACACAGGTTTGCCCTAATAATGAAGTACTCGTGACGAGCAGCAGGAGGCAGTGACACTGTTAATGAAGCCGGACATGGTGGGCGACCGACCAGTAACACACTGCCTACCGCGGAGCCAAAGTGCCGTCCACCGGAAAGCTGTGTTGAACGCGCTTCAACGGTCGTAATTGATCAGCTTGCAGCGAGACCTGTTGCTAATCGCCTGGCCCAGCAGTGGTGCCAGCACTAACGACATCGACGACAGCAGACGACAACCGGACCAGCTGGCTGCCTGCCCCTTTGCCAGTGACGGCGCCGAATAACGCTGGCGTACATCCAGCGACCTGTAGCCGCATTTATCGCTTCCGTTAACACCGCTCGATTCGCAGAGAGACCTGTTGTAGGCTGTGCTGCACAGCAAACCAGGCTGTGGGCTGTCACTCTGGCAACACCGACTTCATAATGTCTTAGAACGGAAGAATCGCAGGTAGCTTACCAGTTCAAAGCAAGGCCATGCGCAGAAATTTATATAAGTGAGGCGTGGCAAAGACCAGGAGAAATATTCTAAAACAGCCACTATTTTATGTAACTGAGTTGGCGAGTTTTGGTGTGTCTCGTGACTGAGGACAGGAAAATGTCGTGAAAACGGTAACGTGAAATTAGATGTTTTTAGCAAAATAAAGCTAGATGGGCGACTTTTACGAGATATCGCGATATTTTGCAGCATCAAAATGTTATAAACATGAGGATGCTAGTTTACTAATATTCATAACTCATACGTATTGAACGTTAAATTTGCGTTTAGACCCCAGATCTCCTCAAGGCTGAGGTTCGTATGAAATGTTAAAAATGACAATTTCTCACATAACGAATTTTGATGTGATGACAAAAATTGCACAGAAATTGGACAGAAAACGACACCGAATTTGGTGGAAATGACAAAAACCAGAATTTGACAAAAAAGCGACGAATTTGACTAAAAACAAAGAATTTAGAAAATCGAATTTGGTGAAAAAAGAACGAATTTGACAAAAAACGAATTTGGCAAAAGAACCGAACTTGGCAAAAAACCGAACTTGGCATAAAACGAATTTGGCATAAAACGAATTTGGGATAAAACGAATTTGGCACAAAACGAATTTGGCATAAAACGAATTTGGCAAAAAACGAATTTGGCAAAAACGAATTTGGCAAAAAATGTACTGAATCTGGCAACAACACAGAATTTGGATATAAATAACGCATAATTTGGCAAAAAATCACCGAACTAGGCCAAGAAATATGACTCTTTTTCCCTGTCCGAAGTCATTACACAAGAACTAAACTACGAGAGGCAGAAAACTTATATCCCAGAGATTAGATAACTACACCCAAGTCTTGGTCTACTGTATTTATTGGACTTTTTTTTAAAGATCACAATGTGAAGAGGGAGGGTTTAATTGATAGAAGATTCAGTTTATTGAGTGAAGAATTTCAGCTTCCGTGTTAGAATGGCGTGATGAGACCTAGCGGAAGGCCCGCCCTGGCTTTCACCTGCCTACGTAACTGGCCACACACAGTGTAAAAAGCAGCTGGTTATGTCTTCAATAAATCGAGTTTCAAATAGTAGACATTTTTAGAAATCTACAACAATTTATGTTTCAAATGGTTCAAATGGCTCTGAGCACTATGGGACTCAACATCTTGGGTCATAAGTCTCCGAGAACTTAGAACTACTTAAACCTAACTAACCTAAGGACATCACACACACCCATGCCCGAGGCAGGATTCGAACCTGCGACCGTAGCAGTCCCGCGGTTCCGGACTGCAGCGCCAGAACCGCTAGACCACCGCGGCCGGCTATTTATGTTTCGAAATCGCCAACACGCGCATGAGCTGGAACCAAACGTGTGTATTCATGTTCGACACGACTGACGATTTTGCTCCGCCCGTACCCGAGAAGGACGGATATGGAGCAATGACTGAAAAAGACCTGGGGCGCTGTTTCAGTACAGATCTACGAAAGTTCACATTTGCCGCGAGTGAAAGTCAGCGCAGAAATGCAGTTGCACCGAAGGAATCTGTAAAATTTCCCGTGATAGTGTGACAAAGTAACATGCATTACCCAGCGATTGCTGCAGCCATAGTATTACTCAATGTACTCGTCAGCGATGTGCCATAAAAGCCTTAACCTACCATTTAGCCGAATAATAGACAATCATTTTTAGACATTTACGAGAACTAATTGTCAATAAAAGGATTATGTTCTTTGTTGCAAAGACACGTGTGTACGGAATTTAAAACTGCATTTGCTATGTGATCAAAAGTATGCGGACACCTAGCTGAAAATGACTTACAAGTTCGTGGCGCACTCCATCGGTAATGCTGGAATTGCACCATCCTCAGCCTTGATGACAGCTTCCACTCTCGCAGGCATACGTTCAGTCAGGTGCTGGAAGGTTTCTTGGGGAATGGCAGCCCATTTAACAGAGTGCTACACCGAGGAGAGGTATCGATGTCGGTCGGTGAGGCCTGGCACGAAGTTGGAGTTCCAAAACAACCCAAAGGTGTTCTACATGGTTCAGGTCAGGACTCTGCGCAGACCAGTCCATTACAGGGATGTTATTGTCGTGTAACCACTCCGCCACAGGCCGTGCGCTATGAACAAGTGCTCGATCGTGTGGAAAGATGCTATCGCCATCCGCGAATTGCTCTTTAACAGTGGGAAGCAAGGAGGTGCTTAAATAATCAATGTAGGCCTGTGCTGTGACAGTGCCACGCAAAACAACAAGGGGTGCAAGCCACATCCATGAAAAACACGACCACACCATAACACCACCGCCTCCCAATTTTACTGGCAAATGATGTTCACCGGGCATTCGCCATACCCACACCCTGCCGTCGGATCGCCACATTGTGTACCGTGATTCGTCACTCCACACAACGTTTTTACACTGTTCAATCGCCAATGATAATGCTCCTCACACCAAGCGAGGCGTCGTTTGGCATTTACTGGCATGGCGTGTGGCTTATAAGTAGCAGCTCGACTATGAAATCCAAGTTTTCTTACCTCCCCCCTAACTGTCATAGTATTTGCAGTGGATCCTGATGCAGTTTGGAATTCCTGTGTGATGGTCTTGATCCTCTCAACTGTCGGCGGTCTGTCAGATAAACATACGAGGTCGGCCTGTACTCTTTTGTACTGTACGTGTCCCTTCACGTTTCATCTTCACTATAACGTCGGAAACAGTGGACCTAGGGATGTTTAAGAGTGTGTAAATCTAGCGTACAGACGTATGACACAAGTGACACCCAATCACCTGACCACGTACGAAGTCCGTGAGTTACGCGGAGGGCCCAATTCTGCTCTCTGACGATGTCTACTGACTACTGAGGTCCTGATATGGACTACCTGGTAGTAGGTGGCAGCACAATGCACCTTATATGAAAACTTTATGTTTTTGGGGGTGTCCGGATACTTTTGATCACATAGTGTAAGTACTGATGATTTACTAATGTAGGAAGAAATGATTAACGAGAGAAAACAGTCGTAGTAAGTATAGTGGCATAGACGTCTGTGGAGATAAAGTTCATATCTGTAAAGAAGTAGGACGGATATTTGTTGACTGAAACGTCCCTCTGTTCATTTGAAACGCAGTGTAATTTAACCCAGGATGAGTGTTTTGTCGACAGTCTTGCCAGCAAAGAAAAGTTCAGTGTTTCAGTAAGTGCTTGCTACGATCGAGCGTACAATATCTACCATGTTCAAATTTTAATAGCCCGTCAAGTGTTGGAGATTATAATGCTGACGATGTGAGGCATTCGATTCTAATGTACGTGCGTTTTCCGTGTACAATGTCTTAAATGTATGTTGCTGGTAGATACGAGAAGGCGTGGGGCGGAGGTAGTGGAGGGGGAGGGAGGATGAGAGCGGCAAAAGGCGCCACCTGTACCACGCATCACGTATATTAACCTGTGCTTCATACTTCTGCAAAAGCAGAAGCCACACACCAGGATAAAAATCACTTAAACGAAAATGTGCTCGTGTTGTGCAGATACATATTTAAGTAAGTGAACTCGGTTGTGTATAGACACGTTTGAGAAATATCCTAGCTGCAGCAATTATCTACAGTTATCACAAGGAGACAAAACGGTACGAAACTGAATGAAATACAAATGAGTAACGCAGCATTTAAACTGTGTGTGTGTAATATTTAGTATAAATGCTGGTTCCAAAATTCAAGACATATATGCAAAGACAGTTGGTTTCTCAACAAGTCACCTGGAAAAAATCAATTAATTTTTGAAAGCCATAGTTACTATCATAACATACTAAAAGCTAAAACAGCTTGGAGGGAAGAACCGCCCAATGATTGGCTTGTACAAATACTCTCATACCATGTGATTTGCTGCTGACAATATTAACTCATTCAGAAAAATTAAAACATTCAGTGTAAATTAGATAATAGCGTTTTGCACTTGTTCAGCAGATTTCGTTTTCAACAGGCTTTTAGAAGAACTGAATAAATCGCGTTAAAAGCTCCAAATTTAAACCTAAATTCAGAGGTTTCTTTGTATCATTCTTATTCCGTTCTATACAGGAGTTCTTCGCAGTAGTGATGATGATGATGATGATGTTGATTATGGGTTTAAAGAGACTAAACATCTATGGACATCAGTTTCCTCTCAGGAAGGAATAGGTGCATCGCAGCTGTGTGCGTCAAGAGTCTCATGGGTAACAGTGAGAGAATTTGATAAATGTTTGCATAGAATGTATCTGTAAAGGGGCGGTGATTCTAGCCCAGTGTTCAGCTTCTGGGATGCGAGAAACCACCTAAAAACAACGTCCAGGTTTGGCGGGCTCACCAGCTAATGGCATTAATCCGCGAGGCGGTTTCGATCAGGGTTAGACTCACCTCCCACTGTTTCGGAAGCGGCGCATTAATGCGCTCGGCTATGTGAGCGGGTTCTCGTAGTAGTCTAGAGCTTTTCTCTGTAATGTAATATTTCTTACTATACCGTCTAAAATGTTCTAGCTTTCATTAATTCTTTATTTTATAAATTTTCTAACCAGCATTCCGTAAAATACATGGTGACTCGTTCCATAACAAAGTAGCTTTGGATCGCAAGATTCTACGGAATGTGATCAATAAACAAATGAAAAAATAAAAAACAGGTTAATTGTGGATAAAATAATCCATGAATTTGGTGTAAAATCTAAATTAGCAACTCTAATTCGTGAAATACTTACAGAAACCGTATCTACAGCGAAATTTATGAGCGAAATATCTCAGCCCTTCAAAATAAACTCTGGTGCACGGAAAGGCAATGATCTACCACCAATTCTTTGTAAACGTTTAATAAAAAATAGAGAGAATTTGGAGCGAAAAACTGAATGAAAGTAAGTGTGGTGTCACCGCCAGACACCACACTTGCTAGATGGTAGCTTTAAATCGGCCGCGGTCCATTAGTACATGTCGGACCCGCGTGTCGCCACTGTGTGATCGCAGACCGAGCGCCACCACAAGGCAGGTCTCGAGATACGGACTAGCACACGCCCCAGTTCTACGGACGACGTAGCTAGCGATGTGCACTGACGAAGCCTCGCTCCTTTGCCGAGCCAATAGTTAGAATAGCCTTCAGCTAAGTCAATGGCTACCACCTAGCAAGGCGCCATTAGTAACATTGCATGTATCTAAAGAGTCTCACTTGTATCGCCACAATCTCCAGATGTACCAAAAGGATGGATTAAAGTTAAGTATTCCAGAAGCTACGTACTTTTCTTTATAGCATTCATTACGTATCCTGTTTCAGACCTCACCCAATCCTGCTTTAACTTAGTGCGTGCCTTTCGGCTTCTTCTCATTGTGTCTAGGCTGTCTTGTCTAGACACAACAGTAAGATTTCAACATTATTACGTAATCTTTAAGAGGTACCTGTAATGTTGCAGGCCCATTGGATCGGTACAAAAATATTGGAGTAAATTGTCTCGCGTTTGCAAATGATTTTGCTACACTTTCTTAAAATGTGCCATCCGCTGTAACACGAATTAATCTTTAAGAAAAAAGAGCCAGCAATAGGGTCCTAAAGATTTCAGGAGAGAAAACCAAATTTTTGTACAAATATTAAAAAAGATACATCCAAATTTCTAAAAGTAGATATCAGCCAAATTGAAAAGGTTAAAACGTTAAATAACTCGGGGAGATAAACCAAGAAAATGATTTGGAAACAGCTGCTGTAAAGGAAAGAATACATAAAATGGGAAGGGAATATGAGAGAACCAACATGCCTGTCTACAGTGTAGTAGAAAGGCCAGAACGTCTGTATATAAGTGAAGATCTAGCATTAAACTATAGTTTTGCTAATTCAGAAATACTAGAAAGGCGAATCAGTAGGAAAATATTAGCCTTACGAAAAATAACGTAGTCATGATGAACATGATCGAAACATAGGAAACACATAAATAATGAAAAGAAGAATACAGGTATTTTTTAGACATATATATCGAATGCAAGGCGGTAGATCGACCAAAATAACATCAGATATTTGTGGGATAAAAACTCAAGTTGGAGCTACGAAATAAAACAGAATTTAGAAAAAAATAATATAAAGTTGAAGAAAGAAAAAATAATGAACACCGGAAAGAGTAATGGAAGGAAACAAGAGAAGAACGAATAAGGAACTGAAATTTGCACGTGTTGGGCACATATTAGAAGAAAAATAAAAATAAATAAAAACGTAATATCCTCCATATCATTGGCACATCTACCAGGACAAGAAATTTGTCCGCTTGCCCTTGCAGTGTCATCGAACGAATTACTGCAGTTTACAGGGAGACCTTCTTGTTTCCAGAGTGCAGAAATACTCTGCAGCATGGCTGTAAGGCGCCACCAACTATCTAAGTGAAAGGACTGTGGCGTACCAAACTGCGCTAGCAGGAGGTGTGGCGAGAGTTTGGCGGTACGTGCTTGCCAAGGCCCTTTAACGGTGTTAGCGTCTGCACATAGTTGGTGAGCGAAACAAGTTGCAGCCTGGTTGCTATGCAAATGTGGCGAGTGGTCGCGGCGCTCGTGCTGGCAAATTGCTAATTACACGCGGGTACACAGTACGTGTTCTGCCACGCGCCGGGCGAGCGCGACCGAGAAGATGGCGCCGAATGCCGGCCAAGTAATATCGTAAGTATGCGGCGGAGGACGGCTGTTCTGGCCAGGTTTGCGACCCGACTGCAGGATTCTCGTCGGGACCTACGCATCACTTTACCCTGGACGGACTCGTATCTAATTTTTGATGTTCTCAAGGGAAATACGAGAGGGCCGCTACTACGACTCGTGTTATGTAACAAGTACGTATGGAAGAAAATTTTCGTGTGCCCGAGGGAAATGCGGTAAGGCCACTGCTACTCATATGACGTAAGAAGTGCCCGCAGAAGTGAATTTTAGTGTACTCCATGGGTTGTGATAAATGGATTACTACTCGTGTAAGAAGTATAGGTATAATTAGGTTTCTACATCTGCATCTAGATCTACACACATTCTCTTTAAGCCACGGCGACGTGCAAGGAAGAGGGTACTTGATATTGTACCTACCACATTTAGGGTTGTTTCTGTTCCGGTTGTCTCTGGAGCACGGGAAAAACGACTGCTTAAATGCCTTTGTGCATGTTGTAGTTAGCCTAATCTCGTTTTGACGATATCTGCGGGAGCGATTACTAGGAATCCGATTTGTGAAGCGTGTTTCAGGGGTATAGGAAATATTTTAGCACAAGGTAGTATAGGCTATTTTGAAGTAACCATTATAATTGTCCGGGCTGTTATGCCGTGGTCGGTTGATGAATTCTGTGTGGAATAGACACAGAATTGATCAACCGACCACGGCATAACAGCCCGGACAATTACAATGGACATGATATTTCCGGCCGTGAAAGTCTACATTTTAGTATTTTGAAGTAAACATTCCTGCAGAACATGAGAACTATTTTTATTGGTTACAGAGAGCAGCAATCCCTCCTTTAATTGCTACCGGTTGCCCTTAATACCAACTTTTCCAACACGCATAACTCTACATATTTTGCGTTGACAGCCTCACTATAAAAAACAAAATGAATTATTCTAAACGGAAATACACACATCAAAAAAGTTTTGCATCACTCCGGTTCCCAGAACTTCTGAAGATAGACGTTCATTGTGGATATTGTATCACAGGCACAGTCCTTTTGACTGGACAGAGAGGTCACTAAACCCGCCCAAAGATGTAAACAACCACGCATGAGCAGCGCCTGTTAGACGCAGGGGGTCCGACAGCCGATCAGTTCCAGTCATTCCACCAGGAAGGAGGTACACAGCTCGTGTTGTCTGTAGTTCAACCATGCCTAGACGGTCAATACCGTGGATCGATCGCGTCCGCATTGTTACTTTGTCCCAAGAAGGGCTCTCAAAAAGGGAAGTGTCCAGGCGTCTCGGAGTGAACCAAAGCGATGATGTTCGGACACGGAGGAGATAGACAGGAGCTGTCGATGACATACCTCGCTCAGGCCGCCCAAGGGCTACTACTGCAGTGGATGACGGTTTATGTCTCGGAGGAACCCTGACAGCAACGCTACGATGTTGAATAATGCTTTTCGTGTAGCAACAGGACATGGTGTTACGACTAAAACTGTGCGCAGTAGCCTGTATGGTGCACAACTTCACTCCCGACGTCCCTGGCGAGGTCCATCTTTGCAACTACAACACCATGCACCGCGGTACAGATGGGCCCAACAACATGCCGAATGGACCTCTCAGGACTGGCATCACGTTCTCTTCACCCATGAGTGGCGCACATGCCCTCAACCAGGCAACTGTCGGAGACGTGTTTGAAGGCAACCGAGTCATGTTGAACGCCTTAGACACAAATTCCAGCGCGTGCAGCAAGGTGAAGATTCCCTGATGTTTTGGAGGGGCATTATGTGGGGCCGACGTACGCTGCTGGTGGTCTTGGAAGGCGCCGTGACGGCTGTACGGTACGTGAATGCCATCCACCTCCGATGGTACAACCATATCGGCAGCATATTTGCGAGGCATTCGTCTTCATGGACGACTATTCACGCCCCAAACGTGCACATCTTGTGAATGACTTTCTTCTCGACTAGAGTGGCCAGCATGTTCTCCAGATATGATCCCTATCGGAGATGCCTGGGACAGATTGAAAGGGCTGTTTATGGATGACGTGTTCCACCAACCACTCCGAGGGTTCTACGCCGAGTCGCCGTTGAGGAGTGGCACAATCTGTACCAACAGTGCCCTGATGAACTTGTGGATAGTATGCCACGACGAATAATGGCATGCATCAATGCAAGAGGACGTGCTACTAGGTATTGGAGGTATCGGTGTGTAGAGCAATCTGGACCACCACCTATGAAGGTCTCGTCTTATGGTGCAACAGCATGCAATATGTAGTTTTCATGAGCAATAAAAAGGGCGGAATTGATCTCTATTCCAGTTTTCTGTGAGGTTCTCGGAACCGAAGTGATGCGAGACTTTTGGTTATCTGTGTAATTGGCCCTTCTGACAGTCGCGAAGACCCAGAATCCATTCATAAGGATCGTCAAACCGTAGTGAAGCCAGTGTTGAAGTACCGACACTGTTACTTACGTCCTTTAATTAATGTTTCTATCCTTTTACAGTTTGACCAGAAGGATCTCATCTAGTCTCTGTATTTATATGGTCTAATAATAGCTCAATTTTTACACCGTGACAAATAAGGTTTCAACTATCCTGTGTTACACCCTTAGAAACTTCCAGTCCTTCTTCATAGATGATAAAACTTACAAATTGCCAGTTCTCCAGTCATCGAGCGATCAAAATTACCCGCTTCCTCCCATAAACAAAACTGCACAAATCAAATGTATGCTTCCAGCTTCCTTTTCTAGTCTCAAACATCTGTGATTAATGTGGGAATATCGGAAAGTAACGCACAATAATTCTATTACCACGAAGTTTGATAAGTAACAAAACAAAAAAAGAATCACAAATGAACTGATATTTTTTATCAACTTTTCTGCATAGTCTCAACACATTTTTTGCATCGTGGTACCAGTTTCAATATGCCCTGTTCTAGAAGTCCGTTTGGTTGGAACATGGCTACCTGAAGTCAGCTGATTTCACTTCCACAACTGTCGCAAAGCGTTGGCCGACTAGGAATTTTTTCATGGGACCAAACAGATGGAAGTCCGAGGATGCAAGGCCCCTTCCAAATGTTGGACGCTGGAGCACCACCAACCCAAATCTGCCGATTGTCTCACGAACAGGAGCAGCAGCATAGGGATGAGCATCGTCACGAAGAAGTTCGACACCATCAGCATGAACGTTGTGGCGTTTTAATGTAGGCTGTAGAATTCACTGTTATCCCATGTTCAGCGAAGTCCACCAATAACACACCACCGTCACAAGCAGTCTAGTAGCACACTGAGTCAGTTTCAATATTTTTCGTACCTTGGAATGAGCGTTTTTCCTCTCCACAGAGTGTTGCTCGGTTTCGGGCCTGTAGCGGTAAGCCAATGACTCGTCCCCAGTGACTATTTTTTCCAGAAAGTCGTGCCCATCTGTGGCGTAACGCGCTAAGTGATCCAAGTTTGTCATTATTCGCTCGTACTTCTGGTTCTCTGTAGGTTCTTAGGCACCCAACGAGCACCAACTTTACGAAATTTCAACTTGTCATGAACAATATCGTACACCGCACTATAGGAAATATTAAAGTTCAGCGATAAGGTTTGCAGTTGCACACGTAGGTTGTTCAAAATTGCTGCCTCAATGGCTCCAACGTTAAAGCTGTTGTCGGTCGCCCGGACCTTCGCGAAACACTAAGGTTAAATATTTCCAACATTTCGCGGCCCTGTCAGCAACTGTATAAATATTAATTTTAATTTTAGTTATCAACAGCCTCAGTTGCACCGTTTACCTAGAATTTACCTAGGTTTCAGTCGGGATAACCCAACCTTCTTCAGAATAACAGTAACTACCGTTTGTCCATGGTGGACATCGTCAAGTTGAAACTACAAATCCATGAATTATCTGTACTGGAACAGTACAGCACTTGTGGCTGCCGCATTGCGGTCGCGAAGTGGGGCCGAGGCAGTTTCAAATAATTTTTTACAGTCTGACGATAATTTATGGATTTGTAGTTTTAGCTTGACGATGTCCACTATGGACGAACGGTAGTTGCTGTTATTCTGAAGACGTTGTGTTATCCCGACTGAAGCCTAGGTAAACTCTAGGTAAACGGTGCAGCTGAGGCTGTTGATTATTAAAATTAAAATTAAACAGTAAGGTTCACACGGCCCTGTTGAAGGAATCCACTCTCCCTGGAGACAGACCTACGGACCATACAGTCATCCCCCACATGCCACACATGTTACTATGAATTTTTCTTCGTTTATGCCCTTTGGCCCACAAATATCGAACTATACTTCGCGGCTCTTTACAAGTTGACGACAGTAACATGCGCGCCATGTTTGTTTCGTAGTTCAGGCTTCTCTCGCTAGAATTTCAATTGAAAATAAAATACCCTCGGTAGTAAAAATGTCACACTATATCATCGTGAAATTTCAACTTTCCACCTGCAATACCAGGAGAGAAAAAATATTGTGTTTTACTTTCAGATCTTCCCTCGTATACATGCAGACTGAAACGATGAGCGAAAATTTGTACAACTACTGGAATTCTCGCGTGGATCACCTGCTTAAAAAGGCAGATGCACTAATCACTACACCATCTTTGCACAGCGGCAGCATGGACTACTCTGGCACGCCCCTTCCTCACCCAAATTCCTGTTCAAGCGTCAGCTCACTTGATATTTACCTAAAGACAAACAGCATTGCAGAGGCTCTTCAACTGTATTGTAACAGCACCTCAGCAATGAATAAATTGAGGGATCCTCCCTCAACACTGTTGTTTTAATCAAACGAAACTATGTGGTTCCAGAGATTTTTCAACTGTCAAACATCTATGATGCATGTGTTCAGACTGAAGAGACGAATGAAAATTTGTTCGAAGTCTGGGATTCAAAAACAAGGCCTCCTAGTACTGATTGGTACAAACTTTCATCTCCCGTTCAGAAAAACCAGTACAACTTGAACTTCTATTTACATGACGTATATCTTCATACGACATGTACATTAGTATATTCTGCAGAAATGTAGTGGGCACAAGGTCCGCCACGGGCCCTGATAACTTGTTCTGCGCATGATGGCGTCGAGGTATATAAGGCGCGAATGGCGTCCTATGATATAGCCATACATGCTGCATTCACTTGGTTCCAAAGTTCCTCTATGATGGTGGTCATTGGGTCGTTTCACCATGCCCTACAAATTTTCCATTGGCCACAAGTCTGGTGGTCTGATGGACCATTATACAAGACCTGTGACAACAAGAAGGCACGGGTTCGTGCAGCAACAGGTGGTCGTGCATTGTTTTGCTGAAAAATGGCGCCTGGGGTGCTATGCAGAAAGGGTATGGCTACGGGTCGCAGGATGTCATTCACGTAGGTCACACTGGTCACAGTGCCCTGGACACGCCCCAGCTGCAATTTATGTCTGTACCCAACAGCACCCCAGCCCCATCCCACCCTAAAGCCTTGAGTTGGCGCAGTATGTCTTGTGAGAATGCAATTACTGTGATGGCGCTCGCCCTGCCTGCGATTAACCAAAATGCGGCTGTCATTTTCAAACAAACAGAAGCTGGATTCGCCCAAAAACCCTATCTGATGCCATTACTGTCTCCAGAGAGGTCGTTCCATACACTATTGCCGTCTAGAATGTTCCTACACATTTCTCAAAGGTAGGCAGAGAAGTGGACACCCACGTAACTAGTGCCGTGATAAATGGCGACGCACTGTCACGCCTGATTGTTGCGCCATATAGTTTCCATTGTTGGCCAGAGCCGAAGAGGATGCAGATCTGTCCTGCAATGGCTTTCGGATGAGGTGTCGATTGTCGATCTTCTCGGGGGGGGGGGGGGGGGGGAGGGATCTGGGTGGTGCGGCCTCTGACCTATCTCGCCTTCCGCGAACCATTCGGCACACACCCGTTGTACTGCAAAAACACTTCGTTCCACACGAGCAGCAATTTCCCGGATGGATACATCACATTCTCTCATGCCAGTAATGCGCTCTCTTTCAAAGTCGCGGATTTGACGGTACGGTTCACACATGTACCTGTACGTCTGCTAAAGTCTCACTGTTCCATTACCTTCGGTTTATGTCAACAACGAGAGCCGCAGACACATTTTATCGGTAGGTGGTGTTGCGTCGCAATATCGGTGTTGACCTTGAAACCGTTGGCCGACATGGTCAAATGCTTGTCACTTCTGCACAACATATTATGAAACTTCCCCTTTGTACGTAAAGAATGACAGTGCTGGTAAAACTCTTACGATATTTGATTTTCAAACAGCTGAGGAAAACTGAACGTACTTAGACAGTTCTCTCTTTACTTATTCTGATCATCACTAAACTGACACACAATATTTTTAGCGCAACGCAGTCTGACTTTCAATAATCCCTACAAAAGATGGCTCTGATTAACAATAACCTATACCTTTAATGAATCACTTACCTCACAAAAATCTTCGTGACTCGAACTACTGCCATACAGCGAGCGCCAATACTGACAGCTAAATAAAAGTTTCTAACTACTGAAGGCACTAACTACTGATAGGCATAGTTAGCAAATGAAAGATTTTGATAGAGAACAAACAATTTATTTACCTTATATATATATATATATATATATATATATATATATATATATATATATATATAATTTTGTGACATCCAATTAAACACATTTCCTTTTTCTGACAGACACACGTCCAGATCTTCCGCTCATAGTAACCTCTCAAAACTCTGGCATCTCTCTCCCCACATCCACGACTGCTGGCATCTCACCTCCAAGTGCCCAACGCTACGCGCTGTTCACATCCAACTGACCAACACTGCACAAGCGAATATTCCAACAATGAATCCAACCAACCACAGACTGCACACAGCGCAGTCAGCGATTTTCATACACAGCACTACGTGGCGTTACCATCATAAAAACCTAAACAGCTTACAATATTGACGTACAGGTCCTGTGAATATGAACGTCCTGTATCTAGTCGTTCAAGGTGTTCAACTTTCTCTGAACATGAATGTAAATATAGATGTTCGAGACTTGAAAAGGTCTCTGGAACCACAGTTTCATTCGATTAAAGCAACAATGCCGGGATATCATGAAGGATCCGCGATTTTATTCATTGCGGAGGTGCTATTCTTGTACAGTTTCAGAGCCTCTGCAATGCTGTTCGAGTTTAGGACGAATACCAAGTGAGGTGTTGCGTGAATGGGAGTTTGGATAGAGGAGGAAGGCGTGCTAGGGTAGTCCGTGCAGTTGTGCAAAGCCACTGTGCCAGGGTGGCGTACTGATTAGTGCATATGCCTAGCGAGCAGGTGACCCAGGTCCGAATCCCGGCCTTGGTACAAATGTTTATTCTTTTCTTCAGACTTCCTATCTATATCAGACTACAGAAAGTTTATTACGGCTCTTTACCTTTAACACCATTCTCCACTGGTCCTTGCCGAACTGCCGCACTCGTCCTCCAGACTGCTTCAGCTTCTCACACCACTGCCACCACATCACAATTACGCTAGCAGCTCTGTCCCTGGACCAGCGCCCCGCCCGCTGCCTAAGCTACTCTTTTCACTCCTGTACCCCAATACACAAATCTTGGCCTCTGCCTTCTTGTGATTGGCTGTCTCATAAACAACCACAATGACTAGCTGTCATTGATCACTCAGATCCCTGCTACATCATTGCCTCCCTTGCCCTTCCAGAAGAATTTCCCGGTATAAATGTGGCCTGGGAGCCATAACTATTACTGTCAGCGGGAAGGCGACACTTCGCAGCTGCTGACACACCTCTATTCTCGGTTTGCCTCCGATTTCCCACAGCTGCTCTGGTTCCACAGCGACTCCAGGGCTCGCAAGGCGTCTTGGCAAATACTTCTAAGATCGTGATTCTTGAGTTTCTCCCGGCGTATTTGATAATCAAAATATCCACGGGTGTACTGCCGGTCTACAGTGTCCAACGGGCACAATATTTCGGCGATCATACATGTCGCCATCATCAGGTGAACTGACAGAATGAGATCCGTACGCTATGGCTGCTCAGAGGGAACTGGGTTCGGTCGCGGCGGCGGCCGATTTAAATACCCTCCGCCCGCGGCGCGCTCCCTCCGCCGTCCGCGCCCCGCGCCACGGTCGCGCAGTGGAACAGATTGCGACGCCGTCTGAGATGACGGCGGTGTGTGGGCTCTGTCCGCCGTGGTCGTCACAACTATACGTCTGCTCGATTTACTCTTGATTAACCCAATCGCTGGTTCCCAAGCCTTGCTAAGATTATAGCCACAGTCACGGTTTATGAGGTCGTCATTGGTGCGAATTTCGATGGCCTCTCTAACAACGCTGTCCCAGTATCTCGACGTCTGTACCAGAATCCTCGTGCATTCATACTCCATAGCGTGATTTTCCGACAAACAATGTTCAGCGACCGCCGACTTGCTCGGATACATCAGTCGAGTGTGCCTCTTTTGTTCACGGCATAGATCCTCGACGGTACGCATCGTCTGACCAATATACGACTTGCCACATTGCCACGGAATCTGGTACACGCCGGCCTTCCTCAAACCGAGGACATCTTTGGCGCTCCCCACCAGTGCACGAGTTTTATTCGGAGGACAAAACACAGTTCCGACCCGGTGTTTCTTCAAAATGCGAGCGATTTTCCCCGAGAGTGCGCCTGTATATGAAATAAACGCAGTGCCTACCTCCTCCCTCGTGATTTCATCCATCTCCACAGGTTGTGCTGTAGTGGTTGGGCGGAGACCACGTTGAATCTGCCACTCTGAGTACCCATTTTTTTGAATTTACAGTTCTCAGATGTTCCAATTCCTGGGGTAGACTCTCTGCGTCAGAGATAATGCGCGCCCTATGTACTAAAGTTTTAAGTACCCCATTCCTCTGTGAAGGATGGTGGCAGCTGTCTGCATGCAAATACAGATCACTGTGCGTTGTCTTCCGATACACCCCATGAGCTAGGGTGCCGTCAGCCCTTCTCTTGACCAAGACGTCAAGGAAAGGTAATGTACCCTACGTTTCAGTCTCCATAGTGAATTTGATGTCTAAGAGCGGGTTGAGTTCTCTGTATTGAGCGTTCCCAGGGCCCTCATGCCCGAGCGAGCGGCCAGGCACCCTTTCCATCGCCGGAAACCATTATCTATGAAATTGTTCCCCTGAGAAGTAGCAAATTTCCCACCTTCTCCCTTGGACTAAAGCATGATCAATACAGAGCTTAACTACATCTCCAGACTACATTTTAACTAAATGAGCGGTCACAAAAGATGTAGCTGTTAGAATGTAATCCATACAAACGTTCACAGAAAGTGTTAAGAAAAGGCAAGTGATTAAGCTCAAGGGTCATTTTTATAAATTCCACGTCGGACCTCAGCTCATTTGAATTATTTTGACAACACCACTTCTGCCTCTTCTGAGGTCACCTTGGCGTTCTTTTATGAGGTCAACACTATTCATAGTCCGACTGATGAATTTTCCTTACATTTTCTTTTGTAGACTTTCTCTTCCAGTCATCTCCGGAGGAAAAAAATATAAGGAGGTAAAACATATAATGTATTTTCAGTTGCGAATGTGGACAACTATCAGCTGGATAATGGAATGAAGATAATGAAAATTTGTGCCGAACTGGGACTCGAACCTGTATTTTCTTCTTTTTGGAGCGACCTTACCATGTTTTCCTTTTTTTCATTTTGTTCGATATAGTTTGTTGCGTTTGATCTGGGCGGATGTCACAAGACATCCATTCAAGTTGTTCGTTGATTCCTTGACTCAGTTTTTTTTTATTACAGAGAGCACGCAGCCCTCTGACCGAACACGGTGAGCTACCGTGCCGGCGCCATTAGGCTATCCAAGCACGACTCATGGCTAGACCCAAATTTCCAAACGTCGTAACAGTTGTCTACAGCCCGTACTCATACATCGGAGATATTCTACTTGAAAGTCACTTGCACAGTTTCGGGGCATAAAGACGACATTGCAGTGCCTATTTCGAATTAGGATATAATGTGATACAGGGTAATGCATGTGATTCCACCGGTCCTTGCCGAATCACGTAATATGCTCCGTAGGACAGATGACCGTCGGCGTGCGTGGGCTGAAATGTCTGAAAGCAAATACCCTGCAACAATCGTCGGAAGGGTCCAAGCCAGAGGGCATTCCCCAAGTGATATCGTCATTCTGGAATTCACAATGGATCAACGACAAGTATACCAACATCTGTGCTCCTGGACCACGTCCATCTTACATGCAGTTTGTTTTTCCTTGGCATGATGGCATCTACCAGCAAGGCAATGGAACGTGTCACACAACTCGTGGAGTACTTCATGGTTCAAAGAGGTAAAGGACGAGTTTACCATACGCTCCTGGCTGCTGAACTCGGCAGATTTAAGCCCAACCGAGAAGCTGTGGGACCACCTCGGTCGGGCTGTGTAATACACTTTCCAGTCACATTAATATAACCACGTGTCAGAAGCGTTATTAGCGCAGTGCGGTCCGCTGCCAGACGTTCAGCAAGAGAGTCAGTGAGTTTTGGAAGATACTGACTGGGATGTGGAGCCACGCAGATTCCAGTGGCTTGGCCAGCTGGGCTAGGTTTCTCTATAGAGGATCCATGAACGGTACAGCCACATCGAGGTGGTCCCACAGATTCTCGACTGGATTTATATCCGGGGAATTTGGTGCGCAGAGGGCTACAGTAAACTAATCGTGCTGTTCTTTGAACGAAACATGTAAACTGCGAGCTGTGTGACATCTCGCAGTGGCCTGCTGGTAGATTCCATCGTTTATATGAATGCGTGGTGTCTGTTCTTTCGGACATGTATTCATATGATTCATACTCCTATCTGTATATTGGATCCATCTTCTTCAGTATGGATTGCACAAATACGTCCGATCTCTTCGGGAATCTCATAGAAGCGAACATAAGAGTCAATGGACAGAGACTATGGGCAGGCCGAGCTCAGTGGGAAAGTGAATCGGCAGTGAAGCGTGCCGAAATAGCAACTGAGGTAACGCTGTGTCCCGGATGGCGCAGTGGTTAACGCACGTGCCTAGTAAGCGAGAGATCCCAGTTTCGAATCCCGGTACTCATTTTCACTCGTCGCCTCTGATTCTGCATAATGTGCTGCTGCAGCTGATAGCAATGATCCCCTACAAATTCCATCGTGCCGAGAAAAATCAAACTGCATGTAGACTTGGACATGATCCTCGAGGATAGACGCATACTTTTGTTGAACCACTGCGCCTTCGAGAATAACGAAAACATTAACAGACCATCCACATGGTCATCCAAATGGGTACTAAAAGAAATCCGATAAATTTTGGGTTTACAATAAAGCGCACAACCCTAAGGGCTGTCAATTAAACTTAATACCTAGGAATTGCAGTTACGAGCAACTTAAATTGGAAAGACCACGTAGATAACATTGTGGGGAAGGCGAAACAAAGACTGCGCTTTGTTAGCAGAACACTTAGAAGATGCGACAAACCCACTAAAGAGACAGCCTACATTACACTTCTCCATCCTCTGATGGAATACTGCTGCTCGGTGTGCGATCCTTACCAGGCAGGATTGACGGAGGACGTCGAAAAAGTGCAAAGAAGGGCAGCTCGTTTCCTGTTATCGCGCAATAGGGGTGAGAGTGTCACTGATATGATACGCGAGCTGCGGTGGCAGTCACTGAAACAAAGGCGGTTTTCTTTGGGGCGAGATCTATTTACGAAATTTCAATCACCATCTTTCTCTTCCGAATTCGAAAATGTTTTGTTGACACCAACCTACGTAGGGAGAAATGATCATCATAATAAAATAAGAGAAATCAGAGCTCGAACGGAAAGATTTAGGTGTTCCTTTTTCCCACGCGCCATTCGAGAGTGGAATGGTACAGAAGTAATAAGAAAATGGTTCGATGAACCCTCTGTCAGGCACTTAAGTGTGAATTGCAGAGTGACGATGTAGATGTAGGTTCCCTCCTCCAGCCTAGTAACTTCTGACGATTGTTGCAGGATGTTTGCTTTCAGACGTTTCACGCCGTACACGCCAGCAGCCGTCGGCTCAATGCAGCATAAAACGTGATTCACCTCAAATGCCACTTGTCGCCACACAGTGGACGTCTAGTTACGGTATTGGCGTGCAAATTCCAGCCTTCCTCGCCAGTGAACAGTAGTCAGCATGGGTGCATGGTGCCGGTCCCCGCTGCAGAGGCCCATACGCAGCATCGATCGCTGAACGTACACATCTCCACATCCGTCGTTCACCCCCGTCATCTACGGTCCGTGGTGCACCACAGTTGCTCAGCGCGTTTTGGGTAGAGCATTTTGCCCGCACAGCATACTTCGTCCATGACGCCATGTGAACAGTTTTCAAACTTAGCCGTTTCTGAAATGCTTCCAGCAGCCTTCCGAAAGACAATGATCACGGCCTTTCGGACGTCACATGAAGCGCTCCGTTTCCGCATTAGGACAGCGACTGCACTGTTTTCTGCGCCCCTCCGAAACGGGACCTGTCTACACCTACATCTACATCCATACTCCGCAAGCCACCTGACGGTGTCTGGCGGAGGGTACCCTGAGTACCTCTATCGGTTCTCCCTCCTATTCCAGTCTCGTATTGTTCGTGGAAAGAAGGATTGTCGGTAAGCTTCTGTGTGGGTTCTAATCTCTCTGATTTTATCCTCATGGTCTCTTCGCGAGATATACGTAGGAGGGAGCAATATACTGCTTGACTCTTCGGTGAAGGTATGTTCTCGAAACTTTAACAAAAGCCCGTACCGAGCTACTGAGCGTCTCTCCTGCAGAGTCTTCTACTGGAGTTTATCTATCATCTCCGTAATGCTTTCGTGATTATTAAGTGATCCTGTAACGAAGCGCGCTGCTCTCCGTTGGATCTTCTCTATCTCTTCTATCAATCCTATCTGGTACGGATCCCACACTGTTGAGCAGTATTCAAGCAGTGGGCGAACAAGCGTACTGTAACCTACTTCCTTTGTTTTCAGATTGCATTGCCTTAGGATTCTTCCAATGAATCTCAGTCTGGCATACGCTTTGTCGACGATCAACTTTATATGATCATTCCATTTTAAATCACTCCTAATGCGTACTCCCAGATAATTTATGGAATTAACTGCTTCCAGTTGCTGACCTGCTATTTTGTAGTTAAATGATAAGGGAACTATTTTTCTATGTATTCGCAGCACATTACACTTGTCTACATTGAGACTCAATTGCCACTCCCTGCACCATGCGTCTATTCGCTGCAGATCCTCCTGCATTTCAGTACAATTTTCCATTGTTACAACCTCTCGATACACCACAGCATCATCTTCAAAAAGCCTCAGTGAACTTCCGATGTCACAGACATGGTCATTTATGTATATTGTGAATAGCAACGGTCCTATGACACTCCCCTGCGGCACATTTGAAATCACTCTTACTTCGGAAGACTTCTCTACATTGAGAATGACATGCTGCGTTCTGTTACCTAGGAACTCTTCAATCCAATCACACAATTGGTCTGATAGTCCATATGCTCTTACTTTGTTCATTAAACGACTGTGGGGAACTGTATCGAACGCCTTGCGGAAGTCAAGAAACACGGCATCTACCTTTGAACCCGTGTCTATGGCTCTCTGAGTCTCGTGGACGAATAGCGCGAGCTGGGTTTCACACGACCGTCTTTTTCGAAACCCATGCTGATTCCTACAGAGTAGATTTCTAGTCTCCATAAAAGTCATTATACTCGAACATAATACGTGTTCCAAAATTCTGCAACTGATCGACGTTAGAGATATTGGTCTATAGTTCTGCACATCTGTTCGACGTCCCTTCTTGAAAACGGGGATGACCTGTGCCCTTTTCCAATTGTTTGGAACGCTATGCTCTTCTAGAGACCTACGGTACACCGCTGCAAGAAGAGGGGCAAGTTACTTCGCGTATTCTGTGTAAAATCGAACTGGTATCTCATCAGGTCCAGCGACCTTTCCTCTTTTGAGCGATTTTAATTGTTTCTCTATCCCTCTGTCGTCTATTTCGATATCTACCATTTTGTCATCTGTGCGACAATCTAGAGAAGGAACTACAGTGCAGTCTTCCTCTGTGAAACAGCATTGGAAAAAGACATTTAGTATTTCGGCCTTTAGTCTGTCATCCTCTGTTTCAGTACCATTTTGGTCACAGAGTGTCTGGACATTTTTTTTTGAGCCACCTACCGCTTTGACATAAGACCAAAATTTCTGAGGATTTTCTGCCAAGTCAGTACATAGAACTTTACTTTCGAATTCATTGAACGCCTCTCGCATAGCCCTCCTCACACTACATTTCGCTTCGCGTAATTTTTATTTGTCTGCAAGGCTTTGGCAATGTTTGTGGTTCAAAATGGTTCAAATGGCTCTGAGCACTATGGGACTTAACATCTAAGGTCATCAGTCCCCTAGAACTTAGAACTACTTAAACCTAACTAACCTAAGGACATCACACACATCCAAGCCCGAGGCAGAATTCGAACCTGCGACCGTAGCGGTCGCGCGGTTCCAGACTGGCAATGTTTATGTTTGCTGTGAAGTTCCCTTTGCTTCCGCAGCAGTTACCTAACTCGGTTGTTGTGCCACGGTGGCTCTTTTCCAACTCTTACGATCTTGCTTGGCACATACTCATCTAACGCATATTGTACGATGGTTTTGAACTTTGTCCACTCATCCTCAACACTATCTGTACTTGAGACAAAACTTTTGTGTTGAGCCGTCAGGTACTCTGTAATCTGCCTTTTGTCACTTTTGCTGAACAGAAAAATCTTCCTACCTTTTTTAATATTTCTATTTACGGCTGAAATAATCGATGCAATAACCGCATTATGATCGCTGATTCCCTGTTCTGCGTTAACTGTTTCAAATAGTTCGGGTCTGTTTGTCACTAGAAGGTCTAATATGTTATCGCCGCGAGTCGATTCTCTGTTTAACTGCTCAAGGTAGTTTTCAGATAAAGCACTTAAAAAAATTTCACTGGATTCTTTGTCCCTGCCACCCGTTATGAACGTTTGAGTCTCCCAGTCTATGTCCGGCAAATTAAAATCTCCTCCAAAAACTATAACATGGTGGGGAAATCTACTCGAAATATTATCCAAATTATCCTTCAGGTGCTCAGCCACAACAGCTGCTGAGCCAGGGGCCTATAGAGACATCCAATTACCATGTCTGGGCCTGCTTTATCCGTGACCTTCACCCAAATCATTTCACATTTCGGATCTCCGTCAATTTCCTTCGATACTATTGCACTTCTTATCGCTATAAACACGCCTCCTTCACTGTCCAGCCTGTCTGTGGTTCTTTCACAGTGGCGTCGAACATAAGCGATGTTCACATTACTGTCATTGGGCCGTGTATTTTGATCTGTGCACTAACATGTATCAGCAAAAATTTCTTAGGAATATTAATTGTTTCCTTGCTGTTGTGCTGATGTATTATGCGATGGAGGCAGAGTGATATTCATATATATATCCGTGTCCCACATGCCACCTTGTGATGTAGTTTTTGTATCCCTGTCACTTCCCTCCTTTGTTGTTCCGATCTAGAAAGTTGTTTGGGAAGAACAATTTTTGAAAGGCATCCTTGAGAGCTAGACTCCTCCTTTACTGTTGTCTCCACAATATTCTTGCGAGCTATTCGCAGGGTGAAGAAATATTGGTGTTTACTCTTCTAGTCTACATCTACATTTATACTCCGCAAGCCACCCGACGGTGTGTGGCGGAGGGCAGTTTACGTGCCACTGTCATTACCTCCCTTTCCTGTTCCAGTCGCGTATGGTTCGCGGGAACAACGACTGCCGGAAAGCCTCCGTGCGCGCTCGAATCTCTCTAATTTTACATTCGTGATCTCCTCGGGAAGTATAAGTAGGGGGAAGCAATATATTCGATACCTCATCCAGAAACGCGCCCTCTCGAAACCTGGACAGCAAGCTACACCGCGATGCAGAGCGCCTCTCTTGCAGAGTCTGCCACTTGAGTTTGCTAAACATCTCCGTAACGCTATCATGCTTACCAAATAAACCTGTGACGAAACGCGCTGCTCTTCTTTGGATCTTCTCTATCTCCTCTGTCAACTCGACCTGGTACAGATCCCACACTGATGAGCAATACTCAAGTATAGGTCGAATGAGTGTTTTGTAAGCCACCTCCTTTGTTGATGGACTACATCTTCTAAGGACTATCCCAATGAATCTCAACCTAGCACCCGCCTTACCAACAATTAATTTTATATGATCATTCCACTTCAAATCGTTCCATACGCATACTCCCAGATATTTTACAGAAGTAACTGCTACCAGTGTTTGTTCCGCTATCATATAATCATACAATAAAGGATCCTTCTTTCTATGTATTCGCAATGCATTACATTTGTCTATGTTAAGGATCAGTTGCCACTCCCTGCACCAAGTGCCTATCCGCTGCAGATCTTCCTTCATTTCACTGCAATTTTCTAATGCAGCAACTTCTCTGTATACTACAGCATCATCCGCGAAAAGCCGCATGGAACTTCCGACACTATCTACTAGGTCATTTATATATATTGTGAAAAGCAATGGTCCCATAACACTCCCCTGTGGCACGCCAGAGGTTACTTTAACGTCTGTAGACGTCTCTCCACTGAGAGCAACATGCTGTGTTCTGTTTGCTAAAAACCCTTCACCCAGCCACACAGCTGGTCTGATATTCCGTAGGCTCTTACTTTGTTTATCAGGCGACAGTGCGGAACTATATCGAACGCCTTCCGGAAGTCAAGCGTATGGTATTTGAATATCAACAATAGGCCAATCCACTAGCGCCTCCGTTGTTTCCCTTACCACTAGAGTTGGGTGACAATCTTCGTGGTGCCTTCGCGCTTTCTAAATGAAATGCGCTACTCCTCTATGGATCCTTTCTGCGTTCTCTATAGATCCTTTCTGGAAAGGATTCCATACTGAGGACCCGTACTAAAGTGTCGGGTGAACAAGTGTTTCGTAAGCTACCTCCCCCACGGGTGGCCCTAAAAACTACAGGTTTCTTCGAATGAGTAAAAGTTGTAAGGAGCGTGTCAAAACTCTCCCTTACATTGAAAACAATATATCCAACTTAACGCTATTCTTTGCTTTGTGCAAGCACTCGGATATCGATAGTAAAAATCTGAGGGCTAACCATGGGAGTGCGATTCTAAGCATTGTTGTGAGAGTGTCGGTCGATAGCTCGGAGACAGAAGACGTATCACGCTGCCCTCATATCGGTGATGGTTAATATTACCACACCCAAGGCCTGATTTCATTTATATAGCCGGGAGAGATTTAGATGGCTTCACTACGCTTGAAGATAGAATTAAAGGTAAAATTCCCACGCACAGCACAAAAGCAATTGCAGGGTTAGGCTCGTGATTGTTAGTCCGAGTTTACAATAATCCCATGTTTTGCTTGTCAGTTAAAGAAGCCTTCTTATCCTCCAAATAATAATTATTCTCCACATCTAAGTAATATGCTGTGGTTATTAAATTGAAATAATTTTTTAATCTGGTACTCAGCCATTATTTATACCTATGTCAGTGTAATTGTTATTGTCTGTTATTGGTTATGGGTCATGATGATTCTGAAGTTTTAAATAGACTTAATTTATGAAATCCCTTCTCACAAGTTATTTAGTAGTTAACAGGACCTAAGCAAACTCCTTTTTATTAAATCCATCCTTAGTAACAATGAGCTTTAGCCGCTGCTTCTGCGGAATTGGTTGCATAAACGTTATACAGTCTGGCAACTGCCTCTCGTAAAATTAGTTGCGCGATGTCGTTCCACTTTAAATTGCACCGTACGCCTACTCACACATTTAATGAGTATGACTCTTTTCAATGATCTTCGGAAATCATGCAATAATGGGTCTTTCTGCCTACCTACCTGCAAGATGTTACATTTGTTTGTGTTCTGAGTCAACTGCCAAACCTTACACCAAGCGTTGATCCTACGCCTTATTTCTGCATTTCTAAACGATTTTCTAGCGTTGTGACTTCTCTGTATACAACAGGATCACAGCGAACATACCGATGGAATTTCCGTCACTAGTCACTGAGTGATTTTTGTTCACTGATGAGACAAAAGCCGGCCGATGAGGGCGAGCGGTTCCAGGCGCTTCAGTCTGGAACCGCGCGACCACTACGGTCGCAGGTTCGAATCCTGCCTCGGGCATGGATGTGTGTGATGTCCTTAGGTTAGTTAAGGTTTAAGTAGTTCTAAGTTCTAGGGGACTGATGACCTCAGATGTTAAGTCCCATAGTGCTCAGAGCCATTTTTGATGAGACAAAAAATTATAACCACGTGCTTAATAGCGTGTCGGTCCACCTTTCAAACGCAGCGCTGCCTCGATTATACGTGGCATGGATTCGTCAAGTGATTGGTTGGTAGGTTGCAGGAGGTATGTGACACCACATGTCTTCAAACATATCACCTTACGAGCCGTTGGTTGGGTTGCTCGGTGTTGGCGACCGATAGTGTCCCAGAAGTGTTCAATCGGGTTTTTCGATCAGACGAATCTAGTGGCCAAGACATCACCGTATGTTCACTATCGAGCACCTCAAAGCACAGTAGTACGATTCTAGACTAATGAAACGGATAGTTATCCTGCTGGAAGGTGCCATCGCCGTCGTGGAAGTCACCAGGCACGAAGGGATGGAGCTGATCCGCAATAATGTTCGCGTAATTCACACCCCACATGGTGCCTTCGACTACTACTACTACTACTACTACTACTAGTCCGCTGGCAGGACAGGTGAATGTCTCCCGTAACATAATACTGCCGCTGCGAGACTGCCGTCCGTGGTGTGGTGCATGTTTCAGTCAGGCTTTTGTCTGGATCACAGTATATCCAGACACGACCATCGACCTGGTGTAACAACGAAAGAGATTCATCTGACCAACAATCGCAATTGAAGATATTGTTGAGTCAGGATGGAATTCATGGAGATCGTCTAGTGCAGTGCCACCATCAATATGTGCTCAACAATGAACTCCAAAACACTTTTGCCTGCACCTGCTTCGTACAGTGTTGTCAAACCTGCAAAAGTTCGCCACCGGTGCCGCTTTACAGTGCTGACAAGTCCAGCATCTCCAACTTCTGTGGCAGTGCATGGACGTCCTGCTCTTCTTTCACCATCCTTGAACCAGTCTTCATAGAAGGCTCACGACATTACCACGCGAACAGCAGACCAGCTTCGTCGTTTCCAGTCACTTGGACCATAATTATTTGCCCTTTGTCAGAGTTGCTTATATAAGACGTTTTTCCCATTTGGAGACCGTGTTGTCACTGTAATGATTATTCATTCGTCTCTGCTCAGCCTGTATATGAGAGTCGATCAAAAAGTCTCCATTAGAGGGCGTTTCTACAGCGCATATACGACAACACCGACTCGGATGCGTCTACTTAAGCACCGCCATGTAGGCGCAGAATTAACGTGGCAAGCGCGTCCTTGCCATGTGCGTTCGCTAAATGTAAAAACGTGAACTATGGCGATGTTACTACTGAATTCGTAGAAACAGGACGAACGTACTGTTAAGCTTTTCTTGGCTTACTGGTACAGATCCACTGGGAAATGAAAAATGTGTATGGGGCAGCATGCCTGTCAAAAACCACCACTGTGGAATGGTGCTCTAAGGCGTGCTGCTACTGCAAGATAACGCACGTCTTCATATGGCAGATGTCTACTCCAACGGAGGTAGGAGACCCTGGAATACTCGCCCTACAGTCCTGATCTCTCCCCATGCGATTATGAAGCCTCTCGTCCCTTAAAAAACGCCTTGAAGGGTCGATTTTTCCTGTCGGACGAGACAACGCAGCAGGCACTTACAGAGTTCTTCAGTAGCAGCACACGGTATTTTACCAAACGGGTATCTTCAACCTGGTGCAACGGTAGGATTATTGCCTCAGTGCTCAAGGTGACTTTGTCTAGATCACATACCGATTCTGACAGTACGGACTTCGAACGAAGTCTTTTTGATTCCCTCTTATGGCGTGACTAGCCCGCAACGCCACTGCGCAGTATTCATTCTCGTGATGGACAGTGGTCATAACACTTGATCTAAATGGATAAAATGGCTCTAAGCACTGTGGGGCTTATCATGTGAGGTAACTAGTCCCCTAGACTTAAAACTACTTAAAGCCAACTAACCTAAGGACATCACACACATCCATGCCGGAGGCAGGATTCGAACCTGCGACCGTAGTAGCCGCGTGATTCCGGACTGGAGCTCCTAGAACCACCCGACCACAGCGGCTGGCTTCACTTGATCTCATCAATTTATTTTGTGATAAGTAATTTATACACTGGCGGGGTGAGACAAGAAAGAACGTTGGTAGGCGAGTTTTTACATGCGAAAGATGATGTCTATTTAAATTTCGCGCCGGTCGCATAAGAATGGCCTTGGTAGCGTCACTGTGAGGAAAGAAGTCTGGTTTGCTTTAAATACACCCTTTAAGTTAATAATGTTAGTCAAGAATACCTGTAAGGCGACAATGACGCCATTAGTAACACCTCACTGAGTTTGAACGAGGTTGTGAAAAATGACTGCGAGGAACTGGATGTCCGTTCTGCGATAATGCAAAAAGTTTTGGAAGGAACGTAGGGCCTGAAGTTAATTGCTGGCCGCGGTGGTCGCAAGAAGACCGGGTTCCAGACGGCCACATGACACTACCGAGGGCGAAGACCATCATGTTCGGCGTACGGCTCTGGCGCATCGTACTGCATCTGCAGCAGAAATTTGAGCAGCAGTAGGCACCACAGTGATACAACGAACTGTTACAAATCGGCTACTTCGAGGACAGGTCCGAGACAGACGCCCTGGAGCGCGCGTTCTACTGACCCCAAACCCCCACCGTTCGCTACTTCAGTGGCGTCAAGGGACAACTCACTGGAGGGCAGGGTGAAGGTCTCTTGTATTTTCTGATGAAAGCTGGTTCTGCCTCCGTGTGTTGGTTAGGAGCAGGCCAGCTGAGGGCCTGCAACCAACCTTTCTGCGTGCTAGACACACTCGACCTACACCTGGAGTTACGGTTGTGAATGCGATTTAGTTCGACAGCAGGAGCACTCTCGTGCTTATCCCACACACACTCACTGGAAAATTATACGTCAAACTGGTGATTAGACCTGTTGTGTTGTCGTTTATGAAAAGAGTCATACGGGGTGTCTTCAATCGGGACAGCGCTCACCCACATACCGCTGTTGTAACCCAGCATGCTCTACGGAGTGTCAGCATATTGGCGTGGCGCGCTCGATCACGAGGTCTGTCTGCAATCGGGCACATATGGACTACCAGCGGACGACAACTAGCATTAACCGTCCCTGTATCGACCGACCAAGTGCGACAGACATGGCACTTCATCCCACAAGCTGACATCTGGTGCACGTACAACACAATGCATCCACATTTCAACACAATGCATCCACATTTGTACGCTTGCATTCGGCTGAAGTGATGTATTTGCATTGACATTTCAGTGGATTATCTCGCGCTTGCACTAACCCGCGATCTTAGAATATTAATCGTTTAAATATAATACCTAGACAAATGTATTCCCAAAATTTGATTACTCTACACTATTTTTAGTGATGCGATTTTTTTTCCATATACGAGGTGTGGCTAGAAAAAAACCGGACTCGTACTGGTGAAACAGTAAAACGAATGCAATAAGGCTGAAAGTCGCATGGCCTGTCACGTGACTCTCGCTCCGCCTACTGCTCGAGTTTCATCTGCCTCCTGCACTCAGTCTGCCCGTGGCGTCTGTTTTAAGTAGTTGACGTTTTGTCTGTACGTCGGAAAATGTTGAGTGTACAGAAAGAACAGCGTGTTAACATCAAATTTTGTTTCAAACTAGGAAAATCTGCAAGTGAAACGTTTGTAATGTTACAACAAGTGTACGGCGATGATTGTTTATCGCGAACACAAGTGTTTGAGTGGTTTAAACGATTTAAAGGTGGCCGCGAAGACACCAGTGATGACACTCCCACTGGCAGACCATTGTCAGCAAAAACTGATGAAAACATTGAAAAAATCGGTAAACTTGTTCGATAAGATCGCCGTTTAACAATCAGAGCAGTGTCTGAGTTAACAGGAGTTGACAAGGAAAGTGTTGGGCAGATTCTTCATGAAAGTTTCAACATGAACAAAGTGTGTTCAAAAATGGTTCCAAAGTGTCTTACAATTGAACAGAAGGAACACCGAAGAATGATTTGTTCTGACATCCTGGAAAACATTGAAAGTGATCCCACCTTCTTACAAAATGTTATTACTTGCGATGAATCGTGGTTTTTTACTTACGATCCCGAAACTAAGCGCCAATCGATGCATTGGAAAACTCCTGGTTCTCCACGACAGAAAAAAGCACGAATGTCAAAATCGAAATTCAAGGCAATGATGTTTTTTTTTTTTTTTTACATCAAAGGGATTGTGCACATTGATTGGGTACCAGAGGGACAAACAGTGAATCAGCCTTACCACATTAGCGTCCTGGCTACCCTACGTGAGCGAGTACGGAGAAAACGGAACGATTTGTGGAGAAAAAAGTCATGGATCCTTCACCAAGACAATGCCCCAGCTCACAGTGCGTTGTCAGTGAAGACGTTTTTGGCAAAACACAACATTCCTATCTTAGATCATCCACCCTACTCACCTGATTTGGCCCCCTGTGACTTTTTTCTTTTCCCTAAAGTCAAGTCAGCTTTGAAAGGAACTAGATTTGAGACTGTTGAAGCAGTAAAAGAAAAAGCGACGGAAGTAATGTATGGACTTACCGAAAATGATCTGCAGCATTGCTATGAACAGTGGAAAATTCGTATGGAGCGGTGTAGAGACCGAGGAGGAGAGTACATTGAAGGAGATAACATGAAATTGTAAATAATTGTAAATAAATGTTTTTTCCAGCATCAGTCCGGTTTTTTTCTAGCCGCACCTCGTACACTGCTGACCATTAAAAGTGCTACAGCACGAAGATGACGTGCTACAGACGCGAAATTTAACCGACAGGAGGAAGATGCTGTGATATGCAAATGATTAGCTTTACAGAGCATTCACACAAAGTTGGTGCCGGTGACGACAACTACAACGAGCTGACATGAGGAAAGTTTCCAACCGATTTCTCATACACAGTGACGACAACTACAACGAGCTGACATGAGGAAAGTTTCCAACCGATTTCTCATACACAAACAGCAGTTGACCGACGTTGCCTGATTAAACGTTGTTGTGATGCCTCGTGTAAGGAGGAGAAAGGCGTACCATCACGTTTCCGACTTTGATAAAGGTCGGATTGTAGCCTACCGCGATTGCGGTTTATCGTATCGCGACATTGCTGCTCGCGTTGGTCGAGATCGAATGACTGTTATCAGAATATGGAATCAGTGGGTTCTGGAGGGTAATACGGAGCGCCGCGCTGGATCTCAACGGCCTCATATCACGAGCAATCGAGATGACAGGCATCTTATCCGCATGGCTGTAACGGATCGTGCAGCCCCGTCTCGATCCATGAGTCAACAGATGGGGACGTTTGCAAGACAATAACCATGTGCAAGAACAGTTCGACGACGTTTGCAGCAGCATGGACTATCAGCTCAGAGACCATGGCTGCGGTTACGCTTGACGCTGCATCACAGACAGGAGCGCCTGCGATGGTGTACTCAACGACGAACCTGGGTGCACTAATGGCAAAACGTCAGTTTTTCGGAGGAATTCAGGTTCTGTTTACAGAATCATGATGGTCGCATCCTTGTTTGGCGACATAGCGATGAACGCACATTGGAAGCGTGCATTCATCGCCATACTGGCGTATCACCCGGCGTGATGCTATGAGGTGCCATTGGTTACACGTCTCGGTCACCTCTTGTTCGCATTGACGGCGCTTTGAACAGAGGACGTTACATTTCAGATGTGTTACGACCCGTGGCTCTACCCTTCATTCGATCCCTCCGAAACCCTACATTTCAGCAGGATAATGCACGACCGCATGTTGCTGGTACTGTACGGGCCTTTCTGGATACAGCAAATGTTCGACTGCTGCCCTGGCCAGCGCATTCTCCAGATCTCTCACCAATTGAAAACGTCTGGTCAATGGTGGCCGAGCAACTGTCTCGTCACAATACGCCAGTCACTACTCTTGATGAACTGTGGTTTCGTGTTAAAGCTGCATGGGCAGCTGTACCTGTACACGCCATCCAAGCTCAGTTTGAATCAATGCCCAGGGGTATCAAGGCAATTATTACGGCCAGAGGTGGTTGTTCTGGGTACTGATTTCTCAGGATGTATACACCGAAACTGCATGAAAATGTAATCACATGTCAGTTCTAGTATAACATATTTGTCCAATGAATAACCGATTATCATCTGCATTGCTTCTTGGTGTAGCAATTTTAATGGCCAGTAGTGTATAATGCGAACAATAGTATTCCCTACTATCACCAACAAAAAAATGGCTCAGAGCACTATGGGACTTAACTTAGAGGTCATCAGTCCCCTAGAACTTAGAGCTACTTAAACCTACCTAACCAAAGGACATCACACATATCTATGCCCGAGGCAGGATTCGAACCTGCGACCGCAGCGGTCGCGCGGTTCTGACTGTAGCGCCTAGAACCGCTCGGCCACCCCGGCCGGCTAATCACCAACAGTGTTTATTCCAAAGATATCCTATTTAATTCCCTTCACATCACTGTTGGGCTTTCGCATGACTGTAACTACCTGTTACTATCCTTCCATCACACCTATAAAATTTGGTGCCTGCTGTTATCCTTACGCAGGATAAGGAGCAGTATCACCTGACAAAGTGCATGCTTGCTCCGACAGGTTATAACGTTCAGACGTTAGTAAAGCTGCGAATCGCTCACCATACATACAAATTGGTGGCCGAGAAAAAGAACATGATTAAATAAACAATGCCGGTAGCTTTACCGTCGGGCATTACCTCGCTCTTAGCAAGATAGATTTTTCGTCGCTCGAAGTGCTGCTTATGCGGGCCGTGGGCTAATCCCGGAAATTCGCGCCTTCCCCAGGCACTCTTTGTCCTCGCTAGATGGCAGCAGGGGAGGGAGGAGACAGTGCCGCGGGCCGGGGCACGGCCAGGGGACGGGCCCAACGTAATTACGAGCCTTTTATTTCCCGCGGAGGCTAGCAGGCGACCGGCGCACCTTCCCGGCGCCCACGGCCCGCCGGCGGTCGCTGGAAGGGGGCGAGTCGGCTGGAACGGCGGCCCTGTTTCGGAAATTATTTTTCTCCCCTTTTTCGCGCTGCGGCCGCGCCGATAACCTCGTTACCCGCAGGCAGATTGGGGGGCGAGCAGCGGCAGCGCGGAGGACGCAGAAGCGCCGGAGGACGCCCTGTTGACGACGAGCGGCGATCGGGACGATGTCCGCTGTGCAGAAAATTTCTCCCACCGAAAAACATTCTGGGGGGAGGAGGGAATCTGATTACGTGAAAAATTCCTCTAATAGCCCAGCATCAATTTCTGGCAATTTAGAGTAAGAAATTTTACAACGCCGCCACGACTTCATTTACCTTCGTTTGGCATGCTCCAGACGTCGGCGTCGATCAAATATCTTGTTTTATCATTTACTAATCTATCTACCGAACTACTATTTCATTAAGTCTTGGTTCCCAGTTTCTTTCTTTCTTTCTCGGGGTCTTTGTCCCGCTCCAACGCGGGGTCGGCTTTGTTAGGACGGATTTGGCATGTTAATGTTTAAGCCTTTAAGGGATGGCCGGATGCCCTTCCTGACGCCACCCCGAACCCCCTGGGATGGAAGTAGTGTACCCCAGCTGACTGTGCCGAGTGTAAGTCATGAAATAGTGCGAACGTTTTCAAATGTCTGCGAGTCGTGTAACTGAGGCGGAACTTGGGGACCAGCCCGGTATTCACCTAGAGGAATGTGAAAAACCGCCCAAAAACCACATCCAGGCTGGCCAGCAGACCGGCCCCCGCCGTTAATCCGCCGGGCGGATTCGATCCGGGGTCGGCGCGCCTACCCGAGTCCAGGAAGCTGCGCATTAGCCCTCTCGGTTACCCTGGCGGGTTAAGTCTTGGTTACCAGTCGAAGACACGAATTATGTACAGATGAATGAAAAAAACTGGTCGAGCTCTAGATTTGGGGAGATCAGATCGTGTTCTGGAGAACTGGAGGAGCACGCGAGGCAGAACAGATACTATGACTTATGTTACAAGGAGCCCTTTGAATGAGAGGTGGCAACAGACGAATGAGTTTACAGCATTTGACGCCCCACATATTGTCTCCCATGCAACCACAATATTGATTGCTAATGGCAACAGAGGGAGGGACTGGATGTAGCCAATGCTGAACGCAGCATGAGGTTGACCTGCTTATTCGGCGACTAAGTCACAACAGTGCTATAGTGCTAATGGTGTCCATACAAAGCAGAGCAACGGGAACGATAAAAAAAGCAAACATTGGATTATATGTACAGCAATGGTTGCCGAAATTGACATTACTTCAGAAAGGAACCCAAGATATTTAGCAAGGTGTGAAAGAAGTGGCAGATGATATCTTAGCGTTTCTGCAAGACTAATCAGTGGAATGTGTGGTGTCGTATACGCTCTACTGCGCGGACGATGTACATGAGGATACAATGATGACGGTACGTGCTTAACATTACAAAAGCTGGTGTTTGTGAGTTTCAAGGATGCTCGATACAATTTAGAGAATGTGCATGATACTGACCTACTGCCTTATGCACATCAAATTGCGCGCTTCGTAGATTACAGTGATTTCAAAGGAAGCAGTGGATGGCTGCATAACTTCAAACAGTGCTACAGAACTGGAAGACGTAAGATAACGAAATTTGAAACAAAGCGTCAACTTGACGATGCACAGCAAACTGCAGAATCGGCCCGAAGATTTGTAGATGAGATAAATAAAGTTATTCTGTTGTTCACTAGGAACTTGTTTTCAACTCCAACCAATCTGGATTTTAAAAGGAAATGCACATGAAAGGAACCCTGTAAGTCAGAGGTACCAAGAGAGTTGCATCAGCGTCAACCAACATCAGTGCCTTAGCGCATTCGTAAATGATTATACCCACTGTTAGTTTGGATGGTACATTGGCTGGAAAGTTATTTACTGTGCTGCGATAAGCTGGGGCTGCTCTACTTCCTACGATTCTTGGAAAGGAAATAGGGAATATTTACGTCACAGCAAGCAAGAGTGGGAAAAAGGTGGTAAGAGAACTACAACGATGGTAAGAGCACTGCCTTTGGACAACTGCTGTCAAAAAACTGGTCTGCGTATAAAAATCATACTCGTTTGGATAAGAAATCACAGTTCATACCATCTGGAAACCCTGCACAAATAAGTTGTTTGTTTTTCCGTGCCTATAAAACATATTATCGCACTATATGCAGCTAAGCCTTAAGGTTAGCAAGTTTCACGATACGCTCCAGAACAGAGTGTAGCGCATTCAGCTGCAAGCCAGCACATTCCACCAGTTCTTATCATCTCGCTACACCAGGATGGTTCTATATGCATCCTTTAAGCATGGATACCTAGCTGAAAGTCTTGCATCGGTTATAGCTTCCAAGGAGTTCACCTTCGATCTTGACGGTGGTTATGCTGATGTTTGGTTTTATGGGGCGCTCAACTGCGCACTTATCAGCACTCGTACAAATTCCCAATATTTAATCAGTCCAATGATGATGAAATGACGAGGACAACACGAGCACCCAGTTCCCAGGCGGAGAAAATCCCCAAGCCGGCTGGGAATCTAACCCGGGACCCCGTGATCCACAGGCAGCAACGCTAGCCACTAGACAGCGAGCTGCGGACGATCTTGACTGTACGAACCTTTTTGATCACTCTGGTGTGACATTTTTTCTTCTGAGTTCGAGGTGTCCCTTTTGTGAAGTGTAATACATACATCCCACAAAGGTTGATCTCAGCGCCAATCTAACACTCATTTTCCGTCACCCTTCCGATGCACATGACGACTTCTTAGCAGCTAATATTTTTCCTGTCATAATTGTTAACACAACGTGCGTTCAAAGCGCTTTACTAAAGACTGAACTTGAGATTTCGCACTCAAGGGGTTCCTTGTTAGAAGAATAGGTTGGGGTAGAATAAAGACAAATTTCAGAATTCACGAAAGTTTTCGACAATGTTGGCTGCAATACTGAAGGCTTTTCCTTTTAGCTTTCCTTCATTTCTTGTGTCAGCAGTCTTCAGACTGGTTACATCATTCGACTATATCGTCATTTAACAGATACCCAGTTTTATTTCCCATTCTTTTGAATATTTTGCGTATCAGAAACTTGGCTGCTTGAGCCCTTTCCTGCCCTTGCTACCTTCGGGATTGTCTGGACGATATTTTTGCGAAAGTGTGAGGGTATGACATAAGACTTACGTGAGGGCGTGCTGAAAAATAATGCGTCCGAATTTTTTATGCTGTTCTCAACATCGGTTAAGGTGTTACACGTCATGCAGATTATTCAGTCGTCTTTCGCGCTGACGCAAGCTGCGACCCTCGTCTGCTAGGGGGTTCCGAACTGAGGCGTGCAACATGGCGGTGTGTAACGTGACTGAGTCGGCGTGTGAAAAACAGCGTGCTGTAATCGAGTTTCTAACAGAAAACTGAAAGCATAAATTCGAGGAGTTCGTCGACGCATGGAAGCACCCTTTCTTTCAGTATGGCAATGCCAGACAACGCATGAGGGCAGCGACATCTGGAACAATCTGACGCTTTGGGTTCACTGTTATCGATCATCTTCCATTCAGTCGCGACTTAGCCTCCACACGATTTTCATCTGTTTCCAAAACTTGAAGAACACCTTCGTGGACTTCACTTTAATAGCGATAAAGCGCTGCAAGTACAGGTGGCTCACTCAACAAAGGTAAACGTGCTAGAGCGACGGTATTTTTGCGCCACGAATAAGTACAGACGTGAATTCGGGGAATTCTTGTACGAGGGTAATCCCAAAAGTAAGGTCTCCCATTTTTATAAGTACATATACCTGTTTATTTCTACAATGTTTTACATCAATTTACTGCTTGAACGCTTAGCTATTTTTCGACATAATCGCGATTTCTGTCGATGCAGTTTTGTAGATGTTGTAACAGTTTTTGTATACCCATGTTATACCAGCTCGCCGCCATGCTGTTCAGAAGGTTATGAATCTCTTCTTTCACATCGTCGTCGGAGCTGAATCGCTTTCCGGCCACATGTTCTTTTAACCTAGGAAACAGGTGATAGTCACTGGGCGCCAAGTCAGGACTATAGGATGAGTGGGTGATTATGTTCCACTGAAACTGTTGCAGGAGAGCAACGGTTTGCCGAGCGACGTGTGGGCTAGCGTTGTCATGGAGAATGTGTATGCTCTTGTTCAACATTCCTCTTCTCCGGTTATGAATTGCCAGTTTGTGTTTTTCAGAGTCTCACAGTATCTGTCAGCGTTCATTGTAGCCCCAGTGATTCAGCTCCGACGATGAGGTGAAAGAAGAGGTTCATAACTTTCTGAACAGCTTGGCGGCGAACTGGTGTGGCATGGGCGTACAAAAACTGCCATAGCGTCTACAAAAATGCATTGACGGAAATGGTGATTACGTCGAAAAATAGCTAAATGTTCAAGCTGTAAACTGATGTGAACAATTGTAAAAATAAACAGGTCTATGTACTTATAAAAAAATATGAGACCTTGCTTTTGGGATTACCCTCGTAATTTCGCGCAGCTATGGCTGGAAGGCAGTAGTTAATGGACCGATTGCCACATCGGATGGCAGGCGCGGCCAATGTTGATATTTTACAAACGGGTCCGCGAGGCAGGTTTACAATACCCCTCGCAGGGTAGAAGGCACGGCCCGACGGGCACTGTATACAAATGTGAAGTAATCAGGACTGCACCTGGCAGCGACGGGCTGGTAAGGGCCCATACGTTGCAGCTACAAGAGCGTCAAGTGAGCAGTGTGTAGGGGTCCAAGCAGGCTGAGGAAAGCTGAAGCTCTAGTTACTAAAGAGCACTCCACTTATCTACAGAGGAACTAGGTCAGAGGCGTAGGGAAAAGAAGTACAAATAACCGAGCCCAGAGGCTCAAATCGGGGAATCGAGTCGCCTTTTTGTCCACGACTAGAAGGAGGATTGTTTAATTTACGGGCCAACCACGATGACCGTTTGTGTAATGGATATCGCGAGGAGAGAGAGGGATGCTAGCCTTCGCTCTCTGGGTGGTATCGTCCGGCGGACTATAAGCTGCCGTCTGAAGAGTCGGGGCCGGTATGGGAACTCGCGCCCTCCCGGGGGCAGAACTGTCTGTTGGCACTGAACGAGCTCTACCTGGGTGGACAGCCGGAGCCTCTACGGCTCACTACAACTACGGCGGTCGCTGTTTCCCTTCGGCGCTCTACAAGGGGTCTACGAGTTGCGTTTGAGGGCGTAGTTAACGCACGCGGCGGCCACTTAGCCGTGGTGCGAGTGGGACGCTACGTCCGCAGGGCTGGTCAGTCGGACAACGACACTGCAGATGCCGGCATTTCGCGTTGGCGCTGACCCACGCAACCTGCGCGGTTCCATCGCCGAGTTCAGCAGAAGGCCCGCTGTGTATCTTCGACGTAATAAAAGTCAGTGACACACTTGCCTGTGTTTCTCTGCACGCTACAGCGTGAGTCATCTGCCTCTCCCAAACTATACTTTTCGGTCGTTCTGAATACAACTCCTGAGCTCGGAGGGGTTGTAACAGTATCAACAAATCAACAAACTGATCTCTCATTGGGAGAAACGTTTTCATCGCCGGTGTGGCTACTGAGTAATACATATGTAGACATAAAGAATAAAGACGCAGAATGTAAATAACGTTTGTTTTGTTTAAAGCAGTTAAGTCCCATAAGATTTCACACGTTTTTTGTTTGAAAAGCTTCAAGTATTTTCACATAAAAATGTGGAAGTGGTACTTCTCAGTGGGTCCTCGTATATAAATTTCGAGTGTGTCCACATCAGAGCCATATTTCTTGCATGGAAACATGGCGTCAGGAGCAAAATATCTATTTTTTCATTCATACTAACGCTCAAAGTTCGGCCGGCTTCACAAGCTACGCACAGTTGTGCGGAAGCAAATACACAATTTTTGATTTAAGCCCTGAATAATTACGAGGGCAAAAACTTTCTTGGTATTTACGTTTTTACAGATAACAAAATGTCTTTAGTGTATGGGAGGCTGCAACGAAAGATATTCGTGTTGAAACGCAGATATGGTAAATGCCTCTTTCACAAACGTTTCAGTTACGTTAAATGCTTGGTGCCCAGCCCATAAGGGGCCCTGGGAAAAGTGTTATAAAAATCTTAATAAAACGGAATATGAAATTAAATCTATACGTGACATACCTTTATGGTTGAGAAATAAAGGCATTTTACAAAAGGTGCTGGAAAGGTCTTCCCCACCAGTTCAACAAAGTCCAGCATGTTCGTGAATTTTGCAGCCAGAGTATTGCGTGGATGTTCTCACACAAATCGTCGATGGTGCATGGTTTGCTGTTGTACACATTACCTTTATAAGGTTAGCACCTGCGATAAATGCCGGCCGCGGTGGTCTCGCGGTTCTAGGCGCGCAGTCCGGAACCGTGCGACTGCTACGGTCGCAGGTTCGAATCCTGCCTCGGGCATGGATGTGTGTGATGTCCTTAGGTTAGTTAGGTTTAAGTAGTTCTAAGTTCTAGGAGACTGATGACCACAGCAGTTGAGTCCCATAGTGCTCAGAGCCATTTGAACCATTTTTTTTGCGATAAATGGCGATGAGACTATGTTCGTGACCCCCAACAATCGTGTCTTTATCAAAACCACACTTTCTAGCGACGTATGAGGTAGACCCCCAGGGTACAGCTCTAATTATGTCCCCTTTGTCTCCAGTTTCGTCACCAAGCCTCAGATTCATTATTTAGATGAGTTACGTCGACAACCGAAGCTTCTAAAAGCAGTCGCAGACATGTCTGAAAGGAGCCATTTATCCGATATCGTTTCACAAGAGACTCGTGCTCTTCCACAGAATATTAATACATAGTGAGATACCGGAGGGAGGAAGTCGCACGGAACGCCATGGACAGTAAGCCACTCCACACTGGAACACGAGGCCCACACACAGCTCGCTAGACCTCGGTGTCACCACATTTTACAGATACTTCGGTACTTCGGCGAGTTACACTGGATCATCCGCCGTGAAATCCAGTACACTGGCAGCAACATTCAAGAAGATACAGTGACATGTTGAATCTTGTATACAGTTGGGGGGGAGGGGGGGGGGAGGTTATTTCAAGCACGTGTGGTAATTTACCTTCATTTCTCAATTACGAAGATACGTCAGGTACAGATCTGGCTTCATATCCTCTTCTATTAAAATTTTTGTAGCCCTTACGATCGGAACATCCTATATAACTGTTCAAGATATTTTTATTGCTCAGAGAAATAATGAAAAACATCATAAGAATAGATCTGTCAGTACTTTCACATTCGGTATTCTAAGTTTCTACCTTCTTTCATAGAGCAGGATGGAAATGCAACATTGTTTAAGAAGCTAAATTCAGAGAACTCCATAGACACTTAAAAGTAACCGTGGCTAGTGGGTTGCAACAGTAAACTGATGTGGAGAAACATGATTCGTGCGTGATCGAACAATTAAAAATAAATTCGTAATGTATGAGGTATGAGAATTAAACGACCTAGAAAAAGAAAACGCAATCTTTTGTCATTGAGAAGCTGATGTAATTTTATTAAGTATTGCTATGAACTAATATCTAAATGTATATAGCACTTCTTCAACAGAACAGTCACAGTTTGCAAATTTTCGTGGACGCGTCAGAACTTAAAGCTGCTGCAGTGCGCCGCTCCTCGCCCACAGCGCGCTGTTTTATGCTGCCGTCTGAATCAAGGTGAAAGGGTAAAGTATTTCTGCACCCGCGTAGGGTTGTTAAATGGTAGTCACAGATTGCGGTTATTTGGTGAAGCGTAGCTTGTGATGTATTTGGTCGTAGTTCACTCCATTTGAACAGATTTAGGTGTCACAGTGGTTCATATAAAAAAGTCAGATGGCGTTGTAGAAAGGATTAATTCACGGGAGAATTTGTATAACTTCCACCCCTATGTATGCTTTACCAACCAAACTCCATTCCTTTTCTGATTTGTCTTTGTCATTTGTTGCGTAAAATTTATCACCTCGTTATACATACTCTCTCAATTATTAACTGTTTTATTTTATTGTGATGGTACATGGCTACACCAGCAACTTGGAGTTCAATTTTATTGAATTAATTAATTGGAATTTTAATTGAGTTCTGAAAGTGACTGCAGGCACAGGCAACAAAAGAACCATGAGTAAATTCATTAATTTCATATATAAAAATTAGCTCACGATTTGAAATTTATTTAGAAGATAATACTTTTCTTTATGTAACGATAATAACATTTAGCATCACTCAGACTTATATTTATGATTAAAGCGAGCAACGGTTTCCAGCTTATAATAACTAGTAACCTGGCCCGGCTTTGCGCACGTAGCATTCAGTATCTACCGCCAGACGACTTTACTGGCATAGCGTATTTTGCTTGGGAGCCGCGAATAAAATTCAGAGAACAACGTTAAGTACCTGAATATCATCACTTTCATAAAATTTAACGTGGTGTAAGCAGTACACGCTAGGAAAGTTGTCTGGAAACATGAACACTGTGTGTTCCATGTTGAATTGGCCTTTGGAGTGACATCGCATTGCAACGACGGGAACAGATCGTGATCTAAGTAAAATGGTTACAATCATTGTAAATAGTAAATATTGTATGCGAAGCATGGGTGTATTGTCCGCCTCGATAGCTGAGTGGCGCCGGCACGGTAACTCAGCGTGTTCGGTCAGAGAGCTGTGGCCAAAAAAAAAAAAAAAAAAGAACCTGAGTAAAGGAATCAACCATGAACTTGAACGGATGTCTTGCGACGTCCGACCAGACAAAACGCATCGAACAATACCGAACAAAATGAAAAAAAAGTGGTCAGCACGGCCGAATGCTGTGCAAAGAAGCCCGGGTTCGATGCACGGCTGGGTCGGTGACTTTCTCCGCTCGGGGACTGGGTGTTATGTTGTCTTCATCATCATATCATCCCCATCGACACGAAAGTCACCGAAGTGGCGTTAACTAAAAACACTTGCACCAGGCGACCGGTCTACCCGACGGGAGGCCCTCGCCACACGACATTTCACTTTTCATGGGTGTATTTGTTTGTGCGTGCTTCAAAATGTATTGGAGGCTGGCTGAGGTGGCACAAATAAAAGAAAAAATAATAGCAAACGCGAATGACCTACGTGTTAGCTCGTGTTATTGCAATCATCTTGTGAAGCTCAGTAAGCACTGTGATGGACTGTTGAGACTCATTGCCACAATTCTTTGTAGTGGGCTCGTTATAGCAGACTACTTCGCTGTGCCACGCAAAAAAACGTGTCCACATCTAGGTATGATTCAATAAAAGCAGTCATGTTGTTGTTGTTGTTGTGGTCTTCAGTCCAGAGACTGGTTTGATGCAGCCCTCCATGCTACTCTATTCTGTGCAAGCTTCTTCATCTTCCAATACCTATTGCAACCTACATCCTTCTGAATCTGCTTAGTGTATTCATCACTTGGTCTCCCTCTACGATTTTTACCCTCCACGCTGCTCTCCAATACTAAATTGGTCATCCCTTGAAGCCCCAGAACATGTCCGACCAACCGATCCCTTCTTCTAGTCAAGTTGTGCCACAAATTTCTCTTCTCCCAATTCTCTTCAATACCTCCTCATTAGTTCTGTGTTCTACCCATTTAACCTTCAGCATTCTTCTGTAGCACCACATTTCGAAAGCTTCTATTCTCTTTTTGTCTAAACTATTTATCGTCCACGTTTCACTTCCATACATGGCTACACTCCATACAAATACTTTCAGAAAAGACTTCGTGACACTTAAATCTATACTCGATATTAACAAATTTCTCTTCTTCAGAAACGCTTTCCTTGCCATTACCAGGTTACATTTTATAACCTCTCTGCTTCGACCATCATCAGCTACTTTGTTCCCCAAATAGCAAAACTCATTTACTACTTTAAGTGTCTCATTTCCAAATCTAATTCCCTCTGCATCACCCTATTTAATTCGACTACATTCCATTATCCATGTTTACTTTTGTTGATGTTAATCTTATATTCTCCTTTCAAGACACTGTCCATTCCGTTTAACTGCTCTTCCAGGTCCTTTGCTTTCTCTGATAGAATTACAATGTCATCGGTGAACCTCAAAGTTTTTATTTCTTCTCCATGGATTTTAATTCTTAATCCGTATTTTTCTATTGTTTCCTTTACTGCTTGTTCAATATACAGATCGAATAACATCGGGGATAGGCTACAACCCTGTCTCACTACCTTTCCAACGACTGCTTCCCTTACGTGCCCCTCGACTCTTATAACTGCCATATGGTTTCTGTACAAATTGTAAATAGCGTTTCGCTCCCTGTATTTTACCTCTGCTTCCTTCAGAATTTGAGAGAGAGTATTCCAGTCAACGTTGTCAAAAGCTTTCTCTAAGTCTACAAATGCTAGAAACGTAGGTTTGCCTTTCCTTTTTCCAAGGTAAGTCGTAGGGACAGTATTGCCTCGCGTGTTCCAGCATTTCTACGGATCCAAACTGATCTTCCCGGAGGTAGGCTTCCACCAGTTTTTCCATTCGTCTGTAAAGAATTCGTGTTAATATTTTGCAACCATCGGTTATTAAACTGATAGCTCGGTAATTTTCACATCTGTCAACACCTGCTTTCTTTGTGATTGGCATTATCGTATTCTTTTTGAAGCCTGATGGTATTACGCCTGTGTCATACATCTTGCTCATTAGATGGTAGTGTTTTGTTAGGCCTGGCTCTCCCAAGGCTGCCGGCCGAAGTGGCCGTGCGGTTAAAGGCGCTGCAGTCTGGAACCGCAAGACCGCTACGGTCGCAGGTTCGAATCCTGCCTCGGGCATGGATGTTTGTGATGTCCTTAGGTTAGTTAGGTTTAACTAGTTCTAAGTTCTAGGGGACTAATGACCTGAGAAGTTGAGTCCCATAGTGCTCAGAGCCATTTTTCTCCCAAGGCTGTCAGTAGATCTAATGGAATGTTGTCTACTCCCGGGGCCTTGTTTCGACTGTCAAACTCTTCACGCAGTATCATATCTCCTGTTTAATCTTCATCTACATTCTCTTCCATTTCTATAATATTGTCCTCGAGAACATCGTCCTTGTGTAGACCCTCTATATACTCTTTCCACCTTTCTGCTTTCCCTTCTTTGGTTAGAACTGGGTTTTCCATCTGAGCTCTTGCTATTCATACAAGTGCTTCTCTTTTCTCCAAAGGTATCTTAAATTTTCCTGTAGGCAGTATCTATCTTACCCCTAGTGACATATGCCTCTACATCGTTACATTTGTCCTCTATTCATCCCTGCTTAGCCATTTTGCACTTACTGTCGATCTCATTTTTGAGACTTTGGATTCCATTCTGCCTGCTTCTTTTACTGCATTTTCATATTTTCTCCTTTCACCAATTAAATTCAATATATCTTCTGTTACCCAAGGATTGCTGCTAGCCATAGTCTTTTTACCTACTTGATCCTCTGCTGCCTTCCCTATTTTATCTCTCAAAGCTACCCATTCTTCTTCTACTGTATTTCTTTCCCCCATTCCTGTCAGTCGTTCCCTAATGATCTTCCTGAACCGCTCTACAACCTCTGGTTCTGTCAGTTTATCCAGGTCCCATCTCCTTCAATTTCCACATATTTGAAGTTTCTTCAGTTTTAATCTACAGTTCATAACCAATAGATTGTGGTCAGAATGCACATCTGCCCCTGGAAATGTCTTACAATTTAAAACCTGGTTCCTAAATCTCTGTATTAGCAGTATATAATCTATCTGAAACCTTCCAGTATCTCCAGGCCTCTTCCATGTATACAACCTTATTTCATGCCTGCTTCTTTGCTATGATTAAGTTATACTCTGTGCAAAATTCTACCAGGCGGCTCCCTTTTTCAAAATAAATAATGGAAAACCAAATGTTTTGCACTTGCTTGTATTTTCACTATGCAGTTGTTCTGACGCGATTGAAATCGACTAGAGGTCACTTAGGCGGCTTACATATTCCTACTGACAGAAGGGAAGCTGCAGTGTAACATGGAATCCGAGCAGCGTTTCGTTTGTGGCGAATCTCCAGATCATTGAGAGGTGAATTCTAGGTTAAAAGGAAGAGAGCATAAAGGCAACACTGTCAGGATTCGGTCGTACAACCTTTCGGTTTCTAGTCAAATGCGCTATCACTATTTTTTGTCGTTCTGTCTGTTTCGTCTTCATTTTTTGTAATTTTAGCTGTGAGGCGGATGTAACTCAACGTGTTTCAAATTCTTCAGCGAGGCTTTTTTTTAAATTACAATTGGTTACCAGCCCTCTGACCCGACACGCTGAGCTAGTGTGTCCAGCACAGCAGTCTGCAGCTCGGGGTATTGGCTAGCGTTGTTGCCTCTGGATCACGAGGTCGCGGGTTCGATTCCAGCTCGGGTTGGGGATTTTCTTGGAGCTGGGTGTTTGTGTTGTCCTCATCATTTCATCATCATCATCATTCGGCAGTGGCTATATTGGACTGTGTAAAAAAATTGGACTGTGTACAAATTGGTACTTCGTACGGGCGCTGATGACCGTGTAGTTGAACGCCCCACAAACCAAACATCATCATCATCATCCAGCACAGCAGATGTGAATCTGGTCTTAATTTCTACTGCCTCCGCAGTTTGGTCCCTTAGGAATTCACACACATTTGAACATTTGAACATCTACTGCCTCAAACTACTGTTGCTCTCTCTCGAGTTATTGTGGCCGTTCGCTAGGTGGCAGTGGCATAGTTTTCAGGACTTAATTTTAATTCATCACAGTTCAGATAATTTGTACAAAGTATTTATAAATTATTTACAATAAATTTTCCTCGGGAATCAGTGCATCTATTAGCAAAACCAGATCAAAAGCCCTACGGCAGCTTCTGAGATTAGTCATCACATAGATAGAGACAGGCAGGAGGAGGCGACTAGAAGATGATGATGAAGATGAACAACAACAAAACTTCATTCGTAGATGCATGATGTTCATATTTCATTTTCCATCAGTGTAGCTCTACAATATTCAGGCTGACAACGGCCTCAGTGCGTTATAAGCTCCCGTCTCATTCTTTTCTCTCCAGAGTGCAGTGTTCCTGCAGCAGCCTTATGAATGAGGCTGGAACTGAGTGGAAGCCATCCTCCGGACTGGAAGAGCCGCGACGTGGCGGTGATTAGGTTCCTGCCGTGGCGCAGCCCAGCCGGGATTCCGACACCCGCGGACTGACTGCAGTGGAGGGCCCCTGGGAGAGTGCGCCGCGCTGCAGCGGTGCCGCCTAGCGCTAATTACCACCCCAGTTCTGCAAGCGACGAGTCGCCACCACTTGTTAACACGGATTTAAGGGTCAGGGTGGGGACAGTGCTGTACAGGCAAGTAACATGGCGGGGGGGGGGGGGGGGATGAGGGGGGAGGGGGAGAGGGAGAGAGAGACTGCTGGCAGTTCATCTCCACTTCTCCATCTACGGTTGCTGTATTGACCTCTGTCTAGTGCAGGGATGGGCAACCTTTAGTGATCTGCGGAACTGATTCACATACTTAAACTCGTGAGCAGCCTCGTCACGTGACGCGGCAACAGTGTTCCGGCGCATAAAACCAAAATAGTAGCGTCCGTGTCTTTAATGTCTATGGGCGACATACCGACACGAATGGCAGCGAGCTGCCATTCTTCGAATCGACGCATTTCTTGTATAGTAGATAATTTTCGTGCCACTGTCGCCTACCACAAAAGTTCTTGATTAATCAATGTCTTTTCTGTAACTTGACCAAACGTTTTATTATTTCCAAAGTCGACTTATGCATTTCGACATTCCGCCATTTTCAAAGGACACAAAATGCAACACAAAACTGGTACCAAAACATAAGAAATATATTACATTTTCACCATTGAGTAGAGACCTAGTATAGAGTGCGACACAAAGTCATGGGGGTAGCGATATGTACACATACAGATGGTGGTAATATCACGTACATAATGTGTAAAAGGGCGTTGGCGCAGCTGTTATTTGACGCAGGTGATTCATGCGACAAATTATCCGCTCGAAGGAAATTAACAAACTTTGAACGCAGAATGGTAGTTTGACCGACGGCCTTCGGGATCCAAGATGGCCGCCGAGTGACACCAGAAACTATTTCCAGAAAGTTAAGTTGGTTGGTTGGTTGTTTTGGGGAAGGAGACCAGACAGCGTGGTCATCGGTCTCATCGGATTAGGGAAGGATGGGGAGGGAAGTCGGCCGTGCCCTTTCAGAGGAACCATCCCGGCATTTGCCTGGAGTGATTTAGGGAAATCACGGAAAACCTAAATCAGGATGGCAGGACGCGGGATTGAACCGTCGTCCTCCCGAATGCGAGTCCAGAGTCTAACCACTGCGCCACCTCGCTCGGTGAAAGTTAAGTGATTTAGACAGGAATATAATTTAGTTTAACACCGACAACAAATTAAATACGTGCATTAGTGTATCGTTTAGTCTTGCCGTTAAGGGTTTCACTTTTATTTGCGTATTTTTTCAGAAAACACGAAAAGATCGTAACTTTGCGAAGTCGCGTTTAGGCTTAAATTTTGTAAGCGTGTTTGTTTCTTGTTTCACGGTAATTTGACTAGTTTTTCGGTAACATATAAGTAAACTACCGTAAATAGCGTATAACTTCATTGTTTTAATACAGATTTCAGAAAAACAGCGTAACTTTACATCAGAACTGGCTTATATACATTTGTTTATAAGCCTAATTCTCGTAACGTTTTTGGAGATTCAAACTTAAAGTATCTCGTTTAATTGTCCTTTTTTCATTACATCGAGTGATATATATAATAAATATCGTATACCTTCATTGTTTTAACACAGATCTCACAAAAACAGCGGAATTTTAAATCATAAACTTGCTTATATACATTTGTAAATAGGCTTAATTCTTGTAACGTCTTTTTTGATTTTCGGAAATTTAATTGATTTATTCTAGCTAAAGTATTATTTTTGTCATGAGTGAGAAGTGCCCGACTTGCCGCAGAATTGTTAGTTCCGGCGTTTGGTGTGATGGATGCAGTAGTTTTTTTCATTGGGGGCACTGCAGTGGCGTGGGTGTCGGGAATGTGGATCAGGCTCATCAGTGGTTATGTAGGATTTGCAGCAGAGATAGGAAGATAGTGGAACAGGAGGGGAAAATTGCTGCCCTTCGGGCTGAGCTAGATCAGGCTAGGGAAGATCTGGACACGTTAAGGAGGGAGAAGGGCAAAGAGAGGTGGGAAGTGGCAACAGGTAACAGAAGGAACAGGCCTAGAACTATGACAGTTTTGTGGTGAATGTCAAAAATAAGTTTGACCTGTTGCTTCAGTTAGAAACTGATGAGCCTCAAGCAGAGGTAGGTGTAGACAGGACACAACAAACTTTCAATAGGAAACTGATAAAGAATATAGGAAAGTCATCGAAAAGGAAGAAAGTTTTGTTGTTAGACAGTTCTCATGCCAGAGGTGTAGGCCAATTTCTGCAGGAGGAATTAGGACCAGAATACCAGGTCACAAATTTTTTCAAACCAAGTGCTAGTCTGGATCAGGTGACAGAGGATTTAGGTTCACTCTGTAAAGGATTTACCAGGGAAGACACTGTGGTTATTGTGGGAGGGCCAGGGAACAGTATCGACAGAGATCCTGGGTACAGTATAGAGTGTGACCTGGTACAGATTGCGTCGGCATCGAGACACACCACTGATGAATTTGTGTCTGTACTGAGACGCCATGACCAGCCTCATTTGAACCCTTCTGTTGGGATAGTTAATTTGGAGTTGGAACGGCTACTTGGGTCGGGTGTGGGGGCTCATATTGGTGTGGTTCCTGTTGATTCTATCAATAGGTGGGACTATACCAGGCACGGCCTACATCTCAACAGGAAAGGGAAGGGTAAACTGGCTGGGGTAATAGCAGGAAATTTAAGGGGGGAGGCACTGCCATGAATGGTAAAATACCAGTGGTTACAGGTGTTGGAGCAGCACCTTTTTTAGGATAGGTAAGACAGAAAGATGTCAAGTTCTACGAGAGGTCAGGATTGAAACAAATCTTCAGTTTAGGAAAGAAATTAAACAGCACAATTCTAGCACATTGGATCACCAATCACAGCTGTCAGTTATAAATTTTCACTAATCATCCAGAAATTTTATCTCCACCAAGTTGTATCTCAGTCCTAGGTAATTGCATTGATAAATTAAAGTCACCCAAACCAGTTGACATAATCTGCCTCTCTGAACACCATGTGACCACTGGTGTAGGAACTTGGCCTAAGCAGAATGAAAAACTCAGACAGGAGAGTACTGCAAATGTTAGAATACGGAAAGGTTCTCATAAAAGTATAATTAAAAATAATGTAAGTATGGTTCATCAAAATATTGGGAGTTTAAAGAATAAAATAGATGAGCTTCTGGTTTGTTTAGAAGATTTAGAAGATGAGGATGAAATAGATATACTATGCCTGTCTGAGCATCACATTGTTACTGATATGCATAAGGTAAATGTAAGTGGATATAAGCTCTCTGCACATGTAATTAGAGAAAATATGGAGAAAGGAGGAGTTGCCATATATGTCAAAAGTTATCATTGTGCAAAAAGTGTAGAAACAAAAAAGTTTTGTGTAGAGAAACATATAGAAGCATGTGCCTGTGAGCTTAAATTAAATAAAGGCACATTTATAATTGTAACTGTATATAGGTCCCCACTGGGAAATTTTCATCTATTTCTGAAAAATTTGGACTCCTTGTGCTATCTGTCAGACAGGGGGAAGAAAATTATTATTTGTGGGGACTTCAATGTAGATTCTCTGAAAGAGGGTAATAGGAAAAATGACCTTGAAGTATTACTCGGTTCTTTCAATTTGACACCCGTTATTGATTTTCCTACTCAGGTGGTGAAGGATAGCAGCTCACTGATAGATAACTTCTTTATAGACCAAGATAAGCTTAAGAAGATAAATGCTCAGCCTGCTGAGAATGGTCTTTCTGATCATGGTGCACAGCTAGTTACAATATATGACATAGCTCCATTCAGCAGTACTAAACAGTTCTCCAAAGTAGTACGTTCAGTCAACGATTTAACAATTGCAAATTTCAGGGAAAGCCTACAGCAGTTAGACTGGGATGAGGTGTACCGTGAACCTGATGCCAATTTAAAATATAATTTATTTCATGACACTTTTGTAAATGCATTTGAAAACTACTTCCCCAAGAAAATAGTTAAATATACCCGTAAGAAACCATGTAACAAACCATGGCTTACTAAGGGTATAAAAATATCTTGTAACCGGAAAAGGGAAATGTATCTGACAGCAAGAAAGAGTAGTGACCCAGAAATCATCAAACATTATAAAAACTACTGTGCTATATTAAGAAAAGTTATTAAAAAATCCAGAAGTATGTGTATCATGTCTGAAATCAGCAACTCTGATTACAAAATTAAAACAATTTGCAATATTATTAAAAGAGAAACAGGTCAACCAAGAGGACAGGAAGGCAGTATTACCATCAAATCGAATGAAAACTTTACGAACAAAATGTCAGAAGTTGAAAATATTTTTAATAATCATTTTATAAATGTTGTGGATATAGTAGGATCCAGGTGTTCATTAGAAGATGCTAGGCTGTTAATGGAAGAGGCCATACCTATGCAATTTGATACAATTGAAATCTCACCCACTTCTCCCTCTGAAATTAGGAAAATAATAAACTTGCTTAAAAGCCAAAACTCACATGGAATTGATGGCATTTCCAGCAAAATACTAATAGCTTGTTCTCAACAGATAAGTAAGATTCTCAGCCACCTGTGTAATAGCTCTCTGGAACAGGGCATTTTCCCTGATAGACTGAAATATGCTATTGTTATACCTTTGCATAAAGAAGGGGATAGATCTGATGTCAACAATTACTCTCCAATCTCCCTTCTAACTGCTTTATCCAAAATTTTTGAGAAAGTAATGTATTCAAGAGTAGCTTCACATATCTGTAAAAATGAAGCACTAAAAAAATGTCAGTTTGGTTTCCAGAAAGGCTTTTCAACAGAAAATGCCATATATGCTTTCACCAATCAAATTTTGAATGATCTGAATAACCGAACACCACCCATTGGAATTTTTTGTGATCTCTCAAAGGCTTTTGATTGTGTAAATCATGAAATTCTGCTAGACAAGCTCAAGTATTGTGGCATGAGTGGGACAGTGCACAAATGGTTTAATTCGTACCTAACTGGAAGAGTGCAGAAAGTTGAAATAAGCAGTTCTCATAATATGCAAATATCAGCACATTCCTCAAACTGGGGATCTATCAAGAATGGGGTTCCACAAGGGTCGGTCTTGGGTCCTTTGTTGTTCTTAATATATATTAATGACTTGTCATTCTATATTCATGAAGAGGCAATGTTAGTTCTCTTTGCTGATGATACAAGTATAGTAATCACACCTGACAAACAAGAATTAACTGATGAAATTGTCAATAATGTCTTTTATAAAATTACTAAGTTGTTCCTTGTAAACGGTCTCTCACTGAATTTTGATAAGACACAGTACATACAGTTCTGTACAGTAAATGGTATGACGCCATTAATAAATATAGACCTTAATCAGAAGCATATAGCTAAGGTAGAATATTCAAAATTTTTAGGTGTGTCCATTGATGAGAGATTAAATTGGAAGAAACACATTGATGATCTGCTGAAACGTTTGAGTTCAGCTACTTATGCAATAAGGGTCATTGCAAATTTTGGTGATGAACATCTTAGTAAATTAGCTTACTACGTCTATTTTCACTCATTGCTTGCATATGACATCATATTTTGGGGTAATTCATCACTGAGGAATAAAGTATTTATTGCACAAAAGCGTGTAATCAGAATAATAGCTGGAGTCCACCCAAGATCACCCTGCAGACATTTATTTAAGGATCTAGGGATATTCACAGTAGCTTCTCAGTATATATACTCTCTTATGAAATTTGTTATTAACAACTAAACCCAATTCAAAAGTAATGGCAGTGTGCATAACTACAATACTAGGAGAAAGGATGATCTTTACTATTCAAGATTAAATCTAACTTTGGCACAGAAAGGGGTGAATTATACTGCCACTAAAGTCTTTGGTCACTTACCAAATACTATCAAAAGTCTGACAGATAACCAACAAGTATTTAAGCAGAAATTAAAAGAATTTCTGAATGACAACTCCTTCTACTCCATAGAGGAATTTTTAGATATAAATTAAGGGGAAAAAGTTGTTATATTAACTTAATTATGTCATGTATTGGAAAATTTGACTCGTTCCACATCATTACGAAATATCGTATTCATGATCCATGGAACTAGTATTAATCTAATGTAATGTAATGTAATCTAATCTAATCTTCACTTAACAACTGCGAGTAGCGTCGTTTACATAGAGTTGTCAGTGCTGACAGACAAGCAACACTGCGTAAAAAAACGCCAGAAATTAATGTGGAAAGTACGGCGAACGTATTCATCAGTACAGTGCGACGAAATTCCGCGTTAATGGCCTATAAGTAGATGAACGACGCGAGCCCCTTTGCTAAAAGCACGACATCGTCTCTCCTGGGCTCATGAACATATTGGTTGGACCCTAGACGACTGGAAAACCGTAGGCTGGTCGGATGAGTCCCTATTCCAGTTGACAAGAGCTGATGCGTGGTTCAAGCATGGCGCAGACTCCACGAAGCCATGCACCCAAGTACTCAATAAGGCTTGGGGCAAGATGGCGAAGTGGTTAGCACACTAGACTCGCATTCAGGAGGACGACGGTTCAATCACACGTCCGGCCATCCTGATTTAAGTTTTCCGTGATTTCCCTAAATCGCTCCAGGCAAATGCCGGGATGATTCCTTTGAAAGGGCACGGCAGACTTCCAATCCCGTCCTTCCCTAATCCGATGAGACCGATGACCTCGCTGTTTGGTCTCTTCCCCCAAACAACCCAACCCAACTCCCAAGATGGCGATGGCTCCATAATGGTTTGGTCTCTGTTCACATACAATGGACCCTCTGCTCTGGTTCAACTGAACGGATCATTGACTGAAAATGGATTTCATATTCCCAAACAACTATGCGCCATGGCACCAGGCCGCAACTGGTTGCGATTGGTTTACAGAACATTCTGCACAATTTGAGCGAAAGGTTTGACCACTCAGATCGCCGGACGTAGTGCCCATCGATCATTTATGGGACCTAATCGAGACGTAAGTTCGTGCACAAAATCCCGCACTGGCTACAGAGGCAGCATGGCTCAACATTTCTGCAGGGGACTTCCAACGACTTGCTCAGTCCATGCCACGTCGAGTCGTGAGACTACGGCGGGCAAAAGGAGGTCCGCCACGATATTAGGAGGTATCCCATGACTCTGTTCTCTCATTGTACAATATGTTTTTCTTTAGCTCACCAAATGTTATACCATAATGTGAAACACAAAATGGTCAAATAGCTGCACTGTATGAGGTTACTATTCTTAACCATGAAGCAACTGCAGCCAGCTATCAAGGAACAAGATTGAAACAAAGTGGACTAGACCGCAAGGCGGCGCTTCATTCGTGGTCCCCGACGCAATTGTTTGTTACAAATAAGAATTTTCATCGTCACATCGCACAAAAAATTCGCTTCAGCATAGAATTCAAAACACTTTACAGTGTTTTACAACAATTCTTTTTTGTGTATGTGCTGTCAGCATTGATACATAAGTGAAAATATTTCTACCTGCACCCTTTTGAAGCAGTGAGCTGTTTGGCCCACTGTCTTTATGCAAATGGGCCATAACTTCGCGCTCAGACTGGAAACGCGTTTGTCTTTATTGTTCAAATCTAGGGGTGGTGATACGTTATTGTGAATGTGCTGAGTAAGCAGAAATTTCACTGATGTCTAACATCAGTTTCAAGATAGCCGAGGATCGGCGGAAATAACAGAATATAGGTCTGATCTACAGATTCCGTCCAAGGGCAGGATTGAAACCAATTACTGGCCCGATCTTGCCTGCGGACTATGGTTGCACACCTGTGCTCTGTAGCAGGCATGAGCAACATTTGACTACCTGCGAGCCTGATTCGTGAACTCCTTCTTGGGCCACCTCGTCAGCTGTACTCCCTGTGCACATAGTCAAAACTATAATGTCCACGACGTTAATGTTGCTGAGATAACATACCGATATAGCTAAAAAACGAGCTTTGAAACATTCTGCAACGCTGTTAGTAAAGAAAAAATTTTCATAACACGGAAATAAATGTAAACATCTGAAGATGGGATACCAGGCTTCTTCAAGTATTGTGAAAAATTAACACCTATAAAAGGTACTGGTTGCAGCTAATTCATTATAAATTACCTTAAGTTTCACCAGTTGCAGTGTACTAATACGTCCACAACCCATAAGAATTACTTGTTAACGTTAATACGAGAAATAACAGATAAACAAAATATGGTGATAAAATAGCCAATCCCAATCGATAAGCAATCAGGAGTAACTCTGTCCTTTTTAGCTACACGCAAATCAGTCGAGTGTGTCAATATCTAGAAACACTATTAGCTAGCAGGTTTTAAATATTTTACAGAAAACACTTTTGATAACGGACTGCATAGTCATGGATTGCCTCTGTAATATTAAATACTGTATATTAACCGTCATTTCTTTTTCAACTTTAAAATGTTGAAAATTTTGATCCCTTCACCTTAACATATATCAGCCGTGTTATACAGAAGCCAAACTGGAAAAATGGGAACAACAGAGTGGCGAAATGTGAAACTGACAATGCCTATACTCACGAGCTCGATACATGTTGGTAATTTTTAGAATATATAGGTCGAAATCATCACTGTTCGTCAATATTTCTCGTAGTGGCAATACGACAATCCCTCCCTCACTCCGTCATTGTATTGACGTTTTGCAATAATACTGAACGTCTGAGGAACTCACCAGCTCTCCAACGAAATTCTTCTGTGGGCCGGACTGAAACAAATCGCGGGCCGGAACCAGCCCACAGGTCACCAAACTTTTTTCACAGAGCGCTGGGTAGCTGACAAAATTACAAGCATGGGCCGCACTATCATTATTTACAATACTTGCAACCTAGAACGAAATCTCTTGGGAAAAAGATGGAAAACTAAGTTCAGTATTCCATGTTAATCATGATTCATGGGTAAGTGGCCTGCGGTGCACAAAGAATGACAGCCAACATATTTATTAGCTAAAAAAGTTATTATGGGAGGTGATATTAGCAAAAGATAGCAACATCATACCTAGTGTGCACATATACGAGTCTGAAAAACCAAGAAATAAAACAAGTTAATGAGATTTGTGAAATTAATGCTCGGTTTGGTGCTGCTGTATCCGCTCAAAAGAATTGCTTTCAAATGTTCATCACTCTATCTTATTCGATGTGCTAATACTTCAGTTCTGAAAATGTTTCGTCATAGACCTCAGTTGTTCCTAACACTGATGCATTACCAGCTTCGGAAGCTCAGTGATGCGGAGTTACACGAGACGGTTCGATTCTTCTGGGTAAAACGTCTCAACCGTACACAGATTCATCTTCAAATTCTGGTGGTATATGGACCAAATGCAATGTCGCGATTGGCCGCAGTGTATACTGTATACAAGGGGGGGGGGGGGGGGGAGGGAATATTTTTTTCCAGCGATGGGAAGTTACTTGGTGATCATGATTATAAATAGTGTCACTCATCCGTGTCATTCTGAAATGTAGTGCAGCATTCAATAAAAATATTAGTTTTACCATAATAATGTATAACTTACTTTCTGAAGTCCTCCCATATTACACTTAGTTCCAATTTGATATTTGTTGTAGGCCGCCTAGATGGTGTTCCAGCCTTAAAGACCAGGGGTGTATTAATACATCAAGAACAGTCCACACAGCTGGTATGGAAATCGTTCTCCGACGAGGTTACAAAAGAAACTAATCAAGATAAAATTTACACAACAATACCTTACTTGTGTGGAACTGGATTGTGAACTATAAAACTGTATAGTTTCTCAAACATACCATCTAGTCCATCTGAGCACTAAGTGTAGTGTACGTAGAGGGTAGTGTTTGGACACTGGACTCGTATTCGGTAGAGCATAGATGAAATTCAAATTGGATGACTCTCGTTTAGGCCCTCCATTGTTCCCCAAAATTATCTCAGATGACTGCCTGGACGATTCTCTCTTCACACCCATCCCCATCCAAATCCTTCAAATCTGTTCAGTTCCAAATGACCTTGTGTGACGTCAAAACTCTGACTTCTGCATTCCAAAATTTAAGTCATGTGGTATTTTCTGAGAAGTTCGTAGCCTTTTTGTTTTCTCTGTTCTCCATTGGATGTCTTTAATGAATGCCTTAATTTGGTTTGAGTTTTCAGTCTGTAAGCTGAATATAACTTCATGAGAGCAACTTCTGTTGCATATACTTCCATATAATTTTATTTTTTTAATGTCCAGTTATATTAGTGACTCTCACTTAACCGTCTTGGGGTTTAACTGGGAACTACGAGTGTAAGGATTCTATCAAGTCATCCCTAACACACGATCAAGTTTTATAAAATAGGTTATTCTGTTGAGCAACATAAATCAACATCACTGTAATGTTGAATGTTTCATACGCTACAATAAGTTTCCCAGATCTGAAGTATCTGAAGGGTGATAAATGAGTAATTGTAGGAACCAAGGCTCTTAGAAAATCATGTTATCATATTACTTTTTTCAGAATTAATTTGCATCAGCGTATGCTCAGTGTGTAAATCACATTTCAACCACGAGGTTGATTATTCGGATTCTGCTGGTAGACGAAACTGACACTTCCAGAATTTTTTTGGTAAAGGGAAGAGATACGGTGGCGCCAAATATCATCGTGTCAAGCTGTGTCTGTAGGTAGCAGATTTCAGATTTTACTGCATGAAACTACGCTGGTGGCGATGCATTTATCATCTGCTAGCAAGTTCGTTCGTTACAGATAGCTTGGATACGGTGCAATGATGTGCTAAATGTCACTTAATTTACAATATTAGTATGGGAAACTCGGGCATTATGGAATAGAATAGTTGGCTACTGTGACATACCGTGTTCTGTCGTCCCTAGAGCGGAGCTGCAAAGCGGTAGGCGCGTGAACTACTTCTACGTGCCCACATGATGCTCTGCACGAAGTCCAGGTCGTCTCAATACATCGTGTGAGCGACAGTGCATAAAAATAGTTTTTGTAGTTCCACAAACTTTTTGCAGATATGATTTCAAAGGTACATCAATTAGAAGAGCAGTAGAATGTTATTCCTTGTTTGATGTTTGACAATGAATACACTTGGCTTCGTTGGTACGTTCCGAAGTACAAGATAGCATATCCGACAATATGGAATACTTGTTATTCCATTATACCCGACATAGAAGCATGTTATTCCATGTAGCACGACATAAAAACCGATGGAAACCGTAAACCTGATACAACTTTCTAGACTAGATTAGTTGTTATATGCTTACCGCATCGATGGTCTAGGGGAAGTATCTTTGGTTACTAATCAAAACAACCTCGGTCCTGCGTTCAAAACCCGCCACAGCTTAAATTTTGATTAACAATGAGCATTGGCAGCTGAAAGCTTCCTGCATTAGAAGTCACTCTCATTCTGCCAACGGCTTTGTCAAGAGGGCAGAGGTTCAGGACACACTCTTGTCCTTGGGATGGGAAACTGCCGCTAAAATGTATGAATAAACAATGATCAACACCATGAGGATGCAGAAGCCAATGGAAACCACTGCATTAAAGGCACATAACGTGTATCCACAGGACAAGTGGCCTGTAATCGAAAAACTGTCATGATGATATCTCCTTGGGAAAAGATTCCGGAATAGTCCCCCATTCGGATTTCTGGGAGGGGACTGCCAAGGGGGAGGTGACCATGAGAAAAAGATTGAATAATCAATGAAAGGGTAACGTTCTACCAGTCGGGGTTTGGGATTTTAGAAGCTCGAATATCGTAGAGAACCGAGAAAATCTAAAAAGAGAAGTCCAAAGGCTCAATCGAAAGAAGGAGAGGATTTCTGATGAGTATAGGGTAATATCAACAGCAGCGGAAATTGGTATAAAGGGAGTAGGATACGTTATGAACAGGAAGGTAGGGCAGAGAGAGTGTTACTGTGAACAGTTCAGTGATAGGGTTGTTCTTATCAGAATCGACAGCAAACCATACCGACAACGATAGTTCAGATAGACATGCCGACGTCGCAACCTGAAGATGAAGAGGTGGAGAAAGTACGTAAAGGGAAACGAAAATATAATAGTCATGGGGGACTGGAATGCAGTTGTAGGGGAAGGAGTACAAGAAAAAGTTACAGGCGCTTTGTGGTCAATAATAAAGTTCCTGAAATAGACTGGCGCTGCAGACCCCAGCGGCCATCATCACTACTTTCTATGGTTTCCTCTGTTGAGGAAGAACGGACTGTGTTTCTTTCACAGACATTCAGACACCTCACTGAAAATGTCGCCGACAGTGAGAAGAGGTCAAGCTGTTGTAAAGGCGAAGGGTGGAGACACGTCATATTAATGCCCACTATTATGTCCAGATACTTTTGATCAAATAGCGTATCCCCGAATGCTACTGTTGTTTACTGTTATCAGTAGTGTCGGATATTGAGGGAGGCAGCACAGACAGGAACAATGAAGGAAGAAAGTTGGGATGGCCTGTGGCAGGAATTCAAAGTAATCTGTACATAACGCTTTAAGATGAACTGAACTCTTTATTTCTAAAAAGAAAAGAAACATAACTTGCTTCCCGTGCCTCCTACATGCAAGTACTGTCCACCGCTGGTAGATGAGTGGTCAGCGCGACGGAATGTCGTACCTGACGGCCCGGGTTCGATTCCCGGGTGGGTCGGAGATTTTCTCTGCTCGGGAAATGGGTGTTGTGTTGTCCTTATAATCATCATTTCAACCTCATCGACACGCAAGTCGCCGAAGTGGCGTCAACTCGAAAGACTTGCACCAGGCGAACGGTCTGTCCGACGCAAGGCCCCCGCCACACGGCATTTTCATTACCTCAGGCCTCTGAGGCAGAATAAACATTGTTGCTGTTGTTCATGTCTTATATTGTACAAAATTTACCATTAAATTTCTCATCAACGTACACGTCCGATAGTTGTTAAGATTGTAGTTTAAGTATAGTGTTTATCCATGCTCTATAGGTACCGATGAAATTACATACTGCTTTCATATACAATTGTATCAACCGTTTTATTAATGTAGGCCACTTATAGATAAATGATAAAAAATGTCTTGAAAATTTCAGTCGTAACGTCTCCTATACTGACCTCAACAGTATAAGATCAAGAAGATCGTCATTTACAAACAATAAGAACAGAAGTGCACCGAATTTCAAACCGTGGGAAACGACGAGGACGGGAAATTATTCGCTGCACCTCTCTAAATACCATTAATATAAAAGACAACGCTATTTTAATCATAATCACTCGATTTACGCTGTCTCAGATGGAACACAAAACATCGGGATAAGACCACGTTCATTCAATAAGTGATCATGACATTGTTTCTCCTGAAATTTAGGTTGAAAAAATGCAGAATTTGTTGAGGGACGTGGAATATTCTCGCTCCTGTAGTTTCATGAAGTTATGGTAGGTGGCAGTGGTATACGTAGCCTTGAAAATGGTGTCTGTAACTGAGCAGCATTCCAAGCAGAGCTGTAACTGAGTTTCTTTTGGTGGAAAACTAGATAATCGCAGATATTCATAGCCGCTTGCAGAATGTCTACGGAGACTTGGCAGTAGAAAAAAGCACGGTAAGTCGTTGGGCGAGACGTCTGTCACCGTCGCAACAAGGTTGCGGAAACCTGTTCGATCTCCCGCGTGCGGACTGGCCGCAGACAGCTGTATCTGATGCATTCTTGGACTTCAGCGTGCTCGCGCCACAAAACTGCAATTGAAATTCTCGTTTTCCATGACAACGCAAGGCACCCTAGAGCAGCTCACAAAAATTTTCTGGACTGCTCTTCTTCATCCATGCTACAGCCCGGATCTCGCACCTTCCATCTCTTTGGCCCAATGAAGAATGCACTCCGCGAGAAGCAGTACGTAGATGATGACGAGGTTATTGATGCAGTAAACGCTGGTTCCGACATCGAGCAGTAGAGTGGTACCATGCTCCACCGATAAGGTGGTGCAAGGCCGTCGCATTGAGCGGATGATAATGTTGAAAAATGGGGTTTTGTAGCCCGAAGTAGTGGGTAAAAAGCGGTGTATTGGAATCCCGAATAAAATCAACCTGCCTTCTGAAAAAACAGTTACATTACTTATTGAGCGTCCATCGTTTGTTGGTTGCTTTTTTTCTTCAATATAAATGTATCGTGAATGTAGTACATTGGTATGTAAGCGTTTAGTGGAGAGACGACTATTTGAGAACAATATAAAGCGTTGTCCGGTGCATCTTCGGCCGTCTCACGATTCAGAGTGTTTCCAATGAAAATGATCCTCTGTATTTGTCGACCCCAAGGAGAAATATTTCGACATATGGGGCGTCGATGTCATTTCGATATAAGCGCACATTTCGCCGGCCCTGTTCCATATCGCTTCAGGCAGTTTGGCAGGGGGCGGGCGAGGGGGGGGGGGGGGACTACTCCACTTGGCGAGAGCGCGGACGCCTCACAGTGCTGGGCCAGCAGCGAGGCGGGCCGATTTGGGGCGCTCCATCCCGTAATTGGATTCCGTCAATTCTGCAGAATTCGTTTTCGTTTTCGATAATCCATCAAGCGAGCGTTGAATAGCTATCGATATTTAATTGGGGTGGTCACTCTGTGAAAACAACATTACGCGTACATTGCTCAGCACGTGTTGTGTGTGCCATCACACCATTTGCAGCACAACGCGCCTCACTTCGGGGATAGAGAAAACCACTGCGAAGCACAGTGGCCCAACTCGCTTCAACATCTGGAAAGAACAGAAAAATGGATATAAAACAATACAAAAATGCGTCCTTTTTAAATGCTTTGAGTCGCTCATTAAGAAGTCCGATGTCGGAATTACAAATTTAGCGGATTCCAGTAAAACTTTATACTCAAGTCGCTGATAAAGAATTAGAAGTAGAAATCGCAGTATTGAAATGCTTTAGTCGATATTTCACGTTTTTCGATCGAAATCGTAGTCATATTCGTCGCTTGTGTTATTGCGTTCGTGAACGGTTCCAAAAGCAGTTCCTTTACCTCATGTGACATCCGTTTGTCTTCTTCAGTTGTCATTTTCTGGACTCTCGAGATGGATGGCTCCGAAGATGCCAGAAATCAATGGAATACGTCAAACGTTGTTACCTAGCGAGAACATATGCGTGTAAAATATCCTTGGTAACGGCGAGTATCCTTATACCGAGTTTCATGCGCATCTTCAGACAGCCGACCAATCGCCAACGGGCCAGCTTCGATCATGGCGTATCCTCGCATCGAAACCATGTGGACTGATATCGGCATCGGGCATTATTGCAGAATACTGTGTCGGGTGAAGTTCGCACCCGACTTACGAGAAATATACAATCCTTTTCAAAGATATTTATCCATACGTTTCAGTTCAATCTAAAAAATTTTAATAGCTCTGCTGCATTTCGCAAAAAAAGAAACGTTACTTAGAAAAAAATTTTAATCTTATAATAAAAATTATTTGTCACTTTGAGGACAAAAAGATGTTCACAGTTCCGAACAGCTCCCCAAGATTTCTACAGAAAACATTATTGACATTTTTGTGTGCAGAGGTAACTGCAGTAATGAGGAACCAATTTTTACGATGTGGCATTGCCGCACCGTAGGGAAGTGACCGTCGACTAAAAAATGCAAATATGTGCACGCAGATACATTTGAACTCGTGAACTACGCTATTAAGCCAGTACGAGAGCCAGTTACAAATGTGGAGCCAGTGGGAGGAAATTTAGTAGCCAATGATTTCGGATAATATCGGTAGTAGTTTAATTCTAAATCGATATGCGTCATTACACCGGTCAAAAATGTGATAAACATACCTTCTCGAGCGTTAATCATCTTATTTCATCCTGACAACTAAGCAGAATCGCTGTCATACACTGAAGAGCCAAAGAAACTGGTACGCCTACCTAATATCGTGTGCGCGGAGCGGCCGCGCGGTTAGAGGGGTCATGTCACGGATTGCGCTGCCCCTCCCGCCAGAGGTTCGAATCCTCCTCCAGGCATGGCTGTGTGTGTTGTTTTTAACATAAGTTCGCTTAAGTTAGTATAAGAAGTGTGTAAGTCTAGGGACCGAGGATCTCAGCACTTTGGTCCCTTAGGAATTCACACACCCACCTAATACCGTGTAGGGCCGCCGTGAGCACGCAGAAGTGCCGCAACACAACTTGACATGGACTCGACCAATGTCTGCATTAGTGCTGGAGGGAACTGACACCATGAATCCTTCAGTGCTGTCCATAAATCTCGGAAGAGTAGGAGGGAGTGTCGGCAACGGAGTTGCCACAGTGGATACACCGGTTCCCGTCAGATCACCGAAATTGAGCGCTGTCGGGCGTGGCCGGCACTTGGATCGGTGACCATCCTGGCCGCCACGTACTGTTACCATTTCTAGCGGTGCATTCAGCCTCGTGATGCCAGTTGAGGAGATACTCGACCGAATAGTAACGGCCCCGGTCACCGAAAACCGTCATAGAGCGGTTTTTTTTTTTTTTTTTTTTTACGAGGTGGTGGAGATCTCTTCTGAACAGCACGTTGTAAGGAATACCAGATATGCTCAATTATGTTCGTGTTTGGGGAGCTTGGTGGCCAGCGAAAGCGTTTAAATTCAGAGGAGTGTTCCTGGAGGCACTCTGTAGTAATTCTGCACATATGGGGTGTCGCATTGTCCTGCTGGAATTGCCCAAGTTCGACGGAATACACAAAGGACATGGAGGTGATCAGACAGAATGCTTGCGCACGTGTCACCTGTCAGAGTCGTATCTAGATGTATCAGGTGTCCTATATCACTCCAACTGCACACCATCACAGACCCTCCACCAGCATAAAAGTCCCCTGCTAACATGCAGGGTCCATAGATTCATGAGGTTGTTTCTATACATGTACGCGTCCATCCGCTCGATAAAATTTGAAACGAGACTCATCCGACCAGGCAAGATGTTTCCAGTCATCAACAGTACAGAGACGGTGCTGACGGGCCCAGGCGATGCGTAAAGCTTTGTGTCGTCTAGTTATCAAGAATACACGAGTGGGCCTTTGCCTCCGAAAGCCCGTATCGATGATGTTTCGTCGAATGATTCGCACGCTGACACTTGTTGATGGTCTAGGATTTAAATGTGCAGCAAATTGCGGAAGGGTTGTACTTCTGTCACACTGAACGATTCTCTTCGGTCGTAGTTGGTCCCGTTCTTACAGGACCTTTCTCCGGCAGCAGAGTTGTTGGAGATTTGAGTTTTACCGGATTCCTGATGTTTACGGTACACTCGTAAATGGTCGTACGGAAAAATCCTCACTTCATCGCTACCTCGGAGCTGCTGTGTCCCATCGCTCGTGCGCCGACTGTATCAGCACATTCGAACTCTCTTACATCTTGATAACTTGCCATTGTAGTAACCGATCTGACAACTGCGCCAGACAGTTGTCTTACACAGGCCTTGCCTATCGCAGCGCCGTATTCTGCCTGTTTACATATCTCTGTATTTGAATACGCATGCCTATACCAGTTTCTTTGGCACTTCAGTGTATATTAATCAAGTCTCAAACACATTATCGGAAAAATGTGACGTTGTCCGATTCACTGTTTAACGGCAACTGTCACGGCACGTATTATATCGGCTTGAGACTGGAACGACATCGCAGCATTGCACAAGTATATACCAGTGCTACGTACACAAGATTTAGCAGGACTAAAGCTAGACCCGTTCCTCCGTTCTCTTCTACTCTGTCCAGAGTTTGAAGCGAAATGGACCACCGGGCGACGCGATGTTTCGTTCAGTGGCACAGTCTGCTTCAGTGGACATCTGCTCCACCTCTGTGCCTGCGACCTTGGCGGTGAATCTCGCCGCAGCCTTGTTGCTACCTTAGAGCCGACACGGACTGTGGCGATCTGGCGCTTGACCTTTTTTTCCTCCAGTTCCCCGTCCCCTCTCAAGCCACTGCGCGTGGCTCCCTGGTAGCTGATGCTAATGGCCAGGTACACGCTAGCCCAGAGGAGAGACTGCTCTCGGGCAGCCGAACTGCCAACACAGCGACACCGCTCGCTCACGCCATGTACGTGGCCGAGCTCCCGCGAGTCGGCAGTGCTCCTACAGTTAAGGGCATAATGTTTGCACGTATGTCATACTCACGGTAGTATAAACAGGCATGTCTCGCTACACATAACTGTGCATGGCATGTGATTTCTATTTCATACGATTTATGAGGGTGCACCTTAGAATCAGCATTCACTCGAAACTAGGTAGCAGTGCTTAGTAAAATATTCACTCAAATTAACAACCTGGTGGAAACTTTTGTGGCGGCGTTCGTAGCGACAAACAATTCACTGTAGAAACGGCTTACGAAGCCACCGCCACACTTTTAATAGCGGGCCGACCGGACCGCTGGAACAGTGAACAGAAAGATGAAAACCCAAACACTCTGATTAAATAAAAGTCGGTACTAATCGTTATTAACGAAGATACAGAAACACAGTAGTGAACTCCGTGTCTACAGAAATCTGTCTAGTTCGAGTCGGAGCGGCTAGGTCAGCGTCGGCTGACGACAAACAACAACTCTGCTGCGATGAACACACGACTGACTAGCAAGTACACAATTCGGTGGCGAGTATACAACTGAGCGGCGAATACAGAACTGTCCTAGCGCTCGCGACTCCAGCGCTTAAGAAGCCAGAAGCCAGCGGTGGCGCGCGCAGACTTGCGGCGATTTCCTGTCTCGCTGGCGCTGCTTATGCGGACGGCGTCCGGACTTTGATGCTGCCAACCTTTTGGCAGCGGGCTCGGGTGGCATTACTGGCTAGGATATAACAGAAACGATAGATGATGTCAACCTTTTATTAACCCCGGCAGTATCCTTCCAGTAATATTACAATAATATTCCAGCTAGTTACTCCTCTCGCCCCTACCCGCACAACATTTTCCTTCGTAAAAAATATCCCCTTATCATTCCTCCTTCCTCACCTCTTCTTCGAAAATCTAGCTTATACGAGGGTTGGAACTTTAATAGTGGCAAATATTTATTTACAGCTCGTACAAAATAGATACGTGTTTCAAAGTTTTACTGACCTTCAAAGTAGTCATCAGCATTGTGTATAGCCCGTTACCAGCGATATGGAAGTCGTAGGATACTCTTAGCAGTGCGAGTTGTGTTGACAGTTCGAGCGGCGCGGTCTGTTGCCCGACGAATTTGTAACAGTTCTGAAACGAATGCCGTGAAGTGTTTCCTTCAGTTTAGAAAGCGAGTTGAACTCACGCGGGCTTAAATCAGGGGAGTGCAGTAGGTGGTATAGCACTTAGCAGCCACATCAGTCAAACAAATCAGTAACAGCTTGCACTGTACGTGCTTGAGCATTGTCCTGCAAAATGATGGTGAGGTCCTGCAGAAAGTGTCACCACTTCTCTCTTTAAGCTGGTCGTAGGTTGTGTTCCAAAGATGAACAGCATGTTATGGAAGAAAGGGGGGAGGGGAGGGGAAATCAATTGTCCACTGATACTATTACTAACAAATGCCACAAAGATGTTTCACGAATCACTATGAACAGTGGTACACGCTGAGACACTGCTAAAAGATTTCCAATTTACGAGTACGCGTTTCCACATAGTATGGTCATGAAACGAGCCAACGGCCTAGCCGCAGTGGTAACACCGGTTCCCGTCAGAGTCCCGTTCGAGTATGATGACTTCACCGGAGACAAGAAATCTACTCTGTAGGAATCAGCATGGGTTTCAAAAAAGATCGTGTGAAACCCAGCTAGCGCTATTCGTCCACGAGACTCAAAGGGCCATAGACACGGGTTCCCAGGTAGATGCTGTGTTTCTTGACTTCTGCAAGGCGTTCGATACAGTTCCCCACAGTCGTTTAATGAACAAAGTAAGAGCATATGGACTTTCAGACCAATTGTGTGATTGGATTGAAGAGTCCCTAGATAACAGAACGCAGCATGTCATTTTCAATGGAGAGAAGTCTTCCGAAGTAAAAGTGATTTCAGGTGTGCGGCAGGGGAGTGTCATAGGACCGTTGCTATTCACGATATACATAAATGACCTTGTGGATAACATCGGAAGTTCACTGAGGCTTTTTGTGGATGATGCTTTAGAGCATCGAGAGGTTGTAACAATGGAAAATTGTACTGAAATGCAGGAGGATCTGAAACGAATTGACGCATGGTGCAGGAAATGGCAATTGAATCTCAATGTAGACAAGTGTAATGTGCTGCGAATACATAGAAAGAAAGATCCTTTATCATTTAGCTACAATATAGCAGGTCAGCAGCTGGAAGCAGTTAATTCCATAAATTATCTGGGAATAGGCATTAGGAGTGATTTAAAATGGAATGATCATATAAAGTTGATCGTCCGTAAAGCAAATGCCAGACTGAGATTCATTGGAAGAATCCTAAGGAAATGCAATCCGAAAACAAAGGAAGTAGGTTACGGTACACTTGTTCGCCCACTGCTTGAATATTCCTCACTAGTGTGGGATCCGTACCAGATAGACTTGATAGAAGAGATAGAGAAGATCCAACGGAGAGCAGCGCGCTTCGTTACAAGATCATTTAGTAATCGCGAAAGCGTTACGGAGGTGATAGATAAACTCCAGTGGAAGACTCTGCAGGAAAGACGCTCTGTACCTCGGTCTGGGCTTTTGTTGAAGTTTTGAGAACATACCTTCACCGAGGAGTCAAGCAGTATATTGGTCCCTCCTACGTATATCTCGCGAAGAGACCATGAGGATAAAATCAGAGAGATTAGAGCCCACATCGAGGCATACCGACAATCTTTCTTTCCACGAACAATACGAGACTGGAATAGAAGGGAGAACCGATAGAGGTACTCAAAGTACCCTCCGCCACACACCGATGTAGATGCAGATCACCAAAGAAAAGCGCTGTCAGGCTTGACTAGCCCTAGGATGGGTCTGCCGAGCGCTGTTGGCATGCGGGGTGCACTCAGCCCTTATGATGCAAGCTGAGGAGCTGCATGAGTGAGAAGTAGTGGCTCTGGTAACGGAAACTGACAACGGCCGGAAGAGCGGTGTGCTGACCTTACGCGTCTCCGAATTCGCATCCAGTGACGCCTTTAGGCTGAGGATGACATCGGTGTCAGTCAGTACTGTTAGGGCCTTCCGAGATCTGTTCGAACGGAGGTTTTGGTTTTATAATCACGATACGTGCGTCGTTCCTTATCCTTGTTTCACTCGCCGAAATTTCGTGACGAATATTTACGTTACGAAAAGGATTCAATGCAATTGCCTTGGTATCGCCGCAGTTGCACTGACTCGGCTACGAGGTCGAGTGTAAGGGATCGGGGGTTTTCGGCCTTATAAAGTGAGCGGATTACCTTGTGCAGTAGCAGCAGGAACGAAAAGCCATATATATTATGAAAATGGAGGTGTGTATGTATGTTCCATATCTCCTCCTAAACCAGTGGACCTATTTCAACCAGACTTGGTACACGTATCAGTTACTGTCTGGAAATAATCACAGTGAGGGTAAGAACCACCAGCCTCCTCTTCGGGTGAGAGTGGTAACGTGGAGAGAGGAGAGGCGGAGGTAGTGAGGAAGAAGGGGGAGGTGCACACAGATAGGGATAAGGACGGTATGGCCAGAGACAGGGAGAGGAAAAATGGACAGAGAGGGGGAGGAGGAGATAAATAGAAGAAGGAAAGAGGAGGAAATGGAAAGAAAAACGGGGAGTATAGTTCAAATGGCTCTAAGCACTATGGGATTTACCATCTGAGGTCATCACTCCCTTAGACTTAGATGCTACTTAAACCTAACTAACCTAAGGACATCACACACATCCATGCCCGAGGCAGGATTCGAAACTGCGACCATAGCAGCAGCGCGGTTCCGGACTGAAGCGCCTAGAACCACACGGGGACAGAATCGGGGAGGAGAGGATAGGCAGAGAGAGAGAATGAGTGAGTGAGTGAGAGAGAGAGAGAGAGAGAGAGAGAGAGAGAGAGAGTGGAGAAAGAGATGAACAGAGAGAGGAGGAGGAGAAAATGAACAGAAAAAGAGAAGAGGAGGAGATGGATACAGGGAGACGGAGTAGAGGAGATGGACAAAGATGGCATGAAGGAGGAGACGATCAGAGAGACGGGAAAGGAGGAGATGGATAGTAGAAGATTGGAATAAATACATGCACGGGCAACGCTGGGCAATTGGCTAGTTTAGGATAAAACTGATCGGAGAATTTACTCAGTGAGTTAATCTCTAAAATCGTAAAAAGCTAGTGGCAAGTAGTGGAATGGCTCTTTCGCAGAGGTTGTATCCGACTTCTTTCCTCGTCCTTTTGCCTGTAATCATCTTCCTGTCCACGATATGCTGTACACTTTGAGAATTAATTTTAGGCATCATTTTTCGTCTGCAACTTATTTAGTGTGACTGATCACATACGCGGATGACGATCCTGCGTCTACTGTCTGCTAATTGGAGGTAGCCATTTCGCGAAAGATAAAGTCTTCTGCCGACGTTTGTAGCAATGATCCAAAATAACAGTTTCTTATTACTGTGATGCAGAAACAGTTTTCTTCATGTTTTTTAAGTAATTTTATTATAAAGTACATATTGATAACAGAATTTTGCATCTCATGTTATATGGTTGTACTAAATAGTACACAGAATATTTATTTGCATTACGGAGTGTGCAGTATTGTGTTGATAAAAGGAAATGTAAAGGGGCGCGTTGCACACGGTAAGATTGCTTGCGGAGTACTGGTAGACGATTGTGTACTTTGATCTCCTGGTTTCACTGGGATAACAGTAATTGTAGCCTTTGCATCTCACACCTTATACAGAAGGCAGCAATCTTCAGGGACATTTCCTTTCTGCAGCACGAAGATGTACAGTAGGAGCAGATTATTTTGCCAAACTAAAAAGAATAGTCTGCGATACAGCAGAAAACTGAAGAATACGGTCGTAGCGTGATGAAAGGTTTTTGTAATATGAGTAGATACTTAAATGTGTGACACATGCGGGGCTTAGCTATAATATCTAAGGCGCGATGTAATTTCTTTGCCTGTGTAAGAAACCTCCTCCTCGGCGCCCCGCTAGGGGACATGTGCGCCCACTACCTCGCCGGCTTAACGGCGATGCGTAAAAGCACGCACGGAGTCGTTTACCACCGGTAATTACAAGATGGTCATCCAAGGACAACTGCTGTCGGTCGTGTGGTACACGGACGCTATGAGCATTAGCCAAAGCTGAAACCATTTTAAACGACTGTGTGATTCTTTAATCTTCTAGCTTGCATGCCCGAGGATCACGTCGTCCAGATCTGGTGGAAGATGGCCGATGAACTTGGTCACCTATTTGTGGCTACAGAATTCAGAGGCAAAGCGGAATTACAGAGCTACAGGTCATCAGCGCTTGCTATAGTTTTTTGGTAAGCTTCTTAGCATGCATAGTACACAACGAGTCGTTAAGAGCAATCCACTGTCCCGCAGGTCTCTTAGTATTATGTATTTTAGGTTTCAATTAATCCTGATTTCATTTAAAGAGTTTACCGGTTGCAACTTGGATAAGTTACATTGCTACAGGTTTCTGTCCATCTACGCCTAAGTTACTTCTGTCTATCGCTTTTGAATCCCATTTTAATTCATGAATTTTATTTGTGCTGGCCTTGTGTAATTTGTTTTGGTATTCAGGATTAATTTTACTGCTTGCTGTTCTAGTTGAACCTTGTGTTTAAAGTTTATTTATACGAGGATGTGCTGAAAAGTAATACTCCCACTTTTTTTATGTGAAAATTCTTAAAGCTTTTTAAATAAAACAAATTTAACAACGGAAAAAAGTCGAGTATGCTCTTGTTTAAAGAACTCCGACTGAAAAGTGGGATACCGCCTGCTTCATTCTATCTTCCTCGGCACCTTTAAAAATTTTCCCAAACATTTTGGGATGCGAACATATCCGGGCTTTCTTTGTCATGCGACTCACCGCAAACTCCCAAAAGCTCCACCCCTAACTTTAACTCATTCACTCTTATTACTCAATCGCTTTAAGTCGCTCATACCCATCCCTTCCCAGTTGGTCTTTCTCACTCTCTCTTTCAGCTCAACTCATTGTGTCTCTCTTACTGTCACCCCTTCCTGTCTCTCAGCCTCAGTGCACTTCGTTCTTACCACCATAGTGTCCTCTCACTATCGCTGTCACTCTCTTCCTCTCTCTATTACTGCTAATATCTCATTCTTTCCTTCCCACTGCTGCTATCTCTTCTGTCACTATCTCTCTCTTCCTCTTTGTCACTGTCATATGCTCTGTCTCAGCCACTGGCTCTCCACCACTTCCACCTAGTCCTCCTCTTAATTCCTCCACTCTGTCTCCTTCGCTCTTTTCCTAGCTCTGTTCTGTCACTATCAACTATGTTCCTCTACCACTGGGTCCCTCTATTTCTCTCACACTGACATTGTCTCCTCTTTCTATACCACAACCACTGTCAACATATTCCAGTATTTATTACTTTTCTTTCTCTTTGCTACTACCACTGTCTTCTTCCCTCTCAGCATAAAAAACCGCGAATGTGTGCCACAGTTTTTGGGAAAATTTTTAAAGGACTGAGGAAGGTAGAATGAGGCAGCTGATACCTCAGTTTTTAGTCAAAGTGTTTCAAATAAATAGGAATATATTCCTAGTTACTATGCTCAGACAGGACCATTTCTCTGCTGGTTCCCTTCTGTTCTATGCGGAACATATAACTCACATGAAAAGAAATGTATTGGTCAGCAAAATTTAGATAGCCTACTTAAGTGAAATTGAAATAATAGAAAACTAAGTTTACGCCTCAGACCAGATTTTAAGTTAAAAAATATTTTCCATGTGCCTCAGTAGTACAATATGGGATTCCCAGATCATGGCGGACACACTTTACAATATACTTCTTCGTGCTACGTCACTTTATACACTACGTTTTCGCCTCACACCGTATTTAACGTGTATATTTTACATGTACAAGGAGTGTAACTTTAAACCTCTGTATCTCGGAAACGGATAAAGATCTGAAGAAAATTTTCAAGGCTTGTCGAGATCGGGATCTTAAGAATACACCGTAAAATTACAGCTACCGTATCTAACGTGTATATTTTACATGTACAAGGAGTGTAACTTTAAACCTCTGTATCTCGGAAACGTATAAAGATCTGAAGAAAATTTTCAAGGCTTTTCGAGATCGGGATCTTAAGAATACACCGTAAAATTACAGCTATTTGCTGTGCATAACTGTCTCAAAAGCTGTAGTTTCGTTTTAGTACCAATAAAAAGTTTTTGGGGTGTTTCTCGAAAGGAATAAAGAATTTTTAAAACAGTTAGATGACTCTTTAGCACAATGCCTAGAGAATACACCGTTAAAATTTGATTAATTTGCTGCGTGTTCGAGATCGGGTCCTTAGGAATATAGCCGAAAAATTTCAGCCACTTGCTGTGCACAGACGTTTTGAAATCCTCGGCTGGGTTTCGGTCCGCCGGCGACGGCGAAAATATATGAAAAGAATCTTTTTTAGGGGTTTTCAGAGGAAACGTCCATGCCTCAGTAAGATTTATCAAGCCATCGTAAACCACATCAAATGCAAAAAGAACTAACCAATTTGCTGCATTTGGTTAACCAGGAGGAAGCGTGTAATATTCATATTTTGACCCTGTACTGTAGGGTAGTGACATTAACAAGATCCTTCTGTTGGGTATAAAAATGGTCCCTAGCCCAAGGGCTATTCAACACACATGACCCTTCCTTTTTATCACGAATAGAACACGAGGTACGAGCACCAAATCCCGTTATTATGCGCGGTATTTTGGAACATACTAGGTGTGCCTGTTGTCGCATGGACACCGATTAACATTCTACATCTTTATTCTGCATGTCTGCATGTTTACCGAGCGAAGTGCCGCAATGGCATGCGACAGGCGGGCAGTTCAATCCAACGTCTGGCATCCCTGATTTAGAAATTCCGTGGTTTCCCATCAATCTCTTCAGGCAAATGATCATGTGGCAGCTTTTAAAATAATACGGCTCATTTCGTTCCCCATGCTTCACCCTTTCTGTTCGCTGGGTTCCGCTATTACTGGCACCCATTCTAAAGCATCGTCAGTCTGAGACCTCGAGGCAGCAGCGGTGATGTAGATGAGTCAGATCAAGCCAGATGACTTCTTCAGCCACCTAAGCACCATGTTTGTGCTCCACAGGAATGATCCAGCTCTTTCGTCACAGAACACAGTCACGTATACTGCTTGGTTTCCTTCCCGAATGTTGACAAACTCCTCGCATTGTATTGCATGTCATCAAGCGATTTCTTCCTCTTTCCTCAGCTGCAAAAACCATTGCGTCTCAGATACTTCCAAATGATGACAAGATGATTTCCGAAGTGGAACTTTTCCTCATGTAATACAGGGTGGGTCAGGAAGAAAGGTACATGCTTTGAGGAGTGACAGAATTAGTTATTCTGAACAAAAAACTTTATATGGATATATGTCTTATTATGAATCTTTTCCAAGATAGAACACATTTAATATCACTTTTGTACATTTTCTCTTGAGTAACTCGGAAACCACTCACCCCAGTGATAATGTGTCGCAGCACAAAACTAAACTATGTCAGTCATCCTACAAAAAAGGACCTTTTCATTGTTTCCATTGCTTTTGCGAAGAGAGTGCGAGAATATTCAAAATCTTGCGCAACGCGCGTGCTCTGTAACAGGTAGATTTTGTAGGCCACTTAGAGGTAGTTACCAGATTTACTACACCACAGATGTCCCTGTCAAACTGTACGTCTCAACTTCTTTTACAGTACTGCGTTATATTGTAGACAATGACTATGTTTGAAAATACAGATAATAAAACACAATGTACATTAAATGTCTTATATCTCATAAACCGTTCGAAAAAGGGCATATGCCCAACGGACATTTTTTGTTCAGAAACACTAATGCTATCACGCATCAAAACTTGTATCTTTCCTCCTGAGTCGCCCTGTACATATTTTCTGCTTCCAACGCGGTTATCAGTAACCTATACCAATAACAAACACGTAAAACTGCAGTGTCTCTCTGTCTGAACACGATAATCTACAAAATTACTAGACGAATTTTCATTGGGTTTTCGCAGGTAAACTGAGTATCGGCTGGGACACCGTACAGACTTTATTTCATCATATTCGAGTCACGAACAAAAAATATGTAGTAATTGGAAGTTTTATCCGTGGTATACTAATATTATAAATGTGAAAATAACTATGTCTGTTACATTTTATCGACTAACCTGCTGAACCGATTTTGGTGAAATTTGCAATGGAGATAGCGCGAACCCTGAGAAAGAACAGTGGCTATTTATAAATTGTGTAGTGCAAAATACTTATTGATTTGAAGGATATTAAGTGAATTAGAAGAAAACATTTGCTGTCCGAAAAAGCCATTTACTCTTTGACTTTTGATATTTATCATACTGAAAATTGTTTTATTAGATGATGGTGCTACATGATCCGATTCAAAGTAATGAATACAATGCTTACATTCAATCTTCACTATGTTTAATCCATACTTACACAGTAATTATTGCATAATGTGCACGTTGTATAATACATTATGTGATCAAAAATCTCCGAACACCTGACTGAAAACGACTTACATGTTCGTGCCACCCTTAGCCTTGATGACAGCTTCCACTCTCGCAGGAATACGTTCAATCAGGTGCTGGGAGGATTCTTGGGGAATGGCAGACCATTCTTCACGGAGGGCTGCACAGAGGAGAGGTATCGATGTCGGTCGGTGAGATCTGGCACGTAGTCTGCGTTCAAAAACATCCCAAGGTGTTCTGCAGGATTTAGGCCAGTCCATTACAGGGATATTATTGTCGTGTAACCACTCCGCCAGAGGCCGTGCATTATGAACAGGTGCTCGATCGTGTTGAAAGATGTAATCGCCATCCCCGAATTGGTCTTCAACAGTGGGAAGCAAGAAGATGCTTAAAACATCAATGCAGGCGTGTGCTGTGATAGCGCCACGCCAAATATCAAGGGGTTCAAGCCCCCTCCATGCAAAACACAACCACACCATAACACCACCGCCTCCGAATTTTACACACGCTGGTAGATGACGTTCACCGGGCATTCGCCATACTCACACCCTGCAATCGGATCGTCACATTGTGTACCATGATTTGTCACTTCACACAACGTACTTCTACTGTTCGATCGCTCAATGTTTACGCTTCTTTCTCCAACCGAGGCGTCGTTTGGCCTTTACCGGCGTGATGTGTGGCTTATGAGCAGCCGCTCGACCATGAAATCCAAGTTTTCTCACCTCCCGCCTAACTGTCATAGTACTTGCATTGGATCCTGATGCAGTTTGGAATTCTTGTGTGGTGGTCTGGATAGATGCCTGCCTATTACACATGACGACCCTCTACATCTGTCGGCGGTCTCTGTCAGTCAACAGACTAGCTCGGGCCGGCCGGTGTGGCCGTGCGGTTCTAGGCGATCCAGTCTGGAACCGACCGACCGCTACGGTCGCAGGTTCGAATCCTGCCTCGGGCATGGATACGTGTGATGTCCTTAAGTTAGTTAGGTTTAATTATTTCTAAGTTCTAGGTGACTGATGACCTCAGAAGTTAAGTCGCATAGTGCTCAGAGCCATTTGCACCATTTTTGACTAGGTCGGCCTGTACGCTTTTGTGCCGAACGTGTCCCTTCACGTTTCCACTTCACTATCACATCGGAAACAGTAGACCTAGGGATGTTTAGGAGTGTGTGAATATCGCTTACAGTCGTATGACACGAGTGACACCCAATCACCTGACCACGTTCGAAGTCCGTGAGTTCCGCGGAGCGCCGCATTCCGCTTTCTCACAATGTCTATTAACTACTGAGGTCGCTGATACGGAATACCTGGCAGTAGGGTAGCAGCACAATGCACCTAATATGAAAAACTTATGGTTTTTTGGGTGTCCGGATACTTTTGATTACATAGTGTACGTAGCTACTTGAATAGCATGACATAGATGTGCAGTTATGAGAAAAATAAGGATGAGCTATATGGAAAGGCGGGTAGGATACAGTGTGCACAAGAATCAATAGAGAACAATAAGAGCGGAAGCCCAAGAACGAAGTGCTGTGATTAAAATGGTTGAAAGACAATGATGTGATCTTTCGCTCCTATTGTTCGCTCTAAATATCGAAGAATATGTATGGTAATACGTAAAGCAAGGAAGAATATCTACTGAGCAGGAAAAATACAAATTTTTGTAATCAACTTCTCCAGAAAACGTTCACCATTTTTACAGTCGCAGTTTACTTTTTTCGATGTGATGATTATAACTTGATGCTTCTCCCCCGTATGACGAGAAACATTGCGGCTTTTTTAATAATCTGATTCTATTTAATTACATTTATTGTAATGTAAGTGCAACAAGTGCGTCTACCCGATCCATTATGTGTCGAGCTGCTGTGGAAAGTGCCTGGTGTTAACCTCCACCACGGCGCCACTGTGGGCTTCTGCATTGATAAGTGGCGGAGAGCCAAGAGCAACGGGAAGCGGCAGCGGCGGGCTATTCGCGGATTGGACCGGATGCTGACGGACGCTCGTCGATCGGTCTGATGCCGACAGCCGCTGTGAGATCTGCAAGACGAATTTCAGGAGCGCGTTATTCAGTGTTTCTACCAACTACTCGCAAACACGCAGACGGGTCAAGTTGTACTGTTCACCGTCCGCATTTTTTGCCAGTAGTGATTTTCGAATCTGCTGTCGCAGAGATTTTTGATTCTGTTGAGCATCAGTAATATAATACCACGGTGGGAAGTATGTGAGGGTTACTCTGACCGAGGTGCTGAACCAGCTACTTCTGTTTACCGCGAGTAACTCGCCGTTACAGATGTCGGGACAAAATAGCTCTTTCTTTTAAGGGGACCACACCGTTGTTCAGGTCGAAAAAAATCGATTTTTGGTTTTCATCATATTTCGATAGATTAAGGATTTATTTAAGTACTCTGAAAAGTATTTTGCTGGAATTTTTTTTTCTAGCACTTAAAGAGCATTTTCCTACCACGTGTGTTTATGTGCCACGCCCACTTTTCTGTCACCCACATTTCTCCATATATTTTAGTTCTTTATATCCCCTACATTGCACCATTTTTTTTATATACTCCCGAGTGTGTTGGCTGTGGGATGTCCTTGGAATGCAATGGTTGGTAATCTTTTGTTTCTGCTGTTTGTAAACAACACGCTTTCAAACATGCGGTTAGTTTTGTTCAAGTGTGATTGCGAGTAGTTGTTATAGAAAACTTACAGGTATACTATGGACAGGGAATCAGGAGAAATAAAGAAAATCTGGAGTCAATGAAGAGAGATGTTTGGGCCATATTCTTCTACAAGTCCTCTACTAATGGTAAGCCATGTCATGGAGTGTGTCCATCAGGAGAAAATTCGTGGGGCAAATAAAATAGGGCTCAGTCAACTGGAGAATCTTATTCTCACCAGCATTCTCTTCCTGCTGCTGTTATTAAAGGAATTAAACATATTTTCAGAGACTTGGCTCATCTTGACCTTCTAAGGAAATGTCTGCATGGGCAGACACATAACCCAAATGAATGTTTCAACAGCAAAATTTGGAACCGCCTTCCTAAAACTGTATTTGTGGGCATGCATAAAATGAAACTAGGAGTTCATGATGCTGTTATTACATTCAATTTTGGTAATATTGAAAAGTGTTGGGTACTGAAAAAGCTGGGAATTAATCCTGGTGAAAATATGATATTTGGGCTGCAACATTGCGATAAAATGAGGATAGCCGATGCATCTAATATGGTCAAGAAAGCAAGGCAAACATCCAGGAAGGTGAAAAAAAGGCTGGAAGACCTGCTAGAGGCCAAAGAAGGGCCATCATATGCAGCAGGACAGTTTTAATTAACTGTAAATAACAAATTTCAAAAGTTTTTTTCTTTAAAATCAATTTACCGCAAACTAAAATTTTCAGTAAATATGCCCCATTACATTAGAAACTATCATAGATAAATGAATGAAATTTTCAGAGACTCTGCATGACATACAAATCCACCTACGGTACTACATTCATTAATATTCCCCATTACATTAGAAACTATCATAGATAAATGAATGAAATTTTCAGAGACTCTGCATAACATACAAATCCACCTACGGTACTACATTCATTAATATTCCCCATTACGAAGTTCACAAAAGAATATTGTCTGCAGAAAAAAATATATTTTTTGTTAATAAAGTTAAAAAAGTTTTTCTTAACAACTATAAAATGCATAAAGTATATTTTAGTACAGTTGAATCTATTATCATCATGTAACATACAGTAAAAATATTAAGGTCCTGCATTAAGTAGTTTTTTCAGAAATGGGTCAAATAATTGCCTAAATTAACATGGGTTAGATAGGCAGGGTGTGGTCCCCTTAAGTTTACGAGTCGGATAGAGTGACAGGTAAGGGAAATTGTGAAGTTATATCTCCAGTGGATGATTGTTGCAATATTCTGAAACTTACTGCTGAGTCAGATACATTAGCGTTCCTGAAAAGTACATTCATTAAGGAAGCTGCACCATGCGCAAAACACGTCTACAAATCGTGAACATACAGAAGACTGTGAGCAAGAAACATGAGACGGGCGAAGTACTTTCGATTTCAAAAAGAATGTAACAATTCCAATTCCAAATCCAAATAAGTCATGTGTTGACGGCTGCAAATATTAACGAACTATCAGTTTAATAAATCATGTGTGTAAAAAAACTGACACGAATTATGTATAGAAGAGTGTTAAAATTGGTAAAGGCTAGCCTCAGAGAAGATCGGTTTTTGGCCGGGAGAAATGCAGCAGAGCGCAAGGTAACACTGGCCCTACGACTCAGAAAATTGGTTGAAGAAAGCAAACCGATGTTGTTCACTGTTTACACGGAACAATCTGTGAAGAAACTGAGAAATTTGGATAGACACTAAAAGTAGTATATGTGGTTTGCTATTTAGGCACCAAAATAACTGACATTGGCCGAAGTAGACACGGTATAAAACGCAGAAACAATAAAATCATTTCTAGAAAAAAGAGTATTGTTAATAAAAGTTTAAACATTATGACGTCTTTTTTGAAAGTATTTCTTTGGAGTGTAGCGCTGTAGACAAGTGAAACATGGGGACTAAACATTTCGAAGCTGACAAGGTACTGAATCGAAGTGGAAGAAAAAGAAATTTAAAGTACACTTTGAATAAATGAAGGGATCTCTTGGTATGGCACATTCTACGGCACCACAGCATAGTCGATTTAGCAATGCAAGGAAGTGTAGGGGGCAAAAATTGTTACTCATAGATATTTAATCAACGTGACTGTCAATCAGCACACCACTAACACTATATTCGACATTTGAGGATTTTTTTCCTTTTCGTCTGCATTAACTAACATTCTTCTACATTTAGAGAAAGCTGCCAATCATTACACCAAATAGGAAATCGGTCTATGTAGCCTCCTACACTCAACGAGGGCAGTTTCCTGGGACTCATGACGATACCATTGTCTCTTGTTTGGAGTTTGAGTAAAACGTTGTCTCAAAAAAAGCATAGGATCACATGATATATATGTATATACGCTGAAAAAAGAAGACAGTACAGCAAGAATGGCTAAAAATTAGGTTTTAATTTGATTAACACTCAGATTCAGTGAAGCACAATTAGAGGAACAGAAAGTGTCTAAGCCACTGTACGGTGTGAGGCGGAGAATTCTTTGTCGTGTCCCATCCGCCAGTAATTGCGCTTGAAGAGCAATAAAAAGAATCCTGCTGTGATAACACTTAACAAGCAAGAGTCTATGAAATAGTGTGAACCTGAGAGTCACGTAAGTTGGTGAAGTGTCCTGTGATTCGTGAAACCTGCGAAAAGGCCCGTGTGCAGCGAACGAAGACGATAAAGGAGAAGTCTTCAGTATTGCGAGTGGCTGGGGAGCATAGTTCGCGATGACAAGGCGCTTTCACAAACAGTTATCAAGATGTAATTCAAAATGACTGCTCCTGTAAAGTGTTACACCTGTATGTACTGTGTTTGTCCATATACTGTTTATAGGGAAATGAGCACTCCGGAGCGTTAATATGTAGTGTTGACTCTAATCGCCTAATGCGATTATTCTGCTATTCTTTGAAGGAGCGGAACAAAGCAGGTTTATCTATATATGCTTCAGACCACGTGTCTTCCTTGTTGCTTGGGAAATGTTAGGAAATAAAAATTTTTATCCGCACATATCTTGTGATCTACCTCACTGTCGTTGATGTATCAGAGTGTACTAAACACTACCTTGCTACTTGGGAACTGTTTGGAAACAAAAAAAACTACTAGCTCATACAGGTACCAAAGATATCTGTACAAGAAGGTCTGAATCGGCTATATCTGTTAGTACCTGGATGTTGATCTCTGACTTCAGAAAACTGACAAGCATCTGCAGCACCATTCCCGTAATCTGTCACCTTGCTCTTGTATCTGTTTAGTCAAAATATACCACTTGTAGCAACCATAGGTGCAGATAACTTTGCTGAAAACTAGATATGCTGGCCGGGTTGGCCGTGTGGTCCTAGGCGCTATAGTCTGGAACCGCGAGACCATTATGGTGGCAGGTTCGAATCCTGCCTCGGGCATGGATGTGTGAGATGTCCTTAGGTTAGTTAGATTTAAGTAGTTCTAAGTTCTAGGGGACTGATGACCTCAGATGTTAAGTCCCATAGTGCTCAGAGCAATTTGAACCAACACTCTGCAAGCCACCGTACGGGGCATAGTGCACGCTACATTGTACTACTGTCAGGCATTCCCTTCCCTGCTCCACTCGCAAATGGAGAGAGGATAAAACGACTGATTATATGCTTGTGTACCAGTCCTGATTCCTCTAATTTTCTCTTTGCTGTCTTTACGCGAGATATACAGGGTGATCAAAAAGTCAGTATAAATTTGAAAACTTAATAAACCACGGAACCATGTAGATAGAGAGGTAAAAATTGACACACATATTTGGAATGACATGGGGTTTTATTAGAACAAAAAAAACCATATTGTTAGACGCGTGAAAGATCTCTGGCGCGTGTCATTTGGTGATGATCGTGTGCTCATCCGCCACTTTCGTCATGCTTGACCTCCTAGGTCCCTAGACCTCAGTCCGTGCGATTATTGGCTTTGGGGTTATCTGAAGTCTCAGGTGTATCGTGATCGACCGACATCTATAGGGATGCTGAAAGACAACATCCAACGTCAATGCTTCACCATAGCTCCGGACATGCTTTACAGTGCTGTTCACAACATTATTCCTTGACTACAGCTATTGTTGAGGCACGATGGTGGACATATTGAGCATTTCCTGCAAAGAACATCATCTTTGCTTTGTCTTACTTTGTTATGCTAATTATTGCTATTCTGATCAGATGAAGCGCCATCTGTCGGCCATTTTTTGAACTTTTGTATTTCTTGGTTCTAATAAAACCCCATGTCATTCCAAGAATGTGTGTCAAGTTTTACCTCTCTATCTACATTATTCCGTGATTTATTCAGTTTTCAAATTTATACTGACTTTTTGATCACCCGGTATTTGGTGGCAGTAGGAACGTTCTACAGTTTGTCGCAAATGCCGATTCTCTAAACTTTCTCTTTGGTATTTTGCGAAAAGAAAGTTTCTTCCCTCCAGGAATTTGTCAATCGAATTCACGCAGCACTTCTGCACTATTCGTGTGCTGATCGGACCTATCGCTAAGAAATCTAGCAGCGAGCCTCTAAATTGCTTTCATACTTCGTTTAATCGGACAAGATGGTGATTCCAAAGACTCGAGCAGTACTCAAGAATGGGTCGCAGAAGTCTTCTATATGCGTTCTCCTTTATGGATGAGCTACACACTTTTATAATTTTCACAGTAAACTGAAGTTGACAATACGCCATCCCTACAACCGCCTTCACATGGTAGATCCATTTCAGGTGCGTTTTGCAATGTTCCGTCTAGATACTTAAAATACATTATTGTGTCAAACAGCAAATGTTTTTCGCAGTCATTTGTATTTAAAATACAATTTTTAACATTTGGAGCAAGTTGTATTCAACACATCAAACGGAATCTCTGTCCAAGTCATCCTGTATCCTCCTGTAGCCACTTATAGACGACACTCTGCCGTGCACTAAAGCGTCGTTAGGAAACATTCTCGTGTTCCTACTCGTCCTATCCGTCCGATGATTTATGTAGGGGTTGCCAGAAATCGTCTGAAAAGCTAGTAAATGTGTTACAGGGTAGCATCAGTTTCTTTATTATTTAATAATAGCATTTAAGTACTCGTCAAATTAAAAGTACAAAATGGTTCAAATGGCTCTGAGCACTATGGGACTCAACATCTTAGGTCATAAGTCCCCTAGAACTTAGAACTACTTAAACCTAACTAACCTAAGGACAGCACACACACCCATGCCCGAGGCAGGATTCGAACCTGCGACCGTAGCAGTCCCGCGGTTCCGGACTGCAGCGCCAGAACCGCTAGACCACCGCGGCCGGCCAAATTAAAAGTACAATAACAAGTGCATGTCTTTGTTTCACATAGAATTTTCCTGGTAAACAGTGTCAGTACGCAGAAACCTGGAGGAAAAGTATAATTTCAGCTCGATTTTCAAGTGAACACTATCTACAAAGGCAGTGATAGTAGTCTTCGGACTCCCTACCTTCCTACACAACTTTATTTGCGGAAAACTTTTACTGCGAACATCATGTTCGACTACACTCTTCTTTCATGGTCTCCTGTACACTGTACAGTTATTACATTTAATGAAAACTGAAGGTATGTGCATCTTTCGTTAACCAAATAAAAAAAATCAAGTCGCTTAATGCACAATTGTGGGGCCGTACTGGTCCAGCGGATAGAGTGACAGACTCCGGCCCAAGATATCGTGGGTTCTGTCCTGGCTAGACGTGAGGAATTTTCGGCGTTCCAGTCCCTACACGACATCCCAGGTCCACTCAGCCCGCAATCGAGATGAGCTCGCCACTCACCCCTCCTAGCGTCGCGGCGGACGAAAAGTTGCACTGCACTTCCAGTCGGATCAGAAGCTCATTCATGGGTTAATCGCCACAGGCTTCACCCCTTTGTTTTTTTTAAAAAAAATACGCCCTTACCTGTTTAAACTGGCGTTTCGAGGTCTCGAACTGTACTACAGGGTGCGTCAAAAAATGTATACACACTTTGAACTGTCATAGACAATTTATTTCCCGTTCTACAAGGTTAAATATCTGTGAGTAAGTAATGTTATGTTCCTCCAACAGGTGGCAGCAGTGGCAAGGGACTAACTGCAACATGGCGGAGTGCGTTTGAGCTTTGAAGCGCGGAAGCAGGTAATTAAGTGGTACTGGAAGTTTGAGAGCGTAGCTGCGGTTCGAAGACAGTGAGTATGGTGCAGAATCACCTTCAAGGTTAACAATTACACGTCTACGAGACAAATTCGAAATTCATGGAACAGTGTGTGATGTGCATAAAGGTCGATCAGGGCGACCTAGTACAGCTACAGGTGATGATTCAACAACTGCGGTCTTGGAACTGTTTCAGCGTTCGCCTAAAAAATCTTCAAGGCAAGCGGCACGTGAGAGTAATGTAAGTGCTAGTAGTGTGCTACGCATTTTGAAGAAAGGCAAGTTTTTTGTGTACATTGCAAGGCTGGTGCAACAGCTAAGTGACGACGATCCAGATCGAAGGTTAGAATTTTGTGAATGGGTTCAGGAGAGACGTGAACCGGAATTTATGGGTAGCATAATTTGGTCGGATGAAGTCCAATTCAAACTCAATGGAACTGTCAATAGCCGCAATTGTGTGTACTGGGCTGAAGATAATCCTCACATTACAGTTGAAAAGGCTGTAAATTTGCCTGGTGTAAATGTGTGGTGTGGTTTGTCTGCAAGGGGACTCATTGGGCCTTTCCGCTTTGAAGGTACTGTTACTGGAGAAACGTACCTAACAGTGCTTGCTGACTACATATTCCTTGCCATTCGTGCATTATACGGTAATGATGAGTTTTATTTCCAACTAGATGGCGCCCCGCCGCACTGTCATAGGGACGTACGAGCATACCTGGATCACAATGTGCCGGGCCAGTGGATAGGACACAGGGGACCAATCGAGTTTCCTGCACGCTCTCTAGACCTCACGCCGCTGGATTTCTTCTTATGGGGCACAGTAAGAGATGAGATGTACAAACGTAAACCACGGAACCTGGACACACTTTGGAATGAGATTTAGGCGGTGTGCGCAGAAATCTCATTGGACATTTTGGTACGATGTACGGAATCAGTGGTGACTCGTACACAGAAACGTATTGATGCTGAAGGCCACCAGTTTGAACATTAATCACATTTGCAAAGTACATTTACTTTTCCAATTGGACTTTAAGATTTCCATTTCCAGAAATTTAACATTGTAGAACGGGAAATTAATTTTCTATGGCGCTTCAAAGTGTGTATACATTTTTTTGACGCACCCTGTATATTCCACCTTGTTGAAACACAGGTTGTGCTGAGAAGTAATTGTTAACAAAAAAAATGCGATACGTTGCGCCGTTTCCCACTTTTACTACCACTGCCAATCAGGTCGTTGCGCGCGCAAATTCAAGCTGCTCGCCAGAGATGGTGTCCCAAAATGCGTTCTCAGTTTGGCTTCTTATAACTGAACAAGAGAGCGATACAAAAATTGCACCTGGGACTGTAGCAAGGATCGAACCCGATTGAAAGGCTGAGCAGTCTCATGCGCTATCATTTATGCTATGAGAAAAACTGACACCAACTGTATGTGCCAGGGTTCTTGAATTTGCGCTCGCAGCTACCTGACTGGCTAACTTGAATGCTAATTAACGCGGAAGCGGGCTGCGGGGTCAGCGTGGCTGATTGCCAACCGAAGGGCCGTGCGTTCGATTCCTGACCGCGTCGGAGATTTTCACCTCTCAGTCTCCGGGTGCTGTACTGTCTTTACGTTCTACATCTACATCTACATTCATACTCCGCAAGCCACCTGACGGTGTGTGGCGGAGGGTACCCTGAGTACCTCTATCGGTTCTACCTTCTATTCCAGTCTCGTATTGTTCGTGGAAAGAAAGATTGTCGGTATGCCTCTGTGTGGGCTCTAATCTCTCTGATTTTATCCTCATGGTCTCTTCGCGAGATATACGTAGGAGGGACCAATATACTGCTTGACTCCTCGGTGAAGGTATGTTCTCGAAACTTCATCAAAAGCCCGTACCGAGGTACAGAGCGTCTCTCCTGCAAAGTCTTCCACTGGAGTTTATCTGTCATCTCCGTAACGCTTTCGCGATTACTAAATGATCCTGTAAGGAAGCGCGCTGCTCTCCGTTGGATCTTCTCTATCTCTTCTATCAACCCTATCTGGTACGGATCCCACACTGGTGATCAATATTCAAGCAGTGGGCGAACAAGCGTACTGTAACCTACTTCCTTTGTTTTCGGATTGCATTTCCTTAGGATTTTTCCAGTGAATCAAAGTCTTGCATCTGCTTTACCGACGATCAACTTTATATGATCATTCCATTTTCGTCACTCCTAATGCCTACTCCCAGATAATTTACGGAATTAAGTGCTTCCAGCTGCTGACCTGCTATATTGTAGCTAAATGATAAAGGATCTTTCTTTCTATGTATTCGCAGCACATTACACTTGTCTACATTGAGATTCAATTGCCATTCCCTGCACCATGCGTCAATTCGTTTCAGATCCTCCTGCATTTCAGTACAATTTTCCATTGTTGCAACCTCTCGATATAACACAGCATCATCCGCAAAAAGCCTCAGTGAACTCCGATGGCCGGCTGGTGTGGCCGAGGGGTTCTAGGCGCTTCAGTCTGCAACCGCGCTGCTGCTACGGTCGCAGGTTCGAATCCTGCCTCGGGCATGGCTGTGTGTGATGTCCTTAGGTTAGTTAGGTTTAAGGAGTTCTAAGTTCTAGGGGACTGATGACCTCAGATGTTAAGTCCCATAGTCCTCAGAGCCATTTTTTTGAACTCCGATGTTATCCACAAGATCATTTACGTATATCGTGAATAGCAACGGTTCTACGACACTTGCCTGCGGCACACCTGAAATGACTCTTACTTCGGAAGATTTCTCTCCACTGAGAAGGACATGCTGCGTTCGTATCGTCCTAATTGGCAAGGAAACGCTCTCCGATATACTGTCGTTTCGTTTGTGATTATTGAGATGGCTGGATGGGCAAAACCCGAAAACCAATTAAAAAAGTCTCGAAAACGACACAACGTATCGGATTTGTTTCATATCGGTTATTAAAGCTCAGTACAACCTACCCTGCAACAACCTTACATGATTTTCAGACATTCTTCCCTGGCGAACTCCTGAGCATACCTTTGTCTCCGATGGGTACCCTCTAGCATTTCAAGCAGGGACTTAGGAGTGGCGCAAAAATGGCGACTACGTTTGATCTCGTTACGGAGATAGAGACTATCGAATCCGGTTTCCGTCGAACACGAGAGGCACGGTACATTCAGCTCGCTACAGAAGTTGCAGCTAATGTGCTGAGCTAACGCAGTGCTCCGGAGAAGCTGTTACGCTAGCTCAAAAGGGAGTCGAGGCGGAACAAGCAGAGACGCCCGTCGCAGCTCTCACCGCCGTCGCGAGCGCAATATAATCTGCATGTCAAGCGCCGGCGGGCAACAGGTAGCAGCGGGCCGGCTCTGCGCTTTGCATGTCTGAGGAGCGGCCGCCGGGGCGCCGCCCCTGTACGCCCTACCTTGCTCTGCTCTGGAGTGCCCGACGGCGCCACGGCTGCTCCTGCCCTCCGACACGTGCCTCTCATCTTACTTCAGAAAACTGAGTTCACGTAGTACGCTCACAGGAAAAAAATAGTGTACTGGTTGCTCTGGAGTACTGCTGACGTATCCTAAAAGGCGAGACTATCTCTGCTCTACAGAGTCGTCTGCAAACAATCGGAGAGTGCTGCTCCTAACCATATCTTTGTCTCTGATGGGTATTGTATTGTTTGTTAACCGGGGACCTAGAAACGACGGACAGGCTTCGTCCCCGCCGCAGCCGCAGTGGTCCACAAACCCACGCCGACTACTGCAGTCCGCCGGCCGGAGTGGACGTGCGGTTCTAGGCGCTACAGTCTGGAGCCGAGTAACCGCTACGGCCGCAGGTTCGAATCCTGCCTCGGGCATTGATGTGTATGATGTCCTTAGGTTAGTTAGGTTTAATTAGTTCTAAGTTCTAGGCGACTGATGACCTCAGAAGTTAAATCGCATAGTGCTCAGAGCCATTGACTACTGCAGTCCACTTCACCCCTCCGCCGCCCTACACCAAACCCAGCACCAAACCCAGGGCTATTGTGCGGTTCGGCCCCCGGTGGACCCCCCCCCCCCCCCCCTCCCCCAGGGAACGTCTCACACCAGACGAGTGTAATCCCTATGTTTGCGAGGTAGAGTGATGGTGGTGCACACGTACGTGAAGAACTTGTTTGCGCAGCAATCGCCGACATAGTGTAACTCAGGCGGAACCAGCCCGCATTTGCCGAGGGAGATGGAAAACCGCCTAAAAACCATCCACAGACTGGCCGGCTCACCGGACCTCGACACAAATCCGCCGAGCGGATTCGTGCCGGGGACCAGCCGCTCCTTCCCGCCAGGAAAGCCGTGCGTAAGACCGCACGGCCAACCGGGCGGGCCTCTGATGGGTACTTCGCTTTTCAAAATGCTGGAACTTAGTACAGTTCGAGACCTCGAAATGAGAGTTTAAACAAGTAATGGCATATTAAAAAAGATAAAGTCTCTGACGATTAACCCGTAAATGAGCTTCTGGACTAAGTGCAGGTATAGTGCAGCTTTTCGTCCGCCACGACACTAGGAAGGGGTGGCGGCGAGCTCGACTTAACAGCTGGCTGAGTGGATGTCGGACCGTCGGGAGGGAATGGAACGCCGAAAATTGCCCGCGCCCAGACAGGACAGGAACCACGATATCGTGGGCCGGAGTTTGTCACTCTGTCCGCTGGACTAGTACGACCGCACAGTTGTGCACTAGACGATTTGATCTTTGTTTTTGGCTAGCGAAAGATGCACGTATATTCAATTTCCATTAAGTGAAATATCTTTTGCAGTGTACAAGGATCATGAAAGAAGAGTGTAGCAGAATATGATGTTCGCAGTAAACGTTTTCCGCAAATAAAGTTGTGAAGGAAGGTAAATCGGAGTCAAAATGTTCAAATATTTAAGAATTTGTCAGGGACCAAAAAGCTGAGGTCATCGGTGCCTAGACTTACACACTACTTAAACTAACTCATGCTAAGAACAACACACACACACACACACACACACACACACATGTCCGAGGGAGGACTCGAACCTCCGTCGCGAGGAGACACGTAGTGCGTGACATGGCGCCCTAGACCGCGCGTCCATTCTGCGCGGCAAATGAGAGTCCGAAGACTTCTGTCACTGCCTTGTTAGACAGTGTTCACGCGAAAATCAAGTTGAAATTATACTTTGCCTGCAGGTTTCTGCATACTGACATGGTTTTCCGACATAATTCTGTATGAACGTTGACATGAACTTGTTATTGTACTTTTAGTTTTACGAGCACTTAAATGCTTCTATTAAATAATATAAAAACTGATTCTACAAAGCGGCCCGGATTACCCATTCAGGAAAATAATTTACTCGGTTCCTTGCGTAGCATAATTTGTACAAATTTTAAAAGATATAGAACATTTAATTAAATGTTCCTATTGCCCACATACAGTATTTATTTTCCTTAGTGAGAAACTTATCATCCGACGTCCCTGTCTCTCCATTGCTCTGCATATCCTACTATAAGTTTGTGATTGCCGTAAGCTTAGTGACAACAGTGCATCCCAATTTAAGTTATACAATATAGCACTGAAGATGGTCACTCAGTGACAGAAAATCGATTTTGCAATAATAAAAAATATACGACCAATGCTGTCTCTTTTTTCAAGTATACCTGTTATCTGGTCGTAGTGCACAAGACAACATGGAGTCGCCAATCAATACTATAAGTTTATTTCACATGTAATATTGATCCTGCTTTGTCTAGGAATAATTTTGGCCTGCATTTCCAACTTTCATGATCTATTTAGAATTGTTAAGGCAGTATCATAACCGAAGAGCTCCAATTTAATTATTTAAGAAAAAAGCTGTATTTCAGATTTAAATCTTGAAAGACTAAACCTTTTCAAACAGCATGTCAACATGAAGAAATCATATTAGTTAATTCCAAGATATGACGATGCCGCACATTACACTACCGGAGACAGTTTATGCTGCAGAATGCCTTGCTACGAACAGGAAACTATGATCGAGAAATCCATTCTAGTATTATAATTATGAAAGTAACTGTTACACTTTCAAGACTAGACCAATGAGCCGATTTTGGTTAAATTGGACATGGAGATAGCTTGAACACTGGAAAATAACATAGGGAACTTTAAAATCTGGTAACGAGCGAGGTGGCGCAGTGGCTAGCATACTGGACCCGCATTCGGGAGGACTACAGTTCAAACCCGCGTCTGGCCATCATCATTTAGGTTGTCCTTGATTTCCCTAAATCGCTTCAGGCAAATGCTGGGATGATTCCTTCGAAAGGGCACGTCCGATTTCCTTCCCTATCCTTCCCTAATCCGAGCTTGTGCTCCGTCTCTAATGACCTCATTGTCGATGGGACGTTAAACACTAATCTCTTCCTCTTTTAAAATATGTTAGTACAAGCTATTTACTGATTTGAAGGGTATAACGCGAAATAAGGAAACACAATTCTACTTGAAAAAGCTATTTACGCTATGACTATTGAACTCTTATCTTGTTTGTGATAATGTTCCACGTAATACGATCCAACGTAATGTATAAAATGCTTATATAATTCTCAATGAGTTTCGTCCATGCTTCCATACTAACATCAATCACAAGCCCGTCGCATTGTAGCGACTGAGTGTCAAGCGTCTCATAGTATCTGAGACTCTCGAAGACTCTCAAAGACGGCGTTATTTAAACGCTGCACGATGAATAGAGAGACATCGTGCCTTGAAGTGTGGAACGTGAGAGGCTTTAGCGAAGCTGCATTAGATTACGCTGTACGAGCGCAGCCGTGTGTAAAAGGCAAACACGGGACGGCAGCTGATGGGATAGCATAAAGAAATATGAAAATTTGCGCTGCACAGGACTACAAACTACTTTTTATCTTTCTTCTTCAGTTTAACGCTACTTAATAATTTCGCGTTTTATTTTAGTGCCATCACCATCATTCATCATAACAAAACTACCGGTACGTTTCACCAGCTCGCAGTCTTGTGGTCCAGTCGACATGTCATTGCCAGTATTCATGCCTGATATACACTCCTGGAAATGGAAAAAAGAACACATTGACACCGGTGTGTCAGACTCACCATACTTGCTCCGGACACTGCGAGAGGGCTGTACAAGCAATGATCACACGCACGGCACAGCGGACACACCAGGAACCGCGGTGTTGGCCGTCGAATGGCGCTAACTGCGCAGCATTTGTGCACCGCCGTCGTCAGTGTCAGCCAGTTTGCCGTGGCATACGGAGCTCCATCGCAATATTTAACACTGGTAGCAAGCCGCGACAGCGTGGACGTGAACCGTATGTGCAGTTGACGGACTTTGAGCGAGGGCGTATAGTGGGCATGCGGGAGGCCGGGCGGACGTACCGCCGAATTGCTCAACACGTGGGGCGTGAGGTCTCCACAGTACATCGATGTTGTCGCCAGTGGTCGGCGGAAGGTGCACGTGCCCGTCGACCTGGGACCGGACCGCAGCGACGCACGGATGCACGCCAAGACCGTAGGATCCTACGCAGTGCCGTAGGGGACCGCACCGCCACTTCCCAGAAAATTAGGGACACTGTTGCTCCTGGGGTATCGGCGAGGACCATTCGCAACCGTCTCCATGAAGCTGGGCTACGGTCCCGCACACCGTTAGGCCGTCTTCCGCTCACGCCCCAACATCGTGCAGCCCGCCTCCAGTGGTGTCGCGACAGGCGTGAATGGAGGGACGAATGGAGACGTGTCGTCTTCAGCGATGAGAGTCGCTTCTGCCTTGGTGCCAATGATGGTCGTATGCGTGTTTGGCGCCGTGCAGGTGAGCGCCACAATCAGGACTGCATACGACCGAGGCACACAGGGCCAACACCCGGCATCATGGTGTGGGGAGCGATCTCCTACACTGGCCGTACACCACTGGTGATCGTCGAGGGGACACTGAATAGTGCACGGTACATCCAAACTGTCATCGAACCCATCGTTCTACCATTCCTAGACCGGCAAGGGAACTTGCTGTTCCAACAGGACAATGCACGTCCGCATGTATCCCGTGCCACCCAACGTGCTCTAGAAGGTGTAAGTCAACTACCCTGGCCAGCAAGATCTCCGGATCTGTCCCCCATTGAGCATGTTTGGGACTGGATGAAGCGTCGTCTCACGCGGTCTGCACGTCCAGCACGAACGCTGGTCCAACTGAGGCGCCAGGTGGAAATGGCATGGCAAGCCGTTCCACAGGACTACATCCAGCATCTCTACGATCGTCTCCATGGGAGAATAGCAGCCTGCATTGCTGCGAAAGGTGAATATACACTGTACTAGTGCCGACATTGTGCATGCTCTGTTGCCTGTGTCTATGTGCCTGTGGTTCTGTCAGTGTGATCATGTGATGTATCTGCCCCCAGGAATGTGTCAATAAAGTTTCCCCTTCCTGGGACAATGAATTCACGGTGTTCTTATTTCAATTTCCAGGAGTGTAGAATCTCCGCCGCATTATGTGCAGCCGTATTTCGTCGTGTCAGGTTACATGGAGGAAGAATTCCTCAGCTGTTCCAAATGATTTTTATTCCAACAAGCGTTTCAGTATTCGCCGGCACACTCACTTACCCGCCTACAGGCTGGAGCAGAGTTTGGCATAACACTCATCAAAAATTCCTACCGTCTGACGTCAAAACGTCGGATGTCGTCTATGGGAAGGTATGAGGTACAGAACCAACGCTCCTCCGTATGGACTGCTCGGCTATACTATGCCTACCTGAACAGCCAGACACGTGACGGAAACTGACTCAGTTGGACGTACACTACTGGCCATTAAAACTGCTAGACAACGACCATGACGTGCTATAGACGCGAAATTTAACCGACAGGAAGAAGATTTGGCGCCGGTGGCGACACCTACATCGTGCTGACATGAAGAAAGTGACCAAACAATTTCTCATACACAAACAGCAGCTGACTGGCGTTACCTGGTGAAACGTTGTTGTTATGCCTCGTGTAAGGAGGAGAAATGCGTATCATCACGTTTCCGACTTTGATAAAGCTCGGATTGTAGCCTATCGCGATTGCGGTTTATCGTATCGCGCCATTGCTGCTCGCGTTGGTCGAGATCCAATGACTGTTAGCAGAATATGGAATCGGTGGGTTCAGGAGGGTAATACGAAACGCCGTGCTCGATCCCAAAGGCCTCGTATCACTAGCAGTCGAGATGACAGGCATCTTATCCGCATGGCTGTAACGGATCGTGCAGCCACGTCTCGATCCCTCAGGCAACAGATGGGGACGTGTGCAAGACAACAACCATCTGCACGAACAGTTCGAAGACGTTTGCAACAGCATGGACTATCAGCACGGAGACGATGTCTGCGTTTACCCTTGACGCTGCATCACATACAGGAGCGCCTGAGATGGTGTACTCAACGACGATCCTGGGTGCACGAATGGCAAAACGTCATTTTTTCGGATGAATCCATGTTCGGTTTACAGCATCGTGGTGGTTGCATCCGTGTATGGCGACATCGCGGTGAACGCACATTGGAAGCGTGTATTCGTCATCGCCATACTGACGTATCACCCGGCGTGATGGTATGGGGTGCCATTGGTTACACGTCTCGGTCACCTCTTGTTCGCATTGACGGCACTTTGAACAGTGGACGTTACATTTCAGATGTGTTACGACCGGTGGCTCTTCCCTTCATTCGATCTCTGCGAAACCCTACATTTCTGCAGGATAATGCACGACCGCATGTTGAAGGTCCTGCACCGGCCTTTTTGAATACAGAAAATGTTCGACTGCTACCCTGGCCAGCGTAATTTCCAGATCTCTTATCAATTGAAAACGTCTGGTCAATGGTGGCCGAGCAGCTGGCTCGTCACAATACGCCAGTCACTACTCTTGATGAACTGTGGTATCGTGTTGAAGCTGGATGGGCAGCTGTACCTGTTCACGCCATCCAACCTCTGTTTGACTCAATGCCCATGCGTATATAGGCCGTTATTACGGCCAGAGGTGGTTGTTCCGGGTACTGATTTCTCAGGATCTATGCACCCAAATTGCGTGAAAATGTAATCACATGTCAGTTCTAGTATAATATATTTGTCCACTGAATACCCGTTTATCATCTGCATTTCTTCTTGGTGTAGCAATTTTATTGGCCAGTAGTGTACAATAGCTTGCTTACTCACGAACACTAGTCGTAAAAAAATCAACTGATATGCGAGCGAAGCTGTGGGTAGCTGATAGTTAGAAATAATAGAAAGACAAATCCTCAGGAAAATCCTACGTCATCAAGGAAAATGGTAAATTTATGAGACGACACAAACATGAACTCTACATACGCGTAGAAAAAATACCAGATGCCATTCGTAGACGGGGCGTTGTTTATTATGGGAACATACAAGATGGAGCAGTTGGATCTTGTGATACTTTCTCACCAATAAAACGAAGGAGAGTTGGTAGAAAAGACATGCAGGAAGATATGAAAACCGTGTTCCGCTATAGAAGATCTCTAGGAACATCTTGGTTTCCAAGAAAAGCCACAACTAGAAACTGGCAAAATATGGACTGACAGGAGGAAGGAACCGCACAGAGAACGAATGTGGGAATACAGGGCTGAAGTTAAATCACGGGCTTAAGGAAAAGAAATTGATCCAGACATGGTCAGTAGGAAAAGGAGAAGAAGAAGAAATCGGCCAACTAGAGCTGTGGAAGCTTTATTTCTGGAATACTGTCAGGTACCTCCTCACAATGCGTTTCCCTTAGAGAATGTAGGAGGTGAAGACCGTGTGCCAGGGATTCACAGCACCGCTCAGACCTGCAGGCTTGTTGCTGTGCGTGGAGCGCAGCGGACTGGCAGAGTCTCGATGCAGGCAGCGCTGGTCTGGGTATGTTTGTGTGGTGCGCGGGCACCACGCCAGCCGCCCATCACGACCGTCACCGCCACGGGAAAAACACGCCTGTCAAAGAGCTCCGGATTTTGTTTTTATGTCTGCCGTCGCCGCCGCCAATTCTGATGACTGATATCGCCGGAGATGGGCGCGCGTTACGATTATCGCTCGCTCAGCGCGCTGGGCCGCTATTCACGGACGGCTGACGCGGCAGCGCAACGTCACGGCTGTACTGTGACTGATAATGGTACGGCTGCGCGTTCTGTGGGCGGCAATTGACCCGTGAATGATTATTCCTGCCCTGCACCCAGGAAAAAAAAGTTGGTGACAAAACGCCAATATTTATAAACCCCTACTAAACAGCAAGAACACAGACGCACCTGGACAAAAAATGTTCACACCATTAAGGCACACTTTGTCTTGAAATTATACAAGTTTTGTAAGTAGACGACAGTTTTTTTTTTTTTTCCTCAAGTGTATTTCGTCACGAATGGCCATGAATTACGAACAGATGTCTCGGAACATTATACTAAAGCGGAAGCAGTAGTAATGAACGGGATCGGAAGCAATATTTGCAACTTAGTTTTGCAGTATGTAACTGGAATCAGCCCAAACAAATCCTGCTTATCAAATGGTTCAAATGGCTCTGAGCACTATGAGACTTAACATCTGAGGTCATCAGTCCCCTACAACTTAGAACTAAAACTTCCTGGCAGATGAAAATTGTGTGCCGGACCGAGACTCGAACTTTCGCGAGCAAGTGCTCTACCAACTGAGCTACCCAAGCACGACTCGCGCCCCTTCCTCACAGCTTCACTTCTGCCAGTATCTCGTCTCCTACCTTCCAAACTTAACAGAAGCTCCCCTGCGAACCCTGCAGAACTAGCACTCCTGAAAGAATGGATATAGTGGAGACATGGCTTAGCCACAGCCTGGGGGATGTTTCCAGAATGAGATTTTCACTCTGCAGCGGAGTGTGCGCTGATATGAAACTTCCTGGCAGATTAAAACTGTATGCCGGACCGAGACTCGAACTCGGGACCTTTGCCTTTCGCGGGCAAGTGCTCTACCAACTGAGCTACCCAAGCACGACGTCCGCAGCTCGTGGTCGTGCGGTAGCGTTCTCGCTTCCCGCGCCCGGGTTCCCGAGTTCGATTCCCGGCGGGGTCAGGGATTTACCCTGCCTCGTGATGACTGGGTGCTGTGTGATGTCCTTAGGTTAGTTAGGTTTAAGTCGTTCTAAGTTCTAGGGGACTGATGACCATTGATGTTAAGTCCCATAGTGCTCAGAGCCATTTTGAACCCAAGCACGACTCACGCCCCGTCCTTCCAGCTTTACTTCTGCCAGTATCTCGTCTCCTACCTTCCAAAGTTTCATATCAGCGCACACTCAGTTGCAGAGTGAAAATCTCATTCTGGAAACATCCCCCAGGCTGTGGCTAAGCCATGTCTCCACTATATCCTTTCTTTCAGGAGTGCTAGTTCTGCAGGGTTCGCAGGAGAGCTTCTGTTAAGTATGGAAGGTAGGAGACGAAACACTGGCAGAAGTAAAGCTGTGAGGACTGGGCGTGAGTCGTGCTTGGGTAGCTCAGTTGGTAGAGCACTTGCCCGCAAAAGGCATAGGTCCCGAGTTCGAGTCTCGGTTCGGCACAGTTTTAATCTGCCAGGAAGTTTCACATCAGCGCACACTCCGCTGCAGAGTGAAAATCTCATTCTGGAAACTTAGAACTACTTGAACCTAACTGACCTAAAGACAGCTCACACATCCATGCCCGAGGCAGGGATCGAAGCTGCGACCGTAGCGGCGAAGTGCAATGTTGTTAGTACATGGATGAGACACAAACATACAGGAACTGTCGATTTCATGCCTTGCTCAGGCCACCCTACGGATTATGACTCGGAGGAACTCTGACAGCAACGCCACCATGTTGAATAATGCTATTTGTGCAGCCGCAGGACGTCCAAATACCACTCAAACTGTGCGCAATGCGCAACAGGCTACATGGTGCACAGCTTCACTCCCGACCTCCAAGGCGAGGTCCATCTTTGCAACCACGACACCATGCAGCGAGGTACAGATGGGCCCAACAACATGCCGAATGGACCACTCTGGACCGGCATCACGTTGTCGCATATGCCTTCAACGAGACAATCGTCGGAGACGTGTGTTTGTGGTAACCCGGTCGGGCTGAACGCCTTAGACACACTGTCCACCGAGTGCAGCAAGGTGGAGGTTCCCTGCTGTTTTGGTTCGGCATTATATGGCGCCGACGTACACCGCTGGTGGTCATGGAAGGCGCTTTAACGGCTGTACGATTCGTGAATGCCGTCCTCCGACCGATATAGCAACCACATCGGCAGCATATTGTCGAGGCATTCGTCTTCATGGACGACAATTCGCGCCCCCATCGTGCACATCTTGTGAATGACTTTCTTCAGGATAATGACATCGCTCGACTAGAGTGACCAGCATGTTCTCCAGACATGAACCCTACCCAACATGATTGGAGGAGATTCAAAAGGACTGTTATGGACGAAGTGACCCACTAATCACTCTGAGAGATCTACTCCGAATCGCCGTTGAGGAGTGGGACAATTTGGACCAACAGTGCCTTGATGAACTTGTGGATAGTATGCTACGACGAATACAGGCATGCATCAATGCAAGAGGATGTGCTACTGGGTATTAGAGATACCGATGTGTACAGCAATCTGGAACACCACCTCTGAAGGTCTCGCTGTATGGTGGTACAACATGCAATGTGTGGTTTTCATGAGCAATAAAAAGGACGGAATCGAGGTGATGCAAATCTTATTTTGATGTGTGTATTTACTGCCAGCTTTGTTTGTTTGTTAATGACCAGTTTCATTTTTGCATTGCATAACAGAGGCTTAACTGATTTGCAATTTTGAGTATTAACTTCATTCACTTAAAATGACGTAAAATTTCACTTAATAACTAAAGATACAGCACAAATTAAGGGTGCTCAGTTTCATTTATTCTGTACTTAGCTTAGCGAGTGACTTCTGCTGGCTTGGTATGGATTTTATTATTGTCATTTTAAAGTAAAGTCAGTTGCTCATTTGCTTGAAGTAAATTTAATTCTATCTTTGAAAAATAAGAAGTAATTTGCTTACTTCCTTCTAAATTTTGCATTACGTTACACTGAGGCTACTGAAGGTAATTTTTTTTTTTTTTACATGTCGAAGTTTCAGTTACATTTACTTGACCAGTAACTCCATTTAAGTTTGCTTTCAAAATTTAGTATTTCAGAATAAGTAACTTCAAACTCAGTGCTTTCTGATTCATTTATTTTGTCGTGAACTGTTGTGCATTGGAAAGGGTGACAACCTTCTATTGCCACGCCAGTGTTTATTTGCTTAAATGTCTTTGCTATTACCTTTCTTAACGTTCTGGAGACTCGTTGGCGCAGTGATCTGGCGACCGTTTGATTATCCCCTTTTTAGCTAACCAGTACTTTTTGTCTTACTTGTAATTTTTTGGACGAAATATTACTTGGTCCGCTTTTCCCCCTGCGTGGTTCGGGAGCGATTGCACTTTATTCCACCCATTTCAAAATTATCATCAGTACTTAGCTTAAGTTTAGATAAGATTCTTCCTTCAGAAGGGAGCCGGCCGGAGTGGCCCAGCGGTTCTAGGCACTTCAGTCTGGAACCGTGCGACCGCTACTGTCGCAAGTTCGAATCGTGCCTCGGGCATGGATGTGTGTGTCGTCCTTAGCTTAGTTAGGTTTAAGTAGTTCTAAGTTCTAGGGGACTGTTTACCTCAGATGTTAAGTCCCATAGTGCTCAGAGCCAGCCTTCAGAAGGGTCTGTTGTATACTTTCCTCCAACTAACCAGTGTTATTTTCTTTCGGTGATGGTAGGCTTGCAGTAAAATTTCATTAGGCGTATGTGATCACCGTCAGTTATAACGCAATACAGCAGGCCGTTTAGGAAGGGGGAGATTACACACTGAGGCGACAATAGCCATGGGATAGCGATTTGCGCTGCGCGGAGTGGCCGCCCTGTTTAGGGCGTCATGTCATGGATTGCGAGGCCCCTCCCACTGGAGGTTCGAATCATCCCTAGTGCATGGATGTATGTGTTAGCATAGTTTAGTTTAAGTTAGTTTAAGTAGTGTGTAAGTCTAGGGACCGATGACCTAAGCAGTTTTGTCCCATAGGAATTCACACATATTTGAACATTTCGAAATGCACACATATAGATGCTGGTGGTATCGCGTACACAGGGTATAAAAGGGAAGTGTACTGGTGGAGCTGTCATTTGTACTCATGTGAATCACGTGAAATAGTTTCCGACTGATTATGGCTGCACGATGCGAATTAAGAGACTTTGAACACGAAATGGTAACTGGAGCTAGGCGAATGGGACATTTCAGTTGGTAAATCGTTAGGGAATTCAATATTCCAAGATCCATAGTGTCAAGAGCGTGCCGAGACTACCAAATTTCGGCATTACCTCTCATCACGGAGATTGCTGTGGCCGACGGCCTTCACTAATCGACCGAAAGCGTAGAGCTGTCAGCCTAACAGAGAAGCAACGTTGCGTGAAATAACCGCAGAAATCAATGTGAGGCCGCGCTGTTTGAGGCGTCATGAAACGGATTGCGCGGCCCCTCCCGCCGGAGGTTCGAGTTCTCCCTCGGGCATGGGTGTGTGTGTTGTTCTTAGCATAAGTTAATTCACGTTAGTTTAAATAGTATGTAAGTCTAGGGACAGATGACCTCAGCAGTTCGGTCGCTTAGAAATTCACACACATTTGAACATGTTTTCCATGCGGGACGTACGAAGAACGTATCCGATAGGACAGTGTGTCGAAATTTTTCATCAGTGGGCTATGGCAGTAGACAACCGACCCGAGCTTCTTAGCTAGCAGCACGACATCGCCTGCAGCACCTCTCCCGGGCCCATGACCACATTGTTTGGACCCTAGACGACATGAAAATCGTGGCCTGATCAGGAGAGTCCCGATTTCATTTGCTAAGAGGTAGTGGTACGGTTGGAGTGTGACGCAGGCCTCACGAAACCACGGGCTCGAGTCCTCATCAAGCCACTGTGCAAGCTGGTGGTGGCTCCACAATGGTGTGGGCTGTGTTGACATGGAATGGACTGGATTCTTGGATGCTCGACTACTTCATTTTCAGCCATTCATTGACTTCATGTTTCCAAACAGCTATAGAATTTTTATGGATGACAATGCGCCATGTCACTGGCTATAATCGTTCTGAACAATTCGAGCGAATGATCTGGCCACCCTTACAGCCCGGCATGCATCCCATCGATGATTTATGGATTATAGCCGAGAGATCAGTTCACTCACGAAATCTTGGGCTGATAACACTTTCACAATTGTGGACGGTTACAGAGGCAGCATGGCTCAATATTTGTATGTCTGCAGGGGGTTGCCAGTGACTAGCTGAGTCCATGCCAAGTCGAGTAGCTGCATTACACCGAGCAAAAGGACATACGACACGGTATTAGGAGGTATCTTCTGATCTTATTGTAAATTATGTGATATTTGTTATGAAGTAGGGATGTTGTATGTATATTGTATGTTAACAGAGGACCTAGAAACGACGGAGAGGCTCCGTCCCCGCCGCAGCCGTCCACAGCCCCACGACGACTACCGCAGTCCACTTCACCCCTCCGCCAACCCACACCGAACCCGGGTTATTGTGCCCTTCCCCAACCCCCCCCCCCCCCCCCCCCCCCGGCCCCACCTCGGAACGTCTCACACCAGACGAGTGTAATCCCTACGTTTGCGTGGTAGAGTAATGGTGGTGTACGCGTACGTGGAGAACTTGTTTGCGAAGCAGTCGCCGACATAGTATAACTGAGGCAGAATAAGGGGAACCAGCCCGCACTCGCCGAGGCAGGTGCAAAACCGCCTAAAAACCATCCACAGGCTGGCCGGCTCACCGGACCTCGACACAAGTCCACCGGGTGGATTCGTGCCGGCGACCGGGCGCTCCTTCCCGCCCGGAAAGCCGTGCATTACACCGCTCGGCTAACCGGGCGGGCAAAGCAGGCATACTTACTTATTGGACGGCCCTCGTAGGTATAAGGGACCTACTGCTGTTGCATTACAGTATTGGCGACAAATCACTGTTTGCAGTATCTACCGAGAAACACTTATGAGTAAGCATTCCGGACTGTCCGAAAGTGGGATGGCCACATAAAACAAACATTAGGAAATGCAGATGCCAAACTGATATTCAGTGGGAGAATATTAAGGAAATATAATTCATCCACAAAAAAACTAGTTTGCAAACATCCGTTTCGTTCGTTCTTCAGCTTTTCGTTCTGTTTACCATTCTGGAAGCCTTATCAGGTTGGACTAATGTAAAAGATAAAGAAGATCTAAGGAAGAGCGACGCGTTTCGTCACGGGATCGTTTATTAAGCAGGGGAACGTTACGGAGATGCTCAGCAAATACCAGTGGAAGACGCTACAAGAGGGGCGTTGTACATCACGCATATGTTCGCTGTTGAAATTTCGAGAGCTTACGTTCCAAGAAGAGTCGGTCAACACATTACTTCCTCCTACATACGTTTCACGAAATGATCACAACGAGAAAATTAGGGAAATTAGATGTCTTACGGGGCATTACAGTTAATCATTTTTTCATCGCGCTGTTTGTGAATGTAACGGAAATGGGGAGCAAGTAGTGTTACCAGAAATACCCTCCGCCACACTCCGTGAAATGGATAGCGGGGTATAGGAGTAAATGGAGAGGTAGATGTCATCTACCTCGAATATAGGTCCTCCAAAATTACCCATTACAGTTTAATGGGGAATAACGCCGCTTAACTGACAACTACTCTCACTGAACGTCCCTGAAAATGTCTCCGTGTAATAAAAAACAAACATTTACTCTTAACGCGATTACGATGATTTCTATGAAAATCTTGCAGTTCTGGTGGTGACCTCCGTGATGTTGGTAGTACTGTTGCTCAACCATATGCGATTTTCAAAATGGATGAACGCAAAGATAAATCACCGAGAGCTAAGCCAGTCAAAAGCTCATGTTGGACAATCTTAGCTCTCCTCAGTGTCACGACCAGACACTCAAAGTCCTGGAACAGCCACTATCGCAGTCCAGACGTAATATTCTGGCGGTTTCGCTTTTACGGTGCTTCTTACGTCCACGTAACAGCCGTCCCAGCGTCGGGTGGTGGTTGGTGGTTGGGGGTTGGGGTTGGGGGGGGAGGGAGTTTTATTTACGTCGCTGGACACAGGAGAGGCAGCGGCGTCACGAAGCAAGGGGTGCACGGGGTGGCAGCAGCGGCCGTAGGCTGCGCAGTAAAAGCACGCTTCATTTTGGTTGGGGCACAGTCGTGCTATTAAGCGGCTATGCCTGCGAACCTCCTACAACACAAGGCGCAGTCTTCATCACGTATCCTTCGTAAATAAGAGTATGAACGAAAACCACCGCCGAAACTGTCATCAGCGGTCAGCCATCGACCTGTCGCCGTTTACGTTACAGGAGAAACCATTGTACTTCGTCCTAATCTGTTAGGTGGAAAGTCCTGTAGATAATAAGATCGTGAAACACTGACATATAGTTCAGGAACATTTTTTGCCTTACTGGAGAAAATTGAAAATTACATCTGTTATCGCAAAATGGGTCGTACAGAAACTTTCCAACTTTAAAAGAAAAATTTCATGATTTTCAAAAGCATTACGAAATCAAAATTTTATGGTAGTATAAATATTGTGCCTAAATTTAAACTCGTAATTAGATTAGGGTCGTAGCTCATAGTTTCTAGCTTAAAAATAAAAACTTAGTATTTCCATTCACTTTGCAAGGAGGGATGAACCCTTGTTATTTTTTCTTTGTATTGGTGTTTGGCGTGAATATGGGTGTATCAAAATTTGGTTTGAATCAAGGAGAATCGGAAAAAACTTTATCTGGTTCAAAGTATTCTATTCAAGACGTAAACTAGAAATACTGGATGAACTGTGCTAGTTTCTTCTGTTTTCCGAATAAAAACCGTTATATCTCCAATTGCTTTATTGTAGCATTCAATTATGAACTTTGTTTGTTAATAAATTATGTCGCTGACATCATGTTTAAAAACTGTGTCATTTAATCAACAAACAGTACCCATAGAAGTAATAGAAAAAGATGACTAAAGTGAATCTTCACCTGTTAAAATAAACATGTTTAATCAGCCTTATTTTTTTAAAAAAATGAGATCAACATTAACTTTGTCTTCTAAATAAGAAGATATACATACAACAATCTAAATGGCTGATTGCTTTTTCCATATACTTTAACGACAGCGTAATCTCCTGGGTTGAGAACAGTGACAGATGGTTCTTCTCTTCAGTAATATTCTTGATGTTCTTCTGAGAAAGTGATGACGATTACTGTTTCTGTTCTCCCCATAAATGTCGAAAACACAACCCTACATTTTCGATTAGCCGGAACACAAAATGGTTCAAATGACTCTGAGCACTATGGGACTTAACAGCTGTGGTCATCAGTCCCCTAGAACTTAGAACTACTTAAACCTAACTAACCTAAGGACATCACACACATCCATGCCCGCAGGATTCGAACCTGCGACCGTAGCGGTCGCGCGGTTCCAGACTGAAGCGGCTAGAACTGCTCGGCCACTCAGGTCGGCGCCGCAACACAAGTCAGGTAAGGTGCACATTAAAAATTAACTGTTGGCTTATGAAAGGGGACTGGTGATTTGCTTATCAAGTACTTAAATTATAACAACACAATTTACATTCATACTTACACATAAAGTTCGAAGAAAACAAATTCAGCACCACATCCAACCTTTGTCGGAGAATGAACAAAACATCAACTGACAGTGTCACAAACATTGAAATTCATATTTTCCCTGTTAGTTTGGTTCAGTACAGGTCTAGACAAACAGATCTTTGAATCACACTGCTATTTGTCTCCCGACGCGGTGGCATGGAACTGTTTTGAAATTTCGTTTCTGTTCATCCCACTGCGATATCGCCGGACAGCGAGACGGAGGACTGTACGCCCTAAACGCTTTTTGTCGTTCCTTCCACGTTTTTGACCAATGATCAAGTGGATTACTAGTATTAAATTTACTAATATAATTAATGTCAGATTTGAGTGTGGTGAGGAAAGCACTTTACGTTGTATGCAGGTAATTTTTCTACAATGTCGTATTATAAGTTTAACGATTGAATCCAGATTGTTAGAAACGTGTATAAGAATGTAATAATTAATAAATTGAAGAAGCATGAACGTTACATTCGCGTACAGAAAGAATAACCGATGATAACTAGTCGGGTAAAAAGATATTCGAAGAACAAGAAGGTTTAGGCCAGTCTAGGATATCATTCAGTAATTCAGTAATTTTAAGCCTAAGGAATCTGTTGATGCGACGAAAGCTACTAACTGGGTAGATTTGGAAAAACTGTATCAAGCAGAGAACTTTGTATTCCTGAATACAGATCCGTTTTGTTACGGTGAACAGGTGTCAGGCTTAGAACCTAAGGTGGTTGATGACGCACGAGTATAATCAGAAGTTAAATACCTGGTCAACTTTTCTTCAAGGTTCGATCTGTAGCGGCATGCAAATACAGTGTAAAGTAATAGTGTTCTATTTGCAGCATTTAGCGTCACCATCCAGGGACTTTTTTACACAGTCACCGTTCCGACTTTTACATTTTTCTTTGCGTGGTACCAACTTTCCAGCAGCCTGGTTATAGAAGGCAGCCACCTGTGCTTGCAACCAATTAACTACGCTGACGTGCAGCACGTTGTCTGTGCCAAAACGCGGTCCTCATAGACAGTGGATCATGTGAGCAAAGAGATGAAAATCATAGGGGTTGTACGGTGAGTGATCAAACACTTCCCATCTAAAAAGTTGCAGGAGCGCCTTTGTTGCACCAGTGATGTGTGACCGAATATTGTCATGAAGAAAGACAATACTTGATAACAACATTCCTCCTCATTTGTTCTGAACTGCCCTTCATACCCTATTTTTTTGAACTGTTTGAGCCACTCTCTGAATAAGATCGTCGGCTGACGTTCGCTTCTTTCCCTAACCGCCTGCATCAAGAAAGTCAGTACGCGCTGCTGCTGCACCATTGCTGCACATTGCTGTCATGCAGGACAGTTACTTTACGTGGCCTGCATGAAATCAGGCGGAACCAATCAGCATGAAGAAATCGCACGATAGAGCGCACTTCACACTTGGCTGGAGAATCTATGTTTCTCGGCGGCTTTATATGTTCATTGTGCACTCAGAACGGAAAATCGAGACGTGACGCGATTGTCAGCCATATTGAAGACATTCGGTGAAAGGAAATCCAAGATTAGGTTTTTTGTATTACAGCACGTGTCTGCACTTGTGTTTTTTGTTCAGACTGGGACCATTTAACATCATGTTCAGCTGACGTAAGGAGAGCACTCCTGGCACGTAAGAAAGAGAGAATAAAGAATGTTGCGTTTACTTTCCACAGAGACAAAATTCATTGCCTCACTGTTATGAGTATTAGTAATGTAGGAACTTTGGTGTTATAAATTAACTGTGAGGAACTCCTAAGGCTTTTGCCAAATGGACATAGTCAACAGGTATCCTGGCACACATGACATACGCATATCCCATACTTCATGTACGGCTGGTGAAATATTACTCGTCCACCCAGCTGACGTTTCTTAATCTTCGTGACGGCGTTCTGCAGCATCTCTGTTACTGGCCATGTTGATGAAAGCAGCCTTTGTAAGCCCGTGAATCATATGGACAGCCCGCCGGTGTGGCCGTCTGGTTCTAGGCGCTTCAGTCTGGAACCGCGTGACCGCTACGGTCGCAGGTTCGAATCCTGCCTCGGGCATGGATGTGTGTGATGTCCTTAGGTTAGTTAGGTTTAATTATTTCTAAGTTCTCGGCGACTGATGACCTCAGAAGTTAAGTCGCCTAGTGCTCAGAGCCATTTGAACCAAGCCATCATATGGACATTGAGGGTCGGACGGACATTATGCACTATTTCGCGAACATCAATATATGCCACAGACTTTCCACTATCCGTGATCTCTCGTGTTCACACTTTCTTAGATTTACAAGTCCGCTCCTTTCTGTCCTGCTTTGTATCATGATTACGAGCCACTCTGCCTAAGACGCAATTTTGTTGTAGGATTTGATACCTGTTTCTTAGGGACTTCTTTTTATGGAATACTGAGGTTTTGATATTGATCCCACAGTGGCTTATACAATGTTTTTCTAATATAAAAATATCTGTCGCAACATCTACGGCCTCTCGGCATTAACATATATCTGTAGCGCTTCCTGAAATGCCTTTGCAGTTTCTTGCAGTTAAGTTCATAGTAGCAAAGTTCCTCCAATACTAATACAGCGGCGGAGCAGTTACTTTTGTTGCCATGGAAAAGTAAGTGCAGCATCCTATATTATCTCTTGACCAGGTGTCAAGAATGCTCTCTTTAGGTCAGCTGCATAGTACCTTTCATAGTACCAGTTTGAATAAAATAACGCCAACGAAGAAATGAGCTGCCATAAAAAACCTTTATTTAATGAGTAATCTTCGACTTCGTATTACAATGAATGACGAAAAGCCATGGGGTAAATGCAACAAAACAATCCGTTTTTTGTTGTTAATGGATGACCAGCTGTGCTAAGTGTACGAAGGAAATTAATAAAGAGACCCTTTCCTTGTTAACAGCTTGAGTTAGGTACGGGAAATATTCTGAGTGATATCACCAACGAGGTTTTCGAGTAGTTCCCCCTTGTAAGTGTGATCTGTTATACTCCGACTGGGCACGTGACGCAGTCTGCTGGTACGATGTCTCCTTTCAGACTACTCAGGCTCGTAAACAACAGTTGTACCTAAACGGAGATATGAATCTACGTACATTGAGAAAATCATGTGCCGCAAGCGATATTTTCTGTGGCATTGAGGGCGGGTGATATAGTGGTCGAGTCAAGCTGGGGCGGGGTGGAGCGTATGAGTGTTCATCAGACCAGGCCTGCGAACTCGGCTGGTTGTCGTCTTGGACGACAGGAATGTCCTCAGCTCAATCATCACGAAATTTTATCACGAAGGGCAACACTTGAGCACTGAGAATGCTGAAATAAATAACCTGGAACATATTCACGATGACCTGAATGACTGGGCCTAAGTCATTGAGCGAGAAACCCTGTCAACTGAACCACCTAGAGCCTCAACAGGTCACGAGTTAAACGTCAACAATGGCCTATCGGTGCGCTCGACACCTCGCATCGTTTTAAAAGAGGCAAAATCACGACTCGTTGAACAATAGTACAAGTCTCCGCTCAACTACTGTTGAGTTTCTGTGTTGTTTACTCTGCTGAAAACGTAAGGTTACGTGTTCCGCTACGAGCAGTGGCCTTTTGCGATGTATACGACTGCAAAAACCCTTTACATGCAGTTCCCTATGTAATGTTCGGTCGGACACTGGTTGAGGACGACCTGCATTCATTGACAGCAGCAATTCCTATCACTTAAAAAGCGATGCAAACGTCTCCGGTCCCTCTCGGTTGGGATCGTTTTGTGACCACTGTTCTTACGCAGTGTTACACGAATGCGAATGGAACATTATTGTCTGTATACGCATTGGACAGGCGCAGGTGTTGCACGAAAAAATCCGGTAACATCATTGACTGTGCGGTCATTGACACGTCCAAACACGACAGATCCTGTCCGTCATTCTGTCACGTCTCCACCTCCATCCATCTTACTGTGTGAAACCGATGCAGCTGACTGCCAACCATGCACACATCTTGACCGTCTTGAGTTACGTCAACGCTGTAAAGTATGGAACCAGCTGTAGTATCTACAGAAGAGGTCGCCAAACTGCAACACGCGGTTCTCAGCCATATTTTATAACAATATGCGTCTAGCAACTACCAGCCGAATCTACAAACATCAGCTAATGCTATCTTCTTACGAGTGTATTTCTTCTGCTGTGTAACAACCAAAATACTTACAGAGACGTTTACCAACATGCTTATAGCTGAAACCATCAACGTCCTATAGGTTCAAATACCACCAGACATCTGGAACCTACTGCAGGTGCTCTTGTCTGCAATTTATTTTAGTTAGCAGGGAAAATTTTATGAGCAGACAGACAAAATAGGAATGAGCTCCCTCGGTTCATCTCTAGCAGCTGACATATTCAACGAAGCTTTCGGGCGAATCACGCTACGTTCCGCGCAACTGCGCCCACGACGCTGGCTGAGGTACGAGAGAAACACGTTCGTCACGTGGCAGCATAGGCAAGCATAACTATACAGATTTCAACAGCACCTCGACTGCTTACGTAATAACATACACACGCTAGAAATGTAAAACAACGGAACGACTCCATTTTTGGATGTGGAGGTGTATAGAACATCTAGCGGCAAGCTAGGACAGAGAACTATAGGAAGCCGACACGCACCAACAGGCTCCTGCATGCGTATTCGCACCGTCCAGCACAAAAGAACGCTGTGCTAGGGACGCTGACAGACCGAGCTCACCAGATTAGTGACACTTATCCACAAAGACCATGGACCGAACGAGCTCAAAAAATACTCCATGCGAATGGATACAAGAACGGAGGTGTACAACGAGCTATGAACAGCGAAGACAAAACAGATGAAGGCACTGGAGAAACTCTTCCTGTTGCTCTCCTACTTATATGAGAGGAGTCAGCAGCCGTGCAGGCAAGGTTCTGCGTGGGCGAAGAGCCAAACCTATACTCGAGAGCGGCCGCGAGGTCTGATATCTGTTGACGCCCACTAAGAATCTCGTGAGTGCTCTTCACAATGCGTCTACGAACTTTGGTGTGAATGTTGCGAAGGCTATGTTGGTGGAACCGGGAGACCCGTGAGTATCCGAGTGTCGGAGCGTGAGCCTTATGTGCTACTGGGACAGAACAACAAGTCGACTGTAGCTGAACGCCACCAAGAACGATCCCATTTATCAATTCCCTAGAACCTCACGTGCTTGCTCGGGAACTGTCAAAAATAGAAGAGGGTATTGAAACAATCAAATGCTGTAAAAGCATGAACAAGAAGGATGGCTACAAGTTAGCTACGGGCTGGTTGCCAAAACAGTGGCCACGAGAGAACTGCCGTTCAGTCTTAACGCGTCGGTGTGGATTACCATAAAGTCATCCATATCCATGGCAACTTCTCTTCAAATTGTCCAACAACATCCCAGATATGTGACGTCGCCACCCACCAGATAACTGAAATAAAAAGTATACAGGCGAAGACATTCACCAATATCCTGCTGTTAACCACGCGGAACAGAGCCGCTGCAAATCGGTCGTAATGTCGGCAGTTTAGTTGCTCTGGCGTCTTTCAACGACGCGGCCTAACACCCAAAACCATTTTATTCAAAATGAAACTGGCTGTAGAAGCCTATGAGATAAAAAATGGAATAAACTTTTGTAAAGGAAGTGAGAGTAGAACAAAATGCTGACGACAGGCACAACGACGAACAAGTCCTATAATAGCATTAATTGTCCACCCGCTTAGCTGAGCTGCCAGCTGCTTTGGACGGCCAATACTCGCCGGGACGGTAGTCCAGCGTGTTCGATCAGAGGTTTTCTGCCCTCTGCAATAAAGAAACCGAGTGAATGGAACAATGATGAACTTGAACGGGTGTCATGGAGCGACCGCCACGAAAAAATGCAACGAACAAAATGAGATGAAGAGGCGCGGTAACATGTTTGCCTACCACGCAGCGAGCCCGGGTTCGATTCCCGGCTGGGTTCGAGATTTTCTCCGTTCATGGACTGTGTTGTCCTCATCCTTAATCATTATCACCGACGGACAAGTCGCTCAATGTGGCGTCTACTGAAATAAGACTTGCACCTGGCTGCCGGACTTCCCCGGATGGAGCCCCGGTCAACGCTGCCACGCGATCATTTCATTTTATTTTTTCATATCATTAATTAGCCACGGAAAACTTATTCTTGAATTCCTTTTATTTCACAACTGATAATAGCAACCGAAATCTTTAGCCAGCAAAAATACTGGCTGTATGGCAGGTATATTACTTATCCCCTCCGTCTTTTATACTATCTTTCTTCAGCATCACCTCTCGCTCCAAACCCCAGTAAACGCAAATCATCAAAGGTTTGCTACAGCACCCACTCACCTGCCATCTAAAGCCTACAGAACCACAGTGAAGTAGCAGTGAGAAATCCGTTCTTGAACATGGGCGATCTGTGTAGGATGTAAACTGTGTAGACCCATAAACTGTTAGCGCGTAAATCGTGTTAGGGATACACGTACGCTTCCATTGTAAGGTGGCAAGATTTTGCTACTGTACATTTAATATTTTGTGTATTCTTTTCAATTTATATTTCTATTAGATTATTGTTTACGATGCACAGTCGGATTATTAACCATTTGATTGGCTGATACTGGCTAGCACTACATACTAACAATTTCTGTAGTACTGCATGTCTCCGAATTAGAACTGAGCACTAACAGAAAGGGCCACACGGGCATGCGTTCCTCAGAAATCGCTGTCAGCTAAAGAGGGCCTGCAAAGAAACTTGCCGTCTTCTGCAGGAGTGGACTTTTACTGCTGTGAAAGAGAGCACGGCGAGGGGGTTGTGGTATACAATGCTAAAGACCACGGAACCCCCATGGCATGGACAGTGCAGGCGGGAGGTTGCATTCTGATGGAACAGAAAAAACTTCAGAATAGTGTACCTGGAGAAAAAGAGTTGGAGGCGGAAAAAGCGGAAGAAACACCCTTTTAGTGCAAAGGAGTGCAGGGTGTGACAAACAATGGTAGCGAGCTGACAACCCAGGAATCTTCTCACAGGAAGAGCCGGGGCATGAATCCTGCCACAAAGCAAAGATGCGTACTTGATTGGCGGAGTGGTAAGGATGTAGGTTTGGAAATAGAAAGTTCCAGAAAATCTTCGAAAGGCAGATTCGTGACTCATGTAGTGGCGGTGACGTTTTTGTAATAGGCGCTGCAATTGATCGCCTGAGCGCAAACATAGAAGCCACGTTTCCAGGATGGAGCTGGATATGGCGTGGAGATACGCTTCCCTATGAGCATCGCGGGAAATAGACCTGGAGGTTTCGCTGGCCAAAACCAAAGTGGTGAATCTGGCGGATAGATTTCGAGAAGTGTTGGGTACTTTCGGTACCACTATCTGATCCATCCAACCCTATTTCACTCGCGAATAGTGCGTGGGAACAATGATTGTCTGTAAGCATCTGTATTGGCTGTAATTTCTCGATTTTTCTCCTCGTGGTCAATACGCGAGATGTGTGTGGAGGGAAGTAATATGTTGTTTGACTCCTCCTAAAGAGTGCTCTTGCGAAATTCCAATAGTAAATCTCTTCGTGATGCACGACGCTTCTCTTCTAACGTCTGCTAGTGGAGTTTGTTTAGCATCTCCGTAACGCTCTCTCGCCAGCCATACGATCCCGTGACGAAATGCATCGCTCTTCGTTGGATCTTCTCTATCCTCTCAATCATTCCTACTGATAGGGATCCCTGATAGATGGGCGAACAAGCGCCTCATAAGCCACTTCTTTCGTGGAAGAGTTACATTTCCTTACGATTCTTCCGATGAATGTGAGTCTTGTTTCTGCTTTTCCCACTATCTGTTTTATATGGTCATTCCACTTGAGGTCGCTCTCGATAGTTACGCCTAGATATTTTACGGCAGAAGCTGTCTCCAGCTGTTCGTCATCAATAGTGTAGCTGCACAGTAGTGGATTTAGTTTCCTATGTATGCGCAATATGTTACGTTTATTTGCCGGCCGCGGTGGTCTAGTGGTTCTGGCGCTGCAGTCCGGAACCGCAGGACTGCTACGGTCGCAGGTACGAATCCTACCTCGGGCATGGGTGTGTGTGATGTCCTTAGGTTAGTTAGGTTTAAGTAGTTCTAAGTTCTAGGGGACTTATGACCTAAGATGTTGAGTCCCATAGTGCTCAGAGCCATTTGATTTTTGTTACGTTTATTTACGTTCAGTGTCAAATGCCAGAGGCTGCACCATTCATCAGTTCTCTGCAGGTCGTTTGCAAATTCTTACTAACTTCTGGCGTTGCTACTTTGGTATAGACAACTGCATCATCTGCGAATAGCCTTAAAGAGCATCCGATGCTTTCTACTAGATCATTTATGTATACTGTAAATAGCAACGGCCCTATCACACTTCCCTGTGGTACTGCGGAGATTACTTTTACATCTTTCTATTTAGTTCCGTTAAGAGCGACGTGTTGAGTTCTGTCTGCAAGAAAGTCTTGAATCCAATCGCAGGTCTGCTCCGATACTCCGTTAGCTCGTATTTTATTCATTAAACGGCAATGCGGGACGGTGTCCAATGCCTTACTGAAATCAAGGAACACGGCATCAGCCTGAGGGCCGTTGCGCACTGCGCTGTGAATCTCATGGAGGAACAGAGTTTCGCAGGATCTCTGTTTGCGGAATCCATGTTGATTTTTATAGGGGAGATATCATTTTCCAAGAACGTAAGAATTCTTGAGCATAAAACATGTTCCATAATTCTACACAAGATTGACGTCAATGATATAGGTCTATAATTGTGTGGATTTGTCTTACTCCGTCTTCAGGCCACGAGTGGCCTACCGGGACCATCCGACCACTGTGTCATCCTCAGAATGAGGATAGGAGGGGCGTGTGGTCAGCACACCGCTCTTCCGTCATTGTGATGGTATTCTTGACCGAAGCCGCTACTAATCGGTCGAGTAGCTCCTCAATTGGCATCACGAAGCTGAGTGCAGCCAGAAAAGTGGCAACAGTGCATGGCGGCCTGGATGGTCAGCCATCCAAGTGCCGGCCAAGCCCGACAGCGCTTAACTTCGGTGATCTTACGGGAACCGGCGTATCCACTGCGGCCAGGCCGTTGCCACGGATTTGTCTTACGGCCTTTCTTAAAAACGGGATTCTGTTTACTCCGGTTCTGGTTTTTAGTTCTCTTTGGAGTCTGACACACATTGAGGTGCTTCCTTACAGGAGCGTAAATAAGTCGAATTTCTGTTCCCAGCTGATGAAGAAGCAGAAATCTGACTCATGTTCTGTTTTGTATTCAAGCCAAGGAATTTCCTGACAACATGTGGCACCCACTGCGTTGGCAGAGAATTGCCCATACACCATGTACAGCGTCTGTACAGTGGCCAATGCGCCAATGAGCAGGTCGTCGGTGGAGTACAACCGCTTTCCCTGTTTCAGTAGGTGTTACGTGCACTCCGGTTCGGAAGATAGGGAAATACTCACAGTAAAAGCGCTGAGTTCCGTTTGCTTATCCATTGAACTTTTTGTGGAAGTACCAGTCAAAACACAACCACTGATCAGCATCAGCCAACTGGCCTTGGCTCTGAGCACTATGGGACTTAACATCTGTGGTCATTAGTCCCCTAGAACTTAGAACTACTTAAACCTAACTAACCTAAGGACATCACACACATCCATGCCCGAGGTAGGATTCGAACCCGCGACCGTAGCGGTAACGCGGTTCCAGACTGAAGCGCCTAGAAACGCACGGCCACCCGGCCGGCTGTGAGCCAACTTCGAGACACTCTAATAAGAGGGGAACGGTCTAAAGAAGGTTTTGTCAATCTCGAAATTACATGTAGGGTAAAATATAACATTGCGTACTTTATGTTTATACAATGTTTTGCCTCTCTTTGGTTTTTGAGAATAAGTAATCACGATATTAAGTTGCAATTCATTATAAAAGCATCCTGACAGGAATGATTGGCTTGATGTGCTAAACTGAAGTGAAGTAAAACGACAACATGATACTTCATTTTACGGAAATCTCTCTGTGTAGGGTGTCAATGGCAGGGTCATTTTTATGCATTTGTGTGGGTGAGAATTCCATTGCGTAGACAACATTAGGCAACCGCACATACAGTGGAAGGGAGGAACCTATAGCACGAAATGACTGAAAAGCCCCCTTAACAACATTTACTGCGATAATGTATGTCTCTTCTTGTTGTGGTCTTCAGCCCTGAGACTGGTTTGATGCAGCTCTCCATGCTACTCTATCCTGTGCAAGCTTCTTCACCTCCCAGTACCTACTGCAGCCTACATCCTTCTGAATCTGCTTAGTGTATTCATCTCTTGGCCTCCCTCTACGATTTTTACCCTCCACGCTGCCCTCCAGTACTAAATTGGTGATCCCTTGATGCCTCAGAACATGTCCTACCAACCGATCCCTTCTTCTACTCAAGTTGTGCCACAAACTCCTTTCTCCCCAATCCTATTCAGTATCTCCTCATTAGTTATGTGATCGACCCATCTAATCTTCAGCATTCTTCTGTAGCACCACATTTCGAAAGTTTGTATTCTCTTCTCGTCTAAACTATTTATCGTCCATGTTTCACTTCCATACATGGCTACACTCCATACAAATACTTTCAGAAACGACTTCCTGACACTTAACTCAATACTCGATGTTTACAAATTTCTCTTCTTCGGAAACGCTTCCCTTGCCATTGCCAGTCTACATTTTATATCCTCTCTACTTCGACTATCATCAGTTATCTTGCTCTCCAAATAGCAAAACTCAACTACTACTGTAAGTGTCTCATTTCCTAATCTAATTCCCTCAGCATCACCCGACTTAATTCGAATACATTCCATTATCATCGTTTTGCTTTTGTTGATATTCATCTTATATCCTCCTTTCAAGACACTGTCCATTCCGTTCAACTGCTCTTCCAAGTCCTTTGCTGCCTCTGACGGAATTACAATGTCATCGGCGAACCTTAAAGTTTTTATTTCTTCTCCATGGATTTTAATGCCAACTCCGAACTTTCCTTTTGTTTCCTTTATTGCTGAGGAAAACTGTATGAGGTCCAACATTGGTACAAAACAGCTCCGAGGCAAGCTCGACGCTCGTTTCACGACATACTAAGAAACCAATGTCTAAATGTGGAACGGACGTGTAGCAGCACGTGCCCGAACCGCTGCGTTGCGTGAGGGCCGGATACCTCTTTGTCGCTTGAAATATTGAAGACGCGGTCGAAACCCGTGTAGAAGCGAGAGATCGATTAGTTCCGCGCCGCGATCTGACAACTGCCGGGCGCCGCCCACAGCTGCTGGGGGTTGGGCGTGTGGTGCGAGCTACGAACAGGGAGGCGCAAGTTTTGAATGTCGAAAACACACACACACACACACACACACACACACACAGTGGACGACGGTTATTGGACGTCTTTTTCAACTGAAGGGAATTAGTTTTTTTTAAATGAATCAAGTATTCTCCTTTATTTGTCTGTAATAATTAGGCAGAAGTCTCTAGGGTGGGAAAGTCAACTCAAAATAACGTCAGAGACCGCTGGGAGTATCGAATTGTTGAAAGTATTTCCAAATAAACATAGACTGTCAGAAATGTACCGTTTAGAACTAAGGCCATACGATGACAGTTGTTTTCTCCCACACCACAGTTTACGGCAAATTCTCGAAATTTCTGGCTCCAGTATCACTAAAATGTTGATATTGTCGAAGAAACGTCTGTAGTACCAAATATGTCCGCTTATGAGCCCATAGGTTTGTGTGTAATATCAGGCGCCATTTAGACGCTACGTGTGTATTTCGGATTTACGAGTATATGTCTTTATTTATAAATGGTCATTGATGCTGACATCAGTTGATGGCGTAACACGTATACAGGGTGGAGGAAACAGTCCTGATGGTAATTCCAGAACTACGCGCGGGGCTACACTCATAAAACGACAACCGGTCAACACAGAGCACGTGGAGCTTTGTTTGGTGAGCGAACGTGTTTGGCTGTCTCTACCAGTTTGGTTTTGTGTCACCAGTCTTCTGACTGATGTAGCCCGCCACAAATTCCTCTACTGTGTCAAGCTTTTCATCTTATAGTAGCAGTTGCAACCTACGCCCCTAATTATTTGCTCTTCTCATTTCTGCTACTTTTAACTATCTGCCTTCGGTTTGCTCTGAATCCACGTACTGTAATCATTAGACTTTTCATTCCATTCAGCAGATCCTGTAATTCTTCTTCACTTTCACTGAGGATAACAACGTCATCAGCGAATCTTATCATTGTCAACCTTGCACCTTGATTTTTAATTCCACTCTTGAACCTTTCTTTTATTCCTGTTATTGCTTCTTCCATGTACAGATTCAACACTAGGGGAGAGAGACTACATCCCTATCTTACATCCTTTTTAATCCGAGGACTTTGTTCTTGGTCTCCATTCTCATTATTCCCTCTTGGTTCTTGTACATACTGCATATTACCCATGTCCCCCTATAGTTTAGCCCTATTTTTCTCAGAATTTCGATCATTTTGTACCATTTTACATTGTCGAACGTTTTTTCCATGTCGACAAATCCTACGTACGTGTCCTGATAATTCTTTAGTCTTGTTTCTATTATCAACCGCAATGTCACGATTGCCTCTCTGGTGCCTTTATCTTTTCTAAAGCCAAACTGACTGTCGTTTAACTCATTCTCAGTTTTCGTTTCCATTCTTCTGTATACTATTCTTATCAGCAGATTGGATGCTTGAATTGTTAAGCTGATTGTGTGATACTACTCGCACTGGTCAGCTCTTGCAGTCTTCGGAACTGTGTGGATGATTTTTTTCCTAAAGTCAGATGGTATATCGCCAGACTCCTATACCCTACCCACCAAAGTAGGCAGTCGTTTTGTTGCCACTTTCCCAAACGATTTTTAAAAAAATCATGGAATATTCTCTATCCGTTCAGCCTCATTTGATCTTAAGTCTTCCAAAGTTCTTTTAAATTTTTACTGTAGTACTGGATCTTCTATCTCTCCTGTTTCTTCTTCTGTATCGTCAGAAAAATTATCACCCCTCCGCGTCTCCTTTCCCCCCCCCCCCTCCTCCCCTCCTCATAGAGGCATTCAATATACTCTTTCCACCTATCCGCTCCGTCCTCTGCAATTAACACTGTAAGTGCCGTTGCACTCTTAATGTCACCACCCTTGCTTTTTAATTTCACTGAAGGTTGTTTCGACTTTTCTATATGTTGAGTCAGTCGTTCTGACAATCGTTTCTTTTTCGATATCTTCGTATTTTTCAGGCAGCCATTTCACCTTAGCTTCCCTGTAGTTCCTGTTTATTTCACTTCTCACCGACTTGTAATTTTATACTCCTGAATTTCCCTCAACATTTTTGTTTTCCCTTCTTTCATCGATCACATGTTCTGTTACGCATGGTTTCTTCGCAGTTATCTTCTTTCTACTTATGTTTCTCTTTCCAACTTCTGTGATTGATACTTTCATTCTTCTTCGACTGTGCTGCCTACTGAACTACTCCTTATCACATTATCTATATATATTATTATCATAGAGAACTTCAAGTGTACCTCTTCATTATTTAGTTCTTCCATATCCCACTTCTCTGCGTATCGATTTTCCGTGAGTCGTCTCTTAAACTTCAGCCTACTCTTCATCACTACTACTGTTTCTGCTCCTGGACACGCCGTACAGTCCAGTATCTGCTTTTGGAACCCCTGCCTGGCTATGATGCAATCTAATGAAATCCTCCCCTATCTCCCGGTCTTCTTCAACAGAGTACTCGCTATTCCTAGCTGAAATTTATTATTGAACCCAATTAGTCTTTCTCCCCTCTTATTCCTAGTACCAAGGCCACATTGTCCTGTAAGCCTTTCTTCTTCTCCTTCTCACACAACCTCATTCCAGTCCCCAGTGACTATTAGGTTTTCATCTCCCTTTACGTACTGAATTACCCGTTCAATATCCTCATATATTTTCTCTATCTCTTTATCTTCGGCTTGCGACGTCGGCATATACACTTGAACTTTCACTGTCGGTGTCACTTTGCTGTCGATTATGATGAGAACAACCCTACCACTGAACTGTTCGCAGTAAGACACACTCTGCCCAACATTCCTATTCATAACGAATGCTACTCCCGTTATGCCATTTTGCGCTGCTGTCTGACCAGAAGTCATTGTCTTCTTCTCGTTTCATTTCACTGATATATACCCAGATTGAGCCTTTGCATTTCCCTTTTCAGGTTTTCTTGCTTTCCTAACACGTTCAAGCTTCTGATAACCACGCTTCGAGTTGCAGAACGTTATCCTTTCGTAGCTTATTCAGTCTTTTTCTCATGGCCACCTTCCCTCCCGGAGATTCGAATGTGGGAAAATTTCGGAAACTTTTGCCAATCGAGAGATCATAACGACACTTTTTCAATTACAGATCACATGTCCTATGAATACAAAAATGGTTCAAATGGCTCTGAGCACTATGGGATTTAACATCTGAGGTCATTAGTCCCCTAGACTTAGAACTACTTAAACCTAACTAACCTAAGGACATCACACACATCCATGCCCGAGTCGTCTGGAAGGCAGGAGATGAGGTACTGAAAAAACCTGTAGGAGCCCAGGTATTAAGATTACTGAACCGAACAACACACATAAAAATGAACGTAAAACTGACGATCTGTTACGTGACGATCAGTCTGGCGTTAGGGACCACAGAACCATTATTACATTACGACTTATAATGGAAGCAAGGATTAAGAAAAATCAGGACACTTCCAAGGGATTTGTCAGTCTAGAAAAATAGTTCAAGAATGTAGTAGTGCAAAATGTTTAAAACTCCCAGCAATATCGGTATAAAATTTAGAGAAAGAACCACGAGGGGACATTAAGCACGGTGGTAAAGAGAAGTGCTTGGATTAAAAATGATGTAAGGAAAGGATGTACCGGTAATCTATTTCCCCTATGGTTCAACTTATGCAGCTCAGAACTGGAATCAAAATTAAGGGCGAAAGCACAAGAATCGCAGGACTTGTTAAATGAGTAATCTACAATGAAAAAACCATTTCAAATGCCATTCGGAATCAACAGCTGTTTAAAATGGACACTGTAGATTGAAACCAGTAGCGATTTTGTTATAGAGTGTGACTGTCTCCTTCGATGTTTTTTTTTTTGTTTTTTTTTTTTTTTTTGTTTTTGTTTCCAAAAACAAAGTCTGGCATGGAGTAGAGCCAGAGTCAACTGGGACACTGTGAGGCATTTTGTAGTGTTCAGTGTTGAGTCTCGCTTCTATTTGCGGCAGTCAGATAGACGCTAAGGTGTCTGTAAATTGCCTGGTGAAAGATCACAGGAAAAGATTTTCGACATCCATATCTCTCCAACACCCGAAATCATCACGTGGAGAGCTAATGGATATGAGGACAGGAACTGTTGATGAGAAGTCAATGTGCAACTATAACGATAAACCGTGTTGCCACGTCTTTCACGGCCAGTATCCCAAATGGCATATTCCAGCATGATATCCGAAACCCCTAAACTGCTGTTCACACCAGAAACATCTTGAGGAATGAAAGGCTCCTGGATTGGCCTGGTCCTCTGGTTTGTCATCCTTAGACAGTCGGGGATGCGATGGGATGTATTTTCAAATAAGGATCAATTTATGGTGGGAGAATAAAGCACTTTGTAACGATTCAGCCAGTGCATCCGAGCGGACACAGCCGCGAATTCTGCTTAAAGACATGGAACAGGACCAGCACGTCTAGAGAAAGTGAGGTAATGTCTCGAGTGTAGCCAACGGAATGTAAACACGATGGGCCACAGATAGTGAAGGACCTGGAGCCTTACGGACGTGTAGGACGATTCCGACCAGGAACTGTCGGACAGAAGCAAGTCGATATGGTCCTGCAGAGACGGAATACTCAGGAAACACCGAAAAATAAGGTGGAGCGTGCTGCATCAAAAGAGGAAAGTCCACCAAGATGGTATATAAAAGGGACGCCACGAGCAATTGTAAATCAGTATTCAACCAGTACTCGAGCAGTAGTCAACGAATATCAGGCAAGACGTCATTGGGCAGTGACACCTATCAGCAGCTACTGATGGAAATATATAAACTTCAACCACGAGAAGACGGTGATGCTCCGATGGACACAGCGACTACTGTTAGATACGTTGCAGTTCCTGTTTTTGCTTTAACTGGAATATCAGTGAGCAGAGACAGCCTCTATCTGTCTCAAATAGGTACTCTCGGGCATTACAGTTCATTTTTTTTTGACTCATCAGTCTTCTGGCTGGTTTGATGCCGCCCGCCACGAATTCATCTCCTGTGCCAGTCTTTTCATCTCAGAGCTGGATGTATTCCAGTCTCTGTTTTCTTCTACGGTTTTTACCTTCTTGTAACATGGGGGTTATTTCCTCGTCTGTTGAAAGATGTGTTATCATTTTGTCCTCTTTTCTTGTCAGTGTTTTGCATATACTCCTTTGCTCACCGATTCTGCGGAGAATGTACTCATTTCTCACCTTATCAGTGTATCTAATGTTCAACGTTATTCTCTAGCACTACATCTCAGATACTTCTATTCTCTCCTGTTCAGGTTTTCCCGCAGTCTATGTCTCACTGCCATACAATGCTGTGCTCCAAACGTACATTCTCAGAAATTTCTTCCTCAAACTAAGACCCATGCTTGGTACTATCGACTTCTTTTGACCAGGATGGCCTCTTTGCCAGTGCTGGTCTGCTTTTGATGTCCTCTTTCCTCCGTCAATCGTGGGTCATTTTGCTTCATAGGTAGCAGAATTCCTTAACTTTACCTACTTCGCGATCAGCAATTATGATGTTAAGTTTATCGCTGTTCTCATTTCTGCTGCCGGCCGCGGTGGTCGTGCGGTTCTGGGCGCTGCAGTCCGGAACCGCGGGGCTGCTACGGTCGCAGGTTCGAATCCTGCCTCGGACATGGGTGTGTGTGATGTTCTTACGTTAGTTAGGTTTAAGTAGTTCTAAGTTCTAGGGGACTTATGACCTAAGATGTTGAGTCCCATAGTGCTCAGAGCCATTTCATTTCTGCTACTTCTCACTACTTTCGTCTTCTTCGATTTCGTCACTATCCATATTCAATACTCATTACACTGTACATTCCATTCAACAGATCCTGTAATCGTTCTTCACTTTCACTGAGGATAAAAATATTCACTTTTAATTCCACTATTGAACCTCTCTTTTGTTTACGTCTTTGCTTCTTCGACATAACCTATGTGATCAAAAGTATCCGGACTCCTGGCTGAATTAGACTTACAACTTCGTGGCGCCCTTCATCGGTAATGCTGGAATTCGATATGGTGTTGGCCCACCCTTAGCCTTGATGACAGCTTCCACTCTCACAGGCATACGTTCAATTAGTTGCTGGAATATTTCTTGCAGAATGGTAGCCCATTCTTCACAGAGTGCTGCACTGAGGATAGGTATCGATGTCGGTCGGTGAGGCCTAGCACGGAGTCGGCGTTCGAAAACATCCCAAACGTGTTCTATAGGATTCATATCAGGACTCTGTGCAGGCCAGTCTATTACAGGGATGTTATTAACGTGTAACCACTTCACCACAGGCCGTGCCTTATGAAAAGGTGCTCGGTCGTGTTGAAAGATGCAATCACAATTCCCAAATTGTTCTTCAACAGTGAGGAGCAAGAAGTTGCTTTTAACATCAGTGTAGGCCTGTGACCCGCAAAACAACAAGGGGTGCAAGCCCCCTCCACGAAAAACACGACCACACCATAACACCACCGCCTCCGAATTTTACTGTTGCCACTACACACGCTGCCAGACGACGTTCACCGGGCATTCGCCATACCCATACCCTGCCACCGGATCCTCACATTGTGTACCGTGATTCGTCACTCCGCACAACGTTTTTCCACTGTTCAGTTGTCCAATGTTTACACTCCTTACATTAAGCGAGGCGTCGTTCGGCATTTACCGGCGTGATGTGTGGCTTATGAGCAGCTGCTTGACCATGAAATCCAAGTCTTCTCACCTCCAGCCTAACTGTCATAGTACTTACAGCGGATCCTGATGCTGTTTGGAATTCCTGTGTGATGGTCTGGATAGATGTCTGCCTATTATACATTACGCTTCTCTTCAACTGTCAGCGGTCTCCGTCAGTCAACAGTCGACGACGGCCTGTACGCTTTTGTGCTGTACGTGTCCCTTCACGTTTCCACTTCACTATCACATGAGAAACAGTGGACTTAGGGATGTTTAGGGATGTGTAAAACTCGCGTACAGACGTATGACACAAGTGACACCCAATCACCTGACTACATTCGAAGGCCGTGAGTTCCGCGGAGCGCCCCATTCTGCTCTCTCACGATGTCTAATGACTACTGAGGTCTCTGATATGGAGTTCCTGGCAGTAGATGACAGCACAATGCACCTAATATGAAAAACGTATGTTTTTGGGGATGTCCGGATACTTTTGATCACATCGTGTATGGACTGAACAGTAGGGGCGAAATACTGCATTCCTGTCTTACACCATAGCTGGAACAAAACACAGGCTCTTCCTTGTCTCCTGAAGGGAGTTGGGCCAAGAGCCAGTGATTTAAGAATTAGGATGGGTGGCCAGGTATTCAGTAGTTAACAAAGCGAGTGATGGCAAGAGCATTTATCTATGACAAATGTTGTAGATTACGAGTAATAAGAGAAGTATTCAGAAAATGGCTGATGAATGACTCTCTTGTAAGTTTATAACTTTATACATGTGTATCCACGGATAACTGGTCGGACACCTCACATGTCGGTGTGTTTAGATTTGAATAAATCTTTTTAAAATTAGAATAATAACAGGCGTCCTCGGCGGTACACCCCTGCTAAACATAACCCTTTTTTCAGCTACAAACACAATTCTAAGCAACTAAGGAGGTTGTTCTCCTTTTCCTTTCCGCTTTAAAGGTTAATTAAAACAGTGCCACGAAATCCCCTTACCGTCAACGTCCTGACAACCCCATGTGAGCCACACCAATCTTATATTGGTGGATTGGACTTGTACTGGAACACTACAGAAGACGTATTCTTTTATACCAGACTCCATCCATCAGTCTTCATAAACTGACACAGCTTGTGTTTCAGGCGTGGTAAGAAATTCCTCAAGATGACATTCGAAAGCTGCTTGATCTCATGCCACAGAGAATTCACAACTGTATTAATGACAATGCGATTCAAACCTCATACTGAAGTTGTTGATGCACATAATGGACTGAAAGTTGAAGCTTCTTATAACCTTCACCAAGTTTTGGAAATAGTGGACTGGTACTCCATGGTGTAGCACTTTCAGTATGCGTCAGTGTAGTACAGAATGGTACTCTAATGATGGCAGTCCGTCCGTTGGAGTGAGACGCTAAGCTGGATCGGCTACCTCGGTGCTGATCGAGATGAGCATTCTAAATTAAGACAGCGCTATATTCCTTCCACGACAGCGCAGACACTCTACAAACACTCGCTACCGTCCCCCCATCAAACGATGACCATAATTCCCACAAATAATTCGCATTGGGGTTTAGGGCTTTTGACGTCTATATCGAGTTCAACGTGAATAACTCTAGTAATAGACACCGCAACACATAATCGCAGGATGTACGGCGTATTTGATGTAGATGCGCTATTCACCGAAACTTGCTGCACACGCATTTGTAATCGTTATCTGTCAACCGGGAGTCATTTATTCTCTATGTACTAAAATAAATTTAGTCTTTGATGATGCATTACTGCATCGTCATAGTTCGTCTTATCTACATCTTTATCTGCACCTAAATGATTACTCTGTAATTCACATGCAAGTGTCGACAAAGGGAGCATAGAATCACTTTCAGACTATTTCTGTATTGCTCCACTATCAAACAGCGCATGCGAAGAAGATTCCGCGTGAGGCTCTGATTTCTCTTATTTTATCGTGATTCTCATTTCCCCCTATGTAGGTGAAAGTCAACAAAATATTTTTGCATTTAGTGTGGGTATTTGGTGATTAAAATTTCGTGGAAATATATCGCTGCAGTGAAAAACACCTTTGTTTGAATGGTTGCAACCCCAACTCGCTTATCATATCTGCGACATTCTCTCCACTTTGTCGTGACAATACGAAACGTATATATCCGAGGCTCTCTGCAAATACTATCTGGTAAGGTTTCCACACCACGCAGCGATATTTCAAAAGCGGACGGATAATTATAGTGCAGGAAGTCTCTTTAGTGCCGGCCGAAGTGGCCGTGCGGTTAAAGGCGCTGCAGTCTGGAACCGCAAGACCGCTACGGTTGCAGGTTCGAATCCTGCCTCGGGCATGGATGTTTGTGATGTCCTTAGGTTAGTTAGGTTTACATAGTTCTAAGTTCTAGGGGACTAATGACCTCAGCAGTTGAGTCCCATAGTGCTCAGAGCCATTTGAACCAAGTCTCTTTAGTAGATCTAATTTAACCAAAAAAAATGACTCTGAGCACTATGGGACTTAACATCTGAGGTCATCAGTCCCCTAGAACTTAGAGCTACTTAAACCTAAATAACCTAACGACGTCACACACATCCATGCCCGAGGCAGGATTCGAACCTCCGACCGTAGCGGTTCCAGACTGAAGCGCCTACAGCGGCTCGGCCATCTAATTTAACACTGTACGCATTAAAGAAGCATATACGAAAGAACTGCATAAATTGTAGTGTGCACTACACTGCACGAAGTGAAAAACTGCTTTATATGATCTACATTATAATAGGGAAAGCTTACATATGAAAGCTGCACGCTACGCCGGGCACTCACTACTTAAACATTGTAATTCCAGTATTTTCCGGAGTTCCGAAGGTACAGACAGTTATTTGAATTCCTTACCAATTCTAGAAGAAGAAGTTCAGCAACAATATTAATTCGAGAATTTCATTACGTGATTCATTACTGCAGTCACTATCTGTTGGACACATAATGAGCCGTTGTAGGGAGAATAGTTAATTAGTTTCGTCGGTACGGTTCTGATATGACCAAAGCAAACAAATTAAGTTTCCTACCAACGAAAACAAGACTACTCGTACGAATTCTGTATAAGTATTGCAAAACTGGATTGGAAAGAGTATTTTCCTGGTCGCATCCATGCTACGTTGACAATCAGTTCAAAACGATATTCAAAACTACTGAAAGTTCCTGAGCAAGCTCTGTTGTTATTGAGGAGATTTACTGGACAGAAGACAAACAAGTTTTTCAATAGTAAATAAGAGCATGCAGCTGGAAGAATACTCTTAAGTGTGGGAATATCTACTGCCGTTAGACTTTACTGCGAGGCTGAAATTAAACTAGCCATTTCCGTCCACAAACGTCCTCCTGAAATGCAATATCCGGTAGTTAGTGGCGATTCACAGGGTATTTATGGACTGCAAGCTCTAATTGCCTATTAGTACGCAAATTTACCCAGCCTGGTCTGTTCCTCTATTAATTTTCATGTGATCTACTGAGTGGAACACTGAATTGTCAGGATCGAACTGCAGCTCACGTTGTGGAAGGTAATGGAGCAGGACTGGTGACCTTAGCAGTTAAGTCCCATAAGATTACACACACATTTGACATTTCACACACACTGCTGAAGTTTATCACATAGCTGGCAGATGCCGGCCGGTGTGGCCGAGCGGTTTTAGGCGCTTCAGTTGGGAACCGCGCTGCTGCTACGGTCGCAGGTTAGAATCCGGCTTCGGGCATAGATGTGTGTGATGTCCTTAGGTTAGTTAGTTTTAAGGGGACTGATGACCTCAGATATTAAGTCCCATAGTGCTCAGAGCCATTTGAACCATTTTTGAGCTGGCAGATAAGGCAGAAGCCTCGAAGATACTGCCTTAGCGGTAATTGGTTTATTCTTCTAATAAAGAAGAAGAATAAAGAATAAAGAAGAAAAAAACCACAGAAAAGAATAACAGCACGTTGGTCCCGTATGGACGCATTTGGTAATAACGTCACCATAGTCCATGTTGCCATATTTACTGTTATGATGACGACGAACGAGTCGTCGCCAATGTTGACTGGTAGCCAGTGCTAAACAGAAAATTGGTTTATTGCCAAGGAGAAACTAGACGCAGTTGGAGAGTCGCAAAATCGAAAACTTTCGTGAATGTATTAACGTCATATTATTTGCAATTGCTTCATGAAAGGCATCATAATTATCAAGTAACAGATCCTTAGGCATTCACTGTCACAAGTTATGGACAGTCGCACTACATTTTTCTAGCTTTAGTAACATTAGGCTAATACGTATTTTTTATTTTTATCAATTACCATAAAGAGTATGAGCTGAATCCTCGCTTTGTTTTCTTGTATTCCAAGTACCTCCTGTGTCAATCAGAGATGATCTGAAGGGCTGGCCATCAAAAAGTTTTCATTCGGAAGCCGTACAGTCCAGAATCGGTATATCAATCACGCAAAATCGCAGCGAGCATTGAGGCAGTCATCCCACCGACTCACCAGGATGAAGATACCTGTGTTTGACAAAAGAACGTGTCCTGCTGTGTGAAGAAGTCCATAAATGCCTGCCGCACATCCTCGTCCGATTGGAATCGTCGACATTTCAAGGCCTTTTCTAAGGGAGCGAAGGCGTGATAATCGCATGAGGAGAGGTCAGGACTATAGGGCGGCTGCGCGAGTGTCTCCCATTAGAGAGCGCAGTGGATGAGGCCGGTCTCCCAAAACGACCGGAGTCTTGTGTCAAATCGCGACCACACTCAAGTTGGCCCACGTCCACAACGGTGGTAATTGACGGACGTGATGCCCCAAATACATTCTTCATTCTTCGATGGTTGACTAGTGGTGTTTGTCCCTCGGCACCACAGAAAAGAATAACAGCACGTTGGTCCCGTATGGACGCATTTGGTAATAACGTCACCATAGTCCATGTTGCCATATTTACTGTTATGATGACGACGAACGAGTCGTCGCCAATGTTGACTGGTAGCCAGTGCTAAACAGAAAAATATAAATCACAGCAGATTTGTCAGTAACGTCGATAAGGTGCTGGCTGCATGGTCTGGATCTGAAACGACTAAAATAATTAGAAGTCGTTGGTAAAAAATAATATATATTGTACTTAACTGGTTGTGCATGATTCTTCTTGGCTGCATACGTATAATTATAAACAGATAGCTTGATACAAGCTGCGGAGCGGCGCTAGCGACGCTGGTCGCGACTCGCGGGTCCAGCGATACTAATACGGACCGCGGTCGATAACTGCAAAACCTAACAAGTGTGGTATCGAACGTTGATACTACATTTACCTCACACACTTCAGGATGAAACGAACGCCACACTAATAACTTGCATACTTGTTGTGCTTAAATATCCGCATCGCAGTCGCGCTGTGTCACATAAACGCTGCAGTACCGCCAAACTCGCAGTGTTAGTCTGCGATCGCAAGGGGATCGACTTCAGTCAGCAGCCCAAAGGTTGATTGTTATAATTCATTGTTAAAAACATCGAACATTACTTTTGTTTCTTATTCATGATCAGTTGCTGTACGATTTGCCTGGTGGGAGACGTTTCAATTGTAATTGAAACTACAGCATACTGCTATCTCAAATACAGTTGGAACTTCTTTCCGTACATGTGTTGATTTATCTTCTGACTATACATATAGACATATAGGATGTTTCAAAGTCCTTGAGACAAACGTGTGGTACATCGAATCACAAGGGAAAACTTCGTTAGTTGTCGTTGACTCTCCACGACGATGTCAGGCGCCGTTTAAGAATGGTTACGGCAGCTGAGACGCGGCTGGGCAAAAGAATTCTGCATCGTTCGTAGGAGAATATGTGTTGCCTGTCATCCAAGCTTCTGCTCACCGTGGAAGGCGCTAGTTCAACCACAATTGAGGTTCATGATTCGCTTCCAAATTATCGTTCTCTGTGCTTAGAGTTAGACCTACTCTTTCTCAAGGTTTTCTTGTTGAAAGTCGCTATACCAATTTACTAAGGTAAGTGGTTTTTTGTTTAAAACGGAATCTCTTGGGACTAAACGAATTTTTCAAATTAGACTATTCTCTGGATTAAAAAACTCACTAGGTTACGTAAAATTTGTCAGGTAGCAGGCACAAAACTATAGATTTGTCATTATGCTCGTGTTTACGTACCTTCACTCCTGCACAGATGTTCATTTACTGTATATTGCACAACAAAACCCTTGACTATTATACTAGTTGATATGTAACACGGTATTTCTGTACTTTTACTCTAAAGTCGTTCGTCGTTGTATGTACATACATATTATTCCCGTGTTTACCTGCTTTATTTCACTTTTTTATCGTGTATCAAGGAGGGAAACGTGTTTGAATTTCCTGTTCAAAATTGTTTTTTTCTACGCGATTTTTTGCACTATACAATAGTTCCAAAATTTTGGGAGAATTCGTGTGTGTTGCAAATTGCATAACATCATTTATGCATCCAAGGCTTCTTCACGCGTATTAATTTTCCTAGGGACGCCATCACGCTTCACTTCTTCTTCCTTTGTTTCTTCCTGATCATCTTCTGTGTTGTGGATTTCTATTAAATCCATTGCTGAAGTAAAAGTTGAGTCAGCTGACAGAAAATCATTATTTCGAATGTAGTCATCTGCACTACATGAAATGCTTTTCATTTTAATTAATTTAGAAATTGCCGATACTTTTTCTTGAGGTTCAACGGCTACAGAAATGTCTTGTTCTTGATGTCCAAACCCTGTTTTGTTGAAGCAGTTGGTAACAGTTCGAGCTTTACTTCCCTTACTGTCAAGCTTCTTAAAAACTAAGAATAAGAGACTGTATCAGTAATCCCTTATAATAGGACTTGAGTGTGTAAATAATCCCCTGGTCCATGGGTTGTGAAGGGCTGGTTGAACCTGGCGGGAACCAAGCCAATTTCACATTTGATAACTTGACTTTCTGGTGGCAGCGTACATCGTCTAGGAAGAGAACTTCGCGATTTCCTTTTTTTCATTTTCGTATTGTATGAGCCCACCTATTCTTCCATAAGACCACTCACCATCCAAGTCCTTCTACTGCTTCGTTATGTGAGTGTAAGTTTACGGACGTTTTTGTCTTTGAAATAACGCGATTTTGCCGCATTTCTAATTATTAACGGCTTCTCCATTTCATCTGTTTCCACACAGCAGTACGGTGAGTCTTTCCTCGGACATTTTTCCGCCGGCGCACTTTTCACCTCGAATTGCTAGAGATTTTGAAGGCAGCGCGCGATGAAACGGTCCCATATCATCGGCACTGATCACGTCTTTCGCGTAATAATTCGCCGTTAGGTTGTACATTATTGTCTTCCATTTTGTTGCTACACCTTCCTGCGCATCCTTCGCTTCCCCACACACTTCATTGCATACGATGTTGTGCCTAGCTTTGTCCAGCAACCTGTAGATGCCTTAAACATCTTATTGCCAACCTCTTTAGCAACTTTCAGAGCCTCGCTCTGCAAAATCTGTGCAGATGAAGGTAAATTTTTTGCCCACACTATCTCGCTGATTTCATCATCTCCCGTCTTCTTTCACCTTTCTTTTCATTGGCCCGTTTCGTTCCATCCATTCATCCTGTATCTTATCCTCGTTTCCTTAAAGTAATATAAATTTGTGTTTCACCGCATTTGAAGCGTAACGTTATTTGCTAACATGGGTTTGCCTTTCTCACGCGGCTAAATTACCTTAATTAAGTGTTAGCGAAACATACTTTTCCTGTTATCAATTAAAGCGCTACTAGTCAACTGAAACTGGCAGAAAATAATGCAGATAGTGCATTTCCTTGGAATGTTTGACCTTGTCAAGTAAAACCATTGTTTAACGGAACAACACTCACTTCTTTCACTACAGACTTGTGCAGAGTGTTCGTAGGTGCCCAACAACGAACGAACCATTTACATTGATGTACCGCCACTGCGGGTCTCTCTTTCGCTTGACGCAGAGAGTGGCGCGGTTTGATGTCCGCACCCGCAGCGCCGGGCTGAATCGAACCACTTTTCTTGGTTTTGCGCCACATAACAGCATTATCAGAGCTGTATAGTCTGTGTTCTAAGTAGCGTCCTCGTATAGGTGTGAATAGCATATGTATATTGGAGCAAAGTAGAACTGCATAAGCTCTTTTCCGAACTACACAATGAATTGTAAACTGAGTTTTAAAATTTGCATTCCGTTTCTGCGTTAGGTACGTTCCGCTTTATACAAAAAAATATAATATAAAACTGTATTTAATGCGTCGGGACCGAAATACTTGTACAGTTTGGGTAGATTTCCGAATTATACGCGTTCCACGTTGAACAAGCTTTATATGTAAGATCACCTACCTCAGTACATTGACTGAGTGATGACTCTAATCGGAGAAAGATATTTTAGAAGCGAATCAGGAGCTTTCATGGCTGGGTGTACTGCCTTTTATGCAGAACAGATGACTCAATAATAGACAAAATTGCCCTCATGAGATCAGCATTCGTTTGCTGAGTACGGGCTTGTCGTCTCCGGGGTTGCTGAATTGGGGACGAGTAAGCGCCGCCAGCCGCCAGCTCCCTATCATCGTAAGTGGTGGTGGAACGAAGACCTTGGCTTGACTGTCCGGATCGAGGATGGAATGAACCGGTCTCAAGGTGTGCTGCGTGCTGACCGGATGCAAGACTGTTGAGGTGGAACAGTTGTTAGCATTCGACTTCTGTGGAACCTGCCACACCTCAGTTGCATAGGGTTTACCTAGGCACATGGCTCTGTAGGTGGACTTTTGTTTCCCTAGCTGCTCGTCGGACCGAGATGGATCCTCCAAAATTTTCCTCCTCCCAACGGAAAGGGTGGGCCACTGTAAGGTACCAACAACAAATCTAACAAGTCGGCTCGCGTAGTCATACCTCCTGACCCAGGAGATCATTAAAAAAGTACTATTCCTAGTAGCAGACGCATGCTGGTCATCAGAATGTGTTTTTAGTAGAGAAACGAAAAGAGGGTAGTTTTAAGAAGGTTTAGCCCTTTTATATGCAAAAGGATTTAGAGGGAATCTGTGGCTACTTAAAGTCAGTAAAGCGCTTGCGCAATGCGACACTGTGGTGGAAACTTCAAATTCCCAGAAAGCCTCGAGGAGTATGCAACAGGCACTGAACTGCACAGCACCTTGAATTACACGAAAGATGTTGTGACATTTAGTGATCCAGTTGACGTTCCAAAGAAAGAACCGCAACGTGAGTGGGCTCCAGAAGCCATGGCCGGCGTGCAAAACATCACAAAGAGGGTGGATGGGGATCTCACCAAATACAAGTCCTTTATCCTGTCATTCAGTAACACGAAACTTCCTGAGCATATTGAGGCAGTTATCTTCGTCCCCACCGTGCGGCCATACGTCGTCGAATCCGTGCGCTATTTCAAATGCCTGCGTTTTGGGGATAATACTCTTGGGTGTAAGGGAGAAGCTATTTGTAGCAAATGTGGTAATGCTGCCCAACAAGGAGCTGCTTGTTCATCTCCTTTGAAGTATGTGGATTGCTCTGGGGCCCCCTTTCTGAAGTCGGAACTGCAGCGTGTATCTCGAAGAACGAAAGATACAAAGAGCTTAAGACTACGAAGCGCGTCTCATATAATGAGGCCAAAAAGTGTATAAAGCCATGCATGCAGCAAGTACAGAAAACCTATGCTGCTACACAGACGGAGGTCGCTAGTGTCAGCGCTAGCAACTGCGTTTGTCAAAGCACTTGTGCTGCTGCAGTCATTTCAAAGCCCGTCCTTCCCCTCAGAACTTCAGAAAAGGTAGTGGTTGCCGGTGTTTCGGAACTCCCTACACCTCCAAAGATTTCCTCCGGTCCACAATCCAGCGCTACCCACACTACTTTTCCGATTGAGGCACCGAACACTATTCAGACCAAAAAATCGAAGTCAAAGGCGAAGAATCAGCCGCTGATGGAGGCGGGCAGTACAGAGTCCGACGCTGTCGACGTCTACCTCACGAACGCTTCTGTCGACTCTTCTTCAGACGCGATGGACCATGATGTCGGGAGCTCATCTAGTCCAAAGACTGAGTCTCCACCCATCGCAGGCTCCCCTCCATGGTAGAAAGTCAGCATGAATGTACTAATTAGATGGCTCCAGTCCCCCTGTGCTTGTGTTTACAAAAAACACATTTTAAAGCCACTGACGTCCCTGAGCTATGGGGCTATACCCTTCATCTTAAGGATGACCTGACTGGGTACAGAGCCAAGGAAGTGATCGCTGTGTTTGTCAATAAGACATTCCACTACTCCACACTCTCCTTGGTTACTGACCTACTGCACCTGCCTCCACAGCATAAGATAGACTCTAAGGGTCTAACAGGCCTTATTGAACAACTCCTCCGCCCATTTCTTCTGGCTGGTGATTTTAATGCTAGTGCATTTTGAGGCTTGAGCTATACTTGCCCGAGGTGTTGAGTCCTGGAGAGCGTCATGACGTCTTAAGAGTTGTGCATTCTCAATATAGGTAGTGCCGTTCATTTCTCGGCTGCTACTGTTTCTTCCACAGCCATAAACCCCTCTATCTGCTCTGCCGCCCCGGCATGCTCAGCACACTGGGAAACAACTCATGACCTTCATTCCAGAGACCACTTCCCACTATGGATCCACCTGCTGGATGGACGTTTACTTGAAGAGAATCCACCGAACTGAAGTGCCAGCAGGGCTAACTGGACACAGTTCAGAGAGTCGGCTGTGTTTGAACATCGTGACAGAATCCAGGAGTGGGTGGACATCACATGAGTGGTCCATCATGCTGCTGACTTATCCATCCCAAAGTGTTCTGGTCATCTTAGGAGGCGACCTGTACCTTGGTGGATAGATGAGTGTCGTTCAGCAGTCTTGGACACGCATGAGGCTCTTCAGTGATTTGAATGCCGCTCAGCGGCAGACAACATCAGCGTTTCGAGTCACGAGAACCAAGACTCGAAACGCGATTAAGAAGAGCAAGAAATGGTCATGGTAAGCGTTCCTGGCCTCTGTCAACCGTTCCACTTGTTCTATGAAAGTATGGGAAGCCGTCCGCAAGATTTCCGGTAAATACAGTCGTTTACCTACTGCAGCAGTGCCGAAGGAAGGTTACCTCCATACAACATCCAGACAATTCGCTCTGATGCTAGCAGAGCATTTTGCAAAAACTACTGTCAATTCCAGTCAGGTTCCTACGTTTCGACACTACTGTGCAGCTGTATAGAGGAACAAATTGGACTTCGAATCCAACATTTCTGAGACATACAACACCCCTTTCTCCACGTGGAAGCTGTCTGAGACATGTGACACTGCACCTGGCCGAGAGCGAATCCTGTGATGCGTGCTTCGACATTTGCCAGCAGTGTCACAGAAAATCCTTTCCGACTGATTTAATCTGATATGGCAGACAGGTCACTTCCGCAACTCATGGAGAGAATCAATTCTGATATCTCTCCTCAAACCAGCGAAGGAACGCATGCCTACGAGTATTGCATTAAGGAGCTGTGTAGGAAAGACCCTGTGGCGAATAGTTAACCGTCGTCTGGTCTGTTGTTGGAGACCAGGCAACTCTTTAGCCGGTACCAGGGTGGATTCCGGAGATTTCGGTCCATTGTCGACAACCTGCTAGAGGCGGCTATCCGCTAGTCTTCCCTACGTAAACACCACAACATTAGCATATTCTTTGGTATCAGTAAATCGTATGACAGTACTTGGAGACACAATATTCTCGCGCAGCTGAATCAACAGGGTTTTCGTGGCCATCTCCCCTTCTTTATACCAAAAATCAAACTCCGCCCGAACACGCCATGAAGGCCCAACGGTATCGACCTGCCGCCGTGTCATGCTCAGCCGGAAGGCGTCACTGGATGCGGATATGGAGGGGCATGTGGTCAGCACACCGCTCTCCTGGCCGCATGTCAGTTTACGAGGCCGGAGCCGCTACTTCTCAATCAAGTAGCTCCTCAGTTTGGCTCACAAGGGCTGAGTGAACCCCGCTTGCCAACAGCGCTCGGCAGACCGGATGGTCATCCATCCATGTGCTAGCCCAGCCCAACAACGCTTAACTTCGGTGATCTGACAGGAACCGGTGTTACTACTGCGGCAAGGCCGTTGGCCCTTCTACATACGATCATTCCTGTCTCAGCGGTATTATAGAACACTGAATTGCTGACACGACGTCAGAGAGAATGGTATCTCTCAGGGTAGTTTTTGAACTATTACCCTCGTTGCCTTAGCCATAAACAGTATCACGCCTGCGGTAAGGAGTCCTGTGGGGTGCTCCTTATTTGTAGACGATCTTGCTGTTTTCTATTGTTTTTCCAGTATTGCAAGAGCAACCCGTCAGGTGTAACTTACAGTGCATCGGTTGAAGGAATGGGCTGCAAGTTTCCTGCTTAAGAGCGTTTTTGTGTTCATTTTCATCGTTACCTTCATGTTTTTAATTCACCTGATTTGCGTATAAGGGACACCATTCTACATTTTAAGGACTCTGTGAGGTCTATGGGCCTCACTTCTGACTCCAAACTGTCGTGGTTACCGCACCTGAGAGGCCTGTAAGCCAGATTCCTGAAGGCACGGAATATCATCAAGTGCCTTAGCTACAGGTTTTGGGGAGCAGACAGGGCATGAGATTAGGCCAGCCACAGGTGCTTACAAGACCAGCCCCACACCTAGTCTCTGTGTTGAGGATGGGAAACCGCCACTCACCATCTGGCGGCAGCTCCTCATGGTGCACCAGACATGTAAGTCCCTCGCAGCCTCGAATTCGCCTGTTCATCCACCTCTGGAAAGCCTTTTCTCCAATCGTTCACGAGTAACACAGCCATTTGTGATCCACGTACAACATGTGCTGCATTCACTTGGTATGGAGGATATACAGCCGCAAATCCAGGCTTTTAACAGCCTACTCCCATGGTTACTGCAGAGGCCGAGAGTGATTTTCGATTTCGTGCAGTACAAAAGAGATTGCACTCCTGCATGTTATTAATACGATATTTTATGACATTTTATGTGAGCACCATAACTTTGTAGCTGTCTTTGCGGATGGTCTTAGGAGGGGGACTCCGTTGGCTCCTCTGTTGTTTTCCCGCGATCGTGTCCTGAAGATCCGACTGCCTCGAATTTTGCTGTCTTCGACGCAGAATTATATGCGATCTTGCGGACTCTGGAGCAGTTGAGACATTGTTCCAGTGCCAAATTCCTTTTCTGTTTCGGTTCTCCGGGTGCCCTTCAGTCTCTAACGGATAGAATAGACCGGTATATCCAGGATGCCTTCTTCCGACTACAACGACTGGGGAAGAAGTTGTCTTTCTGCGGGGTACCAGGGCACATGGCTGTTGTGGGGAACAAAAGGGCGGATCTAGCAGCCAAGGAAGCGTGTCATGATCCTCAATTATTTCAGTGTGCTATTGCCCTGCATGCCGTCACCTCACTGTTGAGGTATAAAGCCATGCATCGATTATAAGACGAGTGGCTCGAAGTGACAGACTATAATCTCCGTCTAGTAAAGCTCACAACGTGGCCATGGGGTGCCTCCTTCCAGCCACGTCGGCGGACAGGATCCACCTTACTCGCCTTCGCGTGGTCCACAGCCCTCTGTGTATGGCTCCTTGCTCTTGCGAAAGGATCCTCCAGTGCATGGTGCTCATGACGTACAGGTGACCGTGCGCTATATTTTGTTGGACCGTGTTTTATTTTCCGACCAGCGGGCCGCGACGAATTTGCCGGCGGATCTGCCCTCTCTTATAAGTAACGTTCAAACGATTATGGTTCAAGTTTTAAAGTTTTGTGAATTGTCCTACACCTTTGGCAAAATCTTAGGGGGGATGGTTTTAATGTTTAACAAGGTGACTGGTTCGTCCATGTTTTTTGTAAGTGATCAGCCAGCGACATTTCCCTGTACCTTTGTTTTAGCTCCTTTCTCGTTTTGCTTATGTAGCTGCTTTTACTGCTTCTCCGTTGTTTTATCGCCTGTGAGATAGTGTGATTGTGTAGCTAATTCCACTGCGTGAGTGTGCAATAATTTTAGAGACTTTCTCCATATTCGTTTGTTTTAAGAGCGCTGACACACACACACACACACACACACACACACACACACACACACACACAGAGTAGACAACACTCAAAAGATACGAACGTTACAGAGTGGCTACACCCTGCCAGCTCTTAGGGGCGTAACTGATACAAAAGGACACCTAGCGTCGTCAGGAACTACTAGCAAACATTTTGTCTCTAACCGAAGTTGTTCTCTCTGGTATCATCTAGCATCCCTAAACGAGGCTATCTCTCGTAAGGGTTGTCGGGGACATTTTCTCTGATGTTTCGGCATATATTTGCAATTTTGCTTTTGCAATATGCAGATGGCGTCGGCTCGAACAAATAATGCTCATAATGTTTCAAGCGGTGCACAGTGTCAACGAAATGCGTCTGTTTCTCACGAACAAAATGATGTTTAAAGTGGAGTTCAGTTTAGGATGCTCCTTTAGAGACAGAGGAAGATCTGCTTGCACGATTTCCGGCCGCTGCCCTAGAAACTGAAGAGACACCAGGTAGGATGGAGGGGTTGTACCAGAACATGCTCCGAAATTACAGTATCTGTAACAACGTCGGTGGTCGCCTCATAGAGCCGTTGTTGTAATGCATCAGTACTGTTTTGTACCTACAGTAGGCTGAGTTCCTTTTATTTTGGAATAATGCAAACACAGAATGTTTAAGTTTTAGTACAAACAAATGTGCTTAAGTGATAAATGGATGTAACGTTATGTTTCCATTCGAATTTTTGCGTAATAATTGTACCGCGTCACGCCTAATTTAGTTTCTCAATAGAAGTGTATATGGTAAAGACTTGAACTGAAACCATCGTTGAACGGAAATGATACGTCTCCGGACAGGGGTTCCTATTGAAATTATTATGTAATCACCCCCCCCCCCCCCCCCCCCCCCCGCCCCTACAAGTACTAGAAGTTTGTAACGGGAATTTCCGAACACCATACAGAGATATCACTTATTCGGTGGAAAGTAATGACGGTAGTATTCCACGGACGCAGATAAGGAGACGCTGAATCAGCAGCTGGTGCTAGCGGATAAGGAAGCAGAGGGGACGAAGTAGTTACGCGAGTAGGCAGCGGCGTTAGGCAGTCCACGGTGCTTGCGGAGATCTGCAGAAGACTCTCCTCATTCTGAGAGTGGGCGGCGAGCAAACACAATTTCCCAGCGCCAGCTTCCGAGCCAGCAATATAACCAAGTGAACAGCCCCGGCCCCCCGGTCTTTATTTGACCCGAGCCCTCCGTTGGCTAAACGAACGCGCTGTGTTTGCAGACTTATCCCGTATCTCGCTCCGGGGTGGTTCGACCTGCGGACAAGTTTTGAGTCTGCGACTGTGTGTACAGCTAACAAGAACACATCTGTAGTTATCTACGAAATTTATCGCTTTATTCGATGCGCGCCAAACCACCATCAGCGAATTCGTATCTCCAGTGTTTCCTATGTAAGCTTGCTTTCGGCAGATTTTATTTACGTTATTCTTCCCATCTTGTGCACCTATTTTCTTCTTTGGAAACATATTGTTCCCGATAGTTAAAGGTGGATATTTTAAGTTTTCTCTCACTGAAACGTTTTTCGTTCATTGTTCCAACTGGACACCTAGTAACCTCTCGCTTCTTCTTGTAAGGATTTCCTAAACATTTCTTTTTCCTTAATCTTTCCAGTATCATTGATTCCATACTCTATCTAGCAACTTCTTTCTAATTTATTTCTACAGTACTACATTTCAAATGCTTACTCTTTCTTTGTCTGCGATTTTTCCAGTTCATTCAGAAAAAACTGTTCTCTAGACGTACAATTTATGTTGGGTCTTTCTCAATCTTACGTTGAATTTTCAATATCATTAAGATATACTGGTGCAGACTGGTTACCCCTCCCTACGATAATCTGCTTCTCTCCATTCCATAGGCAATATCATCACATTGCTTCCTAGTCTCTACAATCGATCCACTGCTAGTTCTGTACTTCCCTGGATTTAATATTTTCCAAGTCATTATTATGTTATAATGGTTTTAAAATTCTCACTCAGTTTCGATTTTGTTTCATTGCTATAAACTGTAATTCTATTGCGGTGGCTTGCCCGGTTTAAACAACTGTCCTGAGCTTTATTTTTACTTCATGCAATGTGTGTTGTGGGTCTCGGCATTCGTGTCCGCAATCATAGCTTTTCCACACAAGCCTCAAAACTGGTTTTTACGTGCTTCGTTTCTTATTCTTTAGATTATCAATCATCTACCTTCGCCTGCCATTATTTAAAATATTTGTGTAAAGGTTATCAGTCCAAACGTCCTAATAAATATGTAGAGGTCATCAACGAATGCTACAGGCCTTGTTTGGACGCTGTGAACAACTTCTTTTGCACGATGGATAAAATATAAGATTACTATAAAGAAGGAAACATTTCCTGATGTTGTACAACTATCTTTTATAGAATAGTCGTCAGGCTGGTACTGGAAGTCTCAACGACAGGAAAACCTGACGATGGTCTAAGAAACCGAAAGCAAGACAGTGATTAAATAAAAGAAGTAATAGTTGCAGAACATCAGGAATGTATTTCCTTCTATGTATTACTGTCACCATTCTATTTTTCTAGTTGTAATGGGCACTCAAAATGTTTCCGTCTGAGGGCGTTGCACCGCGTATATGCAACCCACCGCGATTCTGATGACAGCAAGTGGTCAGTGCGTCTTTCCAGCGGGAACTTTTTGATCCCTCCTTACACATTTGATTTCTAATAACACAAATTGGTACACAAATTATCCAGTAAAATAAAAAACGTTTTAATGTCACCGAAGTTTATTTTGACTCCCCTGTATTCTGAGTCTGTCCTCCCGACAATCATTTCTTTTTCGATGTCTTCACATTTCGTCTCAGGCTCCCTGCACTTCCCATTTATTTCATTCCTCAGCGATTTGTATTTCTGTATTCCTGAGTTTCCCAGAAAACTTTTGTACTTTTTCCTTACATCGATGAATTGAAGTAGTTCTTCTGTTACCCACGGTTTCTTCGCAGTTACCATCTTTGTACCTATGTTTTCCTTACCAAGTTCTGTGATGGCCCTTTTTAGGGATCCCCGTTCCTCTTCAACTGTACTGCATACTGAGCTATTCCGCCTATTCTAAATAAATCACCCTACATTGAAAACAGTGGACCCGGGCCGGCCCAGTATCTCCAGGCTGGAGAATAGCTCGTCCCTGGAACCGGGAAACCGGGACTGCCTTTCAGAGTATCGACTGCCACTAACAGAAGGTCGCGGTCAGGAACTGATAAGCTACGGGGTTAACTTAAACAGACGGAAAGGTGTATTAGGGTTTAAGATTTCGTCGACGATCAAGTCATTACAGACGTGGAGCAAATTCAGGTAGCACTAGCGAGGGGAAGTAGCCGGGCCTTGCTCATTACAAAGGAAACACTTCGCCTGTTACCTTACTAAATTTGAGGAAACCTTCGGAAACCTAAGATGCGGTTGGCGGCCAGGTATCTGATCCTCGCTGCTTCCGAACGCGAGTCGAGTGCCTTACAAAAAAAAGCCCTTGAGTGCGAGATTGCAAGCTCAGTCTTTAGTAAAGCTCATTTGAAACAGTTGCGTTAGCAATTACGACAGGAAAAATATTAGCTGGTAATGGCTCACCACGTGTGCGATAGAAATTAAGTGTCCGAGAGGTGCAGAGATCAACTTTTTCTGGGATGTATGTACTGCACTTCACAAAATGTACAGTGCCCATATTCAAGATACGTTCAAAACAAACCATTAACTTGCACCTCGTAATGTAAATGAAAAACGGCTTGCCACAGTTTTCACAAAGGTACGCACTACCAAGAACGAAGGCGAACTGCTTGAGTGTTACAAATGGTGGAGGAGGTTCAGGTAGGTATCCACTCTTAAGGAATGCATACAGAATCATACTGGTATAACGGGATGATGAGAACAGACGGAAGTATGCAACCGAATGCGAAACAGTCTATCGTGGAGCTCATCTTGAAACTGGCTATATAGGCACCAGCATAGATTGACTTTTTACATTGGTCCCAGGTGGTATGAAGTGCAATGTCACACACTTTTCAGGAGAGATAGTTCGCTCTAAAGGAGTATGGTTTCTATGTAGAGAGCAGTAATCAAGCAAAAGCAAGTTAGTTGGACCAGATTGGCGAAAACCAGTGCTCATATCATAGCTGTAGTTCTCGTACACTCATTTTCCACTCTTGTTTGCTGCAACGTAAATCTCCCCTACCGCCCTTGCAAGATCAGGCACACGAGAATCAATAATAGGGAGGATAGCACCTCAAACTTCTAGCAGCACATAGAGTAACTTTACAGCCGATATACACTCCAGATTGACAGTCAGAATAACTGTATACGAATGAGTTAAGCCATTGATGTTAGCTGGTCTTGATACAACTCTCTTGTTACCTTTAATTTCCAGGGTTCCTTTCACATAAATTTCCTCTTCAAATCCCGACTGGTGGGAGAGGTAAACAAATTCCTTACTGAAAGATGGTTTAAATTGTTTCTCTTATCTACAAATTTTTCGGCCGATTGCGCTGTTTTCTGTGCACTGTCAAGTTGACGCCTTTTTGAAATTTCTTCATGTTATGCCTTTCAATGATGTAGCATTGTTTGAAGCTAAGCAACCATACACTGCTTCCCTTGAAATCAATGTAATCTACATCGCGAGCATTTTGATGTGCGTAACGTAGTAGGTCGCTATCACGCACATTGTGTAAATTGTACCGGGAAGCCGGCCGAAGTGGCCGAGCGGTTCTTGGCGCTACAGTCTGGAACCGCGCGACCGCTACGGTCGCAGGTTCGAATCCTCCCCCGGGCATGGATGTATGTGATGTCCTTAGGTTAGTTAGGTTTAAGTAGTTCTAAGTTCTAGGGGACTGATGACCTCAGCAGTTAAGTCCCATAGTGCTCAGAGCCATTTGAATCATTTTTTGTACTGGGAATCCTCGAAACGCGCAAACACCAGTTTCTGTACAAGGGTGACTTGTCCTGCCTTGAATATCCGTAGTTTTTCTTATGCACTACACGGTCATACTGCTGCCGACTTATTTTAAATCTGTTCTTAATTGTTTTTCTACTATGCTGCGGAGGATCTTCCTTGTACGCAATTATGTTTAGTGCCATCTCGTTGGACGGTAATAGTCCTTACTACGTTTCACTGCAGACGACAATTGTGGCTCCGTGGATGATGAACTACATGGTTCGACACCTGTTTCAGCATCACTTTCACTTTTTAAGCACGTATCTTCATCACTGTACTCTTCAGGTACATTGTCCACACAGTCGAGCGCGTGCGACACCACACATTCCACTGACTCATCTTGCAGAAATGCTAATTTTTCATTTGCCCGTCACTCTGCGAAATTCCCTAGGTTCCTTTCTGATGAAATGTCAATTTAGGCTTCTGTTGATGTATATATAGTGCAAAGTTTGCTTTGTTTATCGTTGCCGTTGCTCTGATGTGTATCGACACCACTAGCACTGTAGCACTGTTGTGAGTTACTCTTCGAATAAGCATTTCAGCTACGCTACGTAGTCTCATTCTCTGCTCACCATTGGATACTTCCAGTCCCGCCCCTTGTTGCCATTAGCAGCCAGCATTGTGGCTTCATGGGAGACAAATTGTGAGGCGTTGAATGCCGTAAACATCTTCCTTGTACGCGGCCTCCACTGACGGTGTTTCTTGTTGGACCCTGTATCTCTCCGCTTTGAGGGAAAATCAGTGGTACTTGCGCAAAATGGGTAGAGCTCCGGCGATACTCACCGAAGATGACATGAAGAGACGTTTCGGACAGTGGAAGAAACTACTATGATTGGGCTATTACGTACGTAATCTATATATCACTATTGACTTGCACGCCTCCCGTTTTGTGTAGCTTTTCCTGACGATATTGTATTTGCGAAGTCAAATATCGTCGTTATTGAACATTATAAGGAGATATACAGCAAATGAAAACCTTTAGCCATGAGTGTGGCAGCTTAGACAGATTAAATGAAATCTTGGAAATTTGTGGTGAGTTCTTATGGGACCAAACTGCTGAGGTCATCGGTCCCTAGGCTTACACACTACTTAATCTAAATTAAACTAACTTGCGCTAAGGACACCACACACACCCATGCCCGAGGGAGGATTCGAACTCGAACCTCCGATGGGGGGGGGGGGGGGGAAGGGGGGAAAGCCGCGACATATTAAATGATTCTAGTCATATTTGTAGCACTTGAAAGCCAACTATCGTCTTCAAACTCAAATAACATAGCCCAAATTAATACCAGGTGTACCGGTATGAAATGAGCGTTAAGATACAAATGTGTCGTTAGGGAACATTTGTTGTGAACGAGCCTTATTTTTTTTTTGTTTGGTTGGTATGACATCTGTCAAAGATATGTAGTACACATCAAGTCATGGGACAAACATCATCATATGTTTTCATCGTGTTAACAATGTCGAATTTTGTACCAGAAAGTGATGATTTGCGGAAGCATTAATTTTTTGTTTTCATTTGAAAAAAAGTACTGCAGAGTCGCATCGAATGCTTGTCGAGGCGTATGGTGATCATACTCTATCAGAAGCGACATGCAAAAGATGGTTTCAACGGTTCAGGAATAATGATTTTGATGCAAGAAGTGAAGAACGTGGAAGACCACCAAAAAAGTTCGAAGACCCCGAATTGCAAGCAATCTTGGATGAATATGATACTTTGAGTCTGAAGAAAATGGCAGCAATGCTAAACGTTGCACAACAAACAATTCCTGACCGTTTGAAAGCTATGGGAAAGGTCCAAAAGTGTCGAAAATGGGTGCCACATGAATTGAATGAAAGACAGATGGAAAACCGAAAAACCATTTGTCAAATTTTGCTTCAAAGACATGAAAGAAAATCAATTTTGCATCGAATTGTTACTGGCGATGAAGAATGGATTTATTTTAAGAATCCTAAACGGGAAAAATCATGGGTTAATCCGGGACAACCATCAACATCGACTGCAAAACCAGATCGATTCGGCAAGAAGACAATGCTCTGTGTTTGGTGGGATCAGAAAGGTGTGGTGTATCATGAGCTTCTAAAATCCAGATAAACTTTGAATACTAATCGCTACAGACAACATATGATCAATTTGAACTATGCATTGATCTAAAAAAGACCAGAGTGGGCCAGAAGACATGGCAAAGTAATTTTTTTACACGACAATGCACCTGCACACAGAGCAAAACTGGTTCAGGATACAATCAAAACACTTGGCTGGGAGCTGCTACCCCACATCTGGCCCCTTCCGACTACCATTTGTTTTCATCAATGGGACACGCATTGGCTGAGGAACACTTCGATTCCTACGACGAAGTCAAAAATTGGGTGTCTGATTGGTTTGCTTCAAAAGACGAACATTTCTATTGGCGTGGTGTCCACAAATTGCCAGAAAGGTGGTCAAAATGTATAGGAAGCAATGGTCAGTACTTTGAATAAAATGTTTTTACTTTTCAATTCAAAATTAGTGTTTCATTTTCACAAAAAACGCTCATTTCATACCGGTACACCTGGTATTCTTTGCAGGCTGTTTACAGCCCGTTTTTGGCCGGCCGTAGTGGCCAAGCGGTTCTAGGCGCTACGGTCTGGAACCGCGCGACCACTACGGTCGCAGGTTCGAATCCTGCCTAGGGCATGGATGTGTGTGATGTCCTTAGGTTAGTTAGGTTTAAGTAGTTCTCAGTTCTAGGGGACTGATGACCTCAGATGTTAAGTCCCATAGTGCTCAGAGCCATTTGAACCATTTGAACAGCTGTTTTCCAGCATTCACATTTCTATATGCATCTGACTATTATTGTCCTAAGGATATCGTACATGTTTGCAATATCCTGTTCCTTTGGTAATCTTTTTGTATTCGTGATTCAGTGGATAAAAAGTTTTGATCTCTTTTAGCAATAAATCAGATTTTTTTAGAGACCCATTCTTTATGTTCGTAGTCTGATGGAGTCCAATATCAATACGTCTGTGTGAGGTGCGGTACCAATGTTTAATGCTTAATTGGGGCATCCTCGGTAATTTAATTAGACATGCCGTTTTCTGCAGCTTGACTTTGTTCTCCTTGAATGTGCATGATCTTAAGGGTAATTATCTACCACTCTAGGTCACCGTGGACACATTCATCTCAGGGGTAACTTAATATTTAAGAGACACCTCAAGCAATGACAAGGTTGCTGATGGCACAGTTATGCTCTTGGAATCGAGGAAGAAACAAAAGACATATGGAATGAAACAAAAAGTTCGATGTGCACAGACTGTGGACTGAGAATAAAATGAAGGAAACAAAAGAACAGAGGAGCGGCAGAAATGAAATGGCGAACGACAGAGTATCAGAATTAGGGACCACATAATAGTGAAGGGGTTCTGCCACCTTGAAAGCAATGCAACACGCAACAGACGAAGCAGTCTAACAGAGGCAAAGAGAGAATGTTTTCCCAAAAGATGTGCATTAAAAGTAGACATAGGCCTCAACTCGAGGGAAAAAAAAAGTGAGAATGAGCGTCTGGAGTGCAGGACAGCACGAAAGGTCGTATGTTGGTTTGAACCATGGGAGAAGGCCACGAAGATCCTGGAAAAAGTGAACTGATGGGCGAAAACTGTCCCGAGAAACCTACATACAAACTTTCAGAAATCTAGGACTATACTAAACCTTATACGTAGTCCCGTAAGGATCCTAAGGCCAAGATTAGATTAACTGCAGCGTACCCAAATACACACGTTCTTCCCGAACGCTATCTATGAATGGAGCGGAATCAAGCACTAATAACTGGTCAAATGGGAAGCACCCTCTGTCTTGTATTTCATATGATTTGCATGGTATGGAGATGGATGTACAGCCCAATATAGTTTAGAAATGAATCATGGACTGTTGGAAAAACTGAAAAGAAGAGATATGTAGCGTTTGAAAGGTGATATTACAGAAGCATACTGAAAATTGTCTACAAAGGTAGAACATGAAGAGATTCTCGATAGTATCGGTAAGGAAACCAAAACACCGACTAGAAGAATTAACAGGATATTAGAAATGTTGAGAAATTAGGTAATCTTCTTTCATATTACTAGTGGGAGCCATATAGAGTAACAATTGTAGAGAACACAGATTGGTGTGTATAAAATACATGATTGTGGATGTTAGGTACAGACGATACTGCAAGATGAATAAATTCGCTTATATGAGGAAACCGTAAAGAAGAGAATGAAGATTAGAGTTCATTTTCCCTTTGACGAAGAGGACATAGAGACAAAACATTTTTCGGGGGATTATGGAGAAGAAAATGGGCTGTGTCCTTTTCAAAGAAACGGTCCTGACACTTGTCTTAAACGATTTAGGGAAACGATAGATCTACGTCTGGACTGCGAGTTGGGACCTTTAACTACTTTTCAGCCCAAAGTGAATGCAATATCTTATAACAGAGCCACTTCGCTCGGTGAATGAATCTTGACCAGCCGCATCAAACCAGTCAAGAGAGTAAAAGCAAAACTTGAATGTAAAATATCAAAAATTTCTTCATTGTCACCAGTAAATGCTGCATTTCACGATTACGTCACTGCAGCTGCAAAACAACATGATCAATTAGAGTAAAATTCCATGGTATTACTACACAGAGTAATTGTTTTAATTGCATTTTCTTCAGCTCCACATCCACACAAAATATACAGGGTTGTCAGAATCAGCCTGAAAGGTTGTAAGTGGGTTCAAGGGTAGATTGTGCTGAGAAATAGCTTTTAAGAAAAAAATTCGATACATCGCCTCGTTTCAGAGTTAATTACCGGTGAAGTTATCCAATTAGGCCGTTACGCAAGCAAATTCAAGAGGCCCGCCAGAGAAGGTGCCACCGAAAGTGTTCTTCGTTTGGTTTCCTAAAACCGCACAAAAGAGAGGTACAAATTTGAACACGGGACGTTAGTAAGGATCGAATGCGAGTTAAAGGTGAGCAGTCTCCTGCGCTATCATGTACTCTATGAGAGCAACTAACTGGCACAACCTACCCAACACACTTACAAGCCTTTCAGTCAGTTTCTGCCCTCCTTGTACAATACGAAAGGCGCTTTCATTGCATGAAAAACGTGTCAAATCAATAATGTGCATTCCATACCCTATTAAATTCATGTATTCTTCTAGTTAAATGGGGTGTATCATTATTAATGGCGAAAAATGACACGGGTAAAAGTATGCGATTATACAATAAAAATGTTCGAGCGAGTATGAACGGGTCTGCAAGTAAGGTATTTGCGATATACCTGCGAATATGTAGTTACGATGCGCCACTGACTTCAGTATTATATATTGTCTTAGTTGGACAAAATAACGGAATAAAAACTGGTAACAAGTAATTTTTGCAATAAGGTCGTCATCTTTCGCCTCACATCTCCCGCATTTGTCAAGGGTCGTCCTACCATTTGGACGCAGTACTGGACACGTCTCCAGAATGTGTTATGAATGCATTCAGACAACCCCGAATCAACTCGTAAAGCTTGCCAATACTGTACAATTCGCTGCTCAAGTTCTGTACCAACGAAAGTATCATTGAGTTCATTTTAGAGATAACCCCAGTAACAAAAATCCAAAGGACTGAAGTCAGGAGGTCTTTGATGCCAAAGTACAAGTTTTGGACCATACTAGCACGTTAGACGTTTCCCTCTATCAGCAGCAAAATTTGCCTGTGCCCCATCATGCATGTACCACTTACCTCAAAGTTGCACTTGTGGAATGTCCTAAAAGTTGACGAATTGCTGTATTGCCATCAGCTATACAAATTACTTTGTACAGGTGATGGCAAACACTGAATTGTTCAAATCTCTTACAGCTGTATCGAGTCACCTGTTCAAATTGTCAAAACTGGAAGCTCCGCGGAAACCGGAGGTACCATTGTCCATCAATTTTTTTGTAAGAAAGCGCGGTTTAGTAAGAAAATCATTTAACACTGGCATAAAAACCGAGTAATCAGCGCAAAACGTTGCTAGGGGGGGGGGGGGGGGGGAGAGGGAGGAAGGGGGAGTTACTAGTGAACAGAATGTGGTTTCCCGTGAAATGTGATCCAAATTGGACGAGGAAGTAGCTGAAGAGCCAACATTTGAAATAAAGTTGTACGAAATAAGACAATATTTCATTGTGAAGTTAGTGACGGCTCGTAACCACAATTCGAAACAATCTCGGAAACAGCTCGCTTACGGACTCTCGTTTACTAGAACGCCTTTTCTCCTACGAGAGGACGTGAAAAATTAAGTTACACATTATTATGTTAGGCCAAATAGCTTTTGGTGGATGCTGCACTCCACTTGAAAAGTGAGTAGATACATGAGAATGTTTTCCAACGTAGTGACGAGATCTCTGGAAACAAAGTCATTCGAGAGCCGCTGTGTGAATGTGTTCATTACTGGAAGACCTGTGAGTCCTGCGAATCAGTTCCTCGCTTGACTGGACATTGCCGTCTGCGGTGGACGTTGATGGCGACAGCCTTCCACTCCGACCAGCATCACCCATATACGTGTGGGCTTTCTCAAACTGTTGGTATCATTTCACTACGAATGGATCTGATATTGAATTTGGTTCGTATTTCTCTAGAATTTCATGGTGAACCTGTGGGCAGTTTTAAAGTTTTTCCCACAAGGCTCGTACTGACTCGCATACTTCAACTCCGGAGTACTGTTTCAGTCGCCACGCCATTTCACTGGTACACTATCAGCACCTGTTGGCCGCACCGCAGAAGAACTTTGTCTGCAGGACACCCAGGCGATGTACTCTCTTCTGACAATGTTACGTAGTGGTCTTCTCTGAGGTGACACGTACGAATTGGTTATTGAAGTCCCCTCGTTTATCGTATACTTTCTCCCGTATCTCACTATAAATTATGATGCATTGGGTATAAACAATGTGACAGGGCCCAGTAATTTTTCATCAGTGCTGCAGCTGGATGACGCGGATAATTAAGAATGTTCAGTCAAATTAGTGTGTCCATTTGTCTCAAGCCTGAACAATCACCTTTTGCGGTGTGTGCCATTGCGAGTGTCTGGAAGATTATCAGTAAGGATCTGAAAGGTATCGGAGGAGTTGTAGAGCCAGGCGAACTCCATTCCCGTGGCCAGCGTTAAGCTTCTTGCCTGAGAATACATGGCGCGAACAGCCAGATGGACGTGCTCCCGCAGATTCTAGACTGGGCTTAAATCCGGGGAGTTTGGTGGGCAGGAGGGTACGGTAAGCTCATCCTGGTGCCCTTCGAACCATACACGTACACTACGAACTGTGTAATACGTTGCATTGTCCTGCTGGAAGATACCCGATTGCCGAGGAAAAACAAACAGCGTGTGGGGGAGAAAATGGTCCCCAAGAATAGATGCTGACTTGTGTTGATCTACTGTGCCTTCGAGAGTGACCAGATCACCAAGGGAATGTGAGGAAGATATTCCACAGACCGTAACGCATCCTCCTTCGGGCTGGATCCTTCCAGCGAATGTTGGAATATGTTAGCTTTGAGACGTTTCGGGGCATAAAACGCTATTCATCTGAGATGGCTACCTGTCGCCACTCACGGAGCTGGCGTGCAAGTTCGTGACGACGTCGCCGACGAATTGCAGTCAGCATGGGTGAATCAACCAGACGCCTGTTGCGGAGGTCCATGCACTGCAAGTTCGCTGAATGGTCGCTGAGGAGACACTGCTGGTAGTTCTTCGGTTCACCTGGGCAGTCAGTTGCTCAAGAACATCTATTCGCGCGCACACATTCCCGCAGCTATCGTTCACCCTTGGCCCGAAAGCCACTGGTCATGTCCTTTAGAACCTCACATAAACCGCTTCGTATCCGCGTTACGACAACGACTGTACTGTTTCCCACGTCCCCTTGAAACACTTCATATATCCTCACCTCCTAGTGCTTCCATCTGCCGCCTGTGTACGTCAATTGCACGTTGAAGCCGTATACAGGGTGTTACACAAAGGTGCGGCCAAACTTTCAGGAAACATTCCTCACATACAAAGAAAGAAAATGTGTTATGTCGACATGTGTCCGGAAGCGCTTACTTTCCATGTTAGAGCCCATTTTATTACTTCTCTCCAAATCACGTTAATCATGGAATGGAAACACAGCAACAGAACATACCAGCGTGACTTCAAACACTTTGTTACAGGAAACGTTCAAAACGTCCTCCGTTAGCGAGGATACATGCATCCACCCTCCGTCGCATGGAATCCCTGATGCGCTGATGCAGCCCTGGAGAATGGCGTATTGTATCACAGCCGTCCACAATACGAGCACGAAGAGTCTCTACATTTGGTACCGGGGTTGCGTAGACAAAAAGCTTTCAAATGCCCCCATAAATGAAAGTCAAGAGGGTTGGGGTCAGGAGAGCGTGGAGGCCATGGAATTGGTCCGCCTCTACCAATCCATCGGTCATCGAATCTGTTGTTGAGAAGCGTACGAATACTTCGACTGAAATGTGCAGGAGCTCCATCGCGCATGAACCACATGTTGTGTCGTACTTGTAAAGGCACATGTTCTAGCAGCACAGGTAATTCGAGGAAGTACAGGACATACTGACGAAACTAAAATGAGCTCTAACATGGAAATTATGCGTTTCCGGACACATGTACACATAACATCTTTTCTTATTTGTGTGTGAGGAATGTTTCCTGATAGTTTGGCCATACCTTTTTGTAACACCCTGTATATGGGGTGCTCACATTAATGTGGCTGGATCGTGTATTACGATCTCCCTCTTGTTTATAGAATTTATCATGTAGTGATCCAAATTTTGAAGTGAACAGCCATCCAGTATACCAAACGGGATTCCAACAAACATCTCAGCGAATAACCTGACAATGTTGCTTACTGTATCAGATGGCTCAAATGGCTCTGAGCACTGTGGGACTTAACTTCTGAGGTCATCAGTTCCCTGGATCTTAAAACTACTTAAACCTAACTAACCTAAGGACATCACACTCATCCCAGCCCGAGGCGGGATTCGAACCTGCGACCGTAGCGGTCGCGCGGTTCCAGATTGGACATCACACTCATCCCTGCCCGAGGCGGGATTCGAACCTGCGACCGTAGCGGTCGCGCGGTTCCAGACTGTAGCGCCTAGAACCGCTCGGCCAATCCGGCCGGCTGTATCAGATGATTAGTATATATGTATTTGTACCATTGGCAGCCTTATCACGCTTCCTCAGGCGCTCATCAGAAATCACTACCCACTATCGCCGGAAATTCTGTGAGTTCTGTTCGCTGTTACTAGCAACTCTTGCGTTAAAGACCCTTGGATCTGTTGTGCAGGGTCTCTGGTAACTCACTGCAGACGCGCACCGCTCGGCTGCAAGCGATGATAGGCCAGACGAGGCAAGGCCAGCCGCGGGACAGTGCGGGAGGACCGCCTGGAGGCGCCATCAGAAATCGATAGCAATCTGGACCGGTCGGCCGCCCCCCTAATTGGGTATTGCCTTCCAATTGGCAGCTGCGCCGCCATTACCGGCGGGCTTTAATTACGTGCTGACATTTGGCGATCCTCTTTGTGAGGCGGCCGCGTCACCACGGTAATCACCGTCTCCGTGAGGGTGTCACGTTGTCTCCACCAACAGACTAAATGCTTCGGTGTGTCTCTGGCGTTCTTTTCAAATCTTCGCGCATTCGATACTATTCAGTCTACTAACATATAAACTGCCACACAAAAAAAAGTTAAACACCCAGAAGACATAGTCGAATGTCAATATAAGTTCACGCATGCACCTTCAATCGGTGGGCGTATAAACGATTAGAATTACAATACTCTCCGACTAGTGGAACGTCCTGGTGAGTGCATTTGGGGGTTCCCAAGCATCTTATGGTATAGAAGGGTAGGAAACAGCGTCGGATGTTACGTGACCGCAGTGAAAGATAACGACCTGCCACGTACTGGTATAAATCGTCGTCATCAGTATTTAACAAGAGTTTGATAGAGGCCTTACTGTCGGTCTTGGTTTGACCGTCTGGTGGGATCGTGAAATATTCAGACTTGTGAGCTAGACTATATGGGAACGTGAGGGCACGTATACTCGTCGTCACGGTTCTGATAGACCACGTGTGACCGAAACAAGGTAGTTTCTGCGTATTGTGCACCAACTTTTCTGATGTGATAGAGGAAAAAACAGGAGTCGATTTAGAAGAGAGAGGGGATCCAGTATTAGAATCAGAATTTAAAAGAGCTGTGGAGGATTTAAGATCAAATAAGGCAGAAGGGATACACAACATTCCATCAGAATTTCTAAAATCATTGGGGGAAGAGGCAACAAAAGGACTATTCATTTTGGTGTGTAGAATGTATGAGTCTGACGACATACCATCTTACTTTCGGAAAAGCGTCACCCACACAATTCCGAACCCAGCAATAGCTGACAAGTGCGAGAATTATTGCACAATCAGCTTAACAGCTCATGCATCCAAGTTGCTTACGAGAATAATAAACAGGAGAGTGGATAAGAAAATTGAGGATGCACTAGATGAGGATCGGTTTGGCTTTAGGAAAGGTAAAGGCACGAGAGCGGCAAATTTGACGTTGCGGCTGATAATGGAAGCAAGACTAAAGAAAAATCAAGACACGTTTATAGGATTTGTAGAGTTGGAAAAAGCGTTCGACAATGTAAAATAGTTGAAGATGTTCGAAATTCTGAAAAAAGTAGGAGTAAGCTATAGGGAGAGACGGGTCATACACAATATGTACAAGAGTCAAGAGGGAATAATAACAGTGTACGACCAAGAAGGGAGTGTTCGTATTAAAATGGGTGTAAGACAAGGATGTAGCCCTTACTGTTCTATCTGTACATCGAGGATGCAATGATGGAAAATGAAAGAAAGGTTCAGGGGTGAAGTTCAAATTCAAGGTGAGAGGATATCAGTGGTACTATTTGCTAATGACGTTGCTATCCTGAGCGAAAGTGAAGAAACATTATACGATCTGCTGAACGGAATGAACAGTCTAATGAGTACAGAGTATGGATTGAGAGTAAATAAAAGAAAGACGAAGGCAATGGGAAGAAGTAGGAATGAGAACATCGAGAAACATAACATCAAGATTGATGATCACGAAGTAGATGAAGTTAAGGAATTCTGCTACGTAAGAAGTAAAATAACGAATGACGGACGGAGTAGGGAGGACATCAAAAGCAGACTATCAATGGCAAAAAGGGCATTCCTGGCCAACATAAGTCTACTAATATCAAATATCGGCCTTAATTTGAGGAAGAAATTTCTGAGAATGTACGTCTGGAGTACAGCATTGTATGGTAGTGAAACATGGACTGTGAGAAAACCGAAACAGAAGAGAATCGAAGCATTTGGGATGTGGTGCTACAGACGAATGTTGAAAATGGGGTATCCTAATGAGGTAAGGAATGAGGACGTTCTGTGCAGAATCGGAGAGGAAAGAAATATGTGGTAAACACTGATAAAGAGAAGCAACAGAAAGATAGGACATCAGTTAACAGATGAGGAAATGACTTCCATTGTACTAGAGGAAGCTGAAGAGGACAAAAACTGTAGAGAAATAGAGAAAAACAGAGATTGGATTACAGAAAACAGTTGAGGATGTAGGTTGCAAGTGCTACTCTGAGACGAAGAGGTTATCACAGGACAGGAGTTCGTGGCGGGCAGCATCAAATCAGTCACAAGACTGATGACCAGAAAAAAAAAGCGCAGTTTGTTTTTCCTCCGCGCGATGGCGTCTACCAGCAGTACACCGCAACGTGTCATATAGCTGTCATTGTACGTGCTTGACGTGGCTCGAGAGCAATAGGGCAAGTTTACTCTACTCCCCTGGTCACCACACTCCCCGGGTATAAATCGAATCTAGAGTCTGTGGGACGAGCTCGATCGGTCTGGCTGTTCGATGTATGCATCCTCAACCGAAAATGGTTCAAATGGATCTGAGCACTATGGGACATAATATCTGAGGTCATCAGTCCCCTAGAACTTAGAACTACTTAAACCTAACTAACCTAAGGACAGCACAGACATCCATGCCCGTTGCAGTATTCGAACCCTGCTACCGTAGCAGTCGCGCAGTTCCAGTCTGAAGTGCCTAGAACCGCTCGGCCACAACGGCCGGCGATCCTCAACCGAGAAAAATAGCGCAGCTGGCCACGGCAGTGGGGTGGCATGGCTCCACATTCCTGTCGGTACCTTCAGAACCTCACTGACTATTCGTCCAAGTCTCGCAGTGGTCCGCGCTGCGAAAGGTGATTATTCAGGCTTTTGACAGATGATCACATTAATGTGTCCGGACACTACAAGAAACAATATCGTTCCATTAAAACTAATTCTGGAAATATTTGGAAGCTTCCAGTACAGAAAACAATTATATACCCATTGCTGGTCCTAACTGGCTACGGCTTCCCATCGGGCAGGCCGGTCGCCTGGTGCATATCTTTTTACTAAACGCCACTTCGGCCACTTGCGTGTCGATGAGGATGAAATGATGATGGAGACAACACAACCCTCAGTAACCGAGCAGAGGAAATCTCCGACCTCGCCGGGAATCGAACCTGGGCTCCTCACAGGGGGTTCAGCCCCATTGACCACTCAGCTGTGATAAGCATATGATAATAGACGCAAGAGATCTCCAGAAAACATGGTTTGGCAAACAAGCCATCGCAAATGTGTGTTTAACAACCGCCACTGTCTTCTGCGTGAAATGCTGTCTCAGTCCGTGCAAAGTACGAGTATTTGAAACTTTTCTGTTGTGCCAATCTAAATAGACTCAAATTTTACCCATGGCCTACCTTACCTCGTGCAGCGTTGGGGAATGTGTAATATTCATGAATAGGGACAAGAATATTTTGCTGCTGATATAACACGACATCTAAATCACCAATAAGACCCAAAACGGTTAGGTCAAACACAGACTGTGACTTCTGGCCTCAGTTTTTTAAGTCTGTGTTTTGAGCCATATCGGAAGTGAAGTGTGCAGCACACGAGTTGTAAATGGTTGAAGAACTGGAGCGGCGAACTATACAGTCTCGTCAAGATTTGCAAGATGATAAGAGCATTCGTAAATCATTTCAGAGGTGAGTTCAGTATTGCCTCCAGATGTGAGTACGATACGTGGAACAGCTATACCAGGTACAAACGCACAGTAAATGGTAACATGTGTTGAAGTGATTCTTGTTGACCCTAGATTATTAAACCCAATGACCACCATTATGGAGACATGAGTGACACATGCTCTTCAGTACCTTCACGCCAGACATTGTTTTTAACAATGGTTGAATTTTTATATTGCCTGAATCAAGTGGGTTGGTGACACTGATACTTTTGTCCTAAATATTACGAATGTTTAATAATGGTGTGCCTGTTTTCTAAAATTAGGCATATTTGTTTTATTGTTTAGAGTTTATCGTAGTGTGCTACCTTAGTTGAAACAGGAAGCAGTCAAAGTTAAAGGAATGATAATGTGTAATGGATTGGCCCTCTTCAGTGTTAATCTCGTCTTTTGCTATCGGAATTAGCTCGGTAAGGATGGTGGTGAGTCTGATTTTGACACTAACGTATACGTTGATTTGTTTGGGGAATTTCATCTGGGCAGCAGCAGCAGAATCTACAACAACTCAACGGAGAAAAGTATCTCATCTTGTCCTTCGAGCAAATGAGAAATGCCGACATTATATGACGACTGCTCAACAGAAATTTGTACAGAAAACTAAGTTAGATCCTGCTTACATTGTAATAATAATGTCTAAAGCTGAAAAATCTACTCCATTTGCGTGTAGAATACAGTACTCTTCGAGTTATAGTCATTATAATGACTTGTGCCTAGTGCATAACGTAAGTTATGACCAATAATATATCGAGCAGCGAAATTGTCATTATATTGTGTGAAGCAAGACATTTGTACTTATTTTGTATGTAACATACTATTGGAGATCTAATACATGTAATTAACTACAGCACGATCCATAAATTATGAATTCGTAGAAAACGGCTTCCAGGGACAAAAAAATTGATTTCCAATATTCGTGTAGTTATTGACAGAATTCAAAAATTTGAAATGATGGTACAATCTACTCCCTAGGAAGTTTAAAGTTTAACACTACAAGACAAGTATTACAATTAGGAAGTGTGAGTCCGCACTTCAGCAGTACTCTGAGGGTGACAGCACTCAGCCACTCCAACAAACTTTACATATAACTTCTAAGCTTAGCTAAATTTATTCTCGCTGACAAATCCGTAAAATGATGAAATTTAAAAAAAACGTTTATCGCTTACTACATTTGCGCTGTTCATGCTGTACCACTGAATGTACCTACAAAATTATATCATTGTACGAGTACAACTCGTAATTCTGAAGTTAAGGCATCATAAACACTGAGATGAGAATAAAGCTTGGTGGACTGTTTTCATCGAGTGTTTTATGATGACAGCGCTTAGCAACTTCCAACAAATTTTAAACAATAATTAAAAACTTTTCCAAACTTCTTCAGGCTTGCATGCTTAACACAAATATAGCACATTTACTTATCTGTAAAGTAATCGACATTTGAAGCTGTTGTACGCACTTGATTCTTGGACGAATTGGGGTTTAATTATCTCATACTGAAATCGATAGCTTCCGCACATTCATTTTTTTTTACTGGAACCTTCTTGCTTTTACGAGTATTATATACTTTCATCGTTGTCAGTTGTCTCTAATGTTTATTTTTCGCCCGGTATAGAAATTTTGCAGCTAGGTGCAACTGGCACCGCCGTCAGCTTGATACCCCCAAGCGCCCATTTCAGTCACTTAGGTCTTCAGCCGGCCCTATGAGGGCAATAGTCATGGTATAACGGTACTATCCCGTACGCGAGGCATAAGAGGGCAATGCATTGGCGGATCTCTGATTTGTACTCATGTAATTGCTGTGAAAAGATGTCCGACGTGATTATGGCCGCAAATCGGGAATTGATTAGTAGATCGAAATAGATGCATGGGACCTTCCATTTCCGACATCGTTACGGAATTCAATATTACGAGATCCACAGTGTCAAGAGAGTGCCGAGAATACGAAATTTCAGCCATTACCTCTCACTATGGACAACGTATTGGCCGACGGCCTTCATTTAACAACCGATAACAGCGGCGTTTGCGTAGAGCAGTCAGTGCCAATACAAAAGCAACAACGCGCGAAATAACCGCAGAGATCAACGTGAGAGGTACAACGAACGTATCCGTAAGGACAGTGCGGCGAAATTTGGCGTTAATGGTCTATGACAGCTCACGACCGACGCGAGTGTCTTTCCTAGCAGCACGGCATCGCCTTCAGCCCCTCTCCAGGGCTCGTGATCGTATCGAATGGACCGTAGACGACTGGAAAACCGTGGCCTGGTCAGATGAGTTCCGATTTCAGTTGGTAAGAGCTGATGGGAAGATTGTATTGTGGCTGAGGCCCTACGTAGTCACGGACCAAGCACTATGGGACTTAATACATGAGGTCATCAGTTCCCTAGACTGAGAACTACTTAAACCTAACTAACCTAAGGACATCACACGCTCCCATGCCCCTAGGCAGGATTCGAACCTGCGACCGTAGCAGCAGCGCGGTTCGGGACTGAACCGCCTAGAATCTTTCCGCCACAGCGGCCGGCGACCCAAGCTGTCAACCAGGTATTGTGGTGACTCCATAATGATGTGGGCTGTGTTTACATGGAATGGACCTCTGGTTCAACTGAACCGATCACTGAATGGAAACAGTTATGTTCGGCTACTTGGAGACCATTTGGAGCACTTCATGGGCTTTATGTTCCCAAACAACGATGAAATTTTTATGGATGACGATGCACCATGTCACCGGACCCCAATTGTTCGCGATTCGTTTGAAGAGCATTCTGGACAACTGAGTGAGTTATTTGGCCACCCAGATCGCGAATCATGAATCCCCTCGAACATTTATGGGACATAATCTAGAGGTCAGTTCGTGCACAAAATCCTTCACCGGCAACACAGTCGCAATTATGGACGGTTGTAGAGGCAGCATGGCTCAGTATTTCAATATGGGACTTCCAACAAATTGTTGAGTCCACGCCACGTGGAGTTGCTACACTACGCCTGGCAAAAGGAGATCGGACACGATGTTAGGAGGTATCCCGCGACTTTTGTCACCTCAGTGTATGTATCGCAATGGAAGTTTAGTAAATGTGGTAAATATTGAAGTGTGAAGTGTGTGCGGTAATTACGTCTTTGAAATGGGTCCCCTTGGGCAGTAAGAGAACGGGCTGCGTTTGTGTTTGTGTTTCCACCGCGGTGTGATTGCGCTGCCAGCGGGGAGGAACTGCGCGACGGCAAACAGCAGAGCGGCCGCTTTGCCGCCAGCCGGCCTGCGCGTTGCGCTGGCAGGTAGCGGCTGGTCTGATTACATTGGCAGCGCCGCGTAATTCATCCCATACTGGCAGCCCCCGGTGCGACGCTCACGGCGGTGTGAATGCAGAACCCACGCAGCCGGCGCACGGACCGCTGCCTGCCGTGTCGCGCTGCACCTCAAAGGCCCGCCACCGCGGGCGGCAAATTTGCAGATGGCCATCCCAAAGGACGCGTTCATCGTAAACGCCACCATCATAATTATGTACATACAGCACTGACTGACAAATCCACGCTCGATTCAGGCCAGTATTATTCGAATAGCTGAAATGTCTCTGAACACTATGGGACTTAACATCTGTGGTCATCAGTCCCCTAGAACTTAGAACTACTTAAACCTAACTAACCTAAGGACATCACACACATCCATGCCCGAGGCAGGATTCGAACCTGCGACCGGAGCGGTCACGCGGTTCCTGACTGAAGCGCCTAGACCGCACGGCCACACCGGCCGGCAGTATTAGTCGACTACAATATTAATGCACCTTGGCGTGAGAACGCTTCGGTCGGCTTAACGTGAGTCTTTATCGTAATATTTCAAAAGCTCACTCTGAAGCATTTACAAATGGTTCAAATGGCTCTGAGCACTACTGGACATAACATCTGTGGTCATCAGTCCCCTAGAACTTAGAACTACTTAAACCTAACTAACCTAAGGACATCACACGCATCCATGCCCGAGGCAGGATTCGAACCTGCGACCGTACCGGTCACGCGGTTCCAGACTGAAGCGCCTAGAACCGCACGGCCACACCGGCCGGCGAACCATTTACAGTACTATCTAAAAAAGATCACGAAGGAATTACCTGAATGGGACAGAAATCGGCAGATGTGATGTACATGTACAGAGAAACAAATGATTTTTAGCATTCATTGATAGTGTTGTTGGCCGGCCAGGGTGGCCGAGCGGTTCTAGGCGCTACAGTCTGGACTGCGCGACCACTAAGGCCGCAGGTTCGAATCCCGCCTCGGGCATGGATGTGTGTGATGTCCCTAGGTTAGTTAGGTTTAAGTAGTTCTAAGTTCTAGGGGACTGATGACCTCAGAAGTTATGTCTCATAGTGCTCAGAGCCATTTGAACCATAGTGTGTTTGGATGTCCTGCTGAGGGACAACGTGTCAATTGGCGTGTTAAACCGTCAACATTCCAGGCTGCAAATTTTTTCAACTACGGTAAGATCCGGCTACATTGCTGCAAAGGTCGGGTTTGAGAAGCATGAAGGCGAGTACTAAAAACTCTCGCCCGACCGGCTAGCCGTGCGGCCTAACTCGCTACTTCCCGAGCGGGAAGGCGTGCCGATCCCCGGCAGGAATCCGTCCAGAGGATTAGTGTCGAGGTCCGGCGTGCCGGCCAGCCTGCGGTTGGTTTTTAAGGCGGTTTTCCATTTGCCTAGGCGAATGCAGGGTGGTTCCCCTTATTCCGCCTCTATTACACTATGTCGGCGATTGCTGTGCAAACACTGTCTCCATGTACACGTACACCATAACTACTCTACCATGCAAACATTTGGGGTTACACTCGTCTGGCATGAGACGTTCCCACCGGGGTTCACTGGGGCCGAACCGCAGAATAACTCTGGGTTCAGTGTGGGGTGGCAGGGGGTGAGTGAACTGCTGTAGCCTGTTGTGGGGTTGTGTACCACTGAGGGCTACGACGGGGCCGGCCGGGGTGGCCGAGCGGTTCTAGGCGCTACAGCCTGGAACCGCGCGACAGCTACGTCGTAGGTTCAAATCCTGCCTCGGGAATGGATGTGTGTGTTGTCCTTAGGTTAGTTAGGTTTAAGTAGTTCTACGTTCTAGGGGACTGATGACCTCAGATGTTAAGTCCCATAGTGCTCAGAGCCATTTGAACCATTTGAAGCTACGACGGGGACGAAGCCTCTCCGTCGTTTCTAGGTCCCTGGTACATACACAATACACACAGTAGAAATTCTCACCGTATGCAGACGGGCCATTAATTGCCGAAATCTACTCCCTTTATGTCTTCCATTGTGGGCAACAAAATGGGATGCAGAATATCGTCGACGTACTGCTCTGCTGTAAGGGTGCTGCAGGTGAGAACCAAATAGGTCCTACTATGAAATGAAATGGCATCCCAGACCATCATTCCTCGTTGTCGGGCCACATGGCGGCGACAGTCAGACTGGTAACCTACCAGTGTCCAGAGCTTCTTTAGAGTCATCTTCGATGGTCATCAGAACTCAATTCGTTGCAGAAGTCATCACTGAATGCAATTCTGCTCCAATCAATGAGATTCCTGGAGGAAGACGTCTGTAGGCGCTCTGGACAGCGATGGGATACCAAACAGTTTCGGCCGTCATACGGCCCGACTACCAATAGTGATGGTCTGAGATTCCATTTCATTTCATAGTTATCTGAGGCACCCTTTCAGCACAGTGGTACATCGACAATATTCTACGCCCCGTTTTGTTGCCCTTCATGGCGAGCCATCATCGGCGCATATTCCAGCAAGATAAAACCTGTCTGCATACGGCACTGCCTCTTTTCGTGCTTTACAGTGCGCTTTCTTTAGTCAGTACTGTGGTTGTTTACTGTTTCGTCCCAGCATGGTTCTGATAACGGCAGTGCAACAATATTGTCGTCAGGTAGTATACGAACTACGTTTGGTGACACTGTGGAAGTTGCACTTCACTACAGAATTGACCTACTGCAGTAGCTTCCAGAATGATGTGTACTCTACAGTCACGTACTTATCACCTGTATCGTGCGTGTTCTGCTAGAAATGAGTTGTGACGTACTTTGTATGACAAACGCGGAAATTCAGTCTATATCCACATCTAAACCGTGCAAGTGATCTTAAGGTATGTGGAGCATGGCATTTCGGATACCATTATCACTTTTCCTCGCTACCTGTTCCTGTCGATAATGTAGCGCGTTATAATCGACTCTTGCTCTGTATGATATCGATTTAAACTTACTGATTTTACCCTCATGGTCTATTAGCGATATGTATGATATTATACGGGGTGTTTCAAACGTGCAGGAGTGGCAGATTAAGACACTTCATGGTGAAGAACTTCAGTTAGAGACTGATGCGTCCTGGGGACACTGGGCGTATTTTACACGGTCCGGTCACAGTAATGCGACCGCCGCCTATGTTCGACGTCAACATGGAATAACGACTCGTAGATGGCAGGTAGCAGCACTAGCAGTGGACGGTATGTAAAGCGTGTTCGGGGGACGCGGAAAACAGTGCTCGTCGTAGTTCGGAAACGGGGCGATTTACATGACTTACAAGAAGGCGTAATCATTGGCTTTCGGGCCTAGGGTGGAACCATTTCCGAGACGGACAAATCTGTAAACTGTTCGATGTACGACAGGGCATAGCAAAATGGCGCTATCGAAAGCCGGAGCCATCTCTGCTGTGAACCACCACGGGCCATAGATGACAAGGGTGAACGAATGCCGAGGAGATGTGTACGGGCGAATAGACGACCAGCTGTCTAAGAACTGACGAGCCAGGTGAACCAAGGGGCTATCAAAAGTGTCTCCTCAGCGACCCTTAACCAAACGTTGTGTATGGACTTGTGCATCAGGTATCTGGTTCATGCTGCCATGGTGACTGCTGATCGCCGGCGACGGACGCTGGAATTTATACGCCATTACTGAAACAGAAAGCCGACTGAGTGACGACAGGGTATCTTTTCATATGAATGAGGTTTTTTGCTCCATCGGTCAGATGGCCGTTGAGTGTACGGCGTGAAACGTCTCATAGTAAAGAGGAATCTGGGGAATGTTTTCGTGGCATTCCCAGGGCGATCTCGTCATCCAGAAAGGCACAGTGGATCAAGGAAGGTATGCATCTATTCTTGCAGACTCTGTCCCTCTCTACATGCAATTAGTTTTTCCTCGGCGTGATAGCATCTACCAGCAGAACAATACAGTGTGTCACACTGCTCGCTGTTTACGTGTGTGGTTCGAAGAGCAGCAGGATGAATTTACCGCCTGTCTGCCCTAAGCTAGACCAATCGAGAACATGTGGGGCCACCTCGATCGGGCTGTTCGTACCATGGATCGTCAACTGAACTAATGCAGGTGGCCACGACACTGGAGTCGGCATGGTTATACATCACTATTGGTACCTAGCAAAACGTCACTAACTCTCTTCCAGCACGTCTCGCAGCTATTCAAGCTTTTGACAGGTGGACACATTAATGTGAGCGGACAGAGTGTGATTGGTTATACGCCTGAGAGGCACTGAGCACAAACGTGAGAGCACAGAGTGTAGTGCGTCACTATCAAGTAATCTGAGTCAAAGTTCCTTTTCTTGTTCTTTTTTTTTTTTTTTTTTTTTTTTCAAACAAGAAAACGCATACCGTCGACATTTCCACCATCATGTAAATGCGGGAAAAATCGGACGAAATGCAACTACTCTTCAGCAGATATAAATCGAGTTCACCTATTACAATGCAACACATCTAATGGTTGTCAGCATGTTACTGAAAATTAATAATTATAAATTCACAGAAATTTCTTTAACATTGAATTCACCTAAAAATACTTTCGCGTCATATGAATACCAATCTAATCTTTTCCCTTCTCTGTCACTGTGTTCTCTCTCTTCCTCAGCACAGAACATTTATAAATAACCATGAAAGTCTATGAAAACATTGATTAATAATTTATTTAAAAAATGTATTACCGTCAATATAAGGAAGCGTTCTTGATTTCAGCCATGTGGTTAAGTTAAATATTCAGCCTACAAACAGGTTTTGGAAATTTCCTGGGTTTTCTCTTTGGCAGTTAAATGGAAATCTTATGCGTAGCATAGACCTAACTCTAGGAGTCTAATTATGTTAAAGCAATAATCATTTGTAGCGAAATTGGACAAACTGTATCACCATTGTGGGCAGAAAAGAAAATTCCTCTGTGGCTTATCGGTGGTAGTGCTAATGTAATGGCAAAATGAGTCTGGCGGCAAGAACTAATTTGATCAGAGCCTGCGGACGTGGTAGAGTGGACGGTGCGATGCCTCTCAGAGATGGGCGGTTCGGCAACCGCTCGATAGCAGCGCCTACAGTTCACCAGCTATGCTGGCCCGCGCTACACCCGCTGTGAAGCCCACCTAGCTCACCCACTTGGGTCATTCGCCTGCCCACTCAGCTGTATGTTACATGTTTGGATCTCACATTAATTTAACAGGCAAGGCAGACCTTTATCTCCACTTGTGTTTTGGCACACCATGGACAATTCACATGCTTCACATCTATAATTTGCAGTGTGGTTGGCATAATTCAGTCTGATATGGAATTGTGATGTCTCAAATGATGAGTTCCGAGAACATGAAACAAGCCGAACTAGAATGAAATTAACGCACTATATTTACAAGGAGTATTCAAATAGTTTTAATTGTCAACCAAAAAATAGTTACATAAATAATTTTTTCATTGTTTGTAGGTACAGGTTTGTAGTAGTGGTAAACGCTGAAACTCTTGCACTGTAGTACCGTAACACGCCGCTACAGGAGTCAATACAAACAGACTACTGTTAAGGTCCCCAGTATCACTATGACCTGAGACAAAAAAGGAAAGAAAGCAGAGAAAACACGAGGATTCTCCGATGGTTACAATGTCTGTGATTATAAAGTGTCTGTATCTTCATATTACATTGTCGTTCAGACAAGCATGTATGTGTGAGGGAATAGACATTGTTCCGACGATTACAGCTGTGGTAGAGACGACCGCTCTCGATAAGTGGGAAATACAGTTTCGAGTCAACGTCCGATACAAATTTTCATGTGTCATAAATAACCAACGTCGATGCCGATTCGCAAATGTCTAAATACGGGGATTCTTCACTGTTGAAAAGCCATCATCAAGCGAGATGAAGCTGAGTGTTTTTTGGGGCCATAATTGCGTGGTGCAAAAAGACTAATCCCAAAGGACAAAAATGTAACAAGAGAATACTTCCGAAGCCTTCTAACGAGATGACAGAAAAATAACAATACGATGTGTCGCCGGAAGCAGTAAAAGGAGATGATTTTTCCCCTCAGCAACATTCTGTGTATGCCGCTTCTTTGCGATATCAGAGTCTGTCTCACCCCGTAGTCTCTTCGTATGGCATTCAGTGATTTATTTCTCTTTCCGCGAATGAAGAAATGATTTTCCAGGAGGTATTTCAAACGACGAGTTGATTTGGTAATTTTCTAGGTGAAATTCATCCCAAACAGCCAAAACACACACGTCCACAACCAAGGTTTTTGCAAGTATTCCATCGTTCACAACAATGTGTCGAATTGAAGAGTGAATATGTAGAGATGCACTAATACCACAAGCAAGTTTTATGGTCATAACTTCATTTTTGGAGGTGATAATTAAAACTTTATGACTACTGCCCATATAACTTGTCGTATTGTGGTTGTCCTATCTAATCTCCACCGTTAATGGCCAGTACTTGCTCACATATTATATGTAAGCGAACTTTAAAATCATATTACTGACGACATTGTTCACAGACAAATGGCGTAACAGACCTTTCTTAGCAAATATACACCGCACAATTGCTTGTCTCAAGAAACGACATCAGCTCTGTTGCTTCCTTCCAACAGTAAAGAGTGACAGGGTCAAGGTATTTCTTGGGATGGACATAGTGGTCAGCGATAGACTTTACGGACTTATTGACGATAAACGTAACGTTGAAGGTTATGGAAACTTTATTTGAGGTGTCTGTTCGTCCGATGGAGCTGGCGGGATTCCCAGCAGAGTACTGAATTTTTACAGTGTTTCTTTTTTTAATTTCAAATCAATTTTTTGCTCTTTTGGTTGTGAAACCTGATGTTCCTTTGATGTAGCTGCGTGTTACTTTCACTCGTCGGCTCACCGTAGCACAGGTTCTGCATTCCGCACCATAGCCTATCGGCCATATACACTTGTCAAATGCCTCCGAAAACCTGTTACTGGACATTAATGTTATTGTGCCTTTAAGACAGCTTGTACTCTGAGGTGTCCCAATGGCTGAACGGGAGTTCATTCTTCCTCAAGAGCCGAAAACAGAGAGGCAGTGACTACTATTTTCTGTATTTTTTATTTATTCTTCATAATTACAGTCTATTACCTGAAAAGCTAAAATGGGTCACATAATTCACATTTCCTTGGATAGCAATAATTTTATTTCTCAGGTAGTGATATGAGTGTCTGGGGACTGGAGCGGAATCGAAGCTCTAATTCACACAAAAAGCATTGCATTGGATTCAAGTCGGAACTATGGACAGGCCAGCCCACAAACAGTTGCCTCACGGATGCTACTTTATGACAGTGTACATTGTAGTGCTGATACAAACCATCATTGTCTGACAACTGTTCCTCTGAATTTGCAGTACACGTGCTGTAAAATGTGTTCATATCATTCCGCATTCAGCGTGTTCTTAAGCGCAATAAAGGAACCACCCTCCAACCACGAAAAACAACCCCATACGGTGTCATTACATCCAACTACTTCATTGTTGTATCTAAACATGATGGCAGCAACGTTCTCCTTGTATTCGACAAAATAAAACTCTTTCATCGCATTACCACAAGGTATAGCGAGATTCATCATTCAGAATCACCCGTTTCCAGTCACACGCTGTCCAGTGTCGTCGGTTATTATACAACGTCAAGGGTCGCTTAGAACTGAGTCAGAAATTTGTGGGTTAAGAGGAGCTGCTCGATCATTGTACCTAATTATTTTTAACTCCCTACGCACAATCATTGTGATAACTGGACTATAGGTAGTAGTCTGCAATTCACAAATGATTCCTTCCATTGATTACGTGCGATTTTTTACAACCACCTCCCACAATGGCCCCTTTCCGTGAATACTTAATACGTTGGTTTAGCTGTGGTTGTTCCACAGTATTTCCAGTTCACAGTCACATAACCAACAGTCAACTCCGGAAGCTGTAGAAGGGTACCCATCGAACTGTTACTCAGTTGGCATCCAAAACTAGTCCACGTTCGGAGTCATTGAGCATTGCTACAGGATGTTTCAAAAATGACCGGTATATTTGAAACGGCAATAAAAACTAAACGAGCAGCGATAGAAATACACCGTTTGTTGCAATATGCTTGGGACAACAGTACATTTTCAGGCAGACAAACTTTCGAAATTACAGTTGTTACAATTTTCAACAACAGATGGCGCTGCAAGTGATGTGAAAGATATAGAAGACAACGCAGTCTGTAGGTGCGCCATTCTGTACGTCGTCTTTCTGCTGTAAGCGTGTGCTGTTCACAACGTGCAAGTGTGCTGTAGACAACATGGTTTATTCCTTAGAACAGAGGATTTTTCTGGTGTTGGAATTCCACCGCCTAGAACACAGTGTTGTTGCAACAAGACGAAGTTTTCAACGGAGGTTTAATGTAACCAAAGGACCGAAAAGCGATACAATAAAGGATCTGTTTGAAAAATTTCAACGGACTGGGAACGTGACGGATGAACGTGCTGGAAAGGTAGGGCGACCGCGTACGGCAACCACAGAGGGCAACGCACAGCTAGTGCAGCAGGTGATCCAACAGCGGCCTCGGGTTTCCGTTCGCCGTGTTGCAGCTGCGGTCCAAATGACGCCAACGTCCACGTATCGTCTCATGCGCCAGAGTTTACACCTTTATCCATACAAAATTCAAACGCGGCAACCCCTCAGCGCCACTACCATTGCTGCACGAGAGACATTCGCTAACGATATAGTGCACAGGATTGATGACGGCGATATGCATGTGGACAGCATTTGGTTTACTGACGAAGCTTATTTTTACCTGGACGGCTTCGTCAATAAACAGAACTGGCGCATATGGGGAACCGAAAAGCCCCATGTTGCACTCCCATCGTCCCTGTATCCTCAAAAAGTACTGGTCTGGCCCGCCATTTCTTCCAAAGGAATCATTGGCTCATTTTTCAGATCCGAAACGATTACTGCATCACGCTATCTGGACATTCTTCGTGAATTTGTGGCGGTACAAACTGCCTTAGACGACACTGCGAACACCTCGTGGTTTATGCAAGATGGTGCCCGGCCACATCGCACGGCCGACGTCTTTAATTTCCTGAATGAATATTTCGATGATCGTGTGATTGCTTTGGGCTATCCGAAACATATATGAGGCGGCGTGGATTGGCCTCCCTATTCGCCAGACATGAACCCCTGTGACTTCTTTCTGTGGGGACACTTGAAAGACCAGGTGTACCGCCAGAATCCAGAAACAATTGAACAGCTGAAGCAGTACATCTCATCTGCATGTGAAGCCATTCCGCCAGACACGTTGTCAAAGGTTTCGGGTAATTTCATTCAGAGACTACGCCATATTATTGGTACGCATGGTGGATATGTGGAAAATATCGTACTATAGAGTTTCCCAGACCGCAGCGCCATCTGTTGTTGAAAATTGTAACTACTGTAATTTCGAAAGTTTGTCTGCCTGAAAATGTACTGTTGTCCCAAGCATATTGCAACAAACGGTGTATTTCTATCGCTGCTCGTTTAGTTTTTATTGCCGTTTCAAATATACCGGTCATTTTTGAAACACCCTGTACATACCCATTGTGATGTTACTGCTTCCTGCTGACAAGATACTATTGACAACACCATACTATCTTTGTAGTGTCGAGTCCCTTTATCGTGATGTCTATTGGTCGATTCCGCATTACGTAGTATGTACAGGTACATTTGATGCCATAGTGTATAACGGTACATAGGCCTACCCTTTCCTTTGTTTGGATCCATTACTGTTTTCTGCAATGACTTGTAATATGTTCGCCGGCCGGGGTGGCCGAGCGGTTCTGGGCGCTACAGTCTGGTACCGCGCGACCACTACGGTCGCAGGTTCGAATTCTGCCTCGGGCATGGATGTGTGTGATGTCCTTAGGTTAGTTAGGCTTAAGTAGTTCTAAGTTCTAGGGGACTGATGCCCTCAGAAGTTAAGTCCCATAGTGCTCAGAGCCATTTTTGTAATATGTTCCCAATCCCTCTCTCTCTCTATTCTTCTTTAGTAGACATTTTTTCTCATTCAAGTATTTCTTCGTTCCTTACCTGATCAATCTATGTTATAAGCAATAGTCTCCCGTAATGCTTCATTTCAAACTTTTCTAATCAATTAATATATATTTTCTCCTTTATCCATATTTTGCACTCACACAAAACTGTGCCCCAAACATACCTTTTGAAGAATCTTCCTCTAGTTTCCGGATTTTTATTGGCTGTCAGCAGATATTTCTTTTTTTGTAGATATACTAAATCAAAAAGATTAAACTCAATTTGAATATTATGTACGGGGTATACCATAAATGCGTTTTTCTCTTTAACTTACGAAATCACAAGTGAATGGAGTAGTTATTTAGATTGGCTAAGGTATGAAACGTTACTCCTTATGCGGAGCTATGAACATAGCTTATAAGTACAACGAAAAACTGGTTCAAAGTTGCAAATTTTACTTTTCTTTTTGTCTGTATATGCTCTAACTGTTAGTTGCACATTTTTGACATGGTTTCCACATCTTCGGAAATACCATTTTTGACTATGTTACGATCATTTGAAGATGGCTATCATCCCGAAACTAGTCATCGGGTGAATGAAAAAATTAAAATTTGCAACTCTGGACCTGTTTCTCCTCGTACTGACTAACAGAAACTGCCGACCGACAAGCTACTCCAGCATGCTGGAAATTCGTAAATATAGGTTATAAGATTATTTCCCAGAGAGTTACAGTAACAATTTATAATTTGTTTAGCCGGACATAATTTTTTCAATCATGTATCTGATGCACTTAAACCAACTGTGTAAGTCAGTTCATATCAAAATTCTATCTATTTTAGTTAGAGGTGGATGTTATTGTGGTGTAATGTTTAATTACGTTACGACCTATTGTAATGTGTGTACAACCCAATGCACCTTCTAAACGAAGTAAGGAGATGTGAAATTGCTGGTATAACGTAGCGAAAGGCTTCCTCGATGGGCTGTTATACGTCAGCAGGGATTGTGGTTTCGGAGACAAAAATATGATTCTTTTGAAATATAAAAAAAAGCTGGTATTGAATTTGGAGACCGTAGTCCCTATTCGTGAAGACCACAGCGTCCTAATCATCTTCCAGGAAATCAGTTGTCCAGTTCCTGCACGAAATCACGCTCAGAAAGGGCTGGGTGACCATCGTGCTGCTTCCACATACGGCATCTAATGTTCAGAATTATATATTTAAAGAGGGCACCTAGATAGTCAACGGTAAAAGCACAATATATCTCAACTTTCAGAGTACCTGCTAAACAGTGTGGACCGATAATTTATTCTCCAAATATTCCATACCAACATTAATGGGCCACCTCTTTTGAACGATCGGGTTGTATCAACTTAGGATTTTCTGTAGCCCAGTGATGCAGATTATAGTGTTTCATTGCACCATAATTTGTGAAAGAGGAATCATGGGAGCAGACAACACTTTTGTTGGCGTCCATAGAGAAATTGTTCACGGTCCATTCTGAGAAAGTAACTCTCCCACTGAAATCGTTCTCACCCAGCTCCTGTGTCAGTGTGTCACGAGTAAAACTTGTGATCGTGTACTATACGCCATACCGTTGTAAAGCTGATACCAGCGACTGCAGCAACTTCTCTCAAGGTGAAACTAGGAGCAGGGCGTATAGCAGCTAAAACACATAGTCGTATACCCTCACTTCTTGATGGTCTTCATTACTACCGCCGCGCCTCTTCCAAATACTTGTTTTTCGAAATCGTTATTCAGCACATAAGAACGTATTAGCTGACGGAGCTGTTTAATCATGATACCTTATGGCACAGGCCATGGCTGATTCATTGCCAACATGTCATTCGCCGAGCATCAGTAACATGTCAACATACACTTTGGATGTCGATGACTTGTTTATTTAACGTCGGTATCCGTGACAATTTAACCTTGCTTGTTTGTTCTTTCCGACCCGACTTGTAAACGCTTATGTAAGAATACATTCTACAATCTGACCGATCTTGGCGCCAAATTTATGTCCAAGGAAGCTTGGCGCTCCGTAACTCAAGCAACTTTTCATCTCTTCCGTAAATCGCTTAGAAGGTGCACTGAGTTATGCAATCAGAAAACAGGACACCCTCACTGAAATGAAAATTCCGCCAGCAGAATATCCATCTGAATGTGGACATCATGTACAACGTGACGTATTCATCTTCCAAACTTCGAACGCTCCTAGTTCCCTAAATAAAGCTGATAGGATTTAAATTAATTTGTACACAGTTCATTTTAATACAGTTTAAATGCATCAACTACATGACAGACAATAAAGCTCTGCTTAATAAATTATAATCAGTTGCTGGAACTCTCCATAAAAAAGCTCTGTTCATTATTCCACAGAAAGAGAACAACTCTTATGTTTTCCTACCTAAATAACTACTGTTTTACTTATTACTTCGTAAGTTTTCGTGAAAAACACCTTATCTGTAGCTTCTTGTGTAGCACATATACAGTATGTTCAATTCGCTCTTCAGTGGCTTGAAGTGTGCTCTGAACAGGACCGAGCTGACATTATCAGTATGTGGAGAAATATTTAGTTCCACACAGACACAACAACGCCTTTAGTCTTGAAGGTAGGCTGATTTATTGACGTTTAATTTCTCCAGTGATTCAGCGTCTTACGAGTTGTTCTTTACAGCCGATGGTCGAGAGGCGGAAATTCAGAAGACACCATACATGCTGCAGGATGTCTTTTTCTGTCTCTCCTCAGAAGTCGACGGGCTGTTGTCGACTGCTTGTCTAGCGAACTAAAAGTGTGTCTCCGAAGTGGCGGTATACAGGGTGGTCCATTGATAGTGACCGGGCCGAATACCTCACGAAATAAGCATCAAACGAAACTCGTCTAGCTTGAAAGGCTAGACGAGGTCAAACGGATATCAACTGCGTTTTTTCTTAATTGGAACCCAAATTTTTTATTACATATTCGTGTAGTACGTAAAGAAATATGAATGTTTTAGTTGGACCACTTTATTCGCTTTGTGATAGATGGCGCTGTAAAAGTCACAAACGTATAAGTACGTGGTATCACGTAACATTCCGCCAGTGTGGACGGGATTTGCTTCGTGATACATTGCCCGTGTTAAAATGGACCGTTTATCAACTGGGGAAAAGATCGATATCGTGTTGATGTATGGCTATTGTGATCAAAATGCCCAACGGGCGCGTGCTATGCATGCTGCTCGGTATCCTGGACGACATCATCCAAGTGTCCGGACTGTTCGACGGATAGTTACGTTATTTAAGGAAACAGGAATTGTTCAGCCACATGTGAAACGTCAACCATGACCTGCAACAAATGATGATGCCCAAGAAGGTGTTTTAGCTGCTGTCTCGGCTAATCCTCACATCAGTAGCAGACAAATTGCATGAGAATCGGGAATCTCAAAAACGTCGGAGTTGAGAATGATACATTAACATCGATTGCACCCGTACCATATTTCTATGCACCAGGAATTGCATGGCGACGACTTTGAACGTCGTGTACAGTTCTGCCACTGGGCAACAGAGAAATTATGGGACGATGACAAATTTTTTGCACGCGTCTTATTTAGTGTTGAAGCGTCATTCAGAAGCAGCGGTAACGTAAACCGGCATAATATGCACTATTGGGCAACGGAAAATTCACGTTGGCTGTGACAAGTGTACATCAGCGACCTTGGCGGGTTAATGTATGGTGCGGCATTATGGGATAAGAATAATTGGCCCCCATTTTCTCGATGGCAATCTAAATGGTGCAATGTATGCTGATTTCCTACGTAATGTTCTACCGATGTTACTACAAGATGTTTCACTGCATGACAGAATGGCGATGTACTTCCAACATGATGGATGTCCCGCAGATAGCTCGCGTGCGGTTGAAGGGTTACTGAATAGCATATTTCATGACAGGTGGATTGGTCGTCGAAGCACCATACCATGGCCCGCACGTTCATCGAATCTGACGTCCCCGGATTTCTTTCTGTGGGGAAAGTTGAAGGATATTTGCTATCGTGATCCACCGACAACGCCTGACAACATGCGTCAGCGCATTGTCAATGCACGTGCAAACTTTACGGTAGGCGAACTACTCGCTGTTGATAAGAATGTCATTACACGTATTGCCAAATGCATTGAGGTTGACGGACATCATTTTGAGCATTTATTGCATTAATGCGGTATATACAGGTAATCACGCTGTAACAGCATGCGTTCTCAGAAATGATGAATTCAGAAAGGTACTTGTATCACATTGGAACAACCGAAATAAACTGTTCAAACGTACCTACGTTCTGTATTTTAGTTTAAAAAACCTACCAATTACCAACTGTTCGTCTAAAATTGTGAGTCATGTGTTTGTGACTATTACAGTGCCGTCTATCAAAAAAAGCGAAAAATGTGGTCCAACTAAAACATTCATTTTTATTTACGTACTACACGAATATGTAATAAAAATGGGGGTTCCTATTTAAAAAACGCAGTTGATATCCGTACGACCTATGGCAGCGCCATCTAGCGGGCCAACCATAGCGCCATCTGGTTTCCCTCTTCAAACTAGCCAAGTTTCGTTCTTTGTAGTTTTTTCGTTTGACACTTATTTCGTGAGATATTTGGGCCGGTCATGATCAGTGGACCACCCTGTACACGACCATAGAGGGAGTTCTTATTGACACCTAGTTTTATCGTCTCACATCGCTAATTCTGAATGAATTATATACTGAAGTCTTCTTTTGGACGCTAGAGTTAGGATTACACAACATTGCTGAGAGGCTTAATGCTGTTCCGACCAACACCTGTTTATTACTTTACAGCTTTGCTTTCCGTCTGCAGTCACATACAGATTGTGTAGAAAGCACGCCACCTAGCCCTGATAAACGCCCCGCGTTGTCAGTTGACAGCATCATTCGGTACACGGGGGACACACGATTCCGTGACGAAGCTGAGTCTCTGCCTCTCTGTTCCCGCGGGCAGTGGAAGGCGGCACACCCATGGGAAATCAGAGGAGACTGGGGACACTTGTGCTGAGTTTCATATCGCGAATTTGGTAGACTGCGTCCTGCGGCCGATGCTGATCGCTAAGGACAGCAACTATGAATCTATGTGCAGAATTGCATTTTCAAGGAACATAAAAAATTTCCATAATTCGGTATCATTCGGTTGCAGGGAGGATTTTTTCGACTACACTGCAGAATATTCACTGGGAAGCACTTACACCTCCTCCACACAGTCCTGATCTCTCTCCCTACAAGATCTACATTTATCGAGCCCTGAAGAGAGACATCCGTGGCCGTCTGTTTGCTTCGGATGAAGAGGTGCCCGCTTGGGTTCAATCATGGCTCCGTTGGCATCCGCAAACATTGTGCCATGGAGGCACTGATCATCTAGTCTCACAGTGGGATAAATGTATTAACAGTTATGGCGATTAATTTTGAAATAATAAACAGTTTACTTACTTTTTTTTAGTACGTCTTGTTTTCATTTCACTGCCTCTCGTGTTATTGTGGCGGGTTGTAACTAAAGTTTTGGACTTTTAAGTTATGTTTGTTGATTTACGGTCCATTTTTGTAGGGATCTCTAGAATTGTAAAATACGAGCTTCAATGTATTTACGTTTTCGTTTGCCTGAAATTATAATATCTGCATTTTTAAACAAGATGTTGCGATTTGCAATATTTCATGTCAGAAGATACATGGGGGCGTGTACAGAAGAAACTATTGCCTGTGTCATATTAGTTCACGGTAATTTTTCCTCATGAAAAGTCTTTTTACATAGTAACGTCTTTGATCAGTATGAATGATTAGTTTACTGTATACAGTTCCTGTTGTTGCGCTTAACCAGAAGACAGATGCTTCTGAGCAGACGAAACGTACATCAGTCATCGATGAGTTTTCAGCAACATGCACGATCTTTTGATAAGGACAAAGATGACCGGCGTCTGGATTCCACGGCTGCTCACACCCATTCAGAAAGCCCACCGAACCCAGGCTACACCGAAAATGTTGCAGCTGTGACGGGATAATATTTATGATTTCTTTAACTGCCTGATCACAATTTACGAGTACTGTTTGTGACACTATAATCCCGTGACAAAGTTAAAAGCAAACATTAGAAAAAAATATGGATTCACTATCTCGGAAAAAGGTGAAGATTCAAACATCACTGGGACTGTCATGCCATGGTTATTATAGATACAGAATTGAACAAAATAAAGTGATTGATGCATGATGAGTCGTATCGCATCCAACAGTATCTTCTTAGTGATTAATTGTTAATTTTTTGTCTTAGAGTCTATGACGAATCAATGCGACAAAAAACTAATCATGTCGCACAATATTCGCATATTGTATATCAAAATATCATCCACCACTTATTAAACTCTGGACGGAAAGACGTTTCATATGCTAAGAATTATTGGTAGGTAGAGAAAATCATCACTGTAACTTTATCTAATTGTCTTAAACTGACAGTACATTTGTAGTATAATTATTATTGGGAAGGAATTTCCTGGAAGATACAGCTGACTAACGTCATTAATGGATTACATTATGCACTAATAACAATACATATTTTATCTACTGATGGTAAATTAAAGGTTCATTATACAGTGAAATTAAAAAGTTTTGTAGCTTTAAAAAATCGCTCACAATAGAGTCATAACCGAACTAAGGATTGTTAAATTCGAATTGATAATTTCTAAAGTGGCAATGATTATTAAGGTCCTAGCTAATTGCAACCCTCAGTCGTAATAAACTTAAGTTAGCTGTGCCCAATGAAAGTGTAAATAACTCAATGCGTTTGGTTTCTTTTTTTGGGAAAAGGTTTCCGTCAACAGTTTTCTATCAAATGATGTATATTCCTCTTTTTGAGTAAAAATGTCAATATGATTTCACAGACCTTGTAAAATGCACTCGCCGGCTGAAGTGGCCGTGCGGTTAAAGGCGCTGCAGTCTGGAACCGCAAGACCGCTACGGTCGCAGGTTCGAATCCTGCCTCTGGCATGGATGTTTGTGATGTCCTTAGGTTAGTTAGGTTTAACTAGTTCTACGTTCTAGGGGACTAATGACCTCAGCAGTTGAGTCCCATAGGGCTCAGAGCCATTTTGTAAAATGCACTCGATTTCATACAGTTTGCAAGTCAAATTAATTACTGACAGATTTAATTAATGGTTATTTATTTTAATTCGATATGTCTGATACAAATGACATGCACGTCCTGATACAAAGGCAAAATGTGTTAAACATGCACATTAGGGCTCAAACTAATGAAACTGATTACACTATTTTTTATAATTGTTATTTAAAAATATTGTGCGTAACATTACGAGAAAAGAAGCATGAGCTACTGGAATAGCTGCTATTTCCTTTAAATATCAAGTTCTAACGCATGATATAAAACTACGAACGACAGTTCTATCGAATAAATGAGATACCGGATCAGACATGAACTGATAGATTATTCTGTCAACAGTATTACAACTAAAAATAAATCTGCAAGAAATCAACGCTGCCTAACAATAAGTACAGTATTAGAGCAAGCCATAAAACGAATGAAAATTGTTAATGCTAGTCATTTGTCTCAGAAGTTCATCTTACAAAAACGGTGAAGCAAATAACTCTTTTCGTGGTGAATAATTTTGTGGTATGAGTATATAACAACAGAAACCTCGAAACTTTTACGTAACGTGGTGAAAATTGTTACTGGTGCAGATGCAATATTGTTGCCTGCGATTGTAATGCAGTCGTTTCCAAACTGGCTTTGTGAAACTAATACCGCCAGGTAAATATCATCGTATGTCGACGAACCGTATTGTTTATTTTGTACAATTGGAAATGGATAATTAACTACGTATGGTGAAAGCTTAAGCAAGCATATTCCAATGCTTGTCGATAAAAACGGTAAACAGTTGTTGCTTTTGACATAGTTGTATGACTAGGATTAAAACAAATATTAGCTTTTTAAGCAGTTAATCCACTACAGGATATTACCGACCATCGTTCTCGGAAGCTGTTCATCGAAGTTATTTATTACCTCCTGCGTCGAACAATTCTACATACTGACGTCACTTACTGAACTTTTTGCAACTGAAGCAATGGTACCTGGTGTACTACTGGTAATATGTTACTAAGATGTCGGCTCCTAATCATTTGTCTTATAGATTCCAAGTACGGTGTTCATCATCAGATTAGTAATTCTGTGAAGCTTTTTGTCAATCTGCGAACTCTGAAGTAATCATAATTATGATATTCCACTTCAGCGTAGTGCACAGTCAACAGAACGCCGGGAGGGTTCTGGTTTTATTCGTCTCCATCATTCTTCGTTCCTCTTTCCTCCGTTGTTCTCGAGAGTTAATCCGGATGGAGCCCGTCACACAATATACCCTAGCTTGCTGTAACTATTAAGTATGACACACGCGAATCTATACTTTGAAAAAATGTTACACCTATGACAAAATTCAAATATGATGTTCATATGAAATACTGCATGCACTGTTGCATATCTTCATTATAGACTATGTCTTAAATCACTGTAACCAAATGAATTTGAGCAGATAACTAACAAAATAGTTTCTAAACGAGAGCAGATTGATAAATCTGTAAAAACATCTTGACGGAAAATGTCCGCAGCTCGTGGTCGTGCGGTAGCGTTCTCGATTCCCGCGCCCGGGTTCCCGGATTCGATTCCTGGCGGGGTCAGGGATTTTCTCTGCCTCGTGATGACTGGGTGTTGTGTGATGTCCTTAGGTTAGTTAGGTTTAAGTAGTTCTAAGTTCTAGGGGACTGATGACCATAGATGTTAAGTCCCACAGTGCCATTTGAACCATTTAACGGAAAATATTTTCTGATATAAGAAACATCTTGATCTACTCTCAGTGCTTTCGTTCCAGCGATTCCCTAAAAACTAAATTTATTTTGAACTCTTACTAACAATGGCGTCTAGGGACGATATGTTCTTTCATTACTTTTTGGGTTAGGAAACCTAAAAAGTTTCATACACTCCTTTCTGTGATGTTTTTAGAGCACTTCTAAGTAAACCAGCTCGTGACCTTTCACTGTCATAACCGACGGTGTGTGACCATTTGTCTTTTCCTGGAGCAATAGCGCTTTTTAATGGTATCGGATCACCATAGTTCCCAATCGTTGTTTCATAAATAGCCAAAAATGATGGCGCATTGTCTCAATCTGCTATTAAAACAGTTTTCACTTTCACTGGACAACAGATTTTACATGCTAATGTTCTGTGACGTAAAAACGCTCGAATTCCGTAGATTTCAAATTTTCAAATTTTCAAAACGCAACAAAAGTTCTGAATTTTTGTGTTATTTGTTAAAAACCACATACAAATGCCAACACTCAATATTTACAACACCACAGAAGACATTAGATTCGTGCACTCATTCCGATGTTTCAGGTGAACACCTTTAAGTTTGAACTTTTACTTCACAATGTGGGGTTATTATTGAATAACGTTCATAAAATCCGTTTTATGGGTATAATTATCTTTGGGAGTAATTATTTTTGGGAGTCATTCATTGGAACAGAACGTTAAAAAAGTTGGCTCTATAGTTAGTTACTTATTTTGGCTGAAACTCAGTATTGAACCAAATAAATCTTTCGAGTATTTCAGAACAGACGAATAAATTTGTTGCATGTCACATTATAAAAAGGCATGGGATCAGAAACAGAACGTTGCTTCACGTATTGAGCATTTGAGCTGAAGCTGAACAAGTATGTGACGGTGCAATAAAATTATTTCATATTTTGGTTTTTGCCTCAGTGGGCTTCGACTCTAATTTTTATACATACAGTGCGCGCGTTTCCGGTGGTTAATAAGGGACCGAAGCTGCTTCATTTTACATAATCCCTTAGATGACCGTATGGGGTCGGTTTTTGATAATTTTTTCGGTATATGGGGAGCCGTTAGCTCATCACATACTGGTACTCATGGTACCACGGGAGCGTTTTATGTTGCTTTATGCTATTTCATAACTGACGTCCGCGAAAAAGTGCTCACTGTGAACGCTGGGTCATCCCGTTCTCTTTCCTGATCAGAACACGACTTGATTTTATTGCAAATGATGATGTAGGTGAGACGCTGCAAAACAGGTCGTGATTATAAATAAAGTGCACTTCTGAAGATGGAGAATGGAAGAAACGTCATTCTCAGCTTTTGGAACAAATTTAAATAATGGTTCTCTGCGTTTGTAACTAACAATTAAACGAAAACCTGTTGATAACTAATGTATAAAGATGGTTTCTGAAAAAGTGAGATTGCTACAAAATCAGTAAACTAATGAGGAATACGAACTTTAATATTCGAATAACGGGAAATACACTGACCAACATTATCGAAGAATACTTGAGGCGTTTTCCAGGTGTCCGAGAGAGATTGCAAGCAACACACGCTTAGCCAGCAATGAGACAAACATCTTTCCTCAGTGGTTACGGTCTAAAATCGATATATCTGTGACTAATTAAGAAGTTTTTAAAATATTTCTGTTAGAGAAGCGCACCAGAAATAAATCATAATCACGTAATATCGAAGTTCCCAATGTGCGTACAAGTTGCCTCGAAGAGATGCAACCGTTCCACGCCACACATTCGTCACGTATACTTTGAGACAAAAACAAAGGCCCATCTCTGAGTGAAAAAGAAGGAGGTTAGTGTCTACTCCAAAACTGTTTGTGGGATTCCCCACATTGTCAACTATGTTACTACATTACTCGCCATTAAAATTGCTACACTACGAAGATGAAGTGCTACAGACGCGAAATTTTACCGACGGGAAGAAGATGCTGTGATATGCAAATGATTAGCTTTTCAGAGCATTCACGCAAGGCTGGCGCTGGTGGCGACACCTACAACGTGCTGACATGAGGAAAGTTCCGAACCGATTTCTCATACACAAACAGCAGTTGACCGGCGTTGTCTGATGAAACGTTGTTGTGATGCCTCGTGGAAGGAGGAGAAATGCGTAACATCACATTTCCGACTTTGATAAAGGTCGGATTGTAGCCTATCGCGATTGCGGTTTATCGTTTCGCGACATTACTGCTCACCTTGGTCGAGATCCAATGACTGTTAGCAGAATATGGAATCGGTGGGTTCAGGAGGGTAATATGGAACGCCGTGCTGAGTCCCAACGGCCTCGTATCACTAGCAGTCGAGATGACAGGCATCTTATCCGCATGGCTGTAACGGATCGTGCAGCCACGTCTCGATCCCTGAGTCAACAGATAGGGACGTTTGGAAGACAACAACCATCTGCACCAACAGTTCGACGACATTTGCAGTAGCATGGATTATCAGCTCGGAGACCATGGCTACGGTTATCCTTGACACTGCGTCACAGACAGGGGCGCCTGCGATGTTGTTGCGAACGACGAACCTGGGTGCACGAATGGCAAAATCCCAGATCACGTAAGAAACAGATTGCCCAATCGCTTGGTCTAGCAGGCAACCCTTGTCAGGGAACGGCCACCAGGCGGCAACAGCGTCACACCCTTACTTCTGGAATCAACCACTAGATGGCACTCCGTTCTGTGGAATATGTGGCAACATCGGCCGAACGCGTGCAGCTTTCCACTATTTGGCGTCTGTGAAGTACAGCTGTTTCTGACATACCGGTGGTAGTGGATCGAGTCGATATACTCGTAGGTCCTCGGTATGACAGCTGCGGAAGGAGTAGACGAACAAATCCTGAACTAAAAATGTTCAGATTTCCCGTCAAAGATAAAGAAAGGTTACGGGAGTGGATTTTAAATTCAGGTAAATCAATAAATTACTTACGAGTAAGAATTAATAAAGAGCCATAAGCATTCGATCCTATTTAAATGTTGTCGATGTTATATTCGATATGACGTGGCAGCCCTTCCTGTACAAGAATCATATCATATAATTTTTAAATGAAATCTCTGCTGCGTTTTGTTTTTAAATTGTTTATTCACTTCACTATCGTAATTTTGGGTGTAGAGACATTTTTGTGTGCAATGTAAAAACTGAAACCGATATAACATATGGATAACAAAATGCAGTCACTACTCTGTGGTATCGTGTTGAAGCTGCATGGGCAGCTGTACCTGTACACGCCATCCAAGCTCTGTTTGACTCAATGCCCAGGCGTATCAAGGCCTTTATTACGGCCAGACGTGGTTGTCCTGGGTACTGATTTCTCAGGATGTATGGACCCAAATTGCGTGAAAACATAATCGCATGTCAGTTCTAGTACAATATAGATGAACAATGAATAACCGTTTATCATCTGCATTTCCTCTTGATGTAGCAATTTTAATGGCCAGTAGTGTATTTCATAACTGACGTCCGCGAAAGAGTGCTCACTGTGAACGCTGGGTCATCCCGTTCTCCTTCCTGATCAGAACACGATTTGAATTTATTGCACCTGATGATGCAGGTGAGACGCTGCAAAAAAGGTCGTAATTATAAATAAAGTACTTGCAGCTGAAGAGGTTTTATATTCAAAATCGAATCTGTGGGCTCACAAAGCCTGACAGACACACTTCTGAAGATGGAGAATGGAAGAAACGTCATTCTCAGCTTTTGGAACACATGCAAATAATGGTTCTCTGCGTTTTAACTAACAATTAAACGAAAATCTGTGGATAACTAATGTATAAAGATGGTTTCTGAAAAGGTGATATTGCTACAAAATCAGAAAAATAAACTGGAATACGAACTTCAATATTCGAATAACGGGAAGTACAATGACCAATATTATCGAAGAATACTTGAGGCGTTCTCCAGGTGTCCGAGAGAGATTGCAAGCAACACACACTTAGCCAACAATGAGACAAACATGTTTCCTCAATGGTTACGGACTACAATCGATCTGTGACTAATTAGGAAGTGGTTAAAATTTTTCTGTTCAAAGAACCGCACCAGAAATAAATCATAATCACGTAATATCAAAGTTCCCAATGTGCGTACAAGTGGCCTCGAACAGACGCAACCGTTCCACGCCACACATTCGTCACGTATACTTTGAAACAGAGATGAGAGGAGGTACTGAGCAAATTAGCAGCACAGATTTACGAGAACAATTTAGACAAAAACAAAGGCCCATCTCTGAGTGAACAAGGAGGAGGCTGGTGTCTGCTCCAAAACTGTTTGTGGGATTCCAGACATTCTCAGTTCTGTTACTACTTATTTAGTAAATAAATGTGTTCTTTGCTTAACAGCTTTAGTTTGGTAGATAAATTGTCGCAGAGTTGTTAGCTAAGATGAGTATTTTAGTTTACTTTAGATTCGGGAGCACAGAAGGGCTTGTGATACTTGTAGTCCACTTCCACGTTCATTGATGGAACCTCGACTTCCGTGGTGCTGTAGAGGAATCCAGACGTGATAAAAAGTTGTATAAAATAAAAACTGTTGGTGATGCAATAAGAAAAAAACACATTCCAGTAATAAATAAGAGCGAATCTGCATTACTAGCCAACTTACCCTGGTTGTGACTCATGGTTCACAGCCTTACTTGCAGGTTGCCTATCCACTGTGAAGATAAATTTTATTTTCAGTATTTCATATAATTATTGACCGAATTTAAAAATTTAAAATTCCATCGTAATCTACTAGTTAACAGGTATAATATTGTGCTAGTGGTTTGATACAGTAAGACAAGTATTACAGCTAGAAACTGTATCTTGAAGCAGCGTAGCTCACTAGGTGCATATTTCGCAGACTATGTTCATCCAATATTTGAGAATCAGAGTCAGAGCACTTAGAGAATTTCTACAAATTTTCATGAATCTTTTTCTTGCTGACGACCACAACAAAATCATGAAAGTTAAAAAAGGCTTATCGCTTACTACATTTTTGTTTTCTCGCAGCAAACCTTAAGCATTAGACACGACGTTTGAATGTACTGCTACATTTGTTTGCTAATCTTTGCTCCACTTTGAAATCTTATCATCATCTTTGTGGATATTTATGCAGATTTTTCAGATATTAATTTGCATAGATTGCATCATCTGCAAAACGTCTGAGGTTACTGTTAATATTGTGTGGTCATTCATATACAACATGAACAACAAGGGTCCCAACACACTATTATCAGACACACCTGAAGTTGTCTATTGTGTATTAAACCGGGGACCTAGAAACGATGGGGAGGCTTCGTCCCGCCGTAGCCCTCAGTGGTTCACAGCCCCACAACAGGCCACAGCAGACCACGGTCCCCCTACCCCCCCCCCCCCCCCCCCTCCACCGCAGCCATGCAATGAACCCAGGGTTATTGTGCGGTTCGTCCCCTATGGACGCCCCCCGGGAACGTCTCATACGAGACGAGTGTAACCCCAAATGATTGCGTGGTAGAGTAATTATGGTGAACGCGTACATGGAGACAGTGTCTGCCCAGCAATCGCCGGCACAGTGTAAGTGAGGTGGAGTAAGGGGAACGAGTCCGCTTTTTCCGAGGTAGATGGAAAACCGCCTTAAAAACTATTCACAGGCTGGCCGGCACACTGGACCTCGACACTGCTCCGCCGGACGGATTCGTGCCGGGGACCGGCACGCCTTACCGCTCGGGAAGCAGCGCTTTACATCGCGCCGCTAGCCGGGCGGGCTACCACCTGAGATAACTTCTACACCTGACGATGACTTTCTCTCCAAGATAACATGTTGCGCACTCCCTGCTTAAAATTCCTCAAACGAGTCACAAACTTCGCTTGATCCCCAGTACGATCGTACTTTCGAGAATCTTAGATACAGCACAGAGTAATACGGTTTCCGGAAATCATGAAATACTGCATCTACTTGACTGCCTTGATCCAAAACTTTCAGTATGCCGTATGCTAGTGTTCATATATATTGTAAAAGTTAATGAATGTTACATGTATATTTCACATGTCCTCCTAAGCCACTGGATCGATTTCCACCAAACTTGGCCCCAGTATCACTTACTTCCTGGAAAGAACCACTCTGGGAGTTAAAAGCACCTACATCTGAGAGGGATGGGGCGGGAGTGAAAAAACAAACGACGCAGTAATAGCCAGACTACATCGTCCAGTATTTGAGCATGATAACACTTAGTGGCATGCAACAAACGTTACACATAATTATAAACTTTTACGAGACCTTTTCTCGCTGACGCTCTCCTATGAAATAACGAAAGGAAAAAAAGGTTTATCGTTCTACATTTTCGTTGTTCTTGCAATAATACCGCTACGTCAGGCATGACCTTGCAGTTCAATACTTCTTTACTAACAACTCTTTTCGCAACACATTTTGCGGGCATAGTTTACATATACAACTGAATGTAGCTGCAAAACTCCACTACTGACCATTAAAATTCCTACACCAATAAAAATGCAGATGATAAACGGGTATTCATTGGACAAATATATTATACTAGAACTGACATGTAATTACATTTTCACGCAATTTGGGTGCATAGATCCTGAGAAATCAGTACCCAGAACAACCAACTCTGGCCTTAGTAACGGCCTTGATACGCCTGGGAATTGAGTCAAACAGAGACTGGATGGCGTGTACAGGTACAGCTGCCCATGCAGCTTCAACACGATACCACAATTCATCAAGAGTAGTGACTGGCGTATTGTGACGAGCCAGTTGCTCGGCCACCATTGACCAGAAGTTTTCAATTGGTGAGAGATCTGGAGAATGTGATGGACAGGGCAGCAGTCGAACATTTTCTGTAACCAGAATGGCCCGTACAGGGCCTGCAACATGCGGTCGTGCATTATCCTGCTGAAATGTAGGGTTTCGCAAGGACCGTTGAAGGGTAGAGCCACGGGTCGTAACACACCTGAAACGTAACGTCAACAGTTCAAAGTGCCGTCAATGCGAACAAGAGGTGACCGAGACGTGTAACCAATGGCACCACATACCATCACGCCAGGTGATACGCCAGTATGGCGATGATGAATACACGCTTCCAATGTGCGTTCACCGCGATGTCGCCAAACACGGATGCGACCATCATGATGCTATAAACAGAATCTGGATTCATCTGAAAAAATGACGTTTTGCCTTCCGTGCACCCAGGTTCGTCGTTGAGTGCACCATAGCAGGCGCTGCTGACTGTGATGCAGCGTCAAGGGTAACCGCAGCCATTATCTCCGAGCTGATAGTCCATGCTGCTGCAAACGTCGTCGAACTGTTCGTGCAGATGGTTGTTGTCCTGCAAACGTCCCCATCTGTCGACTCAGGGAACGAGACGTGGCTGCACGATCCGTTACAGCCATGAGGATAAGATGCCTGTCATCTCGACTGCTAGTGATACGAGGCCTTTGGGATCGAGCATGGCCGTCCGTATTACCCTCCTGAACCCACCGAATCCATATTCTGCTAACAGTCATTGGATCTCGACGAAGGCGAGCAGCAATGTCGCGATACGATAAACCGCAATCACGACAGGCCTTTATCAAAGCCGGAAACGTGATGGTAGGCATTTCTCCTCCTTACACAAGGCATCTAAGCAACGTTTCATCAGGCAACGCCGGTCAACTGCTGTTTGTGTATGAGAAATCGGTTCGAAACTTTCCTCATGTCAGCACGTTGTAGGTGTCGCCACCGACGCCAACTTTGTGTGAATGCTCTGAAAAGCTAATCATTTGCATATCACAGCATCTTCTTCCTGTCGGTTAAATTTCGCGTCTATAACACGTCATCTTCGTAGTGTATCAGTTTTAATGGCCAGTAGGGTATATCACTGTATTGCACACAGTTCAGGAGATATGACTACATAAACACTGAGATGCGTGGAAAACGGTTTTTAATTTATTACTGCAATATACTAACCCTATTCGCAACATATTTTGCAGTTGTTATCCACACGTAAATCTAAATTGATCTGTAAAATACATACTTCACGACACACAGTTTACAAAATATGACCTCATAACAATTTAGCTGCGTGAAAAATTTGTTTTGTTTAAAATAAAACACAGCAAAAATTCAGAATCATGCATGAAGTTTTAATGTACTATTTCTTTACTTTTAACTTCATTCGCAACTAATTTTGCAGACTTCATCTACATATTGCAATGAATGTGGCACATAGGATGTCATGAGGGGTGGTGTCATCACCACTGAGATGCGTGAAAAAACTAGCTTCTGATTAAAATGGAGCATAAATTACCCAAAATATATTTATGTAGTGTTTTACAGTGAGAGCAGATAGCGATTGCCAAAAAACTTTAAAAACAATTTCTGACCTTTTGTAATCTTTTTCTCGTTTACATGACTAACGTAAAGTAATGAGACGATTAAAGCTTATACATGGGAGTTCTATTCTTTGAAGAATCGGGAATTTACTGCTTCTCAGCAATACGCACTAAAGCCGCCAATATTTGCTAAGAGGTACAGACATTTCTCTTTGAGGACAGAGGAGAGAGACAACCGAATGGTTAAAACAAATAAAATAAACTCTTATTGTGTTCTGATCCAGTATTTCCGCCTGCTCTTGTGCAACTCGTCATAGTTTCTCTTTCACACGATTTTCGACAATTTGTAAGGCTGCTGCGAAAACCATGTTTCCATACTATACACCCACCAAGACAGCGATCAGATTTGTCGGTCCCGTATCCGGAGGGCTTTTTGCACCCGCAGGTCTGTTAGCAGAGGTCCCCGCTTTCCCTTCGGGAGTTCAGCCGTGGCTATAGCAGAGGCGCGATTTATTAATTAAATTCGCAGCCAGTTTCTGCGGGCAGTTCACCTCACTGCGAAACTGCCTCGTTCGGCGCTCTCGTAGAGGAAGAAACTTGCGCCAGAAATCTAGACAGCCCGCAATATTCCAGGCAGCTGAAATTGTCCAACTAGTCAAATCCGCGCCGAGCAAGTTCGCCAGGCGCTAGAGTTCGCGTCAGCCACGGAGAAACTTTGAACAGCCGTGAGTCGAGACAACAGCACACCGTTTGCGCGAACAGAGGCAAAGGTAAAGGCAGCGGCGGTGGCGCCGCCCGCGGCTTCCCGATCTAAGGCAAGCAGCGCAGGCCTCCCACTGCAGTCTGCGTGCTTCTGCCGTCTCTCGTCATACGCTTCAGTCGATGACGTGGGTCGCAAAATTAATCAACGCCTCAAACTTTGTTGTTTTCAAGGGTAGAGATCGTATTTACGCACACACGGGAAATTTAAAAGCTGCAACCACGTGCCTAGCATCCCTCCCACACGCGGGTTTTGAATTATATAAAGTTTGGTCATTATCCATCCAATGTTGTACATCCCGTGATTCAGCGTACGTCCATTACCTAGTAAATTGAACAACATGTCAGAATAGAATAAAGAAACTAATCAACGCAAATTATAGTATCAAAAACACATACAACAAAAAAGCCTGTATCTATTTACAAAATTAAATCATTACAAACAACCAGAAATAACATATGCAGCGGAAACCTACTTCAAAACATCTGATACAGTAGGTGCTGACAAAATACGCAGATAGGAAGAAAATAATTAAGATGTGTCTAGCCCCGCGGGATTAGCCGAGCGGTCTAAGGCGCTACAGTCATGGAATGTGCGGCTGGTCCCGGCGGTGGTTCGAGTCCTCCCTCGGGCATGTGTGTGTGTGTTTGTCCTTAGGATAATTTAGGTTAAGTAGTATCTTACGGACTGATGACCCTAGCAGTTAAGTTCCATAAGATTTCACACACATTTGAACATTTTTTTGAAGACGTGTTCAATTAAAAAATATCAAGTAAATAGGAATCGGAGAATAGCTCCAAATGAAACAGTGCGCAAGAAAATAGAACCGTTAATGAGCACGATCAGCAAGAAAACCGTCACATTCTTCGGGCATCTGGTGAGAAAACCAGAAAAACGGAATAAGTACGAGAAAAATGGAAAAACTGTGGAATAGTAAGAGCAACATTAAATGGATCATAGAAATTAGGAAGATATAAGAGAACTCCAAATTACTGTGGATAAGCTAACAAACAAAACAGAGAAAACTAGAGTACTGCAAGACACACAAATTAAACTACAAACGAAGATCAATGAATACAGAAGAGTGATATAATATAAAGAAAGAAAGAAAATATCTGAAAGAATGAAGTTCTGGGCAGACAGAAGAGCATAACACCCTTCACATAATAATATATTACAATAATCCCTGTGTAACCTCTGTATGATTGAATTGTCTTATTGAATTCTTATTGAACTTAATTGATTTATTAAATAACAACTACTACTGGTATAAAGCGTTTCATAACTGACTAGAGTGGTCCAGTAAAGGCCACAAAATAAATAATAAAATAATAACAATAAAAAAATCCACAATGTTACAAGCATGAAACTTCTACCCCCGAAATTTGAAGTTCACTCTGTTATTAAAATGCAACTCTTATTACAGGCTGTGCCATTCTGGATTATTCCCTAACGATTTTATGGCAGCTACTTCATTGTTCTTGATTTAAATGCGTACCATACAAGACAAACCACACCTTCTTACTAATCACACCTTTTTGTTGAATTTAATTGACTGACTTGATCTCAATCATAAAACAATTTCTTTGCTTACTTGGTATCATAATCTCTGCGGACATATTACTTTACCTTGTTTGATCTCTGCTTTTCTCTTGGTGCCGGCCGGGGTCGCCGAGCGGTTCTAGGCGCTACAGTCTGGAACCGCGCGACCCCTGCGGTCGTAGGTTCGAATCCTGCCTCGGGCATGGATGTGTGTGATGTCCTTAGGTTAGTTAGGTTTAAGTAGTTCTAGGGGACTGATGACCTCAGCAGTTAAGTCCCATAATGCTCAGAGCCATTTGAACCATTTTTTTTTTTTTTCTCTTGGTCTATACCATCCCCTCATTTCATTTCAGCCACTCGCTATCACGCTATTCCACTGCTCGGATTTAGTCGTGTAACTCAAAATGACTTCAAACTAGCTCACATATTAGAAATCACGCTCGTAGTCGAATGGAAAAAAGTAATGTGGAAACTCCAGTGCCCAAACGAAGTCCGTCCTCTGCTAAGCAACACGCCTCTGTAGATACCGTTCGCTGCCTTTGTGGTATTCGATCTGTCCTCGACCAATGTACATTATCGGAAATTAATACTCTCCACCACCTTTCGTTAAAATGTTGCCAATGCTGTTTTATTCAAACCTTGTCAATTTGTTGTCCCCGATAAGTTCATGAAACTATGCTTTGGCTCTAATTCAGCTACCTGAAAATATTACTTCTAAACTGGAAATGGTTTTTGCAACGCAGGCATTAGCTTGCCGAGTTTCCAAATCGAGAAGTAAGTTCTTGAATAAAGCTCACTTGTGATATAATAATAACTGAAAGCACTTAATGTCAATGTTATCTGGAGCCTCACTATCGGCAAAATAGTTCAACCAAATCACTGTAGGCATCGCACCAAGTAAGATGCCCGTTGAGCCAAATTTTGATCATCTGTGACTACCCGTAAGCTCCAAGTAACACGGTCGTTCAAACACTCGTTTCACAAACTATGTCTCTCGCGGTATCGTGCCACACGATCTTGTCTGTATTTTTAAAATTTAGGTCGTAATTGTTACCTTATCTGAGGCGATAAATGTCTAATGATACATACGATTTTAAAAGATAATTTACTTTACTGATTGAACTAAAGTCGATCTCTTGTTGTTTTCACCCCTCAGAATATTTAACTTTAGCCATTCCCTTCCCCTACGTCGAGAACCGCTGCTATAGAGGATGTCGCGGTTGCATTGGAAAACCGCAATATGTATGCCGTTATTAAACACTCTTCTACACTACTGTTAAGCTTTTTGTCAGGCGTAGTACTGACAACCAGTAGTCACTCTCCAACCACGCAGAATGTCACGTTATTGTCAAACATTTGATCGAGTTAGGCATATATACAGGGTGGGTCACTACCTTCAGATGAAGTGTCTGGGGCTCAGAGGTCACGTAATGGGCAACAACTTTGTTACAGAGAAAATATTCGCTGATGCTTCTCAGTGACGCTAGGCACCGTTTTACTGTAATGCCCTTGAGAGACGGCAAGATACAGCCACACCGCAACATGCGTATGCAATTTGTGTTGCCTATAATCAAGTGATCTGGTCAACATGAAAGAGTGTACCTTTCTCTACTTAGAGAGACTCATTTTGAAGCCTTTCTTGTTGAAAATCTCTACCAATTTACTGGCGCACGTAGTGTGCAGTTGCAGCCCATCTGATTATCAGACCTTTCTAGATCAACAACATAAACAGTTATAAAAAGACGCCTAGCGTCGCCAAGAAGCGTTGTTGAACACTTTGTCTCTAATAACATGTGGTTCCTCATGTCAGGATCTACCAATCCTAAACGGCTGAAATATATATGGTGTGGAAAAAATGTTCCGTGTTTTGAGAGGTGGCATTAAGGACCGAAACGAGACAAAAGTTTCCAGCAAATGAGACATTTCACTGTCACCATTGTGAAACACATTTGTTCTACTGTAAGTTCTTTTCTAGTACGATAAATCTACACAGTGCAGTAAACAAATGAGGAAACATTCCTCTGTAGCCGGCCGCTGTGGCCTAGCGGTTCTACGCGCTTCAGTCTGGAACCGCGCTGCTGCTACGGTCGCAGGTTCGAATCCTGCCTCAGGCATGAATGTGTGTGATGTCCTTAGGTTAGTTAGGTTTAAGAAGTTCTAAGTCTAGGGGACTGATGACCTCAGATGTTAAGTCCCATACTGCTTAGAGCCATTTGAACCATACCTCAGTAATTGTCAAAGTATCCAGAAAACATGTGTTAGTCTTCTTATTGTAAACCATGTTCACAGTTCTGGATAATTCAACGCATAAACTAGTTCAGATGAAACCAGCTGGTGTTTTGACGAGGTTGTGAAATACCTTTACATTTTAGTTATATCTTTGGACTTACCAACGTAATGGAAGCCTATTGTTCAACAGAAGATTCTGTCTACCATTTGCCGTGTGAATGATAGGCCTACACTACGCTGGTAAATTCACAGATAAAACTACACTGTAAAAGCATTTCACCAATTTATTACATGGATTACATTTGAACTAGTATATGCCCTAGACATCCAGAACTAGAAATAAGGTTTACAGTGACAGAACTAAGAGACGTTTGCTGCATGCTGTGTCGACGGACAACAACAAATGAATTTATCCTCATTTGGTTACTGAATTCTTTAGGCCGCTCGTAATAGGAAGGAAATTGCAGTATAGTAGATGTGTTTCACATAGCGACAATGAACAAGTCTCAAATTTCCTAACGTATGCGTTTTCGCACCCATGTTTCCTGGACATTTATGTGCAAGGGAATGATTGATGAGAGGATCCGGAACAAAAAAGGTCTATGAACTTATATCCTGGAACGCATTTACTCAGTCTGTTACAGAGACTGCAGTCTAATACGCGCTGTACCACGCAGACACAGTCCTAGAGAGTGGTGCTGTTCCTCACACGTCATGCCACAGCGCCCTCTCCTGCCATAGTAAATGGTAATGTAGTGTCCGATTTACTTCTCTTGCTGATTCGCCCTGTAATGTACGTGATACAGTATTGCACACAATGGTTCCGTATTCGAATCGAGAGCTTGCTGACATGGTGTGAACTCACTGAAAGGCAATTGTAAACGGGTGGCGGGCAGCAAGGTTATAGCAGCAGACCTATCCCTGGCGATAACAGCCAAAGCATTAATACACTCCTGGAAATGGAAAAAAGAACACATTGACACCAGTGTGTCAGACCCACCATACTTGCTCCGGACACTGCGAGAGGGCTGTACAAGCAATGATCACACGCACGGCACAGCGGACACACCAGGAACCGCGGTGTAGGCCGTCGAATGGCGCTAGCTGCGCAGCATTTGTGCACCGCCGCCGTCAGTGTCAGCCAGTTTGCCGTGGCATACGGAGCTCCATCGCAGTCTTTAACACTGGTAGCATGCCGCGACAGCGTGGACGTGAACCATATGTGCAGTTGACGGACTTTGAGCGAGGGCGTATAGTGGGCATGCGGGAGGCCGGGTGGACGTACCGCCGAATTGCTCAACACGTGGGGCGTGAGGTCTCCACAGTACATCGATGTTGTCGCCAGTGGTCGGCGGAAGGTGCACGTGCCCGTCGACCTGGGACCGGACCGCAGCGACGCACGGATGCACGCCAAGACCGTAGGATCCTACGCAGTGCCGTAGGGGACCACACCGCCACGTCCCAGCAAATTAGGGACACTGTTGCTCCTGGGGTATCGGCGAGGACCATTCGCAACCGTCTCCATGAAGCTGGGCTACGGTCCCGCACACCGTTAGGCCGTCTTCCGCTCACGCCCCAACATCGTGCAGCCCGCCTCCAGTGGTGTCGCGACAGGCGTGAATGGAGGGACGAATGGAGACGTGTCGTCTTCAGCGATGAGAGTCGCTTCTGCCTTGGTGCCAATGATGGTCGTATGCGTGTTTGGCGCCGTGCAGGTGAGCGCCACAATCAGGACTGCATACGACCGAGGCACACAGGGCCAACACCCGGCATCATGGTGTGGGGAGCGATCTCCTACACTGGCCGTACACCACTGGTGATCGTCGAGGGGACACTGAATAGTGCACGGTACATCCAAACCGTCATCGAACCCATCGTTCTACCATTCCTAGACCGGCAAGGGAACTTGCTGTTCCAACAGGACAATGCACGTCCGCATGTACCCCGTGCCACTCAACGTGCTCTAGAAGGTGGCCAGCAAGATCTCCGGATCTGTCCCCCATTGAGCATGTTTGGGACTGGATGAAGCGTCGTCTCACGCGGTCTGCACGTCCAGCACGAACGCTGGTCCAACTGAGGCGCCAGGTGGAAATGGCATGGCAAGCCGTTCCACAGGACTACATCCAGCATCTCTACGATCGTCTCCATGGGAGAATAGCAGCCTGCATTGCTGCGAAAGGTGGATATACACTGTTCTAGTGCCGACATTGTGCATGCTCTGTTGCCTGTGTCTATGTGCCTGTGGTTCTGTCAGTGTGATCATGTGATGTATCTGTCCCCAGGAATGTGTCAATAAAGTTTCCCCTTCCTGGGACAATGAATTCACGGTGTTCTTATTTCAATTTCCAGGAGTGTAGTTTGCAACAGTGTTTCGCCGTTTGTCTGAGACAGGGTCGCTTCAGGAAGCAGGAAATCGTGAAGGACGTACCCGAAATGTTCGGACACCAGACTTGGAGGAAAATATGATTAATAGTGTGGAAGGTGACCGCCGTGTCCTTACCAGGCAGCTGTCCCGCAGTACAGGGTAAGCCAGACGACAGTATGGAGCACTCTCCTTGACAACTGTTACTAACCTTGTCATTTACAGCGTCTGTCGGGATTAGTAGCGACAGACTTTCCACATCGGGAGCAGTTTTGCCACTGGATTCTTCGCCAGACAACCACGATTCCGGGATTTGTGTCACACATCTTATTTACAGATGAGGTCACCTTTACGCGGAGTGGTGTCATAAGCTTTCATAGCAGTCATCTGTGGGATAGTATGCAGAACCCCCATGGTAATGTGACAGCGAATCATCAGCATCGGTGCCACCAGAATGTGTGGGACCTTATAATTGGCGACCGTATTTTTTGGCAGCAGTCTTCCTTCCACGTCACCTAACGGGCCGGAACTAGCGGCGTCTCTTGCAGGTGGCTTTGTCTCCCCTGCTGGAAGAAGTCCCATTGATGATTCGAAGGGTTATGTGACTGCTATATAATGGTGCTCCAGCCCACTTCGTCGTCAACACTCGGACAAATCGTGGCTTCCCTGATCGAAGGATCTGACGAGGGGGTCCAGTGTATGGCAAGCTGGTTCACTGCAACTCAACCTGTGCGATTTCTGGTTATGGCGCCACCTAAAAGTATCGTGTATGCAGAGCCCATTTCAGTTGCGGAGAAACTGGAGCAGCGTATTCATGCTGCCTTTGACAATGTTGACGTGTGAGACAGAACACGCTACGAAGCGTACACGCATGCGTTGAGGTACATGGAATCCATTTTCAAAACGTACTGTAACTGTGGCTGCATGGTACGGCACACATTAGACCGCAGTCTCTGTAACAATGCATGATTGAATAAATCCACGCATTTCCGGACGTAAGTTCATCAGACTTTTTCTGTTCCGTATCCTCTCATTGATCAGTCCCTAGAGTTTGTGCACGGTGGAAGAAATCAGTCTATATTATATGTATAGGGTGTTTCAAAAGCGTCGGTCAATACTCAGGGAGATGACAGGAAAGATCATTCGAAACAAAAAAGGCAAGTAAATATTACATCTAAAACGCATACCTTAAGAGCGAACAGCAATTCTTGATCTTCAATACAGTGACACATTTCTCTTCTTCTGCAAGCTCTTTGCTTTCCATATTTTGAGAAGTGGAAGTATGGATCATAACAAGAAAATATGTCCAGTAAACATGGGCTCTAAAACACATATCTTAAGAGCTATGAGCACTCGTTCATCTTCACTACTTTGAAATACAACTCTTCTAATGCTCATAACTTTCAAGGTATGCATTATAGAGCTGATATTTACTGGAAATTATTTTCTTGTTTTGGTCCATAATACCATTTCCTAAATATGGAATGAAAAGAACTTGCAGTAGAAGAAATTGGTAACAGTATCGAAGATCAAGAATCGCTCATAGCTCTTAAGTTAAGCATTTAAGGGCCCATGTTTACTTGACTTTTTTGTTTCGAATGATCATTCCTCTCATGGCACTGAATATTGACCACAATTTCCGAAACACCCTATCTATACAGTGTGGTCCATTGATCGAGACCGGTCCAAATATCTCACGAAATAAGCATCAAACGAAAAAACTACAAAGAATGAAACTTGTCTAGCTTGAAGGGGGAAACCAGGTGGCGCAATGGTTGGCCCGCTAGATGGCGCTGCCATAGGTCAAACGGATATCAACTGTGTTTTTTAAAAAAGGAACCCCCCATTCGTGTGGTACGTAAAAAAATATAAATGTTTTAGTTGGATCACTTCTTTCGCTATGTGATAGATGGCGCTGTAATAGTAACAAACGTATAAGTGCGTTCTATCACGTAACATTCCGCCGGTGCGGACGGTATTTGCTTCGTGATACATTACCCATGTTAAAATGGACCGTTTGCCAACTGCGGAAAAGGTCGATATCGTGTTGATGTATGGCTATTGTGATCAAAATGCCCAACGGGCGTGTGCTATGTATGCTGCTCGGTATCCTGGACGACATCATCCAAGTGTCCGGACCGTTCGCCGGGTAGGAAACAGGAAGTGTTCAGCCACATGTGAAACGTCAACCACGACCTGCAACAAATGATGATGCCCAAGTAGGTGTTTTAGCTGCTGTCGCGGCTAATCCGCACATCAGTAGCAGACAAATTGTGCGAGAATGGGGAATCTCAAAAAGTCGGTGTTGAGAATGCTACATCAACATCGATTGCACACGTACCATATTTCTATGCACCAGGAATTACATGGCGACGACTTTGAACGTCGTGTACAGTTCCGCCACTGGGCACAAGAGAAATTACGGGACGATGACAGATTTTTTGCACGCGTTCTATACAGCGACGAAACGTCATCCACCAACAGCAGTAACGTAGACTGGCATAATATGCACTATTGGGCAACGGAAAATCCACGATGGCTGCGACAAGTGGAACATCAGCGACCTTGGCGGGTTAGTGTATGGTGCGGCATTATGGGAGGAAGGGTAATTTGCCCCAATTTTATCGATGGCTGTCTAAATGGTGCAATGTATGCTGATTTCCTACGTAATGTTCTACCGATGTTACTACATTATGTTTCACTGCATGACAGAATGGCGATGTAGTTCCAACATGATGAATGTCCGGTACATAGCTCGCGTGCGGTTGAAGCGGTATTGGATACCGTATTTCATGACAGCTGGATTGGTCGTCGAAGTACCATACCAAGGCCCGCACGTTCACAAAAATTACTAATGTTGTGTAGGTCAACAACGCACCAATTTTTAAACTGCGGAAATCTGGCGCCACGTGCTCCGATTGACCGTGGAATTTCCGTGTTGCCGTTCGTCGGTCAACGGTCAGCGCTGTGGTTGTCGGTTCACACATACAAACGTCCTTCGCCCCGTCTCTTCTCCAACGTGTTACGCACACTTCTCGAATAGATCTTGCTGTTTGTCTCCACCTCACGTCAGAGGCATTCAAATGAAAGCTTCGCTACGGAGCACACACACGTTCTCTGCGATTTAGTTACACAGTAAGCATAGCGGCACAGTATTCGTTGGAAAAACAACGAGATATGGCTTTTGTTTATGGACTAGCCGACGGTGATGCGCATGAAGCTCGATGGTTGTATGAGGAACGGTAACCAGCAAGACACCACCCACACCTGCAAACGTTTACGGCAATTCACCGGCGACCTTGCGACACAGGCTCGTTAGTAGGATATCATGGTGATGGCGGAAGACCTCGAACACGACGGAATGCTGAATTTGAAGAGACTGTTCGCGAGTGCTTCGAGGAAACACTACGACAAGTACTCGAGTGGTTGGACACGACATGGGGGTCACTCATCGGTTAGTCTGGGAGGTTGTGAGGGATGACGGCCAGCATCCACTTAGTTTTCACCCTGTCCAAGATTAAAATCCTGTGGTGGACTATGAACACAGGCTAGAGTTTTCGGCGACGTGTTGTTCGAGATCCCAACTTCCCTGCCAGTGTGTTGTTTACCGACGAGTGCACCTTCCATCGGGATGGCCTTTACAACACTCTAAATGTTTATTACTGGGCAAAGGGAAATCCTCATGCAACATACGTCTACGGACACCAGGAACGATTTTCGCTCAAAATTTGGGCAGGCATTGTAGGTGACCACCTAATTGGGCCGGACTGTCTATCTCCTTGACTTACCGGGGCAAATTACCTTCACTTTTTGCACGCATGTGGTTGCAACATGATGGGGCGCTCGCAAATAACAGTCGTGCTGTGCGCAGATATTTAAATGCACTCTTGGACGACCGGGTAATAGGCAGAGATCCTCGTAGGACACGGGCCCCGCGATCACCAGACCTCACGTCACCGGACTCTTTCCTGTGGGGATTCTTCAAGGTTCTACTTCACCCAACCGGACGCGAACCACCTAGAAACGAAGAGGAATTAATGGATCGCATTCAAGATGCCGTCAATCACATCAGGGCAATGTCAGGAATCTTTGAAAGAATTTGGCAAAACACTGTTCGACGTTACCAAACTTGTGTCGCGTCAGTTAGAGCACCTGCTCTAAGTAAGCAATGACCTAGCTACAAAAAAGACTCTTTTCAGGGCAGACACTTTCTGTACGTGAACTAACAGCTGTTAGCGGGTATGTTACCGGTACACTCCAATGGATGTGTCGGGACCCGGGCGGATTCGCCCCCAGAGTGGAAGGCTGGCGCGCTACCACCGAGCCTGCGGGCCGCGTTGGATACATCGTGATCTCCGGCAGGCAAAACATTCGCGGCCATGCCTTATCCAGAGCATCCGGCAACAGGGCAAACCCGCTGCTAATCGGAGCGCATGGCGCCAAGTTTCCGTAATTTAAAAATTGTGCGTTGTCGATCTAACAACGTTAGTAATTTTGGTTCCTACTGGCATCAGCTATCCTGAGTTAAATTTTCGTGACACAATTTATCCACCCTGTATATATGCGCGCCACCTCTCGAAATTAAGAATATAATTAATGCCGAGGAAACACAAACTGTATGTAACCATTGTGCCTTCCAGAATCACGTGATAAGCAAATTAAACCCAGAAAAATATTTCCAAGAGCATAACGCTCCCTCCTCCAGCCTAGGCCCCTACGACGATCCAACGGCTATCTGTACAATGGAGCATATAACGTGATCAATCTGAAAAGGCGACTGTCGTCACTCGGCGGACGTCAGGTTGCCGCACTGGCGTGCATTCAGCAACAGCGCATGAATCAGTTGCCTGCTGTGGAGTCCAATACGCAGCAACACTCTCTGGGTCGTCGAGGACACTGCTGGTTCGTCTGCATGGTCAACTGTACAGTCGACGGTTGTCATCACTAGATCCTGAAGAAGATCCTAGCAGAGGAGTCGAAACGTCGATCGTTTAGAAGAAATATGACGCGGCCTAAAATGACAGAAGGTTTTAACTTCAGCTGCTCAACAGTTGCACGTCTATTCTCCCATATACCTGTCCGCATCAGTTGATCATCACTGTCGTTTAAGGCTCGTGATGCACCACACCTGCCTAGGAGTCAGTTTTGGATAGCACCACCTTGCCCCATGCACGTGTACAATTTGCAAGGAGCCGTTGCGGAAATGCTTGCATCATTGGCTCGAAATCCTACGGTCACGTCGTTTTGGACATCTCATAAATCTCTCCGTTTTCGCATAAAAACAACGACTGCACTGTTTTTCGTGTCCCAGCGATAAGCTACATACCCTCTACTAATAGTGCTGTCGACTACCGTCTATGAGTGTTTACTGCACGTTGACTGCTAACATAGGTTGTGGTCACATTATTGTGACTGGACAGTGACTTAATGTTTCTTCAGTAAGACACACTTTTGGACGTTAGAGATAAATCATTGTAGTGTAGTTTACGTGCAAAACTTACAGGCAAAATTATACCCAAGAATTTTGTTTAAGATTTGTATGTCAGCTCCAAAACAAGAGATTTCTCTCAAGTAAAATCCCGTTTTAGTTACTACACAACTGTGTGTTCCAAATGAAAGGAGTTCGGGTGCAACACGCGTAACAGCAACATGTGCGACAGAAGGCATTATCTGTCGATATGTCGCACGTTTTAGTAATTATACCTTCTTTTTTGAGCTGGAATACTATCGCTTTAGCTATCAATAAAAATGTTATGTTCCAAACCATACATATTACCAATTTTGGAACCAAATGACGCAGTCTGACTTCCCCAAAATCTGGGAAACGGTAGAGGTAGATCAATGCTTTTAGCATATTACATATGCGTATAACACAAATTTCTGAAAAAAATGTATAAGAATGTTGAAATCCTACATACCAAGAATGTTCGCACTGAAGCTGTTGCGCCATCATACCTGGAACGAAAAATAGTTGACAGATTAGTTTTGTTGCGTTAAAATGTTCTCATACAGTAATTTGTGACATTGTGTAGAAACCTCCATGAAATAGTTGTCAATAAAGAAAAATAGTAATTTTGATTCGTGCTTAATGTATGAGTATAACAGTATAGTTAAGATTATACATTCTGTTCTCAAATATACTGTATTTGTGAGGACCGCAATTTTTACAATAAAATGAGTAATTTATATTTGTGTCTGTGTACTTTAATTTGCGTTAAACACATAGAGTATGAAACATTCACGAAAAGGACTGGCATACTACATTTTATAACAAAACGAGTATAGTCGACTTTATTTTAACAGTAGATCTGTCACTTATGCGAATGATGACCTAAGCTCGTTTTGTTTAAATGGTGGCAAAACTGATGGAATACCATATATAATATACCAAACCAAATGAAACTAATTTATTTTCCAACTCAATACACATAGAGCTCGATCCAGACACTAGTTCTTCCATGAAAATATAGATGCAAAATTTTGGTAAATATTATTCGGTGGCATTAAATTTAGTTTCCCACAGAGCTTTACCAATAGTCCTGATCGATTAGAATGTTTCACGACCGAAAGTAAATTAACTGATAATAAAAGACTACTTAATCATAAACAACCAGCTTAAAAACATAAACAAAAGCACCCATACATAAGTCGACAAGCTGTCAAATTTGAAGACGTTGTATACTATGACTCTCAGCCAACAAGAACAAGTCATACATTATCGTAGGTTAGTGCTCTTCACGTATATGGTCGACAGCAATTTTATTCAGTTCGAGATTGGAAACATTTATTAGAACCACAACTATAACCTGGAGATTTTGTAATTTTCACTGAACGATAGTATATGTTTAGTATCATAGAAGTTGATAAAAATATTTTAGGGGCCACAACAGAGAAAATATAAACCTTTTGGTGGTCTTTCTTGGTGCAATGTATAATGGCTAAACGTTTGCATTGTCAGTAACAGTTCGGCACGTGTTTGTGGCACCAATACTCTTTTGATGTAGTCCGATATTATTTCTAATCTTTTGGTAATCTGTGCTCTTACGGTTTCGGTGGCTCTTCCTATGCGCGCTGATTTTGGTAACAATTAGCGAGAAGAGTGATGGAAATGGCAAACGTCGAATCATGAGTGAGATGTGTGTAGCCAGTCAAATTTATCATGCTTCGTAAGTAAAGTTAGTCGATATTTTGTGCTAACAGTGTCCTATATTAAACACATTCTCGGAAACTGCGGCTAATTCGGAAGTATCATACACACGCAGATAACTGTAATCACTATATCCAAGGTTTTCCCTTTGGGAATCGGGGGGCGTAGTGTTACAACCTAACCAAAAATCTTGAAAATAGTGATAAATCCGATAAAAAAACATGACTGCAAATATTGACAAATTGCCATAAAATATATTAATATAATTGAAGTATTAATTAGAAGGAACAAACAAAACAAGGAAACTACATTAATGTTTGTATACTTTGCGAAGACATCTCATAAATTTCATGAACAAATCTCTCACGTCTTCCCACCTCTTCGTCCTTCACATACACTCAAACAAAAAGGAATCGAAAACTTCCTGCACTTACTGGTTCCAACCAAAGAACGCTCGACAGTTGACCAAGTACCTCCTACTCTGCACAGTGTAACACAATTAAAGGGTCACTTTTCGAAACCTCATATTTGTCCGCCATTGCGACGCAGAAGCTTGAAATTTGGCTCAAAGGTGCGTACAACCTTCCTCTGTAACGAGAAGTAACCCTCGCCTCGATGACGTTCAAACAGCAGGAATCGAAACATGCGAAAACACGGCCAGAGCTCAAAAGCTCGTGTAAGGTGGGTTCATGATGTCACATTGGCACCACAGTTATTCCCAACACCACCGTCCACGTGCCACACGATGGGAATGTCGTCACCCATTTCACCTGTTCTTTTGACGCCTCTACGATAGAGGTCAAAACCACGACTCTCAGAGTTGAAGCCACGCAGGTTTCTTATGGGTGGCCGAGAAACACATTTCTGACACACCGGTGCTCAGAGTCGACCTAATAGGCCTCGGGGGCTCGGGGGGGGGGGGGCATAAAGGGCGTCACAGAAACCGCTCCTTCCCTTGGGGCGTTAATTCCTAGACATTTCGTGGTCGAGAACGACAGATCGCAGTGTGATAAGCAACGGGACAATGTTCTCATCAACCTCTGACACTGTTGGCACTCCCCCGCGCCCGGAACCATTTAACCGTTTGTTAAGGACATCGTGGACTGCAAACCTATTGAACGTGGTCTCACCCCTTTAGAGTGTAACACGGCTGCAAGCGTTGCATTGATATACAGGGAGGACCTGCCAGCGACTATTCAAATCCATTTAAAACCTCTTCGATTCCTCCATCCTGTTAGCAGAAGCTGGAGCAACAGCAAAGTCTTCTCTTCAGATGTCTACGACTCCGTTATGGATCATCGAATTATTTGGAACGGTCCCCAATGGTTTCACTCGGTACATCAGAGCAAAAATTGTAGTCGTGCTGCACTTCAAAGGTGTGAGATCTCTGCTAATAGTCATTGGATCTCGACCAACGCGAGCAGCAATGTCGCGATACGATAAACAGCAATCACGATAGGCTACAATCCGACCTTGATCAAAGTCGGCAACGTGATGGTACGCATTTCTCCTCCTTACACGAGGCATCACAACAACGTTTCACCAGGCAACGCCGTTCAAATGCTGTTTGTATATGAGAAATCGGTTGGAAACTTTCCTCATGTCAGCACGTTGTAGGTGTCGCCACCGGAGCCAACTTTGTGTGAATACTCTGAAAAGCTAATCATTTGCATATCACAGCATCTTCTTCCTGTCGTCTATAGCACGTCATCTTCGTGGTGTAGCAATTTTAATGGCCAGTAGTGTATAACTCTGAATCATTTGCATACCTGCCAGTGATTCGCAGGCCTATGCAGTTACGTTCACATCCGACCATGTCTTCTGGGGGCTTCACATTTATTGTCAGGCAGTATATGAAGGGCTTAATTCAATAGTGGTACAAGTCCATTTTTGTTCATTTTAAAATACAGAGTCCTAAAGTTAAATGAGCGCTGAAAAATCTGCAGTTGAGATACTAGAAATATTCAAGCATATGGCTTCTTGCTAGAGATGAACCTTTCTTTCTGTTTGTTTGGATCATTAATGTCAGAAGCACTATAATCAGAAAAGTAGGGGTAATAGACTTTTACCACTATTGAAATAAGCCCTTCATATATGAATTTTTTCTTTATTTTAAGCCGCAGAGATTTTTATAGTTTGTAATGACTAGCTCCCGCATGTAATGCGCCGTTTCATTTATCTCGTAAATTTACAAACATATCGTTACTTCACTTTTTTTACGAGAGAAGTAAAAATTGAGAACAGCGGTGAGGACAATGACTAACGATGGTTGAGGCCAGCAGGGCTACAGGAATATAAGATATATTGCAGGGAGATTCCCACCTATGCAGTTTAGAAAAGCTGATGTTGGTGGGAAGGATCTGGATGGCACAGACTGTGAAGCTGTCACTGAAATGAATAATGTCATGTTGAGTGGCACACTCAGCAATGGGGTGGTCCAGCAGTGTTTAGGCTACACTTTGTCAGTGGCCATTCAAGAATTCATGAACGTGGTCTCACCCATTTAGAGCGTAGCACTGCTGCAAACGTTGCATTGGTATACAGGGAGGACCTGCCAGCGACTTTTCAAATCCATTTAAAAGCTCTTCGATTCCTCCATCCTGCTAGCAGAAGCTGGAGCAACAGAAAAGTCCTCTCTTCAGAAGTCTACGACTCCGTTATGGATCATCGAATTATTTGGAACGGTCCCCAATGGTTTCACTCTGTATATCAGAGCAAAAATTGTAGTCGTGCTGCACTTCAAAGGTATGAGATCTCGTTCAAGTTCTCAAGAACGTTCACCTGATGCTCTTCTACGAACTATCGATTTCGACCGCGAAATGTGTGGGTATCATAGTCGCAAGGGAAGAGATGGTTTCATAGACATCCTCTATAACTCCCCTGAAGCCGTTTCGTGTCGATTTTGAACGCCCGTTCCACCCAAAAGGAACCCGCGAAATTTCAACGCGGGGATTCGGAGTTCTGACCTCCATCCCAGAGGTGTCAAAAGAAAGGGTGAAATGCAGGTAAGAGGGGGGTTAGGCAGAATTGTGGTGAAATCGGGTGCCAATATTACATAAATATCTCTCTTTACACCTCACATCAACTTCTGAACTTTGGCTTTTCTTGTCGCATGTGTCGATACCTCGCCGTTTAAAGCATCGCCGAGCGTGAGGGTGACGTCACAGGGCACCACGGTTCCCCACCATTACAGAGGAACGTTGAAGGGCTCTCAACAAGGGAAGTGTCCAGGCGTCTCGGAGTGAACCAATGCGATGCTGTTCGGACATGGAGGAGGCACAGAGAGTTACTACTGCAGTGGAAGAACGCTACCTACGGATTATGGCTCGGAGGAATCCTGACAGCAACGCCACCTGTTGAATAATGCTATTCGTGCAGTCACAGGACGTCGTGGTATGACTCGAACTGTGCGCAATAGGCTGCATGATGCGCAACTTCACTCCCGACGTCCAAGGCCAGGTCCCTCTTTGCAACCACGACACCATGCAGCGCGGTACAGGTGGGCCCAACAAAATGCCGAATGGACCGCTCAGGATAGGCATCACGTTCTTTTCACCGATGAGTGTCGCGTATGCCTTCAACCAGACAATAGTCGGCGACGTGTTTGGAGGCAACCCGATCAGGCGGAACGCCTTAGACACACTATCCAGCGAATGCAGCAATGTGGAGGTTCCCTGATGTTTTGGGGTGGCATGGCATTATATACGGCCGACGTACACCGCTATTGGTCATGGAAGGCGGTGTAACGGCTGTACGATTCGTGAATGCCATCCTCCGACCTACAATGCAACCATAACGGAAGCATATTGGTGAGGGATTCGTCTTCATGATGACAATTCGCGCCCCCATCGTGCACATCTTGTGAATGACTTCCTTCAGGATAACGACATCGCTCGACTAGAGTGGCCAGTATGTTCTCAAGACATGAACCCTATCCAGCATGACTGGGATAGATTGGAAAGGCCTGTTTATGGACGACGTGACCCACTTACCACTCTGAGGGAACTACGCCGAATCGCCGTTGAGGAGTGAGACAATCTTGACCAACAGTGACTTGATGAACTTGTGGATAGTATGCCACGACGAATAGAGGTATGGATCAATGCAAGAGGACTTGCCACTGGGTATCAGAGGTACCGGTGTGTACAGCACTCTGGATCACCACCTCTGAAGGTCTCGCTGTATGGTAGTACAACATGCAACGTGTGGTTTTCGTGAGTAATAAAAAGGGCGGACATGATGTTTATGTTGATCTCTATTCGAATTTTCTCTACAGGTTCCGGAACTCTCGGAACCGAGGAGATGCAAAATCTTTTTTGATGTGCGTATATCCACAGGCCCTGGGTCCACAGATGCTGGAGGGCCTTGAAACTAAGTCTTTAATAATTTTTGTCATTTAAACACTGACGTAGAGAATTTTCCGGGACAAAGACAACTCAGACTTAAACTATTCATTTATTAAAACAATATACAAGCTCAACGCAATCTGACTGCTATGCAGTGATATCATGACTTGAATAATTAACACAAAAGAATGGCCCAATATTGCAAGAAAGCCTAACAATAACCCACTTACCTCACAGAAAATCTTCATAACGCGAACTACAGCAATTACAGCATGTAGCAACAACAACAATTTAAATAAAAAAATTCTAACTACACTACTGGCCATTAAAATTGCTACACCAAGAAGAAATGCAGATCATAACGGGTATAAATTAGACAAATATATCATACTAGAACTAACATGTGATTACATTTTCACGCAATTTGGGTGCTAAGGTCCTGAGAAATCAGTATCCAGAACAACCACCTCTGGCAGTAATAACGGCCTTCATACACCTGGGCATTGAGTCAAACACAGCTTGGATGGCGTGTAAAGGTAGAGCTGCCCATGCAGCTTCGACACAATACCACAGTTCATCAAGAGTAGTGACTGGCGTATTGCGACAAGCCAGTTTCTCGGCCACCAATGATCAGATGTTTTCAGTTGGTGAGAGATCTGGAGAATGTGCTGGCCAGGGCAGCAGTCGAACATTTCTGTACCCAGAAAGGCCCGTACAGGACCTGCAACATGCGGTCGTGCATTATCCTGCTGAAATGTGGGGTTTCGCAGGGATCGAATGAAGCGTAGTGCCATGGGTCGTAACACATCTGAAATGTAACGTCCACTGTTCAAAGTGCCGTCAATGCGAACAAGAGGTGACCGAGACGTGTAACCAATGGCACCCCATACCATCACGCCGGGTGATACGCCAGTATGGCGATGACGAATACACGCTTCCAATGTGCGTTCACCGCGATGTCGCCAAACACGGATGCGACCATCATGATGCTGTAAACAGAACGTGGATTCATCCGAAACAATGACATTTTGTCATTCGTGCACCCAGGTTCGTCGTTGAGTACACCATCGCAGGCGCTCCTGTCTGTGATGCAGCGTCAACGGTAACCGCAGCCATGGTCTCAGAGCTGATAGTCCATGCTGCTGCAAACGTCGGTGAACAGTTTGTGCAGATGGTTGTTGTCTTGTAAACGTCCCCATTTGTTGACTCAGTGATCGAGACGTGGCTGTACGATCCGTTACAGCCATGCAGATAAGATGTCTGCCATCTAGACTGCTAGTGATGCGAGGCCGTTGGGATCCAGCACCCTCCTGAACCCACCGATTCCATATTTTGCTAACAGTCATTGGATCTCGACCAACGCGAGCAGCAATGTCGCGATGCGATAAACCGCAATCGCGATAGGCTACAATTCGGTCTTTATCAAAGTCGGAAATGTGATGATACGCATTTCTCCTCCTTACACGAGGCATCACAACAACGTTTCACCAAGCAACCACGGTCAGCAGCTGTTTGTTTATGAGAAATCGGGTTGAAACTTTCCTCACGTCAGCACGTTGTAGGTGTCGCCACTGGCGCCAACCTTGTGTGAATGCTTTGAAAAGCTAATCATTTGCATATCACAGCATCTTCTTCCTGTCAGTTATATTTCGCGTCTGTAGCACGTCATCTTCGTGGTGTAGCAATTTCAATGGCCAGTGGTGTACTATAGACTAACTTGTAGGAGGCATATGGTTAGCAAAAGGAAGATTTTGTTGAAGAGCAAACTATTTATTTAGAAAATTTTACCTTATTCGTGTGACATACAGTTGTAGAAATTGTGGTGTCACCGCCAGACACCACACTTGCTAGGTGGTAGCTTTAAATCGGCCGTGGTCCATTAGTACATGTCGGACCCGTTTGTCGCCACTGTTAGTGATCGCAGACCGAGCGCCACCACACGGCAGGTCTCGAGAGACGGACTAGCACTCGCCCCAGTTGTACGGACGACGTAGCTAGTGATGCACACTGACGAAGCCTCGCTCATTTGCAGAGCAGATAGTTAGAATAGCCTTCAGCTAAGTCAATGGCTACGACCTAGCAAGGCGCCATTAGTAGTTTATTGCCTGAATCTACAGAGTCTCACTTGTATCGTCAATAGCGATGTACAACAAGGAAGGATTAAAGTTAAGTATTCCAGCAGCTACGTACTTTTCTTTATAGCATTCATTATGTATCCTGTTTCAGACCTATCTCTAGCCTGCGTGAGTTAACGCGTGCCTTTCGGCTACTTCCGAGTGGCGTGGCTGTTAACCTACGCCACAACAGAAATTATATAGTTGTCAATAATTCCACTGTCCAAACATTATCAACAACGTCCGTCAACCTACATTTCCTTGCGTCTCACTTCACAATGGATGTCCTACCAACACAATGTCTTCACTAAGAAAAACATGTCCATACACTTCTCTGTCCACTAGCTAACTGCTGGTCCGTCCAACTACAGAATCTCTCGCCGAGGGCGCAGGGCGCTGTCAGCGATAGTAGCACATATAAACCGGCTACTTAAAACCTGACGGTACCGAACAGTCGCCGTATTTATATACGGGGTGTTACTAAACGATACCGAGTAGCTTCGAGGAGTTGTAGCAAGAGTCTTAAGCGACAAATGGAGGACAGGAACCCCTGTTCGGAAGCGACAACCAACGGCCCTACAGATCGTCGAAGTTACAGGCGTCGACGCTGCCACTAAGCCTTCGGGAGAAGACGTGACTTTGTAGGCTGGTGAACCGCAGGCGGAACACCTCGCAATGTTGTTTGTTATTCAGTGACGGCGACTGATTATCACGGTCGTCAGTGGAGACGATGGAGCTCGCCACTGCGAAGACGGGCTTTGTTTCCTACGAATGCGATGCTTTGCTGATCAGTTGATGACGTTCAGGGAAACAAGTTGTCATTCTGCAGTTTCACTTCTGTATACCGAAAAAACACATTCTACAGCTCGTCGAAGTTTATCCATATTGTTCTGTAATACCCTGTGTGTCTATATACAGGGTCGCAGTTATTGGACTATATGAAAAAAAAGTAAAACAGTTACAAACTAAGGCGTGCACGCACTTTGTGCAATGTAAACCCCAGAGCCAGAATGCGGTCCCCAAAGTGCTCCTCCAGGACATCAAACACTCTCCTCCTTCGATGGGGTCGAGCTCCGTCTTGCACGAACCACATCTTGTCGAAATCTGGGTTACTTTGGATAATAGGAATGAAATCATTTTCCAAAACTTTCACGTACCGTTCGATAGTCACCGCGCCGTCAAGGAATATCTCACCGATTATTCCCTTACGGGACATTGCACACCACACAGTTACCCGCTGACAATGAAGAGACTTCTCGATCGCGAAATACGGTTGCCAGTCCTCCAAATGCGCCAATTTTGCTTGCTGACAAACACATCCAAATTAAGATGGTTTTCGTCGCTAAACCAAACCATAAAATTTTCGTAACGCCCCTTGGCCAACCGTGCAGTGTGAACGTCCTGACGCAAACCGTTCAGAAGCTATGACGATTTTATTTCATGTAGTTCAATCGTTGTTACCCTGTATATTCAATGAGGTGACAAAAATCATGGGACGGCAATCTGCTCGTATACAAATGGCGATAGTATCGGGTACGGAAGGTATAAAAGGTCGGAGCGTTGGTGGAGCTATCGTTTGTACTCAGGTGTCAAGAGTGTGCCGAGAATACGAGAGTTAAGGCACTACCTCTAACCACAGCAAGGCAGTGTCCGAAAGCCTTCACTTCACAACGGAGAACAGCGCTGTTTACATAGAGTTGTCAGTGCCAACAGAAAAACAACACTGCGTGAAATAACCGCATAAATCAATGTGGGAGCTACGAAGAACCTATCCGTTACGACAGTACGGCGAAATTTGGCGTTAATAGCCTATGGCACCAGACGACCGTCGTGATTATCTTTCCTAACAGCACGACATCACGTCAGCGCCTCTCGTGGTATCGTTACCAAATCGCTTGGACCATAGACGACTGAAAAAACTGTGGCCTAGTTAGATGAGTCCCGATTGCAGTTGGATTGGACTGATTTGGGGGAAGAGACCGAACAGCGAGGTTATCGGTCTCGTCGGATTAGGAAACGATGGGGAAGGAAGTCGGTCGTGCCCTGTGAAAGGAACCATTCCGGCATTTTCCTGAAGCGATTTAGGGAAATCACGGGAAACCTAAATCAGGATGGCTGGACGCGGGATTGAACAGTTATCCTCCCGAATGCGAGTCCAGTGTGCTAACCACTGCACCACTTCGCTCGGTACCGATAGCAGTTGTTAACAGCTTATGGTAAGGTCCGAGTGTGGCGCAGTGCCACGAAGCCATGGGCCTAAGGTGTCAACAAGGTACTTTTCAACTGGTGGTGGCTCCATAATGGTGTTGGCTGTGTTTACGTGGAATAGACCTTGTCCTCTGGTCAAACAGAACTGATCATTGACTGTAAATGGTTATGTTCGGCTACTTGGAGCCCATTTTCAGTCACTCATGGACTTCATTTTCCCAGACAACGATGGCATGTCAACCCTCCACAATTGTTCGCGATTAGTTCGAACGAAAGGTTAGGTCTCCCAGATCGACCGATATATATCCCATCGAACATTTGTGCGATATAATCGAGAGGTGAGTTTGTGCATAAAATCCAGCACCGGCAACACTTTCGCAATTATGAACGGGTATAGTGGAAGCATACTTCAATATTTCTCCAGACGACTACCAATGACTAGTCCGTGCCACGTCGAGCTGTTGTACTCCACCGGGTTAAAGGAGATCCGTCACGACTACAGGAGTTATCCCATGACTTTTGTCAGTGTATATTAAGCTGACAGGAGATACAAACTGTTGGTGTGTAGTTGGAGCTGTTGCGTTTTGTGAGTAAGATGAGTCAACTGTTGACTTAGAAACCATTATTTCCATAGTAGATAATTGTTGTATACCTACAATCTATTCCACATTGTTTGAATGATTTTGTCTTGTTTTACAGCAGTTAATATTTTACGGAAAGCAACGAACACATTAGCGAAACATATTCTTTAGTAACTGATATAGAACAGTGTGCACGGTTTGTCCACACGCTACTGCACGGTTGTTGCAGTTGGGAAACTGAGTCTCAGGCGAAGTGCAGAAAAGTAAAAGCGCTGCGGGTCTACATCTATATCTACATTTATACTCCGCAAGCCACCCAACGGTGTATGACGGAGGGCACTTTACGTGCCACTGTCATTACCTCCCTTTCCTGTTCGATCCGCGTATGGTTCGCGGGAAGAACGACTGCCGGAAAGCCTCCGTGCGCGCTCGAATCTCTCTAATTTTACATTCGTGATCTCCTCGGGAGGTATAAGTAGGGGGAAGTAATATATTCGAGACCTCATTCAGAAACGCACCCTCTCGAAACCTGGACAGCAAGCTACACCGCAATGCAGAGCGCCTCTCTTGCAGAGTCTGCCACTTGAGTTTGCTAAACATCTCCGTAACGCTATCACGCTTACCAAATAACCCTGTGACGAAACGCGCCGCTCTTCTTTGGATCTTCTCTATCTCCTCTGTCAACCCGACCTGGTACGGATCCCACAGTGATGAGCAATACTCAAGTATAGGTCGAACGAGTATTTTGTAACCCACCTCCTTTGTTGATGGACTACATTTTCTAAGGACTCTCCCAATGAATCTAAACCTCGCAACCGCCTTACCAACAATTAATTTTATATGATCATTCCACTTCAAATCGTTCCGTACGCATACTCCCAAATATTTTACAGAAGTAACTGCTACCAGTGTTTGTTCTGCTATCATATAATCATACAATAAAGGATCCTTCTTTCTATGTATTCGCAATACATTACATTTGTCTATGTTAACGGTCAGTTGCCACTCGCTGCACCAAGTGCCTATCCGCTGCAGATCTTCCTGCATTTCGCTACAATTTTCTAATGCTGCAACTTCTCTGTATACTACAGCATCATCCGCGAAAAGCCGCATGGAACTTCCGACACTATCTACTAAGTCATTTATATATATTGTGAAAAGCAATGGTCCCATAACACTCCCCTCTGGCACGCCAGAGGTTACTTTAACGTCTGTAGTCGTCTCTCCATTGATAACAACATGCTGTGTTCTGTTTGCTAAAAACTCTTCAATCCATCCACACAGCTGGTCTGATATTCCGTAGGCTCTTACTTTGTTTATCAGGCGACAGTGCGGAACTGCATCGAACACCTTCAGGAAGTCAAGGAAAATGGCATCTACCTGGGAGCCTGTGTCTAATATTTTCTGGATCTCATGAACAAATAAAGCGAGTTGGGTCTCACACGATCACTGTTTCCGGAATCCATGTTGATTCCTACAGAGTAGATTCTGGGTTTCCAGAAATGACATGATACGCGAGCAAAAAACAAAAAAACATGTTCTAAAATTCTTCAACAGATCGATGTCAAAGATATAGGCCTATAGTTTTGCGCATCTGCTCGACGACACTTCTTGAAAACTGGAACTACCTGTGCTCTTTTCCCATCATTTGGAACCTTCCGTTCCTCTAGAACTCTGCGGTACACGGCTGTTAGAAGGGGTGCAAGTTCTTTCGCGTACTCTGTGTTCCCGTCAGGTCCAGTGGAATTTCCTCTGTTGAGTGATTTCAGTTGCTTTTCTATTTCTTGGACACTTATTTCGATGTCATCCATTTTTGCGTTCGTGCGAGGATATAGAGAAGGAACTGCAGTGCGATCTTCCCCTGAGAAACAGCTTTGGAAAAAGGTGTTTAGTATTTCAGCTTTAAGCGTGTCATCCTCTGTTTCAATGCTATTATCATCCCAGAGTGACTGGATATGCTGTTTCGATCCCCTTACTGATTTAACGTAAGACCAGAACTTCCTAGGATTTTCTGTCAAGTCGGTACATAGAATTTTACTTTCGAATTCACTGAACGCTTCACGCATAGCCCTCCTTACGCTAACTTTGACATCGTTTAACTTCTGTTTGTCTGAGAGGTTTTGGCTGCGTTTAAATTTGCAGTGAAGCTCTCTTTGCTTTCACAGTAGTTTTCCAACTTTGTTGTTGAACCACGGTGGGTTTTTCCCGTCCCCCACAGTTTTACTCGGCACGTACCTGTCTAAAACGGCCTGTCTAGGGACGGCGGTTCTGCGACGGCGGCAGGGGTTCAGCAGCAAGCGCGTTACGTGGCACCTCAGGCCCACACTTCGTATAGGGCACTCGAGACGCACTGCGGCGCGGTATTTCTCTCATGTTTATTTCAGCAGCCCGGCGACACTGTCCTCAGTTTTATGAGCGTCAACAGCAGTTTTGAAGAAACTGCATGCATTCAGAAGCAGGGGGAGAGCACGAGCAACCCGTTTGTACTTTATCTGGAAACGGCACAGGGAGCCGTAGTGGGGGGGGCACACCCATCTCTACTCAACGAGTGCGACTCTGGACTGCTGACTGCATGGCCTGGGAAACTAACATTAGGAACAGTCGTGCCTAATGCAACATTTTAATCCCGTCGCACACTCACTGTACGAGAAGAGGATCTGGTGTTTAAGCTCTGCAAGGTCTAACTACCCTACCACAACAAAGGTCAAAATTTTAATAACGATTGTGGTGTTGCTCACGCTGCTAAATACTGCATTATCGGGAAACAACAGTCATATTATGTGGCAGGTGTCATTAGAGCACAGTTAATAAAGTCATTTCATGTAATAATGAAAAAACTAGGCACTCATCTTTTTGTGTATCCCACGCTGGTCTCGTCGTAAAATCATGGCTCAATCGTTGAAAATCTGGGTGGATATGATTCCAAGCTCGGATGCAAAGAGGCCTAGGTTTTATCCTGCTATATTCAAAAGTTATGTAGATGCGCTTCACAAATCATTCTTGGAGATTAAACCTTTCAAAGTTAGCACAACAGTGATGCGAAAAAATAATCAGCACTCCGAATTTAAGTTACACTTCTTTTAACAGCTTTTATTGCAATATCAGGTAACACACAAAACATCACTTCACAATACAAAACATACTTGAAAACATCTTCCTCACAAACTTCCTGGCAGATTAAAACTGTGTGCCCGACCGAGACTCGAACTCGGGACCTTTGCCTTTCGCGGGCAAGTGCTCTACCATCTGAGCTATCGAAGCACGACTCACGGCCGGTACTCACAGCTTTACTTCTGCCAGTATCCCCCAGGCTGTGGCTAAGCCATGTCTCCGCAGTATCCTTTCTTTCAGGAGTGCTAGTTCTGCAAGGTTCGCAGGAGAGCTTCTGTAAAGTTTGGAAGGTAGGAGACGAGTACTGGCAGAAGTAAAGCTGTGAGTAGCGGGCGTGAGTCGTGCTTCGGTAGCTCAGATGGTAGAGCACTTGCCCGCGAAAGGCAAAGGTCCCGAGTTCGAGTCTCGGTCGGGCACACTGTTTTAATGTGCCAGGAAGATTCATATCAGCGCACACTCCGCTGCAGAGTGAAAATCTCATTCTGGAATCTTCCTCACAGTCACTGTTAAAGTTCAGATTTTATAAGCGGACTACAATACGCGTCTTTCCAACATGACGTCCAAGACTTGACTTTCTCAATGTCCTACTCTCTGACAAGATAACAACTAACTAACAATCGCTTACGCACCCAAAAATCAGAGTTACAAGTACGTCAAAGATCATAGTGACAAAAGAAAGAATACACATAAGAATAATATCATTGCAATATAAACATATCGATGTATCAAAAGTGCAAAAAATCTGAATGTTGTCTCAGAAATATGTTAAGTAGTTAGCAGAAATACAGTAGAATATTACTGGTATCGAGAGGTTCAGGTGAAGTGCCGTAATTGTTGCGTAATTCAAGTACCATTACAAAGGGGAGACCCAAGTGCAGTGACGTTTTCTCCCGCTACGTATCGCTGCTATACATTATTTTTGATCAACTGAGCAGTGCCGGGCCGCGTGTGGGGCCGTAGGTGCGATCGGAGTGCTTCTTCTGGTAAAGACAGTTCTACGTGTTTAGTGATTTTGCAGTCGTGCACACCACATAACAGAGTGAACAGAACTTTACGCTGTGCGAGGAACAGATACAAACGTGGGAAAAAAGGCATCTTCTACAGAATCACTATTGCTTGAAACAGTAGACATGTCTGCTTTTGCCAGTTTTTAGTTGACTGTTCCTTTGTACAACTGTCGAGTGAACCTGCTCAGATATTAGAAGTGTGGGCACCTTTTAGAGGGTATTAATTTATAAGATACAGATTTTTTCTCTACACTACTGAAGCAAGAAAAAGAGGTTTTATTACTTGTATATTTCAAGTTTTAAGTTAAAATTTAGATCCAGTGAAATACGGGATAACACAGCAATTACAGCACATCGCTTCGTATTTATGGCTTCCTCTGTGACAGAGACTTGCGACTCATTTAGGAAAAGGAATAAAGACAGTGTTTTAAGAAAACATTCTCTTTCCAATTCCCAATAATATACATTTCCAAATATTTGGTAAATTAAAAACTGATACTCAGGTTGCAAACAGTGATTGAAGGGAAGTAGGAAGCTAAGCAAACACCAAGAAACCTCTTCCTTACATAACCGTTTTGTACCATGCCCTCTGCCAGAAACCAATATCAGATGATGGGGATAACGAGGAAGGTAACAGGAACATCGCTGTAGACGAAGACGAGTAAGCCAGCAGCTCAGGTGCTGGTAACGAAATAATGCTGTTGTTTCGGAAATGTTTGAGTATGTCCTCCATGTAAGGTACAGTCTTCGGATCAAAAATTCCAGTTTTCCATAAAATACCACTTGCTATTCAATGTCAGTCACAACATTTATCTGCTGTTGCCACAGGTATGCGTATCTAAGACCAACTTATCAAAGACAATGGACTGTACAATTCTACAACATCTGTATTTACGATCATTATGCTTTATTGGGCTTTCTGTAGTATGTATATTCCGTCTACAACATTTCTATCTATCTATCTCTTAACAAACATAATAAAACAATGTTTTCAAGTATGGTTCTAGAATGATTTATAATAAACAAGTGAAAGTACATAACTGCTTTTTCTCGAAAATCAGAATACAGACGTAGTCTATTTCGTACTCAAGGGTCCATTTAACAGTTACGCAGATTTTCAGCTTGTCTCGTATTTCAGACTTCATAAAATGTATTTCCTGGAGGAAGGCATCAACACGGTATGTGTGTAGTAAACAACCTTTGCAATTGTCACTGGACTCGTCTGTTTAACTGGACACAGTTCAAGACCGCAAATTAATCGCGCAGTTGACCTGCGTGGTGCTTCGATACGACTAAGTCTGAGATAATCTTTCTGCCTGTGTAGCTAAGCAATCATCTTCTTCATGTTTCCCAACGGGACACGTGCGCTCTCCAGCGCGGCGACTTAATGGCGTTGCCGGTGAGCGCGCTCTCAGTCGTTTATAACCGATAACTGCAAGATGGTCATCCAAGGACAAGCGCTGCTAGTCACCTAGCACCTGGATGCTATGACAGTGTGCCCAAGTTGAAAATTACTTTGAGTGAAAGTGTAATTCTCTGCGTGTGTGTGAATTCCTAAGCGACCGAACTGCTGACGTCATCGGTCTCTAGTCATACTTTAACGCATATGTAAGAAAGCATAGATGAAGATGGTTCTTTATTTTTCCAGGAAAGCATTAAAGACAGCAGTCAACTCGCGTATATCACTACCACCACGATAGACATACAGTAGAATGATGCCTCGACGAAAAGTAAAAATAGTGTTCTACATCTACATCTACATCTATACTCCGCGAGCCACCTTACGGTGTGTGGCGGAGGGTACTTATTGTACCACTATCTGATCCCCCCTTCCCTGTTCCATTCACGAATTGTGCGTGGGAAGAACGACTGCTTGTAAGTCTCCGTATTTGCTCTAATTTCTCGGATCTTTTCGTTGTGATCATTACGCGAGATATATGTGGGCGGTAGTAATATGTTGCCCATCTCTTCCCGGAATGTGCTCTCTCGTAATTTCGATAATAAACCTCTCCGTATTGCGTAACGCCTTTCTTGAAGTGTCCGCCACTGGAGCTTGTTCAGCATCTCCGTAACGCTCTCGCGCTGACTAAATGTCCCCATGACGAATCGCGCTGCTTTTCGCTGGATCATGTCTATCTCTTCTATTAATCCAACCTGGTAAGGGTCCCATACTGATGAGCAATACTCAAGAATCGGACGAACAAGCGTTCCTCTGGTACCTGATGCTTCCATCTCAACATATTCTCGTATTCCTCTTGCTGTTGTGTACTCGTTCCAATGTACAAGAATTGTTCTGCACCAATCAGAAGACATGCAAGTACTCCCGCAATTTCCCCCCATTTAGACGCATTCTCCCTCAATTTATGTGTATTTTCCGACATTTTATCGATTTTCTAATTTCTGTCCATGCAATAATGACATAACTTCCCGTCCGTATTCTAAAATTGCTTGTAAGTGTAGTACAGCTGCCAGTATCTAGCGCAAATGCACTATTTTTCTGGTCGGGCAGCATACTACAGCACTGTACTTGAAAGCATCCAGCCACCTCCAGTCGCATATTCTACAGCTGCAGCACGTTTGTTTATTTAGTGTTGTTTATTTACAGACACTGAATGCGAGAGACGCTCTCAGGTTGTGTAATTTGTTAAGAAAACTGAAAGAAATTGCTTAATATACATGTTTTTTCTTTAGAGTTTGAATTCTCGCATTTTCTTTACTCTGATGACGGTTTCGAGAAAACGAGGACAGTCTGCGGTGATTAGTAATTTTCTCAGCAAAATAGTCGAAGTTCTTTTTTTTTCCTGATTTTCCACATGCTCCATATTTTCTCTGCTGATCATTTGTGATCAGTGGCTGCGCGCTTCGTTGGTCATCACAAAATAATGAGATGTCAATTGTATCCTGCAGTCAAACATGAGAACTATACCGATTTTGCTCATAAAACTAAAAGAAAATGGACTTTACCTATTTTCGTGGAAAGAGGACATTCATTGTCATCACAGTTGTGTTTTCCTTTTTTAATAGTTGCTTTATTATAGGAGTCGCATTGATGTTTAATAGTCCAGTGCAGAAAGGCGGGCTGCTGCGGGTGAGTTCCCTAAGAGACCGCGGGTCTCCCTTTAGACAAACAACCCGTGGTCAGGATATCAATCATTCATCACAGCTTTGTTCTGAGGGATTCCGACATTGCTCTTTGTACTGAAGGCATTGCGGTGCGAGCTGTGCTCGCTTTAGGTGGGAGAGGCTTCCTGTTTCACAAGCAGCCGACTTTTGAAATAGCTATCTGGAGCATTCTCTGGATGGGTGGGGTTGTGCAAAGGGGTGCTGCCTCAAGGCATGCCACATATCATGACTGACCATGGAGCGCTGAGTGAGGCCAGCAGCCACAGAGGGGGAGGCAGCAGGGGCACGAGATGCTCTGCAGAGCATGTGGCTGTTTGAAGAAGTATGTGTCCTCCCCGTAGGTGGGTCGAGGAAGATAGGTGGGAGCGGGAGGTATGAGGAGAGGTGAGAGGGCCTTCGTTTTTGGCTGTTTGTGACTGTAAATTGGGGAGAATGCACATTCAACTACTGCCCCTTTGGGGTCTTTTAGGACGACAATTTTCCCCAGTACATGTGCTTCATTATGACCTAATCATTACGAGTGCTGGTTTTTTCACGACAGTTTCAAAGTGTAAATAGAAATGAGACGCATTTTTCTTCATCAGCTGTGATAGCGTGTATTGGCTTTGATTACCTGGGCTGCAGAATGGTTTATGATGAGGCATCTGCAGCGAAATCTGACGTTAAACAGTGATAGATGCTGTATGCTTACAGGTAGTACAGTTTTTAAACTCCTCTCTGTCCAACACCGGTATCTCCTCAGTTGAACGTATTTCCCGCCAAAATGAATAAAGATAGTCCTTTACTCCCCTGTCTTCTTCCTGACATTTGTAGTTGAAGGGTAGGGTTTGAGTGTGTGTGTCACTGGTTTCGAGTGATATTGCGAATTTTTTTCCCAGCAGTATAGCACCAGTTGAATGGCATCGTCAACTTTTGAGTCGCATTGCCCTTTTCTGCTCTCCTTGTCTAGCACTATGCATGTAGTTTGATTCATTACGTTATTAGCATCGATCTTTGGGTCAGTTTCCTGACCAAAATAGATAAAGTACAGTAACCTAACCTTCCTCTCCCACATCTGTTTAGCTTCCATGAGTTGGGCGGGAAGGGGGAGGAGGGGTTGCACTTGGGTTTTCCATCGAGTAGAATAAGGATTCGAGTCCCGGAAAGAGCAGCACCATTTTTAATTTCTCGTCAATTCCAAGCACCTCTAGTGGTATAATTGTGTAAGAGGGTGGTAACTGGGCTTTCTGTCCAGCAGGAGCAGGGTTCGTGTCTTGGAAAGGGTCCCAATAATTTTAAGTTCCATCAATTCCAAGTGCCTCTGGTGGTATAATTGGATTAGGGAGGTGCAATTGGGCTTTCTGTCCAGGAGGATCAAGGTTCGAGTTCTGGAAATGGTACAACCAATGTTAATTAAACACCAATTCCTGGGTGGGAACTGGTTTGGGATGTCAGAACAGCTGTGTGACAAAGAAATTCCCGCCAAAATTCAAAATGCCCACCAAAATTCGAAATGCCCGCCGAAATTCGAAATGCCCGCCAATAATGTAGGTTGGAGGAGGGGGTGTGTGTCGAGGGGGGGGGGGGGGGAGGGACACACGCGGTGGCTGTGAAAAACACGTGACGTCATCTGGGTGTGGGGGTGGGGGTGGTCGGCGTGGTTAATTGATTAATTCAATTGATTTGCATATTAATTTGATATCAAAAGTGGAGTCATAGCCCTGTTACCCTACTACTGTTGACGCCCTTGGAACGAACAGGAATAGGTGGGCAGACGGTTTCTCCCTGGGTGGTGCGTAGTGGGATAGCAAATATTTTACCATGCAAATGCATATCGTAGCTGCCTGTTCCTCACTCGCGGTATGGTGTGGGCTGCCAGCTGTCGTGTGTTGACTCTAAAACATTCACGTTGCGTCCGGAAATGACCTGACAGCGTTGCGCCCAATCCACTCCTGACCGTTATGGCTTCCGTGTTAGAACCGGCTGTCCGCGTTGTCGCATTTGTACTCCTACAGTCGGATCAACGCTTTCGGAAATAACGTTCCCTATCTCTTCCGACAGTTGACTTAACTCCTGACGCATGTTTTGAATACGCTTGTATCAAACATCGCCAATTTCCTTTCCGTTTACCTTATTCACAGACCTCTACCGATCATCTTTACCTGTTGATGGCCTTTATTTCGGCAGGCGCAAATGCAACGAAAGAGTGCTTGCGGGTGAAACAACGCACTTATCTCTTGGAAACTATTTCTGTGTATTGGAATTACTTGCCTTCGATGTCTTACTTACCATTTTGGTGTACAGTGTTACCTTTGGCGTTAGTGATACTTATTTAGATATTTCACACATCCACGGTGAAGCGCTCTACGGAGCATCCCGCTGGTACTGGTTAAATGCTGAGAATATAAATGTAAATTTTCATCTGATTTTTCCGTGAAGGTATTTGCTGCGTGTCAGTGCAGTGGAATCTTCAGGCGCTTCATGTGATTGTTTTGGTAACATGAGCACATAAAACAAAGTGTAGAAGTAGCGGCTGCCAGGCTGAGATTCACTAGAAGAATTAAGACAATGTGTTTCATTCACGAAATAAGTGGCTTCCAAAACTTTCAAGATAGATATGAATATTTTTCATCAGTATGGGACCTACTGTGCTGCATTCATAGAAGAGACAGAGAAGAGCCAACGAAGAGAAACCCGTTTCTTCACGCGGTACTCCTGTATAAGAGACAGCGTTACAGATACGTTCAGCGAATTTCAGTGCCTTACATTACAAGAGAGGCGTTGTGTATCATTGAAAGAATTATTGCTGGAACTGCGAGAATTTATGTTCCAAGAAGATTTTTCTCGCATTTTTCTAGGGTATGAGCACGATGACAAAGAGAAACTGGAGCTCATAGGTCTATTAACGACATTCTTTCTTCCCACATACAATTAGATAATGAAAGAGAATAGGGAGGAATGGTAGTGGAACCAAAAACTGTAAGATGACTTGCTGAGAATAGATATAATTGTAGGTGACATTTGAACTTCGCAATTGACAGTAACTTGTTGGAACTAACACTTCGGGCGATAACATAATTCTTATATAACTGTTCTCTAGATAAAATGTTTCAGCTTGCTGCATACTCGTTATTTTCGCCATCGAAGGCAATACTTGCTAAAAGATTGCTGTTGCTCAGAAAATTTTGTCAGTTAATTTCCTCGAAATGACTGTTTCCGAATAAAGTAACATCGCTGGTTAGATTTATATGGAAACATATAAACCCATTTAGAATATTAATTCTAAATATTAATGCAACCCGCACTCGCTGCTTATTCAGCAACACTTTTGAGAGATAGGTGACACATGAGTCATTCGTTATACTATTATATGACTATTCCACTATTAACCGTTAGCTATTATGATTGAATAACGGATGTGTTTCTTAAGTGCACACTGTACGTCACATCCTGAAACGAAATATACATCCCAGGAAATATACTGAGCTTGTTTTGACTCCGTTGCTACCAGAATTTTAAGAAAATCAATTTCCTTTCAGGTTGACATGATCCCCCTCCTCATATGTACCGAGTATCTTGTTTGCAAGTTATGATGTTATTCTTATTTACTTAGTTACAAATACTTTAAATGATCTGCTTCTGTGAATGTATTTCTTGTTGCATCTGATAGTTTGTGGCAAATTTTACACTCGTATTGCAAAAGCAGACATATCAAACTTGCATGAGAACTTTTCTTTCTCTGTAATTACTTCCAGTCAGCTTCTGCACTTAAATGTAAGGATATCTGCATGTGACTCTGATATAATTATACTATCACAGGTCTTTTGTAAATATCATCTTGTATAATCAAACGCAACATTTCACGAACTGTGACCTAGTGCATTTAGCGCAATGTAAGTTATTGTATCAATAAAATTCGACTGGAAAAAATAGTATAGATAATTATTACACTGCAGTAGTTGTGTTTAGACATTTTGCAAGAACAGGCTAAAAGATGTAAATAAGATTTTTACAAAATGAGTTTTTTACAAAAACTTTCAAAACATTCAACGTATTCCTTAACGTACCTCACAGGAAGGAAATTTGTATACAGCTTCCTCTTACAGGAAACATTGTGCCCATATACAATTTCACAATGCTCCTTGCGCGCAGAAACGAGTTCTTTTTCTACTCTGTTGAAAATTCCGTCGCCCTTACGTTGTAATTTTCTCCCTCGCTGTACACAACCTTCTCCGGCGACGAAACCCTTTTCCAAGAAGTGCGTAAATGCTGCGATTCAGCTCACGATTGTGTTTTATTAAGCGCCTCGTCGAGGCCAGAGATAACATTGTGCAGGGCAATGAACCGGGCTGCCGCCGGGAAAGCGCGCCAGAGGTCGTAACCTCTCTGACGATGAGCGAGTGCCGACGTTAAAGCTCATGGCTCACAGCGTTGGTTTGGCCGTAGTGCCTCTGAAAGAGTTGCAGGTGCGATGGAGGGGATGGAGATAGCGGGTCTAAGATTTCTGGCTCTTAATGACGTGGAGGAGACCTTAGAGGGCCCGCTAAGTGAGTCAGATGTGAATCTGAGGAACTCGTTGTTGTAAGTCGTTTGCTGACGTTATTAATATAGTATATGTTTATGAAGACACTCACGGCGCGTTCTAGCGCACGAGTGTGAAGTACGTAATAATAGACGGCAGTAGCGCTCGTAATGTCTATGTAGATCTTACGCAACACGTATAAGAAGAATTCAGAAAGTGTGAGTGCTATTGATTGATGATGTGGTCAATGCATCCACGAATATTGAAATGTTTTGAAACTTTCTCGAGATTTAAACTATGTGCCGGGCCCCATGATCTTTGCTTTTCATGGGGCAATGCTCTACCTTCCGAGCAATCGAAGCCCGATTAACGACCGGACGTTAAAACTTAAACTTCGCCAGCGCTTTTCTCCCACCTTCCAATGTGGATATGTCTTTTTTAACAATAAAAAAGACGGAGAAACTTCCTGCTGTAATAAGACATGGTCATTTAGTCTCCAGAACACTGTTTAGGAAACGTAAAATAGATAAATATTCCAACAGTTTAATGAGGTGACTCGATACAGCTGTCAGGAATATCAAGAAATTGTATGTTTTCTATCAGCTGTACAGATTTATTCTTTATCTTCTAACGTTTTCGGTTGTAGCGACCATCTTCGCAAGAAGAGGTAAAGATGGTCGTTACAACCGAAAACCGAAAGGAAATAAGGAATAAAATTGTGCATCTGAAGGCAAAGATGTAACTCTTCAAATAAATATTCTTTAATTTTCTTGTGACACAACCACAAAAGTATTTCAAAATGCGCAAAAGGCTTAGAACATTGACCAGCATCGTCTAATGCATCATAACGCTCTCGTGGAACACACTTGGAAAAAAATTGTCACTGTCAATATGTCATTCTTTCCAAAATAAAGAAATACATAGGAGCAAGATTCTGAAAACAGTAGGGCTGTATTATATAACGAATCACAATGTAAATACCCACTTTGTACAACACTTTTGGAGGCTTAATAAATCATCTTTAATTGTTTGCCTTTTCCGCTGTTGTAATGGAACGGGAGCAAGTGAGACGACTAATCGGAACATTTTGAACATTTGTCAAATTTTTTCTGTATATACGTTTTTGTTTTTATTGTGAGAAAAATACATCCGCATAATATGCACGCTTCAGATATTAGCTAACACAGCACTGGTGGCTAAAATGAGTATGCGATGTAAACTTCTATGCTATAGAACTAGCCTGTGGGCCAGCATGAGTCATGGTTTGATGTGATTAATTGTGGAACGAAGTGCCACATACCTTTGGAAACCTACTATGGTCTTGTCGGATCCATACCACGCACAACTGCTGCTGTTTCACATGCACTATGTGATCGAAAGTATCCGGAAACTTGGCTGAAAATGAGTTACAAGTTCGTGGCACTCTCCATCGGTAATGCTGGAATTCAATATGGTGTTGGCCCACCATTAGCCTTTATGACAGCTTCCACTCTTGCAGGCATACGTTCAATCAGGTGCTGGAGGGTTTCTTGGGGAATGGCAGCTCCTTCTTCACGGAGTGCTGCACTGAGGACAGGAATCAAATGGCTCTGAGCACTATGCGACTTAACTTCTGAGGTCATCAGTCGTCCAGAAGTTAGAACTAATTAAACCTAACTAACCTAATGACATCACACACATCCATGCCCGAGGCAGGATTCGAACCTGCGACAGTAGCACTAGCGCGATTCCGGACTGTAGCGCCTAGAACCGCACGGCCACTCCGGCCGGCGAGGACACGAATCGATGACAGTCAGTGAGGCCTGGCACGAAGTCGGTGTTTCAAAACACCCCTAAGGTGTTCTGTAGTATTCAGGTCAGGACTCTGTGCAGGCCAGTCCATTACAGGAATGTTACTGTGGTGTAACCACTCCGCTACTAGCCGAGCATTATGAGCAGGTGCTCGATCGTGTTGAAAGGTGCAGTCGCCATCCCCGAATTGCTCTTCAACAGTGGGAAGCAAGAAGGTGCTTAAAACATCACTGTAGGCCTATGCTATGATAGTGCCACGCAACACAAGCACCCTCCATGAAAAACACGCCCACAGCCTAACACCACCGCATACAATTTTTACTGTTGACACTACACACGCGCCGGCCGAAGTGGCCGAGCGGTTATAGGAGCTTCAGTGTGGAACCGCGCGACTGCTAGGGTCATAGGTTCGAATCCTGCTTCGGGCATGGATGTGTGTTATGTCCTTAGGTTAGTTAGCTTTAAGTAGTTCTAAGTTCTAGGGGACTGATGATCTCAGATGTTAAGTCCCATAGTGCTCAGAGCCATTTGAACCATTTGAACTACACACGCTGGCAGACGACGTTCACCGGGCATTCGTCATACCCACCCCCTGCCATCGGATCGCCACACTCTGTACCGTGATTCGTCACTCCACACAACGTTTCTCCACTGTTCAATCGTCCAATGTTTAAGCTCCTTACACCAAGCGAGACGTCGTTTGGCATTTACCAACGTGATGTGTGGCTTATGAGCAGCCGCTAGACCATGAAATCCAAGGTTTCTCACCTCCCGCCTAACTGTCATAGTACTTTCAGTGGACCCTGAAGTGGTTTAAAATTCCTGTGTGACGGTCTGAATAGATGTCTGCCTATTACACGTCAACCGTCGGCGGTGTCAGTCAACAGACGAGGTAGGCCTGTGCGCTTTTGTGCTGTTAAATGTCCCTTCACGTTTCCACTTCACTATCACATGGGAAGACCCTTAGTCTAGGAGTACCGTCTTTCATAATCCAAACGTCTTCGATCCCGGGTTCTAAGCCGGCAGCTGCTTAAATTTTTATTAATAATCAGCATTGGCGGTCGAAGAAATCCGGCGTAAGAAGTCAGCCTCATTCTGCTAACGGCCTTGTCAAAGAGAGCGGAGGAGCAGAGGTTCAGGACACTCTCTTGTCCTAGGGGTGGGAAACTGCCCCTAATGGTGGAAAAACCTGTAATGATCAGCGGCATGAGGATACAGAAGGCAATGGAAACCACTGCATTAAAGACACGTAACGCGTATTCACAGAACATGTGACCTATAATTGTTAAAGTGTCATGATTAACTCTCCATTGACAAAAGACTCCGGAATAGTCCCCCATTCGGTTCTCCAGGAGAGGACTGCCAAAGGGGAGGATACCGTGGGATAAGATTGCATAATCAACGGAAGGATAACGTTCTACGAGTCGGGGCCTATAATGTCAGAAGCTTGAATGTGGTAGGGAAACTCGAAGTGAGGTGGAAAGAAGACAAGGATTTCTGGTCAGATGAGTATAGGATATTATCAACAGCAGCAGAAAATGGTATAACTGGAGTAGGATTCGTTATGAATAGGAAGGTAGGGCAGACAGTATGTTACTGTGAACAGTTCAGTGTCAGGGTTGTCCTTTTCAGAATCGACAGCAAACCAACACCGAGAACGATTGTTCAGGTATACATACAGAAGTCTGAGCACTATGGGACTTAACATCTGAGCTCATCAGTCCCCTAGAACTTAGAACTACTTAAACCTAACTAACCTAAGGACATCACGCACATCCATGACAGAGGCAGGATTCGAACCTGCAACCGTAGCAGTCGCGCGGTTCCGGACTGAGCGCCTAGAACCGCTCGGCCACTGCGGCTGGCACTATAGTTGGTGGTGGCTTTAATTTACCCCCGATATGTTGGCGAAAATACATGTTTAATTACGGAGGTATATATAATACATCATCCGAAATGGTCTTTTTGTATCCCGCCTGGAAGGCGGCGAAGGGGCTGCTCCTGAAAAGTGAAGGGTATGCCGAACGTAGGAAGCTAGGAGGAGCAGGTGAGGTAGAACACTTGGTACTGCAATTAGGTTATACCTCTTTTACTTAACTTTGCGTACAGATGAGCACTTAGGTGCGAAGACGTTCATCCATCAAATCCAACAATGGCTAGAAGTTACAAAGGCAAAATCTGTAGTGGCTCGCCGACTATGAAATAGAAACAATGTTGCTTGGTCGTCTACTCGGAATCAAATGTGCTGAAACTGGAGCAAGGCTCGTAGAGCTGCACAGCGCCGGCTAGAGGGCGCTGTCGTCTGGGTCGGTGTCGTAGTGCCAACCTACAAACTTACACCTTCGCCGTGGCATCGTAGCTATCGATACCACAGTGCTAAAAGCATTATCTGAAAATTATTTCGAGCAGTTAGTTCATGAGCCCACGCGAATAGTAAACGGTTGTGAAAACACACTTGAGCTCTTAGCAACAAATTATCCTGAGTTAATAACGAACATCAAAATGGATACAGGGATTAGTGAACACAGGCTTGTCGTAGCGAGAGTGAATATTGTAACCCCGAAATCCTTCAAAAATAAACGAAAAATATACCTTCTCAAAAAAGCAGATAAAAATTCAATTGACGCCTTCGTGAGAGACATTCTCCACTCCTTCCTAATTAATTATATCAGTGTAGACCCGAAGTGGCTTGAATTCAGAGAAATAGTATCGGGAGCAATTGAGAGATCTATACCAAATAAATTAACAAACGACGGAGCTGATAGTCCCTGGTACACAAAACGGGTCAGAACACAGTTGCAGAAACATCGAAACAAACATGCCATATTTAAACAGACGCAAAATCCCCAAGATTGGCGATCTTTTACAGAACCTCGAAATTTAGTGCGGACTTCAATGCGATATGCTTATAACAGTTTGCACAACAAAACTTTGTCTCGAAATCTCGCAGAAAATCCAAAGAGGTTCTGGTCGTATGTGAAGTATGTTAGCGGCAAGAAACAATCAATATCTTCTCTGCTCGATAGCAAAGGAGATACTATTGAAGACAGTGCTGCCAAAGCAGAGTTACTAAACACAGTCTTCGGAAATGCCTTCACAAAAGAAGACGACGTAAATATTCCATACTTCGAATCAAGAACAGATGCCAACATGAGCAACGTAGAAGAAAATATCCTCGGAGTAGTGAAGCAACTTAAATCACTTTATAAAAGCAAGTCTTCTGGTCCAGACTGTATACCAATTAGGTTCCATTCAGAGTATGCCGATGCGTTAGCTCCTTACTTGACTATCATATACAACCGTTCGCGCGATGAAAGATCCGTACCCAAAGACTGGAAAGTTGGACAGGTCACACCAATATTCAAGGAACGTAGTCGGAGTAATCCACTTAATTACAGGCCCATATCATAAACGCCGATATGCAGCAGTATTTTGGAACATATATTGTATTCGAACATTAAGAATTACCTCGAAGAAAACGGTCTATTGACACACAGTCAACATGGGTTTAGAAAACATCGTTCTTGTGAAACACAACTAGCTGTTTTTTCGCATGAAGTGTCGAGTGCTATTGACAAGGAATTTCAGATCGATTCCGTATTTGTGGATTTCCAGAAGGCTTTTGACGCTGCACCACACAAACGGCTTATAGCGAAATTGCGTACTTATGGAATATTGTCTGTTATGTGACTGGGTTTGTGACATCCTGTTAGAGAGGTCACAGTTCGTAGTATTTGACAGAAAGTCATCGAATAAAACAGAAGTGATTTCTGGCGTCCCTCAAGGTAGTGTTATAGGCACTTCGCTGTTCCTTATCTATATAAACTATTTGGGATACTATCAGACTAGCCGTCTTAGGTTGTTTGCAGATGACGCTGTCGTTTATCGACTAATAATGTCTTCAGAAGATCAAAACAAATTGCAAAACGGTTTAGAATAGATATCTGAATGGTGCGAAAATTGGTAGTTGATCCTAAATAACAAAAATTGTGAGGTGATCCACTTGAGTGCTAAAAGGAATGCGTTAAACTTCTGTTATACGATAAATCAGTCATATCTAAAGGTCTTAAATTCAACTAAATACTTAGGAATAACAATTACGGACAACTTAAGTTAGAAGAAACACATAGAAAATTCTGTGTGGAAGGCTAACCAAAGACTGCATTTTACTGGCAGGACACTTAGAAAATGTTACAGATCTACTGACGAGACTGCCTACACTACGCTTGTCCGACCTCTTTCAGAATACTGTTGCGCGGTGTGGGATCCTTAATAGATAAAACTGACAGAGTACATCAAAAAAGTTCAAAGGAGGGCAGCGCGTTTTGTATTATCGCGAAATATTGGAGACAGTGTCACTGAAATGATACAGGATTTGCGCTGGAAATCATTAAAAGAAAGGCGTTTTTCGTTGCGACGGAATCTTCTCACGAAATTCCGGTCACCGACTTTCTCCTCCGAATCGGCAAATGTTTTGTTGGTACCGACCTACATAGGGAGAAATGATCACCGTGATAAAACAACGAAAATCAGAGCTGGTACGAAAAGATATAGGTGTTCGTTCTATCCGCGCGCTATACGAGATTGGAATAATAGAGAATTGTGAAGGTGGTTCGATGAACGCCCTGTCAGGCACTTAAATGTGATTTGCAGGGTATCCATTTAGATATATATGTAGAAAGAAGGTAACTGCGAAGAAACCATTGGTAACAGAAGAAATACTTGAGTTGATTGATGAAAGGAGGAAGTACAAAAATCTTCCGGGGAAACTCAGGAATACAGAAATACAAGTCCTTGAGGAATGAAATGAATAGGAAGTGCAGGGAAGCTAAGACGAAATGGCTGCAAGAAAAATGTGAAGACATTGAGAAAGAAATGATTGTCGGAAGGACAGACTCAGCATACAGGAAAGTCAAAACAACCTTCGGTGACATTAAAAGCAAGGGTGATAACATTAAGAGTGCAACGGGAATTCCACTGTTAAATGCAGAGGAGAGAGCGGATAGGTAGAAAGAATACGTTGAAAGCCTCTACGAGGGGGAAGATTTGTTTGATGTGGTAGAAGAAGAAACAGGAGTCGATTTAGAAGAGATAGGGGATCCAGTATTAGAATCAGAATTTTAAACAATCTTTAGAGAACTTAAGGTCGAATAAGGCAGAAGGGATAGATAACATTCCATCGCAGTTTCTAAAATTGTTGGGGGAAGCGGCAACAAAAGGACAATTCACGTTGGTGTGTAGAATATATGAGTCTGGCGACATACCATCTGACTTTCGGAAAATCATCATCCACACAATTCCGAAGACGGCAAGAGCTTACTTGTGTGAGAACTATCGCACTGTCTGCTTAGCAGCTCAGGCATCCAAGTTTTTTACATGAATAATATGCAGAAGAATGGAGAAGAAAATTGAAGATGCGCTAGATAACGATCAGTTTGGCTTTAGGAAAAATAAAGGAACTTGAGAGGCAATTCTGACGTTGCGGTTAGTAATGGAAGCAAGGCTAAAGAAAAATCAAGACACATTCATAAGATTTGTCGACCTGGAAAAAGCGTTCGACAATGTAAAATAGTGCAAGATTTTCGAAATTCTGAAACACGTAGGGGCGAGCTATAGGGAGATACGGGTCTTGTACACGATGTACAGCAGCCAAGAGGGAATAATACGAATGCACGACCAAGAACGAAGTGCTCGTATTAAAAAGGGTGTAAGACAAGGATGTAGCCTTTCACCCCTACTGTTCAATCTGTTCATCGAGGAAGCAATGATGGAAATAAAAGAAAGGTTCAGGAGTGGAATTAAAATACAAGGTGAAAGGATATCAATGATACGATTCGCTGACGACATTGCTACCCTGAGTGAAAGTGAAGAAGAATTAAATGATCTGCTGAACGGAATGAACAGTCTAATGAGTACACAGTATGGTTTGAGAATAAATCGGAGAAAGACGAAGGTAATGAGAAGTAGCAGAAATGAGAACAGCGAGATACTTAACATCAGGATTGATGGTCACGAAGTCAATGAAGTTAAGGAATTCTGCTACCTAGGCAGTAAAACAACCAATGACGGATGGAGCAAGGAAGACATCAAAAGGAGAATAGCTATAGCAAAAAGGGCATTGTTGGGCATAGGAGTCTACTAATATCAAAAATCGGCCTTAATTTGAGGAATAAATTTATGTATGGTAGTGAAACATGGACTGTGAGAAAACCGAAACAGAAGAGAATCGAAGCATTTGAGATGTGGTGCTACAGACGAATGTTGGAAATTAGGTGTTCTGATAAGGTAAGGAATGAGGAGGTTCTGTGCAGAATCGGAGAGGAAAGGAATATGTGGAAAACACTGATAAGGAGAAGGAACAGGATGGTAGGTCATCAGTTAAGACATGAGGGAATGACTTCCATGACACTAGAGGAAGCTGTAGAGGGCAAAAACTGTAGAGTAAGACAGAGATTGGAATACATCCAACAAATAATTGAGGACGTAGGTTGCAAAAACTACTCTGAGATGAAGAGGTTAGCACAGGAGAGAAATTCGTGGTGGGCCGCATCAAACCAGTCAGAAGACTGAGGACAAACAGTGGACATAGGGATGTCTGGGAGTGTGGAAATCTTGCGTACAGACTTATGACACATGTGACACCCAGTCACCTGACCACGTTCGAAGTCCGCGAGTTTCGCGGAGCGCCCCATTCTGCTGTCTCACGATGTCTTACTACTGAGGTCGCTGATATGGAGTACCTGGCAGTAGGTGGCAGCACGATACACCTAATATGAAAAACGTATGTTTTTGGTTGTGTCCGCATACTTTTGATCTCATAGTGTATTATGACCACTTGCTTAACAGAGTAGTGGTTCTATGCGCCACAGAAACGACAAAACATTCCTAAAGTCCGACGACATGTGGCACTCTTCTCTACTTTGCTACCAAGTTCCATATTTAATTAAGTAGAACGTCGTAACACCAATCACGCTGTCCCAAGTGGAAGTTCTGTAGCATGTTACGTTACATCACAAAAAATGGTTCAAATGGCTCTGAGCACTATGGGACTCAACTGCTGAGGTCATTAGTCCCCTAGAACTTAGAACTAGTTAAACCTAACTAACCTAAGGACATCACAAACATCCATGCCCGAGGCAGGATTCGAACCGGCGACCGTAGCGGTCTTGCGGTTCCAGACTGCAGCGCCTTTAACCGCACGGCCACTTCGGCAGGCGTTACATCACATGCTCATCTTTATGACCAGTGCTATGTCAGGGAATATCTATAATGTGCTTGTTATGCGTCTGTCCTTGTCTCGTTATCTAAAGAAAGTAATTTTTAATAGCCTGGTTTCATTAAAGGTAAAAATGAGTTATACATTACTTTCATCGGCACCCAATACATTAGCTGTGCAGATTATACATAGAGCAGAGGTGCAAGCTTACGTTCGTCGAGTACCAAAAGCTGTACAACGTCTATGGAGAATCTAATTCCCATTGACAGCGACCACATCACATTAATTAAGTGCAGCTCTCTTTCAGTGATCGAGCTGTAATAGCATAAGGCGAAGAACTTGGCGTTGCTTGGAAACACCTTGAGGGATATGTGAATGCACAGAATTCACGTAATTGGGCTGTAGAAAGTCCACATAAACTGCACGAGACCACTCAGCACCGCGGTGGTCTCGCGGTTCTAGGCGCGCAGTCCGGAACCGCGCGACTGCTACGGTCGCAGGTTCGAATCCTGCCTCGGACATGGATGTGTGTGATGTCCTTAGGTTAGTTAGGTTTAAGTAGTTCTAAGTTCTAGGGGACTGATGACCACAGCTGTTAAGTCCCATAGTGCTCAGAGCCATTTTGAACCACTCAGCACAACAAAAGATAGGTATCTGACTCCAGAAGAAATTTTCATTCTGCATTGGAGTGTGCGCTGATGTATAACTTCCTGGCAAACTAAAACTGTGTGACGGACCGAGACTCGAACTCGGAACGTTTGTCTTTCGCGGACAAGTGCTTTGCCAATTGAGTTACCCAAGCACAACTCATGACCCGTCTCCACAGCTTTAATTCCATCATTACCTCATCTGCTTCCGAACTTCACAGAAACTCTCCTGCGGAACTTGCAGAACTAGCACTCCAAGAAGAAAGGATAGGGCGGAGACATGATTTAGCGAACGCCTGGAGGGTGTTTCCAGAGTGAAATTTTCTTTCTGCAGCGGAATGTGCGGTGATGTGAAACTTCCTGCCAGAATAAAACTGTGTGACGGACCGAGACACGAACTCGGGACCTTTGGTAAAGTGTCTCATGTCAGAGTCTTTCACTGACCTGTGGACAGTCAGCGCTGCTTACAGATTGGCAACAATTGGTTAACACTGTACTCCAAGACCAGTTCGCATAGTTTCAGCCAAATTATGCTATGGTTCATATGGTCCTGAGATGCTATGAGATCGGAACGCAGTGAGTCTATGAAGTGAACCGATCCCTTCCCACGAGATCAAGTGAAATGACAAGTTTTATACGGGGACAAATAAGCACAATTTCTCTCGCCTAAGTGCGGGATGGGTGTAGATAGCTGGCTGTACGAATTAATTCAGTAGAATGAAACTTTGATCTGAAACAGATAACTTCACAGCCCCTTCATCACGACAAACACAAATACAGCTCACGCTTACCACTAAGCTGATAAACAGAGGAAGACGCTGGCTATAGTAGTGGCTGAGAACACTTAATGTAGCCCCAGTATCTGTGTACAACTCTAAAGGGAAGACATCTCCCTCTGCAGTATTGAAGTCTACTATGTCATTCCCTGTGGCGAGGTGTCTTTCTTCTCTCCTCCACTAAATCTAGCTGGTTCCGACAGTCGAGGAATCTCGCTAGTCAATAGTAACATACATTCTGGCCAATTAAAAGCCTACAACAAATGCAACAATCTCCATTCGCCAATCGGAACTGCCGTTGCTAACCAGCACTGCTCAGCACTTCCTTATGTGTGTGTATTCACGTTTCACTGAACTGAAACACTTGCACATATGCACTCACGAGTCTCCACCATTGCTATGAAATTAACTTTGTGAGCCAACCGTGTGTCTCCGTACAAAATTCAAACACAGCCCCTAGTGGCTAGCAAGCATGTTGAGTGCACTGTATTTTTCTCCTTCCTTCGCTGATCTTATCTCTTCTAAAGGGCATTCTTGAACCTCCTCGTACACTACGGTAAAAATTTACAGTGTGCTGGACGTTCCGACAAACGCAACAAGACATACATTCACAGAAGAAAATAATTTAAAATATTTGTAATAAAGTAAATAAGAATGGTCCGCCCGGTTTGCCGTGAGGTCTAATGCACTGCGTTCCGGATTAGTGCCGACGTCGGGTGTGCCGGCCTGTCTGTGGATGGTTTTTAGACGGTTTTCCATCTGCCTCGACGAATGTGGGCTGGTTCCTCTTATTCCGCCTCAGTTACACTATGTTGGCGATTGCTGCGCAAACACTGTCTGCATGATCATTCATACCATCAGTACTTTACTACGCAAACATTCAGGGTCACACTCGTCTGGTGTTGAGACGTTTTCGGGGGACCACTGAGGGCCGAACCGCACAATAACCCTGAGTTCGGCGTGGGGCGGCGGTGGGGTGAGTGAACTGCTGTAGCCTGTTGTGGGGTTGTGAAACACTATGGGCTACGGCGGGGACGAAGCCTATCCGTCGTTTCTAGGTCCCCAGTTCAATACAATAGAATGCAATACAAATAAGAATAACATCATAACTTGCAAGCAAGTTACTCACAACAGATTTAGGGAAAACAAGTCAGCCTGAAATGAAATCTGACTTTTTTTTAAATTTTAATAGGAATGAGGAAAAAACTGACTGAGTATCTTTCCTGAGGTGTACATTCAGTTTCAGGATGGCGTGTACAGTGTGCACTTAAGATATGGATCTGCTAGTCAGTCATAACGTGTGTGTGAAATCTTATGGGACTCACCTGGTAAGGTCATCAGTCCCTAAGCTTACACACTACTTAACCTAAATTATCCTAAGGACGAACACACACACCCATGCCCGAGGGAGGACTCGAACCTCCGCCGCTCGGCTAATCCCGCGCGCCTACTCAGTCATAATGAGTAACGAATAGTAGTGGAGTTGTCACATAATAACATAACGAGTGACTGATGTCTCGCCTATCTCTCCTAAGTGTTGCTGAATATGCAACGCGGGTTGTGTAAATATTTAGAATTAACAGTCTAACTCGGTTTGTATGTTTCCGTCCACATTCTTACTCGCAAGATGGTTCAAATGGCTTTGAGCACTGTGGGACTTAACATATGAGGTCATCAGTCTCCTAGAACCTAGTAACTACTTAAACCTAACTAACCTAAGGACATCACACTCATCCCTGCCCGAGGCGGAATTCGAACCTGCGACCGTATCGGTCGCGTGGTTCCAGACTGTAGCGCCTAGAACCGCTCGGCCAAACCGGCCGGCTGTATCAGATGATTAGTATATATGTATTTGTACCATTGGCAGCCTTACCACGCTTCCTCAGGCGCTCATCAGAAATTACTTGAATATTCACTACCCACTATACACATCGCCGGAAATTCTGTGAGTTCTGTTCGCTGTTACTAGCAACTCTTGCGTTAAAGTCCCTTGGATCTGTTGTGCAGGGTCTCTGGTAACTCACTGCAGACGCGCGACCGTAGCAGTCGCGCGGTTCTAGACTATAGCATTCTCATAAGCAAGACCGCCAATTTGAGGTATATATTCTACCTACACAGGCGCAGGAACAGAAAAGTGTTCGAGTTTCGTTTCTCGTTGTAAACGGCAAATATTGATACAACACTGAATTTTTGCGCTAGGCAAATTATCGAAAACTGCGTGATTATCAGAATGAAACTTTCACTCTCCAGCGAAGCGTGCGCTGCTATGAAACTTCCTGGCACACAGTTTTCATCTGCCAGGATGTTTCACTGTATGATTAGCTTCTTTGCAATCAACACTGTCATTTTTTTAAATATATGTCTGATTATTCTCCCACCAAATCAGATTTCCTAGAAGAAATAGGCTCTGGGTGCATGAATCTCCTTCACCATCAGACAGATTTGAACTTTCAGGCAATATTGCAGCACATTGGGGTTTCCTTGTATCATAGAAGGCCTGTGCATCCACTCTGTCCATGCAAAAACTGACCATAGACTGCTAATGTCGCCTAAAATCAACATCATTTTTGTGACCAATTTTATATGGTCCGCAATGCATAGCCAGAAGATATTTAGCATTGCAGTTCACTTTCAGAACCTCTACTATTAAATAACTGCGATGATAATAGTGGATTAGAAGACACAGAGAGTAAAAAAATATGTTTAGAAATGCATGGTACCACTAATACAGATAACTATGCAAAGCGTCCAACACAGAAATTCGTTGCCGGCCGCGGTGGTCTCGCGGTTCTAGGCGCGCAGTCCGGAACCGCGCGACTGCTACGGTCGCAGGTTCGAATCCTGCCTCGGGCATGGATGTGTGTGATGTCCTTAGGTTAGTTAGGTTTAAGTAGTTCTAAGTTCTAGGGGACTGATGACCACAGCTGTTAAGTCCCATAGTGCTCAGAGCCATTTGAACCATTTTGAACAGAAATTCGTTGCTGGCAATTTTTGCAACTAGGAGTACTCTAAACTACTCCTGATTTCTAAGTTGCTTCAGAGAAACATTGCCAAATAAAAGGATTAAACTGCAGAGACAACCGTTACCAAATAATCTAGAGGTGATAAATCGCAGTTTCTTGTTAAATGACTTTGACCTGCTGTGATGGTAAGTCACATAAATGGACATCTGGAGAAAGGGAAATGAAGTTTTGGTTATGAGACGTGTGAATTATAAATTATTTCAAGACTGTGTACGTGTGCGCGAAGTATAATAGTTAGTAAAGAACGTAAGTCATTATTATCAAAACACAAATATCTATGTAATTAACAAAACACAGTTTTTTTGTATAATCTCTGTGTACATAGGCTATGAAGATCAGAGACAATGCTTTGATTGAAAGATCTCTCCTGTTTTGTTTCGTCTAGCGGTAGGCCGCTATTGTAGTGCTGTCTAATAATTAACGTAAGTTTTATCTGGATTTTTGAAAAATATAGTAGAAATTGTTATTAGAAAATATGTATTATTGACTTAATTGTCACCTCTCATGATCGCAACCATTAATTATAATTAACAAAGTTTTTACAGAACTTCGTAGTGCAGGGAGCTCATCTCCCCTACCAGGATTGAGTCGGCCATTACGCTGACGATTCATGTTGTTAAATGTAAATGCGAGAGACTTCTCAATTTTGATCTTTCATTAATTTCGAAGTCAAAATTAATTTCAGTTATCAAGATTCACAGCACTGAATGAGTTCAATATGTTTCATTTTGGCCACCTAACGGGAGACGAGATTCTCTCCAATTTTGCCTTGCAAATAATGGGCAAGAAATATTGAAAATATTTACATTCCGCAATATCTCAGTTAATCTTTATGTAATTTGGCACATAAATAACCTGTAGCCCCTGAGACCCATATTAATAATTACAAAAAAAATGGCTCTGAGCACTATGGGACTCAACTGCTGTGGTCATCAGTCCCCTAGAACTTAGAACTAATTAAACCTAACCAACCGAAGGACATCACACACATCCATGCCCGAGGCAGGATTCGAACCTGCAACCGTAGCGGTCTTGCGGTTCCAGACTGCAGCGCCTTTAACCGCACGGCCACTTCGGCCGGCTTAATAATTACAGTTTGCGTAAGAATACGCATATTTTCTTTTCTAAATGGCAGCGCTCAGGCAAACTATTTATTAGAAGGCGGTGAGTTGCGCGCTGTGTTAAAAAAATATTATATCGTACGTACTTCGGGGCAGCCGATGTCCTTACGAGTGTTATCATGGTATAAGTTAATTAAAAGTCTCGTGCTAGCCCACAATATTTAAAGCCACCCCACCCAAAATCATAAAAAATATAATTATAAAAACAAAAATATATAATTATTATATAATTACACCGTGACACTGCCTCCTTTCTTCTGTTGCGGACGCCAGAAAATAAACTGTTTTTGGCGCTGGCGCTTTTCCTGCGACTTATCGGAGTACATTGCCGGTCTCTGTCACAAGACTATGCCGCTCACATCGTGTGGTGAAGTACTTCCTCGTTGCTAGGAAGGAGAGGCGGCACAAGATCGTCGTAGATTCTATTGCTTTTACCAAATGTAGAAAAAGGAAGTTCAGCTCAGTCATGTCAGTGAAATACATCCAGCCCTCCATTCCTTAGTCATATGTCACCACCCCCTCCCCCCCTTTCTTCCGACATTGCCTAGACACATCGTTACTTATAGCAGATATCGACTTCATATCGAATAGGCTCCGTGTCTATGCATAGACATAAACATCATTCTTTTCCGAACGTTCCGAGCACAGAGGGGCGCCGAACCCACTGTCCTCGCCGCGTGTGCCCACAAAGCCCTACCAGTAGCAGTCACAGCGCAGAACCACGCCGTGTGCGTGCGTGTGTGTGTGTGTGTGTGTGTGTGTGTGTGTGTGTTTGCGCCGACGCATTTAATTATGGAGTCGGTCCCCTTGGGCGACTTTTCTGTGTCGCGGCTTTGAGCAGGCAGGCCTGGCGCGCCGGCCACAATGAACTCCCCAGACCCCTCAGCGCAGGGCAACTTCCTCCACCGAACTGCACTGTAAGCCCGCGGCAGCCGAGTTGTGCCGTGAAAAAGCAGCCAGCCACGTGTGTCGCGACTAAAATGCGCGCTCTCCCCATCCCGCATACAGCAAGTGCTGCAAACAACCAACTCGGCGCTTTTGTCGTTCCTTCAACCGTGTACACTCTTAAAAAGCGATGCTGCCCTTACTTTCCCAAACAGTCGCAGCAATGACGGCCACGTGAAACTCCGTCAAATACATGCACGAATAAATCGCAAAATGGTACACGTGCAGGAACTCAGTTTTTGTTACAGAGGCCAACCAGCTCTCTAACCGGACACGCTGCGCTACCGTGCAGGCTGTGATTGTTCGTTGCATTTCTTCGAGGTGGACGTCCTCTGACATCCGTTCAAGTTCATTGTTGATCCAGTCACTCAGGTTTTTTTTTTATTGCAGAGGGCCCTCCGACCTAACACGTTGAGCTACCGTGCCGGCGACCACTCAGCTACCGGGGGCGGACGTCACCTTTACTGATTGGTAAACTGTGATTTTTTTTTGGAACTTTTATTCTGGAGAGGAACTGTATTAATGAGTAAAAGAAATATGGTGCTCTTTAAAAAAGATAATTTCTTCGTAACGAGCAAAGTTACAAGAAAGACAATCGTACTGGTTAAAGCTCCTTGGTAGCTAAACAGCATTTTCTGACATATTTTGTACCGCGTCTGGACAAAAAAGTTACTGAGGTGGTCGAGACAAATGGGAATCCCCCCGATATACACTGCCCGACGAAAAAAGGGAAGCACCCAGAAGAAACAGTCGTATTTCGTTGTAATTTAGTACACGTGCATAACATCAGCGGGTATTTAAATGAGTAGAGTTTCCATTCTATGATACTGGTAGACTGGCCGCAGGAGTGCGTCAGAATTTTTCGTGTTTAGTGGTTTATAAGTACACAAGGTGAGTCAGCAGGAAAGGTACATGATTTTAGGGATGATGGTATTACTGATTCTGAACAAAAAACTTCATACGGACGTAACCACCATCTGAATCGTTGCAGAGAGAGAACACAGGTAACACGCATTGTTATTTATTTTCTGTATTATTCAGGCGTTGTCGCTCTTTGCGACCACCACTGTTGTGTATAGGAACTTCAGGCGAACAATTTCATACAGCATACTTGCAGTCTACGAAGTCGGGAAACGACCTCAAACTGCTCTTTAAAGATTTCCTAAGCTACAGCCATGCACATCGCGCGAGATTTTGAGTATTCTAACGCTCTCTTCGCGCAATGTTTTTTAGTGCTTTTAATTTAGTTTACCTTCGTGCTGCGACATATTATCGCTGGAGTTTGCGGCTTTCGAGTTATTCAAGAAAAACATACAAAGTGATATTAAATGTGTTCTAACTCGGAAACCATTCAGAATGTGACATACGTCCATACGACATTTTTTGTTCAGGATCATTAATACTATAGTCCCACAAAGCATGTACCTTTCCATCTGGCTCGCCCTGTAGGAGGGTACATAAGGGACGAGAACAGCATCAGATGTAGGGTGAGGACTGTAAAGACACGGAGACGTCGCGATCTCGTGTGAGACAGCTTATCATCTGACAGAGTTTGAAAGGTGCCTGGTTGTGGGTTTCTCCTTGACCAGTTGATTAAATAGTACAGTACCTGGATTTGTGGGGTGTTCGCATGTAACAGTGGCCACATGTTGGACAGCATGCGAAGACAGGCATATTCATCGTCAAGGTTACGATCGAGCACTTGTGGCCACCATAAGAGAGGATCGCATTACTGCGCACCAAGCACAGCATAAACGTTTCACATCTGATCTTTCTAATCGGAAAGCAGTAATGCAGTCTCTGCAACATTCTGTGACACGCCTCATCATTGCTCGGAGGCTAGTAGCAGCCGGACCAGGGAATCACCGTTCCCTGCGCAGGCTGCCCAAGTACCACAGCACAGTTGCAGCGTTTGGAGTGATGCCACCGGGAAGTATTGACTGCACAAGACTGGCGTCGTATTATCTTCAGCGGTGAATCGTGGCTGTGCACCACCTCGGATGACCGTCAGTGAGTGTGGTGGTTGTTGTGACTTGGCAAGACAGCCAAGCCACTATGAGATAGCCGAAAGGCACGCGTTTAAGCTCACGCAGGCTGGCGTGAGGTCTGGAACAGTTAAAGGAGTTGAGTCTAGTAAAAAAAGTACGGAGCTTCTGGAATACTTAACTTTAATCCATAATTGGTGAACATCGGTCTGACGGTACATGCATCACAAGATAAATAGCAAATGATAATGGCGTCTTGCTAGGTCGTAGCAAATGACGTAGCTGAAGGCTATGCTAACTATCGTCTCGGCAAATGAGAGCATAATTTGTCAGTGAACCATTGCTAGCTAAGTCGGCTGTACAAATGGGGCGAGTGTTAGGACAGCTCTCTAGACCTGCCGTGTGGCGGCGCTCGGTCTGCAATCACTGACAGTGGCGACACGCGGGTCCGACGTATACTAACGGACCGCGGCCGATTTAAAGGCTACCACGTAGCAAGTGTGGTGTCTGGCGGTGACACCACAGTGGTGATTTGGAGAGAGGTCCCGTTCTTTCAGTTTTATGGAGAGGCGCAGCGACGGTACTCGTGGCGACGTGGTATGGGGAGCCATGGGGTATGAGCCCAGGTCACGGTTGGTTGTAATTGGTGTAACTTTACAGCACAATACCAAAAGCACATACTGCGTCCTTATCTGTTACCTCTCGCGTGACAGTAACGGGGTGTCATTTTTCAACATGTAACGACCGCCCGCACATGGCATGTGTCTCCCTGGACTGTCTGTATGATGAAGTCCTTTCATGAGCGTCAAGATCCTCAGATCAGTCTCCGATAGAACATGTATGGGACCAGCGTGAGCCTCAACTCCGTCCCATTGCCAGTGTCCAGGATGTGAAGGTCCAGTGAAACTAGCTGTGAGCCAGTTTGTCTCGGGAGAGGATACAATGTCTTCATTACAACCTCCCCAACCGGAATGGTGCATGAATCGACGCCAGAGGGGTGAAACGTCATACTTATATTTGGCCTCATGCTGCTCAATTCTGTGTAAATTTGACTCCGTTTCGTAATCACTGAAATAACACCACACACTCTCTCATCACCCCGTGAAGTTTCATTTCGTTTCCTCCGCCTCTTCTGGGTGTTTTACTTAGTTTGTCAGGCGGTATATACAGGGTGGTCCATTGATAGTGACCGGGCCAAATATCTCACGAAATAATCATCAAACGAAAAAACTACAAAGTATGAAACTTGTCTAGCTTGAAGGGGAAAACCAGATGGCGCTAAGGTTGGGCCGCTAGATGGCGCTGCTATATGTCAAACGGATATCACCTAAGTTTTTTTAAATAGGAACCCCAATTTTTATTACATATTCGTGTGTGAATGTTTTAGTTGGACTGATTTTTTCGCTTTGTGATAGATGGCGTTATAACAGTCACAAACACATAAGTACGTGGTATCAAGCAACATTCCGCCAGTTGGACGGTATTTGCTTCTTGATACATTACCCGTGTTAAAATGTACCGTTTACCAATTGCGGAAAAGGTCGATATCGTGTAGATGTATGGCTATTGTGATCAAAATGCCCAACGGGCGTGTGCTATGTATGCTGCTCGGTATCCTGGTATCCTGGACGACATCATCCATGTGTCCGAACCGTTCGATGGATTGTTACGTTATTTAAGGAAACAGGAAGTGTTCAGCCACATGTGAAACGTCAACCACGACCTGCAACAAATGATGATGCCCAAGTAGGTGTTTTAGCTGCTGTCGCGGCTAATCCACCCATCAGTAACAGACAAATTGCGCCAGAATGGAGAATCTCAAAATCGTCGGTGTTGAGAATGTTACATCAACATCGATTGCAGCGGTACCATATTTCTATGTACCAGGAATTGCATGGCGACGACTTTGAACGTAGTATACAGTTCTGTCACAGGGCACAAGAGAAATTACGGGACGATGACAGATTTTTTGCACGCGTTCTATTTAGCGACGAAGCGTCATTCACTAAGAGCGGTAACATAAACCGGCATAATATGCACAGCTGGGCAACGGAAAATCCACGATGGCTGCGACAAGTTGAACATCAGCGACCTTGGCGTGTTAATGTATGGTGCGGCATTATAGGAGGAAGGATGGTTGCCCCTATTTTATCGATGGCGATCTAAATGGTGCAATGTATGCTGATTTCCTACGCAATGTTCTACCGATGTTACTACAAGATGTTTCACTGCATGACAGAATGGCGATGTACTTCCAACATGATGGATGTCCGGCACACAGCTCACGTGCGGTTGAAGCGGTACTGAATAGCATATTCCATGACAGTTGTATTCGTCGTCGAAGCACCATACCATGGACCACGTTGACCGGACCTGACGTCCCCGGATTTCTTGCTGTGGGGAAAGTTGAAGGATATTTGCTATCGTGATCCACCGACAACGCCTGACAACATGCGTCAGCGCATTGTCAATGCATGTGCGAACATTACGGAAGGCGAACTACTCCCTGTTGAGAGGAATGTCGTTACACGTATTGCCAAATGCACTGAGGTTGACGGACATCATTCTGAGGACTTATTGCATTAATGTGGTATTTACAGGTAATCACGCTGTAACAGCATGCATTCTCAGAAATTATAAGTTCACAAAGGTACATGTATCACATAGGAATAACAGAAATAAAATGTTCAAACGTACCTACGTTCTGTATTTTAATTTAAAAAAACCTACCTTTTACCAACTGTTCGTCTAAAATTGTGAGCCATATGTTTGTGACTATCACAGCGCCATCTATCACAAACCGAAAAAAGTGGTCCAACTAAAACATTCATATTTCTTTACGTACTACACGAATATGTAATAAAAAATGGGAGGGTTCCTATTTTACAAAAAACGCTGTTGGTATACGTTTGATCTATGGAAGCGTCATCTAGCGGGCCAACCATAGCGCCACCTGGTTTCCCCCTTCAAGCTAGACGAGTTTCGTTCTTTGTAATGTTTTTTGTTTGACACTTATTTCGTGAGATATTTGGCCATGTTACGATCAATGGACCACCCTGTATAATAGGACGACGAACGTGTTTCTGCTACGGACTTCTCGAAGTAAACGCGTCTCAGTGTTAAGGCACCGTGCACATGCTTCCCAGCCGAGAGCTGCTTGACCGGGAACCTCCTCGACCCATCCGAAAACTTTTCGTCCATATCTGCCGGGGAAGCGGTGCCAGGGACGGGAGGAGCTCTTCGCCGTGGGATATTACTGCGGCAGGTATGCGCAGAGCAGATAATTAAATTTCAGCCCTCCTACGCCGTCCCTCTTAGCGGAGTTGGCGGAACAAGTTGCCGCCGGAAGACCTGCTGGAGGGCCGTTGTCGCCTCTCCAGAGTAGATTAAACCCTCTGCTTTGCGCCGCCTGAGTCCGACTGCCAGCTTCCGACGCTGCTCTGTACTTTTGCCGCACACGCGACGAACTGTTAAGGTTTGAGCAATCACCCAGAAACAAATTAAATTCTCTGTTTATCAGGTTTTCCTCAATATTAGGGTTCTAGCATTCCCGGTTTTGTGAGTCAAGCCGTTTACACCGTTTCCAGTGACACTGCTGCGTAGAGATTCAACCCTTAAATTATTAGTGTAGAAATTTGTGAAATGATAATCAAGGCAGCACGGATAGACGTCTACTAATGGTCACTTTTAACGTATATTTCAAAATTTGAACTTTATTCACACAAACTTGGGAAAGGCATTTTTGTGATGTCAGTTTTAAAGCAAAATGACTTTTACTAAGATTCTATTTATTAAAAAAAAAAGGTTCAAATGGCTTTGAGCAATATGGGACTTAGCTTCTGAGGTCATCAGTCCCCTAGAACTTAGAACTACTTAAACCCAACTAACCTCAGGATATCACACACATCCATGCCCGAGGCAGGATTCGAACCTGCGACCGTAGCGGTCGCGCGGTTTCGGACTGAAGCGCCTAGAACCGCTCGGCCACTCCGGCCGGCCTATTTATTTCATTTCAGTTTATTTGATACAAAACAAAGTTCTGAGACGTAGTGCTACATAGGATAAATACGTGATAGATCGACTAACTAATAAACTAGTACTAAGCAAAATTGTTGAGAAAAAGATTTATGGAACTACTTGGCCTAAAGGAGGGATACGTCCATAGGCTACATTCTGACACAAGAAGGAATATGTATTTGATAATTCAGGAAAGTGGAGTGAGGGTAAAATCTGTAGAGAGAGGCTAACGCTTGAATACAGCAAGCAGGTTCAAATGGATATAGGATGCAGTACCTATGCACGTATGAGAACGTAATTGTTGTGAAAAATTTCGATATATTGCGTCGTTTACAAGTTAATTAGCAGTAAAATTAGCTAACCAGACAGTTGCGCGTGCAAATTCAAGAGGCCAGCTACATACAATTAGTATCAGCTGTTTCTGTAGCGTAGATGACACTGCACGAGACTGCTAAACCTCTGGCTCGTGTTTGATTCTTACTATCGTCCCATTTTCAATTTCTGTGTCCCTCCCTTACTCGGCCTTAGTAAACCAAACGAAAACCACCTTTTACGACATAGTTTCTGCCAGGGTCGCTTGACTTTACGAGCGCAACTCCCTGACTGGCTAACTTCAATGGTAATTAACCGGGAAACGGAGAAATATATGGAATTTTTTCTTAACGGGTTTCTTAACAGTTTTCAAACTGTTTCTGACCATCCTGTATAGACGCGTTAAGCATTATATGTCAGAAGATGGAAGGAAGTCCGGAAAGTGTACTGTAATGTCTATTTCTCTTACTGAAAGTGGGAAACAGGTTGTCTCCGTATACATGGACTAACATTCTGTTACTTACTATTAATGTCTACATCACACGTTCACTTGGAAATTTTTACAATGCTTTTTTAAGAAGTGTTTAAACACAAACATTTATTTGCACCGATTCAAATATTGAAACAGGCACACGAACATTTTGATTTATACTAAATAGAGCATTCGATACTAAGCAGTTGAATACAAATATTACAAATACATACATACCGTATTGTACATAGCGTAGGGTACCTTGTATCACTGCTAGTAATTTCCCTTCCTATTCCACTCGCAAATGAAAAAAGGGAAAACCGACGGTCTACACATTTCTCTGTACGAGCTATAATTTATTTTATCTTCGTGGTCCAGACGCTAAATGTATGTTGACGACAGTATAATCATTCTGCTGTCGGCTGCAAATGCCGTCTTTCCAAGTTCCGGTAACAAAACTAGAAGCTGACTTCTACATCTACCTGTAATTTAGCGGTTCCCAATCTGGGTCTAATTACCCACTGAGAGGTAAAATGACATTTTCTGAGGGGTAAAAACAAAGGGGTAAGTTTGTTTTTCGGTCATCAAGCTACATAATTTCTAAAAGATCATTATTGTTGTCAATACCTTCGTAAGACTTCAATGGTGATTACAAAATATTCCAATAACTATTATTTTTTTAAATTACTAGCACTAACACTGGACTCATCGTGGTGTGGATTACAGTTTTTGAAACGAGTGTATGGATGTCATCTTTCTCACGTAATCCACCCATTACACACAATATTCGCATTATGTGCCAAGGATTCATGGCAGTAAAATTGAGACATATACATCAAGTATACTTAAATAGCTCATGAAAATGCCTTCCCCCAGATGAAGGTAGCTTCTGCAAAGGACTAGAAATTGTTTCACCATTCACTTCGCGAGAAATAAACTAACTGACAACACAACACAACAGTAAGTGTGTAATGGCTATTATATATCTGTAGGGCCTACACAGTCTTATCTTTTATTAGTGGCACTGATGAAACAGAAACCACTGCCAGCTTTAAGTCTTCCATTCTCCGCCAGATTCGAAAAAATGAGTCCAGAATGAATGATTTACAAAGTACCTATGGTAAATATACTATAATTTGATTTTAAATGGGTGCGCAGGGTTATGGTCAAGTAGGTGTCGCTAGAAAGAGGAATGCTGCTGAGGAAGCATCCATTTTGTAACAATCGTCTACCGTGAATACGGATTATCTGAGGAGGAGTTGTTGGAAGAAGTTGCGATGCATTGAGAACTGCGTCATCATTCTAGAAAAAGAAGGTTTTTAAAAGTAAGCAGTACCAATTCTCTACTGACACATTAGTTCGCCGTTTAATAAAACTCCAACAAAACCAATGATTATGTTGATGGAGGAAAGTGGGTGGCGTACTAAGTAATATCTGATTGTACTCATGGGTACTGATCTCAGAGTAGTTGGGGATCACTGTTTAATTTGGGTTTGGTTTTGTTTCGCTTTACGGCGCAAAAAGCAACTGGGATCATTCGTGCCCAAGTCAAAACTATAGAACACGAAGACAAAGAGGAGTTAAAAAACGACTGTAAATCAGTCCTAATTGACGTAATAGAAGACAGCTCAATATAGGCACGTGGAAAAAGGACTAAAAGACACCATACAGAGACGGAGGTCCAAAACCAAAAATTAAATGGCCTTCGCCATATTGCATTGGCCGATAAAAAGTAAAACGCAGTCGTCAGCCCGCGCGTCATTTGCTAAAACGGAAGATAAATCAGATGGAAAATCGAAGCTGGAACGTAAACGGTTAAAAAATAGGCATTCCACCAGGAAGTGTCGGACAGTGGTTGGGCAGCGCACGTAGCAAATGGCGATGGCTAAACAGCCAATGCCCAATACGCAGCCAAGTTAAAATGACCTCCTCCCTGCGGAAGGGCCGAGAGGAGGTTGTCCAAGCCGCTGAGACAGGCTTAATAAGCCGGAGCTTATTCCCGTGAAGGGAGGACCATTGGCGACACCACCTCTTGATGGGCGGCAAGCTGGAACGTAAACGGTTAAAAAATAGGCATTCCACCAGGAAGTGTCGGACAGTGGTTGGGCAGCGCACGTAGCAAATGGCGATGGCTAAACAGGCAGTGCCCAATACGCAGCCAAGTTAAAATGACCTCCTCCCGGCGGAAGGGCCAAGAGGAGGTTGTCCAAGCCGCTGAGACAGGCTTAATAAGCCGGAGCTTATTCCCGTGAAGGGAGGACCATTGGCGACACCATCTCTTGATGGGCGGCAACACAGGGATCATCGGAGGGAATATAGGTATTCGCGGTCTTAGGTACGAGGACTTCAGCCTTGGCAGCAGTGTCAGCAGCCCCGTTTCCCGACATCCCGACAGACCAACATGACCAGGAACCCACAAAAACATCACATTGGCTCCAGCAAGAGTGAGCTAGCGACAGTTTTCCTGGACCCGCTGCACTAATGGATGGGTGGTGTACAGCGCACATAGACTTTGAAGGTCACGGAGTGAGTCTGAGCAGGGGACAAAACTGAAAGGGCTGTGTCGCCGGATGAAATCAGTGGCCTGATACAAGGTCAAGAGTTTTGCTGTAAATATTGAGGAGTGTGCCGGAAGCTGATATCAAAAGACACGAGTGTCAATGACGAAGTCACACCTGACCCCCCAGTCAGTCCAAGAGGCACTAGTGTGCGGTGAAACTGAAGACGATAGAACGAGGCTGGAGTAGTGTCCTTGGGAAGCGAATGAAGGCCACGGTTAACATGGGCCATTTTACGAAGCCAAGGTGGTGAAGGGTTCACACCCACCGAGAAAGTTGCAGGTAGTGTGGAGATAACCCACAGTAGCAAGTGCCGACAGCGAACTCCAGAAGGTAATAGAGAAGAGGGACGAGCCCCATACTGACAAAGGAATCATCAAAGAAGGATGCATAATATGGGTGGCCACGCATGGCAGACAAACGGTGTGCATACCTGTTGAGGAGAAAGTCACGGCGGTAGGACAGTGGTAGTTCAGCAGCTTCAGCATACGGAATCTCAATCGGGCTGGTGCAAAAGGCGCCCATGGGCAAGCGGGTGCCATGATGGTGGATAGTGTTGAGACGGCGTAAGAGGGATGGGCGTGCAGACGCATAAACAAATCACCCATAGTCAAGTTTCGAACGGACAAGGGGTGGTTCGATCGGCACCCCAGGAAGTACCATTGAGGACACGTAGGACATTGAGGAACCATGTACAGCGGCCTGCCAGGTAAGACACTTGGGAGGACCAAGAGAGTTCCCTGTCGAGTATGAGCCCCAGGAATTTCGTAGTGGTGGGAGAAATCGCTTGCGTCGCCAGAAATTCATACGAACGGTTTTGTCAGTGGAAAAGCGAAAGCCATTGTCGATGACCCAGGAGTAAAGACGCTGAAGATGCCGCTCAGTGAGACAGGTCTGTGGAGAACTACAATAGATAGAAAAATCAGCGACAAAAAGGGAGCCAGAGATGCCTGGCGGGAGACAGGCCATGATAGGGTTAATGGCGATAGCAAAGAGGACGACACTCAGGACGAACCCTGAGTCACCCCGAGGAGGGTACCGCCCAAGCCTCCGCCGCTCGTTTCCGATAACGGAAGGCAGAGTGATAGTGGGAAGAGCTCGAAAATTCCGCAAAATGGTGATCTAAGGTGTTGGAGGTAGCAATAGGGTGCACGATAACATCGCCTTCTACTGTGAGTCCGGAAATTGGGGAATGGATCTTGATCCCAGGGAGACGTCGGAGGTGGGCCCACACGACATAGGAAGGGGTGGAACTGTTAAAGGAACCAGTGAACGAAATCCGGCTAGCTCGTTTGCTATCCCAAAGAACGCGACGACACTTTGCACACATCTGTTTATAATGAATGCAGTTTGCCATCGCAGGATGACTGTTAAAACCGCTGAGAGCACTTCTCCATGCGCGAATTGAGTCGCGGCATGCCTCAGTCCACCAAGGGACTGGGACACGACGTGGAGGAATGGAGTGCGAGGACTGGAACGTTATGCAGCAGTAAGGATAACGTTGGTGAGATATTCCAACTGCTCATCGCAACTGGGAAAATCTGGTTCTTCGAAGGTCGCCATGGAGGAGTAAAGCTGCCAGTCAGGCGTGGTAAGCTGCCATTTGGGCATGCATGTGGCTGGGGTAGGAGTCAGCAAACGGAGATTACAGGGGAAATGGACGCTCGATTGGTGTCAGAAAGAACGGACCACTCAAGATGATGGGCAAGCTGGGCAGTGCAAAAGGATAGGTCCAAATGGGAAGGAAAGTGGGTGCTCCATTGTTAAGGCAGAAGAGGTCAGGTTGGTTAAGAAGGTCAGCCAAGAGGGCACCTCTCTGACAGGTCCTAGGAGAACCCCAAAGGGGATGACACGCATTAAAGTCATCGAGTAGCAAAAATGGGGGAGGTGGCTGCCCAATAAGCTGAATGAGGTCTCCCCTGGTGACATCGAATAACGGAGGGACATAAATGGTACACACAGAAAAAGTCAGGCAGGGAAGAAAAAGGTGAACTGCAACAGCTTGAAGACGGCCAGTCAGGGAAATGGGCTGACTATGAATGTCATCCCGTATGAACAGCATGACGCCCCCTTGAGATGGAATTCCGATCTCAGGGGGAAGGTCAAAACGAATCGGTAAGTAATGTGAAAGCTCAAAGCGGTCGTGAGGGCGCAATTTCGTTTCCTGAAGGCAGAGTACAAGGGGATGCTGCGATGCTAACAGCAGCTGTAAATCCTTTTTGTGGGACCGAAGGCTGCGAACGTTTCAGTGGAGGCAGTCATGAGGAGGAACAGGTGGAGTGGTGTCAATTCGGCGGCCGCCGAGTGACAGCCTGTGTAGGGTCGCTACTACGGGGCACAGAAGCAGAAGGATCCTGCTCCATGGGCCCCACAGAAGCACTGGCTTGCTTGTGCGGTTGGTTTGTAGAGTCCAACGCTGAACAAAGCTTCGTGGTGCGCACCAGCGATACAGAGGCTGGCCGGGCTAAGGCACCATGTGGTGACATCGTCGAAGAGGATCTTCGAGTTGGCGAAGGAGAAGACTGTTTGCCTATGGTGGACTTCTTTGAGCTTTTCCAGTTAGAGAAAGACTCGGGTGTTTGGCTGGAGGAACAGAGGAAGTCTACATGGGAGTAATCATTCTGTCCTTTCCAGCCTACCGGTTGTGTAGCTGATGGCTCGCCCCTTGAGGCAAGAGTTTTACGGGTTGTTGCACAGTTGGATGGGGGGATGGCGATGCTACCTGGACACTGGGCGATTTCACAACCTCAGAGGTGAATTCTGCATGGCCATGTCCTTCATGGAGCGAGGCGTAACATGAACAGAACTATAGGTGCCAGGTGGGAGAACACAGGTTTGCGACTAGCCAGTAACTTGAGAGTTACTGGGTAAGGCACCTTTTCGTTTACCCGAATCTCTTGGTCAGCCCACTCATATAGGTACATGGGACAATCCCGAGAGGAGGCGGCATGGCCGCCATTGCAGTTGATAGAGCGGGGAGAAGAAGGCAGACAGTCACCCTCGTGTGCATCCCTACCAAATGTTACGCATTTTGCTGGGTGTCAACAAGACGTTCTAGTGTGGTTGAAACGATGACACTGGTAGCAGCACATCAGGTTTGGAATGTACGGCTGGACTGTGATAATTTCATAGCCTGCTTTGATCTTGGACGGCAGCACCACTCTATCAAATGTGAGGTAAAGAGTGCGGATAGGCACTAAGGAGGAATTTACCTTTTTCATTACACTATGGACGGCAATGACACCCTGTTCAGAGAGATAAGATTGGAATTTGGCCTCGGTTAGACCGTCGAGCAGCGTGGTGTAAATTACATCACAGGAAGAATTCAAATTTCTGTGGGCCTCGACACGAACTGGGCACCTGTTGAGAAGCGAGGCAGCAAGCAGTTGTTGTGCTTGAGAATCAGAAGTAGCCTCCAAAAGATAAGGGCCATTCCGTAAACGAGAGCAGGATTTCACCGGGCCGGCAGCTGCAGCAACACCTTTCTAAATAATAAATGGATTTACCATGGTGAAGGACGGACCGTCTCCAGTACGTGAGACCATGAGCAACTGTGGTGCAGCGGGAAGGGTTTTTGAATCAAAAAAATGGTTCAAATGGCTCTGAGCACTATGGGACTCAACTGCTGAGGTCATTAGTCCCCTAGAACTTAGAACTAGTTAAACATAACTAACCTAAGGACGTCACTCACATCCATGCCCGAGGCAGGATTCGAACCTGCGACCGTAGCGGTCTCGCGGTTCCAGATTGCAGTGCCTAGAACCGCGGGGCCACTTCAGCCGGCGGTCTTTGAATCATTAACCTCATTACGTGTACCTTTCGTAGACATTGATTGTGAAAATGATTGACTCATCGCAAGGAAATCCCACATGACTGTCAGCATCTCCAATGGTGCGCTCCTTCCAACTGGGAGACCCCTTCCCAAGGGGGCGAACCCGCCATTGGTGATTGTTCACACCTGAGGTCACACCTCGCGAACATTTGACAGAGGGTCCAATCGGCAATTTGGGAAGGTTGCAGCTCAGGCGATCAACGTCCCCTGGGCCTGGCCTGTACCAGGGTTTACGCGCGAACCCTATCTGCCATCCTGGGGCTGGGAATTATGCATTACCCAGTCCCCCGTTATGCGTCAGAGGCGTGGGCCGGCCTTGAGGAGCGCATAGGGAGGAAGAAGAAAAAGAGGAACCTCAATCGCCAAAGCGGAGGAACGAGAGGAGAAGGGAAACAAGGAAAGGAAAAGGGAGCGAAAAACAAAGGTGAGATTGTTCTTACGTAGCGACAGCCAATGCAGAACGTATCCAATAACATCCCAGACATGTTCCCCAAGGGAGAGGAAAAAGAACAGCAGGAGGATAGACATGCAGCATGGAATTGAAAAAATGCTGCAAAGGCTGGAGCCACGTGGTAGCCAAGCATGAACCCGCCAAAGAGTGGAGAGCCCCCTGGGGGATATGCAAATGGGTCGCCACATTAGCGTTCTGTACTTTATAGATGAGCCACGCTTTCTAAAATTCTTCCAATTAACCCAAGTCGACCACTCGTTTTCCCTGTTACCGTCCTTAAAGGCTCATTCCATTTCACGTCACTTTGCAACACTGCAACTAGATACTTATTCGACGTGACTTCGTCAACCAGTACACCACTCACATAGATCATAGCACTGCTTTGTTTCATCCACCACAGGTCTACGACCATTTATGTCGAACGCTTTGTACTGGAAATCTCGGCTGGACGCAATAATGTTTTCGGTTACATCAAAGTACTCTTCACAACGTTTTATAACATGGGAATTCGCAGGTTGGCATGTGATTCAAACTACGTGGAAAGCGGACAGGCGAGTGAGTGGTAGGCCCGTAACCAGCGAGCACCGAGTGACGGGCAGCAACGTCCAAGCGTGCGAACGCGTTTTGTGGCTAGCGGACGACTAACAAAGGGCACCGATACTATTCATCATCGCCGATTTCGTCCTAATTTATGGTACAAATCAAAGTTGCACAAATGAAAGTGGATGCTCCAGATGGCCAGTCGTTTGGAGAAAATATCGTTTTTGATGCAAGTCGGGCAAGGTATGAACCTTTTGTACGAGCGTAGTTCGCAGACAGCGGTTGGTGCGGTGTGAGAAGTATAGACCGGGGTCGTGGGGTCACTTGCCCATGAGGAATCTTTTCTTTCCTTTTCAATCTTTACGTTACTTACCGAAGTAATGACCAGTATATTGAATTCGTTAGTGTTTTCTTAATAGCCAGGAAAAGGAAAGGAAAGGAAAAATGTCGTGCATGAGGACGTGGCATAATACAGGAATGCCCTCATTACTGCATCAGGATCTGGGAATCTTACACAAACCTTTTACGAAAATATTTTGATGGTGTGATGAAGCCTTACGTGCTGGAGAACAAATTTCGTTTGTCAACTAACTCGTGGGGAGGACGAACCAATCCAGAATTATACGTCGCAGTTTTTCAAGATGAGATAGGATTGCCATGATTTGCTATTAAAGTGATCCTCCTCCCCACCCGCCACCACCCCTCAGCCATCCCGTCCCTCGCCCCACATCAGCCTGCACTCGATAGCGAAAACTTGCTATGTCTATTTTTGTCGTGAAGTAAAGAATGAGATCAAAAAACTTCAAAACTGCTGTTATCTCATTGAGAGAGAGAAAGAAGCCACATCCCGAGAACACTGCCTTAAAATACACTCCATTGCCAATATTTGGTCAAATGATGCGTTGCACGTGGTTTACGACTGCAAAGGATGATGAGAGAGAAGCTGTTAAGAATGTCAATGAAGTTCGTTATTCCTATAGAAAGCTTTAAACCAACCTGTAATTATAAAATGCAGCGATTACAATGTGTGGAAGATGCTAAGAAAATTCCTGCTTCTCCTGTTTTTACCCTAGCACGTATATATCATCAGCTGTGAAATAATAAAAGTATATAATTTTATACACTAGTTCTCATGTATGTCTTACAATTCCTACCAGGAAGTGTATTTGCAGTCTCTAATTTTCGTTGACCTTTTCCCGCCTTTTTTTTAATGTTAGGAAATAGAATACACTGAACAACGCAAAAATTGAAAATAAAAAAGAAAATAAGTATTTCCACATGCAGATGCCACCCCACGACCTTCGGATTTGAGCAGTTGTCTTGTCGACACGCAGCTGCTTACCCGTCGCCATCTCCAGCAAACGGTACAAACAATCTCAAGGTGACCTACTCTTTGCTCCGAAACTGTTCGCTTTAGATAAATGATATTTTAAGATCGTGTCTGTTTCTCCATAAGTAATAACCAATCTGAACTCTTTCCTCTGCACCATCCGCTGCCTAGAAGTTATGCTAACAAAAACGGTTAATGTCTCGCCTGATCCTCGCCCAAAATGCTATTTCTTTTCTAAACGAACAACCATCTGGAGCTCCCGCTTGTATCACTTTCATTTATGGCCAAGACCTGGGTATATCATAAATTTGGACGAAATTGGTGATGAGTAGGCGCGGTCCCTTGTAAGACAATCCTCTTAAGTGTCAATGCATTTCACTACGCTACAAACTCAGATGGAGAATGGTACTTAGTGACCCAAATTAAGAGCAACATTTGGTCTCAGTATAATTAAACAATTGCGAAGCCAGGAGACTAGGGGGTCCATTTTAGAGGAAGGTTCCAAGTTTGGGCTCTTTCCACTCTTACCAAACACTATGCTACTTACACCACTCCCAACATATCACGTTGGCGGTCAAAGCGATCCAGTTTTTGTAAAGCTTCCATGGTCGGAGAAAGATACTGCAGTGCGAGGACACGGACGTAACTCCCGCTTGCAGCTGACGTTTCGATAGTGGATCAGCTGTCATGACGAAGTGGACGAGGAAACCTGCCCCACTCGTATCCATTAGGTGGCGCCCTCGCCTGGCAGTGGTGGGGGTAGGAGGCACTGGGTTAATGGCGGTGCCTTCCCGAGGCCGGTGGTGATGCTCGGCCGGTGCGGACCCCAAACGAAGACTAGTGGTCCCCGGGGCCCGCGCTGCCCCTCGGTCCAATTAGCGGGCCGGCGCTGCCGGCTGACTTGTTGACCCAGGGCAGGCGCCCACGAGAGTCTCGCTCCGTACTGTTTGCTTCCCGCCGCACTAAACACCTGCGCCGACTCGCGTCCGCTCCTCCGCCAGCCATCCGTTTTGTTTTTCCCCTTCGACAGCTGGCTGACGCAGGTTTCTTCACACAAATTATGAGGGACGCTTCGTTGACGAGGAGAATGACAGAACTGGCGTTTCCAAGACTCTGGTGGTACTGCTGTTTGCTATGGTCTGTTAAAAGGACATGGTGACACTGGTAGTAAATTGAGGGAAAACTTCTTGACCTCTGATTCCCAACTAACAGATTCACTCGGCCTTAACTGCTAATTTACTCCTGCCTCGAACAAGGCCAGCATATAACCCCCATCTCGTCTAGTAGGGGTTGCTAATAGCTAAATGATTAGTTGTAGGAGGCAAAAAGGGAATTCAGCTGACCAGAAGTCCAACAGATCTGATAATTCTTGCCTATATTGTTCCAAAAAACACATCGAAATGCGAGGTAGCCTGTTACACGTTAGTTACAATTTATCCATACACAACCTAGCTTGTACAGTCTTGCAGCAAGACAAGACAAGAGAGACAACTAATTGCCACATAAGCGAGCGTTTTGAGGAGTTGTCCTCCTCTGATCACAGAAAGGAAGAGAGCGAGAGGAGAGAGAGAGAGAGAGAGAGAGAGAGAGAGAGAGAGAGAGAGAGCACTGACGAATTTGTCAAAATGATTGAAAGCCACGAGAATTTAATACCCTGAAGCTCAGGTAGGGGCAGTACGAAGTACTATCACGAAAACACAATTAGATCCATCGCGCCCGCTGACTGAGATGCAAATCACTGCATTTCTAAGAATTCACGACCAAAATTTCGCGGTTGCATTACGGTGAATGTGAAACAGAACCATCCTGTGCTGTGTTGTCCATGGCTGTTGGTAGTGGAAAAGCATAGGCTGCAGCACCTGCACTTTTGAAGATAACGAAACGACTCCAACCAAGAACTGCAAACGACCCTGGACGAAAGGGCGTCTCTCATCAGTTTTGTTACCGAGGGTACTGCACCTCAGAATGCGCCCGCTGGCAGAAAGAAGCACCAACAGCCAACCCAAACAGTTTGTCCTGACCAATACAGCCAGATCGCACGGTTTGGTGGTTGTGTCCCTGGAGAAACGGCAGTTCTGCGAACAGGCGGGATGTTCTAGTGTTATATAAATTAAGGGAGGAGGGTGAAGAAACGAAAAGATTATTGATGTCAGCTGCATCAGGACTCGGTGCGACATTAGCGGATGAGGATTCGAACCCGGGGTCTCCTGCCTACTTTTTTTAATCTCATTTTCATCGTTATTGTTTGTTCTGTTTTTTCAGAGCGGACTTCCCATGACGCTTGTCCAAGTTCATCATTGATCCATTAGCTCAGTTTTTTCACTGCAGAGGGCAGCTAACCGTCTGACCGAACACGCTGAGCTACCGTGCCGCCCCTACTAGGCAGTTCCTATAACCACTGCGCCACTCGGACACAGCCCTTACCGCTACTGCGCATACCCTCTCTGCACGCCCCTCGGTCTACCCTCATTCCCACTTAGCGCCACCGATCCGCAGTCCCTTTCCATCTCCTCTATGCTCGCTGCTTTGAGATTCCCGCAGAAGGTCGGACGTAATAGTGCATCTGCACTGAAAGTGTTGCATCCATTGCACATCGAGGCGAATTAATTATATGCTTTCATATAATACGTTCTAGCGCTCCTGCACCGCGAGGAAGCCGTGGGAAGAAACTCAAAGTGTTGGCTCGACCAGATTTTGTGGCTAATCACCATGATGCAAATTATTATGAATAATTAAACCACGGCTCGGCAAATATCCGCCCCCGAGACGACAGCCCCACCATAGCAGATTAGTTCGATACCGCTTAATTAACGATTATTCCATTGAGTTTCTGAATGATATTCAGAGTGACGCAAGACACTTTGTGCACTATCTGAATCTACGATCGGACAGACAAATTGTATTTTACATGAACACATTATCTTTCTCAGAAAGGCTGCACATGGCGCAATTAGTTCCTCCTGCTCGCCTTGTCGTAGGCCAAAAAAGAATTCTGCTCTGCAGCACTATGTTACAGCTACGCTGTTCTTCGCGGCAAGGAGCGGACACGAACTCCTAAATTCAGAAAAATTATGTCGAGAAAGGGTCCACTAACCTGCCACTCCGAATTCTGCAACTTGTTCTTCAAGTAGAAGGGAGGGTATGTGTAACTACAGAGTATATGATGAAAAGTACCCGCCCACCCTAATGTAAAGTGGATTATACTTACAGCGTCCACGAAATCTACAAATAACCTTTCAAGAAAGGATTGTAATGAAAGCGTCCAGGACTTTGTACTACGTTATGTGTGTTATGTTATGTTAACCGGGGACCTAGAAACGACGGAGAGGCACCGTCCCCGCCGCAGCCGCAGTGGTCCGCAAGCCCATGACGACTACCGCAGTCCACTTCACCCCTCCGCAGCCCCACACCGAACCCAGGGTTATTGTGCGGTTCGGCCCTCGGTGGACCTCCAGGGAACGTCTCACACCAGACGAATGTAACCCCTATGTTTGCGTGGTAGAGTAATGGTGGTGTTCACGTACGTAGAGAACTTGTTTGCGCAGCAATCGCCGACATACTGTAGCTGAGGCGGAATAAGGGGAACCAGCCCGCATCTGCCGAGGCAGATGGAAAACCGCCTAAAAACCATACACAGACTGGCCGCTCACCGGACCCCGACACAAATCCGCCGGGCGGATTCGTGCCGGGGACCGGCGCTCCTCCCCGCTCGTTGTACTACGTTAGTTTAATACTGATCTTGGAGACGACTGTATCGGAATATATTCCATTTACATCATCAGCTGTCCTCGCAAATATCGGCGAAATTTGTCGCTGCGCGCAGTTTATTTAAGGTAAAAATGCGGCATTTACAACGTCCGCAAGACGCTTTAAAAATTACTGCTTCCCATGATTTTACGATAAATATCACCCCAACGGGTGTAAATCATCAACTGTAAAATAATAAAAGTATCTTATTTTTTGTACGACATTCTCGTGTACGCCTTACAATGCCTTCAGGAAAATTTATTTTACGGTCGAAGGTTCGAATCCTGTCTCGGGCATGGATGTGTGTGATGTCCTTAGGTTAGTTAGATTTAAGTAGTTCTAAGTTCTAGGGGACTGATGATCTCAGATGTTAAGTCCCATAGTGCTCAGAGCCATTTGAACCATTTTTGAAAATTTGTTTGCCATCCCAAAACTTCCTTTTCCTTCCATTTTCGTGCCTTTTACGAAGATATTAGAAAATACAATATATTGAACATTATTTTGGTTTATTTTCTGTGGAAATAACATACGAGGCGTATTCCAAAATTAAGGTCCGGTGACAAAAACTGAAGGTAGGTCCGAATGAAGTTTCACGCATGCAGCGCTGCCTACCGACTCTTGAGGAAACTACTGCAGTTCAAAAATGGTTCAAATGGCTCTGAGCACTATGGGACTCAACATCTTAGGTCATAAGTCCCCTAGAACTTAGAACTACTGAAACCTAACTAACCTAAGGACATCACACACACCCATGCCCGAGGCAGGATTCGAACCTGCGACCGTAGCAGTCAAACTACTGCAGTGTGTATTTGATTCAGTAGTCGCTTGTCAGTCGGTGAGAGCAGATCGCAGTGGCCGAGTCAATTGAAGATCCCACGAGTTGTGAAGTGCGTGGTGTGATTAGGTTTTTTTCTGGCAAAATGATCTTCAGTTGCTGAAGTTAGCGTAAGGAGGGCTATGCGTGAAGCGTTCAGTGAATTCGAAAGTAAAATTCTATGTACCGACTAGGAAGTTCTGGTCTTACGTTAAATCAATAAGTGGCTCGAAACAGCATATCCAGACACTCCGGGATGATGATGGCATTGAAATAGAGGATGACACGCGTAAAGCTGAAATACTAAACACCTTTTTCCAAAGCTGTTCCACAGAGGAAGACCGCACTGCAGTTCCTTCTCTAAATCCTCGCACAAACGAAAAAATGGCTGACATCGAAATAAGTGTCCAAGGAATAGAAAAGCAACTGGAATCACTCAACAGAGGAAAGTCCACTGGACCCGACGGGATACCAATTCGATTCTACACAGAGTACGCGAAAGAAATTGCCCCCCTTCTAACAGCCGTGTACCGCAAGTCTCTAGAGGAACGGAAGGTTCCAAATGATTGAAAAAGAGCACAGGTAGTCACAGTCTTCAAGAAGGGTCGTCGAGCAGATGCGCAAAACTATAGACCTATATCTCTGACGTCGATCTGTTGTAGAATTTTAGAACATGTTTTTTGCTCGCGTATCATGTCGTTTCTGGAAACCCAGAATCTACTCTGTAGGAATCAACATGGATTCCGAAAACAGCGATCGTGTGAGCCCCAACTCGCTTTATTTGTTCATGAGACCCAGAAAATATTAGATACAGGCTCCCAGGTAGATGCCATTTTCCTTGACTTCCGGAAGGCGTTTGATACAGTTCCGCACTGTCGCCTGATAAAGTAAGAGCCTACGGAATATCAAACCAGCTGTGTGGCTGGATTGAAGAGTTTTTAGCAAACAGAACACAGCATGTTGTTATCAATGGGGAGACGTCTACAGACGTTAAAGTAACCTCTGGCGTGTCACAGGGGAGTGTTAGGCGACCATTGCTTTTCACAATATATATAAATGACCTAGTAGATAGTGTCGGAAGTTCCATGCGGCTTTTCGCGGATGATGCTGTAGTATGCACAGAAGTTGCAGCATTAGAAAATTGTAGCGAAATGCAGGAAGATCTGCAGCGGATAAGCACTTGGTGCAGGGAGTGGCAACTGACCGTTAACATAGACAAATGTAATGTATTGCGAATACATAGAAAGAAGGATCCTTTATTGTATGATTATATGATAGCGGAACAAACACTGGTAGCAGTTACTTCTGTAAAATATCTGGGAGTATGCGTGCGGGTCCGCAGCTCGTGGTCGTGCGGTAGCGTTCTCGCTTCCCACGCCCGGGTTCCCGGGTTCATTTCCCGGCGGGGTCAGGGATTTTCTCTGCCTCGTGATGACTGGGTGTTGTGTGCTATCCTTAGGTTAGTTAGGTTTAAGTAGTTCTAAGTTCTAGGGGACTGATGACCATAGATGTTAAGTCCCATAGTGCTCAGAGCCATTTGAACCATGCGTGCGGAACGATTTGAAGTGGAATGATCATATAAAATTAATTGTTGGTAAGGCGGGTGCCAGGTTGAGATTACTCTTGAGAGTCCTTAGAAAATGTAGTCCATCAACAAAGGAGGTGGCTTACAAAACACTCGTTCGACCTATACTTGAGTATTGCTCATCAGTGTGGGATCCGTACCAGATCGGGTTGACGGAGGAGATAGAGAAGATCCAAAGAAGAGCGGCGTGTTTCGTCACAGGGTTATTTGGTAACCGTGATGGCGTTACGGAGATGTTTAGCAAACTCAAATGGCAGACTTTGCAAGAGAGGCGCTCTGCATCGCGGTGTAGCTTGCTCGTCAGGTTTCGAGAGGGTGCGTTTCTGAACGAGATATCGAATATATTGCTTCCCCCTAATTATACCTCCCGAGGAGATCACGAATGTAAAATTAGAGAAATTCGAGGGCGTACGGAGGCTTTCAGACAGTCGTCATCCCGCGAACCATACGCGACTGGAACAGAAAAGGGAGGTAATGACCGTGGCACGTAAAGTGCCCTCCGCCACACACCGTTGGGTGGCTTGCGGAGTATAAATGTAGATGTAGTAGATGTAGATGTAGAAATCCATTGTGAGTTACGCCTAGGGTATGGACCTGAAATAATGAGTGGCAAACAAGATCGATAATGGTATTGAGAATTTCAGAATGGTCGCATAAATGCTCACGATGAAGAGAGGGTTGGTAGGCCCAGTATTCCGACCGACGACATCGTTCATCAACTGAACCAAAAACTTCGACTTGATCAGCTCTTGACGATTAGTGATCTCGCTAATGAATTCCAAAATGTTGCTCGATGCTCAGTGTACAGAATATAACAAACTGTGTGCTAGGTGGGTATCAAAAATGCTCACTGATGAGCAGAAAGAGAAATGCATGCGTAGTGCAGGAAATTTTTTGGAGCGCTGTAGCAAGATGCCGATGATTTGTTACGGGCGACGGTAAGTAGATACAGTACGCTAACGCAGAGTCAAAACAACGCTCAACGCAGAGGCGCCATTCAAATTCACACGAACCAAACAAGTTCAAGCAACCTCCGCTCTCAAACCAAAAAATGATAGCTACCGTTTTTTGGGACGAAGAGTGCGTCCTTCATGGGCGTCGGTTGAACAGTTACAACTGACTATAGTGTGAAACGCTAATCAAATTGAGACGTACAAACCAAAATCGACGCCGCGCGGAACGGTCGTCTGGTATAATCCTTCTTCACAACGACGCACGCCATCTCTCCGTTGTCAAAACCAACGAGAAGATTCAAGATTTTCAGTGGGAAAGTTTTAATCGGCTTCTGTACAGTCCCCACCTTGTACTGGCTGGGTGGACAACGATTTCATAACGACGATGAACGTAAAACTGGCGTTACCAATTGCTTCATTATCCAGGCGGCGGATTTCTATGCACAGGGGTTAAAGAAGCTGGTGCAGCGTTACAGAACGGGCATAGATGCCAACGGCGATTAGTTTTGGAATACGCCTTGTAGAAACTGAAAATGGAAAGAAAAGCTTTAAGCTTCAGGACTCAACCTCAAGACCCTAACATTGCCGTTCTCCAATCTTTTCGCTGGTCCAACCGCTTCCTGGAAACTACGCTAACATTAATGGCTCATGTCTCACCCAACCCACGCCAAAAATGCAATTTTTTGTAAGAGCTTCGTCGTCTGAATCTCCCATTTGTAGCACTTTTATTCCGGCCAAGCTTTACATATTGAACCGTGAATTTACTTTCAAAACCTTTTCTTAAGAATTTACTTTATTTACTAGCGATTCATCAAGAACATTAACACATTTAATCACACTATGTGAGCGTGGAAGTAGTTGCCAACGGGTAACTGATGAAAACACATTAAATTTCTTTCAAATAATGGAAATTTTATTCCTAAAAGCCCTTTTTCCTTTTTTTTTTTTTTTTTTTTGAAACAGATTTAAAATTATAATCAGAAAGCACCCTGTAAATATCAAGTTACAATTTATTCAGAGGCAGAAAGAACAAATATTGACAGTATGAGCTTTCAGGTTGAGAACCTTGCCGCTCTCTTTTGACACGGCCGTAGTCACGACCGCTCACAACAACCTCTGAAAGACTACACTGGTGCACATCTGCAACACACCAGATTACTTTAAACTAAAATTTTTAACAACTTACACAAGCACATAAACTATGCACCCGGTAGGAGGGATGGAAATGGTACAAAACACTAACATTAAAAATATTAACTTGCCACCGAAGGTGCAACTTGATTAAAAAAAAATCTCTTACGGTGGAATGGTGGCAACTTTATATACTAAAATGACCAGTTACATAAAAACCCATGAAATGCAGTCTTACATAAAATATACAAACATGCTCTACATTACACATATACCGCCTCTCAAAATGGTAGGCAAGATAGAAACATATTTCAGGAATTCTGCCGTTACACTTCAAGCAATAAATTCGTTAACACCGAATCCGACAAACATGACAGAGGCAGCTATTAACGTATGGCAGATTGACAGGGAGATTACTGATCAACCCGAACCGCAGGTTGCTCTAACCCGCCCCTACTCCACAAGGGAAAAACGGACCACCCAATTCATAAATAACCACCTTCCCGCGGATGGACAAACGGAGAAGAATGGTGGGAAGACCCCAAAACAAAGCGGCTGGTGGCCTCACCAAGAAAACAAGTAGAATTTAACAAGTAAATAAAACAAAAGATCTCCAATCGCTTCTAATAAACTGCGATTTCTCGAGAACACCTGGCGCAGCACCCCCAGCGCTCTCCCGAACCGTCCGCTGTCAGCCGCTTCAACGGACGCAGGAAGGCGCGCCGATCTCCCGTCTCGCACCAGCCAGCCCGATGTCGTCGGTTGACTCCTGTTGCTCTCGTGTCGACCGCGAAGCCACTACCCCTCGCTATACGGCGCGGCCCACTGCACTCGCATGGCGACCTCACATGCGCCGACGCTCAAGGCGGACAAGTCATCTTGTGTCTCAGTGCCCAACAGACCAACCGATCGATCCAACCGCCAATGACCGTTGCCCGAGCAACTCGAGCAGACTGGCGGTCTAACTCGCAGACTCAGATGCAGGAGCTCAGCCCCGACCGAGCGACCACTAGCTGAGTTTGTCGCAGAAATGCGAACGAGAGACAGGCCAGCAACTGGTGACGCGAGACTGACCCAGACTCACTCCGACTGACCAACCGCCTCTTGGCGAGCTCATAGCGCCCCTTAAATGCACGTGAACAGGCAACTTTTCCCCTTTCCCACGAGAGGAAGACACCAAAGCTGCAATTGCCACAGTAAGTATTAAATCGGTGATGAGTATGAGCAGTTCACTTGTCAGTGGCGTCGAACGCGGACTAATCATCGGGTGTCACCTGGGTAACAAATCTGGCAGAGATGTTTCAACCCTTCTGAAGCTGCATGAGGTCGACTGTTGGTGATGTGATTTTGAAGTGGAAACGCGAAGGAACAACCACAGCTAAACCGAGATCAGGTAGACCCGCCGGGCAGGTACCGTCGAGCATTGCGGAGTGTGGTTGTGAACCATCACATGAAATCAGTGGAAGCAGACACTCGTAAGTTTTGGAGAGCTACCAGCATCCCAGTTAACACAATGAATGCACGTTGGGAATTACAAATAGTGGGGCACAACGGTCGAGCAGCTCCTCATGAGCCACACATTTCCGTAGTCAGCGTTAAGCGATGCTTGACGTGGTGTAAGGAGTACAACATATGACTGGACACGGCAGATTAGGAGTGATGAATAACGGTGTACCCTGTCGTAGTGCAACGGAAGGATTTGGGTTTGGATTGTTCCTAGAGAATGTTACCTGCCGCCAAGTGTAATACCTACAGTGGAGTACAGAGGAGTGGTATTACGGGATGGGGACGTTTGTAGTGGTTAGGGTGTGCTCCCTTTACTGAGCTTAAGAAAACTAAGTCCGTAAGGATATGGAAGATTTGAACACATTCTTGAGCACTGCGTACTTTGTACAGCATAGCAACAGTGCGGTTACGATGACTCTTTATAACAGCATGACAATGCATCCTGTCACAAGCCACCGTCTACGAGGCAATGGTTAGTGGACAGTAACACTCGTGAAATGGACTCGCCCGGTCAAGTCGTGATCTGAAACGACTGGAACACCTATGGGACGAGTTACACTACTGGCCTTTAAAATTGCTACACCAAGAAGGAATGCAGATGATAAACGGGTATTCATTGGACAAATATATTATACTATAACTGACATGTGATTACATTTTAACGCAATTTGGGTGCATAGAACCTGAGAAAACAGTGCCCACAACAACCACCTCTGGCCGTAATAACGGCCCATATACGCATGGGCATTGAGTCAAACAGAGCTTGGATGGCGTGTACAGGTACAGCTGCCCATGCAGCTTCAACACGATGCCACAGTTCATCAAGAGTAGTGACTGGCGTATTGTGACGAGCCAGTTCCTCGGCCACCATTCACCAGACGTTTTCAATCGGTCAGAGATCTGGAGAATTTGCTGGCCAGGGCAGCAGTCGAACATTTTCTGTATCCAGAAAGGCCCGTACAGGACCTGCAACATACGGTCGTGCATTATCCTGCTGAAATGTAGGGTTTAGCAGGGATCGAATGAAGGGTAGTTCCACGGGTCGTAACACATCTGAAATGTACGTCCACTGTTCAAAGTGCCGTCAATGCGAGCAACAGGTGACCGAGACGTGTAACCAATGGCACCCCATACCATCACGCCGGGTGATACACCAGTATGGCGATGACGAATACACGCTTCCAATGTGCATTCTCCGCGATGTCGCCAAACACGGATGCGACCATCATGACGCTGTAAACAGAACTTGGATTCATCCGAAAAAATGACGTTTTGCCATTCGTGCAACCAGGTTCGTCGTTGAGTACAACATCGCAGGCGCTCGTGTCTGTGATGCAGCGTCAAGGGTAACCGCAGCCATGGTCTCCGAGCTGATAGTCCGTGCTGCTGCAAACGTCGTCGAACTGTTTGTGCATATGGTTGTCTTGCAAACGTCCCCATCTGTTGACTCAGGGATCGAGAATTGGTTGCACGATCCGTTACAGCCATACGGATAAGATGCCTGTCATCTCGACTGCTGCCGCGAGGGATTAGCCGAGCGGTCTATGGCGCTGTAGTCATGGACTCTGCGGCTGGTCCCAGCGGAGGTTCGAGTGCTCCCTCGGGCATGGGTGTGTGTGTTTTTCATTAGGATAATTTAGATTAAAGTAGTGTGTAAGCTTAGGGACTGATGATCTTAGCAGTTCAGTCCCATAAGATTTCACACACATTTAAACATCTCGACTGCTAGTGATACGAGGCCGTTGGGATCCAGCACGGCGTTCCGTATTACCCTCCTGAATCCACCGATTCCATATTCTGCTAACAGTCATTGGATCTCGACCAACGCGAGCAGCAATGTCACGATACGATAAACCGCAATCGCGATAGGCTACAATCCGACCTTTATCAAAGACGTAAACGTAATGGTACGCATTTCACCTCCTTACAAGACGCATCACAACAACGTTTCACCAGGAAAGGCCGGTCAACTGCTGTTTGTGTATGAGAAATCGGTTGGAAACTTTCCTCATGTCAGCACGTTGTAGGTGTCGCCACCGGCGCCAACCTTGTGTGAATGCTCTGAAAAGCTAATCATTTGCATATCACAGCATCTTCCTCCTGTCGGTTAAATTTCGCGTCTGTAGCACGTCATCTTTATGGTGTAGCAATTTTAATGGTGAGTAGTGTAGAATGTAGACTTCACTCCAGTCTCCAACGTCCAAAAGGCTAACCCTAACATTTACATTTTTGTAAGTGACCTGAGAGCTGTGGAAACTGACTCTTACACTCCTCTAAAAACTTTAGGCTCTGGTTCCCTTCCAAAAACTGCCAAAAAAACCAAAGAAAGGCAAATATCCATCTAGAAGAGACTGTGTAGTGGTAAAATGGTAAAATGTGCAGTATTCACTTATTGAAATGTTTTGTACAAAGCTTAAATGTTATCGACAACTTGAAAGTATCTTCTGCATAAAACTACTTGCAATACAAGTTCATTATTATTTCGTTCCTTTTCTTTGTACACATTCATCCTTCTCAGAGTAAGGGTCTTTAAGGTAATAGTTCATGTTTACTTTTTTTTTTTTTTTAATTTTGTAAGACAAATGCAATAGCATCCGTTTTCATAGCCGAGAAATGCAGCGGTCCCAGTTTCGCTTCCCGGTACTGCCAGGGATTTTTGGTTGATTGGGAGACTCAATCGGAATGCACTCAGCCTCGTGATGCCGACTGAGGAGATATCGGACAGATGTAGTGGCTCCAGGGTCGGAATGTCGACAACGGGCGGGTGAGTGGTGTGCTAACTCCATGCCCCTCCACACCACATTCGATGATGAATGGCTGAGGACGACACGGCGGTCGGCCGACTAATGCGTGGTCTTCAGGGACTGATAGTGGTGCTTCCTTTCATTTTTAAATGTATTCGTACTCTTTAGGTTAACATTGCCACATCCCAGCGGTACGGCACAGTAACGTGTTGGCTGTGACCAAGAGAAAATAACATGTCTGCTGCTAGCCGCAGAGTTCGGTTATTGACGATATAGTTTTACGTAACTGCCTTTGCAGGGCACTCCGTATGCACCTGTTGCATCATCACTGCACGAATAAGTCAAAACGTCGACGTACACTAAACGAAAGTGACCACGAATCTGTAGGTATTTTCAGGCCCCTTCGCATCCTGTCAATCAAATGTCCATCTGGTTTCGCGCAGGTTTGACATCAGCCTATTTTACTGCGTATGCAGTAAATGCAAATTCCGCAAAAATGTACGTCTCCAGATGTCAATATCAGTACTCTCCACAAATAATTGTCCATCGTTACATTTTCTGAACTGAAAACCGATGACTCCTACAAGGCGAAGGGTGGAAGATTTTGAATCATCATATTCATTTTTGAGTTGCAGTTAGCGCTGTGTTTACTATCCGTAGGGTCTTCTTTTCCATTGTATAAGGGAGTTGCTGTTCGAAGGCCGAACAGTCCAGAATCAGTATGCTAATCAGGCAGAATCGCCGTGAGCAATGGCGCCATCATACTGACGGACCAGGTTGAAGATACGCGTTTCGTAAAACAACATAGTGTGCTTCAGGAGGAAATCCATAACTGGCTGCTGCACATCCTCGTCCGACAGGTACCGACGACCATTCAGGGCGTTTTTTAAGGAACCGAAGGCGTGATAATCGCACCGGGAGAGATGAAGACTACTTGGCGGATTCTCGAGAGTCTGCCACTACGGTAGCCTTGATGAAGCTGGCCTCCAGGATCGACGGGCGTCTTCTGTCGACCAGCATGGAACTTGGCGTTCCATTCCACGACGCTGGTTTTCAACGGACACGCTGGCCCATACACATCTCTCATTCTCCGATGGAAGTCAGCCGGTGTTTGTCCTTTGATCACCCAAGAAAGAATACTAGCGCATTGGTACAGTTTGAACGCATTTCGTAATAATGTCGCCATAGTATAATATTTCGGGCTTAGTCAGCCATCATATTAGGCTCCAAGAAGCTGTTCCCAGTGCAGTGGAGATGCAAGAAGTATATAGATGACGAAATGTGTTGTGAGGTACCTGTGACAGATGTTAGATTCGGTACCATTCCCGTGAGAAAGACCGCCTGCATAATTCTACTGCTCTGTGATTGACTAGTGTGTTCGGAGCAAGGGCCCAAAACGTTAAAGCATAGTTTTTATTATTAGTTAAACTACTCATGGAATGACTTCACTTTTTAATATAAATATCTCTCAACAGCTGACTATCAATCAGTCATTTTAGAATTATTAAAAACAATTTAAATCAAAAACAAAAGACTGACGAAATTGCAGTCGAAGCACTTCGGAAGCGTTCGGGTCACGCCTTTTCTGGAATGACGCGCGAAGTGTTTCGGGCTATTCGTCACTCTGGATTAGGCAGTCGAGAAGAACAGACATATAGGCTGTGTTTCCAATTTTTATTTAAGTTCCTGTTCGTCACGCTGGATTAGGCAGTCGAGATGTACAGTCATTTTGTCTGTGGCAGGGTGTGTTTGCCAGTATTCAGTATTAAAAGATTCACTCCGTTAGTCATGAGGCACAGACACGTGCCACAAATAGTGTAAAGATACATTTTCGTAAATATTGCGTTTGATCATGTACTTTGCTGTATCAGAATGTGCTGTATTAAGATCATGTAGTCTTCTCGTGTGGCTATATTAAAATACGCGAGTGGCATCCCAAAGAAGTGATACATTATTTCAGAACAGAACCTCGCTAAAAGTCAGTTTCAGCCTCAAGATACAGAACCTACGACCTGCGTGCTGTTTTCTGCGCTGAGGACATCAACTTGAAGACAGCAGGTTAGTGAACTATAACAGAACCTTCGTATTCCACACAGTGCAGTGGAAACAACTACAAGCCTCACAGAACAAATATGCTCAGTGACACGTCATCTGCAGTAATGCGGAGGAGGTAAAGGAGGATGATCGTTATTAATACCAGCATATCAATTCATTCTTCCTTTCTTGCCGTAATAGTTCACGTTTCCACATTTACTGGACACAGGTCGAAAAGGCATGAATGCCATACTAATCCCTTGCTTACATGTCATATCTTACGTTCCCGTATCGGAGTAGCATTAAGTTGCATATTCATGCAGCAACGCCCTCACATGGAAACTTTTTAATAGTCCCTTATACACTGTCTGTGCGGCTGGTCCCGGCGGAGGTTCGAGTCCTCCCTCGGGCATGGGTGTATGTGTTTGTCCTTAGGATAATTTAGGTTAAGTAGTGTGTCAGCTTAGGGACTGATGACCTTAGCAGTTAAGTCCCATAAGATTTCACACACATTTGAAAATTTTTTTCTTCGTCAAGAACAAGATTGCAGAAAACCTTTAAAACATTGTATGTTAGATACTGAGTTTGTTTTCTAATATCACTTTGGTCCTAGTATAAACCTGGAAGATACTGGCTAGAAACTATGCTATGAGCAGAACGTTGCTCTTCAATATTCCTAACAATTGTAAAGCAGAACGAGTTGATCGAAAAGAAGGACACCAACCACCTACCAGCTGGTCCTTCACAGGGAGAGATGAACGGGGTCAGGCGTGTGGGCTAAAACGAGCGACCTTGAGCCGCCTGCGTTCCTGACCGGGACTGTAGCTCAGCATGCAGCAGTCGAGGGCACTTCGCCGCAGAGAAATGTGCACAGCCGTAGAAATGTTCGGGAACAAAGGTGTACCATTAACAAGATCGCGTTCGTCCCTTGTTGTGCTAACGAGCGAGGTGGCGCGGTGATTAATGCAGTGGACTCGCAAAGGGGAGGACGGGGGTTCAGATCCGCGTCCGTTTATTCAGACATAGGTTTCCCGTGATTTCCCTAGATCACCCCTGGAAAATACCGGGATAATTCATTGGAAAGGGCACGGCCGAGTTTCCTTCCCTCATCTTGAAACATCTCGAGCTTGTGCTCCGTCCCTAATAACCTCGTTATCGACGGGACCTTAAACACTAATTTTCGTTCCTTGCTATGTTGACGTGACATACTCCAGTAGCACGTTATCGCTTGATGTTTCTGCAGCAGCAGTCAAAAGGTCACGGTTCAAAAATGTCATTTCGTGTAAACCGATAACATTGATTGTTTGGATACCTACAGCATGCTAATCACGCGTCATCTGTCGTCGATGACGCACACAAGCACCTGATTCACGTTGCCACTTCATTTTGCGACTTTTCACTAGCTGACCTTGGCGGAACACTGACACTTCTGGTAACAAGAGAGCTAACTCTATTGCGCCTTTGCTGCCTTAAACATTTGCTGCTGATACGCTGTTCTATATGTCCTCCAAACTGCCTTTGAGAGCCCAGTTCGTTGGTGTATCCGTTGGATCCACCAGAGGTGGGCGCTGAGGAGCAGATGAGTGCCTAGACAGAAAGCATAAAGCCAGCCGCGGTGGTCTCGCGGTTAAGGCGCTGATTCCGCAGGTTCGAATCCTGCCTCGGGCATGGATGTGTGTGATGTCCTTAGGTTAGTTAGGTTTAAGTAGTTCTAAGTTCTAGGGGACTGATGACCACAGAAGTTAAGTCCCATAGTGCTGAGAGCCATTTGAACAGAAAGCATAAATGATTAGAAGCAGACGTACTCTGAATGATTCGATGACTTAACTGCAACTAGCAATTTAATCAAAGCCTATAACTACAATCACAGATAGGCTACTGCAGATACTTCTACACTTACATCTACATGAGTGCCTGGCAGAGGGTTCATCGAACCACCTTCACAATTCTCTATTATTCCAATCTCGTATAAATACTGTTGAAGGTTCGGCTTATTCCGCTAGTAGACTGGAGATTGGGCTGGCCTCGTTGCAACGTCTTCTCGTGCTGGGTCGTCGGTGGCGCTATGTGCGCTTGCAGCTCTAGGTGGATACTCGAATCGGCCGTCACATGATGTTTACTGCCAACCTCGTGATGCGTTCTGCCTGGTGTAGTATCGATACTGTATGGCACAACGATTTCGACGCCCACTGTCGAACGCGTCTTCAAGGAGGTACGCCACTCATAGGTATGAATACGGCGAAAGAACAGTGGCTGCAAAAGGAACATAAGCAACAGGGAGCGGAACGAGCACGACGCCTTGCCAATGAGAACCGCGGACGATTCCGACAGGAGTTGCTGTTCTCAGCAAGTGTAGGTCCGTGTCAACCAGATTCCGAAGAACATTGCGAAGGGAACTGCATGCAGTAGATATTTGGAGTCAGGTAATCTGGTCGTAGAGGCGCATAATGCTGCACGTCTTCAATGGACACTCTTCACGTTCAATAGGATAATGGTCACGTTCACGGGACTACAGGTGTACCGGTATATCCCATGTTAGACTCAAGCACACTACATCCACTGGCCTTCTAAATCACTTGATATTTTTGTATCAAATGTCTAGAACTATTTGGAACAGCACGTCTAGCTTCACAACCAGCATACCTGAACTTCAGTAGTTCTACGTCATCTATTAACCAATGAACCTACCCTGAGCATGTGTATGTGACAGTCGCCTGATCCGTTAACTACCAACTTTTTTTTTTTTTTTTTTTTTTTTGTGGTATGTTACAATACGGCATCACCGGTCTATTCCGGTCTAACTGTGTTGGTGAGGCAGTAACTTTATCCACAGGGCAGTGACTGCATCACTGCACTTCACTTTGGAGGTGTGACGGTGGGGCTTGTAATCCCGTATCATTCTCTGACGGTGACAGTACTCCAATTACCAACAACCTACAGGCCAAGAATTATATATATTGAGCCAAAAAGTAGCTGCGAGCGCACAGCGCTCCACGGAGTTACAATAATTATTCTTTGGAATGGTATATATGGCCGGGTCCACACATTGATGACAACAGTGGTGCCAACAGTGTCAGTCCAATGCGTGGAGCGGTGAAATAGCATCGGAACCAACATTGGTCCCAAAGTTGGTACGACTTCGTTGCTTGTCGGTATTTCGACCTAACATCAAAAGACGTTGGGGCAATATCGATACGTATACCACAGGTCTAAGAAACACTGGAGCAAACATTATTCACTCTCAAAACTCCAAAGGCACCGGTCTCGACCTGTGCGTCAGACATGTTCACATTGCCACTACACGAATTCAAATGAATGTTAGCTCCAATGTGTTGAAGGGTTATTATGTGAAACGAATGACAAATGGACTTCAACTTGAGGCTTAACGAAATAAATCTGTGTATAATTAACGTTTATAAAAATACATTGTTGTATATGCACGATATTGTATGAATCTGTGTTACGTCAAAAGTATTAAGGACCTGAGGTGCTATTATTTCGGAAAATTGTTTGTACCAGGTACCCAATGCGTTCATGTATTCATTATTTAGTTATTATCCCTGACATGGAAGTTCTGGCTGTAGAGAAGCACTATCACACGCGCTTGTTCAGAGAAGCTGTAGAAATACAAAAACACGCGAAGAGTTTCAACAAGAAAGGGGAAAGCCTTAAGGTAAACGGATCCTGGCTTCCCGTACTCCAGCGAACGACCGTCGCAGGTAGCAAGAAGAGAACCGCACCGAAAATGACGGCGGAGAAGCCCTCGGACGTCGGCGTGCCAGGTACATATAGTCTGCGGCCGCGAGCTCAGCTCCAGTTCAGCAGCGGCAATGGAGGGTGAAGCTTTGACAATGCCAGCCACTCGTGCTGGCGAAACGTTAGTAAAATCATTAGATGAACGTCGGCCGAAGAACCCGAGACAGAAGCCAACGGGCTTGTGTTGAGATTACAAGGATCGATGATTGGTTTTGGATGATAGACAGGACCTGCAATCGCTTATTAACTTTATGTGAAAATAGTAACGTCTAATTTGAACTTTAAATTGATTACATCGAAACTTTTGACTGGCATATCTACTATTCAAGGAACTGTCTACGCGCGCCGTACGCATTCTTAGATATCTTACAAACGACTGAGAAGTGCTTGTGTCCGATTCACAGTCAGATACAACTGACTTTTATTTTAAAATTTTCAGAAGACTCAAATAAGATATCTGCACGAGCATTTATGAACACTGAATACATTTCTACGGGATTAACATTAATATGTCATTACAAATGAACCGTCTCTTGCTTGGTTATTACCTAGGCGCACAGTGTGAAGTAGAGTTTTCCCATGGTAACGTACATACACAGCAGTTGAACAGCCTTGTTATTGTCTTTAGTTGACTGAGAGACAACTTGATACACACTGAATACAATATCGGTATATATTTAAAAACATACCGAGTTGTTATAACTGAAGTACAGCTATGCACAGAGGTCCAGTGTGGACTGTAATTATGGTATGGCAGCGAAACTTCGTAGAGCTCAAATGGCTCTGATCACTATGGGACTTAACATCTGTGGGCATCAGTCTCCTAGAACTTAGAACTACTTAAACCTAACTAACCTAAGAACATCACACACATCCATGCCCGAGGCAGGATTCGAATCTGCGACCGTAGCAGTCGCGCGGTTCCGGACTGAGCGCCTAGAACCGCTAGACCACCGCGGCCGGCACTTCGTAGAGATTTTAATGTGCTAATGAGGAACCTATTTACGCTGGAAACAATAGTTTCAGCGTTTGCCACCAGGCGAAATCTGGCGCGTTGAATGCAAGAAAGACGGGTGTAAACGTTTCCATACATAATGAGTTAGGAACGGGACGTGGGCAGAAAAGGTCAAGTAAGTGGGAAAGGCATAATATTGAGTCTTACTATTAATCGGTGCTTGCACAGTTTGCCCAGTGTGAGCACAGGGCACTTCAACGAGATGATGCATGCGTAAAATGACGTTATGTCTCTGAAGTTATCGAAACTGTGGTGTCCACTTAGAAGAACACAAATATCTATATGTATTATCTTTGATTTGTTACGATGCTGTAGAGTGCAAATAAAGGTATAAATATGCAACAACTATTTAGCCATACCCGTATGGCGAAAACTAAAATGTGTCGAGCAAGCTAATTGCACTAACAACATGTTCGCACAGCATCTGGAGCAAGAGGCGAAACAGCACTTTCATTGCGTGCCAGTGTGCATGTTCAATAAACAGAGGAAGCGCGGGGCGTGGCCCCGTGCTTTTAAAACAGTAATAAACTGTCGCGCAGAGTAACTCACCCCATCCGCACACGCCTCCCGGCTCCTTTCGCTGTCAATAAACCGAATATGGCGGGGGCGCACTCGCTAATTAATTTGATCCGCCAGCTCGCTACAAAAATAACACGGTTCGTCCGAATTTTTGTACACGCGTCCATCACAGTTCGGCTTAAGCCTGTTAGGCCAGCCTTTAGCGCACAAGCCAAAATACTAACGGCAGGGTAATGTCGTTAATGGATGCATCAAGGCACGTGGGGTCACCGGCCTCGGCCGTTTCGCGTATGCGACACCTTAATCGCATTTCGTCGTTTCGAAATGATTGTTTGCACATTCAGATGTTTCAATGTAGAACAATTTTTGTAAGCTGTTTCTGCACAATCGCGTCCTCTATCTTCGCCATTGGCTTAGGTTCCATGGTAAAGAAGCCAGATGGTTTACTGTTGATTTAAATAAAGTTATCAACGTGGAAAAAGGATGTTATTCACAGGAAGAAAGGTCAGATAGACTTCACATTGTCTTTCACTAAACTTTTACAACGAATACAACAATGTTTGTTAATAACATCATGATGTACGAGTACACATTGACGAAGCGTTTCAGGCCGTTCAACATCACAAGTCACCGCTACAGGTAATTGGGATGTGTTTTAAATTTAAATTTTTATCTAAAACTGTATTCCTGAAACAGTTTGATAGAGAAAAAGTTAACGCATACATGTAGCGTGTGGGTTGGGTTGGGTTGTTTGGGCTGGCTCTGAGCACTATGGGACTTAACATCTTAGGTCATCAGTCCCCTAGAACTTAGAACTACGTAAACCTAACTAACCTAAGGACATCACACACACCCATGCCCGAGGCAGGATTCGAACCTGCGACCGTAGCAGCCCCGCGGTTCCGGACTGCAGCGCTAGAACCGCACGGCCACCGCGGCCGGCGGTTGTTTGGGGAGGAGACCATACAGCGAGATCATCGGTCTCATCGGATTAAGGAAGGATGGGGAAGGAAGTCGTCCGTGCCCTTTCAATGGAACCATCCCGTCATTGTCCTGGAGCGATTTAGGGAAATCACGGAAAACGTAAATCAGGATTGCCGGACGCGGGATTGAACCGTCGTCCTCCCGAATGCGAGTCCAGTGTGCTAACCACTTCACCACCTCGCTCGGTCGAATAGCGTGTAAACACGATGCTTAGGCGAAATAAAGAACATGTTAGGGATTACTGATGAGAAAAATCTAAGGTTTATCATACACTAACGGAAATGAAAAATGTAGCACCCTACACACCTTCACTTAACGTTACCGGACTGATAAACCAGTATTAGTATGTCTGCAGGCTAACTAAAATCTCATCTGTTTGTTGCTTGGAGGTAACGCCTTAGACGTCCTAGCAACAAACACGCCTGAACTCATCGAATCGGTTAAGCTAGAGGAAGATGTCAGAGATCATAAGGCTGTGACAGCATCTGTGACTACAGGTTTTACTGGAACTGTTAATAAAGGTAGGAAAATACTTTTGCATGGTAAGAGTGAGAGGATAGAAAATGTGGAGTATATGACTAGTCAGCATCATATATTGAGTGCTGAAGACAAATATGTGGAGCACAAATAGAAAAATAATTCATAAGCAACGTTCAATACGCGTTAAACAAGGTTTTTTTTTCAGCAAGGTGTTAAGGGATGGGAAACGCCAACTGTGGTTTAACAGCCGTGTTCGAAAACTGCTACGTAAACAAATAGAGCATCTTAGATCCAAGAGAAGCCAATGCCTGGCAGACAAACAAAAGCGGAACGAAGCGAAAATGTGCATAACGAGGACAACGAGAGAACGGTCGAATTAACTAGAAAGTGAAATTTTGCCAACCGCTCTGACTAAAATTCCTAAGACGTATAGGTCTGACGTAAAATGAGTAACTGGTCTGAAATCCTATATTCACTCACTCTGCGACCAAACTGACAGCAAAACGAAAGATAACGGGGAAGTCCGAAGTACTGAACTCAGTCTTTCGAAATTGTTTCATTACGGAAGATCATAACACGGTCACTTCTTTCAGTCGTCATACGAACGTGGGAATGGCAGATATTGAGATAGCCGATTGCGAAATAGAAAAGCAACTACAATCGCATAGTAGTGGGGGCAACAGGGTCATATGAGATACCTACAAGCCCCTACAAAAACTGTGCCAAAGAAGTTGGTCCACTTCTAACAGAAATTTATCATTTATCGCATGAGCAACGAAGTATACCTTGCGACTGCAAAAAACCGCAATTAATTCCAGTTTTCAAGAAGTGTCTTAGGACAAATGGAAGAAAGAAGGCAGGATAAAAATTAGAACCTCCGAAATGGATTGCAGACTTCGCGTTTTGCCGGCCGGTGGGGCCGAGCGGTTCTAGGCACGTCAGTCTGGAGCCGCAGGACCGCTACGGTCGCAGGTTCGAATCCTGCCTCGGGCATGGATGTGTGTGATGTCCTTATGTCAGTTAGGTTTAAGTAGTTCTAAGTTCTAGGGGACTGATGACCGCAGAAGTCAAGTCCCATAGTGCTCAGAGCCATTTGAACCATTTTGAACTTCGCGTTTTAAGTTAACCTGACTGCACACTGCTCACACTAAAACATAGCAAGGAAACTTCTTTCTGATTTGATGGGTTCTAATTTAAAAAAGAAAGTCGCGTTGTATGAGAGAGACACATTCTGTCAATTACAATCCAATTCTGTAAACTCACTGACTTTAAAGAAAGCCCGAGATATGAAGAATTCAGCGTGGCCTTGCAAGAGTTAAAATGCTAGTTTCGCAAAGGTTTTGAGGACATTGTCAGTCTTACATCTCTTTTCGAGCTGTTTTCCAGAACGTTTGGCGTTTCAGTTGAAAGCACCCCTGTGCATGGGCAGACGTAACTGGTTGATCTGCGTGATAATTCCAGTCTCAGTGACAGGTCCTTTTTTGTTAAAACCATCCAGACGTCTACATTCCCTTACGCAGGTAGATTTTCCGTCCCCCAAATGAGGTGGCAAAAGTGCTACAATATTTCGGTCGGCATAATTGTCTGAAAGAGCTCTTTTCGGTTATGAAAGTAAATAAGTCACGATTACGTTGCAATGTGAGTGAGAAACTCTGAAAATTGTCTGCGCCTGTCCATATGCCGACAGGTTGTACCAGATATAAACTATATTACGTGTTCATCGCGCCAAAAATAATTAATTAATACCGAAAACTTGTTTTGTTTGTGATCTATGTTGTTGAGAAATGTGAAGTATAAAAAAAAGTTCCATGCAGTGCGACTGCACTACCATTGAAGTGCGTCACGTTTACTAATTTCCCCTTTTCCCAGCACCCCTCCCCCTTGCGTTCAGACAGCATAGCGTGGAGGTTTGGGAAACGTGGCAGCGACGCACAGCACTATGGCACTGGGCCGCGGCATGGCCCGCCAGCCGAAATCTTGCCCACCCCTGTTTTAGACGGTCGCTGGCGTCCACCAGAGCACAAGCTGCGGTCACGCGGCTCTCCTAAGGGATGCGATCACGTTTAATGGAGTTGCAGGCCCACTAAGTCCTTAGAGAGGGGTTGAATGGTCCGGGGGGTGTCAGCAGTCTCAAGAACGTCATCCTGTTGCTCAGCGCACTGCGAACTGTCGTTTTCGACAGCGAAATGTGAAAATGAACTTCTCAAAGAAAGTGGTGGTTTTATTGATGCCCATTATGTCGCCCCATGAGGCCTCTTTGTATCGATTCTTAGAAGCGGTGTGTCTGATATGTTTTCCTCTGCCATTCAATAGAAAACCGCATGATTAGAACGCTCGGCGTCGTGATTCTGATTTCCATCGTAGAGGCGTCGAGAGAGGGGATGAAATATGGCTAGGAGGGGGTTGTGACGCTGTTATGTGCATTGCAGAAGATTGCAAGGGAATGCATTGCTGTGGAGAATGAGAGGACCTATGTGCGCAGTCTAAACGTAATATGAATAACCACATCAGAACTCAGGAGCGTGGTATTTCTTTCTGTTGCAACTTCATTCTTCCCGTTAAATTTATCTTAAAACTGTTGATTTTATTTTATGTGTGTCCGTTGACGATTATCTCCTTCAAATGGAGCTGCGAGAGAAAAGTCTAACTAAACAAGAACAAAGGAAAAAATCTCAGATTAAATTAGCATGCAGTGAATTAATTGATCGGTTTTATTGGTTTTTAAGAAGCTAGATTCGATCGTATTTGTAATTTCGCGGCGAATGCAGTGAAATATTAAATAAACAACGCAATACTTCATCGAAAATCGTAATATGATATAATTGAGCCTGCGGATAGAGAGATAAATAGCCTAAGACCTTCACTACCACAGACTTTCCCGACTTCCGTGAGAAGGGTAACTCAGGACCGAACCTCCGACGTCATACGGCTCACATAACTCGCCTTCAGCAGAGGACCCTCATTGCGGACCGCTCTGCTCATTGCTCAACCCTCAGCCTGACTTCTAGCGTTTATTCAAGACTTTCCCTTTTTATTTTTTCGGAGTGTTTTTCTTGGCGGCTAATAAGACTGTAGGCCGACTACGGCCTTTCCTGGTGGGTTCGTAGGGTGGCTGTCTATTACGTTCACGTTTGAAGAAAGAGTCATTTACGACCACAGGAGGAAAATTCTTTCGGATTAGATGGCTGCACCTTCCCTCGGGGTCTCCCAGCTAACAACGTCACATACCTCTTTCTTATACGTTGGCGTTCAGAAGATTTCATGAAGGGTTTAATAACTATGACTTAACTCCATTTGAACCACGAAATTTTCCACAGTGGAGTGGCGGCTTACATGCCTTAACGATACAGACATCCATACCATAGCGACAACGGAATCGGAGGAATATCTGAAGAGAGGCCAGCTTATCATGTGGTTTTTGAATTCGGACAACGGTCTTCCCAGTTTTTCAAGAACAAAAGTCTGAATGTCGGTCTAGTCTGGTCTTCCAAAATTGACGAAAATGCCCTTACTATTTCAGTACTACGGACGATTGAAAGCTAACAAATTCCTGAGGACATGGCCCTCCACTTGTGCTATAATGACGGCGGCATCTTTTTGGGTAAAAAATTCTGGGGGTAAAATAGTTTTCCATTCGGATATCCGAAATGGGTGTGCTCAGGAAGATATCAGAAATGCACTAAAAAAAAATCAAGGGAAAATTTGGATTGGGAATTAAAATCCAGAGAGGAGAAACTTAAGCTTGCCGATGACATTGTAGTTCTATCACAGAGAAGAGAAGGTCATTTGAACGGAAGATAGTGTCTTGAAAACTGATTATAAGATGGATGTCAACAAAATAAAAACAATAGTAATGATACGTAATAGTATTTAATTCGGTTATATTGAGTGAATTAGAGTTGGTAAGTAATAGCTGAGTTTTACTGTTCGAGGAACAATATAACTGGCTATGTTAGAAATCAAGGAAACAAAATACAGACTTTCAATCGGAAGAGCCGCTTTTGTGTGGAAGAGAAGTGTGTTGCCATTAAGAAAAATATGTTAAGATTTAATATAAATTTAAGTATTAGAAATAATTTTCTGAAGCTATTGTTTGGAGTTGTGCGTTGTACAGAAGTGAAATGTGGAAGATAAAGAGCGCCTACAAGAAGAACGTAAAAGCTTTTGAAATGCGGTTCTACAGAAGAATTCGGAAGGTTAGATGGATAGATTGCATAGCTAATCATGAGTTACTGAACTGAAATGGGGAGATAAAAAAATTTATAGCACAACTTGACTAAAAGGAAGGATCAGTTGACAGGTCACATGTTGAGGCATTAAACAGTTAATGGAGTGAAGTGTGTAGTGGGTAAAAATTGTAGTGGCAGACCAATGCCTCACTACAGCAAGCAGGGTAAAATAGATGCAGGGTGCAACAGCTATATGGAGATGAAGAGACTTACACAGGATAAATTAGTGCAGAGTGCTGCATCATACCAGTCAAACTGAAGACCACAAAAACAACAGCAAATAAATTCTTTCAAGATTTTATATAAAATCACATCTTTTAATAACGTGCAAGATACAGGTGAAGGAATGGTATTTGTAGCCTCGCACAGTGGATGGGTAACATTCACCGTAAAATCGATTGGGTAATAATTTACGATTCCCTTACTCGACCATCAAACGCACCCTTCTTCGTTGCAACTACCTACTTTTTTACATTATATTAAGAAATAACAAAAATGAACCCAGTTAACAATGACATCCATACGAGAAATGTAGATACATAGACGACATGACATGAAAAGCGGTGTGTGGGTCGTTTACCTTCTGCCCTCCTGACTGCGCCCCTCTCCCCGTTGCCGCACACTCTCCCCGGCATCACCTGGCGAGTGGCCTCTGAAACACCAGCGCCCGGCCTGCGGAATGTCTGCCACGCTCGCCTTACTGCAAAAGCCCGTGCCAGAGCCGCTCCTCCACTCGGCGTAGAGTTGGCTTCCACTTCGCAGTTAATGAATCCCACCTCTCCTTTGTGCTACTCTTAATCGTCTCTTTTTCTGGCATTGCATTAGCTCGCGTTCTTTAGCTCCGCAACCACATAGAGGATTTTTTTCGGACTGAATTAATTCACACACGTAACGGCGAAACGTTAAACAGAGAGCTCTGGAATTTTCTTTTTCTACCCTCACTAATTAGATTAGAGGAGAATTTGCGCCTCCCGCTATAGAGACTGTTCTCGGTAGTTCATTTTTAATGAGATTGCCGGCGCAGTTCCCGGGAACCGGGGGCTGTTTGTTTCTTAGTCTATCTCTCACTATCCTACTTCCTTCTTACTTCGAATATTTATCGCAAAAAAATAGAACTGAGTAACATTTGATATGCTGTGTATCGTCTTTAACACTTAACTTTTTATGTATATAACTAACTTCGACAGCGTATGTGTTCTTAAGTAATAGAACCAAGTACGTTGTCCTAGATGGTGAGTGTTCATCGGAGGTGAGGGTATCATCTGGAGTGCCCCAGGGAAGTGTGGTAGGTCCGCTGTTGTTTTCTATCTACATAAATGATCTTTTGGATAGGGTGGATGGCAATGTGCGGCTGTTTGCTGGTGATGCTGTGATGTACGAGAAGGTGTCGTCGTTGAGTGACTGTAGGAGGATACAAGATGACTTGGACAGGATTTGTGATTGGTGGAAAGAATGGCAGCTAACTCTAAATATAGATAAATGTAAATTAATGCAGATGAAATAGGAAAAAGAATCCCGTAATGTTTGAATACTCCATTAGCAGTGTAGCGCTTGACACAGTCACGTCGATTAAATATTTGGGCGTAACATTGCAGAGCGATATGAAGTGGGACAAACATTTAATGACAGTTGTGGGGAAGGCGGATACTCGTCTTCGGTTCATTGGTAGAATTTTTTGAAGATGTGGTTCATCTGTAAAGGAGACCGCTTATAAAACACTAATACGACCTATTCTTCAGTACTGCTCGAGCTTTTGGGATCCCTATCAGGTCGTATTGAGGGAGGACATAGAAGCAATTCAGAGGCGGGCTGCTAAATTTGTTACTGGTAGGTTTGACCATCACGCTAGTGTTACGGAAATGCTTCAGGAACTCGGGTGGGAGTCTCTAGAAGAAAGGAGGCGTTCTTTTCGTGAATCGCTACTGAGGAAATTTAGAGAACCAGCATTTGAAGCTGACTGCAGTACAATTTTACTGCCACCAACTTATATTGCGCGGAAAGAGCACAAAGATAAGATAAGAGAGATTAGGGCTCGTGCAGAGGCATATAGGCATTCATTTTTCACTCGTTCTGTTTGTGAGTGGAACAGGGAGAGAAGATGCTAGTTGTAGTACGAGGTACCCTCCACCACGCACCGTATGGTGTATTGCGGAATATGTATGTAGATGTAGATGTATTGGACACAAATCCGCCTCCTTCTCTCTCTCTCTCTCTCTCTCTCTCTCTCTCTCTCTGTGTGTGTGTGTGTGTGTGTGTGTGTGTGTCCACCTCTCCCTCCCCCCTCCCTCTGTCTAATCCATCTCGTCCTCCCATCTCTATCTGTCTATCCCCTTCTCTGTCACCACATCTCCTCCTCCTCTTCCTCCTCCTCTGTTTGTCCATTTCCTCAACCCTTTCTCTCTGACCATATCTTCCTCCCTCCTCACACAGGTCATATCCTCCTCCCCCTCTCACAATCTTCATCTCCTCATCCCCATTTTCCACCTGTCCACTAGCCCTCTAAAAGTTCCACCTACTTCATCTCACCCTCCTCCTCCTCCTTTCTCTCTGTCCATTTCCTCCTCCACCCCACTTTGTCCCTCGCCTCCTCTATCCATCTCAACCTGCTCTAGTCATGCGCCTCAGCTCATGTAGCTCTTGCAATATAGTTCTATAGAGGAGGTGACTCTACTCCACAACACACTTGTCATGCCAGGCAGGCTACACATCACAGGTTTGAAAATCATTTATTTGCCCCTAACGTACAAACCGCCTTGCAGAGCAGGTCAATAAAGCAGGTCAATATTACTTCAATACAACATGCCTACATGTCTGCATATCAAGGCCCAGAAAACTACTTCTTGCTCCTGACATTGAGGCTTCCCTGAAAAACAGGTTAATTTGGCAGGCCATGCAGGGCAGCCTATACATCATGGGCTGAGACAAAACACATTTTGACTGTATCTACCGTTGCTATTGGCACAAGAAGATTATAAACCATGCAGTGCTGATTTGGTTCAACTCAATTCATAGGTTTGGGAGGAGATACCATCCTGCTTAATACATAACAGAATATATTGTGTATTACTTAAACACCTAGCTTTTAAGTCCACACTAAGAAAGCGCTACTTCTAGTCCTTCATCTTCAGAGTTGGTATGACAGTAATCAGACTCATACAAGCTTACCGGGTAAAATGTTAGTCACCCACTTAAAAGAGCACACTGGTCGCTTTGGAGCCCTGTTGAAGGTGTAGAACTAGTACCAGGAGATCACGTGACTCTCCTCCATGACGCACAAGGAAGTGTGTTGTGTGTATGTCCCAAGAGGTTCCATGGAACAAGCTCAGTAAGTTTAGTCGATGTGGAGATGTGACAAAATGGCAGAAGGGAGTACTGTGGCTGGATTCGCTCTTAAACATACTGTGAATTAAGGTGCCTATTTGTTGGGGTGTCAATGGGGACTGTGCAAGGTGAACACAGTTTGTGGTGTACCATTCACAGCGGTGTAAAACCGTGTAACGAAGTAGCTGTAGAAATATCCTACCGGACAAGGGCTGCAGACGAATGACACGCCTTGTCTATGACAGTTTGTTTTACACTACTGGCCATTAAAATTGCTTCACCATGAAGATGACGTGCTACAGACGTGAAATTTAACCGACAGGAAGAAGATGCTGTGATATGCAAATGATTCGCTTTTCAGAGCATTCTCACAAGGTTGGCGCCGGTGGCGACACCTACAACGTGCTGACATGAGGAAAGTTTCCAACCGATTTCTCATACACAAATAGCAGTTGATCGGGGTTGCCTGGTGAAACATTGTTGTGATGCCTCGTCTAAGTAGGAGAATTGCCTACCATCACGTTTCCGACTTTGATAAAGGTCGGATTGTAGCCTATCGCGACTGCGGTTTAGCGTATCGCGACATTGGTGCTCGCGTTGGTCGAGATCCAATGACTGTTAGCAGAAAATGGAATCGGTGGGTTCAGGAGGGTAATACGGAACGACGTGCTGGATCCCAACGGCCTCGTATCACTAACAGTCGACATGACAGGCATCTTATCCGCATGGCTGTAACGGATCGTGCAGCCACGTCTCGATCCCTGGGTCAACAGATGGGGACGTTTACAGGACAACCATCTGCACGAACATTTCGACGACGTTTGCAGCAGCATGCACTATCAGCTCGGAGACCATGGTTGCGATTACCCTTGACGCTGCATCACAGACAGTAGCGCCTGCGATGGTGTACTCAACGACGAACCTGGGTGCACGAATGGCAAAACGTCATTTTTTCGGATGAATCCAGGTTCTGTTTACAGCTTCATGATGGTCGCATCCGTGTTTGGCGATATCGCGGTGAACGCACATTGGAAGCGTGTACTCGTCATCGCCATACTGGCGTATCACCCGGCGTGATGGTATGGGGTGCCATAGGTTACACGTCTCGGCCACCTCTTGTTCGCATTGACGGCACTTCGAACAGTGGACGTTACATTTCAGATGTGTTACGACCCGTGGCTCTACCCTTCATTCGATCCCTGCGAAACCCTACATTTCAGTAGGAAAATACACGACCGCACGTTGCAGATCCTGTACGGGCCTTTCTGGATACAGAAAATGTTCGACTGCTGCCCTGGCCAGTACATTCTCCAGATCTCTCACCAACTGAAAACTTCTGGTGAATGTTGGCCGAGCAACTGGCTCGTCACAATACGCCAGTCACTATTCTTGCTGAACTGTGGTATCGTGTTGATGCTGCATGGGCAGCTGTACTTGTACACGCCATCCAAGCTCTGTTTGATTCAATGCCCAGCCGTATCAAGGCCGTTATTACGGCTAGAGGTGGTTGTTCTGGGTACTGATTTCTCAGGATCTATGCACCCAAATTGCGTGGAAATGTAATCCGTCGTCAGTTGCAGTAATATATTTGTCCAATGAATACCGGTTTGTCATCTGCATTTATTCTTGGTGCAGCAATTTTAATGGCCAGTAGTGCATATTTGTGATACAGCAATGCTTCGAAACGTTTTTGCTTTTTTAATCTGTCCTACAGCTGTCTTGCTCAAGCAACCCTCATTAAGAAGTGGCTGGTTCTTCTCGAATGGCTAAATTGTCTCTCACTGTGGCGGCTTTATATGGTAAAACAGGTGCTCCTGTTGGAAGATTTAACTTCATTTGTTTGTATAACGAATGATGAATGTACTTACCTCAAGGTTACAGAGAGATTAAATTTCCAGCAACTAGCACAATTTCTTAGTTTAATATTGTACAAGGCGTAGACGTGCTAGCACAACGTTTCTTTGTCGAGTACGGAAGTGTGGAAGGCTGTTCACTCTCTCCACTGCCAAGCCCCAGCACGTCAACAGCACGTGGCACACACACAATCCAACAATACACTGATTTTTCGATATCCCAAGGTTATGGAAAATAACTTCATAGAGGTCTGATCTGCACTGTATCTCACGTGATGTATCAAAGAAAAATTCACCTCGGGTTAAGCTATAGCAACGGAAAGAAAAAATTAATCTGACACTATTATTGTATCCCATGTTGCTGAGTAGATTTCAGTAGCCACTGGATACTAACAAGAAGTATTAATGACGATAAGCTGCGACAACAAAGATAATAAATATAATACAGTTGTGTAATTACATACAGAGGTGCATGAAATGGGATGTTAACGGCATACAAACACACCTTCACAGAAAATAGTGTAACGCGGCACTCTTTTAGAACATCAGGCTGTTGAGAAATTGCCGCAAGAGGCTGCGCTAGCTCTCCAGAACTGTGGCGGTGGTGAATAGTAATTATTACATAGCTCTGAATAATTTAGCCCGTGGCAGTGATTAATAGTAATTATTTCAGAATCCTGCATAATTTAGGCCGTCGCTGTGATGAATAGTAATTAATTTGCAATTCTGAGCAATGTGGTGGCCTGTGTTATAACTGTACATCGTTTAGTTCGCTTGATGAGACGGACTGGCGTATGTAACCTGCACAGGAACTTGTTTGACCGTGTGAATCCTGAATAACTGGCATCGGTTCTGAGGCTATTACCAGAGAGTGTGGTTAGAATTAATTGGTTCACGCCGTCAATAACCTGACGGCTCTATTATTTGTCGGACACTGTCAGTTAATCGCGGCGTTTAACACCATAACAGAGTTGGACACATAACGATCGCTGCTGAAACAGCTGCCTATCGAACTGGGCAGCAGACCGTTTTAATGTTAGTATGTATAACAACACTGTCTTAACGCACTGCCTAAAATAGAGCTCTACCGACAGACAAACGGCAATGAATAAGCACATGGCGTAAAAGATGTATTTCCAGGATTTGATTTATGTCTTATCAGAAATACACATACGTCATATTTTTCTCCCATTTAGATCAGTATTTTTGGACTCTTCACCCATACGTTTTCTGGTGGATATTGGGACAAAAACCGTTATTGTATGTTATACTTACTAAAGATAAAATCATAACTTTTATTTTCTGGTGTTATTCATACCCATCCGGTTTCGATGTTCGGGCCCTGTAACACTGATGCCGCTGGCGTCTAAATAAAAACAGTAAATTGATCTGTTTCATCCTCACTACATTTAAGAATATCTCGGGAGCTTTTCAGACTCGTCGTTATATCTATGATTTTGGACACGTTGTTCTACCGTCATGTCTGGACTAACTTGCTAACAGTGAGAGAAATTTTTTTCCGTAGCTGCTTAGTAGGTACATAGGTGACGGCAGTCGAAACTCTACTACGGATATCTAGAGCTCCGCTGTTATGGAAGAGTATCCTGTTCGTGAGGAAACTTGGTCAGCAAATACACTAGTGGAAGAAAAACTATATCGTGCTTCTGCAAGGGACAGGAAGGCTTTTAAGCGGTTTATTTCCTATACACTACTGGCGATTAAAATTGTAATACCGAGAAGAAATGCAGATGATATACGGGTATTCACTGGACAAATATAGTATTCTACAACTGACATGTGATTACATTTTCTCGCAATTTGCGTGCATAGATCCTGAGAAATCAGTACCCAGAACAACCACCTCTGGCCGTAATAACGGCCTTGATACGACTGGGCACTGAATCAAACAGAGCTTGGATGGCGTGTACAGGTACAGCTGCCCACGCAGCTTCAACACGATACCACAGTTCATCAAGTGTGGTGACTGGCGTATTGTGACGAGCCAGTTGCTCGGCCACCATTAACCAGACGTTTTCAGTTGGTGAGAGATCTGGAGAATGTGTTGGCCAGGGTAGCAGTCGAACATTTTCTGTATCCAGAAAGACCCGTACAGGACCTGAAACATCCGGTCGTGTATTATCCTGCTGAAATGTAGGGTTCCGCAGGGAACGAATGAAGGGTACAGTCACGGGTCGTAACACATCTGAAATGTAACGTCCACTATTCAAAGTGCCGTCAATGCGAACAAGGGGTGACCGAGACGTGTAACCTATGGCACTCCATATTATCAGGCCGGGTGATACGCCAGTATGGCGATGACGAGTACACGCTTCCAATGTGCGTTCACCGCGATGTCGCCAAACACGCATGCGACCATCACGATGCTATAAACAGAACCTGGATTCATCCGAAAAATGACGTTTTGCCATTCATGCGCCCAGGTTTGTCGTTGAGTTCACCATTGCAGGCTCTCCTGTCTGTGATGCAGCGTCAAGGGTAACCGCAGCCATGGTCTCCGACCTAATAGTGCATGCTGCTGCAAACGTCGTCGAACTGTTCGTGGAGATAGTTGTTGTCTTGCAAACGTCCCCATCTCTTGACTCAGGGATCGAGACGTGGCTGCACGATCCGTTACAGCTATGCGAATAAGATGCCTGTCATCTCGATTGCTAATGATACGAGGCCGTTGGGATCCAGCAAAGCGTTCCGTATTACCCTCCTGAACCCACCGATTCCATATTCCGCTAACAGTCATTGGATCTCGACTAACGCGGGCAGCAATGTCGCGATACGATAAACCGCAATCGCGATAGGCTACAATCCGACCTTTATCAAAGTCGGAAACATGATGGTACGCATTTCTCTTCCTTACACGAGGCATCACAACAACGTTTCACCAGCCAACGCCGGTCAATGCTGTTTGTGTATGCGAAATCGGTTGGAGACTTTCCTCGTGTCAGCACGTTGTAGGTGTCGCCACCGGCGCCAACCTTGTGAGAATGCTCTGAAAAGCTGATCGTTTGCATATGACAGCATCTTCTTCCTGTCGGTTAAATTTCACGTCTCTAGCGCGTCATCTCCGTGGTATAGCAATTTTAATGGCCAGTAGTGTATATCTACTGTTAGTTCTACCTCGTAAGGGTTCCAGATCTACTTGTGACCTTTAAGCTCTCAATAATAACTGATCAGATATTTTCTTCGGATAGTTATTTGCTGTGTAATCATTCAGTCCTGTACTAGTTCCTCGTATCATAATTGATTTTAAAGCTATCGAGGTTCAATACCATAATCACGCATTCTGCGTTCTCTTTTTGTGCTCTACTTGAGCATATTTATGATTTTACGAATTATCAAAATGAAACTTAAGAACATCATTTAATACAGATCTTTTTTTTTTCTTGAGAGTGACATTTTGAATTTAGCTTTGGTAAGAAAGTGACACAAATTGCAAGCAGCTTTCCTCCGTCTTTCGATACCTTGTATGCATTTATGGTATCGGCCGGTGCGATGATCCTAGCGTCACCTCTTGATGCTGTTATTAGTTTATGTATGAAGTACGTACTTACAACCGGTTTGTGTTTGTAAGCAGAAAATGGACACGTTTGCAGGCTGGACTAAGATCAACACATTCTACATCCACGAGACTATTCTGGTATTCACAATAAAGTGCTTGGCAGAGGCTTCAGTCTCTCTACCGATCCACTCTCGAACAGCGTGCGGAAAAAACGAGCACTTACATTTTTCTGTGCGAGCCCTGATTTCTCTTGTTTTCCCATGATGATCATTTCTCCCTATGTAGGTGGTGCCAACAGAATGTTTTTCACAATCGGAGGAGAAAACTGGTGATTGAAATTTCATGAGAAGAACCCGTCGCAACGAAAAACGCCTTTGTTTTAAAGATTACCACTCCAATTCACGTATCATGTCTGTGACACAATCTCCTCTATTTCGCTAGAGTTCAAATTGAGCCGCCCTTCTTTGAACTTTTTCGATGTCGTCCGTCAGTCCTACATGAGGCGGATCCTACACCGCACAGCAATACTCCAGATAAGGCCTGCAAGCGTGGTGTAAGCAGTCTCTTTAGTAGACCTGTTGCACCTTTTAAGTGTTCTGTCAATGAATCGCAGTCACTGGTTTGCTCTACCCACAACATTAGCTATGTGATCGTACCAGTTTAGGTTATTTGTAATTGTAATCCTCAATTATTTAGTTCAATTTACAGCCTTCAGAATTTTTTGACCTATCGCGTAATCGAAATTTAGCAGATTTAGTACTCATGTGAATAACTTCACACTTTTCTTTATTCAGGGTCAATTGCCACTTTTCGCACCATACGGATATCTTATCTATATCATTTTGCAATTCGTTTTGGTCATCTGATGACTTTACAAGACGGCAAATGACAGCATCAGCTGCAAACAATCTGAGACGGCTACTCAGATTGTCTCCTATGTCGTTAATATAGATCAGGAACAATAGAGGGCCTATAACATTTCCTTGGGGAGCGCCGGATATTACTTCTGTTTTACTCGATGACTTTCCGTCTATTACTACGAACTGTGACTTTTCTGACAGGAAATTATGAATCCAGACGCACAATTAAGGCGATATTTCATAGGGACGCTGTTTCCTTAGAATACGCTTGTGAGGAACGGTGTCTAAAGCCTTCTGGAAATGTAAGAATATGGAATAAATTGACACCCCCTGTCGATAGCACTCATTACTTCATGAGTACAAAGAGCTAGTTGTGTTTCAAAAGAACGATATTTTCTGAATCTGTGCTCACTATGTATCAATAAATCGTTTTCTTCCAGGTAATTCATCGTGTTCGAACAGAGTACTTGCTCCAAAACCCTACTGAAAAACGACGTTCGTTACATGGGGCATAATTCAGCGGATTACTCCTACTTCCCTTTTTTATATTCGTGCGACATGAGCAATTTTCCAGTATTTAGGTACGAATCTTTCTGTGAGCGAGCGGTTGTATATAATTGCTAGATGTGGAGCGGTCGTATATAATTGATAAAGGTGGAGCATACTCTCTGGGAGGAACCTGACTGGTATACAATGTGGACCGGGGGCTTTGGCTTTATTAAGTGATTTAAGCTATTACAGTTCTTGTTTCTCATCTTGGCAGTTGTTCTTGAATGGAATTCAGGAATATTTACTTCGTCTTCATTGGTGAAGGAATTTCGGAAAACCGTGTTAAATAACTCTGCTTTAGTGGCACTGTCATCAGTGACTTCACCGTTCCTATCGCGCAGTGAAGGTACTGATTGTGTCTTGCCACTGGTGTGCCTTATGTATGACCAGAATCTCTTTGGGTTTTCTGTCAGATTTCGAGACAGAATTTCGTTGTGGAAATTATTAAAAGCATCTCGCACTGAAGCACGCGCTATATTTCGAACTTCTACAAAACTTAGCCAGTCTTTGGGATTTTGAGTTCTTTTAAATTTGGCATGCCTTTTTCGCTGCTTCTGCAACAGTGACCTGACACATTTTGTGAACCATGGGGGATCAGGACCATCACTTGTAAATTTATGTGGAATATACCTCTCAATTGCTGTCGATACTGTCTCTTTGAAATCTTTCCACAACTTATCTACGCTTACATGATCAGAACGGAAGGTATGAAGACTGTCTCTTAGAAATGTGTTAAGAACATTGTTATCAGCTTCTTTAAATGGATGTACTTTGCGTTTCTTTTCGATGGTTGTAGGTGTTACGGTATTCAGCCTGGCAGCAAATACTCAAACAGATACAAAAATTTGATAACAATCGAAAACAGTGACAACTATCATACTCAAGTAACAACTCAGAGAGTATCAAAAATGTAGCAATTGCAGAGCATCTAAGATAGAAAAAAAAAAAAAGATAGGCCGTCCTAAGTGGCCGAGCGGTTATAGGCGCTTCAGTCCCGAACCGCGCGACCGGTACGGTCGCAGGATCGAATCCTGCCTCAGGCATGGATGTGTGTGATGCCCTTAGGTTAGTTAGGTAGTTCTAAGTTCTAGGGGACTGATGACCTCAGAAGTTAAGTCCCATAGTGCTCAGAGCCATTATTTTTTTTTTTTGAAAAAAAGATAGAAGCCCTTGTCTGGGGTACTCAACAGATAGTGGCAGGATATCCAAGTTGGCAGAAGAACTAGACCTAAACATGGACAGACTTTGATTGATCACATGTACACACATCAAAGAAGTTTTGCATCACCTCGGTTCCAAGAGATTCGGAACCCGTTCAGAAAACTGGAATAAAGATCAACATAAACATCATTTCCGCCCTTTTTATTGATCATGAAAACCACACATTGCATGTTGTACCACCATACAGCGAGACCTTCAGAAGTGGTGGTCAAGATTTCTGTGCAGACTGATACATCTAATACCCAGTAGCACGTCCTCTTGCATTTATGCATGCCTGTATTCGTCGTAGCATACTATCCACAAGTTCATCAAGACACTGTTGAACCAGATTGTCCCACTTCTCAACGGCGATTCGGCGTGGATCCCTCAGAATGGTTGGTAGGTCACGTCGTTCATAAACAGCCCTTTTCAATCTATCCCAGGAGTGTTAGATAGGATTCATGTCTGAAGAACATGCTGGCCACTCTAGTCGAGCGATGTCATTATCCTAAAGGAAGTCATTCACAAGATGTGCACGATGTGGGCACGTATTGTTGTCCATGAAGACGAATGCCTCGCCAATATGCTGCCGATACGGTTGCACTATCGGTCGGAGCATGGCATTTACGTATCGTACAGCTGTTAAGGCGCCTTCCATGACCACTAGCGGCGTACGTCGGCCCCACACAATGCCACCCCAAAACAGCAGGGAACTTCTACCTTGGTGCACTCGCTGGCCAGTGTATCTAAGCCGTTCAGCCTGACCGGGTTGCCTTCAAACACGTCTCCAGCGATTGTCTGGTTGAAGGCATATGCAACACTCATCGGTGAAGAGAACGTGGTACCAATCCTCAGCGGTCCATTCGGCATGTTATTGGGCCTTTCTGTACCGCGCTGCATGTTGTCGTGGTTGCAAAGATGGACCTCGCCATAGACGTCGAGAGTGATGTTGCGCGTCACGTAGCCTATTGCGCAGTTTGAGTCGAACACGACGTCATGTGTCTGCACGAAAAGAATTATTCAAAATTGTGGCGTTGCTGTAATGGTTCCTCCGAGCCGTAATTCGTAGGTAGCGGTCATCCATTGTAGTAGTAGCCCTTATGCGGCCTGAGCGAGGCATGTCATCGACCGTTCCTGTCTCTATGTATCTCCTCTGTCCGAACAACATCACTTTGGTTCACTCCGAGACTCCTGGACACTTCCGTTGTTGAGAGCCATTCCTGGCACAAAGTAACAATGCGGACGCTATCGAACTGCGATATTGACCGTCTAGGCATGGTTGAACTTCAGACAACGGCGGCCGTGTACCTCCTTCCTGGTGGAATGACTGAAACTGATCGGCTGTCGAACCCCCTCCGTATAATAGGCGATGGTTGTTTACATCTTTGGGCGGGTTTAGTGACATCTCTGGACAGTCAAATGACTGTGTCTGGGATACAATATCGACAGTCAACGTCTATCTTCAGGAGTTATGGGTAACGGGGTGATGCAAAACGTTTTTTGATGTGTGTATTCCATAGAGCATAGCGAAGGAGGGGCAACCATAATTCATCAACATTCTTTCCGTGTAGCAGACATTTCTCATCCTTTTTATATGATACTGCTGTACCCGGCAACGCACTGCTGTGGCTCAGTCTACTTAAATGACAAAAAAAAAAAAAAAAGAGAGAGCACGCGTCTCTAATATCTGTGGGAATTTGGTGTACGCCCTAATCTACTTCTCTCCCTCGTCGCTCTCCATCTCCCCTTTCCCCTTTCTTTGTCCATTCGTCCTCCTTCCCTCTCTCTCTGTCCACCCCTCCTCCCCCACTTCTCTCTCCATCTCCCCATGCCTTCCCTCTCTTTCCGTCTCCTTCTTCCTGTTTTGTATGCTCATTTCCTCCTATCCTTGTGTCCATATTCTCTTTCTCCTTGTCTCTGACCTTGAGCCCTGTTTATTATTATTGCAAATTCAGATTCTGTAGAAGTACTCTAATCATAAAGCAATAAGCCATAACTACAACATTCATTTTATTAAAAATATTTATATGTTAAATGCAAAAAAACATATATTAAAGAGTTAGCTACCTAAAAAGACACCTGCATCAGACTTCAACATTAACTCAAAATTTCCAAGCAATCGCCTAAGAGCTTTCGGAGATTAACGATTTGAAACAAACAAACATTCACATTTTTGTTCATGTAGATTTAAATTAATCTGTCGCATGCAGGCGCATGTATTGAATTAAGTTTCTGATTTCAGTATGCTGCAGTTACACCAGTGTAAATAAACGTCTCTGAAGTATTAGTTGAAATAATAGAACAAGGAAAGCCTTGATTTCAGTCTTCTTTATTTTATGTTATAATTTCAAATTTTCTGCTAAGCATATGGTGCAGTATTTCCTTAACGTTTGGTAGTTTTTTATGATAAGCTCAAAGTCGACTTTGAACCACTATTTAGGTAGATGTACTTTTTTCACTCTAATATCTATTTCATAATTTTGTTTAACCTTCCTCGATGTCCAAGTCCTTATAACGTTTCCTTACTTTAAACTACGTACGATGAGAATTTAAAATTAATTATTTTAATCGTGTAGGTAAGACCATTATAAGCTGTATACTTTGTAGGAGGCCACATAAATGTTTGATTTTATTTTTGATGAGCGCCAGGTTCCGTACAAGTTTATAATTTCACGAAATAAAGTCCAGGCCAGAATTTATATATCTGACCCAAACGGTATCGCTGAAAATATCTGACCTCTCGCAAATTTGAATTACTGAAATACTCAAACGCAAATTAAATAAGGATTTGAAATCATTTCGTAGACTCTGCTATGAAGGAAAATTGCAAAATAACATAATATTTAAATCTGCCGCGCAATGGCGGCCAATTGTTGCTAGTCAGCGATAACGGCTTTTGGGCGTCGTAGCAGCTCAAAAATACTAATTAATCTCTCTCGTCAAGTGAAATATTTAGATGACGTGCTTGCATTATCTCGAAATAATAACGTGAGCTATTTCTATACATGCATTTCAAGCAATAATTTACATACACACCTTAACATCGTCTAGAAGAGAAAACAACAATAACATCTGCAAACGTTAAGTGCTACACATAATCTCTATATAACAAAGGAAGCAGAAGAAGATCGGTTTGTTTTGTTCATCTTTTATATATATATATATATATATATATATATATATATATATATATATATATATATATATATATACAGAAAGATATAAATATTTTCTTTCAATATATTTTTTACTGCGATATTAATTATCAGCGATAAGGTTTTACTCTCGTCAGAGATTTACGTTACAGTTTTTTTGTAAATATTAATCGTACATTTCTTCGCAAATGTCTTTTAAGTCTTGTTTTTTTTTTTTTAATCACGTTTTTTATATGCATTGTACACGCACTGTCCGTATAAATCGTCTAAGGGACACTACATCCTTCTAAAGCCAAATTATTGCTACAACCAATCTAATGAGCGTAGTAATGTGAAAAGCTACAGCTTCAAGACGAAATTAAATGAGATTAGGTTATCCTCAGCTGTGAATAACATGCAACAGGAAGCACTGTAGCAAACTTGCGGCATCCCCTTCTACTCCAGGTACCTATTAGAGTTTTGCTAAGATGAGAGTGGTAACGTATTCTGCCCGAGCAGGGGAGAGAGTGAGAGAAACTACGGATTTCCTGAATGCGAGCAGCTGAGTGCGCATTTGGTGGTTATCTGTGTGTGTGTGTGTGGGGGGGGGGGGGGGGGGCGAGCATTGGACGGCGCTGCAGGGCTTAAGCGATAAGCTGCGCCCGCTCGCCCCGGAGCTGGTTTATTGCTTTACGGCTGATAGCGTCCGATGAGTTGGGCCGCGAGCTTTGCGTGGCTTCGGCCGTCTCCATTACGGCTGCGTTACTGTTTGCCCTTTGCTCTAGGTCGCAACCAACACCGGGAGGCGCCCCTTAATCACCATCGTGGTCGCCGGTGAGGTTGACCGACACGCAGATGCGACGCGTCCTAACATGGCCGACCACTGATCCCGAAGTGTAGCGCTATTTGTGTGCACGACTATAGTGTATTACTGGTACAAATTTCATGTTTTTGACATATAATACAACAGAATATTCGTCTAAATGTTAATAACACCACCACAGCTGTTTATCAGATACGTTTACTACGTCACAACCAGTTTCGTTCCAAACGAACGTCTTCAGGCGAACCGATAGTTCACAAGCCTTCTTCGTAGCTAATTCTCACAAAGTGGCAGAAAGGTGGCGGTGCCGTGACACGATATACTGTACTGTTTAAGATTTTAATTTTGTTTTCGTTGAGCGACACCGCCTGAACAGTCCAGGATGTGCTTAAGTTCCCTGCAAGTACTGATGATTGTGCAAGTGCAAAGTGCCGCGCGGGATTAGCCGAGCGGTCTCAGGCGCTGCAGTCATCGACTGTGCGGCTGATCCCGGCGGAGGTTCGAGTCCTCCCTCGGGCATGGGTGTGTGCGGTTGTCCTTAGGATGATTTAGGTTAAGTACTGTGTAAGCTTAGGGACTGATGACCTTAGCAGTTAAGTCCCATAAGATTTCACACACATTTAAACATTCTGAACAAGTGCCAAGAGATGCGCTAAGTGTTTCCGTGTGTTCGTCACTTCCCTGAATGGCCTTTTAGCGTTACGCATGACGACGACTATTTTGATCACGGCACTGGTACACTTCTGTCACCTTGTCAGAATAAGTTATGAAAACTGTTGGTGAACTTTCGGTATCACCTGAAGATGTTTATTTAGATCGAAACGTAACTCACAACTGCCTCCTTTTGAATCGAAATTATGACATTCTCTCTGATCCATAAGGTATTTCGCCTGTCTCAGATTTTGCACACCAGATTGAATAATTTTGCCATTGATGGCTCTCTCAAGGATCTCAGTAATTCTGAGATATTGTCGCCTATTCCAAGGGCCTTGTTCCCACTTAAGTGTTTCAGTGCTTTGTCAAATTGCTCTCCAAATATATATTCTATCTCATCTTCAACAACTTCCTCATCTCTAGAATTTTGTACTCAAATTTGTTTCCCTTATAAGGACCCTTCACATATTACTTCCCTTTCTATGCTTTCCCTTTTTTGCTTACAACGGGATTGCTATCTGACCTACTGATGTTCTTACAGCTGCTTCTCTTTCACCCAAATATCTCTTTAATTTTCCTACAGGCGGCATCTCACTTCGCGCTAGTTGTAAATGCTTCTACAGCCTTGCATTTGTCCGCTAGCCATTCCTACATAATCATTTTGCATTCTCTGTCAACCTCTTTTTTTGTATTCTTTTATTCTGTTTTTCTGCTTCATTAGTAAAAAACTTTTGTATTTTACCCTGTCTTCCATGAAACTTAAAATCTCACGTGTTAGTCAACGATTTAATTGCGTCTTGTGTTTTTGCGTAGTTTTTTCTATACGACATTTATTATTTAATCTCTTAAAGTCACTTTTTCTTTTTTTTTACATTCAGTGCCAAAGGAAATATTCAGGAAACGAATGTGCAGACCCTGAAACAGGTAATAGGAAGGATTGCTCGTTCCTCTGTATTAACAAGTAATAATTATAAAAAACGTAGACAGCACGTTAACAAAGTTTGCGAATGAAATAATTTATAAAACAGAAGAATAAGATCTTAAGTAAGACAAACTAGTTCTCTTAAAATATGCATTTTCAAACGTTAATCTTTTTTGCCTCTACTTTGCTAAAAATTTCATAAACTTGTGAGGATTCGGGAGAGAAAGATTATATTAATTGAACATAATTTGTGGAAATCTATTAATAACATAACTAGTCTTAGATAAGGATAAGAATAGGTATCTGAATCTACCCATATCCATTCTTATTTGACATTGTATTGTGCTTAGCGGCTCCTCTGTTATGTGTGTGAAGACAAGGGGTAAAATTCTTCTCTAGCGGTGAACGAATAATTTTCCACCACAGTCACTGCTTACAAAAATTTCTCCAACACTATGATGGATAATGTTCCAAGATAAATAAAAACATGCAAGACACACTGGAACACTATCGAAAACATTATGGAAGGTAGCTCAGGCTAAATTTAAGATAAAAATTTGTTCCGATCACTATCCAAATTTGTAAAAAAAAAAAAAAAATTGAGGAGAAGAGGTTGAGGAGAGAAGGGGACAGATGAGATACTGCCAGCTGGCATCCCTAAAGAACTTTGAACTTCCTTCTCGAAGTCATACCAACTCAACATTATGCGAGGCATCTTACTAGTAGCCTCCGACATCCAAGACTGCAAAGTGGGTATCTGCCGCTCCCTCGGTATAAACTCCACTTTCTATTACTTAAATCACACTCGAGGATGACAAGGATGAAGGAGCTCACCACATGCCAGGTCTAGTGGCCAGGCGTTGACGACAAAATGGAACGGACGGTCTGTGCCTGCACCGACTGTTCAAGGAATGAAATGGCCTCCCCAGAGTCCATTTCTACGTAGGCGAGACCGGAAGACCCATGTGAGCGTGTGAGCACCAAAATATATTGTGTGTTAGCAATGAAAGTAGACTCTACTGAACGATATCATCTGCGGATTTACTTCTAGGATGTTCTTCAAAACGGCAACCTTGTGGTGAAGTTCGACAATCTTCGAATGTATCCACCTACTTACAAATGTAATAGAACCGCAACTTTTTATAAATATCCAATTACGTTGACCGACAATTCGTCGGCGATAAACCACCCAACCAAAAGAATTTTATGACTCCCAGTAATCTGGTTTGAACAGTACAGGCACAACATGGAAACTTTATAAATCTGTATAGCTAAAAGTATCCCTAATGTAAAGTTACATTTTCATAACAGTGGTATATCTCCACTTTAAATAAAGTACCATTGATATTAATGCTTAGTCTACAGAAGGTCGAGAAATTTTTTTCCTGTCCTCATTTTTGTGTGAATTTCAGAACAAATCATCTACACCGGTGAGCAATCTTACGATGTGAGGTGCATGGTACATGGTGTACACTGTCGTTTCCCTCCAAAACTGGTACCTGTCACGGATGGAGCGGGGGCAGAATGACTGTTGGTAAGAAAGCATGTGAGCTCGAATCGCTCTAATTCTAGCCTCACGATATTTTCGCAATATATCTGTCGGTGGAAGCAATATTTTAGTTGACTCTTCTATAAATGTACGCTCTCTGTGACTTACCAGTGCACCACTCCACGTAGCACAAAAGATATCGCGTAGCGTCTGACACTACAATCGGATGAGCACATCGCTAAATGAACCTATGAGTGAACGTGGTGCTATTTCCTCAACCAGTCCTACGAGGCGAGGATCGAAGGCTAAGGAGTAATTCTCAGCAAGGGATTTATGAACTACCTCCTTCGTCGTTTTAATTCATTTCCTGAAAATTCTTTCAGTTTATTTCAGCTTGCCATTCGTTTCACTTCCTACGTATACTTCCAGTAATTAATTGCATTTGGCCGTTTCTAGTGATTCTTCAGCATTCTGGATGTAAACATGAACGAGCCTTTTGCCTTGTTATATGCGATGCGTGACATTTGAGGGTCTACCACCAAGCCCTCGGCCAAGCGTCGGTCCCCTGGAAGTCATCTTGCAGCTTGATATTTATAACATTTCCACTTCTCTGTCTACAGCAACAAATCTCCGAACTGCATCATGGAGAACTGCATTGTGTCACGAATAGTGCTAGGAAGAACGCTTGTTGGTAGAGCTCCGAGTTAACCTAAATCCATAAAATTTTGCCTTTATTGCCTTTTCACGAGATATACGTAAAAGAAACTCATTAGAATACACAACCCTTCTCTTTTAGCGCCCGCCACAAGAATTTGGATGATCATCTTCAGTACGCTTTCTTTCTTACTAAACCACCCTGTGACGAAACGCGGTGCTCTTTCATGGATTTTCTCTATTTCTTCTATAAATCCTGTCCAGTGAAGGCAAGATACTGACAAACAATACTCAAGTAATGGTCGAACGAGTGTTTTGTAAGCCTCTTGCTTCGTGGGGGGATTGTACTTCCTGAGGATTCTTCTACTCAACCCCAGTCTGCCATCTGGCATGTGACTTTTCTACTACAGATTTACATCGTTGTCTCACTTCCCACGCACACTAGCAAGTATTTAATGGATTCGACAGTTTCTAGTGGCAGACCAGTATTCTTGAACTAAACAGTAATCATCTTTCCGCCTAGTTACAGGCAATACGTTAAATCTGTTTAGACTGAGGGTCCTAGACACTACGTCGATTCCGTAGAAGTCATCCCGCAATTTGCTATAATTTTGTAGTATTTCGACTTCTCTATGTATAGTCACACAATGAAGCGCCAAAGAAACTGGTATAGGCATGCGTACTCTGTTGTGGATTGGCAAGACAGCAAACCCACTATGAGAGGAAGCCGAATGGCACGCGTTTTAGCTCACGCAGGCTGGCGTGAGGTCTGGAACAGGTCAAGGAAATGAGACTAACAAAAACGTACGTAGCTGCTGGAATACTTAACTTTAATCCATAATTGGTGAACATCGCTCTTGACGGTACATGTTTTACAGCATCAATAGTAACTGGTAATGGCGCCTTGCTAGGTCGTAGCAAATGACGTAGCTGAAGGCTATGCTAACTATCGTCTCGGCAAATGAGAGCGTATTTTGTCAGTGAACCATCGCTAGCAAAGTCGGCTGTACAACTGGGGCGAGTGCTAGGAAGTCTCTCTAGACCTGCCGTGTGGCGGCGCTCGGTCCGCAATAACTGATAGTGGCGACACGCGGGTCCGACGGATACTAGCAGACCGCGGCCGATTTAAAGGCTACCACCTAGCAAGTGTGGTGTCTGGCGGTGACACCACATACTCAAATACAGGGATTTGTAAACAGGCAGAATACGGCGCCGCGGTTGGCAACGCCTATATGAGACATGTGTGTGCCGCAGCTGATAGATCGGTTACTGCTGCTAGAACGGCAGGTTATCAAGATTTAAGGCACACAGTATATCCGAGGTAGCGATGATGTGGGCATTTTCCCGTACTACCATATCATGGGTGTACCGCAATATCAGGAATCCAGTAAAACATCAAATCTCTGACATTGCTGCGGCCGGAAAATATCCCGCAAGAACAGGACCAACGACGACAGAAGAGAATCGATAAACGTGACAGAAGTCCAACCCTTCCGCCAAGTGCTGCAGATGTCAATGTTGGGCCAACAAGTGTGAGCGTGCGAATCGTTCAACGTAACGTCATCGACATGGGTTTTCTGAGCCGAAGGCCCACTCGTGTACCCTTAATGACCGTACGACACAAAACTTTAAGCCTCGCCTGGGCCAGTGATCACCGACATTGGATTGTTGACGACTGGAAACATTTCGCCTGGTCGGACGAGCCTCGTTTCAAATTGTATCGAGCGGATGGACGTGTACGGGTATTGAGACAACCTCATGAATCTATGGACCCTGCATGTCAGCAGGGAACTGTTCGATCTGGAAGAGGATCTGTAATCGTGTGGGGCGTGTGCTTTTGGATGATATGGCACGCCTGATACGTGTAGATACGGCTCCGACAGGTGACACGTACGTAAGCATCCTGTCTGATCACCTGCATCCGTTCATATCCATTGAGCATTCCGTCGCACTTGTGCAATTCCAGCAGGACAATGCGACACCCCACACGTCCAGAATTGCTACAGATAGGCTCCACAAACACTCTTTTGAGGTGTTAAACACTTCCGCTGGCCACCAAACTCCCCACACATGAAAATTATTAGCATATCTAGTATGTCTCGCAACATGCTCGTACTCTTAGGGGTTCATGGACAACCATGCAGGATTCATGATGTCAGTTTCCCTCCAGCACTACTTCAGACATTAGTCTAGCCCATGCCATGTCGTGCTGCCGCACTTATGCATGATCGACGGCATCCTAGACGACATTAGGCAGGTGTATCAGTTTCTTCAGCTCTTCAGTGTATTACCTACGAATTGCGTCACGATCCTTCAGACGTTAGACACTGCGTCATTTGTCCAATCATATTAATGTGACCACCTAACAAAAGGCTGAATAACAACTTTCTGCAGCCCAAACCGCTGCGAGACACGCAGGACGAGAGCCAATAAGATTCTGGAAGGAACGGAGAGGGGTGCGGTGCCTCGCACACTCGTGGCATGACCAGGGTTCGCGGCTGAGAATCTATGGCGCGAACAGTCCTCTCGAGGTGGCCCCATATATGCACGGCTGGATTTAAATCGGGGGAGTTCGGTGGACAAGGGGTAGGGTAAATTCATTTAGGTGCTCTTTGAACCACGCACATACACTGCAACCTGTGTGATACATTGTATTATCCTGCTGCTAAATGCCATCGTGCCGAGGGAAAACAGACTGCATGTAGGGATGGACATGGTCTCCAAGGATAGAGGCATATCGTTGTCAATGTACTGTACCTTCCAGAATGAAGAGATATCCAGGGAATGAAAAGAAAAGATTCCCTAGACCATTCCGCTCCCTCCTAGGTGCAGGGTATTTGCTTTCAAATGTATGGTCTTGGAAATTCCAGCCTTCGTCGCCGATGAACAACGGTCAGCATGGGTTCATGAACCAGGTGCGTGCTGCAGCGGCCCGTATGCAGCAATGTTCACTGGTCGATAGTTGAGGAGTCACTGTTGGTCGCTCCTTGGTTCATCTGGGTGGGCAGCTGCTCAAAAGCTGCACGTCTGTTTGCCCCTACAAACCTCTGCAGCCGTCGCTCACCCCTATCATCTGTGGCCCGTGGTGCACCATATTTGCCTTGCCGTCAGTTTTGCATAGCTCAATTTTCCGAGAGAGCGCCACTTTCCTATGCATGGTATACTTAAACCAAGGTGACACGCGAACAGTTTACAAACAATAATGATGCCCTTTTGGACGTTAGATAAACGGCTCCGTTTCCGCGCTTACGACAACGACTCTTCCGTTTCCCGCGATTCCCCAACACGGGTTTGTAGGTGAAAGAACGTCTGCGAACCGGTATGTTCTAACCATAGCTGCCAATATTGGGTCAATGCATTTTTTTCAGCGTAGCAGTCTTAAAAACCAAGTTGTAAATTATTCTGTGTGATAAGAAAGGGAGTTTAATTTCGTCAGACGACAGAGAGAAGATTTAAAAACAAAAGTGGCAGAGAAGCGAGAAGAAGAGGCGAGAGTAGAAAGTTCGCCCGCCAAGTGCCGGGAGGATAATTAAAGGGAAAAGTTGAGTGCAAGTTGGAGCGGGCAATCCGACCGGAAGATCGACGGCCGCCCGGCAGCCTGGTGAGCGCGTCTCCCTCTTTATCCTCGTCGGTACAGGGCCGAGCCCAGGACGCGAGACAAATTAATTCAGGCTGCGGTCCGCGCCGTCTCTTAATAACACGCGCCAAGTGAAGAGGAATTAATGTAATCAGCTTTTTCGTGCAGCCGCCTTGTTTGCATTACACGGCCAGAATAAATCACCCGGTGGCCTCATCCTCTTTTACCGATTTTTGTGGCGGCGGTGGCAGGGTGCCCGGGTTCTGCCCACAGCGGTGAGGAACCGCCCCTGTGATTTATCAAGAGCTTCCGGCAAAAAAGTTGGCAACCGAGAGAGCACAGACCGAACAGTGGAAGACGGCTGGTGCGACTGGACGTCCCTACTGCGTACATTGCAGATCTCTGAGTGTAGGTTTCTTTAACATATTCTTCACCTTGTGTACGTGAGAAAATCTAAAAAATCAAATGGCTCTAAGCTCTATGGGACTTAATAGCTTCCGGCCGGAGTGGCCGTGCGGTTCTAGGCGCTACAGTCTGGAACCGAGCGACCGCTACGGTCGCAGGTTCGAATCCTGCCCCGGGCATGGATGTGTGGGATGTCCTTAGGTTACTTAGGTTTAATTAGTACTAAGCTCTAGGCAACTGATGACCTCAGAAGTTAAGTCCCATAGTGCTCAGAGCAAGCCACTTAATAGATGAGGTGAAAAAAAATGGTTCAAATGGCTCTGAGCACTATGCGACTTAATTTCTGAGGTCATCAGTCGCCTAGAACTTAGAACTAATTAAACCTAACTAACCTAAGGACATCACATACATCCATGCCCGAGGCAGGATTCGAACCTGCGACCGTAGCGGTCGCTCGGTTCCAGACTGTAGCGCCTAGAACCACACGGCCACTCCGGCTGGCAGCTGAGGTCATCAGTCCCCTAAACTTAGAACTACTTAAACCTAACGACATCACACACATCCATGCCCGAGGCAGGATTCGAACCTGCCACCGTAGCAGCAACGTGGTTCCGGACTGAAGCGCCTAGAACCGCTCGGCTACCACGATCGGCTACGAAAATCTCTTGGACGCATTATAAGATACCGCACTTACACAGCATCACTTTCCACAAAACAATGAAATATCTCAGTAACACAGAAGTCACTCACGTAAAATTATTGCATTGCGGCAGTTATGGGCACTTTACACGTACACTCTTATGAAATCGCGGCTGGACATACTGTACCACTTGTGTTACCGTTGGTGTTCCAAAGTAATTGGATTGCCTGATGAGCAAGTAATAATGTATTATATAGAACGTTCTTGATCGCATAAAAACCCTTTCATTCATAAGAGGTGATTCGACTATGGCATGGAGCAGGAACTGTCGACACCAACTACTAATGTCGACTGACGTAGTCGGTATCAGTGGATGATACCCACAGTTCTTTCTCCATGCGACAGACTCAACACTTCGTCCCTGGAATGTGGCTCTAAGTTGATACACGTCGGGTCGCAACCAGTCGTCTCTTCTGAATAAAACTGTTTTTATGCGATCAAGAACGTTCTACATCATGTTTTCGACTTGTTCATTTAGATCGCTGCTGCACCCAATACGTCTGGAAAACTTCAGACTTTAAGACACGTGTTGCAGTTACCAGTATCCAACAAAAAGTTCTCATTTGCTGAAAAATCCTGACAGCAACGATACTATTAGGGGTAGTGAATAAAGCAGTTCCTGTTCTCAATCAAGAACAGTTTGCCTTAAGCAGAAGCTGGTTAACTATTCTTACACTTAGGACAGTCCCACAAAATAAAGTGTGTAGAGATACGTACGTATCCTTTGTCTACTTAGAGAAAAACATATTTCACAATGTTTCATCGGACTATCTTATCAAGACAATGAGTGAAAATGGGCTGAAATGTGAGAGGACAAATATGCCAAATTATTGAAGGATGCAAGATTAAGATGCCCATAATCATCATCATTACTGAACACTTATATCCAAAAGGCAAGATGTAAATAATCATAGTAGTAATCAGGAATGGGCCTCTTCAAGAACATGGTGTTGTCGTTAAATGCTGAAGATGTCTTCTGTCAAGGGACTAAAAAATGACTACAAGCTGAGACTAATAATCATGCAACTAGACCTGGAATACAGTAATTTGAAGCTAGATTAGTCCTTTACTTTCTGAATATTGCGTGCGTACTCCCAGGGCACTTTCTTAATACTACACTAACCCTTAAAGACAGAAAAAAACTTGCAGTTGTTTTGTCCTTCCAGTTAAAATGAAAAACAGTGCTGCAGTACACAAGAACACGTTGCCAGTTTCACAAGATACAATATCTGCAATTTTCCTTTGCAGAAGTTAACAATATCTGTGTACACTTCTTCTGTAGGTCCAGTGTCAGTTTAGATGTAAAGGATTTCCGTCAAGCTTGTAAAATGCAGATAGAATAATACACTCCTGGAAATTGAAATAAGAACACCGTGAATTCATTGTCCCAGGAAGGGGAAACTTTATTGACACATTCCTGGGGTCAGATACATCACATGATCACACTGACAGAACCACAGGCACATAGACACAGGCAACAGAGCATGCACAATGTCGGCACTAGTACAGTGTATATCCACCTTTCGCAGCAATGCAGGCTGCAATTCTCCCATGGAGACGATCGTAGAGATGCTGGATGTAGTCCTGTGGAACGGCTTGCCATGCCATTTCCACCTGGCGCCTCAGTTGGACCAGCGTTCGTGCTGGACGTGCAGACCGCGTGAGACGACGCTTCATCCAGTCCCAAACATGCTCAATGGGGGACAGATCCGGAGATCTTGCTGGCCAGGGTAGTTGACTTACACCTTCTAGAGCACGTTGGGTGGCACGGGATACATGCGGACGTGCATTGTCCTGTTGGAACACCAAGTTCCCTTGCCGGTCTAGGAATGGTAGAACGATGGGTTCGATGACGGTTTGGATGTACCGTGCACTATTCAGTGTCCCCTCGACGATCACCAGTGGTGTACGGCCAGTGTAGGAGATCGCTCCCCACACCATGATGCCGGGTGTTGGCCCTGTGTGCCTCGGTTGTATGCAGTCCGGATTGTGGCGCTCACCTGCACGGCGCCAAACACGCATACGACCATCATTGGCACCAAGGCAGAAGCGACTCTCATCGCTGAAGACGACACGTCTCCATTCGTCCCTCCATTCACGCCTGTCGCGACACCACTGGAGGCGGGCTGCACGATGTTGGGGCGTGAGCGGAAGACTGCCTAACGGTGTGCGGGACCGTAGCCCAGCTTCATGGAGACGGTTGCGAATGGTCCTCGCCGATACCCCAGGAGCAACAGTGTCCCTAATTTGCTGGGAAGTGGGGGTGCGGTCCCCTACGGCACTGCGTAGGATCCTACGGTCTTGGCGTGCATCCGTGCGTCGCTGCGGTCCGGTCCCTGGTCGACGGGCACGTGCACCTTCCGCCGACCACTGGCGACAACATCGATGTACTGTGGAGACCTCACGCCCCACGTGTTGAGCAATTCGGCGGTACGTCCACCCGGCCTCCCGCATGCCCACTATACGCCCTCGCTCAAAGTCCGTAAACTGCACATACGGTTCACGTCCACGCTGGCGCGGCATGCTACCAGTGTTAAAGACTGCGATGGAGCTCCGTATGCCACGGCAAACTGGTTGACACTGACGGTGGCGGTGCACAAATGCTGCGCAGCTAGCGCCATTCGACGGCCAACACCGCGGTTCCTGGTGTGTCCGCTGTGCCGTGCGTGTGATCATTGCTTGTACAGCCCTCTCGCAGTGTCCGGAGCAAGTATGGTAGGTCTGACACACCGGTGTTAATGTGTTCTTTTTTCCATTTCCAGGAGTGTACATAGAGTAACGCAAAGAAAAGTTTAATACGTATTGGATGGAAGTCTGTTTGGTTTCAGAGACGAAAAGGTACCAGAGAAATAATACTGATATTCTGTTTGGTGACGCAGACAGACAAAATAAAGTCAGAACACATTTCTGGCACTAGATGAACCTAGAGAAAACGTTCGACAAGTAGACTGGAATTTGATTGTAGTAATCCTTGAGACTGAAGCTGAAGTATCGCGGCAAGCGTATTTATTACAACATATACAAATTCCAAGTGTGACTAATACAAGTGGAAGGTTAGACAGATAAGTTCATTAAAAAGAGTGTACGACGCGTTGCTGCTTCACCAAAGCTGTTAGATTTTACATCATAGGAGAAATGAACGTACTGGAAACAATGTTGAGGAATAAAGTACAAGAAGATACCAAGGCTTAGATTCACAGACTAATTAGCCTTCCTGGTCATACGTAAGGAAGACTTAGATCTGTTGGAATGAATGGACAAAATCTTTAGAACAAATTATGGCTTAATAATAAATAAAGAAAATAGTAGTAGAAATGAGAGTAACTACTTGCTTAACAACAAAATTAAGAATGGCGGTATGGTGAGAAAAGTGAAAGAACTCTGCAATCTAGGGAACAGTATTACGCAGGGGAGTGAAGCAATCAGTGTTGGCGCAGGTAAAGAAAATTTCTTCAGCAATGTCATGCTGGTAACAGACAGTGATATGGTAATCAGGAGTAAGTTTACAAGTTATTGTATGGAAGCGAAATATGCAATATCATGAATCCGGAAAATAATAATCTGATAGCATTGGAACATCTGCTAAAGCACCCAGTCGTCATTATCTTGGTGCTCGAACAATTAGAAGCAGAAAATAGTAAAACAACCGAAGGCTAGAGGCCGCAGCAATATAAAGGATGCTGAATGTTGTAATTACGTAGTGACGAAAAGATTAGTACAAATTACGAAAATATGGAAGCAGTATCAAAGCAGGACTCGAACCTGCAATCTTCGCCTCCCGTGGCAACTGTTCTACAGACTATGTTACCCAAGCACGACTCACGACCCGCCCTCACAGCTTTTCTTCGGCCATTACATAAAGTCCTACCTTCCAAAGTTCACCGCTGTTTCCGTGCGTAAATCGTGGGACTGTCACTCCTGTAAGAAAGGCGAAAGGCAAAGGTTCCACATTCGAATCCTCGTCCGGCAGACAGTTTTAATTTGCCAGGATATTTCAAATCAACATTCACTCCGCTGCAGAGTGAAAATTGATTGTACTATCAAACAAGTCGAAAGACACAGTGAAAGAAGAAAGGTCGCGTGCTTATGTCGTGTTACGTAGCAAGGGATCTACTGCCTCTGGTGGAGAAATTACACTCCTACAAAAATTACGTGAATTAAAGGTGATGAGGCTTGTCTGCGGTTTATTTTACTTTTAAAAGCATTCCCGCTAATCTCCGAACTTCAAAAAGAATATTTAATTAATAAAGTAAATCACAGGTAATGGATTAATGACATGAGAGCATGCCATTACCCAAGGCTAATTCCATTTTTACATTTAATTGAACCTGACCGTGATTGGTTTTTATTTGCATAGCGGCTTCGTTTATTTTCGAAATTAGCTCTATTTAAAAGAGTTACCGAATCGGCATACAGTTTCATGAATTTTTGATGCAGTGAGTCTATTCACACCACATTTATATTGGCCGATAACATCTGTCTAGCGATCCCAGTGGTAGATGAGATTGTGCCAGAATGCTTGCATCTATACAATGAGTATTTCAGGAGGTGGAAGCTAAAACAAAACTCGATGAAGAAAGAAGTTGTAGCACTCTATCCGAGAAACAAATACGCAAACTGTCCGCAGATAATATTCAGAGACAATGTATTACAATGTAAGAAAAATACAAAATACCTGCTCGGCACCTTAGGTCATTTACGTACCCCCACCTTGTCCGGAAAAACGGCTGAAAAAGCGAAAAGCCACATTAATTTGCTGCAAAAGCTAATTGGATCTTCTTAGAGAGTGATTGGAAACACACTGAGAACAGCAGCACTGGCTTTAGGTTATTCATCATCTGAGTTCTGTTGAACCGTATAATTTAAAAGTTCCTACATTCACCAGGTGGATATTCTGTTTCGATAAGCCATGCGCACTATACCTGGTACGCATCTTTCTACGTGGCTCCTGGTGTTTTTGCAACACCTCTCAATAGCACGTAAGATGGCAATAAGCTCTCACTAGATTACGGACGAGGAGAATCAGTATTTTCGCCAACACGATATCATTCGGCGAGATTCTGCAACGCGACCGAAATGTCAACAGCTTGAACAACCGCCACGAGGATGGTAGCCTCTGCTTTCGATCTTATGGCTGCCTGGAAATCGATGTGGCTATGCTGACCCAAGCAACGCTTCTTGGAAGTTTAAAATCCAACTGTCGAGCTCCAGATTTTCAGTTATGAATCATTTGTACAGTAACAGATAATGAGCATTCTACTCCCAAAGAAAAAACTGCGTGTTAGGTACAAATTTGCTAATAAACACTCATTTTCACTCCTTGATCTTATCCCAACTAAGAAATATCGTGATATTCTAGTGATATTTCCCTTCTGGAAAGTAGTCGTTTTGATAATACTACAAACTGTTCAGAAAAAAATACGTTGCATTATTAAAATTTTTGCTGGGCAGTGATTTGTAAGTTCTTGACAACGTTATGGCACGGAATGGTATGGGGTAGAAAACTGCACAGTTTTATTAAAACTCATTTGCATTGCCACGTACAAACTCAAGTCACGCCAGATACAAGAGGCAGAAGCAAGAAGCGAGCTAGTATGTCACAAGTGGGTATTTACTAGATAACGTCGATGTACGACATTCGTGCGCCACTCTGTAGTTCATGAGAAAAGATGGAGAAGGATATCCGTCGGATTCCTTTCAAAGGAATCAGCTAGGCTGTCCCAGTAAAAGATCTAAGGGAATCAGAGAAAAATTAAATCTGAATGAATGGATGGCGATCTGAACCTCAGACCTCCGAGATAAGAGTTGAGTATTTGAACCACTGTGCAACTTAACGATGGCACAGAAGGAAGAAAGCAGTTGCATAGGCGAATGAAATATCCAAAGGTACTCCCTGGCAGACTCTCAGCTTGAATCCCACAGGCTTACTCCTATCATTCCCGCTTTTGCTCTAAAATGCTGCCGCCAGTTTCAAATTTTGTGCTTAGTCAAAACGCTGTCTGTCTGCAGGAGGCCCTCCTCGTACGATAATTAACACGAAAACGTCTTCGCTTCAATCTTGGTTTCCGCGTAAAACAACAGTCTTCACTTTCTTTTCTAGTGTCAACCTGTCCGTGTCCGACGTTTTACTAAACTAAAGCGGTGGCGAAACGCATGCGTGATAGCGGCAAGTGCTGTCTTCTGGTGAACCATGTACGAACTTTCCAACGTTACCTACCTGCAAATAAAAATTCCTTTCAAAAGAATCCATCAATGTAGTGAAGTATTCATACACCCACATGCCAACAGTTACAAAGACACGATTGAAAAATATTGCAGTAATGATTAAAAAGATAAAACCAGAGCTCTTTATGGGGAAAACTAGTGATGAAAAACAGGAAGTAGCTTCCATGTGTGTCATTAATTCAAGATTTGCAATTTCTTGACATCTAACATCATACTGATTTTTGCTTAAAGCATTTGTACCTATAAGGGAAAGCTCAAAAGTGTTTGCCACCATCTATGTTCTAAAAATAATTTATCTTATAAGTTACAGCTACTACGAAAAAACTTATTGTAAGGATTATAAAAGCTCACATTCGTTTTCAGATAGCTATCCAGCATTAAAATTTTAATCATCTGTTCTGACAGTGGGTGTGAGTAGCTGAGACTGCTAAAGCAATAAAGATGGCAGCATTAGAATCAATGGTAAAGAAAAAGAGAAATACCATCAAATAAGTTTAATTTTTTTTACAGAATATGTTAAGTGCATCATAGTAGTACAAAAGCTAACTTTTTTGTGATTGACCTCACGAAAAATGTCTGAATGAAACACGAAGTTAATAACAGTGAGAAATTACAATAACCTTTGCTAAACTGTATAACAAAAGCAATAACAAAACAACGTGCAGGATACAAGGTACACTCATGGCGGTTGACTATTTATCCCACACTTGTGGACAAAGCTTAAAATAAACGGAATTAACAGACTCGTATATCAGTATTTTTGAATTTTTTTCCTTCATTTCTTTTGTACACAGTGTTTTACACGAAAAACTAGTCGAGCGTTGGAGTTAACACCCAACAGCCTCACAGGAATTTCAGATTATTACAGGCTGTCAACTCTTCCCCTTTGTCTCTCTCTCTCTCCCTCTCTCTCTTTCTCTCTCTCTCTGTCTCTCTCTGCAGGAGTCCGTCTCTCAGCTCAGGCGAAAGAATTAGTCGGATAATTGCGAGAGACACTGCCCACATGGTGGTGATAAAAACTTTTATTTAGAGGAGGGAGAAAGAAACGTCCTTCGTCAGAAGTTTGTTGCTCAAAAGGCAGAACCCTTTAGCAGAATGAGGAAGTGTGAACAATGATTAGAAAGATGGGAGAGCAGTGAGTTTCATGAAATTTTCTTCTCTTTGCTGGTTAGAATGAACAGTGGCAACTGCACTAACAAAATAAATTCTCAGTTGGACACCGCCTGAGAACAATTTACTTTAGAGGTATTTTCTTACATTTTTATGTTTATTGCTAAATATTTTACTTGCTACTTGGAATTAAATAAAATGTTCTACGTGGAAACTGTAGAATACACAGTGTGGTTCTTCAATTCTTCTGTAATATGTGAGCGTCCTTAAGCATTAATCCATGCTCAGTTGTATCATGCATGCTAATCATTTAAGGCTTCGCCGGTTATAATATTAGTCGAATTTACGCTAAAGTGAAGAAACATGACAGCAACGATCTTTTATGACATGTAGTTTCCGATATAGGTTATCCGGAACGTGCGGTATCGTGACGAGAGCACCAAATGGCTCCGGTAGCTTGAAAACTCAGAGAAATTCCTCTTAAACAACGATAGTATATGAACCAATCGGTTCTTGAAAAACTACAAATTCTGATTCATTACCTTTTTTAATTTTTGTGGTACCGTCCGTGTGTTTTCATCTTAATTCATAAATCTATTTGATTAGTAACAGTAATGTTATCATCTTAAAATAACGTAAGCTCTGTTTACAGTAACTGTTCCGCTGTTGTTATTTTAACATTGTGGATTTGACCCCAGTTTCTAATTTACTTTAGCTGTAGATCAGAAGCTGAGAACTGGACTTTGAATTTCATCCTATCCGTTTATTTTAGTACTTCAAATGAGAGCAAACCAGAAGTATATTTCTGAATGATCAGAGTCACAATCACAGCATTGCAGCAATACCTGTTAATACGAGAAGAATAATGTGGTGCGTCGCTCTCGCAAGCTATTACGAGAGAATCTTGGCCCTCGCAGATCAGAGATAAAGATTAATATGATTTTCGAAAACTTTAGGAGCAGCCAAGGAAAGGTCTCAGAATTAATATCGCTTATTGAAGGTTATACTGCACAGATAGTATTGGGAACAGAAAGCTGGTTCAAGCAAGTCATTAATGACAACGAAATTCTAAGTTCAGACTGGAATGTTTATCTTAAGAATAGGTCAGTCGCCAATCGTGGTGGCGCGTTTATTGCAGTAAAAAATTGGATAAAATCTAGCGAGGTTGTCACGGATTCCGAATGTGAATTAATCTGGGTGAAACTGAGTATCAAAGAAAGTTAAAAAATAGTAATCGGATGCTTTTATAGACCACCTGGGTCAGGATATGTAGTTGTAGAGCGCTTCAGACAGGGCTTGCAGAATATCATTTGCAATTTTCCTGATCATGCCGTTGTAATAACGAGTGACTTCAACTTGCCACGTATAGATTGGGAGTGTTATACCATCAAAACTGGTGCCAGAGACAGGGAATCGTGTGGCAGTGTTCTGGTTGTCTTGTCCGAAAATTACCATGAGCAGGTAGTTAGAGAACCAACTCGTGAGGGTAGCGTCTTAGACCTCCTGGCAACAGACAGACCTGAACTTATCGAATCAGTTAACGCAGAGGAAGGTATCAATGATCATAAGGCTGTGACAGCATCTATGACGACAGGTCCTACAAGAATGTTAAGAAAGGCAGGAAGGGTGGTAAGATACAAATTTCAGAATATCTCAGCAGTCAGCATCAAATATTCGGTGATGAGAACGAAGATGTGGAAAACCAATGGAAAAAAATCAAAGGCGTCGTTCAATATGCCCTAGACAAGTATGTTCCGAGTAAGGATTTAAGGGATGGGAAAGATCCACCATGGTTTAATAGCCGTGTTAGAAAAGTGCTACGTAAAGAAAGAGCACTTCATCTCAGATTCAAGAGAAGTAAAAACCTAGCTGACAAACAAAAGCTGAACGAATCGAAAATGAGCGTAAGGAGAGCAATGAGAGAAGCGTTCAATGATTTCGAAAGTAAGACGACCTGAGTAAAAACCCTAAGAGATTTTGGTTGTAGGTAAAATCAGTAAGTGGGTCAACATCATCTGTTCATTCTCTCAGCGACCACACCGGCACCGAAACGGAATATAACAGAGAGAAGGCCGAAATACTGAAATCGGTCTTCCGAAGTTGTTTCACCGAACAAGATCGTAGCACTGTTCCTCCTTGGAATCGTCGAGCGAACGTCGAAATGGCAAATATTGAGATAACGGATTGCGGAACTGAAAAGCTGCTACAATCGCTTAGTAGTGGATAGGCTTCAGGACCAGATGAGATACCTATAAGGTTGTTTAAAGAAATTGCTCCCCTTCTAGCAGTAATTTAGCGTAGATCGCTTGAGCAACTAAAGGTACCTAACGGCTGGAAAAAAAGCGCAGGTCATTCCCGTTTTTAAGACAGGCCGTAAGACAGGGCCAAACAATTGTAGACCTATATCGTAGACGTCAATCTGCTGTAGATTTATGGAACATGTTTTATGCTCAAGAATTATGACGTTATTGGAAAATGAACAGCTCCTCTACAAAAATCAATATGGATTCCGCAAACAGAGATCCTGTGAAACTCTTCTCGCTCTGTCCCTCCATGAGATCTAGAGCGCAGTAGACAACGGCCGCTCAGGCTGATGCCGTGTTCCTTGATTTCAGTAAGGCATTTGACACCGTCCCGCATTGCCGTTTAATGAAAAAATTCGAGCTTACGGAGTATCGGAGCAGACCTGAGATTGGATTCAAGACTTTCTTACAGATATAACTCAACACGTCGCTCTTAACGGAACTAAATCGACAGATGTAAAGGAATTATCCGGAGTACCACAGGGAAGTGTCATAGGACGGTTGCTGTTCACAATATATATAAATGATCTAGTAGAAAGCGTCGGATGCGCTTGAAGACTATTGACAGATGATGTTGTTGTTTATACCAAAGTAGCAACGCCAGAAGATACTAAGAATTTGCAGAACGACCTGCAGAGAATTGATGAATGGTGCAGACTCTGGCAGTTGACCCTGAACGTAAATGAATGTAACATATTGCGCATACATAGGAAAAGAAATCCACTACTGTACAGCTGCACTATTGATGACAAACAGCTCGAGACAGCGTCTTCCTTAAAATATCTAGGCGTAACTATCCAGAGCGATCTTAAGTGGTATGTCCATATAAAACAGACAGCGGGAAAAGCAGACGCAAGACTCAGATTCATTGGAAGAATCTTAAGGAAATGTAACTCATGCACGAAAGGAGTGGCTTACAATGCGCTTGTTCGCCCGGATCTTGAGTGTTGTTCATCTATATGGGATCCCTATCAGGCAGGACTGATAGAGGAGAGAGAGAAGATCCAATGAATAGCGGCGCGTTTCGTCTCGTGATAGTTTAGGTGGTGCGAGAGCTTTGCGGAGATGATACACAAACTCCGCTGACAGACCTAACGAGAGAGGCGTTGTGCATCACGGAGAGATTTACTATTGAAATTTCGGGATAGCACTTTTCAGGAGTCGGACACATATTACTTCCCCCACATACATCTCGAGTATTGACCACGACGAGAAAATTCGAGAAGTTGGAGCCAATACAGAGGCTTATCGACAATCAGTCTTCCCACGCACTTTTCGCAAGTGGAACAGGGTTGGAGGGATCAGATAGTGGTACCGAAAGTACCCTCCGCCACACACCTTTAAGCGGCTTGCGGAGTATGATATAGATGTAGATGAAGGGAGCTTTCATCCCCGCCTCCATCCCCCTTGGACAAGTAGCCGATAGGGGGCTGCCAGCCCATTCGATCCCAGCGAGGGCAGGCAGGCCCGTTAATTGAGTGCCTTACGCTAATTGGCGTCCATTGCGGCGCAGCGCTGTCAGGGGTAAACAACTTGAGACGAAGTACCCGTCGGGATCAACACAGCCAAGAGAGGCAAAACGGTGGTGGGGACTGTCTTCCGTTTTCCTTGCGACTTTGCTTCTACAAGCCTTTGTGACCCCACTTTCGTCTGATGCCGTTTAACTTCGTTCTCGCAAATGTTTCGGAAACTATGTTTATCTGCAACGCTCCCTTTCTTCCAAGTGGTTTCTAAACGCAGTTAGGAAACATTTCGGTGAGTGATTGTACTTCATCAGTGATTTGGTGGGAAGAAAAGTGAAATCTGGAGATAACTGGCAGAGACACTTTACTTGGCTGTCAAAATTTTTGCACTGATTTGGTACGGTTTTCTATTTCTCCCTCTTCTCTCTTAATGTCTTCATTTGTACGCAGTACGGCATTCAATATATTCACTATTTTCTTATCTAGAAATCTATTTTTATAATCCGCCAGAGATTTCGCGTGCTCCTTCCATACAAGTACTAACTAGTTCAAAACGCTTTCTGAAATATCTTATTGACATGTACCTCTGGTAACTACGAGAGTACGCATAGAACTAATCCTTCTGATTTTTTAATGTGAAAACTCTTAAAACGTTATTAATATTCTTCATGTCTACATATTTACTTCTAAAAATAGTCACTATGGAGACGAACACAGTTCTCCCAACCATTTTGTTGACACTGTAACTGTAGAATGTTTGACTTTTTTAACGGAACCACAACCTCCCTCCCTCTGCTTGCACCCCTTCATCACTGTCAAGCTGAAGTCCTCGAAGACGTTGCTTAAGTTTCTGAAACGGATGAAAATCGGTTGGGACCAAGTCGGAACAGTATGGAATATAATCGATGACAGGTAACCCAAAATGTCGGATCGTTGCAGATGTACAGCGCTCGTATGCGGTCTGGGATTGTGAAGCTGAAGAGGAGGGATAGCCATGGGTGCACGAACTCCTCGAATTCGTGCCTTCAGTTTTCGGAGGGTCTCTCACGCACCGTCATTGTTACATTACACCCCGTCATGTTACTTGCAACAATTCGGAGCTCTCTTCAGGCAGAGAAATACGCAGATGCGAAGAATGAAGATTCAGGATGTCAGTAATGATGGTTTTATTTACAAGCTTTCACATAAGAAATTTGGAGGCGTTACTTTTTAGCACGCCATCGTATTATCAATATCCATTCCCCTTATCCATAATTTTCTCTTTGAGAGCGCCTAAAAGTAAAGTGTAATTTTAGAAAGAGGAAATTGAGAGAGCAAGAGACAGAGGGAGAAAGAGAAGCAGGAGAGGAGTACTCCCTACCCTGAATAGGCATGCTATTCAAATGTAACAAAAAACAGTGCTCTATCCATGAACTCTCAGTCGCGTTCACTCTTACATTTCGAGCTCAGTGTTGTATCACAGTGGGCGTCAGTGAAGTGTCTCTCCAGGCAATGATTTCCTGATAAGTCTCCAGGAGATCTACAGTACTGTCGCAAATGACCGGATCTACGAACCATCTCTTGTTTCGTCTGTGGGTCAGATAAGCCTGAGAAGAAAGAGTTTGCAAGATCGGAAGATATTGGTATGCGAAGAATTATGCAGTAGTGCTCTTAGAATGAACATGTTTTAGCAAGTGTGTGTAGTTTTCAATGTGGAAAAAGATGGTATTATCCTGTAGCAGCAGAAGTTTCTTACAAATAATTCCTTTTTTTGTCGTCGGAGGGGTAAAAACAATGTACTGCCCAATAAACAGTAATGAAACGCCTAGTACACATTTCGTAGCACTCCAGTTGAGAAAGAAGACAGAAGAATACTCTCATGGCGGCACAGTTTGCAGCAAGGTCTGATCCGTAACTACTGCTGTATGGTCGCTTCCCGTTGTTTCTCAGTGTAAGAAGCATTATTGCCACTAGTCACACGGTTTGACCTAGCTGCAAACTTCACGCAAGTTAGGCCTAGCAACATGGAAGTGCACTTATATCAAAAATAGCGTTTGACGCCTGCACAGAACCTACGCGCTGTCTGGTAATGACACGCATTACAACATTCCCGTAACAGTCCACCTACCAAAGTTCTGTTTCCTTCAAAATAGTAACTAGCACCCAGAAAAGGAACCATGAGATAATCATTAAAAGAATCATAATACTTTTCTTTACTTCGTACTCTTAAACGAATGTCAGAAGAAGTTAACTGTTTCACAAAAAGTCGCATAAGAGTGGCGCTAGTAGCGCCAACTATTAGGATGCAAATCAGGTTTGCTTTAAATACACACTGCAACGATAGTGAGCATTCATCATCTTTGGCTTTGGACGTGGTGAGTTGATATTAATCAAGAATGTCTTTAAGGCGACAAAGATGCCATTATCTACACCTCACTCAGTTTGAAAGAGGTCATGTAATAGGACTACGAGGAGCTGGATAGGCCTTCTGTGGTTCTGCAGAAAGACTCGGCAGGAATGTAGCCATTGTACACAAATGCTGGCAGCATTGATCACGAGAAAATATGGTCGCAAGAGGACCGGACTCCGGACGGCCACGTGACACTACCAAGAGGAAACAACATCTTGCTCAGCGTATGGCTCTGGCGCATCGTACCACATCTGTAGCAGCAGTTTGAGGAGCAGTTGGCACCGCAGTGACGCAACGATCCGTTAGAAATCGGCTAATTCAAGAACAGCTCCGACCCAGACGCCCTGTAGCGTGCATTCCACTGACCCTAAACCACCGTCATTCGCGATTTCAGTGGTGTCAAACGAGAGGTCACTGGAGCGCAGAGTGGAGGTCTGTTGTACTTTCTGATGGAAGCTGGTTCTGCCTCGGAGCCAGTGATGGACGTGTGTTGGCTAGAAAGACGCCAGTTGAGGGCCTGAAGTTAACCCGTCTGCGTGCTAGACACCTTGGATCCATAACTGGAGTTACCGACTGGGGTGCGATTACGTGTGACAGCAGGAGCTCTCTCGTGGTTATCCCCGCATATCCCCGCACCTTGACTGCAAATGCTGGTGATTCGAACTGTTGTGCTACCATTTATGACCTGCATTCCAGGGGGTGTTTTCCAACAGAATAACGCTCGCCCGTACACCGTTGTTTTGTTGTAACCCAACATCTTGTACAGAGTATCTACACGTTGCCTTGGATTGTTCGATCACCAAATCTGTCTGCAATCGAGCACATATGGGACATCGTCGGACGGAAAATCCAACACCATCCACAAACAGCATTAACCGTCGCTATATTGACCATCCATGAGTATCCCACAAACTGACATCCGGCATCTGCACAACATAATCCATACACGTTTGCATTCTTGCATTCAACATTGCGACGGTTACACCGGTTATTAATGTACCAGAATCCCACATTTGCAATAGCTGTCTCGCACTTAAATTAACCTGTAAACTTGTAATGTTAATCACTTAAACATTTTACACAGACAAACGTATTCCCAGAATTTCACTACTCTACATTAAAAATGTTTTGGTGCTGTGATTTTTTTCTTTCATAAGCGTATTAATGCCGTCATAATTGAGTCATAAAAGACGTGATAAGATCACCGGACAAAATGTCAACCAGACACTTCAAAAAGCACACTGGTCCCTCTGGATAATGTACAACTGATACCAGGCAGTGGCTCACACACCGGCAACAAAAAAATGGTTCAAATGGCTCTGAGCACTATGGGACTTAACATCAGAGGTCATCAGTCCCCTAGAACTTAGAACTACTTAAACCTAACTAACCTAAGGACATCACACACATCCTTGCCCGAGGTAGGATTCGAACATTCGATCGTAGCGGACGCGGTTTTCAGACTGAAGCGCCTAGAACCGCTCGGCCACACCGGCCGGCCCACCGGCAACAACAGTGACACAATACAAAGATTTAATATTGGAGAAATAACTCTATAATACTTACATTGAAACTTTTGGCAGTAAAGTCCGTAATATTTTTCTTGCACGTTGGCGCACTTCATATATATTTTTCAGTGACGTAGATTAAAGATGCCGTTTTTCGACTTTTGTCACTTTTGTTGCCTGGGTGTGATGTGGAACCTTCCACCGCTTATGCAAGTGAAGGCAGTGCAGTAGTGTGAATGCGCCACATGCAATCAGTGATGGGTCGGCGTGCAGCCACGGCAGAATGACAGAAAGCTGCAAACATATACGCGGGCTATTTTTTTTTTAAATGACTGATCGTTCGCGTAACTAAAACCACAGTGAAAATCGATGAATTTTTGTGCAGATGTGTTGTGCAGTGTTTCGAGTGTGGCCATCACGTAGCACTTTCCAGTTCTGTATGCTCAGTGAGGACGTAAAGACGCCTAGATCAATAGATGTCGCTTCAAATGTGAAATGATTGCTGACATTCGATTTCTTTTTGCTGACAGTTTCCACCTGATTTCATGCAGCACACATAACGTAAATGCAATGCGTGACAGCAGAGCGCAGCACTGGTGCAGGGACTTTGAAGCAGGATGTACTGATGTTCGCGATGCAGGCTGTTAGGGAAGCAAGTGAGTGTCAACCGATAATCTCGTTCAGCGAGCGGATTAGGCGACCCGAGAAAATCGTTCACAAAGGGCACTTCACAACAAGCGTTGACGGATATTGTCATCAGGCAATGTCCTTCATGACAACGCTCGGCCGCAAACTACATTCACAGTAATATGCTCGTGCAGCGTTTTAGATGAGAAGTGTTTGATCACCCATGATTAGAGTTGCACTCTTAAAAAAAACTACGCTTCGGTAGTTTTGGTATACTGCATAAAGGATGTAGTAAACAGTAGGATTATCCGTAGTATTGGCAGCACTGATAGGAAGAGAAACATAAATGAATGTATAAGAGAATATAAATTGAATTTTATAAGCAATAAAAATTAGTTGTTCTCGTAACTTATGTGCTTTTATATAACGAAAGTAATTACAGTACAGTTTACAAGCACAAAAACCAAAGTTCTGTCTAATTATTGTTCTCATTTTGAACTCAATAGAACGTTCTTCATCATGATCAAAGGTAAGAGGCTCTTGTTATTACTGATAAATGCGAAAGTACTTTATGAACAATAGAAATATGCTTCATATCAGTTCGACGAAGTACTCAAGCAATGTGTGCAACACTTTTGTTTTGCGTTTTTATTTCACCTTTCTTGATGAGGAAATTGCGTTTTCTAGCGCGATACGATAAATCTGCATTGTTTTCTTCATTTTTACTTCAACATTCCTCAGTTTCACGTTACAAATCAACAACTTTCGAACAAAATCTTAATGGAACATTGATTATTTCAATGTTATTACTTTAAAAAACAGACAGAATGATAGATATGTAGAACAAAAGTTTATACATCTTCACTCAGTTCCTAGACGTTTCACAGCTTCTTGTTTCTAGGGGAATATAGTAAGACTGACTGCATACGTACAGAAGCGATCGTCATGAGTTAGCGCCCAACAGGTATAATATGCACGTAACGTACAGGTAACACCTGTACGATCTGAAATGGCCGAAGCTACTAGGAAAACTTCCGTACTCTACAGTTCAAAAAATGAATGTAAAATCTTATGGGACTTAACTGCTAAGGTCATCAGACCCTAAGCTTACACACAACCTAAATTATCCTAAGGACAAACACACACACCCATGCCCGAGGAAGGACTCGAACCTGCGCCGGGACCAGCCGCACAGTCCATGCGCCTAATCCCGCGCGGCTACTCTACAGTTACTTATGGTAGTCTACAGTAGTCTACGTTAAGTTTCTAAGACTACCCACGTTACAGCCCGCACGTTCCTCCGTCTGATTCTCATCTCTTAGATCACGTGACTGCTGGCTATGAGAACGAAATTTTGCCACAGAAAACGAGCTGCAGACAAGCTTAGAGAATTTTCGGAAGGCACAGGCGCGTGTCCTCTTTGACGAGGGTGTTGGAGTTTTGGTACAACGCTACTGTAAGTGTCTAAATCGGAGCAGTAGCTTTGTAGACAAGTAGCTGGAATGTGTACATAAGTGATGCAAATAAAACGTTCTTCATTGTCACATGGTGTCCATTTGCGACTGATAGGACCCTGAGAAAATAATTATCTCGCGTATAAACATACCGCTGTGCACACCATGAATTAAGATGCCAGATGCGTTGCAGTAACAACGCAGAGAGTTCAACGTGACCGCGGGAAAAGGTGTACCACTCTCAACCATGAAACACGGCACGAGAACAGTGATCGTAAAAGATCCTAACTGACAGGGATCAGGGATGAGTGTCATGCCTTGTACATGATAAACGGTTTTAAAATCGACAACAGTTGCTGCTATTAATGAATACAGGTCTATCTCAACCAGTTTCTGGTTGAAAACTGGGACGAAAACTGCATGCAGTAGATATTTGCAGTTGGGTACGTCACAAAGGCTCACTGTGGTATATAAAGCTGCAGGTCTTCAGTTACCCTGACTCAAAACACAAGTAAACTTGAAAATACACTACTGGCCATTAAAATTGCTACACCACGAAGATGACGTGCTACAGACGCGAAATTTAACTAACAGGAAGAAGGTGCTGTGATACGCAAATGATTAGCTTTTCAGAGCATTCACACAAGGTTGGCGCCGGTGGCGACACCTACAACGTGTACTCAACGACGAACCTGGCTGCACGAATGGCAAAACGTCATTTTTCGGATGAATCTAGGTTCTGTTTACAGCATCATGATGGTCGCATCCGTGTTTGGCGACATCGCGGTGAACGCACATTGGAAGCGTGTATTCGTCATCGCCATACTGGCGTATCACCTGGCGTGATGGTATGGGTGCCATTGGTTATACGTCTCGGTCACCTCTTGTTCGCACTGACGGCACTTTGAACAGTGGCCGTTACATTTGAGATGTGTTACGACCCGCGGCTCTACCCTTCATTCCTTCCCGGCGAAACCCTAGATTTCAGCAGGATAATGCACGACAGCATGTTGCTGGTCCTGTACGTGCCTTTGTAGATACAGAAAATGTTCGACTGCTGCCCTGGTCAGCACATTTTCCAGATCTCTCACCAATTGAAAACGTCTGATCAATGGTGGCCGAGCAATTGGCTCGTCGCAATACGCCAGTCACTACTCTTGATGAACTGTGGTATCGTGTTGAAGCTGCATGGGCAGCTGTACCTGTACACGCCATCCAAGCTCTGTTTGGCTCAATGCCCAGGCGTATCAAGGTCGTTATTGCGGCCAGAGGTGGTTGTTTTGGGTACTGACTTGTCGGGTTCTATGCACCCAAACTGCGTGAAAATGTAATCACATGTCAGTTCTAGTATAATATATCTGTTCAATGAATACCCGTTTATCATCTGCATTTCTTCTTGGTGTAACAATTTTAATGGCCAGTAGTGTACCTGACTGATCGTACACAGTGTGGTCCGATGAATTAGGATTTGGACTCTTTTGAAATGGTGCATGGCATTAATACAGACATCGCTCAATGACACATTTAACCTACAATTCGTGGTGGATTTAGTTCAGGCCAGAAGTGGTTCATGGTGTTTTAGGGGTGGTTGTTGTTGCATGACTTGAGCCCACTCAACACGTTTTATTGTCAATATGAAAGACGCCGTCTATTTCGACAATCTAGGCGACCGCATGTTGGCCTTTCTTCTGCCTTGTTACGAATAGCTGTGGACACTCCCATACTCCCATCTTTTCTAGGATGGGAGTAGCCATGTTCACAAGGCTGCTGGAATACGTCCCTCATTTGATCTGCAGTCTGGCACCATATCACACTTCGACTGCCCATCTGATTCACCTGATCTTAATCCTATAAAAATATCAACTTCTGTTTGACACAGCAACATCCCTAAAGTTTGTAGCTGTACAGTATTTCAACACCAATGTGCTGCTTCAGCTGAATATGGCATACCTGTAAAAAATTATGGATTCCCTTCCTCGCCAAATTGAGATCATTATCTGTTACACAGAATAATTATGTTGTCTCCTTGGGATGACTAATCTTTTGCGTGGTGTGCTTATTTAAATATTTTAACTGGTGTTTCAGTAACATCTGCTGTTGAACAAGTAAAGGGTCTCCTATTAATCTTCAAGTGTGTTACACAACCGTTTGTTTTGGGAACAGCCCCGTAACGTATATAAAATCATAATGGAAACACCTATTTGATCAGAATAATTTATCGACACTGGAAAATGTGATAGATATCAGTACTAGTGATTTTCAGTAGCTAAATAATGTTATGTACTCCTCATTTACTGCTTAATGCGGATTTGCATGCCCTATATAAGCAACACTGAAAGCAGATTGGGATGAGGCAACAGTGCCGTAGAGTCACGTAGGTCACCCCCCTTGAAGCGCTTCTTGGAAGGGAGAACCAGGAGGTGCAGGTCAGTGGCTTGCAGGCCACCAGACAGGCTTTCGTGCTGCTGCTCCGGAATGAGTAGCAACACTTTTATTAGTGGAGTCCAAGAATGTACTACTGTGCACAAAACGTATAAATATTTTCTCTGGAAAGTGCCATATTTGCTAAGAGAAGGAGTGGAGACCCGCAGTTCTGGTTTGATTCGAAGGCATAATATGCCACTGAATGTTGACAGCACAAAAAACAAATGATTACACAACATAGCAACTGTCAGGATTGGATAATAAAAAAAATAAACTAGCCATTAGACAGAGAAACTCAAATTTGCCAATCAGGACCAACCTCACTAGCCACAGAAAGATTTGGAAAGAGTGTGAGATGTTCTTTCTCAGTGTTAACTGGTAGGACATGTATTACTAGTTAACTGCCGAAGGAAGAGGCCAAGGAAGGGAAGAACCAATTTCAAAGGAACATTTTTACCAGTCAGTGCTCAGAAGATCTATAGCCCAGCCAGTCCAAATAAAATAAAGAGCGAAAACACTGAAATACGAGTTTTCGTTGTAGCGAATACTTCTTACTAAATTACTTTTACTGCATCTGCAGGAAGAGCCTTCATGGTTTCTCTTTCTTACGATTACTACTGCTTCAAAGATATACGTCATCACTTCCCTCTGAGAGTTCTGACTGCCAGGGTCCGACGCAGAGCGAATGTAATGACGGACTTCGATTTCGGGCTGATCAGCACATAGTTGCTGGCAAGGGTCATCAGCGTGCCGCCAATGACTGATTCCGCAGCCACTTCAGATTGCACCTATAGCTTAACATGATGAGATCGAGCCGCAACTGCGAGATGATGCGTGGGGATATTAAAGCGATTTTACGGAATTTCGTAACTTCAAACTGAAAGACGATGGTGCCTTCCAAGGCAGGCCACTGCCGTGGTAATACCCATCAGGTGCTTCCACTTTCATTTTTATTTCGGTGATTATCACATAATTTGATTCGCCTTTGGTGTATCTAAATTTTCCCTGATTGATATTAATCTGATGGACCTTTAGGGTTAGGGTAAACCACTGATTGATCTCACAGTACTTTCATGCCTTGATTAGTAGGAGTAGAATTAAATTCGGCAGTAGAAACAGATCTTTTTTACACAGGAGGTGACCATTGTATTAGGGGCGGCTTTATAGATTTCCTCGAGCAGAAGGCGAGTCCGTGGAACCTTCTCATTGCTAGTCTCCCTCTGTAGTCACCAAAACTGGCCATGGGCGCTGCAGGGCAGTGGTTTATCAGCCGCCATTCTGGCGGTCGATCTTGTTCCGCTAGCGGCCGAAGCAAGAGGGTGGGAACACCATGGCTGAATGCGAAATGACCTTCTTTAGAAACTGGCGGCGCCCGGCAGCCTGGCGTGGCCTAACCACTTTATTAGCGAGTGGATGTGGTGTGGGAGTCTGGTCTCCTTATCCTGTGTGGGGGTCCAGGTGAAGGGGAGTCGGGCTGCCGCTCGGCTAATGTGTTTATTACGAGAACAGCGTACCTTGCGAGACGGGACGATGAATTTCTTCGGATGTCGCTTTTCTTACGTGGTGCCGCACCTCACCAAAACGGCTCCCACTAAATCGTTTTATAGGCGAAACGGAGCTTGCTTTCACTAAGAAGATTCCCTCATTTTGTGAAATGCGCAGGGGGTTTGGCTGCAGGACCTGCAGGCATTATGTGCTGCTTTTTCGGAGAAGAGAATGTGTACTCTACTGCAGTGATTGGTTAAGGCAGCTAGGGTCTCCTTACTAGAAAACATGATTGACACGGTGACCACTTCTGGGCCATGATAGGTTTATTCAAGAACATTAGGGGGAACTGCTGTTGTTTGGAAGGTATTGAGCAACGGGAGAGGCTTGAATTTGCTTCTCGACCATTGCAGAGTACAGTCGCTAGAGCTCTTCAATTTCTACGGAGAGAGCAGTTGTAAAGACGTCCGGACACTTGGGCAAAACTGTATATTTTCGCAGACATGAGACAATCACCACCGAACGTGGGGTCATCTCCCACAGTACGATGTCCAGTGAACCTAGCAGCTTTGTCAGTGCGCACATCAATATGATAGCATCTCGTGTTTCACCCGCTATGTTGGTAATGTTGCACAGCTTCGGCAAGTTCATAAGCTTATCAATCGTGTTCCTGGCCATCTTTCTTATAGCAAACTCATACTCACAGTAGTCGCTCCCATTTTCCATTGCATGCTTAATTATATTTTGGCACGAGAGACCAATCAGTGGAACGATACAGCAGAGCGTGCTTGCCTAGACTGGCATTCTTCCACTCACAGTAGGAAGACTCACAGTAGCAAGTCTCATCTACACGTAAATTCCTATTAGGTTCCCCAAGTCTACTGTCAACCAACCTGAGTTCGTGTTAATGGGATGTTATACCACTGAAGTTTCTGTTTATATGTTTGTTCTATTTTGACCTTGATATTAATTAATAAATCTCTTTGTGTTACTATAGTCACTGTTATTAATATTTCAATGACACCCATTCTTATTCCCTACAATGTCATTTATTTTGTTGTGGGTTTGAAGGCATTAAATTACTTTTATGTCAAGTTACACAACTCATTAGGTGATCCACACAGGGACACTATTTATGAATGTTAGATTTCCTTACGCTATTGATAAATGTGACACCCCTTGGGTGTGGTGATTACGACCTTTTAGTCATTTGGCAGATGGAGAACTTCCTCCATCACAGGCTAGCATCCAAGGCTTCACCTTAAAGACCTGTATAACATTCAATAGCCACCTTGCTTTCAACTTCGACCACATATTCAACGAATCCCCTTCTGTGGTACTATCTGTCATTTCTACTAACGTCGTGGCAATCATTGTACAAATTCGTGATTGCAGTTGTTTCATTTAAGTATCTACTAGAATCATAGCCCGGACCCTTTCATCACATGTGTCAAGGTTAGTACAGTAATATTATCGTTTCTTATCTAATGTTTTCTTTAACAGAATGAACCGAATGATTTCTGAGTCCTGTCTTTTGCAACAGTCATTTAATCTCTAATTCAACATTTTTGGAGAGTAAATAATTAATATTTGTCAGATACAATGCACAATTTCCACAGCTCAACCTGAATCATACGACTGTAAGCTAGCAAAAATAGTGGTTAGCTTTACCAGAATCACAGGGAGAGAAACGACAGAATAAACTAAGTTTCAGTTTAAGCAATAGTGGCATAAGACCACTCTTGGTTCGTCTCCTAATGCAAATCGAATCAATATCTGTTGTTCTGGTTATAATATCCGAATCCACCTTGCTTCTGGTCCATGTCTTCTCTGTTTCTCTCGTTTTAGTGCCAGTTATGTTCACGTTATTCTGATTTCAGTAGCTGAATATTGCTGTCAATTGTTCACATCTTTGCACAGGAACATTGACACTCAGTATAGTATGCTGCACTTGGTTGTCATGGGACTTGATTACGAATTTTATGTTATTTTTCCTTACTTTATACGAACACAGAGAGAGGGGATTTCTCATCAGCAAGTTATTTATTGGTTTTGCTCCTTTATCATGTGGTTCATGACAAGAACAAGAGGTAATAATTTTTTAGGTCATTTACATTGCCCAATACCTCGTGCGATAAACCTGCAGACGCAAGGAAACCTTGTTACTAAGAGTGACGTGAACCGACGGCTAAAAAGAAATGAATACTGGTGCGTGAATCGTAGTACTCAGCGAAGCTGCAATGAGAGTGAAAAGAAGATGACAGATGCCAACGGAACTCCGAAATCAGCTGACTGTGTATCACTCTCAGCCCGTCAGAGGACGGCAAAAAAATAAAGAAACAAATAAGAGCTCGCTGCATCTGTCGAAAATACGTCAGTAATACGCCAGTAATACGTCACTTATTAAGCACGCGCTAACATGGGCACAGCCATCAGAAATTCATGACCAAAAATTCATGAGGACATAGCGCGTGTTATGCTGATGAGAGTATGGAAATATGCAGAGGAACAAAGCTTGTTTTATGTAGGCTGTTTGTCAGTTCATTGTAACTGAAACCCAGTGATTTCTCTAATATCCTGCCCCAGCGTAGTCAAGAGATTATTTATAGAAAACTAGCAATAACTGAGATTTGTTTCCAGCGCTAAGGGAAATATTAACATAACAGACAAAGCATACGAGGCGATATGCACCAAAGAACGAGTAGGCTGGCAGGTGTGGTCGAGCGGTTCTACGCGCTTCAGTCTGGAACCGCGTGACCGCTACGGTCGCAGGTTCGAATCCTGCCTCGGGCATGGATGTGTGTGATGTCCTTAGGTTAGTTAGGTTTCAGTAGTTCTAAGTTCTAAGGGACTGATGACCTCAGATGTACCATAGTGCTCAAAGCCATTTGAGCCAAAGAACGAGTAACTGAGCATGAATAATATTTTACCCAAACTGAATTATAGCTTACAGTAGGCCTATGTGGCAGCTTTTTAAACGTGAGGTGACTAATTTTGCATGCAATTGCTCAATTGGTGCACTATTGATAGCCAGATTTTTTAAAAGTTCTTTACAATGAGCCTTACTCCTACTTTTGTAATTTGTATAGCCTGCTTTTGCAGTTGAAATTGTGTCCATACTTCATGTCTTCGGTCCTCAGAAAAAATCCCAATAGCTAAGAAATGAGTGTAGAGGAGACAGGAGTTAGGTGCGCCGCAGGAAGGTGTCTTTGACGAACTCAAAATTCTATAAAAGTTTTCTCTTGCCAGCGCTAAGCTACTAAAACCAGACTAGTGTACTGTGTAGGAACCAGAATGACATACAGGCGGAGAGCTGATACTGCAAACAATATGGCACACCACAGAAGCCGTTATTTCACCTCGCTCGAGGGGGAAGTTTAAATCGTTAATTCAGCAAAGTGACCTCCCTCAGAAAGGATCGCCATATCATTCTGAAAGCACAGCATAATGCCACAAAAACGAGTAAATGTTTCATAACAACATTTATCAATTCGCCGAGATGATGGATAAGCATCAAGCCGAGGCACTGAATGTCACTGCCGTAACACTGAGGTGTGGCGAGAAGTGCGGATGAACCCAACAAAACCAGGACACATGCGGTCATCTTCGGCACATGTCACTTCATTGCCTCAGATGAACAGTAATATATTATCAAGCTTCCAAGATAGTAGGCTATTCAGTTACAGTGAGCCAGCTACGATGCAGACTGTGTGACATGCTGCTTGCGGTTCACCAGACGACATCACCCTGGTCTGTCAGACGTGGTTACTGTGAGCAGCCGACCTCTCATCTGCTGATGTGAGGCCTTGGGGACTTCTACGTCTGACTTCAAGAGAACTAAACTGATGACAGTTGGCGCACCATCAACCCGTCGCTGTACCTGAGATTCGATGCACTTCCACCTACATCCTGTGCAGAGATGTTGTAGTTACTCCGATACACCATTCGATGTCAAAAAGAGTTCGTAGGAAAAAGGCAGTCAACGACCTGGTGGTCAACGACAATGTAAGAGCTACACGTGTCACCCACTGGCTTGTAAGGCAGTGTTACATGAGCAGACAGAACCGAGACAACACCCCCGATAATCTGCTGAGGAAGATGAGTTAGCGTATTACCAGACTGGATGCTGCGTCCACTCTCCATGGCTGCGGAAAGGGTTATTCAAGTGTAACAGTTCAATTGAATAAATGTATGTCTTACTATTTTTATTTCGTTATTGCACAGAGCGCCAAACGGACTTTATTGCTGTACTCTACACTTCGCCATCCTACGACCGTGCCGGTCTCAGCTTAGGCTCTTACTGTTGGCAAAAGAGGGCTAGTTGGCACTCATTGTCTATTTCCCGCTACCACGGCGGTGGAGTACTGTCATTGTGCCAGATCTTTCTTTTTCGTGTGTGTATGCACGTGTGTGTGTGTGTGTATGTGTGTGTGTGTGTGTGTGTGTGTGTGTGTGTTTGTGTGTGTGTGTGTGTGTGTGTGTGTGTGTGCGTGTATGTACAACTGAAGATAGAATTGAAACCCTCTCCATGCTGATTATCGAAAGATCGGTTGATTATATCGTAATCTTTTGTTTCTGATGTTTGATACTGTTTGGTATCTATTTAAATTTTTCATACCCTCATTGGCGTTAGTCGACGTAGTTAGATATGTAGACATGTGACCAGTTGGCATAACTATGACAACTAGCCCCACACCTTCGCCAATTGCAGCCTCCATTACTGTTCATTAAGAAACTAAACAGTTTCTTCAAAAATGAATAAAAAAATGAATGAGTACACATCAACTGTGAAGAAATTCGCGCTTTCCCCAAAGCCGGGACGAGGTAGCAATCCAACCAAGACCGAAAACGAAGATAACTGCTATCCTAATAGAAAGTCCCATCAAAGTTAGAATTCTTATAAGCTGCAAGTGGCTTAACAATTGTGGCTGGGAGATAAAGTAAGTAGGCGCATTTTCTGCACAACATCACTTGAAAGAATGCACCAGTCTGACGAATTTCTGACAAATATTGTGACGTTTGATGAGGCAAAGTTTCATATGATAGGAGTTGTTGATACATAAAACTTATTACTCGAATACAAACCAGCAACTTGTTCGTGAAAGGTCATCACTACGGTGGACGTGGACTCAGTGACTCGCGTCCGCAGCTCGTGGTCTCGTGGTCGCGTTGTCGCTTCCCGAGCATGGGGTCCCGGGTTCTATTCCCGGCGGGGTCAGTGATTTTCACCTGCCTTGAAATGACTGGGTGTTTGTGTTGCCCTCATCATTTCATCATCATTCCTGAAAGTGGCGACATTGGACTGAGCTGAGGTTGGGAATTTGTAAGGGCGCTGATAAACACGCAGTTGAGCGCCCCACAAACCAAACATCATCATCATCATCATTAATGACTCGCCCATTCAATAACTCGTCCATTAAGTGAGCAGCCTGCCTGGACAGTCAGCATATATGCACGTCAAAGCAGATATGCTGTGTCTGTGTGTCGCAAATGTCAAACGAGCCGTGTACTGCAGAGTCCCTGGTTTCAGTAACCAACTGGTCACCGACCGACAGACGGGCGGCAACCCCGAGTGGACGCACATGGCTTCCCTTTGGCTGCGAGCCATTTTGCCTTAGGCTCTTGAAGTTAAATCTTATACAGAAATTTGTATCTTAAACAGTAGCTTAGCATCCACCTGCCTCGCTTGCTTTGGCTGCACGGTCTGCACATTTCTTTTGCTTTTGTTTAATCGAATGTTTATGTTGTTACGCCCATTGCTCATGTGTAAATCAACACTGTGTGCAAACAGAGGAAAAGCAAATATCAATATTCGTAATTCTAGTGTCAAAACTACCTTAATAGCGGCATACTTTCAAAAATTCTTTCGTCCCATATTTCATACGCTTAGGGATAGAATTTCGAAAAATCCTTTATTAAACGCTGCCTACAGTGTAAGCTTAACGCCCTGTCCCAACGTCAAGTTCCTGTCCTTAGCGGTTTGGTCTCGGCCATGATGAGTCAGTGAATCAGCCACGCCCTATTTCACCATCTCAGTTGTTGAATTTCCCAAAGTACTGGGGCACATACTTTTTATTTCTACGTAATTTAAATTCTCATAAATTTAGCTTTGAAGATGCTATCATAATGAGATACTTTCATAAAACTTTGCATCCACTACTTCACCCCGTAGGCGTTCAGTTTCCAAAAACACTAAAACATGTATTTTTTATTTCTAACCGTGATGTTAATTACCAATTTTCGTAGATCTGGCATTACAAATCCTGTAGTACATCTTTGATAATAATTTTTTTTTTTAAATTGGCCACTATTCAACGTTGAATTCCCAAAAATTCTGAAATATATATTTTTTTAATTTCAGACGGGAAAACAAACACCAATTATTGTAGATCTAGCGGGACACGGGCAAGTCACATCGGACTCCGGACCCAGTCACAGCGACTAAGTGGAAACATACGACCCAACATAAGAAATTAGACGGTGGGTTATAAAAAATAAGCAGCTAGTGAAAAGGAAAAAAGAAGTTCTAGCTTCAAAATTCCTTTCAGAGTGACATAAGAGGTGCGACAATAAAGTAATCAGACTGATGTGAAAAAACTGTTGCTTACTGTTTTAGTCAAGTTTAGTGTTGTCTTCTTCAAAGTACTTCCCTTCTGATTGTACACACTTTTTCCAGCGCCTCTGCCATTCATGGTAATATTTCTGGAACTCATTTTCTGTAACATCCGCCAAGACCCTCGTCACAGCTTTTTGGACATCTTGTGTTGTTTGAAAATGGTGTCCCTTGACAGCCGTTTTGAGTCTTGGAAATAGAAAAAAGATGCATGGAGCTATATCTGGTAAATGAGGTGGCTGTGGTAGTACTGAAATATGTTGTGAGGTTAAAAATTGCTGTGCTGACAGAGCAGTATGGGATGGTGCATTATCGTGATGCAGAATCCAATTATTGCAATTTTGCCATGGACACGAAGAACTCTTTTACGACGTCTTTCTAAAATTTCTTTGTAGTAGTATTGGTTAACTGTTTGTTCAGGAGGCACCCACTCTTTATGAACAATTCCCTTGGAATCAAAGAAGCACACAAGCAGGCATTTCACTTTTCACTTTGACATGCGAGCTTTTTTTGGTCTGGGTGATCCCTTTGAGCACCATTGCGAACTTTGGCGTTTTGTCTCTGGATCGTACTGAAAAAACCAACTTTCATCACCAGTGATAACACGGTTCAACAATTCTGGATTGATTTCCGTTTGCTCTAACAGATCGGCTGCCACATTTTTCCATGGTTCTCGTTGTTGTGGTATGAGATTTTTGGGGACCATGTTTACACAAATCTTTCTCATACCAAGATCTTCAGTTATTATTAGACGAACCGTTTCTCGATTGATGTTCAGTTCTTCTGCAATTATTTTAACAGATAATCTTTGATCAGATCGTACGAGTTCACACACTCTGGCCAAGTTGACATCCGTCCGTGATGTTGATGGTCGTCCACTGAGGTATTTATCTTCAACATTCGTTCTGCCTTCACTAAACACTTTACGCCAACGAAAAACTTGAGCTCTTGGCATAACCTCTTCTCCAAAAGCCTTCTGAAGCTTACTGTAAGTTGTCGTCGCGTTTTCACCCAATTTAACGCAAAAAGAAATGGCATCCATTTTCGCAATATTATGCGGTTCCATTTCCATGACGAGAGACACAAACACGTCTTAACTTATTACAGCATAACTAACGACTGAGAAGTTGCATCGATGTGACGCTTGGATTAGAAGCAGCTTATAGACCATGGTCAAAGCTATTGTGCCTATGCAATCATGCACGGTTGTCACATCTTGCAAAGAAAATCAGTCTCATTACTTTACTGGCGCACCTCGTATTTTCAAAAAAATTTCATCCTCTATTTCATCTCCTTAGGGGTGGAATTAAGAAAAATACCTTCTTAATCGATGTCGACAGTGTAACGTCAACACCTTCTCCAAATTTCAAATTCCTATTCTTATCGGTTTTGGCTGCGTGATGATGAGCCAGTCAAGACATTCCCATTCATAGATAGCAAAGATTGCGTCTCTGGCCTAAGAGCACAGCTACGTAGGGCAGTAAATCAAATACATTAAGTTATTTAGATCGATTATTTTAATTTAGTTTCAATTCATGTAACAGATAATTGATGTTTTTTATGGGTGATGCCCAAAAGCCATTTATAAATAAAAAAAATAAAAAACTGAAATCTGTTTGATGAACCGTAAATTACTATCTGTAGCATATTATTAAGTATTCCTGAGCTTGTACGTCTCAAATTACTTCGCGGAATGTCGGTGTATTATGGGTTCGTCGTGAATCCGAGGTAATGACTCCTAAATGCAAACCAGTAAGTCGGGCACTGCATTTGTGTGGTCTCCGAATATCTGGTGACTGATACGCAGCCACTAGCACCAGGTGACAGGCTTCGCATGTTTTATTTGCGGCCAGAAACAAAGCCGCCTCTGTGGCGTTAATTAATGTATGTAGCAGCGGCGGTGCGCGCGCGAACCGTTTATCGCGCACGGCGTCCATATTACGGCACGGATTACGCTCTAAATCCATCGCATTTCCGCAGATAATACAGCTTCTCTAGCTACATCTCTCAGTCTCCACAGCTATCCTAGTGATTCTCGCTTTACCTATACACCTGACTGGGATTAAAATTAACTCTTTCGTAAAAACAGGAACGTGATAATTTCGTGGATCACCACAATTTTTAATTAAATTTTTTTGAATTTAAGAACTTCCCGTTGTACTCCTGTTTTTCCACGTAAGTGAAAAATGTTTCCTGAACAGAATGTTATGTGGCAGAGTAACATTCGGGAAAGCTGTTCTAATCTATCTTGGTGACAAGTTTTGTGCCGGAGTTTTATTTCGCTTTTCAATTTTCAATTGTTTCTTTACTCGGAGGTCCGATTTTTAGGTCGTCGAAAACGGGACATCCAACACAGGTGAGGTGGAGTGAGGAAAACAAGTCATTGTAATCCATTTTACAATCACAGAGCATTCGCCTGAAGTGGTTTAGATAAGCTACGGATTGCCGTTATACACCTACAGCCTGTATATGAACAAGTCGCGGACAAGACGATTTAGAACTTGAAAGGTTCTCTTGTCCTCTTGTTCCTCCAACCCAGTCCCCAGTCACAATACCTTCAGGCACACTTTCCCTGTTACAGTTCTGGAAGCGAAGAAAAATGCACCAAGCACACATCACTTAGAAACAGCACGAAGGTTGGTAATTTGTTGTCTATCTTTTTAAATCTCAACTTCATCAACTGATTTCTTCTGTGCCTATTCATGGTACTGTTATAATTTATTTATCCAGACAAATAAAGTGTTTCCTCTTCACTTGAAAGTATACAATGAAGAGAACCCTCATCCTGTTCGGAACATATTAACATAAAATGCGTGCCTCTATAAGGGATCAATGGGCTGCAGTTCATGCACCATTTGACATTGAAACAAGATCCAATAAAGTCATTTCATCCTCATTGTTGATATCGGTAACTGCAAATGTTTCCTCACTGTTGATATTGGTAACTGCAAACACTGTATGTTTTCCCAACCGTTTCTACGGACCACATAGGCAACTTTTTGCACAATTTCAGATACAATTTACTTCCCAACGCGTTCTTTTACATACCTGCTCGTGCGTCCCTTGTCATAAAACTACCCGTTTCATCCTCACATCATGACATCGAAGCCACGGGTCAAGGCATTTGCGTAGATACAGTATTTCTCGACTTCTGAAAAGCATTTGACTCGGCACCATACCAAGGCGTATTAACAATGGTCATATCATATGGGGTATGAGACAGAATTTGTGATTGGACTGAGGGTTTCTTGGTATTGGGACCCTTACTGCTCATGTCGTATACTACTGACCTCGCAGATAATACGTAGCCACAGACTTTTTTTCAAATGATGGAGTTATCAATCATTAAATGCTATTTGAAAAAGTTGCACAAATATTTATTAAGGTCTTTATAAGATACCAAAGACTGGCAACCTTCCTCAAATGTTCAGAAATTTAAAACTGTACGTTTCAAAAAATACAAGGACGTAGTTTCAGACGACTACATTAGAAATGAGTAAAAACTGGTAGTAGTCCACTTGTACAAATACCTGGACGAAACAGTCTGTAGGATTATGAAATTGAATGATGGCATATGTTCAATTGTAGGTAAAGCCTGTGGTAGATTTCAGTTTGTTGACGCAACCCACCCCAGAATGTTACTCAAATGTGTGGAACACATACCAGATAGGACCGACAGAGGAGACTAGGAGATTGAATAATGGCTGGACGAGTGGTGGCGGGTTTGTTTGACCCACGATGCTGACTAACATGGACTAGTACACGACGATCATCCCGTGAGAACCTACTTACTGTGTTTGAAGAAACAATACTTAGAAGTCCAGATATACGGAATGCCCCAGGATGGATATTCACGGATGTGAGAAGAACTATTAGTCGAAGCACAAAGTCTACTAAAGATGGACTCTAAAATGTAGTCTTAAGATCGACGACTGCATTTTCAGTACAAGAGATTTGTTTCGCAGCGGCGAAGACAAACAAGTACCAATAGGACTTAAAGTATGCACTTCAGAGCACACGTTTACTGGACATTTTTCTTGGTTTAGTTCAACTACCACCTGTCAAACTAAGGAAAGCAAAGAGCTTGCAGTAGAAAAGGTTTTTTTTATAGTATCGAAGATGAATAAGTTCTCATGGCTCGAAGGTACGCATTTTAGAGGCCATATTTACTAGACTTCTAATGACGGATCCTGTCATATTCTTGAATATTGACCATCCGACCTGGAAAACTCTGTGTGTTATACGACAAGACAATATCATATTGATCACTGTGCAAACAGAGACATCTAGGCAATCATTGTTCCCGCACTCCTTACGTAAATGGAAGAGGAGGAAACCTTAATACGTGTCGCAATGGGAAGTTCCCTCTGCCACGCACTTTACAGAATATAGATTTAAATGAATCTGTGAATAAGCTTCCACTAGCGTTGTGATTTTCTGTTTACTTCCGGAGTTGAGCGTACGTCTCTGCGTCGCGATACTGACCATTTCCACGGACATTGCTCGAATTAATATTCATCAGGGCAGTACGTTTGCAATCATATCAGTGCCGTATACATAATGAAGTTTCATCCAACGTTATAGAAGGCACCTTTAGAATGGAATGACGTCGTTATTAATTGGCGGCACTTTTATTGGCATTTTTGTTGCCCACTATTGAGGACACTGAATCAAATTGGTGCCGTCACATGGTATACATCTTAAGTGCACTATTTTGGCCAAGAAACGACTGTAAGTCATTTTACCTTCGACCGCATTGTTTAATAGCTTGGTTAGCAGTAAAGAGGCTGCTTCTGGCATACATCATGGTAGAGAGCTGATTCGCTCTCTCAGTCGCTTCTGTAAGCTTCCTGTTGCAGGAGAGTGCCTGTCAAGGTAAATCTCCACTTTCTTGGAACTGTATAGGCTTGCTGTGAAATTGCTGCACCATTAAGCATCAGCCATATATTCACCAAATTTCACGGAGAGCGGCCTTCACATGACAAGTGTTAAATGATGTAAATGATGTGCATCATCAACAGGGATATGACGTCAGACCCTACTGGAACGAATACACTAGTACCAGCAGAAAATGCTCCTGTAGGTACACTAAAAAGCGAATACGCTCCTTTCCTTTTTTAGAAGAATGTGACTAAAAAGTGAGGTACCAGAAGCCTCATTCTACATTCCTCAGCACGTTTAAAAAGTTCCAAAAAATTTTGGAATGCGACCATATTCCCACTATTTTCGACGTAAACTCACATCTCACTGCCACAAGTTCCCCTACATCGACTACTCTCTCGCTGTAAGTCATTCATACCAGTCCACTCCCACTTGTCCCTTCTCTCTCACTCATTCAGCCCGACTCATTTTCGTTATCTTTTTGTGTCTCTCTAATCGTCACTGTCCTCTGCCTCACAGCCACGGTTCCTTCGTTCCATCCTACTACTAGTGTCTCTTCTCACTGTCAGTGTCTCCCTCTCGCTTTCTTTACTGCTGAAATCTAATTCCTTCCTTCCCACTGCTTCTGTCTCTTCCCGCTATCACTGTCTCTCTGTACCTCGTTGTTACTGCCATAGACTGTCTCCCATTATCAATGGCTTTCACCTATTTCACTTTATCCTTCTCTTTATTGCTGTCCCACTGGGACTCTCTCGTTCACTATTTCGCTAGTACTGTCCTGTGACTGTCAACGATGTTCCCCTGCCACTGTCCCCCTCTCTTTCCCTCACATTGACAAAGGTCCTTCGCTTACTTACACCACAACCACTGTCTACTATCATCCAGTATTTACTTCTTTTCCGTCTCTTTGCCACTGCCACTGTCTCCTTCTCTCTCAATATAAAAAATATGTTCGCAAGCGAAAAATTTTGAAAAAAAATTTAAAGGTGCTGAGGAAGATAGAATGAGCCCTACTTTTCAGTCACAATCTTTTGAAACAGGAGTGTATTAGCCCTTTTCTGCTACGATAGGAGCATTTTTCCACTGGTTCCCTTCTTTTCCTAGCTACAGCACGGAATTTCACTGATATGAAAAGGGCTTAATGGGTCAGTAAAATTTTAACAGCTTAGTTTGGTGAAGTTGTAATAACAAGCAACTAATTTTACACTTCAGACTCGATTTTATGTGCAGAAAAATTTTTCATGTCGGTGATTGCAGATGTCACCACACTCAAGGCCTGATTTCATTCATATAGCCAGGAGATATTTATATGGCTTAACTACGCTTGCAGATGGAATTCAAGGTAAAAATCGCAAGCATAGCGCAAAAGCAGTTGAAGGGTTAGGCTCGTGATTGTTAGTCCGATTTTTGAATAATCCCATGCTTTGCTTTTCAGTGAAAGAAGCCTCCTTATCCTCCAAATAATAATAATTATTCTCCACATCTAATTGATAAATAAATGCTGTGGTTTTTAAATGTTAATGTAATTTCGAAATTGAAGTAATTTATTAATCTGACATTCAGTTATTTATACCTATGTCATTGTCTATTATTGGTCTTGATGATTCTGAAGTTTTTAATAGACTTAATTTAGGAAATCCCTTCTCACGTGGTATTTAGTAGTTAACAGGCCCCAAGCAAACTCCTTTTTATTAAATTCATTCTCAGTAACAATAAGGTTTACCGCTGCTGTTGCATGCTCCTGCGAATTACTGTAAACCATACGGAAAACAGCAGTCATTTAAAGAGGTGAGTGCAAAACTTAGGGCCAAAACAGAGAAACTGACACACCACAACATGTCATGTACTCTAGTCCAGTAAAATTCCGTTGTACAAGTCAGATTCTGTATCACTTGTACATTCTTGTTCAGATACGCAGTCAGATAGCTTATCCAAATGTTAGCTTTAAGTTTTTCATTTAATGATCTGTTGAGGACTTAAAGTACAGTGAAACTGACACTCATACAACCCACACACAGTGTTATGCAGGTTAGATTCGTTTACTGATAGCTCAGGTTGGTTATTGAGTCCATTTTCACAGACTAACATAGGCAATATTGGTTGTAACAACGTTACATATTGGTTGCATACACGTTTCATTGGTAACTGAACCTCTGTATCTCGAAAACAGATGAAGACAACAAGAAAATGTTGAGGTTTGTTTGAGATCGGAATCCTAGGAAAATCTCGTAAAAATTTCAGCCATTTTCTGTGCATAGCCGTCTCATAATCCGCGGCTCGGTTTTGGTATCCAAAAACAATGTTTCTAGGGTTTTCTCAGGAACTAATCATAAAGTAAACGATGCTTACAGAAGTCCCCCTATGGCGGACCATAGACCACATACAATGGCAAAAAGAGAAAACCGAAGCCGGCTGGTGTGGCCGTGCGGTTCTAGGCGCTTCAGTCTGGAACCGCGTGACCGCTACGGTCGTAGGTTCGAATCCTGCCTCGGGCATGGATGTGTGTGATGTCCTTAGGTTAGTTAGGTTTAAGTAGTTCTAAGTTCTAGGGGACTGATGACCACAGATATTAAGTCCCATAGTGCTCAGAGCCATTTGAACCATTTGAAGACAACCGATTTGATCCATTTGCCTGAGCTGGAAGAAGTGTGTAATATCCAAACCTTGACCCTGTATTGTAGGATAGTTAGAAAATCCTTCTGTTGGTTATGCAACCCTAGCCCAAGGACTGTCCAAAACAATCTTACCTTCCCGTCCCTAGTAGTAGCCGAGGTATGAGCCCCGCAAATATCCCGCTTTTATTAACGGTGTTTTGCAACGTATTATTTAGTGCTCGCTGTTGCATGCATGCCAATTTGTTGTAGCATGGAACCAAAATAGCCCCCGCACGGCACATTGAGAAATTTCTTGCCTTGCTTGAAACACATGCAGTTTCCTTGTGGATTCTTGCATTACCCTCGCGGAAAATTCCATTTAGTCTTCTGCTCTTGAAGAGTATGACAACAGGTTTCATCATGAAACTTCCTGGCAGATTAAAACTGTGTGCCGGACCGAGACTCGAACTCGGGAGCTTTGCTTCTCGCGGGCAAGTGCTCTACCAACTGAGCTACCCAAGCACGACTCACGCCCCGTCCTCACAGCTTTACTTCTGCCAGTATCTCGTCTCCTACCTTCCAGACTGTGAGGACGGGGCGTGAGTCGTGCTTGGGTAGCTCAGTTGGTAGAGCACTTGCCCGCGAAAGGCAAAGGTCCCGAATCGAGTCTCGGTCCGACACACAGTTTTAATGTGCCAGGAAGTTTCATATCAGCGCACACTCCGCTGCAGAGTGAAAATCTCATTCAGGTTTTATTATTCTTGCCAAACACTGGCCAGCCTTCGGTCTCTCTTAAAAATGCCTTATAATCATATCAAGTAGCTTCGGAGGCATTGATACCAGTAGTGAGCGAGTTATGACTTTCGAGATTCGCTGCTTTCTGTGACCTTTCACTAGGTCGTCCACGGTCAATTAGACGTTGATATGATCGCCAGAAACAGAATCGACAATCATAGTTGAGCACCATAGAATCCCACTCAGTGTCCCAGTTTGTCCGTGCACCGTGCAAGTATCTGTTGTCGCTGTTCTCTGGTGTCTACGGTAAAAACCGCGCAGATTCGAGATCTCAACACAGCTTCCAGTTACCTGTTCCCGACGGTTTGCGGAGACCCTTGGCCTTTAACCTCTACGAGGGCTTCAGCTGATGTCAGTCATTTATTTGTCAAACCTACTCGAAATACACTAGAGCTTCGCATGGTGTACTATTTGCGCCACATTGCTGTCGCGAGTCCGTCTCGGTACTACTCGCTCTGCAATCGCTCTACTGTACGGTCTATTGATATGATGCTCTGATGGCCGTCGTGTCAGTGAAACCTCGAAACCAATCAATAAGATGCATATATACGTCCCTGGGGTCGATGCGCTGCGGTCTCCCCGCGTAATGTTAGACAGAGCCAACAGCCATCGCGTACTCGTATTATTCTTCATCTACAGTAATGTATCAAACATACCGAAAATAGCGGTTGCTCAAAGTGTTCGCGGTGTAACAGTTTCCATTTCCGTCAGTGTAGGTCGCTCCAACTCTACGACGCTCACTCCTGAGAAATGAGAAACGTAAACTTTATGGACAGAGGCGTTGGTGCGTAAAATACACTGCCTTTCGAGAAAGGACATATAAGGGACATGAACAGCGTCACACGTTGAGTGATCACAGTGAATGACATGGAGATACTACATACTCATGTGAGACATGTGAGACAAAGTTTGAAAGAATTCTCAGTGTATGCCTCCTGTTGACCAACTGGCCGAATGATACAATACTGTGATCTGTGGAGCATGCTCATGAGACAGCTGGACCGCATGGGAACGTCAGAGCAAGCTCACTCGTCGACAAGATACCGGTGGACGACGTGTGACTCCACATGCGAGGGTAGCGCAACTGTGCACCCAAAACTTCTCAGCCCGTTCGCCTCCGCGTCTGTCATGCAAGAACAAGTAATGGACCCCATAAAACATTCTGCGCCATCCTACAACACTGATCAAAGATTAGCAGCTTCTGCACTAGGGACATACCGTTCTATGCCGTTCACACCATGACACAAACAGCGTTTGGTATGGTGCCGTGACTGAGAAGCATGGACTCCTAATGAATGAATGTAAATGTAACTCCACCCTATGTCTGGAGTGCTGTACTTCGGCTGGTCGACTACCAATAATACAATACCAACAGCCGTTATTTTGGTTTTATTTATTAGGCAACCAGTTTTGTATATTACATTATGTCATCTTCAGGCCTGCGTATATCGAGTAACCCTCGTGTTACAAACCAATGCAACAATGTCGATTGGTCTCAGAAGACATTTTTTCCACGTGCATGTGCGCTCCTTGTGCAGCTGTCAGCAACTTTAGTTCAGAAAAAACACGTCACCTTGAACGACTAGACATAGGGCGTTCATATTCACAGGACATGTACATTAGTATATTCTGCAGAAATGATTAGCATTTCAGTCACCTCGGTTCAGCATGTGTCCTGTTGCCTAGTAGGCACATGATCCGCCATGAGCCCTGATAGCTTGTTCCATGCGTGATGGCATTGACCAATATAATGCGCGAATGGTGTGCTGTCGTATAGCCATCCATGCTGCTTTCACCTGATTCCAAAGTTCATATGTGGTTGTTCGTACTGGGTTACAGTGCTGCACCCAGCGTTTCACCAGATCCACACACTTTTTATTGGCAACAATTCTGGTGATCTGTCGAACCAGGACAAAAGGCTGACGTGCTGTGCAACAACATGTGGTTGTGCATTGTCTTGCTGAAAAATGGCGTCTGCTCTGTTACGCAGAAAGGGTACGACCACGGACCGCAGGATGCCATTCACGTACGTCACACTGGTCACAGCGCCCTGGACACTCAATAAAGGTGATTTGTGGTTGTCCCAGTAGCACCCCACACCATAAGGCCTTGAATTGGCACTTTATGTCTTGCGCGAATGCAGTCACTGTGATGCCGCTCCCCCTGTCTGCGGCTAACCAAAACGCGGCAATGATTTTCAAACAAGCAGATCTCGGATTCGTCCGAAAACTATCTGACGCCATTCCCGTCCCCGTTCTCTTCACACGCGTTACTTACTAATTCAATGCCAAAATATCTGTTCTTTTCAGCTTAATATTATGTACGTTCCGCATCGCAGATCTTTCAAGACGTTACTCTTTTCAAAACCTGGTCATAATAGAAAAATGTGTGTAAAACTCTAAGTAACTGCCCTATTATTAGATTTTTGGCGAACTGATTGCGAAACCGTTGTCGGAATTACAAACTTAGAAAAGGTGGATCCAGTTTGGTGAACCAAAGATTATAAAGTTAGCAGATTCGTGTAAATTTAGGGTATAAAGTATTTTGAGACCGCTGATAACGAATTAGAGGTCTAAATCACCATACTGAAACGTTTTATTCGATATTTTAGTTTTTTTCAGTCGAAATCGTTGTCGCAATCGTCACTTGCATCATTATTGCTATTAGAAAGGTCGCTGTCGGGTTGTCCACTGTGAGATGGTTCAAAAACCAGATCTTTTACCTCAGGTGGCATCTGTTTATGTTTTTCAATTGTCATTTTCTAGAATATCAGATGATTTGATCCGAAGACGGCGAAGCCCATGGCATACGTCATGCGTCGTTTTCTCACGTGAATATTTGCGCGCAAAATCTTCTTGATAACGTAAGATATTCGTATTGGAGCATATTCAGATAGCCGACCAATCGGCAAGAGAGAAGCTTCAGTTATGCCATATCCGTGCTAAAAGACTATGTGAACCGTTGTCGACATAAGGCATTATTGCAGAATGTTGTGCATTATTATACAATAATTGTCCACCATGGCTGGCCGAAGTGGCCGTACGGTTCTAGACGCTGCAGTCTGGAACCGCGAGACCGCTACCCGTCGCAGGTTCGAATACTGCCTCGGGCATGGATGTATGTGATGTCCTTAGGTTCGTTAGGTTTAACTAGTTCTAAGTTCTAGGGGACTAATGACTTCAGAAGTTGAGTCCCATAGTGCTCAGAGCCATTTGAGCCATTTTTTGTCCACCATGTCGTACTGCCGCACGAAAGAGAAACGACCCTCCACTAAAAACGCGCTAACACGCACACTCAAACACATTTGAATTCGTTAATTATACTACTAAGCTAGTAGGGCAGTCATTAACAAAAGTGGAACCATGCCCAGGAAATTTTTTAGATAACGCTTTCGGATAATTTCTGTAGCAGTTTAGTTTTAATTTGATATACGCCATTACACCAGTTAAAAATTGTATAAACGTGCCTTCTGGAGACCTATACACCTTATTTTATCATGAAAACTCGGTAGAATCGCTGTTATATATTAAATTGGCCACAGAAACAATTAAGACACAAAAGAATTACAGATATTGCCTACGAGTGTGCACTGGCTGATACCAACGGGAGAAGATGAAAATTTTTGTTGGACCGAGATTCGAACCCGGTCACCTGTTTACGAGCCAGACGTTCTAACCACACACCCATCCGGACACAGGTCATCGCCACTGTACAAACTGCGCTAGTAGGACTCCCGACAGACCCAAATTCTCAATTCATGCACTCACAACTAATGTAGTGATACTTCAAGTGAGCACACCCACGCCATATGCACATTGCAATTGGCGGTCTTAATATGTATGGATGATTCCAAGGAGTTCTGACATTCACTACTACATGACAGTGGCATAGTTCTCACTGTGGCAGAGGAATTGAATTCATTATACTTCAGCCGACTTGCAGGAAATGGTTTGAAATTATATATACAAACGTTTCTCTTGAATCTACCACTGAAAATGATATCAAAGTTCCTAACGTGGTGGCTGATTATATCTTGAAAATATAGACAGAAATTGTGGCAGGGCATTTTAATTTATATATATACATGGAGAAGATGTATAGATAGATCGATAGAAGTTGCACAAAATGCTAGAATTAGGGCTGGGCAATCGGTTCAAGTGTTCGAACGATCTCAAGATTTTCTGATATGCCATAGAGCTCGGTACAGTATCGAGAGCTGCTCGAACAACCTCGTGAGATTTGACTGGTGAGGCACAAGTGAAAGCGATAGACGAGAAACTAGCAGCTAGTGGCAACAAGAAGGTATATATCTCACTAAAATTTGAATATTAAGTGAAACAGAGGAGAGAATAGCATTAAATCCTATCACCATGCAAACTTTTGTTGTGTTTGAAAACATTTTCAAAAGGAGTTCTCACACAGTATGAGTAGATATATGAATATTTGTAACTTACGTTAACAAATGAAAGTGAAAATTTTATTCTTCACAAAATATCTGTGGACTATGAACACAGCACAATCTTTTACTCTCTTGTGGAGACTATGCTTATTTACGAAGTGGATTGCAAATGAGCATTTTGACCTTTGTTCTCATATTAGAATAATGCTTAATGAAGCTACAAGCTTTCACTCAGCTTAGAAACAAGATCATAACACTGAGATGAAACGAGGAAGAAATTTGATTAAGAATTAACTGTAACTACCTGACGTTGCCAGAAGGAGAGCGATCTCTACATCAGTGTAAAGCAGCATCCAAAACAGAACTTTTACAGTCCAGATCACTTTGATACATATCCTGATTACTAGTTTCAGCAAAGTTATATTGCCATCTTCAGATTATCAGTAAAGTGAATTATAAAGTCCCTACGCGTCACACATTTCATGTGGCCACGGAAAATTGGAGGTAAAGTAACTCACAGAAAAGGCAGTTGTCCACATACACACATGTGACAGCACTAGATGTGCTGTGTCTTATATATTTGACACCTCTACATGTGCTGTATCTTATGTATTTGCACTTCTATGCCTTGCAGATAGACTTATGGTTCTTGGTTTAGTGTATTAAGCGTTGCATGGCAGTGTATTTTCTGTGAGTTTACCTCCATTCTTTCAATGGCCATATGACAATGTACCAAATGCAGGGGCTTTATAATTCACGTATCCAATGGCCAGAAGATGGCAATACAACCTTGCTTGAACCATTAATCAGGATATATGTTATTTGCGATCTGGTCGATTAAGAATTAAACAGCTAATTAAGGCTCAAATGACTCTGAGCGCTATGGGACTTAACATCTGAGGTTATCAGTCCCCAGAACTTAGAACTACTTAAACCTAACTAACCTAAGAACATCATACACATTCATGTCCGAGGCAGGATTCGAACCTGCGACCGTAGCGGCCGCGCGGTTCCAGACTGAAGCGCCTAGAACCGCTCGGCCACATCGGCCGGGCACCTAATTAAGGAAGTAAACTGTATTTAAACTGACTGTAACTGCGATAGTGAGGATAAATTACAGCATCAAGACCTGTCCTGGAGATAGCACTAGTAACCGCCACTAGATTGTGGGACGATTGAGAGCTCCAGATGTAGACTAAATTTATTATTTTCTTTTTTTTTTTTAATTGTAATCCACACACAAGAATACACTTCGGTCAGTATCTCAAAGCTATTTTTGCTATTAAAAGCAACAGTACATTACTAATGCTGAGGAATGCAGAGTAGATAGTACCAAGAGCAGTTGCTAGATCCCCGGGCGACAGGTCGAGCGGAGTGCGAGGCAACTCGAGCTGTGACGGAAAGAGCTCGAGCCGTTCGAAATGTGTTCACATAGCCAGCTGCAAAGCTGCAAAGTATCTCGCAGATACTGAATTACAGGTTACAGTATTGCAGCATTAATAACAATGGAAAAGAAAACCACTGGAACATGAGTTTTGCTGACGTGACCTCAAAGACACACAGAAAGTAAGCTCTTCATAACGTGGTAAGTAACTGACAAAGGGCCACTTGTCGAAAAAAATATTTGTTTCATTTCATCTCAGTGGTGTGCACTCTGAATACGGTTTGGGAAGTAATCTGACAGATGCTGACGCTATAATACAGTACTGGCCATTAAAATTGCTACACCACGAAAATGACGTGCCATAGACACGAAATTTAACCGACAGGAAGAAGATGCTGTGATATGCAAATGATTAGCTTTTCAGAGCATTCACACAAGGTTGGCGCCGGTGGCGACACCTACAACGTGCTCACATGAGGAAAGTTTCCAATCGGTTTCTCATACACAAACAGTAGTTGACTGGCGTTGCCTGGTGAAACGTTGTTGTGATGCCTCGTGTAAGGAGGAGAAATTCGTACCATCACGTTTCCGACTTTGAAACAGGTCGGATTGTAGCCTATTGCGATTGCGGTTTATCGTATCGCGACATTGCTGCTCGCGTTGGTCGAGATCCAATGACTGTTAGCAGAATATGGAATCGGTGGGTTCAGGTGGGTAATACGGAACGCCGTGCTGAATCCCAACAGCCTCGTATCAGTAGCAGTCGAAATGACAGGCATCTTATCCGCATGGTTGTAACAGATCATGCAGCCACGTCTCGATCCCTGAGTCAACAGAGGGGGACGTTTGCTAGACAACAACCATCTGCACGAACAGTTCGACGACGTTTGCAGCAGCATGGACTATCAGCACGGAGACCATGGCTGCGGTTACCGTTGACGCTGCATCACAGACAGGAGCGCCTGCGATGGCGTACTCAACGACGAACCTGGGTGCACGAATGGCAAAACGTCATTTTTTCGGATGAATTCACAAACCCATCCGGACACAGCATCATGACGGTCGCATCCGTGTTTGGCGACATCGCGGTGAACGCACATTGGAAGCGTATATTCCTCTTCGCCATACTGGCGTATCACCCGGCGTGATGATATGGGGTTACCTCGGTCACCTCTTGTTTACATTGACGGTACTTTGAACAGTGGACGAAACATTTCAGATGTATTATGACCCGTGGCTCTACCCTTCATTCGATGCCTGCGTAATCCTACATTTCAGCAAGATAATGCACGACCGCATGTTGCAGGTCCTGTATGGGCCATTCTGGATACAGAAAATGTTCGACTGCTACCCTGGCCACCACATTCTCCAGATCTCTCACCAATTGAAAACGTCTGGTCAACGGTGGCCGAGCGACTGAGCCGTCACAATACGCCAGTCGCTACTCTTGATGAACTGTGGTATCGTGTTGAAGCTGCATGGGCAGCTGTACCTGTACACGCCATCCAAGCTCTGTTTCACTCAATGCCCAGGATTATCGAGGCCGTTATTACGGCCAGAGGTGGTTGTTCTGGGAACTGATTTCTCAGGATCTATGCACCCAAACTGCGTGAAAATGTAATCACATGTCAGTTCTAGTATAATATATATGTCCAATGAATACCCGTTTATCATCTGCATTTGTTCTTGGTGTAGCAATTTTAATGGGTAGTATTGTAAATACGCTATCAAGCTGCAATGTTCGTCGAAGCCTTCATTTCTCGAGCTCGCAAGCAAATTGCAGGAGCGGCGGCGAAGGCAGGCACGAAAAGCGCTTTAGCGTGGAGAGCGTGGCCTGAGTGAATACCGCCTCCTCCCCCCCCCCCGGCTTTCTTCCCCCTCTCGTCTCCTCAACGCCACCCCCTTCCTCATCCTCTCTCTCATTCGCTCGCCTAACCCCGCTATCTCCGTTGCCCCGAAACTGTTCCCCGCGGCGCGCCAACCAATTCCTGGGTGAGGCTTTTAAAATTTCATTTATTAAACTCTTTTCTAAATGCAGATGGCCCGCGGGCCGGTAACGCCGTTACCGAGCTGCCCCTGCAGCAGCAGCAGCCGGCCAGACCAGCGCCGGGCAACGAGTGTCTGGCGACCAGCTGCCCTAATGGAGCTCTTCCTTCGGCACAGCACACCTTACTGGAAGGTTAAACGCGGATCTCACTCGACCGTCTTCCGGTGGGTGAAATCCACCATTTACATAAATTAAACAACATGTCCTGTTCCCGAGTAACAATGGTAACGAATTCTACAAAATTCGTGTTACGTTTAATGTAGAATGTTATCAGTTGCTCGCCTGGGTGGTAATCCACACGAACTGGCTTGTAGCCCGACCGTCAGAACAACGCTTTCCAGCCAGAGAAAGACCGTAGCCGCTACGAATCCAGCATCCATCCTTGAGTCAAGAGGCAAAACCGGCAAACCACAGGAATGTATGAAATGTATTTGCAGGTGCGGATACGAACGAGCATCAGCTGTATAATAGACTGTAGTGCCTGAACTATTCCGAATTATGATGCATGCATGTCCGAAGGAACATTGCAGCATAATTCGCAACAACACAGGCAGTGCAATACCATAAACCACATGGAGTTGAGCAAAGCAAGCAAGCAAGGAACCTTCCGGAAAAATTGATATAATTGAACGGAAATATAAACGACTGAAGAAAACAACATTATGTCCCTTTACGCGCTCACAAACCCTTAATCTGCTGATCTTTGTTCAAAATCGTAGTGTTAAATAAAAACTGATAGTGTTGAGTGCAAATTGGATTTTACATCTTCTAAATGATGACGTTATCACAGTTATGAATATCTTACTATTACAGTTCTAATCATATGCACAACTCATTTATTTTTCAAATTTTGGGACACACGCTTTCAAAATTGTGTAGGTTTCTTATTTTCTTTCATGCTATGCTTCACCTAGTACTAATGTAAACAAACTGTTATTATTCTATTAAAACGATTTTATACGCCCTGCATGGCAAACAGTGAAGCACTTATAAAACGTGATCAGATATCAATGTAACTTCGTGCCTGTATACGCCTTAGGCAAGTGTGTAAATGGCTAGAGTTCAAATTCTCAGTGAAACGTAGACCGACCACCAGAATGGATTAGTGCTGTTATTGTTCAGCGTTTTTACCAGGTCTGGTAGGGTAGGGTATAAAAGTTGAACCAGAACTCCCCTAACAAACTTTCAGAGTTGGTAGTATGGACCAAAACAACAACAACAACAAAAATAACCAAAAAACATACGCTCTAAAATTCATATTTTATGAACTATGATCACTTGTTAATCTTTGTCGCTGTGAGACGCATGTCTGCAATTGAAAGTTATTTGCTTTCCATTTTTGGGAGGAGGCAAAGAAGAAAAATGTGTCCAGTAAATATTGGCTCTAAAGTAGGTACCTTAAGGGCTGTGAACACGTCTTCAGCAGAAAAGATGTATTTACAGCACCGAAGACGAACAAATGTCCATAACTCGTAAGGTACGTATATTAGAGCCCATGGTTTTTGGATATTTTTTCTTCTTTTGATCCGTCCTACCAACTCTCAAAAAAATGGAAAGCACAGAAAGAACAGGTGCTCTTAGCTGATAAGGTATGTATTTTAGAGCTCATGTTTACCGGATTTTTCTTCTTGTTTTGGTCCATACTACCATCTTTGAAAGTCTGTCGGAGGAGTTCTGCCTCACCCTGCCTGAACAGCGTCAGATGTTGAATGATCACTGTCAAGGACAAAGAGACGTGGCGTACTACTTTGAGACGCTGTTATTAGCTCCTGGCACTGGGGCCTCATTGTGCTTCTCCATTTCTCCGGCAGGTCGAATCATGTAGCATTTGCGTTTTACGGTGGTCTGATGACGGACTGTATGGGAATGCACGTTGACTCGTCGTCAAGTTTCCGGACGACCTGAAGAGCCAAAGAAACTAGTAAAGACATGCCTATCCACACACAGAGATACGTAAACAGGCAAAATATGGCGCTGCGGTCGGCAACGTCTATGTAAGACAACAAGTGTCTGGCGCAATTGTTAGATCGGTTATTGCTACTACAATGGCAGGTTATCAAGATTGAACGTGGTGTTTTCGCCGGCGCACGAGCGATGAGCACAGCATCTTTGTGGTAGTGATGAAGTGGGGATTTTCCCGTACCACCATTTTACAAGTGTACCGTGAATATGAGCAATGCGGTAAGACATCAAATCTCCGACATCCCTTCGGCTGGAAAAAGATACTGCAAGAACGGGACCAACGACGACCGACGAGTGTCGTTCAACGTGACAGAAGTGCAACACTTCCGCAAGTTGCGGCAGATTTCAATGCTGGGCCATCAACAAGTGTCAGCGTGAGAACCATTCAATGAAACATTATCGATACGGACTTTCGGAGCCGAAGGCCCACTCGTGTGCCCTTGATGACTGCACAACACAAAGCTTTACGCCTCGCCTGGGCCCATCAACACCGACTTTGGGCTGTTGACGACTGGGAACATGTTGCCTGGTCGGACGAGTCTCGTTTCAAATTGTATCGAAAATGTCAGCAGGGGACTGTTCAAGCTGGTGGAGGCTCTGTAATGATGTGGGTGGGGCGTGAGCAGTTGAAGTAACATGAGACTCCTGATACGTCTAGAAATGACTCTGACAGGTGACACGTACGTCAGCATCCTGTATGATCACCAGCATCCATTCATGTTCATTGTGCACTCCGACGGACTTGGTCAATTCCAGCAGGACAATGCGACACCCCACACGTCCAGGATTGCTGCAGAGTGGCTCCAGCAATACTCTTCCGAGTTTAAACATTTCCGCTGGCCAGCAAACTCCCTTGACATAAACATTATTGAGCATATCTGAGATGCCTTGCAACGTGCTTTTCAGAAGAGATCTCCACGCCCTAGTACTCTTACGGATTTATGGACATCCCTGCAGGATTCGTGGTGTCAGTTCCATCCAGTACTACTTCAGACATTAGCCGAGCCCATGCCACATTGTTTTGCGGCAGTTCCGCGTGTTCGCTGGGGCCCTACACGATATTAGGCAGGTGTGCCAGTTTCTTTGGCTCTTCAGAGTATGACTGCAACAAGGGAGGCTTGGCGGATCGCCGTATTGTGGACCAAGGTCATTGGAGCCCCTTCACAGCTATGGCTGCCATCCGAGAATACGTAACAGACTCCCTGCAACATTCTTTGTTATCCCACACCACTAGCCGCACACTAGTAGCAGTCGGACTAGGAAATTACCGACCCATGCGTACGTTGCCGTCATCACCATAACACAAACGGTTGTGTTTGAAGCCGGGTCGTCACCGGGAAGCAAGGACTACCAACTGATGGCATCGCAGAGTGATCTGCGATGAATCGCAGTTCAGAGATGAAGCGCGAATCAGCATTACCCCATACGACCGTTGTCGGTGAGTATGCCAGCGACCTAGAGAGAGGTCCAATTATTCCAATTTTTTGGAGAGGCACAGTGGTGTTACTCCTGGGTTCATGGTGTACGGACGCATCGGTCATACCTTCAGGTGAGGACCGCTTATGACAGATGGAGCTGTCAAGGTGCGTGTCTGTATGAACAGCCTACATGATGCTGAGGTACTGTCAGGTGAGGGATCAGGTCGCACATCAACACCGTTACACTGCCAGTGTCCAAGATATCAAGCACCAGTCACAGCAGTTGCGAGCAGGCTATCTCAGTAGCTGACAAAACGGCTTAATCACATAATTCCAACTTTACGTCAGAGAGGCTCAAACATTATACTGATAAATTGGTTCGCACTGCCAAGTGCTTCGTAAATTTTACTCGATTTTTTAGTTACTTAAATAACGTCGCATACCTCTTAACCAGTGATGTTTCATATAGTTTCCTCCTTCCCTTCTGAGTGCTTTACCTTTTTTCGTCAGACAATATATTTTGGTTTTAATATTAAAACCAAGAGAAAATGAGCGTAAGGAGAGCAATGATAGAAGCGTTCAGTGACTTAGAAAGAAGAATTCTGTCAACCGATCTGACTAAAAACCCTAAGAGGTTTTGTCTTACGTAAAATCAATAATCGGTTCGAAATTCCCTATTCATTCAATCAGCGACCATACTGGCATCAGAACGGAAGATAACAAGCAGAAGGCTGAAATACAGAATTTGGTCGTCCGAAACTATTTCAGGCGAGATCGCAACATGTTCTCTCCTTCCAGCCATCGTACGAAATAGCAGATACTAAGATAACCGATCGCGGTAGATCACTGATACAGCGCAGACTATCCAAGCACATGAAAAAAGTGACCATTCCCGTCTTTAGGAAGGGTCGTAGGACAGATGCATGTAAATCTATGCGTATATCGTTGACGTCAATCTGTTGTAGAATTATGCATCGTGTATTATGTTCAATAATTGACCTTTTTGGAGAACCAAAATCTCTAGAAAAGTTAACATGGATTCCGGAAACAGAGATTTTAGGCGCTCAGGTTGATATTGTGTTTCTCGACTTCAGGAAGGCATTTGACACCGACACACGCTGCACTTTAGTGAAAAAAACACGTTACCGAGGGTCGGGACAGATTTGTAACTAGATTCAGGACTTCCTTTCATATAGAGCTCAACATGTGACTATTAACGGAGGAAAAGGACAAATGTAGCCATAATTTCTGGAGTTCCCCAAGAAAGTGAGATAGGAGTTTTGCCGGCCATGTGGCCGAGCAGTTCTAGGCGCTTCAGTCTGGAACCACGGGAACATTCGAGTATTTCGAGTTTATACAGAGGCTTACCGACAATCATTCTTCCCACGCGCCGTTAGCGAGTGTAACAAGGAGTGGGAGATCAGTTATTGATACCGGAAGTAGCCTCCATCACCAACCTTAGGTGGCTTGCAGAGTATAATCTAGACGTAAAATCTTATGCATCTATCACGTATTAAAAGTGTATGTAACAGAAAATATGTTTTTGGTGGGGGAGAGGGAGAGGAGCGGGACTGGAAGAGTAGTGGACGGTTACGAAATACTGTTCTCGTCCAAAATCCTACCCTAGATCCGCAACTAACGTGAAACATCACGTAGTCGTACAGAACCTCTATACCTGTCTGTATCACCAAGCGCACCCTTCCTCTCTTTTCACCCCAAGACTCCTATAACCTGAGCTGAAATATCCGCCATATTTTACGTAAGTATAGGATATTCTTACTTGTTTGCATGTGAGTCACGATGCGAGTGGCAATTTTGAATTAAATGTATTCCTGAAGTCGTCGTAAATATGCATAGCTGCTCAGCTGTAAGCTGCGCTAATCATTGCGTAAATGGTTTTCGCATGTGACCCCGACCAAAGATAAAGATGAACCATAAATTGTCTCAGAGACAAAAGGACCTTATACTCAACTGTGTATTGCAAGTACATGTTAATAAAAGTAGTTATAAAAATGAAACCAAATGCATACAATTGCGTTTCTTTCTCAGTCTGCCGGCCGAAGTGGCCGTGCGGTTAAAGGCGCTGCAGTCTGGAACCGCAAGACCGCTACGGTCGCAGGTTCGAATCCTGCATCGGGCATGGATGTTTGTGATATCCTTAGGTTAGTTAGGTTTAACTAGTTCTAAGTTCTAGGGGACTAATGACCTCAGCAGTTGAGTCCCATAGTGCTCAGAGCCATTTTTTCTCAGTCTAAACTTATACTGAGCAGTTCATCACAATTTTTTTTCGATTCCTGAGATATTTTCGCATTTCGCGAAGTGGAGAGGAATATTTATTGTGATATTTTAAACGTCGTTATCATAAACATATACACACAAACTGAATCATATAATGGTTCAAATGGCTCTGAGCACTATGCGACTTAACTTCTGAGGTCATCAGTCGCCTAGGACTTAGAACTAATTAAACCTAACTAACCTAAGGACGTCACACACAACCACGCCAGAGGCAGGATTCGAGCTTGCGATCGTAGCAGCAGCGCGGCTCCGGACTGAAGCGCCTAGAACGGCTCGGCCACAGCGGCCGGCTGCGCCAGCAGCCATCTCCGGCGGGAAGCGAGTAACTATTTCAGACGAATTTAAGAATTCTTGACCGCGCGTATAAGTGTACGAAAGGTCTCTATAGCATACGAAGAAGTTAGGACCTTTAGTGGGTATCTTTCCAATTATACACACATTTAAAAAAGTTTTGCACCACCCTGGTTCCCACAAATCCTGAAGATAGACGTTGACTATGGGTATTGTACCACAGACACAGTCCCTTTGACTGTTTAGAGAAGTCACTAAACCCGCCCAAAGATATGGAACAACCATGCATGAGCAGCACTTATTAGACAGAGGGGGTCCGACAGCCGACCAGTTACAGTCATTCCACCAGGAAGGAGGTACACGGCTCTTGTTGTCTGTAGTTCAACAATTCCTAGACGATCAATATCGTGGTTCAATTGCCTCTGCATTGTTACTTTGTGCCAGGAAGGGCTCTCAATGAGGGAAGTGTCCAGGCGTCTCGGAGTGAACCAAAGCGATGTTGTTCGGACATAGAAGAGATACAGGGAGACAGGAACTGTCGATGACATGCCTTGCTGAGGCCGGCCAAAAGCTACTGCTGCAGTGGATGACCGCTACCTACGGGTTATGGCTCGGAGGAACCCTGACCATGCTGAATAATGCTTTTCGTACAGCCAAAGGACGTTGTGTTACGACTCAAACTGTGCGCAATAGGCTACATGATGTGCAACTTGACTCCTGACGTTCATGGCGATTTCCATCTTTGCAACCACTGCACCATGCAGCGCGGTACAAATGGGCCCAACAACATGCCGAATGGACCGCTCAGGATTGGTATCACGTTCTCTTCACCGATGAGTGTCGCATATGCCTTCGAACAGACAATCGTCGCAGACGTGTTTGGAGGCAACCCGGTTTGGCTAAACAGACACACTGTCCAGCGAGTGCAACAAGATGGAGGTTCCCTGCTGTTTTGGGGTGGCATTATGTGGGGCCGATATACGCTGCTGGTGGTCATGGAAGGCGCCGTAATGGCTGTAGGATACGTGAATGCCATCCTCCGACCGATAGTGCAACCGTATCGGCAGCATATTGACGAGGCATTCGTCTTCATGGACGACAATTCGCGCCCCCATCATGCACATCTTGTAAATGACTTCCTTCAGGATAACGACATCGCTCGCCTAGAGTCGCCTTTATGTTCTCCAGACATGAACCCTTTCGAACATGCCTGGGATAGATTGATAAGGGCTGTTTATGGACGACGTGACCCACCAACTATTCTGAGGGCTCTACGTCGAATCGCCGTTGAGGAGTGGGACAATCTGGATCAGCAGTGCCTTGATGAACTTGTGGATAGTATGCCACGGCGAATACAAGCGTCCATCAATGCAAGATGACGTGCTACTATGTATTAGAGGTACAGGTGTGTACAACACTCTGGACCACCACCTTCAGTCTCGCTGTATGGTGGTACAACATGAAATGTGTGATTTTCATGAGCAATAAAAAGAGCGGAAATGATAGTTATGTTGATCTCTATTCCAGTTTTCTGTACGGGTTCCGGAACTCTCGTGACCGAGGTTATGCAAAACTTCTTTTTAAGTGTGTGTATTGATTCCCTGTGAGTTCCGCACGGAGACTAACGTTGGCGAAGCGCACCTACTAGTGTGACGTCAAAGGTTCGTTGCAGGGCCCGCATTTCTCGTGGACCCTGCTAGGCCCCTAGGCTGGAGCGCTGACGTTCCGGAGCGGCCAGTGCCCGCACAGAGGAGGTGCGGCCAGTCGTGGTCGCGGTCGCAGGCTGGAGCGGCTGTTTATTTTGTCGGGCGGCTATTTCTGGCCGACGCTGGTGCTGTCGTCGTCGCGGCAGAGTGCTCTGGGCTGAGGTGCTGCCGGAACGCCGTCCCACTGCCGGGCAGCTTGGTGTCCCTGTCTCGTTTACGGCAGTTCACATGAAATTTATTTTATTTATCTGTTGTGAAGCCAATGTATAAGTGTATCACGGAAGAGTACTGAGAGTTTTACCCACCAATTGTGAGTTTTGAGCGTGCTTAATGGCATATTAGTTATAAGAAATTGGTAATGGCCGGCCGGGGTGGCCGAGCGGTTCTAGGCGCTACAGTCTGGAACCGCGCGACTGCTACGGTCGCAGGTTCGAATCCTGCCTCGGGCATGGATGTGTGTGATGTCCTTAGGTTAGTTAGGTTTAAGTAGTTCTAAGTCTAGGGAACTGATGACCCCAGAAGTTAAGTCTCATAGTGCTCAGAGCCATTTGAACCATTTTTTGAAATTGGTAATGGAATAAAGTAAGGCTGAAACATGGTGAATTAAATAATTCACACCTTTTAGACAACTGGTGCGTAATAATCTTCGTGCTGTATTTATTCCCTCTGTTCAATAAATAGTCAGTAATTTGAGTTTAAAGTACTTCATAAGCTCACACCTTAATGAGGAAGATAAAGTTTCGAGGGAAGTTGATTGACAGACCACAGTTAAAGTGAAATGGCTGAAGAAATTTTTTTTAAAGAAGTCGGAAATGATATGATCACAGATAAGATATATTCGGCATATAGAAAAGACAAAATAACTTAAAAGCAAATTCATTAGCATTAAGAGTGCAGAAGGAGTTCCACTGTTAAACCCAGAAGAGACTGCGGACAGGTGCAACAAATACATTTAAGGCATCTACAAGTAGGAAGAACGTCTGGTGACACGATGGAAGTGGTGATACGACAGAAGTAGGAATGGTGCAGTTTTGGAGAACATAAGGGACCCAGTATTAGAATGAGAGCTTGACAGAACTTTGGAAGACCAGAGGAACTTAAATTCAGAACGTGTTACTCCGGTGATCAAATGTCCACGATGTCAATTTAAAGTCGTCCTCGATGTACTGTTACTTCAATATACAAAACCCTAAACGTAACAGGCCTGTCTGCCATGCTGCAGCGACATAAACTTTTGCTGCAGATGAATATTTAATTTTACAGGAAGTCTGACAATTCCAGTTACAGGATTCTAGGAATTCTGGAGGAGACTCAACAGATGATGTTTTCATAAAACACACATGCCCACAAATATACCATCTGGATTTAAAATAAGTTTCAGTTTCGGATCACTTTCAGAGCTCCCTTCTTTACGGTACACGGACAGGAAACAATAAGCACTGACTTGTATTCCCTACAGGAGCCGATGACATGCCCAATGTTTTGATTACTCGACGTCGGGTTCTCTTCAATGTGACGAAGGACGCCCTCTTCAAATTCAGGAGCACGACGCTACCGTGTTACACCAGTCAGCCCTCCTAGATGCGATGATGATGATTGGTTTGTGGGGCGAACAACTGCGCGGTTATCAGCTCCCGTACAAAGTCCCAGTCTTTACACAGCCCAATCTCGCCACGTTCACGAATGATGATGAAATGATGAGGACAGCACAAATACCGAGTCACCAGGCAGAGAAAATCTCCAACCCGGGCGGAATTGAACCCTGGACCCCGTGATCCACAGGCAACAACGCTAGCCGCTAGTCCACGAGCAGCGGACCCTCCTAGATGTGAACGTACCATTTCTCCACAGCCTTCGCCGTAGTCGGACGAAAATGGTATGCAATGTCATAACTGCAACAAGGGCTAACGACGACGCCCACTTCTCAGTTTGTTCGCGTACCGTTATGCGGTCTTCTGACGCGTTGTATATTCTGATGGCACATTTCTGATCATGAGTTCCTCATCAGCTTTATTTGCTATCTACTAAATCCCCTCTACCATCCCTAGAAGTCTGTAACAGGAATAGTGAAACTCCTTCTAGTGAGTATCAACAACGTCAGCATTATAAATTCTTACTGCTCCTAAAACATCAAGATCGACCTCAATGGGGACAGGGGTAAAGGTAATCTGGCATCAATGGCGAATACCACACTTTTTCTCCTTAACACCAAGTTACAAGCCCTTCCTGCAGAAGAGCATCTACCACACAGAATCCCTGGGGTCGAGCTTTTTTTAAGAATTTTGTCTCTTCAGAAGTATTGCTTTAATCTTCCAACTATATTTTTTCTTGTCTGAAATTTAGCCCGCCTTTACCTCCCACTCTATAAAAGTATACGTAACACCAAAACTGTGTCCCCATAGACTGTTATTCAACTTAAGCTCGTATGCTAACCTTAGACTAAACTGAAACTAGTTTGAACTGAAATGTAACTGAGCAGAATGCAACTTGTCTTTATATTAAACACGCAACTGAAGTAAAACAATTATCTGGCCGTAATCAAAATTTCAACTTACTTATCATCTTGCCAACATTGTTGCAGATTTCTCGAAAACACAACAGCAAACAGCAAGCAGGCAGCGGCTAAGCTAGACGTATATTTCTTAATACATATACAGACTGTCGCATGCGGTAATGTTTAATGACAACCAATGGGATGGCCAGACTAACCATCCCTTTGAAATGATATTCCAAGACAATGATTATAGAATGAAGTAAGTATTCAAAAAGACAGAATAAATCTTTGCGTGATCTTCACACATGACATAGGTCTGAGTTATACTATGCTTGACAAAGTGAACAATGATTTAAATAGGGTACGATGTTAACAGAGAATTTCTATAAAAACCAAACAGCTTAATCAGTTAATACGTTAATGCATGACACAGGAAAGTAGGGTCGTCTTCCGCTCAGCTTTGAGCAAGTGAACTGGCTGACAATAATCATTTCTTCAAATTAGGTGCTTCTTACAGTTTCTAACACACATTTCAACAAAATCCGACGTTTTAATTTCACTGAACAGGCATGTGATTAGTGACACTGACCAGTTAAAATTTCTAGGTGTTCAGATAGATAGTAAACTACCATGGAAAGCCCACGTTTAGGATCTTGTTCAAAGATTTAATGCTGCCATTTTCATTATTCGATTGGTATCTGATGTAAGTGATCGTTAGAAACGAAAAATAGTCTATTATGCTTATTTTCATTTGCTTATGTCGTATGGTATTGTATTTTGTGGTAACTCTTCGCAGTCTCAAAGGGTATTTTCGGCTCAGAAACGGGCAGATCGGACAATAAGTGGTGTAAGTTCGCAAACCTCTTGTCCATTCCTCTCCACTTGGCTGGGTATTCTCACATTGGCCTCTCAATATATATATATTCTTTCTGTCGTTTCTTGTTAACTATATTAACTTATTCCCAAGAATTAGCAGCTGTCACTCAGTTAATACTAGGAAGGAATCTTATCTGCATTTGGATCGCTCTTCCTTGACTCTTGTGCAGAAAGGTCTATAGTATACTGCTGCATCTATTTTGAATAAGCTACCACAAGAATTCAAAATTCTTAGCAGTAATCCATGCGCTTTCACATCGAAACCGAAGAGTTTCCTCATGGGTCAGTCCTATTGTGTCGAGGAGTTCTTTGAAAAATTACACTGATTCCTATGTTATATTGTAGATTGCATTTACTTACACTTATGGTTTGTCTTTTTTCTGTTCATAAACATTTTATTTTATCTGTTATTACTTTTGTGTTGTAGTTTCATGTACTGATACATTCCATGACCTCGGAGATTTGCTCCTCAATTTGGTCCTATGGGACTAGACGTGTGAAGAAAAAAGGAAAATACACAGGTCAGCTCTGCTACGAGGCGCTGATACTACGTAAGTATTTAAAGAGATCAAACAGCGATGGTCATTTGTCTTTTTTCATCCCCCAGAACTGCAGCAGTGTATCCAGCCTGTCTGTGCATGGAGTAAATTCTGTGTACAAGAGTGAGAAAGTGTTCGAATGTTTGCGTAGCGTGTGTCTGAAGCGGAATGTGGGAACCAGCCTGGTATTCACATAGCAGGAAGTGGCAAACCACCTAAAAGCCACATCCAGGCTATTCAGCATGCTGAACCCTCGTCGTTAATTGTCTGTGCGGATTCGATCCTGGATCGACATACATCTCCGATCCGGAACGGCTCGCATTAAGACGCGCGGCTGGCCGTGCGGGTACTACGGGTCGTTCTCTGTCGTAGATTCAGCGTAAAGTGCTCGGTGATTTGCTCTCCAGTGACCACTTCCCCATTTGGATACAATTTGCAGGGAAAAGGGTAGTAGAATGTAAGATGCCAAAGTCGATATTCCGGCAAGCTAACAGCATGTTGCCCAGTGAGCTGGACGCGTTTGAACATCGGGCAAAGTCCAGAAATGTGTAGGCCACATTATGACTGTGATCCAACAAGAGGCTGATGAAGCAACCGCTAAATCTGTAGGCCACTTACGAAGACCGCCTGCTCCTCTCTGCAGTCACGATCAGGCGGGTAGCACAGCACAGTTTCATGGCCGACCAACTGTGGAGAACCTTTTCGGGTGGCATGAGCCAAATGCGACCTCATTATTAGTAAAAATAGGAAGAGGTCCTAGAAGGAATCTCTCTTTAAATCATCCCAATAGTGCAGCACAGATATTTTGAGAAGCCATCAAAACAATTTCCGGGAGCCAACGCAGGCCTCCTATTACAGCTACACTAAGAGAGTGATGTCTCCTAACAACATCCAGAGACATTTCCCAGTCAAGTGCCCGGTATTTCGCCAAGGCTGCTGGCAAGGCCAACATGGATCCAGCGACTCGTCCCCATCGTCTGAAGATGGAAAGGTGTGGGCTGGACTTCAGGTCCAACGACGCTCAGTCCTATAGCGTCCTTTTCTCCGTATGGTAGCTGAATTCAGCACTGCCTAAGGGTTGTGATACTACTGATGAGCCACGAATAAGCGCAGGTGTGGGTTTAGAGAATTCTCACGCATTTATGGCTGGAAAGCAGTAGTTCAGAAACCGATTGGCACATCGAATGGCAGTCGCAGGCAATGTTCATGTTTTGCAAACGAGTTTGCGAGGCAGGCTTACGGCACCGCTTACAGGATAAAAGGCATGGCCAGGCGGGCACTGTATACAAGTGTATCAGGGCATCACAGGGCACAGACGTGCTGTAAAGAACACATACGCTGCAGGTACAACAGCGCCTAGTGACCTGTGTGTAGGGGCCGAAGCGGGCTGAGGAAATCTGAAGTTGTAATTATTAAAGAGCACACCACTTGTCCCCTCCAGAGCAAGCACGTCAGAGGCGCAGGGAAAAGCCGTATAAATAAGCGAACCCGGAGACTCAAAGCGGGCAGTCGTGTCGCCATTCTGTCTGAGTGTAGAACAGGAGAGAATAACGATTCTTTACATTGCAGGCCAACCACGACAACCTTCTAGTGACGGATATCGGTGGCCAACCGGCCAGCTGATCTCCAACCTCCGCTGAACGGTCGCGTCGTTTCTGTGGAGGGTCCCGTCGCACCTTAGAGCTGCACCGGCGCGAGGAGCGAGAGGGCTGCTAGCCACCGAACTCGCGGCCTCTCAGATGCAAAGGTGTCTGTGAGCACTGAAAGAGCCGCCCTGGGAGTACAGCCGGAGCTGTTAAGACTCACTTGAACCACGGAGGTCTGCAGTTTCCCTTCGGCGCTCTACATGGGATCCACGAGTCGCGGTTGAGAGAGCAATCATCCGTGTCCCGCGCCAACGCTCACGCCAACGCTAGGGGCGTTGAATAGCAGAGCTACGTCGGCGAGGCTGGACGACTGGACGCCGACGCTGCAGATGCCGGTATTGGCGTTGGAGCTGACCCACGGTGAGAGGCACCATCGCCAAGTTCAGCGAAATGCCCGCTGTGTACTTTCGAAGAGATAAAGTTAATGGCACACTTGCCTGTGTTCTCTGCACGCTTCGGCGTGAGTCATCCCTCTCTCCCAAACCATACCTCTCTGTCGTTCTGACACATTACAACCACTGCGTTAGGGGGGTGCATCCTGGAGACCAGAAAGCTACTCCACACCTCTCAGTTCAAAAGACATAAATCGATCATTTATAACCACACGCTGCTGGAGACAGCTCTAAAACTAGCTTTCCTACGAATACAGCAAGTAGTAATTTTTTGATTTAGATACGGCGTATGATATTATTTGCAAGCGCAGTGGCTATGTGGAAAATTATCTGTGTTCATACGGACTATCCTATCCTAAATTTGTTTTAGATACCGGGGTAAACTCTGCCTGAAAAATATGATCAAGAAAGTCCGTCAAGACAGTGTATCACATATAACCTTGTTCTGAATTGCTATAAATGGTATACCGTCCACAGTAAGGAGCAGTTTTCTTTATTTATGAACAGTTGTTCAATTTTTCCACCTTTCTTCTTCCAGTGCTGCGACAGTGACTCGCCAGCTGCAGCCCTACCTAAGGTTAGAAGGTTGTGCTGCTCACACCGATTATAGATATTTTGCCATTAAGTTGATCTTAACCGCTCTTGCCGATTTTTAAATCCATTTGACACGCAAATGAGAGACACGGTTTTAAATTTCAAAGATTCTTTTCGGTTTCCGAGCCTTACATTGATCTCTAGTTATACGGCTTCCACACCTTAGGGACCAAATGGCAAGATCCTTCAGGAACTAAACATTTTGAAGTGCCTTAGCCTCAGGTACAGGCGAGCAGACAGGGCGCAGCACCACGTAATTATCTCAAGATCCTTGATGCTATTCACCATGAGGATATTAGGGTGGCCACAGCTGAGGCTGGGGAGCCGCCAATTGTCATCCCGTGGCAGCTCCTTCTGGTGTGTCAGGAGTACAGCAAAGCAAACTGTTGCTCGCTCTTCCATTGAAGAAATTTTTACAAATGCTCCGCGAGCAATGTTTTCTTGTGTCATTCGTGCTACGCATGACGGTGTAGCTTTAGGAGTGGGTCAAATATGACCATTAACCAGGGTCTTGAGCCAGTTGCCACATTTGCTACTTACGAGCCACAGAGTAATTTGAGATTATGGTTATGACTGCACATCTATACACCTTTTAAATTCGTACCTTAACACTTTAAACGCGCAACATAACACAGGTGGGCCCAAGCAAGGAACTTTCTTAGCTGATGAGTGGTTTTTGCTGACAGAGATATGTAAACAGACACAATACGGCGCTGCGGTCGGCAACGCCCACATAAGACAAGTGTCTGGCGCAATTGTTAGATCGGTTACTGCTGCTACAACGGCAAGTTATCAAGATTTAAGTGCGTTTGAACGTGGTGTTATAGTCGGCGCACGAGCGATGGGACACAGCATCTGCAAAGTAGCGATGAAGAGGGGATTTTCCCCGTACGACCATTCCACGAGTGTACCGTGAATGTCACGGATCCGGTAAAACATCAAATCTCAGACATCGCTGCGGTCGGAAAAAGATACTGCAAGAACGGGACTAACGATGACTGAAGAGAATCGTTAAACGTGACAGAAGTCCAATCCTTCCGCAAATTGCTGCAGATTTTAGTGCTGGGCCAACAAGTGTCAGCGTGCGAACCATTCAACGAAACGTCATCGATATGCGTTTTCTAAGCCGAAGGACCATTCGTGTACCTTTGATGACTCCACGACACAAAAGTTTAGCCTCACCTGAGCTATCATCACCGACATTGGACTGTTGATGACTGGAAATAGGTTGCCTTGTCGGACGAGCCCCATTTCAAATTGAATCGAGCGGATACACGTGTACGGAGACAACCTCATGAATCCATGAAACATGCATGTCAGCAGGAGACTGTTCAAGCTGGAGGAAGCTCTATAATGGTGTGGGGCGTGTGCTGTTGGAGTGATAGACACGCCTGATACGTCTAGATACGGCTCCGACAGGTGACACGTACGTAAGCATCCTGCCTGATCACCTGCATCCATTCATGTCCATAGTGCATTCCGTCGGAGTTCTGCAATTCCAGCAGGACAATGCGACACCCCAGACGTCCATAATTGCTACAGAGTGGCTCCAGGAACAATCTTCTGCGTTTAAACAGTTTCGCTTGCTTCGAAACTCCCCAGACATGACCATTATTGAGCATATCAGGGGTGCGTTGCATCGTGCTGTTCAGAAGAATTCTCCATCCCTCGTACTCTTACGGATTTATGGACAGCTCTGCAGGAGTCATGGTGTCAGTTCCCTCCAGCACTACTTCAGACATTAGTTGAGTCTATGCCACGTCGTGTTGCTGCACTTACGCATGCTCCAGTGGGCCCCACACGATATTAGGTAGGTGTACCGCTTTCTTTCGCTCTGTAGTACATATACGTATGAAATTCATTTTGACAGCTGTTTGATAGTTTGTTTATTATACGAGGGCTATTCGGAAAGTAAGGAACGATAGGTCGCGAAATGGAAACCACAGTGAAAATCAAAACTGTTTTATTTGCAGCAGTCAGATAAACTTCCAGATAATTATCTCATATTCGCCGATCCGACTTAGAAGTTCCTTAAATGAAATAAAGCTTTATTGATTACTATCGCTCCTTCTGGTGCATTCTTTCAATCTGATACTAAATTTTCGTTCTGTTTGACCTATGTAGAAATTATTGCATTTGTCACAAGTTATTTGATATATTCCTGGATTGGTATATTCTCAGATTTCAGTCTTACGTGAATACAGTTTTGTTACGAGATTGTTATTAGTACGAAAAGCCAGTTGGATGTGCGTGGTTTTGAATAGTGGATTTATCGTGTCTGATATTTACCACAGGTACCTTACTGCAGATAGTCCGGACCTTTCATTTTGTAAACTTCATACTACGACGCATACTTTGCTGCGGACCCAATCGAACGAAAAACATTCATTTCATCTTCATCGCACGCGCTTCGCCGAAATGGCGTACAGTAGAAAGAGTTGTTCCTAACAGCCGAACGACCCCTGATGACGTGTCGCGGCCAATAATGCCGTAGGATCATTTCAGTTCATTTACTGGAGTAATCGAGGTTTGTTATATCTCCCCGCTGAGCTGGGTTTAAACTGTGCCGCCGCAGCACCACAGCAGGCTGTCGGGTGTCCCGGTCGCTGAGGCTGGCAGCCCGCGCCCTGATTATCTGCACGCCGCCGGCGAGAGGGGAGCGGCGGCGCGTGTGACTGGCGGTCAGCGAGACTCGGGCTGTGGTGTGGGGTGAGGCATCGACCTCTGGCGCGCGCGAGCCGAGCCGCGCTGCGGCCGGCCTGTCCGATGCACCGGTCGCGCCGGAGCTGAATAATGAATCGCCCATTAGCGCGCGGGGCTGAGTAATTGAAAACGCGTCGCTTAACGAGGCCGCAGCGGCACCGCACTACAGCGGCAGGACACAGCTCAGCACAGCGCAGCATCCCGCTGCGGTCGGCGCGACCGCCACAGCGCCCCTCTGTGCTCGCGGCCACGCAGGTGCCCGCGCCGTCTGTAGCGAACATTGCCCAGTAAACGCCGAGCGCAATACCGCTCTGATGCAGTGTGCGGCGGTTAGCAGTGCGAAAATAATTCAGCTCGCAGTGTCGCATGGCGGCAGCACTGGCCCTGCTGGTGCATCGTCGAACATGGATGGTACAGAATTCCGGAGCCTCTTACAAGGGAACCTCCCCATCGCACCCCCCTCAGATTTAGTTATAAGTTGGCACAGTGGATAGGCCTTGAAAAACTGAACACAGATCAATCGAGAAAACAGGAAGAAGTTGTGCGGAACTATCTTCTAGTAAGGGTAAAAAGAACGAAGTAAGGGGAGTAGGTAAAACTACTCAATTTGTTCTTATTCATGGACCTACTTTATTTTGTGGTGCGAAGTTAAATTTTTCTTTAATGAAAGTTTCTTCTTCTTCCAGTTTGGGTAACGGATGGATAACAGTTGTTTTCGTTGCTTGTAACAATGCAGGGAGAGCCGGTTTGGAATCCTTTGAAACTCGTGAAATCTTGGCTTACCGTACTATACCTGTTTCTGAGATTATTGTTGCTAGTGAGGGTTCGTACCTTCTTCCGCACGGGAGTTTGTCTTTGTCTTGTCGTAGACGTTGTAAGATAAATTCGGATTGTAGTATTCACTTATGGGTGAAGGCTAGTGGTCCTTCTTCTTTGGAAGATTGTCGCATTGTTGGTGATTGTACCATCTATAATCATTGAAAGCAGTTCTCAACAAACGGCCCTTTTAAGGGCCAAAAATACTGCAAAATAATCAAACTGAGTAGTCCATGCGTAAGATAGGCAACAGCAAAGACGATGCGAGCTCAGGAGCGCCGTGGTCCCGTGGTTAGCGTGAGCGGATTCAGAATGTGCTTCGGTAGCTCAGATGGTAGAGCAATTGCCAGCGAAAGGCAAAGGTCCCGAGTTCGAGTCTCGGTCGGGCACACAGTTTTAATTTGCCAGGAAGATTCGCAACAATTTACGTCCGCGGCTCGTGGTCTTGCGGTAGCGTTCTCGCTTCCTGCGCACGGAGTCCCTGGTTCGATTCCCGGCGGGGTCAGGGATTTTCTCTGTCTCGGGATGACTTGGTGTTGTGTGTCTTTCATCATCATTACATCCTCATTCACACGCAAGTCGCCGTAATGGCGTTAAAGAACTTGTGGAGCGGCGGCCGAACCGCCCCGCGAGAGGTCTCCCAGCCACCAATCCCATACGCTCATCATTATTATTCGCCGGCACGGTAGCTCAGCGTGTTCGGTCAGAGGGTTAGCTGCCCTCTGTAATAAAAAAACTGAGTTAATAGAGCAACAATGAACATAAACGGGTGTCTCGCGACGTCCGCACCGAGCAAATACAACGAACGATAACGAAGAAAATGAGACGCCGGCACGGTTGCTCAGAGTGTTCGGTCAGAGGGTTAGCTGCCCTCTGTAATAAAAAAACGGAGTTAATCGATCAACAACGAACTTAAACGGATGTCTTACGACGTCCGCCCCGAGCAGATGCAACGAACAAAAGCGAACAAAATGAGATTAAAAAAAAAAAAAATAACGAAAGGTCCTTGGTTCAAGTCTTCTTTCTAGTGAAAAGTTTAATTTTTTTTATTTTCAGAAAATTAGTACCTGTCCGTCCGTCTATCCGATGCGAGGTCACTGCGCCGTAGTATGGGGACGCTACACCTAAACAAACATCGAAACACACGACGTCAATCGACTACAGCACACGGAAGAGAGGGTATTCCTGCTAACGAGGCTCCCTGGCTGGCAGTTGACTGTTCGCTACTTTGGACGAGAGTGCATTAAATACGTGAGATGTATTCCGTGGAATATATGAATCCAGCAAATATAGCTCGCGACTTCAATAACAAGGTCACTGAATATTTTCCGAACTGTAAGGAATCGGAAAGTTCCTTTAGGGATCGAACGATTGTCGAACATTCGTATGATTATTCCCTACATTTGTTGATAAACAGTATGTGTGGTGATGACGATACCTTGCTGATTGCTGTGGGGCTGCATGTACCTATGACCTATGACCTTGCGATCAAATGTTTTTGGTTCCCATTGGAAAGGCACGTCCTTTCGTCTACTAATCGCAGACACTAAACTTATTACAGTGAACAGAGACGTCAATGAACGAACGGACAGATCATAACTTTGCGAAAATAAAGAAAGTAAACTTTTCACTCGAGGGAAGACTTGAACCAAGGACTTCACGTTCTGCAGCTGCTCACGCTAATCACTTTTTTTTATTTCTTTTTTATTTTTATTTTTTTTAATAATCTCATCCAAAGTAGCGAACAGTCATCTACCAGCCAGGGAGCCTCGTTAGCAGGAATACTCTCTCTTCCGTGCGCTGTAGTCGATTGACTTCGTGTGTTTCGATGTTTGTTTAGGTGTAGCGTCCCCATACTACGGCGCAGTTACCTCGCATCGGACAGGCGGACGGACAGATAATAATTGTCTGAAAATAAAAAAATTAAACTTGTCACTTGAGAGAAGACTTGAACCAAGGACCTTTCGTTCTGAATCCGCTCACGCTAACCACGGGACCACGGCGCTCCTCAGCTCGCATCGTCTTTGATGTTGCCTATGTTGCGCATGGACTACTCAGTTTGTATATTTTGCTTATTTTTTTCATAGTTCCACACAACTTCTTCCTGTTTTCTCGATTGATCTGTGTTCAGTTTTTCAAGGCCTATCCACTGTGCCAACTTATAACTAAATCTGAGGGGGGTGCGATGGGGAGGTTCCCTTGTTAGTGGCCTTATCACCAGTAAGACTTCTCGGCAAGGAAGAACAGGGGTCTCTGGGTTGGTTGGGTTGGGTTGTTTTGGGGGAATAGACCAAACAGCGAGGTCATCGGTCTCATCGGATTAGGGAAGGACGGGGAAGGAAGTCGGCCGTGCCCTTTCAAAGGAACCATCCCGGCATTTGCCTGAAGCGATTCAGGAAAATCACGGAAAACCTAAATCGGGATGGCCGGACGCGGGCTTGAACCGTCGTCCTCCCGAATGCGAGTCCACTGTGCTAACCACTGCGCCACCTCGCTCGGTAAGAGGGGTCTCGTAGACACTGAGATCCATAGAGATGAAACAGTACATCAGTTTGCTAGCAGTACCTTTCTAAAAGGCGTTCATGTAGCATTGTCGATTGGGAGTCTCTCCGAGGATGTTCAGTCGCCGAATCGGAAAGAATTTTCTTCTTCCGCCCAATGTAGTATCGTCCAGAGATCGAGCTGCCACAGTAAAGTCGGCAACGACAATCTAGAACACGCGCATTAGCGAGGGCTCACTGCAATCTGCAACGACGTTTGTGAGGCGCTCCTGAAGAACACGCCGCTCACTGCTGCTACCTCGCACTGAGGTCAATATAGTGCTGACTATGCAAGAGCTCACACCAGTTCGCCATCTCAGCTCGGGCAGGGAACATTATAATACAGGACCGACGAATCGTTTAAGTTTCATATGAAATTGCACTGTAGTGAACAATGTACCTGAAGAGAACGATTTGTTACTTAGCGCAACAAGCGATGATTTGCCAGCCAGTGATAGACACAAATTATCAAGAAATCCTGTGGCAAAGAAGTGTGTCACAATGAAGTAAATATTTTTATTCATTTATGCAGTAAAGTGAAGTAATATTGCATGTGTTCTAGTATGATGAGCCTTCTCGCAGAGCAATCAACTAACCCACAATTGTGGCCAGATCAAAGTGTTTTCGCCTTGTCACAAAACACACATGACCCCCTTCTTCACCGTATATGTGAGTTGTATCGTCAGTGGCCGCTATCCGATTGAAAGAATTCCAATATTTCTATGTATATGTCACAGGAGGCAGACCACTCATTTTAAAAGGAGGCACAGAGTATTGTGGTGACAATAGAGCAGCAGTTAACTGCGCAATGAGTCGATCAGAAGAACTCAGTCTCGAAAGTGGACTAGTCATTTGATGTTACCAAAATAACAAATCCATCAGAGACATTTCATCATTTCTGAAGGTGCCGAAGTCCATTGTTGGTGATGTGATTGTGTTGTGGAAATGCGAAGGTAAAACCACAACTAAAGTAAGCCAAGGTAGACTTCATGTAGTGACCGACAGCGACCGCGTAAATGTGGAGGGTGGTTCTAAAAAGTCGAATGAAAACTGGGGATGGAATCACTCTTGAGTGTCAGAGAACTACCAGCAGACCTGCAAGCACAATGACTGTGCATGAGGGGTCAGAGAAAATCATCATAAGCCACGCATTTCTGTAGTCGACGGTAAGCGGTGCTTGAGATGAGATTTGGAGTGACGAAACAAACCGTACCTTGTGGAAATATAACGGCAGGTTGTGGATTTGACGAATGCCTGGAGAAAGTTATCTGCCATCGCTTGTAAAGCCAACAGCGATGTACAGGGGAAGTGGTGGTAACGTATGGAGGTGTTTTGAGTGGTTAGGGTGTCGTCCCCTGCTTGCGCTTACTAAAATTTTGACAGATTCAGGCGCCAGTGGCCGCCACTTTGAATTCTCGCCGACTGTCGGGAAGCTACAATGACTAAGAGGGCGCTCCGGAATCGGTGAAAGCGCATTTACTGCTTCCACGATTGAGCGACTCGTAGTGAAGTACGTTACTGGTGCGCATCGTGGTTATTTTATTGAGTCTACGCGGTTTTGGATGCGCCTGAGTGTTTTGACAAGAACCATAGTTATTACATTATGTTGAGTACTGTGTATCCTGTTATTTATTTGATTGTTGTTGAAAAAGATGTCGTTCATTTTGGAAGGAGGGTTGTATATGGGTAATGTTAACGTGTGAGCTAACAATTGAAAGTAGAAATGGACTTGTATATTCTGTAAGGATTACTTGTGGTCATTTTAATATTACTTATTCCGAAAAGCAGGACAGTGGACTGACTGCGTAATTTTAGAACTTTCTTGATAATTGATGGTGAGACTTGTGCGATTTCCGTCTGCCGTGTTAGTTAATGGGACTTGTCCCTTATGTAAAGATTATCTGTGGGCGCTTTAAAATTGATTATTCTAAATGCAGGTGGGCGAATCCAGTACATAATTTGAAAGGCGTTTTGTTTGATTTCAAGTTAACTGCTACTCAGATTTGTGCGATTTCTGTCTGCCATGTGAGTTGATGGGTTTTGTTTTTTATGTAAAGATTATATGTGAGCCTTTTAAAATTGTTGATTCTAAATGCAGGAAGGTGAACCCAGTACATAATCTGAAAGTTGTTTAGTTGATTCCAAGTACACTATGTGATCAAAACTATCCGGACACCCCCTCCCACCTACTGCCAGGTACTCCACATCAGCGACCTCAGTAGTCATTAGACATCGCGAGAGAGCAGAATGGGGCGCTCCGCGGAACTTACAGACTACGAACGTCGTCAGGTGATTCGGTGTCACTTGTGTAATATGTCTGTACGCAAGATTTCCACACTCCTAAACGTCCCTAGGTCCTCTGTGTCCGATGTGATAGTGAAATGGAAACGTGAAGGGACACGTACAGCGCAAAAGCGTACAGGCTGACCTCGTATGTTGACTGACAGAGACCGCCGACAGTTGAAGAGGGTCGTAACGTGTAATAGGCACACATCTATCCAGACTATCACATAGGAATTCCACACTGCATCAGGACCCACTGAAAGTACTACGAAAGTCAGCCGGGAGGTAAGAAAACTTGGATTTCACGGTCGAGCGGCTGCTCATAAGCCACACATCACGCCGGTAAATGCCAAACGACGCCTCACTTAGTGTAAGGAGCGTATTTGGACGATTGAACAGTGGAGAAACGTTGTGTGGAGTGACGAATCACGGTACGCAATGTGGCGATCCGATGGCAGGGTGTGGGTGTGATGAATGCCCGGTGAACGTCATCTGCTAGCGTGCGTAGTGCCAACAGTAAAATTCGAGGCGATGGTGTTATGGTGTGGTCGTATTTTTCATGGAGGGGAATTGCACCCCTTGCTGTTTTGCATGGTACTATCACAGCACAGGAATACATTGATTTTTTAAGCACCTTCTTGCTTCCCATTGTTGAAGAGGAATTCGGGGATGGTGACTGCATCTTTCAGCACAATCGAGCACCTGTTCACATGCGGCCTGTGGCGAGTGGTTACATAACAATAACCTCTCTGTAATGGACTGGCCTGCACGAAGTCCTGATCTGAATCCTATAGAACACCTTTGGGGCGTTTTGGAGTGCCAACTTCCTGCCAGGGCTGCCGGACCGAAATCGATACTTCTCCTCAATCCAACACTCCGTGGAGAATGGGCTGCCATTCCCCAAGAAACCTTCCAGCACGTAATTTAACGTATGCCTGCGAGAGTGGAAGCTGTCATCAAGGCTAAGGGTGGGAGGGCGCCACGAACTTTTTAGTCATTTTCAGCCAGGTATCCGGATACTTTTGATCACTTCCGTCTTAATGTTAGTTCTTACTTAAAGATAAAAGAGGAATGAAAGTTTAAATTCAAATTTTTCCTGCTCATTGATCTTAAAAGTTGTATTTAAAAAACATTGTGTGATAAAATTGATTTATCGATTCCGTTGTAAGGCTCCTAGGGAGTTCACCCCTTGAGTTTTCCGTTTAAATATTTGTGTACAGTAAAATCATGAACCTTTGTTCATTGGAATGTCATTACGTATGCCTATAAACCCCAACACCATCACTACACTGCTATGTCACAAAAAACGCTAAGCGCGGAAGTGTATGAAAACCTTTTACAGCATTTGCAGAGCATACAGCAGTGGAACGTTTCGGAGACGATAACTGTATCAGCAGCCGCCGTAAGTCATTGGTTCGTGCACAGTAACATTCTTGAAATCGTCTCGCCAGCCCAGAGTCCCGACCTGAACTGCTATTGAACACTTTTAGGATGACTTTGGGCGTCGCCACATGCACCAATGTCCTTCCCTCGTTCGTCTCTTGAAGAAGAATGTACTGCCACTCCTCCAGAGATATACAGACTCCTCATTGGAAGGATCCTGAGAAAAGATTAACCAGTCACAAACGCGATCGGTTGATACACCCTATACTAATATCTACCACTAGCTGTATGGATACTTTTCATCAGGTAGTGTATTTGGATAAGCAGCTCGTTATGCCCATACAGGAACTACGAATCAGAATACTGTAATCTACTGTGTAGTTCCTGTATATTGCTTATGCCACTACATAGACCAGAAGATGATCTACTTTGATCGAAACTACTGACACCGTAGAGTTAATGCGGAACTGGGACGACAAAATAAACGACAAAGTGTTTTTCAAAATCATCATCATAGTTGAATTCTCCCGTGATGGCTGTCCGCAATAGAGATTTAGCTTTTTGCTCTATTCTAAGGCTACCGCCTACAACACAGCTACCAAAGACAAAGTCGTGTACGACGGGTTGCCGAAGCTGCCCGCTAACAACGTCAACACTAACACGCCGGGTTGTTTTCAGTTTACCTCCAGCAACTGCCATGTTGTCGCGTATCGCCAGCCTCGCCACCAGGGGGAGCTACCGCCTTCGTGGACCCTATTTTCAGTGCGCCCTTGAGTAGACTAACGCTCTCTGCTTTCGTTGGTGTAAAAACGGTACTGTACAACATAACTGACTGCCTTTCAGCGCGAATTAGGTAGTGCCGATTGAGTTTCAAAGGAAACGATCATTGTATTCTGTTCCTTAGACTTAATAAGCGTACAGTTGTTCCTTGTTATCTGCTCACTTCAATTGTAGCGTGTTCTTCCATTTAGTCAAAAACACTGCATTTTTATATACCAAAACAATTTGTGCTTTATAGCAACAGTCTATTGGTTCAAATGGCTCTGAGCACTATTGAACTTAACTTCTGAGGTCATCAGTCGCCTAGAACTTAGAACTACTTAAACCTAACTAACCTAAAGACATCACACACACCATACCCGAGGCAGGATTCGAACCTGAGACCGCAGCGGTCGCCTTGTTCCAGACTGAAGCGTCTAGAGCCGCTCGGCCACTCCGGCCGGCAGCAGCCTGTTCAAAGGGAGGATTACTAGTCACAAAGTATACATTACAATACCTCGTAAAATGTGACACATTCTCAGATGTATCATTGCTGTAAATCTTATAACGACACAGTTGGAACCTACCAATCACTTCCATCTCTGTTTCTCTTTGAGTGTAACACCAAACGACATCATGCAGCTCTTTGACATTACATGTCGATGTGGACTGTTTGGAGAAAGTGTGAACGGTACTGTGGCACTCCGTCAAAAGAGAGCCCAATGCCCCGTGGTCTAACAGGACCATGAGAAGAACCAAGCGACGGAAACGTGCGAGGAGGGAATCCCATCTCTCAGTGGTCGGCCGCTCGTCTAGTAAGACGGGCTGCGGCTGAGACCGGAGGAAAGGTGTACGTTACAATGATATTCAAATGGACGGCTATACATTTGCGAGAGGGAATTACCAGATTCAAGAAGCAATATCTCGCTCTACAGGTTTCGCAGAAGAGTTTTGTGACACAAGCGCCCCATCTGTGGTGCTTGTACTTCGGATACTACACTATAAGAACAGGTCGACAAATTTTCAGTTTCTTGGAAATTAATAACGATCTCTAAAATAATTCTGCAACAATAAAAGAGGGCACACATGAAACCCGTTGAAGAATATTTACATTTGACGTTAGCACCTCTAATAAGCGATATCACTCACAGACTCCAGAAGTCGGTGATTATATCAATTTGTTACCAACAGTTTCACTCACAATTGAAACATCGTCATATAAACAAAGCGACAACTGGTAGCTGGCTTTGGCAGAGAAATCAACAGACAAAATTAAGTATTGATTAGTGTGCCACACTGATTTTTTATATTATTATTGGACCACTTTCTGACAGACGTTTGTAATACACTCTACAAAGAAAAAGACTGACGGTCACAAGCTAATTATCCGGAAGGAACGGAAATCGGTAGAACTGTAATCATTTGTTTGACAGTATATGTACAGGACATCTACGGACTTCTGTCCCATTCAGATAATTCGTTTGTAGTCCATCTCTCTATTATTATTCTTAAAGTGTAGTTTCAGTCATACATTACATTGACATATCATTTTAATCTGTGTGCCAGCATGTATATGATGATAAAATTGTGTTGCTAAGTTATTTTTATTGAGTAATTACTTATGTCTCTGCATATAGTGTGACTGGTCCATTAGTATATGTAATTGTGGGGGAGAAAATGTCACATACATGTGTTGTCAAACGTACAGTAGAGAGCAGGGCAAAGTTTCTGTAGAAGACCACACTTTGTGTCGATAAACATTGCCCCTCAGAGTAAATAGAAGAGTGTCAGAGTCCTAACACAGTTGGAAAACATCCACACTGCATCATTCAGAGATTTATTTATTTATTTATTTATTTATTTATTTGTGGTGCAACCAGACCCAGTGTAGAAACATAAGCAGGCAGTTCACAAGCACTCATTGTTCATTCAAGATCTCACAACACCTCAAAAATTAAAGCAACATTTATATATGTATATTTGTTCATCTGAGCTCTCCTGCCAAAACCAATTTCAACCAGATTTAGCACACAACTGTCTTCACGAGTGCCATCACTGGTCCTACCCAGTAGCAGAATCTTTGCAACACGTGAATTACGAAGCGTAAAAGAGAAAGGAGCAAAATAGCTTTATACGAGTAGCGCAAGGTGTCCTGTAGATCAAGCCAATTGAACACCCAAAGAAAGGTGTTACAGCTTATACTTATATTAAACTAATAATAAAGTAACAGAACCTAATAAAAACGCAAATGTTAGGAAAAAAATTGTGTACTGGCGAGTCGTGAACCACTGCTCAGACATAAAAATTTCACCGTTCAGTGACGCTACTCCCCACGCTAAATCAACATCATGATGTGAAGTGCCATTCCTAGGTTCTTTTTTAAAAAATTTTATCACTTGCAGAAAGCTTTAATCGTAGCTATGTTACTAAAGGAAATTTAATTATAACAAATTTTACCAAAAACAATGCGTTTTATGTGTATCCTCAGTGTATTGCTGCGTTCAAATAGCATACTCTCGTAATAAGCAAGTTACAATAATTCTTTTGCCATGAATATGATGTTTCTCATTATTTTATTGCAACGCTCGGGTGCTCAGAAACGGCATATAGACGTATAGTCTTGAAATGAATGCCAATATGGCGCCTCACAACTTTGTGCTGAAGGGAGATGGCTTGCATGTGACGTAGGTGGTGTTATGCCATCTGATTGGTCAACACTCAGACGCTCGCTCAGAATATCTGACATGCTAGATATTGCTTTGCACGTTCGGAAAGACTTCCGAAAGTGCTATTGCACGCTATGACGTCAGAAACTCGGCACACTCAACGCTCAACGTTTGGATGCACGGTCCGTGTGCCGACGGCTTAAGGCTCGTAAGGCGTGTTATGTCGACAGGCGTTCACGCTCGGAACTTGACGTGAATACGGGCGTTGTTCTTCTGGCACCCACTGGTTTAGCTGTGCAACGGTCTTAACCTGAAAGCCGGGTCCAGAAGTCAAGTTACCTTCAACTCCACACTACGTCAAAGTATTAAGGAGCGACTGCACCCAACCCGAGGCCTCCCCATAATTACTGGCACAATGCAAATGTTTCCTCAGGGCGAAAAGAGGGCTGCGGAGCGGAGAGACGCTCTTTGTATTGTCGGGTCGCGCCAAAGTCGCTTAATTTAAGATTTTTAATTATGCAGTGACCTAACGTCTCCTCGCGTCTCAAATTAACATTGACAGAGGACCCGACGGAAAATTGTGTCGACGTAGTTCAGCATGTTGGGAGCTCGGTGGCAGACAAGGAAATTAACGAGGGAGATCTGTCTTCTTCTGTCGTCTCCTCTATTTGTCTGCACTTTTGAAAGTGACTTCTCGTTATTTATGCAAAGTTTTGCAAACAAGACATAAAAAAATTGTTCAGCGTCTCGATATGGTTGAGTACGGAAATACAAATTATTTCATGTGAGACGGAAAATACACTATCTGCCTGGGAAACGTTGACTGCTGTAATCTGTAGTGTCATCAGTAACTTACAGAGGAGGTGATGTGACGGAATGTGGGTGTTTTTAGTGGTTCTTGCGATGGTGAAAACTCTAAATGTAGTAGGATAAAAATGCATTTTACAGAATTGTGTACTGCGTACAGTAGAGGAACCATTCGAGGCGACGATTGATTGTATGAGCATGGGTGTGCAGCCTGTCACAAAGCAGCAGCTATGAGGCAGTGGTTTGCTGACGACGTTCTTTAAATGGACTGGCCTGCCCATACACCTGACCTGAACCCAGTGGAATACTTAAGTACAGACACCATCGCCCAACATTACTAACGTGTCTGGTTTCGGTTATCGAGAAGAATGGGGTGATATTCCTCCACAGACACTCAGACACCTCACTGAATGTATCCACAGCAGGGTTCAACTGCTCATAAAGCCGAAAACTGAACACACCCAATATGAATGTCCACTGATAGGTGTACCAAAACTTTCTAGGACGTGTTATATATCTCCGTATCACCGCCATCCTACCTCCACGTGCTGTGTTACAGAAAATACGCAGGTTATTTACCACAGTCTTCAGAATAGTGCATGGTTTATTGGCACAAGCGTAAGACTAACAAAAATTTCATGCTTTTCGAAGTACCAGTAGTTTAGCAATAACGCCGATGAGTTGATAAGAAGTCATGGTCAAAACTGTGTTGACATTAGAGACAGAAATTTCAAAAGTGTGTTTCACTTACTGTTACTATTGTAGTTGTATTAATGTTATCATTGTTCCACTGTATAAAATCAGTTAAAGATGCTACAACTTAAACTTATCTCATTGTATTACTTTGGCATAAAACGTGCAATTCACAAATCTTTGCATTTTGTTACTTGACCCTCGCATTTTTATGCAATTTTTGCACGCAACAATGCTTTCGTTTGCGTTACAACGTTCATTGCTAATATTTACCTGAGGAGTGGATTCAGGACTCAAATCTGTCAGTGGTCTGTCTTCCACAATAGCACATAGCACTTGCGAGCCACAGATACCTATTATTTAATAATAATAATACTAAAATATTTAAAAAGTAATATAATTTGTTCAAACCACTGGTCAGTACATTGATTTAATATAACTTCATATAAATTACAATTCAACGACCCGCCAAGTTAGCAGAGAGCGCTAACGCGCTGCTTCCTGGACTCGGGTAGGTGCGCAGGCCCCAGATCGAATCCACCCAGCGGATTCACGACGAGGGCCGGTGTGCCGGCCAGCCTAGATGTGGGTTTTAGGCGGTTTTCCACATTCCACTAGGTGAATACCGGGCTGGTCCCCACGTCCCGCCTCACAAGACTCGCAGATATTTGAAACACGTTCACACTCTTTCATGATTTACACTAGACACAGACAGCTGGGGTACACTGATTCCACACCCAGATGGTACAGGGTGGCGGCAGGAAGGGCATCCGACCACTCCTTCAAAAATTAACCATGCCAAATCCGATTGTAACAATGCCGACGCTGCGCCAACTGCGGGACGTGGCATAAACCAACGAAAAATAGAAATTACAATTCAATGAAATACATAATTTGAAAAGCAATCATATAAAAATGTGAGTATGCATGTGCCATGCAATTCATTTGAGAAATTTAACAGCAACATGAACTGCCGAGTTGAGTTTCCTATGCGGATACAATGCGTCATCTCATTATCTTCAAACAATATTTTTAGCATTTTTTCTACCCTCTCGTACTGACTTCATGTACTACTTGCGTTTAACATTTCATGTCACTTCTTACCATTACCGCTAGGTAAGACCACCAGATATTTTATTGATCAACCCCTTTAATGAATACAGTAGTCGCTTTGCAGGATTATCAATAATGTACAACTGACACCAGGAGGCCACTTGTGTGGGTGCGTGTGTGTGGGGGGGGGGGGGGGGGAAGGGGGGTCTAGGGTGTCAGTCCATTGTATGGTATCACCGCAGTACGATGGACTAAAGCTGAGATGCATCAGAGTGGCAGAAATAAGCTGTCGTGTTTGAACGTGCCCATGACCACAGAATGGTTGAGGTTGCCCGAATTGTTAAAGAGTATAAAAGCCGACGACCTAGCCTGTCTAGAAGGAATGGTGCACCATTATATGCTAAGTAACGCACAGCTGATTACGAATTGTGCTCGTAAGAAGATCTTAACTGATAGAGCGCTAAAACGAGTGTCACTCCTTTTCAGTAACGAACGGTTTGAACCCCATAGGATTTGCTGCTGTCAGTGAGTGCAAGTGTCAACCAGTTCCCGAGTAAACGTTACAAAGGGAGCAGCCTGGAATGGGTTTTCAATGCGGACAGTACCTCCAAAAAGGCAGTTGCTTACAACCGTTCGTAAAGCTGCACTTCTTCGGTGGGCCAAAGAAACACAGAAACTGAACAGTTGCCAACTCGAGGGGTCTAGTTATTTATTTAGTCGTGTCAGAAGCATCATACATAAAATCAAAATGATTAACACATACATATCAAGTATATAACAAATACAAAAAGAGTATAAAACTATACAGATATATAAGCAGGGTCAAGTAGTTTTTTTTTATTTTATGAAGTCTTGGACCAGAACCTGGCCACGTCCAGCGCTTCCGGGGTGGCATTCATCAAATACTTCATGGTGCAGGTGCTTGGGCGCAGCACACACTGCGCGAGGTGGATGGTAGTTTGAATGTGTCCACAGTCACTTAGCGTCGGTTCAGTTGAGAGGCCCCATTTGCGCATATTCTCTTTGGATCGTGTGACACCAGAGCGCAGCCTATTAAGAGATTTCCATGTCGTCCATCCTTCCATATGGCCGGGAGGGAGTTCTTCGCTTGGGACTAACCATTCCCCACAGTGTGCGTTTTCTTCTCGCCACATTGACAGCCTCACTTGCTGCGGTGTCCCGACGGTGTTTTCTGCTGTGTGCAGGAAGCTTTTTCTAGGTTTTAGTCGACGGCGGTCTGGCTGTTGTTTGTACAGCGGGTGGGCAGGTGAGGTCAACGCCTTTGTCTTTTTCCTTCCTGCCCGCTACTTTCCTTCTAATATATGGTGGGGCCACGCCTGCCAGGCAGTACAATTTATCATTCGGGGTTGGTCTCAGACAGCCTGTGATGATGCGGCAGGATTCATTAAGCGGTATGTCCACTTGCTTGGGATGATTCCCCTTATAGTAGGTGGCAAGCTGTTCGAGGGCTTCTGACAAATTCTGTTCAACAGTTTCTAAGCTGTCTGCTTGATCGGTAACTGAGCAATCATCTGCATATATGAAGCTTTCGTTGCCTTGGAGGAGGGGCTGGTCGTTAGTAAATATATTAAAAAGTGTTGGGGCCAGTAAGCTTCCTTGGGGGAGGCCATTTTTCTGTATCCTCCACCGGCTTCTCTGTCCCTGAAAATTCACGAAGAATCTTCGATTCTGGAGTAGGTTTCCAATCAGTAAGGTTGGTCTGTAGTCCCTACTCATTTCGTATATTTTCCCCAGGAGCAGTCGGTGGTTGACTGTGTCGTAGGCTGCTGATAGGTCTAGGAAGACAGCCCCGGTGATCTTCCTGTTCTCGAACCCATCCTCTATGTGTTGCGTTAATTTTAGCACCTGTGACGTGCAGCATTTGCCCTGTCTGAAGCCTGCTTGTTGTGGGATCAGGAGGGGCTCGATGGTGTCCGTGATTCTGTGGAGTATCATCCTTTCCAAAACCTTGTACATATGGCATAGCAGAGAGATCGGCCTGTAGTTTTTGGGATTGTCACGTTCTTTGACTGGTTTTAGGATGGCAATGACTAACGATTTTCTCCAGATTTTTCGAATTTTACAGGATGTCAAGCAGTTGTTCATCATATCGACTAGCCATTTCCTTGTTACAGGTCCAAAATGCTTTATTTGCTCCACGCATATATCATCAAGGCCGGCTGCTCTCCGCATTTTGCACTTACTGATCGCCTTCTCCAGTTCCGCCAAGGTAAATGGCTTGGATAGTTCTAGTGTGATCTAATGAGTCACAGTTTTGCCCCTTCTGCAAATGATACAAGGCGGTCAGTGCACTGACGACCCAATGAGGTCTTTAAAGGTAGGGAGGGAGTCTCACGCCGCAAGTGCTTCTGTTTTTCGTATCACAACTTGTGCCCGCCCATGAACGTTACCACGAACGTGGCATTGCCCTTTTCTCTGCATCTCCAGATCACGTTCCCGTCTTAAAAGATGGCAAAAGCCATGTTTACGGGGCTCCAAGCGGGCGTTGTTGGTACACTGTGGTACGCTGCCACACATTGACTGGCGAGCTAAATCATCAAGTCTTAAAGCCACAGAAAATGTCTGGAACCGTCTGGAACAGCAACGTCCTCGTAGTTTGGTAGCTCGGCGAGACTTGTTAATCCATGAGTGGCTTCATTTGTGTATGGCATACCTGAAGAAACTTGTGTACAGTAGGCGCTTTTATCAAGGTTAAAGGCGGGTTTTACACATTATTAACGGAATTTCTCCCCGAAGTGATAATTTTGTTTGAATCGGTGTATTTAATTCATGATTTTAAAAGACTCAACACCATGAAAGTAGCCCTTTTTTAAACAAATGCTTACGATTTATTCATAATGAAGTGTCTGCCGACTGATACAGTACAAAGCGAATTACGCAGAGGGCCACACGTTAGGTATTCATCGACGTGCTGCCACATAGTTGTGATCAATAGTTCGCATGTGAACATTGCTCCCCCGATCACAGATTTAACGGATCACATACCTTTAGCCTTACAGCTATCCGGAAGTTCCAGTTGCTGAACGATCATCAACCAATTACAGTCAGCAGTCGCTGGACAGTAAAAGCTGTATGTGCTAACAGCGTGAACTTGTAGACTGTCACCTTACAGCAGTTCAGACTGAAAAACAGACTAACTAGTCTTCGTTCACAGACTTAGGTTAGATCAGTGTTCAGAAATTTTACTCCAGTGACATGCCTTCTCATCAGGCTAAAGTTGAGTATTCATTATATGCATTCTTTTAATAAATGCTTATTAATTGTTTCTCATGGTGCTGCCAACATTATTTGTGTTTTACGCAAACATTGCCCGGTAACTGGGCAGGTGCAGCCTTCAACCACGTTACCTCAACAAAGCAGGTACTTCTTGTGGTACGGGGTCCGCTTCTTGCTGTTTTTATATTGGATGCCAAACTAATTTCGTTAACACAATACATAACATCAGAAGTTGTATAATAATTGCAATTACTGTGTAAATTTCATTTTAAAACGTCGCAACGCAAGTAAACGCCTATTGTTGATTGTTCAGTTAATCATCTATCTTACGTTGTCGACTAAGCCGTTATGAAATTCGCTAATTTAAAATTCCATGCAGCCGATACACATCTCACCCTTTATAGCCGTTAGACATCGATACCACTTGGATCAACAGTAAACAACATTCCTTCCTCTCGGAGAACACTAACAATATTGCATGACATGTAGTTTACAATTACGAATAAAAGAATGAAGAACTTGTGCAGTTTCGTCAACGATCATTGAACACGATTAAATAAATTAAAATTACTGCAATTTGCCTCCACATTCCCATCTATAATATGAGGAGATTCACGAGAAGAAGTCGGTTGCATTTTGTCCAAAAATATGAGCGTGTGCGTTTTCAGAATATGTAGTTGCATGTGGGAAATTACTAGATATTAATGCGAGTCTTAAAAGTTTGTTAAGGAAACGGAGAAAGCTTTTTTTAGATGTCCTAAATTAAGAACACTAATCTTTTACCGTTAACATAAAGTAAATGAGATGTTTCAAAACACACAAAACCAAAGTGAATTGCTTTCTATACTAGACATCCGTGTTTGTCATATCAGACACATTTACAAAGAAATGACAATACTGACTGCTGACAGAATTTCAGAACCCTGACACTTTGGAAATCTTATTACAATGCCATTAGGCAAACTGACTTCCGCTGAGTTTCTCCGTCACTAATTCTTGTACATAAACTTTGTTTAGGGGACGAGCTTGTTGACAGTACTCGTCTAGTGTTGGATAATTCTTATTCCAACCCGTTATCTTTATTCTTTCTCCCTCCTTGCAAAGATGTGAACGACTGACTTTGTGTTCATCGCGTTTGCAAACGACCCATCGCGTTAAAGGCACTCTCGTAATTAGTCCCATCAGCGAGTATCGATTATAAGCAATAAGCGGCTAATGGGCTGATCAGCAGCCTTGGAAAGATGTTTTCATGCCAGCGGCGCTTACGTGGGATTTATCAACCGATCCGCGTAATTGCCGGCTGCGAACCTGACGAACCTTATAATGAAAATCTATCTCGTGTAGTGAAATTTTTAAGATACAATTTAACGCCGACATATTTTAAGGCTAACTAGTTTTTCCTGCATACACGCCGCTTAGCTTTGCCAGTAAAATACTGGCTGAAGCAGCACTGAAAAATTACATCTACACCAGGAGCATCATTTTCAAAAGTGGTAAAGGATACTACTTAGTTATGTATTAAAGTGTCGTATCACTGAATTAACGGATGGAACGGAAGAGAGTGATTTCTTGTAGGTCTCTGTGGACCTAATGGTTCCTACACGACGTTTACGTGATCGCTACGAAAAGATCTAAAAAGTATTCTTCTCATTAAATGAAACAACAAGTTCACTGTTACCAGTCACCGTTTTATTTATTTCCACGACGCATTTCGAAGGTTTAAACCTCCATCATCGGGTGGATTTACATTAGTAAGTATTACATTTGTGTGTGTGTTGTGTTACGATTTTTTGGAGGAACTTGTGGCACTGCCTTCAGTGATCACAGGTTCCTTTTGCTATCGTAACACATCACATGTATACTGCCACATTTGCTTACGATAGCAAAAGGAACCTGTGATCACTGAAGGCAGTGCCACAAGTTCCTCCAAAAAATCGTAACACAACACACACACACAAATGTAATACTTACTAACGTAAATCCACCCGATGATGGAGGTTTAAACCTTTGAAACGCGTCGTGGAAATAAATAAAACGGTGACTGGTAACAGTGAACTTGTTGCTTCATTTAATGTCAGTAACAGTCACGGTAAAGCCTAACCTAAAAATGTTCGCATTTAAAGGTATTCTTCTCAGTTCTTGAGTTTTCTTAAACACAGTTTTCGGCAGACGTACAGGGGAACCATAGTAGATCTTGGAATGGCTGCCAATCTTTTTTAACGAATATGCTACTATTTCCACTATCTTCCTCAGTAAACTGTCGATATCGCCCTTTAGTACGGCCTGCTGTAAATCTCAAATATAAGGAGCAGTCAAGCGAAAACGAGACAAATGGAAAAAAGTAAGTAAACTGTTTATTATTTCAAAAGCAAACGCAATAACTGTTAATAGATTTTTCGCAATGTGAGAGAGGACGGTCAGTGCCTTCATGCAAGAAAGTTTTCTGTTTCCCACGGAACCCTAGTAGTACCCAGGCGTGCGCCTCCATGTCAGAAGTAAATCGACGACCACGATATGGCTTCAAAATATGGAATCTAATGGGGGAGATTTTGGTAAGGTAAGGTCTTATGGGACCAAACTGCCGAGGTCATCGGTCCCTAAGCCTGCGCACTACATAACCTAACTCAAATTAACTTACGCTAAAGACGACACACACACCCATGCCCGAGAGAGGACTCGAACCTCCGACGGGGGAAGCCGCGCGGACCGTGACAAGACGACTCAGAACGCGCGGCTACCCCTCACGGCCATGGGGGAGAGATCGGGACTGTATGGAGGACGACTAAGGGCTTCTCCGCGAAACTTCTACAACGTAGCCCAAACGACAGGTACGCCAGCTCCGGCAAAGCCATAATGACCTTTATCTTCGACTGCATGGGCCCGCTGCGCATTGACTTTCTAAAAGGCGGCGCCACAATTAACGCGCAATGGTACGTGAATACATTGCAAAAACTGAAGGGCGCAATCAAGCCCAGGAATGTTGACAGACAGCGTCATTCTGTTACAGGATAATTCCGTCCCACATGTTGGCAACGTTATTTTGACTAGGCTGCAGAAGTTTCGCTGGGACGTCCGTACACACCCTTCATACAGCCCCGATCTCTCGCCATGTTATCCATATTTTTGGTGTCCTGAAGAAGATCTTTCGTGGCCATCGATTTGCTTCGGACGAAGAGGTGCACGCCTGGGGGTAATCTTGGTTGCTTAGCGAACCACAAAAGTTTTTTCCACGAGGGCATTGACATTCTTCTCTAAAAATGATTCAAATGGATCTGAGCACTATGGGACTCAACTGCTGAGGTCATTAGTCCCCTAGAACTTAGAACTAGTTAAACCTAACTAACCTAAGGACATCACAAACATCCATGCCCTAGGCAGGATTCGAACCTGCGACCGTAGCGGTCTTGCGGTTCCAGTCTGCAGCGCCTTTAACCGCACGGCCACTTCGGCCGGCGACATTCTTCTCTCACAGTAGGGTAAATGTACAGGGTGACAAGTATTGACCTACAGGAAAAAAAGTAAATTAGTTACAAACTACGGTGTGCACACATTTTATTCAACATGTAAATCTCACTACAGATATTCGGATTTAGGTTATGACATTTTCGATATGCCTGCCATCATTGGCAATGATGTGGTGCAGACGAATAGCACAATTATGCATGACCCGCTGAAATGTCGGAACATCGATGCTGTCGATGGCCTCCTGAATGGCTGTTTTCAGCTCAGAAACGCTTTTGGGGTCATTGCTGTACACCTTATCTTCAGTATAGCCCCACAAAAAGGAGTCGCATGTGTTCAGATCCGTAGAATATAGCGACCAATCGAGGCCCATGGCAATGGCCTCTGGGTACCCAAAAGCCAGAATGCTGTCCCGAAAGTGCTCCTCCACGACATCAACCACTCTCCTGTTTCGATGGAGTCGAGGTCAGTTTTGCATGAACCACAGCTTGTTGAAATCAGGGTCACTTTGGATAATGGGGATGAAACCATCTTCCAAAACCTTCAGGCAGCGTTCGGTATCACCTTTCCATCAAGGAATATCGCACCGATTACTCCGTGACTCATCATTGCATACCATACAGTCACCTGTTGAAGGTGAAGAGACTTCTCGATCGCGAAATTCGGATTCTCAGTCCACCAAATGCACCAATTTTGCTTATTGATGACCCTACCCAAATGAAAGTGGGCTTCGTCGTTAAACGAAACGATGTGCATGCGCATACTAATTACCATCATGCCCCACGGTCAGACGTTATGACGATTTTATTTCATATATAGTCGAATAATTGTCAGCCTGCATTAATAGTGATAGTGATTAATGTCAAAATAATAAATAGTTTTCCTGCATTATTTCTATGTGTATCATTTCCAATTGACTGTCCCTGTACTTGGGCAATATATGGGCGATATGTTCCACAGACAAAGTGCTACTTCCTAGTAGTATACCAGCAAATAGAGTCATTTGAGCTGATTCGCCGGGTACTGAGCGTAGGGGATCGCTCCGCCCTATAACACCACATATTGTCACTACCATATTTTTGTACTGCATATTATTGTGTTGAGAATGTTACAACTTTGCATTTCGTGAAGCTTACCAGTTTGCATCCCCACTGGGACATTCTGTTTACCGTAACCCCACATACATGGACCTCAATTTGGAAGCGTCAGTACTCTAGCGGCCACCACCCGCCACAAGCTATCGGTGACCTTCGAAGTGGATGTAGTGGCCACATGTTTTGTCTGATGGAGACAGGCTTGTAAGGGATCCGGAACACCTATAATCTGTGTTCAAAGATAATGGATATTCTTCACATCAGTTCAGCACAGTTTTCAGGAAGGAGAAACGTGATCACCTATAATACAAGAAAGAAAGGAGTGCTTGAAGTCTAGGGCGTTCCTTCCAAATGTCGGCAATATTTCGTAGAAATTAGGCAGAAACTTGAGGAAACATTTTGTGAAAGTAATCTTCCGCTGAACTACAAAGACGTGCGCTCTTCTCGGTTCGGCAAATGACGATTTGGGATTGCGGAAGGCGGGATTATACAGAATACTTTCCCAGTGGGCCAAAGCCTATATTGGTCAGACAAGGGGCACAGTGCGTGGAACGTGCGTTGAACACGATCGCCACCTTCGCCTTTCACAGCGCAGTAAGTCAGACATATCCGAGCATTGTACCTCCACAGCGCATTCGATGGATTATTTTATCACGGAAATCTTACTCTCGACGAGGTCCTTACAGAATTCAATTATTAAGGAATCAGTGGAAATACGTTTGGCGGAAGATCTTATTAATCGTGATGGCGGCTTTCACTTGGCTAAGGCTTGGGATCCTGTGATTCTTTTAATATCTTCAGAAAGAAAAAAAAATTATGACCATGACACGTCTACTGACGGTTAATTGTAATTATTTGAAATCGGAATTTTAGCTCTGTGAACTATGTCGACAGAAAGAGCACAATAGGTGCAGCAACATTCGAAGAGGGCGTAGTACACGACAGAATTTGCTCATGGAGCCTCTCCCTTCCGCGTCAATTTTTGGACTAAAGTTAGTGACACGCAATAGCAGTCTCCAGTCCAAAACAGCCACCTAAAGATGGATGATTTCTTGACAGTCGATATATGATGGCAAGAAGTCGACGTCATCCATCCGCAAACCCGAAACTTCATGGAATACTCTTTACGCTGAGAAAATCTCAAGAATCACAACTTTTCGTCCCTAGCTCTTAGCTAGGTACTCCTTGCAAGAGGCTGATATTTAGTCAAGATCTAACTCAACATTGCTCAACATGTGAGAACTACACGGCTGAGACTGTAGCTAGTTCGCTCACTATGTCATCTCCATACAGGATGGTACTTGAAGAGTGGAAATAGTGCTGTAACCAAAAAACATGTGGATTAACAGGAACTTGAAGTCGAGTAGTATGAGATGAGAGAAGATGGAGAACCTATGAGGCTATTGTTTTGGAAGCCGCCGTCTAGGGGGCAACTCGTAATTTTCGGATGGAAACCACCTGTTTGCATTGCTTGCTTTGCCCCTACGTGTCGGTGTCGTAGTGACCCACCCAGCATTCGTCCACAGTGACTAAAAGGTTAAACGGGTGACCTGGTCTGGCCTGTCACGGCTGCTGCCTCGGCTCCGGGAGCATTATGGATGGGTGTCAGAAGACGCTGAATCCAGCGTCGGCGACTTCTGCCACGGCCAAAGTGTCGTGCAACTGATCCGTGAGAGATTTCCTCTTTTTCCGCCACCACCTCGATTGCGATTTGCTGATTTTCGAGCACCAGAGCTCCCGCTTCCTTTGTGATTCCCGGTTCTTCACAGGCTGATTTGTTGTCTGTCCACAATGGAAGTTTCTCCGCCACATGACCACTACATGGTGGTGCGTTGTTGCCGTATACTTCCACGACTTGACACGGATTATTGGACCGTTGCTCCTTTTTAAATGCATACACCGAACTACCGCAAGAGACTCCATATCATCAACGGACTGCGTCATTTTGTATTGGGTCCTCCAGCAGTGAGGTGGGATAAGGTCATCAGACAACAATGTTAGTCACTCCCCTAAAGAATTCATTACAAGCACCGTTTTACACCTTGTAATTCCGTCCCTGGAACTGATAACTGCCTGGTTCCGGTTAGGAAGTGAGCCCACAAGATTCCGCAGGTATGTCGATGCCACGTGATTTGATCGTGCAATACCACAACATTGCGGGGAAGCTGACGGCGTTTCTCCCACTGTTCCAACATGTTCCACAGATTTTCTGTAGCCTCAAGTCAGATGATTTTGCAGGCAAATCGAAATTTAGTAGGGAGGGGTGGAGGTGTTCAGATTACCAGTCACATATTCTTCCAGACCAATAGCTTTAAGCGTCGTCGTCTTACTGCGCCATTTTGAGCAATGGCCTCTGGCGACGTGACCAGCTCCAAACTATAAAGTTCCTCCTTAATAATAACTTCGCGTTTCCAAAGTTCAAATTTATTTCAATTTTGCAATTGACACTGCTGATGCAATATTCGTAGAAATAATTTAAGAGGTGAACTTTATATCGCAATACAGTTTACCTATCTTGCAGCTGGAATCAGCTTGTAGATTTCTTGTTGAATTCGTTACCTTTATAAAAAATAACTGTAACTCCAAGATTGTTATTCAGCCCTGAGCGAAGTATAAGAGTACACTTGAGCATAGTCGGGAAACTAGTGACGAATTGCTCGTGGTTTTGGCACGAATTTATATACAGGGTGATTTCAACTGCCCCTCGACCTATCGGTTTTATGCAGCGCACAGTGCCTTCAAACAAAACCCACAAGACTTTCATATTGTCCCATTCGCTATGAGCAAACTATTAGTCCTACATCAAAAATGAGCAGGACGTTTTCGTATAAAATTAAAGGTAATTAAACTTTGTACTGGCATTCGTTTTCACTAGAGGCTACGAATTTTATGAATTATTCAAGAAAAACGTCGCTTGAGGTCACTTTTGTGCGTTTTTCTTGAATAATTCGAGAACTACGCCGTCTAGAATACATATAGCCCTCGACAAAATTTAGCTTCGTTAAATTTCCTGCGAAAGTTCGCGTTCATTTTTTTTCTGTAGGACCAAACGTTTGCGTGTAGCGGGCAACAGAATATGAAAATTGTGCACATGGTATTTGAAGGTGTTGCGGAATGCATAGAACCCAAAGGTAGGGGAGGTTGGATCACCCCGTAGATCAATCAGATAATGTTCTTGAAACATGTAGCTCTTTCTGTGCTTCAAACTGTTCACATTTCTGCTTTTGCGATTTAACACAGGTACAAATAACATGATTTTTTTCACACTTGAAAATACTATGGAAATGTTATGGAAATAAAATATATTTATGAAAGCGACAAAAATTGTTTTTCAAAAGAGTAGATGTTGAGCCACATTATAAAATCAGCATAATATAGTTTGGTAAATTGAACACGTATAAGTGACATTTCTCACAGAAAACGTTATCCTCCTCCATCCTCCCGAACAGGCCATGAAAGCCCAAAGGTACCGACAGGCCGCCATGTCATCCTCAGCCACTGGCATCACTGGATGCGGATATGGAGGGGCATGTGGTCAGCACACCGCTCCCCCGGCCGTATGTCAGTTTCCGAGATCAGAGCCGCTACTTCTCCATCAACTAGCTCCTCAGTTTGCCTCAGAAGGGCTGAGTGCACCCTGCTTGCCAACAACGTTCGGCAGACCCATCCAAGTGCTAGCCCAGCCCGATACGGCTTAACTTCGATGATCAGACGGGAATCGGTGTTACCACTGCGGCAAGGCTGCTGGCAAACGTTATTCTGATTTTATAAAATAAAATTGCGAACGATACTGTATTTTTTATTTTGTTGGGGCATTTATAAGAAGACTTATTTTTCGTAGTACAACCCCAGGATGCGTTAAAATATCAATATAAACTCGACTAATTTTATGCACGGCAGAACTTCGCCAAACTGTTACAAAATCGTTTAAATAACCAGACAGTAATATTCGAAAATAGTTATAATCATGGTTCAAAATAAAACGGTATTGCAACTTTCAGTATTATGAGTAAATTACGTAAGATCTTAGTTCAACATAAAGTGTTCGTAGCAGGCAGTTCCTCGCGCAATGTTTTCTCGCTAACGGGTTGGATCGGACATTAATTCACTGTCTGTAGCAATTCCTGTTAAGCTTGTAAGCCATTCTGATTTTCCAACAGTACAACAGTTAAACGCGCCTCTGGTTCCTCTCAGTCAAGAAGTTTTTTCCGACCACAGTTCTGATGACTGGTCTCGTGGCCACGTGTGTTACGCCACTGTTTGTAGCCACGTTAAGCAGTCTGCTACGACACACCGACAAATCCTGCAACTTCACACACCTTACGGCCATGGGCACAGCTGGGAAAGATTGTCCTTTTGCCACTCAGTCATGTCCTTCCCTACATTTACTCATGTTCACGTACAATTTCCCTTTGAAAAATAGGTGTCTCGGCGTGCGCACTGGGGTGATTACTTTTTGTCGACGAGCTTTCTACGCTCATGCTCATAAATTAAGGATGATGCTGATACATAGTGAAACAACGCTCTGGTGGGCGGTCTGCGGGTTTAAGTCACCTCGGTGTATGACCATGCGGTGCATTTGACCTGCGGTCGTCGCACGGTGGCGCTGGCAGCAGTCCACATACGCAGAGGTGTGTTGGTGCATGTCAGAGTACGGTGCAGTGAGTAAGTGTGCAGACGTTTCCATACGTGCTAATGGTGAGTGTGTGTTGAAATTGGCTCAAAGAACACATGCTGATGACGGTATGAGGGGTAGAATACTACGGCGACTGGAGGCTGGTCAAACACAGCAGGTCGTAGCACGGGTCCTCCATGTGCCACAGAGTGTGATCTCAAGATTATGCCAACGATTCCAGCAGGCAGGAAACGTGTCCAGGCACTACAGTACGGGACGCCCACAGTGTACAACACCACAAGAAGACCGATATCTCACCATCAGTGCCCGCAGACGGCCGCGGAGTACTGCAGGTAGCCTTGCTCGGGACCTTACTGCAGCCACTGCGACAGTTGTCTCCAGATACACAGTCTACAAACGACTGAACAGACATGATTTATTCGTCCGGAGACCTGCAAGGTGTATTCCACTGACCCCTGGTCACAGGAGAGCCCGTAAAGCCTGGTGTCAAGAACACAGTACATGGTCATTGGAACAGTGGTCCCAGGTTAAGTTCACGGACGAGTCCAGGTATAGTCTGAACAGTGATTCTCAACGGGTTTTCATCTGGCATGAACCAGGAACCAGATACCAACTCCTTAATGTCCGTAAAAGGGACCCGTATGTAGGTAGTGGTTTGATGGTGTGGGGTGGGATTATGATTGGTGCACGTACACCCCTGCATGTCTTTGACAGAGGAACTGTAACAGGACAGGTATATCGGGACGTCATTTTGCGCCAATATGTCCGTCTTTTCGGGGGTGCAGTGGTTCCCACCTGATGGATGATAACGCACGGCCCCACCGAGCTGTCATCGTGGAGGAGTACCTTGAAACAGAAGATATCAGACGAATGGAGTGACTTGCCTGTTCTCCAGACCTATACCCCATCGACCACGTCTGAGATGCTGTCGATCGACGTATCGCTGCACGTCTTCAAACCCCTAGGACACTTCAGGAGCTCCGACAGGCACTGGTGCAAGAACGGGAGGCTATACCCCAGCAGCTGCTCGACCACCTGATCCAGAGTATGCCATCCCGTTGTACGGCCTGTGTACGTGTGCATGGTGATCATATCGCATATTGATGTCGGGGTACATGCGCAGGAAACAGTGGCGTTTTGTAGCACATGTGTTTCGGGACGGTTTTCTCAACATATCACCAACACCGTGGACTTACAGATCTCTGTCGTGTGTGTTCCCTACGTGCCTATGCTATTAGCACCAGTTTTGTCTAGTGCCACGTTGTGTGACACCACATTCTGCAATTATCCTTAGTTTATGAGCATGAATGTGTGATGCTGCGATTTCAGCGTGTACGATGACCGAACACATGTTCCCGAAAAGAAAAATTAATTTCGTAACTTCATTCTTCCGAGGTGATAACAAAAACGTTGTGACCAGCGCTTGCAGACGGCGGGTGACAGGGAGCGCGGAGCAGCCGCTAGGTGCGGCCGCCACACCAGCACCGCAGAGTGCGCGCTATTGTTCGGCGTTATCTGGCTGCGCCAGTCGCCCAGCGCCCCTCCTGGCCGCTTGCGTCGTTATCTGCAGGGTCACGTGATTGAGTTCAGGACGACGCGGCGCTAATTCTGCGTCGGCCGGGATTGATTTTCAGTTCTGGATTGGAGACGATTAACTAGATAGCGTTTATCCAGCAGCATCCGTTCGTTTTCTAATAAGGCACCCCTTACGTAACGTCACCCCCCCCCCCCCCCTCCTTCAATAGCACTGATCTATTACTATCGCCCAACAGTGCAGTTTCCGCGAAAAATCGCTATGCTGAAGAACGGGCGTGGAGGTCTGCAGTATGTTACTAAACAGCTCGTATGCACAATTTAAGTTGCAGGTCGCCTGTCTAACGGCTCCCAAGAGCAATAAAAGTTTAAGTTTTCGCTCGACATGTAATTATTGACCGAATTTAAAAACTTAAAATATTTTCATAATCCACTCATTAAGAGATATTATCTCAAGTTAAACACAACAAGGATCAGTGTATACGTCTTGAGGCAGCGGTAACTCACGGCCCACAAATTACCCAGACTATATTCATTCTGTATTTGAGAATGAGATCATTTAGAGACTTTCAATAAACTTTACACATAATTCCAAACCTTTTCGAAGAAATGCAAACTTTGTGGATTCCCGGTGACCTTGTAATTCTGTCAGACACAGCAAAGGACTTGGAAGAGAAGTTGAATGGAATGGACAGTGTGTTAATCGAAGGATAAAAGATGAACAGCAACAAAAGCAAAAGAAGCGTAATGGAATGTGGTCGTATTAAATCAGATGATACTGAGGGAATTAGAGCAGGAAATGACACTTAAAGTGTGATTTGGGCAACAAAACAACTGATGATGGCCGAAGTCGAGAGAATATAAATGTAGATCGGAAATAGCAAGAAAAGCTTTTCTGACGAAGAGAAATTTGTTAGTGTCGAATATAGATTTAAATGTTGGGTTTCTGATTGGTGCATAGCGATGTATGGAAGTGAAAAATAGACGATAAACGGTTTATACAAGAAGAGGATAGAAACTTTTGAAACATGGTGCTACAGAGGAATGTTGAAGATCGGAAGGGTAGCTCGCATAACTCAAATGGTTCAAATGGCTCTGAGCACTACGGGACTCAACATCTGAGGTCATCAGTCCCCTAGAACTTAGAACTACTTAAACCTAACTAACCTAAGGACGTCACACACATCCATACCCGAGACAGGATTCGAACCTGCGACCGTAGCAGTCGCGCGGTTTCGGAATGAGACGCCTAGAACCGCTCGGCCACACCGGCTGGTGTCGGGTAACTAATGAGGAGGCACTGAATAGAAATGGGGAGACAAGAAATTTGTGTTACAACTTGATTAAAAGAAGGGATCGGTTCATAGGGCACATTATGAGGTGTGAAACGATCACGAAATTAGTACTGGGGGGAAGTGTGGAGGTAAAAAATCATAGAGGGAGACCAAGGGATGAAAATGTTAAGCAGATTCAGAAGGATGTAGTAATTCGGAGATGAGGAGGCTTGCGCAGCTGGGTCAAACCAGTCTTCAGACTGAAGACCGCAAAAAAAAAAAAAAAAAAAAAAAAAAAAAAAAAAAAAAAAAAAAAAAAAACGACGCAACTACTTATCTTCCAAAAAAACATTTTCGCTGTTCATGCAATAAAATATCAGCATTGGGTACGACGTTTTCATTTATTGCTTGTTTACAGCTAACCGTATTCGCAACAATCTTTGCAGCCAGTATCCATATATACCTGCAACATTATACCATTGGATGTGACATGGTTAAGGAAATATGCCGTCATACACATTGAGACGCGTGTAAAACGACCTTTTCCTTGTAAAAAGGAGCGCAAATTACCCAGACTACACTCATCCAGTAGCCGGCCAGAGTGGCCGAGCGGTTCTAGGCGCTACAGTCTGGAACCGCGCGACCGCTACGGTCGCAGGTTCGAATCCTGCCTCGGGCATGGATGTGTGTGATGTCCGTAGGTTAGTTAGGTTTAGGTAGTTCTAAGTTCTAGGAGACTGATGACCTCAGAAGTTAAGTCCCATAGTGCTCAGAGCCATTTGCACCATTTTTGAACTCATCCAGTGTTTGATGATGACAGTACTTAGCGCCGTCCTAGATACTTTAAAAAGGTTTGTAATTATGCTTAAACTTTTACTCCCTTGCAGGCTAAACGTCAAATATTTAACACATTAACTCATTTACAAAGGTATCACAAAATTAAACCTGTTTTATATATGGTAGTTCGATTGTTTAAAGAATAGGGGGTTTACTGGTCTATTACTATCGCCCACATCACAATTTCCAATGCAAAAACACTGCGCTGCAGCATGGGTGTGGAGACAGAGTGGTATTCCTCACTGCAGGCTCTCAAATAAACCATTGGGAATTTGCAGTCAGAGATATTTCGAATGCCATAACTGCTGTATGACACATAAGGCGCGCGTGTTGAGTGCTGTTTCCGTGTTGGATCATTTTTGTGACAGGTGGAAAAAAATAAGGACGGACAAACGAAAAGAGGATGAGGGACAGAGAAGCAGAAGCAGAAGAACAACAACGGACTGGAAGACATTAAAAGGGAAATAAAATCTTCAAGAGGTTCAGATTTTCTCCATGTTTCGAACTCTAACGTAAAAAAGAATTATTCAATTATGTTTCTTTTATTTCATCCTAAAGGAGTGTTAATTAAGTAAAAGAATAAACTTGATAAGCAAGGACGTGCGTTAAACAAAAAAGTAGTGCGATGACAGCAGTGTGGGAAGAAGTTGAGGCAATCTCGAAATTAGCCCTCTGTGCTAGTGTTTTCCAGTCAGTATTTTCAAGAACCTTCTCGAAATCTACAAATACTGTAGACGTGGGTTTTGTTTTCCTTAACCTGTCTTCCAAAATAAGTCTTAGAGTCAGTACTGCATCGCGTGTTCCAACATTTCTCCAGAGCCCACACTGATCTACCCAGGGGTAGGTTTCTATCAGTTTTTCTAATCTTCTGTAAATAATTCCTGTCAATGTTTTCCAACCATGACCTATTAAACTTTCTGTAATATGGACACCCTAGCAACAGCTGCTTTCTTTGCAATTGGAGTTACGTAGATACATCTCGGTAACTCTCAACTCTATCTTATGAAAAAAATTATTAAGTGTATGGAGTTCTTCTTTACTTTTCATCCTCCTTTTTTTCATTTTTGTTTAGTTACAGTTCTGTGTCAATGAAGCAGTGTCGTAGAAGAAGTAGTGGAATAAAGGCAAAAACTTGTGTTTCAAATGTATTAATGTAGTCCTCAACATCATCTTACTAAATCTAGTATCTTCAGTAATTTGATTAGTATATTCTTCTCCTTCTATGTCAATACAGCTTTTCGCTTCCACTGCGTCAGTCAAAGCCTAGTTAACTATTTCTGGCTCCCTCGTCATTCCACAAACCTCTTCTTCTCGTGAAAGTTTCGATAGGCTTCTTTACAGATCCACTTTTCCCATTGCGGTATCTCATTATGCCGTACTCTCCATTAACTTGTCAACTCCCCAAATGTTCCCCGTCCATTTTTTTTTAAATTTTCTAACGCTCATGTGTCGCTCACCCAAATTCCTGTCCATCACACGTATAGTGTCAAGTAAGTTAACTCAATTACATGTCTACATTTGACGGCAGAAGAACCAGTATCATAAAGACATTTTTTACCTGTGCTTATGTACGTCTGATACTTTCCTCGATTTGGTAACACTGTAATCTTTCTTCCAAGGCAACAGAATGCCGCCGTTGTCCTTCCAATGTTCATCATCAGTTTAGTCTCAGCTTGACTTAATCTTAACCCGTATTTCGTGCTGTGAAATATTTTGTCCATTCTAGTCAGCAGATCCTACAGCTTGTTCTTGTGAACCGCCAGAAGGGCTCCGTCGCTTATTAGTCTTAGCGTTGCTGCATCTAGCCCCCCACTCCCCCTTGCATTTTCTACCGAACTTCTGAAAGCCGGCCGCGGTGGTCTCGCGGTTCTAGGCGCGCAGTCCGGAACCGTGCGACTGCTACGGTCGCAGGTTGGAATCCTGCCTCGGGCATGGACGTGTGTGATGTCCTTAGGTTAGTTAGGTTTAAGTAGTTCTAAGTTCTAGGGGACTGATGACCACAGCAGTTGAATCCCATAGTGCTCAGAGCCATTTGAACCATTTTTTGAACTTCTGAAAATTTCCGGCACTGCTTTCACTGCTACATTGATCACAAGTTAAACAACAGTATCTTCTAGCCTTGTAACCTTCTTATTTCAGTACTGACTTCTTCTGTTCTCCATTTTTGTAACCACTCCGGTTTTTGTAGACGATTTGTTTGTCTCACTATTATATCCATTTTCACCGCAGTGCTTCGAACATCTTAATCCACCTTATATTCCCGAAGTTTTTCTCTAGTTAGATAAACTTTACTGAAGTATAACTTGTCAGGGTGCCGTACCTCAATCCGTAAAAACGGAACTCTTGTAGAGTCACTTTCTTGTCCGTCTGTCCTTCTGTTTATCTGTCCAACTGTCCAAAACTTTTTTCTCAGGAACGGGTACACCTATCAAGTTGAAATTTATGTCACATGTGAAAGTCTATGGTCCACTGGCGATAATGAAGCTTCTAAGTCACTGCGGTCAACATATGTGGCCATTTATGGCACAAATTGTGATATTCCCATGCTCACTCCTCAAAACGTACAGGTCACTCTCCGTTGACCGAGAATTAAAAAATTTGTCAAAAAACAAGGTTTCACGCTACAATCAAAAGAAAAAAAATCCGAAAATTGTTAATTTGTAGGTACACTACTGGGCATTAAAATTGCTATACCACGAAGATGACGTGCTAGAGACGCGAAATTTAACCGACAGGAAGAAGATGCTGTGATATGCAAATGATTATAGTGCGCATATAGTATTAGGAACGGAAAGTTGGTTAAAACCGGAAGTGAACAGTAACGAAATCCTAGACACAGAATGGAATATATACCGCAAGGATAGGATAAACGCCAATGGTGGAGGAGTATTTATAGCAGTAAAGAATTCAATAATATCCAGTGAAGTTATTAGCGAATGCGAATGTGAAATAATCTGGGTTAAGTTAAGTATCAAAGGTGGGTCAGATATGATAGTCGGATGCTTCTATAGACCACCTGCATCAGCAAATGATAGTCGGATGCTTCTATAGACCACCTGCATCAGCAACCGTAGTAGTTGAGCGCCTCAGAGAGAACCTGCAGAACGTCGTGAAGAAGTTTCGTGATCATACTATTGTAATATGGGGGAGACTTCAATCTACCAGGTATAGAATGGGATAGTCACACAATCAGAACTGGAGCCAGGGACAGAGACTCTTGTGAGATTATCCTGACTGCCTTGTCCGAGAATTACTTCGAGCAGATAGTTAGAGAACCAACTCGTGAAGCTAACGTTTTAGACCTCATAGCAACAAATAGACCGGAACTTTTCGACTCCGTGAATGTAGAAGAGGGTATCAGTGATCATAAGTCAGTGGTTGCATCAATGACTACAAGTGTAATAAGAAATGCCAAGAAAGGAAGGAAAATATATTTGCTTAACAAGAGTGATAGGGCACAAATCGCAGAATATCTGAGTGACCACCATCAAACGTTCATTTCTGAGGAAGAGGATGTGGAACAAAAATGGAAAAAATTCAGAAACATCGTCCAGTACGCCTTAGATAAGTTCGTACCGACTAAGGTCCAAAGCGAGGGGAAAGATCCACCGTGGTATAACAATCATGTACGAAAGGTCCTACGGAAACAAAGAAAGCTTCATCATAGGTTTAAGAGTAGTCGAATCATAGCTGATAAGGAAAAGCTGAACGAAGCGAAAAACAGCGTAAAGAGAGCAATGAGAGAAGCATTCAACGAATTCGAACATAAAACATTGGCAAACAATCTAAACAAGAACCCTAAAAAGTTTTGGTCGTATGTAAAATCGGTAAGCGGATCTAAATCCCCTATTCAGTCACTCGTTGACCACGATGGCACCGAAACAGAGGACGACCGAAGAAAGGCAGAAATACTGAATTCAGTGTTCCGAAACTGTTTCACTGCGGAAAATCGTAACACGGTCCCTGACTTCAGCCGTCGCACGGACGCCAAAATGGAAAATATTGAAATAAACGATATCGGAATTGAAAAACAACTGCTATCACTTAGTAGCGGAAAAGCATCCGGACCAGACGAGATACCCTTAAGATTCTACAGTGATTATGCTAAAGAACTTGCCCCCTTTCTATCAGCAATTTATCGTAGATCGCTGGAAGAACGTAAAGTACCTAGCGACTGGAAGAAAGCGCAGGTCGTTCCCATTTTCAAGAAGGGTCATAAATCAGATGCGAATAATTATAGGCCTATTTCGCTTACGTCAATCTGTTGTAGAATAATGGAACATGTTTTGTGTTCTCGTATTATGACGTTCTTAGATAATACAAATCTCCTTCATCATAACCAACATGGATTCCGCAAACAGAGATCATGTGAAACTCAGCTCGCCCTATTTGCCCAAGAAATTCACAGTGCCGTAGACACTGGCGAGCAGATTGATGCAGTATTCCTGGACTTCAGGAAGGCATTTGATACGGTTCCGCACTTACGTTTAGTGAAAAAAATACGAGCTTACGGAATATCGGACGAGGTTTGTGATTGGATTCAGGATTTCCTAGAAGAAAGAACACAACATGTCATTCTTAACGGTTCAAAATCTGCAGATGTAGAGGTAATTTCGGGAGTACCGCAGGGAAGCGTGATAGGACCTTTATTGTTTACAATATACATAAATGACTTAGTTGACAACATCGGTAGCTCCGTGAGGCTATTTGCAGATGACACGGTTGTCTACAAGAAAGTAGCAACATCAGAAGACTCGTACGTACTCCAGGAGGACCTGCAGAGGATTAATGCATGGTGCGACAGCTGGCAGCTTTCCCTAAACGTAGATAAATGTAATATAATGCGCATACATAGGGGCAGAAATCCATTCCAGTACGATTATGCCATAGGTGGTAAATCATTGGAAGCGGTAACGACCGTAAAATACTTAGGAGTTACCATCCGGAGCGATCTGAAGTGGAATGATCACATAAAACAAATAGTGGGAAAAGCAGGCGCCAGGTTGAGATTCATAGGAAGAATTCTAAGAAAATGTGACTCATCGACGAAAGAAGTAGCTTACAAAACGCTTGTTCGTCCGATTCTTGAGTATTGCTCATCAGTATGGGACCCTTACCAGGTTGGATTAATAGAAGAGATAGACATGATCCAGCGAAAAGCAGCGCGATTCGTCATGGGGACATTTAGTCAGCGCGAGAGCGTTACGGAGATGCTGAACAAGCTCCAGTGGCGGACACTTCAAGAAAGGCGTTACGCAATACGGAGAGGTTTATTATCGAAATTACGAGAGAGCACATTCCGGGAAGAGATGGGCAACATATTACTACCGCCCACATATATCTCGCGTAATGATCACAACGAAAAGATCCGAGAAATTAGAGCAAATACGGAGACTTACAAGCAGTCGTTCTTCCCACGCACAATTCGTGAATGGAACAGGGAAGGGGGGATCAGATAGTGGTACAATAAGTACCCTCCGCCACACACCGTAAGGTGGCTCGCGGAGTATAGATGTAGATGTAGATGTAGATGTAGATTAGCTTTTCAGAGCATTCACACAAGGTTGGAACCGGTGGCGACACATACAACATGCCGACATGAGGAAAGTTTCCAACCGATTTCTCATACACAAACAGCAGTTGACCGGTATTTCCCGGTGAAACGTTGTTGTGATGCCTCGTGTAAGGAGGAGAAATGCGTATCATCACGTTTCAGACTTTGATAAAGGTCGGATTGTAGCCTATCGCGATTGCGGTTTATCATGTCGCGACAGTGCTGCTCGCGTTGGTCGAGATCCAATGACTGTTAGCAGAATATGGAATCGGTGGGTTCAGGAGGGTAATACGGAACGCCGTGCTGGATCCCAACGACCTCGCGTCACTAGCAGTCGAGATGACAGGCATCTTATCCGCATGGCTGTAACGGATCGTGCAGCCACATCTCGATCTCTGAGTCAAGAAATGGGGACGTTTGCAAGAGAACAACCACCTGCACGAACAGTTCGATGACGTTTGCAGCAGCATGGACTATCAGCTCGGAGACTATTGTTGCCGTTACCCTTGACGCTGCATCACAGACAGGAGCTCCTGCGATGGTGTACTCAACGACGAACCTGGGTGTACAAATGGCAAAACGTCATTTTTTCCGATGAATCCAATTTCTGTTTACAGCATCATGATGGTCGCATCCGTGTTTGCCGGCATCGCGGTGAACGCACATTGGAAGCGTGTATTCTTCATCGCCATACAAGGCGTATCACTCGGCGTGATGGTATGGGGTGCCATTGGTTACACGTTACGATCACCTCTTGTTCGCATTAACGGCACTTTGAACAGTGGACGTTACATATCAGATGTGTTACGACCCGTGGTTCTACCCTTCATTCGATCCCTGCTAAACCCTACGTTTCAGCAGGATAATGCACGACCGCATGTTGCAGGTCCTGTACGGGCCTTTCTGGGTACAGAAAATGTTCGACTGCTGCCCTGGCCAGCACATTCTCCAGATCTCTCACCAACTGAAAACATCTGGTCAATGGTGGCCGAGAAACTGGCTCGTCACAATACGCCAGTCACTACTCTTGATGAACTGTGGTATTTTGTCGAAGCTGCATGTGCAGCCGTACCTTTACACGCCATCCAAGCTGTGTTTGACTCAATGCCCAGGTGTATCAAGGCCATTATTACGGCCAGAGGTGGTTGTTCTGGGTACTGATTTCTCAGGATGTATGCACCCAAATTGCGTGAAAATGTAATCACATGTCAGTGCTAGTATAATATATTTGTCCAATGAGTACCTGTTAATCATCTGCAGTTCTTCTTGGTGTAGCAATTTTAATGGCCAGTAGTGTATATCACCAGAAAAAATATGTCTTATGTCATCTGTTATCTTATTTAAAACTTGAAATTAAAGTATTCTCGAAACTTTTGGAATCGCTGGGGCCGATATCTTGCAAGTATCGACGTCGATAGCAGGCAAAAATCATCGATACGTGGAATGTAGATATGCATACATAACTAAGTTTCTACAGAACCATCAATGTGCGAGTCCTACACACACCTGAACAATTTCTTTTTATACTCAGTTGTATTATTTAGCTGAAGCGTTAAAACCGTGTCCGAGCGAGGTGGCGCTGTGGTTAGCACACCGGACTTGAATTGTGGAGGACGACGGTTCAAACCCGCGTCCGACCGTCCTGATTTAGGTTTCCCGTGTTTTCCCTAAAACGCTTCAGGCACCGCCGATTTCCTTCTCCAACGTTCCCTCATCCCCCAAATCAACCAAACAACTAACCAACCAAAACTGTGTCTGCTGAATGTTGCAGCGCTAAACTATTTGCACAGAAATCAGACGGCAGCCGTAAGAGCCAAAGGGTGTGAAAGGGAAGCAGTGGTTGAGAAGGGAGTAAGACGGGGTTCTGGCCTATCCCCAGTGTTATTCAATCTCTACAGTGAGCAAGCTGTGAAGGAGAGCACAGAGAAATTTGGAAACAGAATTAAAGTTCAGAGAGAAGAAATAAAATATATGAGTCTCGCCGAGGACATTACAATCCTGTAAGAGACACCAATGGTCTTGGAAGTACATTTGAAGGGAATAGACAGTGTCTCGAAGGGAGCGTATAAGATGAACGTAAACAAAAGCAAAACAAGTATAATGGAGTGTAGTAGAATGACGTCAGGTGATGCTGACGGAATTATGGAAGGAAACGAGACGCTTCAAGTGAGATTTGGGCAGGAAAATGACTGATGATGACTGCAGTAGAGACGATATGAAATGTAGATTGGCAGTGGCAGAGAAAGTATTTCTGAAGAAGAGAAGTTTGTTAGTACCGAATTTGAATTTAAGAGTTAGGACATCTTTTCTGAAGGTATTTGTCTAGCATGTATCTATGTACAGAAGTGAAACGTGGATGATATGCTGTTCAGATAAGAAGAGAAAAATGCTACAGAAAAATACTGAAGATTAGACGAGTAGATTGCGAAACAAGTGAGGATGTAGAATTGGTGCGAAAATAAATTTGTGCCGTAACTCGACTAAAAGAAGGGATCGGTTGATGGGACAGATTCTGATACATCAAGGAATCGTCAATTTAGTTTTGGTGGGAAGCACAGGGCGTAAAAAGTGCAGAGGAAGATCAGGAAGCCAGTACAGTAGGCAGCTTCAAATGGATGTGGGTTGCAGTAGCTATTCGGAGATGAAGACGTTCTACAAGACAGAGTAGCATGGAGAGCTACATGAAACCAGTCTTCGGACTGGAGACAACAGCAACAAGAACAACAACAACAACACGTGTGAGTAAATTCCATAATTTTTGCTGTATAGTTACGAAAGATAGTTCGAAGTTCTACTTTTTGTACCTTCTTTATTTTTCAGTCATCCGAGTGCACTACAAACACAACTCGCATGATGCCTTCCCATCAGCAAAAGAAGAGAATCTCGTTTGATGCAATGCTAATTACTTTTATTAATTATTCATAATATGAAACACGGGGAAAAACTTATTTTTACCTACGAAGCAGAAACTGATACGTCAGATGAAGCTAAATGTCATTTGCGACTTTTTGTACTAGTACTTCTGTACACTTTCGTGAAGGAACGCGTAATAAATATATCTTATATGCAATCGTCTACTCGTCTCGAACTTTAGTTAATTGTAGGAGATAGAAAACTTTATTTTCCAGATTTCTTGTATGTTCTCATTCATGAGATACGACGCTGAATAATTGTGGTGTACGAAAGCGAACTATGATGACAGGAAAGAATGGGTTGTGTGAAGCATCTTGATAGGCCAACAGAATGTTTGGGTGAAAGAATTAAAAAGCCGTTTCCAAATAAAAGAAGCAGCGGCCACTACTTTCTTAGCAAAAAATGCAGAAGCGGCCTTTACAATGGATAGAACGGGAGGAGGAGGTGAAAATAGTATTATTATCTCAGAAAACGAAAAGCTCTTCAGATGTGATGGATAAATCAGTTATTTCGCTTAGATAACGGATACGTTAATTACCTATTCGAATAATTACGAAAGTTACGTCACTGGTTATTAATGAATTCGTCCTACTGGAAAATGCATCAAAAGCGTTTTGTTGATAGAATAACATTTTCACGAGAACGTGAGTCTTCGGAGCTCTTTAACTAAAGTTGTGTACTTAGATATCTGTCTCCGTTGAAGAATGGAAACGTATACAACTCAATTAGCTCTAGACTTGTCTAAAACTGATATTATTGGTTACGAATTAAGCGCAAATTTGAGAACTGCTAAAATTAAGGACTAAATAAAAGGATATTCTGCCTAAACCCAACGAAAATTTGTCGGAGTTGACTTTTCAGCTCTCTACCTAAACAAATCCGAAATCCGAAATCCAAAATCGAAAAAAGGACGTATTACAAAAAAGCTTCTGCTTGCTATATTCGTTACTTAAAGTTGTATTTGAGGCTACATTCAGACAACAGCATGTAAATATTTTGCAGCAAATAATGTTAACGCTGAAATTAAATCTGGTATATTGATATCGTATTGTGTGTTTTAGCAGTTATTTACCTATATTTGTAGGAAAGATGTCTCAAGATGTCTTTGGTATCTGATAAATTATCAGTGAAGAACAATAGAATAACGCTTTCGCGTGAAGATTCATAAAAGAAAGGCAAAAATGGATTCTCCTGCTGCCCAAACCGCATTTTAGTTGATTGAAGTTTATGAGTCTTGGCGACTCAGTAGAAGAAAGATATGTGCAGTTTAGGATTTATTAGCCGATTTATTAAACTAGATTATCAGGTTTGTGAGGATTACTCTGTTCCACTTACAATGCAGGTGTAGAATGCTATATAGTTAATGATCGTCCAAATATTTCACTTGAGACTTCACTGGTAACAGGAATTATTGTCAGTAGAATCTTCCTGTCCAGAGTGTCTAGGGTACATTCTGGTGTGGACCAATATTTTGGGCACTGTTGCAAGTAGGTTTTATCAGAGTGTGTATGTACTACTGCATCAGCTACTTCGGGTATTTACTACTGCACCAGCCACTTCAGTTCTAATGTACGGTAGCACTGTTTCTTCCTGCCTCTATTGTAGCTGCCCCTTTTGGAGATGTTGTCAGCTGAGCACTGCGTCTTCCACCTGACCCGACAATATCGCCCAATAAAATTTAAATAAACAACTGCAATAATTACCATCAATGAAAGACCCGAGCTACCCTCGCACACACTCTAGTCGTCCAATCACGAGTTCTACAAGGCGTCTGTCAAGTGATGACAGCTGCAAAGAGACGCATATATAACTTGATGTGACACTGCTCTCGAAGATCGTAGCATAGGCTAATGGCATCGACCGAAGCGTTAGTCCGTATTTCAATGCGTGCCCGTGAGAGGAGTGTAGCATATATCATTCGAAAGGCCATTGTAATATCAACCAAACTGGTGGACCACCCAAGCGGAAATTCATGCATTCATTGTGGTTTGGATAACGCGGTATTACATTTCACTAGCCACTGTTTATTTCGCAATTGGTTTTCTTGAACCACGTCTTCTTGCCCCTACCTACAAGCAACAGAGACGATTTCTTCATGAAAAACAGAACATCAGGTTCCCGAATCTTTACTACCACCTAAAAAGCTTTCCCGCGCCTGTTTTCGCGGCTGCCGTGCCCTATAGCATCCAAGCCTCAGTGTGAGGTCCCCACATACACTCTATAACAGCCACCAGTAAATGTAGAGCTTCTTGTGCCTTCCGTAATACTGTGGCGTCGTCTTCGGGACAAAAACGCCTCTTCGTCTCTAGACGGCTCTCATAGGCGAGCTCTAAAGGGGTAATAATAGATGAAAATCTAAATTGTCCCACCACGTAACTGCAATGTGCAAAATGGCTTCAGCTTCTCTCCGCGCCCTACATAAACACTGAAAGCTCTTCCCTCTTGAGCTAAAAACTAAATTTGCAAAATATTTACACTTCCAGTTATTGATTACAAAGATGTTACCTTGCAAGGTCTTTCTCAGAAAAGTTCACGGTGCCTGGTTATGAATGCGTGTGTTCGTTATGTCTGTCGAGTTTGACTCTATGATCATGTTTCATCATTATACACACAACTGGCAGCATGTGAACAAGCGCAGGGATATTCATGCCCTCTGTCTTCTGTCTTACCAACGAACAATATCCCTCGTGTCTCTCTTCGACCTCAACGCTCTTGTCTGAGCAACATGGCAGAAACATCCGTCCCCGTCCGAGCAAAACCCTTTCTATCCCACTCTATCGTTCAGTCACTTTCTCGAAATCCTTCTCAGTATCGGAAACTCGACTCTGTAATTACATCATGCATTGTATTACACCACTGAATAACATCTCCAGATTAAGAGGGCATTTAATAACATATCCACTAAAGCAACAAAAAGGATTACAATTGTCCATGTATGCACTCGCTACCCTTGTATATCCTTCTTTCCAACCAGACCTTCCTCATTTCCAAGTATTCTTAGCTGGCGCAGTTTCCTTCAATTACCTCTTCCCACAGTTGGTTACATCAGAAAACATTTATTTTGCACACATACAAATTCTTTCAATGTCTGCCTCTATCATTGTTGTTAATATTGTCTGCCACTATCATTATCATATTATTATTATTATTATTATTATTATTGTTATTACTCATGGCAGCTGCTGCAGTAATACAGGTACTGCCAGTTTTAACTTTATTAGCTAACAGTCAGTATTATTTACTGAGATTGCCACTTCAGACACTCAAATCATTTTAATATCATTTGTCATATTAAAATAGGTGTTTCATAGGTAACTGTGATATAAAAAAAGATACCGTATGAGTGTAGCCCTGGATAGATGTCAGAGAGGTTCTTATGCCCCTAATCAGATCTGGTTAAGTAAACTAAAGCTCACTCGTTAGGATCCGTTACAGCACGCTATTGACGCCGCAGATATCATCGGAATAGGGTGAGGTGCACCAGCAAACGGTTTGCCCCTGTAAATATTTTTGTTTTCTCCTGCTCACCGTTGGTGCTCCTCTCTACCTCCTCCCCAATCCATCCATCTTATGTTCGGCACTTCCATATATTATTTTTGTTACGGACTTCATTCCAAAGATTGGTTTGATGCATCTCACCACTCTTGCGGGTCCATCCATTTTAACACGATTACTGTAGCTAAGCCTTGGTTTGTGCTATATTCTCCAGCAATAGACAAACACTCCTACGATTATATTTAATGGTCATCAAACATTGCTATAACTTAGATTAACATATTGTATACGAAAAAGTGAAAAATATGTGCACAAGTGAGTAAACAAAGTTTTGGGAAGTTCAGCGTCTATCACAAGATGCAAACAGTAACACTTGAAGATAACATGAGCATTCATTGGTGTTCCACCATAACTAGGCTACGAAAGCATAGATATCTATCACTTGTAGGCGAGAAGCTGCCCAGCGGGCCTAGAAGGAGAATTCGGCATGGTCCAACAGAGCGAACTGAAGTCGTACCTAGAACTACCGACAGTAGCGATGAAAAGACGTCGAGAAGATTCCCCAAACATAACTGGACTGACCCATGCGGTGTGTCATGTTAACATTCATACTTCCCCAGTTGGCCAACCTGGTGACCGGTGGTGGTAGGGCTGGTTTTTCCCGAGCAGCTAAACTCAGGATGTCCGTCTCTGACCTTATCGTTTTGAAACCAGTGGGTGTGGCTCGTTTAAACAAAAGTCTCGTGTAGAGATCATATAATCGTTTATTGACCTATACTACGTATTGCTGAATAGTATGTTAACGAAATCATGAAGTGAATTCCTCTTCAGACGATATTCGAGTTACAAAATATTGTTACGTAATGCAAGAAATAGTTTCGTTACATATTTATCGGAGAATAACTTCAAAGCAAAATGAAATTTCTATATTATTTTGGCTATTAACGGAGTGGTAAAGGACACTGACTTCAAGCCAGTTATACAGTTGTTTCTACTTACGGAACGAGCTGCAAGTTAATGGTTATCACCGAACACCCTCAGTAGATGGAGTTGCAGATGATCCGCATTACCTTGGTCTGAAGTTGACAATGTTTTCTTACCTGTAAATAAAACAAACGATCAACTTATAATGTAATTGAGAACAGATGACGAACACTGCTGTAAAGAGAGAAAACATGATAACTAACCTTTCACTTGTGGCCAATACTTCGTAGCACAAAGGGCGTTTCACAATTCCTGCTTCAGGTTTCTCGGGGCTGTAGAGGAGACTTATTGGATAAAATTTTGATTATGAACTCCTGTCTCTAGATGTACCGTTATGATATAAAATACACTGATAACCCAGAACATTATGGCCACTGCCCACGGCCACGTTGGATGACGCCTGGTGGCGTTGCCAGTGCATACCAGAAGTATGTAGGCGGAGCAGACACGGACGGGGGATCACTCTAACAAATATATGGGCTGTAAATGGGAAAATCCACTGAGATAAGCGACTTTAACAAAGGGCAAATTACTATTATTTCGAAAACAGCGAAGCTGGTCGAATGTTCACGTGCTACTGTCGTGAGCATCTACGGAAAGTGGTAGAAGAGGAGTGACACTACCACTTGGTGCTAAGTGGTTGAACGTCCACGACTCTTCACATAACATGGGGTTGGGAGGCTTGTATGCTCCGTAAAGTAAGACAGACGGCGATCTGTGGCACCTATGTCGAAAGATCACGATGCCGGTGGACGCACGTGCGTTCGGAGCACGCAGTTCAGCTCACAGTGCTGAACAAGGGGCTCCGCAGCAGACGGCACCTGCGTGTCCACATGTTGACCCAACGACATCGCCAATTCCTGTTTCGGTGGACCATCGCGATTCGACAGTCGATCAACCTGTCGGCTCTTCGAGTGAGTTCACATTTAGCGACACTAGGTCTCCACAAACGCCATCATCGAGGTGAACGGCGGATCGAAACGTGTAGCGTGACACGGACACATGTTGGTGGAAGCGGTATTACGCTACGGGAGACATTCTCTTGCGCTTGTATGGGACCTGTGGCAGTAATCGAAGACACGCTGACAGCTGCGAACCCCCCGCATCGCTTCATGCTCGATATCTTCCCCGACGGCGATGTCATCTTTCAGTAGTATAATTGGCCGTGTCTCGGGAACCGTGCGACAGTTGTTTGAGGTGCAGTATAGTGAACTCACGTTTATGTCTCGGCGACCAAATTCGCCTGCTGTAAATCCTATAGAACCTATCTGGGTCGCTGTCAGGCGTCATCACCGCGTACGGATATCAGCGACTCGTTATTTACGCGAATTACATGACCTGTGCGCAGACACCTAATTGCACATACGTCCAAAAACCTACTAACGAAGTGCCCGGTCCCTGATACGCAGAATCAGTGACGTATTTTGTTCCAAAGATGGACAAACAAGCTATTAAGCAGGTGGTCAGAATGTTTTGGCTCATCACTGTAAGTCCGAAGATCGGATGACTTTCAAATCTCCCGCTTCACAGTACGCACATAAACTGAGAAGAGGTTGCCGTCGTCAGTGTGTGTTGTAATTATGAGACCACATACCAATTTTTTCTGACTGCAACGACGGCCACGAGGAACTCGTACGTTCGAAATTAGGAGGGTTGACTATGGCGCCCACGTGCGCGGCGCACTCCCGACTTTGAGGAGGACGTCCTTCGTCAGACAGGACAGAACGCGACGGCGATAACTCTAAACATCGTCCGCTGCAGATCGAAGCACGTTGACTCCGCTGTATGTATAGCATACAAACTTCAAACTTGTGTTACATCCAAACCGTACATTTCCAGACATGGGTTCTCTATCAGGACTTTTTCTGCTAGCCTCCTTTACAACCACTAAAGCCAGTAACAGGAACTGTTAAACATTCTGTATAGTATCATTCGCTAAGAGAGGCCCCTGCACCACCTATGCTTTTCTTAGATAAATACGAATAACTTCGTTCAACGCCTCAGTACAAGCGTCTGCGTTATGAATTTAAAATTCATTAAGCTTAGAATTGTACGTTCTATTGGACACTGGGGTGGATTGTAACGTTTGATTTTTCAGAACATCCAGGAAAATAGTATCGCCGTCTCATATACATAGTGAAAATCTATCAACTATTTGATGAAAATGATTCATTATATGATCACACAGGATATTACTTATTACGCCGTACTTGTGGATATTGAGAAAAGGAAGTCATAATCTATTCTGGAAGTATTCCACCACAATTTATTTTAACAACCTTGGTCAGATCCCACTCAAAAAGTCCGTGTGAAGAAGATGAGTAGTTATCATACTAGTGTATGAGGATTTCGAGGAGCTCTCTGGTATACTGCCGCGCAGTGTCGTCCACATTTTGAGATATTAATTCAATAAGCTGACTGGTCGGAGGAAATCTTCAAAATCACTCAATGTAAATGTGACGTATCTATCGCAGTAACCGCTTCAGTGATAATTACAGAAGGACAAACTGGTACTCTACGGAACATATTTAATTTTACGTTGGTGAAAACATACACCAGCACCTTAAAACAACTATCCATTGTTAACTTTTCTCTTATAGCTCAGATAAATTCAGGAAAGACCTTGGAGATTTTCTCCGCTCGTGGACTGAGTGTTATGTTGTCTTCATCGTCAGTTTACTATCACCGACACTCAAGTCACTCATGTGACATGACCTGAAATAAGATTTGCAACACAGCCGCCTAACGTCCCCGGAGGGGGCCTCCGGCTGTCAACGAAACACGATCGTTTCATTTTCCATGTAATTACAGCAGTTGAAATAGCCCAGTAAGATCTTTTGAGTTGACAAATATTTTGTCAGCATTCCAGATACATTAAATAGGACTGAAGTCAGATGACCTACCGGTTCAAGACATCAATAGTACACTATCGGTCAAAAGTTTTCGATCACCTATCACAACTACGGATTTGTAATTACAACAGAGATTTAGTTTGGAATATTCTGTCATATCCCCGTTGCGATCACGAAACCAGTAGAAACAAGTGAAGACCAAGCACCTCTGCTATGTATGTAACTGTTTCAAAATGGTTCAAATAGCTCTAAGTCCTATGGGACTTAATATCTGAGGTCATCAGTCGCCTAGACTTAGAACTACTTAAACCTACCATAAGCACAGGATTCGAAAATGCGACTGTAGCAGCAGCGCGGTTCCGGACTGAAGCGCCTAGAACCGCTCGGCCACAGCGGATGTCTGGTTGTCCGTGCAGAAGGGTGCTGATAAGCATCCACTACACTGACGTGGATTAGACGGTTCCATTCGAATAGCCGTCGTCGTGTGTAACAGGCAGTTCGTATTAGCTTACAGCACATTGTGTGCATCTAGCTGTATGTTCGTATACATGATCAGGTTCATGCTGTCATATCCTAAAGGTACGGGAAAAGGAAACTGTAATTGAAAAACGGGCTGTTATTGTAGTTCTGCGCCAGGGACGCGATTCTAGTAGGATAATAGCAAGGAAAGTTGGCGCTCTCTAGTCTGCTGTAGTGTATACAATGCAGTGGTTCAAGCAAACTGGTGCCATCAACTGTGTATCGCGATCTGGAGAACCCCGAGTAACGTCATACAGGCAGGATCAGTTCGTATGAGTATAGAGGACTCTTACTGCACCTGCAATTCGCGAGGAAGTAAGTGGTATGTGGGCAGCCTGCAACCTCTGTCTCAACAGTGTAACGCCGTCTCTGTGAACAAGGTTTAAATCGGCACAGCCGGCCGGAGTGGCCGAGCGGTTAAAGGCGCTACAGTCTGGAACAGCACAACCGCTACGGTCGCAGGTTCGAATCCTGCCTCGGGCATGGATGTGTGTGATGTCCTTAGTTTAGTTTGGTTTAAGTAGTTCTAAGTTCTAGGGGACTTATGACCACAGCAGTTGAGTCCCATAGTGCTCAGAGCCATTTGAACCATTTTTTAAATGGGCACATAGCGGCAAAAAACTTTTATTACTCAAAATAAGTTGAAAAGATTGCCTTTGGCACAACATTATAAAAGCTGGAGCGCGCAGCAATGACCCAAGGCGTTATTCACGTATGAATCTGAGTGTGAAATATTTGTACTGTGTTCGTCGAGTTTGTGAAGAACGTATTGAGAGTCACAGCGTGAAACCAATGGCGAGGCATGATGGAGGGTCGGTCAGGGTGTGGGGATGTTTTTCGGATGATAAAGTCGGCGAACATCAAAGAAGGAAGTTCTTCGCTGGATACTGATCAACAATGCAGTTCCATATTGAGTTTTTGGTTAGTTCTGCGGTAGGACAATGATCCCCAACACACTCCTAAATTATGCAGCGGGTATTTCAGTAGAAAAGTGAAATATGGGGCACTGAAGTATTTGGTCACGTCAGTCAAACGACTTATACCCCACTGAAATTTAATGGGATCAACTTGAAAGGGAGATTAGAAAACCAAGTTCATATAAGGATGAAGATTAATGTAATACTTTGCAGACATGTTAGACTGCAATATCTGCAAAAAGACTGCAAAATCTTATCTCCAGAATTCCAAGATTTTGTGCAATTGTTCTAAGGGCAAATGGTGGGCATTATGAAGAGGATGATATCTAGAACATTTAGTTTCGTATTTAATGATAAGGAGAGAAAATATTTATATTGTTGGTCTATTTACTTTGTTCGATGTGTTTGTACACTGAAACGAAGTGCAGTATACAGTTTTTATTATGGGTGATCGAAAACTATTAATCGGCAGTGTATGCTCACCGAGCAATTCTGTCATATTTTCGAAACAACCAGCTGAACGGTGTATCTTGTTATTAACAAAAGATCACCAGCAACATTCTGGGAGCGAATGAAAATATGCATATGAACTTCCAGCAAGATGAAAATGAGGAATGACAAAACTTTAAGCGAGCACCTTACAACTCATTAATCTTTAGCTATGTAACAACACCAGAATTGTGCTCTTTGTTCATCTATGCAATGACTCGGTGGCTCGCAATCAGTGTTAATTTGCCTGACTACAGATACGCAGGTTTCGAGTTCGATCCCCAGCCAGTCCTAGGACTCTTATCTATCATTTATCACTTATTTACCTCTGAAAGTTAAATGCTACCGTGCGTCGTTGTTAGGCGTCCATGTTAAATTGTAGGTCCCCCTATAACTGGTTGGGAAAGTCAGTTCAAAAGCTGGAGGAAGAGGAGAAAGGCATACCACATCTAACAGAATCGTGCCTAGTAAAGTGCGTTGTGTTCAAACCAATTGTCAGATCGATGATAGCTGTACCTTTATTGTTAGCTAGCTGCTATCTGCAGCTGCGCTCACATATCACAAGCTTTGTCATGATAAGTGATGGTGGGTAAGCAACTGTATGTGCAATAACGTCAGCCACCTGATCGGATAAGGATAGCCCATGATTTGCCCCCCACTCATCCCAAGCCGTCCAAACGCTCGATTCGTCAGCATATGCAACTTCGTTCGCTGCCTAGCAGTGCGTACAGCGCAGCACGGCCAGGAGCACCCATCTTCACATCGTGCTATTGAACTAGCAACACATCATAGAACGTGTGCGTCATGCAATAAGTAATGTGGGAACGTGAACTGAACACACGGAAGATTGTACAAGCATTGTATTCGTTACCGTTAATTGTATCGCGTAGCAAATATCAAACAATAAAAGCATTTTCACAAATATGATAAAAGTTCAAAACTCAAAGAGTAAACAGCTTTAGAGTACATACGTTTCCCTAATTCGCGCAATATTCTTCAAATTAATAAGAATTTTGTACTACACACTTTCTAAACTAGCCTATGTTTTTCTTCAGGTGGTTAGTGTTTAACCACCTGGTGGTGGTTAGTGTTTAACGTCCCGTCGACAACGAGGTCATTAGAGACGGAGCGCAAGCTCGGGTGAGGGAAGGATTGGGAAGGAAATCGGCCGTGCCCTTTCAAAGGAACCATCCCGGCATTTGCCTGAAACGATTTAGGGAAATCACGGAAAACCTAAATCAGGACGGCTGGAGACGGGATTGAACCGTCGTCCTCCCGAATGCGAGTCCAGTGTGCTAACCACTGCGCCACCTCGCTCGGTTTTTCTTCAGGGTTCAGCCTATCTCCATAACAAATTTCATCGAAATCGGCTCAGTGGGTTACTCGTGAAAACGTGACAGAGTTTCTTTCGCATTTACAATATTATTAGCAATTGTGATTTTTTTTTTTTTTTTCGTGAACCGATTTTGATGAAGAAAAGCCTATACGGTGCCTCAAGCTATGTTCAAATTACCTGCGAAAACCACGCCATAATTCGTCTAGAAACTTTGGGGAAACATTTAAAAAAGACACGACAGTTTTACACTTTTTGTTGTCAGCGTAGAAGACAGGTAGTAAAACTGAATACTTCAGCTAGGTTTTTTATCTAAATGGTTCACCTGTTCACATGCACTGTTCATTGATAGTGAACTGGCATGCGGTGTGATACATTGTAACCTCTTTTCATGAGTAGTATGTCAAACCAATTGACCGTTTTAGGCTCCAAAGGCCATTACCCAGTGGTGTCCACACATAATCGAACTAAAAAGTGCAACAGAATTAGTATTAACCAGTAAACCTCCGATTCGTATAGAATGGAACTCCATGTAAAAAAAAACTCGTAATAAAAAAATAAAAAGAAAGAGATTAAAATGCGAGGTTACTTTACAACTGAACTAACGTGACAATTATTTGTCTTTAAAAGCATGTACGGTATGCGAGAAAAAGCATAGGAGAAGTAATAGGTATTTATTGGTTGTGACAGCTTTCAGTTGTTGTTCTGCAACCGTGTAATTTATTCAGCCTATGTGCGAGTAGTACGTTACCTTTGTTTATGCTGCTGGTCAACCGGCAACCTCTGTAGCAAGCGTCGATCCTTTGCATGTATTCGTCCATTTCGCAACAATTTTTTAGCGTTGCGACTTGTGGGTGTTAAACTGTAGATTTCGCGAAAGCCTTTTAGTACGTCCGACATCATTCACTAGGTCATTCCTATACACTGCGAAAAGTGATTATTCCGTAACATTACCTTGCGGTATGCCCAAAGCTACTTCGACATCTGAAGATCTGTCATTGTTAATGACGACATGCCCTCTCCTGTTCACCAGGAATTCTTCAGTCAAATCACACAGCTTGTCTGCTGTTCCGTACGATAACATTTTGTTCATTTGCCATCACCGCAGAAGCGCGACGCACGCCTTCCTGCGACCACGGGATCTGCTGCTTCCTGGGTCGCGTAGACTTAAAGAGCGAGCCGGTTTCACACGACGGTAGTTTGCGGAATCCATTTTGCTTCCTCCTAGGGAATATTTTCGTACTCAATAAATGTTTTAACATACGAGCATAAAACATGTTCGTAAATTCTACAACATAGTGATGTCTGCTATACAGACCCCTGGCTTTGTGAGTCTGGTCAAAGACTTTTTTCGAAGACGGAAATGACCTCCGCTTTTCTCCTTTCCCTTCGCTCTTCCAACGATGTACGACGGGCAGCTGATAAAAGGGAAGCTACATCTTTCACGTACACTACGTGGCATCATGTAGGTATTTCAGTAGGTCCAGTCGCCTTTCCTCTGTTGAGCGATTTCACCTACATTTGCATTGAAGTGACTAAAAGTTATGGGACAGCGATATGTCATATATGGAATAGCGGCGTGTTACTAGATTCCCCTAGAAACCGGAAGCGGTGAACCGTCTAGAAATGAGGATACACACTAAGGTTATGAAGTCGTGGGATAGCGATGTGCAGCTGTCATTTGTACTCAGGTGATCCATGTGAAAAGATTTCCTACGGTATTGCGGCCCCACAACGGGAATTAACAGACATTGAAAGCGTACTGGTTGTTGGAGCTAGACGCTTGGGACATTCAATTTCAGAAATCGTTAGGCAATTCAATATTCCGAGCTCTACAATGTCAAGAGAGTGCTGTGAATACCATATTTCAGGAATCACCTCTCACCACGGCAACACAGCGGCCGACAGCCTTCACTTAACAACCGTGGGCAGCGGCGTTTGTGTAGAGTTGTCAGAGCTAACAGACAAGCAATAATGCGTGAAATAAATGCACAATCAATGTGTGACGTACAACGAACGTATTAATTATGACAGTGCGGTACAATTTGGCTTTAATGGGATACAGCAGCAGACGACCGACGAGAGTGCTCTTATTAACAGCACGACATCGCCTGCAATGCTTTTTATGGGGTCCCGATTTCAGTTGGTGAGTGCTGACGGTAGAGCTTGAGTGTAGTGCAGACTCCAAAAAACCATGGACCCAAGTTGTCAACTAGGCACTGTGCGAGGTGGTAGTGGCTCCATAATGGTGTGTGTATATGGAATGGACTGGGTCCTCTGTTCCAACTGAACCGATCATTGACGGAGAATGGTTATATACGGCTACTTGGAGACTATCTTCAGACAAACAGCGATGGAATTTTTGTGGATGACACTGCGCCTGTCACCGGCCCATAATTGTTTGTGACTGGTTTGAAGAACAATCTGGACAATTCCGGATTTGGCCAGTCAGACTGCGCGACATCATCCGATCGAACATTTGTGAGACATAATCGAGAACGAACGTATTAGTTACGATAGTGCGGTGCAATTTGGCGTTAATGAGGTATGGCAGCAGACACCGACGTGAGCTTCATCCTGCACCGGCGATATTTTCGCAGTTATGGACGGCTATAGAGACAGTATGGCTCAATATTTCTGCAGGGCACTTCCAACGATTCGTTGAGTCCATGCCACGTCGAATTTCTGCGCCACGCCGAGCAAAACGAGAAACGAGGTCCGACACGATGTTATGAGGTATCCCATGACTTTTGTTCAAATGGTTCAAATGGCTCTGAGCACTATGGGACTTAACATCTGAGGTCATCAGTCCCCTAGAACTTAGAACTACTTAAACCTAACTAACCTAAGGACATCACGTACATCCATGCCCGAGGCAGGATTCGAACCTGCGACCGTAGCGATCTCGCGGTTCCAGACTGAAGCGCCTAGAACCGCTCGGCCACTCCGGCCGGCCATGACTTTTGTCACCCCGGCGTATATACAGTGGTCGTTTACTTCGATTTCATTCATTTCGACGGTCGTACGACGATTTAAAGATGAGACCATTGTACGATCTTCCTCAGTGAAACAGATTTAGAAAAAAAAAAAAATGCTGCTGTTAAATCCGCCGAGTTTACGTATGCTCCAGTCAGTGTGTATCGGTCACCCACGAGGCCTGGCAGTATTAACACCGTTTGAAACGATCCAACGACCACGATGTGCACCTAATTATTTCTCTTCCCTGTACGAGCGCTCACCCAATTACATGACGGCTATCACTAATTCAGTAGCTCATCAGTGCAACTTCATGTTTCATTAGCAGTGCTCGACTCTGGTTTCCATTTCTAAGTAAGTAGTTAATAATTCGTTGCTTTGTGGCGGGTGTCTCCTTTTGTAGCGGGTCTTCTGATTACGGGTGCAAACAGTCAGTGTACCTGCTGTTACAGTGGACCTACTTTTTATTAATTGTATCGTCTAAACGTTCTTCGCGCCCCGTTGCATGTGACTGCACTGATTTCTGCACAGTATTTATTCAATGTAATGAACGTTCACCCTGCTGCGTCAATTTTTGAGAAGCCGGCTGTGTTCAAATAATACTATAAAAACGGAACGAAGAGGCATTCACAAATAATTTTAGTGTTGAACAATATGAAATGTCCGCTTCCTACTTTGTAACCGTAACTCACAGGATGTGTTTCTTGAAGCTTTCCCAGTCGGTGTTGAGAATGCGAAATCAACATAGACTGCACCCGTAGCATATTTCTATGCACCAGAAGTTGCATGGCGACGACTTTGAACGTCGTGTACAGTTCTGCCACTGGACAATCTAAATGGTGCAATGTATGCTGATTTCCTACGTAATGTTCTACCGATGATACTACAAGAGGTTTCACTGCATGACAGAATAGCGATGTACTTCCAACGTGATGGATGTCCGGCACATAGCTCGCGTGCGGTTGAAGCGGTATTGAATAGCATATTTCGTGACAAGTGGATTGGTCGTCGAAGCATGGCCCGCACGTTCACCGGATGTGACGTCCCCGGATTTCTTTCTGTGGGGAAAGTTGAAGGATATTTGCTATCGAGATCCACCGACAACGCCTGACAACATGCGTCAGCGCATTGTCAATGCATGTGAGAACATTACGGAAGGCGAACTACTCGCTGTTGAGAGGAATGTCGTTACACGTATTGCCAAATTCAGTGAGGCTGACGGACATCATTTTGAGCATTTATTGCATTAATGTGGTATTTACAGGTAATCACGGTGTAACACCATGCGTTCTCAGAAATGATAACTTCACAAAGGTACATGTATCACATTCAAACGTACCTACGTTCTGTATTTTAATTTAAAAAACCTACCTGTTACCAGCTGTTCGTCTAAAATTGTGAGCCATATGTTTGTGACTATTACAGCCCCATCCATCACAAAGCGAAGAAAGTGGTCCAACTAAAACATTCATATTTATTTACGTAATGCACCAATATGTAATAAAAATGGGGTTTCTTATTTTAAAAACGCAGTTGATATCCGTTTGACCTATGGCAGAACCATCTAGCGAATGGAATATGATTTTTACGTGGCAAGACGCAACCAATACCTTCACTGCGCGATAACACCGGTGGTCACTGATGACAGTGCCACTAAACCAGAGTTATTAAATACGGTTTTCCGAAACTCCTTCATCAAGGAAGACGAAGGAAATCTTCCTGAATTGCAATCAGAACAACTGCCAAGATGAGAAACATACACTCCTGGAAATGGAAAAAAGAACACATTGACACCGGTGTGTCAGACCCGCCATACTTGCTCCGGACACTGCGAGAGGGCTGTACAAGCAATGATCACACGCACGGCACAGCGGACACACCAGGAACCGCGGTGTTGGCCGTCGAATGGCGCTAGCTGCGCAGCATTTGTGCACCGCCGCCGTCAGTGTCAGCCAGTTTGCCGTGGCATACGGAGCTCCATCGCAGTCTTTAACACTGGTAGCATGCCGCGACAGCGTGAACGTGAACCGTATGTGCAGTTGACGGACTTTGAGCGAGGGCGTATAGTGGGCATGCGGGAGGCCGGGTGGACGTACCGCCGAATTGCTCAACACGTGGGGCGTGAGGTCTCCACAGTACATCGATGTTGTCGCCAGTGGTCGGCGGAAGGTGCACGTGCCCGTCGACCTGGGACCGGACCGCAGCGACGCACGGATGCACGCCAAGACAGTAGGATCCTACGCAGTGCCGTAGGGGACCGCACCGCCACTTCCCAGCAAATTAGGGACACTGTTGCTCCTGGGGTATCGGCGAGGACCATTCGCAACCGTCTCCAAGAAGCTGGGCTACGGTCCCGTACACCGTTAGGCCGTCTTCCGCTCACACCCCAACATTGTGCAGCCCGCCTCCAGTGGTGTCGCGACAGGCGAAAATGGAGGGACGAATGGAGACGTGTCGTCTTCAGCGATGAGAGTCGCTTCTGCCTTGGTGCCAATGATGGTCGTATGCGTGTTTGGCGCCGTGCAGGTGAGCGCCACAATCAGGACTGCATACGACCGAGGCACACAGGGCCAACACCCGGCATCATGGTGTGGGGAGCGATCTCCTACACTGACCGTACACCACTGGTGATCGTCGAGGGGACACTGAATAGTGCACGGTACATCCAAACCGTCATCGAACCCATCGTTCTACCATTCCTAGACCGGCAAGGGAACTTGCTGTTCCAACAGGACAATGCACGTCCGCATGTATCCCGCGCCACCCAACGTGCTCTAGAAGGTGTAAGTCAACTACCCTGGCCAGCAAGATCTCCGGATCTGTCCCCCATTGAGCATGTTTGGGACTGGATGAAGCGTCGTCTCACGCGATCTGCACGTCCAGCACGAACGCTGGTCCAACTGAGGCGCCAGGTGGAAATGGCATGGCAAGCCGTTCCACAGGACTACATCCAGCATCTCTACGATCGTCTCCATGGGAGAATAGCAGCCTGCATTGCTGCGAAAGATGGATATACACTGTACTAGTGCCGACACTGTGCATGCTCTGTTGCCTGTGTCTATGTGCCTGTGGTTCTGTCAGTGTGATCATGTGATGTATCTGACCCCAGGAATGTGTCAATAAAGTTTCCCCTTCCTGGGACAATGAATTCACGGTGTTCTTATTTCAATTTCCAGGAGTGTAGAAGCACATATCCTCGAACTAGCAAAGCAGCTTAAATCACTAAATCAAGGCAAGGTCTCCGGTCCGGATTGTATACCAATCAGATTCATTTCAGAGTATGCTGATACAATGTCTCCATATTTAGCAATTATATACAACTGTTTGCTCACAGAAAGATCCGCTCCTAAGGACTGTAATATTGCTCAAGTCACACCAATAGCCAAAAAGGGAAATAGGAGTAAGCCGCTGAATTACAAGCCCATATCACTAACGTCGATTTGCAGTAGGGTTCTGGAACAAATATTGTTTTCGAACATTATGAATTACCTCGAAGAACACGATTTATTGACACATAGTCAGCACGGATTCAGAAAATATCGTTCTTATGAAACACAACTAGCTCTTTATACTCATAAAGTAATGAGTGCCATCGACAGGGGATGTGAAATTGATTTCATATTTTTAGATTTTCAGAAAGCTTTCGACAACTTTCCTCACAAGCGTCTTTTAACCAAACTGCTTGCCAATGGAATATCGCCTCAGCAGTCCGACTGCATTCGTGATTTCCTGTCAGAAAGGTCACAGTTCGTAGTAATAGACGGAAAGTCATTCAGTAAAACAGATGTAATAACCGGCGTTCCCCAAGGACGTGTTATAGGTCCTCTATTGTTCCTGATCTATATTAACGACATAGGAGACAATCTGAGTAGCCCTCTTAGATCGTCTGCAGATGATGCTGTCATTTATCATATTGTAAAGTCATCAGTTGATCAAAACGAATTGCAAAATGATTTAGATACGATATCTGTATGGTGCGAAAAGTGGTAATTGACTATGAATAAAGAAAAGTGTGAAGATATCCACATGAGTGCTGAAAGAAATCCGATAAATTTCGATTACGCGATAAGTCACTCAGACCTGAAGGGTGTAAATTCAACTAAATACTTAGGAATTACAATTACAAATAACCTACATTGGAACGATCACATAGATAGTGTTGTGGGTAGAGCAAACCAAAGACTGCGATTCATTGGCAGAACACTTAAAAAGGTGCAACAGGTCTACTAAAGAGACTGCTTACACCACGCTTGTCCACCCTGTTCTGGAGTGTTGCTATGCGGTGTGGGATCCGCATCGGGTGGTAGTGACGGATGACATCGAAAACTTACAAAGAAGATACGGGAGATAGTGCCACAGACATGATACGTGAATTGGAGTGGCAATCATTAAAAGAAAGGCGTTTTCCGTTGCGACGGAATCTTCTCATGATATTTCAATGGCCAGTTTTCTCCTCCAATTGCGAAAACCCCCTACACAAGCAGAAATCATCACGATAAAATAAGAGAAATCAAGTCTCACACAGAAAAAATTTAAGTGCTCGTTTTTCCCGCGCGCCGTTCCAGAGTGGAACGGTAGAGAGACAGCGTGAAGGTGGTTCATTGAACCCTCTGCCAGGCACTTTATTGGGAATAGCAGAGTAATCACGTAGACGTGATTCCCTAAGGCAATCGTAAACGGTAAGTGTTTGTAGCAATAAAAATATAATCAACATTCAGTTACTGATTTTTGGATTGATATCCGGTGGCGACCTTTCCGTTTTAGTAATCCACGCTGATACTATGCACCTACTGTTTGCAGAACGTTAAGCGTGTCCATTGCACAACAGAGCACAGAGATGACAGTTTAGACTGGAACCAACGGACCAACGGCCAATACTGTTTTTTATTTCTTCATAGATGGCATCCCATTTTTACATAAATTCCTTTATACATAACGATTCAAGACCAGTGTTGCCGCCCAACGTACACATATTATTTTTATTTCGTCACCGTAATTCTCTTAGTATTTCTCCGTGGTCCATCAACCTGTGCGTGGAAATCTTCGGAACGGTGCAGACTGTTTCTGCCCTTTTTTCTGCTAGTGAGGTAGACGTATACGTGATCAGTGATTTGTTCTGTGAGTCTACTCCGAAATATGACACAGATTATATGAAGCACATCTTGTGACACACGTGTGATGTCTTGTTAGAGTTAGTCCTCGTAGGGCTTTCAAAATACAATGAATGCCGTTAAGTTACATACGAAATCTGGGACTGCTCTTAAGACATCGTATTGCAAGCTGAGCAAGTCAGAAAAACTTTCAGTTCTACACAGATCAGGCAGCTCCTCTACATTCGTTATTGACTTCTAAGCTGGCAGTTCATTATATCCTTGATACACTACTGGCCATTAAAATTGCTACACCAAGAAGAAATGTAGATGATAAAAGGATATTCATTGGACAAAGATATTATACTAGAACTGACATGTGATTACATTTTCACGCAATTTGGGTGCATAGATTCTGGGAAATCAGTACCCAGAACAACCACTTCTGACCGTAATAACGGCCTTGATATGCCTGGATGGATGATGATAGATATGGTGTTACGGGCGCTCAACAGTGTAGTCTTTAGCGCCCGGATACGCCTGGGCATTGAGTCAAACAGAGCTTGGATGGCGTGTACAGGTACAGCTGCCCATGCAGCTTCAACACGATACCACAGTTCATCAAGAGTAGTGACTGGCGTATTGTGACGAACCAGTTGCTCGGCACCATTAATCAGACGTTTTCAATTGGTGAGAGATCTGGAGAATGTGGTGGCCAGGGTAGCAGTCGAACATTTTCTGTATCCAGAAAGGCCCGTACAGGACCTGCAACATGCGGTAGTACATTATCCTGCTGAAATGTAGGGTTTTGCAGGGATCGAATGAATGGTAGAGCCACGGGTCGTAACACTTCTGAAATGTAACGTCCACTGTTCAGTGCCGTCAATGCGAACAAGAGGTGACCGAGACGTGTAACCAATGGCACCCCATACCATTACGCCGGGTAATACGCCAGTATGGCGACGACGAATACACGCTTCCAATGTGCGTTCACCGCAATGTCGCCGAACACGGATGCGACCACCAGGATGCTGTAAACAAAACTTGGATTCATCCGAAAAAATGACGTTTTGCATTCGTGCACCCACGTTCGTCGTTGAGTACACCATCGCAGGCGCTCCTGTCAGTTATGCAGCGTCAAGGGTAACCGCAGCCATGAACTCCGAGCTGATAGTCCATGCTGCTGCAAACGTCGTCGAACTGTTCGTGCAGATGGTTGTTGTCTTGGAAACGTCCCCATCTGTTGACTCAGGGATCGAGACATGGCTGCACGATCCGTTACAGCCAAGCGGATAAGATGCCTGTCATCTCGACTGCTAGTGACACGAGGCCGTTGGGATTCAGCACCCTCCTGAACCACCGATTCCATATTCAGCACCCTCCTGAACCCACCGATTCCATATTCTGCTAACAGACATTGGATCTCGACCAACGCGAGCAGCAGTGTCGCGATACGATAAACCGTAATCGCGATAGGCTACAATCCGACCTTTATCTAAGTCGGAAACGTGATGGTACACGTGGCATCAGAACAAAGTTTCACCAGGCAACGCCGGTCAACTGCTGTTTGTTGTGAGAAATCGGTTGGAAACTTCCCTCATGTCAGCACGTTGTAGGTGTCGCCACCGACGCCAACCTTGTGCGAATGCTCTGAAAAGCTAATCATTTGCATGTCACAGCATCTTCTTCCTGTCGGTTAAATTTCGCGTCTGTAGCACGTCATCTTCGTAGTGTAGAATTTTAATGGCCAGTAGTGTATATTCGATAATTTTGATGCTAGCGCATTTGAGGGTCACGCCATCAAATGAAACTGATTAACACTGAAATGTTCGGCGCATTTGGCACGTTAGCATACTATGAGTGTTTATTTCTCCTGACATATCACTGTTTCGTAACTACATGTTGATGTGTTGGCAGAAGAGCCAACACCGTGTTGCTAGAGGAGGCCGAAATGCACGCGTTTAAGCTCACGCAGACTGGCGTGAGGTCTGGAACAGGTAAAGTAATTATACTAGCAAAAAAGGTACGTAGCTTCTGGAATACTTAACTTTAATCCATAATTGGTGAACATCGGTCTGACGGTACATGCATCACAAGATAAATAGCAAATGATAATGGCGCCTTGCTAGGTCGTAGCAAATGACGTAGCTGAAGGCTAGCTAACTATCGTCTCGGCAAATGAGAGCGCATTTGTCAGTGATCCATCTCTGGCAAAGTCGGCTGTACAACTGGGGCGAGTGCTAGGAAGTCTCTCTAGACCTGCCGTGTGGCGGCGCTCGGTCTGCAATCACTGACAGTGGCGACACGCGGGTCCGACGTATACTAACGGACCGCGGCCGATTTAAAGGCTACCACCTAGCAAGTGTGGTGTCTGGCGGTGACACCACACATGTAGCCTCTGGAAAAGAGAAGAGATGTTTTTCTTTTGTCAGCATTGCGCAGCCCGTTCAGTTCCCACTGTCCTGTAAATGTGATTGGAAATACTGGGAGCATATTTGAACTACCTTTTCTTTCAGAGATCGTAGACACCAGTCCAGCCGTTTGTGTTGCGGTTTTAGCGACAGCCTACACATGAGACGGCAATTCCCTTGTCTGACTGCTGTTAGTGTGCTGGCGAATTCTGTCACTAGAACACCGGTCGGCCAAGATCTAGCGTGAAGATCGGTAGTAGGTGCTAGATCAAACGCACCTATTGCCTATCACGAGAGAGGCCAGAGACAGACTCGCAAGCAACAGGCCGACAACGCCCTCTCGGCAGCAAGTATTTAGGCTGCCGCCGCTGACCGGAGGGCCCCAGTCACTGGATCACTGACTCATACTCCAGTTTGGCATCCGTCACTGACATCACAGGCTACGGCAGTGCATAGCGAGCAGAGTACTCAACATAGCGTGAGTGTAGCGAGACTGTAGTTTGTAATAGACAGATTATCGATTTGCCTGCAAGAGGACTGTTTCTGATGAGCTTTTACCACCACACATGCACTCTATTCCAATTAAGCACAATACCTAGTTCTTGTAAATAAAGAACCATATTAATCCAAGTGTCCATTTGTGTTGTAGAAAGAAGATAACGGCCGATGGTAGGTGCACCTGTCAAGAGTTACCATGTGCTTAGTGTACTGTACGGCGATTGTCCCTTGTGGTGGTCCGACGTTGTCGACTGGAACATTGACGACGAATGCGTCTGCCCTCACGTTCCCATGCACTTCAACATCCTGCCTTCGCAACATTCTAATGCCCAACAAGTCTGTATTTTGCACGATTCGTCCAGATGACCTATTGGAGATCCACAATGAGGTTCCTTTCAAACTCTGTCCAGTACTGATAAAGCTGTCTCGCACGAGTACTCGGCATCTCCGTGTGTTTCACAGTAATCACTCAAATCTGACGCTCTTCAGGTCCCTCACATACCCTGACAGGTCTGGTAACAACGCTTAACATGAACAAACATAAATGCACTCTGATGGCCATTCTACCTGTTGCAGAGAATTGCAATTGTAATCATTTACATACCAGTCAACAGTGCGTAGATGTTCGAAGTTATGTACTTTGATATACGACACTTACTTCTGCGTGCTTCACTTTTCTTGTCAGTTAGTGCATTGTGGAAAGAAATAGGGTGTGTGTGTGTTTCCCCACTTGCACAAATACCCCATTTTGTCGTAACCCTGGTGGAGTTGGCCTTCAATGGCCCGTTGGAACATAAGTACGAATAAATGGGAAACACTTCGTAATGTTCTGCAAAATTTTGCAGAACATTTGGAACTGTTTCCTATTTCTGCCAAGCACCGGCGGAAAATGCGGTTAATAATGTAAGTACAACAATGAGTTCACATGTATGCACTAAAACATGTACGCAGGCAGAAGTAAATAACTGATCGCTTTGTTTTAAGGCTGATTTACGTCAGCTGAGCCATGAATGCACGAGACATTAGGTGAAAGGACTTTATTTTTGACTTGGTCCATTTGCTGTGAAACTGAAAGAGAAGCCGTACAGCTGACTGACCGTAGTAGCGATTTTGAGTAGAGGCAGTCGACCTAGAAATAAAAATAACAGAATTTCCAGATCTTGGAAGCATAAAGATATGACGCATTTCATAAGAGAGGACAGGAGCACATTAAGACCTCTGACCCTCACAGGACAACTTGAAGCACGAATCCGATACTATTCACGGCCTCCTAGCCGATGAACACCATTCTGAAGCATCGGAAGAAGCTCTCAAGATTTCTCCACCTGAATCTGATGCACGATTGAAAGACATTTTGTTGCCGGAAACAGGACAAGAGATACATTTCATCTCTGCTACTGACAATTCAGGAAATTAAATCGGTAGCATGACGTGCTCAGAAACAAGAAAACAGAGGTAAAAATAAAAAGAAGAAACAAATTGCAAGTGAAATGTGTAAGCGCTGTAGAAATAATTGATCAACTTCAGATGCAGAGGCAACAAATCTCAAACAAGAACTGGAAACAGAGAACACAATCTATAACATACACGCAGACAAAGACTGGTTAAAGAGAAACGACGAAAGTCAGAAGAAAATTCCAGGGGCGACAATCAAGGAGAAGCCTCCAGAGTCGACGAAATGATGAGATAAGGCACTGAAAATGCAACTACCATGAAGGACCATGGTTCACAGAGAAGGAATAACGAATAGTATTACCATCAAGACAAACACCAACATTTAGGTTATCTCAATTTCAGTTTTTTCACTATTGTCGCATCACTGCAAGAACGAGGACTTCATTATGTAGAGACTCGACCAGATTACTCGACAGTGTATTACAGAAACCGTGGTAAGGAAGTAAACTACTGGGAATCTTTCATGTTTAGAACCTGAAACATGGATTAAATCCATATCCGATCGTATGGTGAACAGCAGTCTACTCCGCTTAGCGAAGATATGTTGACGTTTGCATCTGGAGGCACAAGAAAAGCACCCTCTTATAGACTGAGGAAAAGATGATAATTTAAGAGATAAAGACGCTGGTTTTGAGATAGTAGGACAATATCGAACTGCTTCAAACACCCTACGAAATGAATAACAGTTAGACAGTCATATGTACGAGGGACTTCAAAAAGTGAGTTACAAATAGTTATGAAGGCCAAGTAACTTATATTGAATACTGCACTACACTTAAAGTGACTCAGAAACGTGACACCGTTTTTCGACAATGTCACCAAATCTCTATAAAAAACGGTCGGAAAGTTCTTCCAATCGTTCCCGTTGAAAAATCTCTTCACCCCCTCCCTCCCTCCCCTCCCCCAACCAGATTTTCTTCCTCCATTGCCAGCACATTGTCCTGTGTGTTCGATGCGGATGGTCTTCTTTCCCGATCAGCATTACCCACGTCACATCAGTGAGTTACTGTTGGAGTCGGCCAAGTCAAACGCATAAAATGGTTCAAATGACTCTAAGCGCTATGGGACTTAACATCTGAGGTCATCAGTCCCATAGACTTAGAACTACTTAAACCTAACTAACCTAAGGACATCACACACATCCATGCCCGAGGCAGGATTCGAACCTGCGACCGTGGCGGTCACGCGGTTCCACACTGAAGCGTGTAGAACCGCACGGCAAATAAACAAATAGTAACAAAAATAACCTCTCACAGACGGAACGTGGTAGCACTAACAGTGGAGTGTATATAAAGCGTATCCGGGGGAGGGTGCCGTTTTTGTTTTATTCCGGAAACGGAGCGTTTTATCTGACATCCAAAACTCATGATTATTGGCTTTCGGCGAATGATGTAAGCATTTGCCGTGCCACCGTGGTTCAAGAACACCGTATATGACAAAATGCAGCTGTCCAAAAATCGGCTCCAGACAATTGTGGTGCACCACGGGCCATAGGCAACAGGGGTGAATGACGGCTGCGGATATGTGCACAAGCGAATAGACGTGCAACAGTTGATCAAATGACCGCCAAATGAACCAAGGGGCTACCAATTGTGTGTCCTTACTGACAAGGGTGGAATTTGCACGCGTATACCGCTACTGCGCGACCCGCGTGCGGCGCCAGTGGACATTTCATATGACTCACGTTTTATGCTCCATCACAGATACGGCCGTTGACGTCTACGGCGTGAAACGTCTGAAAGCAAAGACAGCGATCCGCGCTGCAAAAGGTGGTTACTCACACTCTTGGCAGGTGAATGTGACTGGGCAGTGTATGTTCCCTGCACGTGCCGCTGGTTCTGCGGAGGGCTAGGCGTTTCAGTATATTCGCCGTGTTTTATCTTGTGCGTGTTAGCTTTTGTCTGGCAACTAAGCTTCATGCACCCATGAGACTGTCCTAAATGCTTTCTCCGAAAATTATGTCGAGCAGTTAGTCCACGAACCCACGCGAATTGTAAATGGTTGCGAAAACACACTTGACCTCTTAGCCACAAACAATCCAGAGCTAATAGAGAGCATCATGACTGACACAGGGATTAGTGACCACAAGGTCGTTGTAGCTAGGCTCAGTACCGTTTCTTCCAAATCCACCAGAAACAAACGCAAAATAATTTTATTTAAAAAAGGGGATAAAGTGTCACTAGAAGCCTTCCTAAGAGACAATCTCCATTCCTTCCGAAATGACTATGCAAATGTAGACGAGATGTGGCACAAATTCAAAGATATAGTAGCAACAGCAATTGAGACATTCATACCTCATAAACTGGTAAGAGATGGAACTGATCCCCCATGGTACACAAAACAGGTCCGAACGCTGTTGCAGAGGCAACGGAAAAAGCATTCGAAGTTCAGAAGAACGAGAAATCCCGAAGGTTGGCTAAAATTTATAGACGCGCGAAATTTGGCACGGACTTCAGTGCGAGATGCCTTTAATAGGTTCCACAACGAAACATTGTATCGAAATTTGGTAGAAAATCCGAAGAAATTCTGGTCGTATGTAAAGTACACAAGCGGCAAGACGCAGTCAATACCTTCGCTGCGCAGTGCCGATGGTACTGTTACCGACGACTGTGCCGCTAAAGCGGAGTTATTGAACGCAGTTTTCCGAAATTCCTTCACCAGGGAAGACGAATGGAATATTCCAGAATTTGAAACACGAACAGCTGCTAGCATGAGTTTCTTAGAAGTAGATACCTTAGGGGTTGCGAAGCAACTCAAATCGCTTGATACGGGCAAGTCTTCAGGTCCAGATTGTATACCGATTAGGTTCCATTCAGATTACGCTGATACAATAGCTCCCTACTTAGCAATCATATACAACCGCTCGCTCACCGATAGATCTGTACCTACAGATTGGAAAATTGCGCAGTTCGCACCAGTGTTTAAGAAGAGTAGTAGGAGTAATCCATCGAACTACAGACCTATATCATTGACGTCGGTTTGCAGTATGGTTTTGGAGCATATACTGTATTCAAACATTATGAGTCACCTCGAAGGGAACGATCTATTGATACATAATCAGCATGGTTTCAGAAAACAACGCAGTTAGCTCTTTATTCGCACGAAGTAATGGCCGCTATCGACAGGAGATCTCAAGTTGATTCCGTATTTCTAGATTTCCGGAAAGCTTTTGACACTGTTCCTCACAAGTGACTTCTAATCAAGCTGCGGGCCTATGGGATATCGTCTCAGTTGTGCGATTGGATTCGTGATTTCCTGTGAAGAAGGTCGCAGTTCGTAGTAATAGACGGCAAATCATCGAGTAAAACTGAAGTGATATCGGGTGTTCCCCAGGTAAGCGTCCTGGGACCTCTGCTGTTCCTGATCTATATAAATGACCTGGGTGACAATCTGAGCAGTTCTCTCAGGTTGTTCGCAGATGATGCTGTAATTTACCGTCTAGTAAGATCATCCGAAGACCAGTATCACTTGCAAAGCGATTTAGAAAAGATTGCTGTATGATGTGGCAGGTGGCAGTTGACGCTAAATAACGAAAAGTGTGAGGTGATCCACATGAGTTCCAAAAGAAATCCGTTGGAATTCGATTACTCGATAAATAGTACAATTCTCAAGGCTGTCAATTCAACTAAGTACTTGGGTGTTAAAATTACGAACAACTTCAGTTGAAAAGACCACATAGATAATATTGTGGGGAAGGCGAGCCAGAGGTTGCGTTTCATTGGCAGGACACTTAGAAGATGCAACAAGTCCTCTAAAGAGACAGCTTACACTACACTCGTTCGTGCTCTGTTAGAATATTGCTGCGCGGTGTGGGATCCTTACCAGGTGGGATTGACGGAGGACATCGAAAGGGTGCAAAAAAGGGCAGCTCGTTTTGTATTATCACGTAATAGGGGAGAGAGTGTGGCAGATATGATACGCGAGTTGGGATGGAAGTCATTAAAGCAAAGACGTTTTTCGTCGCGGCGAGATCTATTTACGAAATTTCAGTCACAAAATTTCTCTTCCGAATGCGAAAATATTTTGTTGAGCCCACCCTAAATAGGTAGGAATGATCATCAAAATAAAATAAGAGAAATCAGAGCTCGAACAGAAAGGTTTAGGTGTTCGTTTTTCCCGCGCGCTGTTCGGGAGTGGAATGCTAGAGAGATAGTATGATTGTGGTTCGTTGAACCCTCTGACAAGCACTTAAATGTGAATTGCAGAGTAATCATGTAGATGTAGATGTCAGAATTTATGATTACGCAAATCAGGTTTGCTTTGAATACACGCTTTAACGGTCTTGAGCGCTAGTTAGCTTTGAGACTGGATTTGGTGAGTTGCTGTCAGTCAGGGACGCCTTTAAAGCGACAAAGACTCCATTATCAGCAGCTCACTAACTTTGAACGAGATCGTGTAATAGGGCTGCGAGACGCTTGATGTTCCTTCTGCGATACTGTAGAAAGACTTGCCGGGAATGTAGACACTGTGCACGGTCGCCAGAAAATCGGTCTCCGGACGGCCGTATAGCACAACTGTTCGTCGGCGTCGAAGGCTGGAATCATATTTGGCGTATGGCTCTGGCGCATCGTACTACATCTGCAGAAGCAATTTGAGCTCCAATTGGCACCAAATGACACAACAAACCGTTACAAATCAGTCACTTCAATGACAGCTCCGATGCAGAAGCGCTGTAGCGTGCATTCTACCAACCCCGAATCACCGCCATTTTCGACTTTCAGTGGTGTCAAGTAAGTTCTCATTTGAAGGGAGGGCGAAGGTTTGTTGTTTTCTGATGGAAGCTGGTTTTGCCTCGGTGGGCGTGTGATCGTTAGGCCAGTTGAGGGCCTGCAACCAATCAGTCTGTGTGCTACAGATACTGGACCTACAATCGGAGTTATGGTCTGGAGTGCAATTTCACATGACAGCGGAAGCACCTCCGTGGTTATCCCAAGCACACTGTGTGCCAGTTTGTACGTCAGTCTGCTGATTTGACCTGTTAGACAGCGATATGTGGAATGCTGAACATTAGACGGGTACATCACATTCACATAACTAATGAGGAGGTATTGAATAGAATTGGGGAGAAGAGGAGTGGCACAACTTGACAAGAAGAAGGGACCGGTTGGTAGGACATGTTCTGAGGCATCAAGGGATCACAAATTTAGCATTGGAGGGCAGCGTGGAGGGTAAAAATCGTAGAGGGAGACCAAGAGATGAATAGACTAAGCAGATTCAGAAGGATGTAGGTTGCAGTAACTACTGGCAGATGAAGAAGCTTGCACAGGATAGAGTAGCATGGGGAGCTGTATCAAACCAGTCTCACGACTAAAGACGACAACAGCAACATGTGGACTGCTATTCATGAATGGCTGCACAACTCAACTTGCTCTACATAGTGTGGACATGTTGCCTTGGCCTACTGAATCACCAGAGTTGTCTCCAATCTGGCACAAGCGTGATGTCATCCGACGGAAATTCCAGTGTCATCCACTAACGGCATTAACTGTCTGCCGGGCGGCTTAGCTGCGCGGTCTAGGGGGGCGCCATCGGAGGTTTGCGTCCTCCCTCGGGCTTGGGTGTGTGTGTCATCCTTAGCATAAGTTAGTTTAAGGTAGATTAAATATTGTGTAAGCTTAGGGACTGATAACCTCAGCACTTTGGTCCGATAAAACCTTACCACAAATTTCCAAAATTAATCATCCCCGTACTGACCGACCAAGCGCAACTAACATGGAACTCTGTCGCACAAACTGACATCCGGCGCCTGTACAACACAGTGGACGCACGTCTGCATGCTTGTATTCGACAGTCTGGCAGTTGCATTGTGTACCAGCATTTCACATTTGCAATGGCTGTGATCTTGCACTGTTTATCACTTAAATATGTTACCCAGACAAAAGTTTCGTTATTCTACATTAATAATTTTGTGGTGTTGCAATTTTTGTCCGTTAGTGTATTTATGTGCGTTTTTAGCAGCTTTCAACCTAATCTGTGTCTTGTTGAACTCCCCCTCAAGTGAAGATATCCATTTACAACGAAAACGGATGTGGCCTAATAAATGTACGTTTAGCTATACTGGGCTGGTTTTGTTTAACCTTCATACAGGGTGTTACGAAAAGGTACGGCCATACTTTCAGGAAACATTCCTCACACACAAAGAAAGAAAATATGTTACGTGGACATGTTTCCGGAAACGCTTACTTTCCATGTTAGAGCTCATTTCATTTCTTCTCTTCAAATCACATTAATCATGGAATAGAAACACACAGTAACAGAACGTACTAGCGTGACTTCAAACACTTTGTTACAGGAAATGTTCAAAATGTCCTCCGTTAGCCAGGATACATGCATCCACCCTCCGTCGCATGGAATCCCTGATGCGATGATGCAGCCCTGGAGAATGGCGTATTGTATCACAGCTGTCCACAATACGAGCACGAAGAGTCTCTACATTTGGTACCGGGGTTGCGTAGACAAGAGCTTTCAAATGCCCCCATAAGTGAAAGTCAAGAGGGTTGAGATCAAGAGAGCGTAGAGGCCATGGTCCGCCTCTACCAATCCATCGGTCACCGAATCTGTTGTTCAAAAGCGTACGAACACTTCGACTGAAATGTACAGGAGCTCCATCGTGCATGAACCACATGTTGTGTCGTACTTGTAAATGCACATGTTCTAGCAGCACAGGTAGAGTATCCCGTATGAAATCAAGATAACGTGCTCCATTGAGCGTAGGTGGAAGAACACGGGGCCCAAACAAGACATCGCCAACAATGCCCGCCCAAACGTTCACAGAAAATCTGTGTTGCTCACGTGATTGGACAATTGCGTGCGGATTCTCGTCAGCCCACACATGTTGATTGTGAAAATTTGCAATCTGATCACGTTGGAATGAAGCCTCATCCGTAAAGAGAACATTTGCACTGAAATGAGGATTGACACATTGTTGGATGAACCATTTGCAGAAGTGTACCCGTGGAGGCCAATCAGCTGCTGATAATGACTGCACACGCTGTACATGGTACGGAAACAACTGGTTCTCCCGTAGCACTCTCCATACAGTGACGTGGTCAATGTTACCTTGTACAGCAGCAGCTTCTATGACGCTGACATTACGGTTATCGTCAACTGCACGATGAATTGCCTCGTCCATTGCAGGTGTCCTCGTCGTTCTAGGTCTTCCCAGTCGCGAGTCATAGGCTGGAATGTTCCGTGCTCCCTAAGACGCCGATCAATTGCTTCGAACGCCTTCCTGTCGGGACACCTTCGTTCTGGAAATCTGTCTCGATACAAACGTACCGCGCCACGGCTATTGCCCCGTGCTAATCCATACATCAAATGGTCATCTGCCAACTCCGCATTTGTAAACATTGCACTGACTGCAAAACCACGTTCGTGATGAACACTAACCTGTTGATGCTACGTACTGATTTGCTTTATGCTAGTACTGTAGAGCAACGAGTCGCATGTCAACACAAGCACCGAAGTCAACATTACCTTCCTTCAATTGGGCCAACTGGCGGTGAATCGAGGAAGTACAGTACCTACTGACGAAACTAAAATGAGCTCTAACATGGAAATTAAGCGTTTCCGGACACATGTCCACATAACATCTTTTCTTTATTTGTGTGTGAGGAATGTTTCCTGAAAGTTTGGCCGTACCTTTTTGTAACACCCTGTATACGTATCCCCTCTCTCAGATAGTCCCCTACGTTTATTAACTGATGTGAATGGTGCCACGCTTGTGACATCAGACCGTACAGAACAGTGCCGACGGCCCTTTGGCTCGGAAAAAGCCTCGCCTCTTTGTAAAATAGAATCTCCGCTAACACGAAGGTGGCGAGGGGCCTCGTAAAGCAGGCGGCCCCCGCCTCCCTCCGCCTCCCTTGGGCCGCACTGCTGAATAATGCGGCCGCCCAACGGCGAAAAATCAAGGGGCGCTCTCGGCGCCGCTGACGTCACGACGGGACGGGTCCCCGTGGAGTGGAGAGGAGTGTTTGCGTGGGACGCCCTCGATTGCTGCTCATTCCAAGGCCCGCCTGCTCCACTGAGGGCGCGCGGCCGCCGCTTGGCAACAGCTGCGGGCGCCTTCTGACTTCGCTGTTGAGGGATATAATTTATTACACTCATCTGAAGCGTAAGTCGATATCTTCGAATAAAAAGTTCTCAGGATTGTAGCCGCGTCAAGCGGTTACAGCTCCCCGAGGTTTCACACATACATTGTCCATCGTCAAATGGAATGAATGCCATTGGGTTGCTGGTACGCCGTGATATGTACCACATACCGGTTGTGAAGCCACAGATGCTGACGGCATCTCCCTATATGGGCATAAATTGAATCGCGGTTCGATTTGCGTACTTCAACCGCGCCATCGCTGTATTCCACGCCGCGCGGAGCTGCAGACGACCCTTTAACTCCAGCTGTTGCAAATCTCCTCATGGAGAATTTGGAGGATATTGCCTTAGACACTTTGCCATTAAATCCTAGTGGCTACGTCCGATACGTTGTCGAGACACCCGTCATGTGGTCAACGACGTGAGAAACTTGACGAGTTCTTCAAACATCTCAACAGCTTTAACAGCGTCAAACAGAGCTTGGATGGCGTGTACAGGTACAGCTGCCCATGCAGCTTCAACACGATACCACAGTTCATCAAGAGTAGTGACTGGCGTATTGTGACGAGCCAGTTGCTCGGCCACCATTGATCACACGTTTCCAGTTGGTGAGAGATCTGGAGAAAGTGCTGGCCAGGGCAGCAGTCGAACATTTTCTGTATCCAGAAAAGATCGTACAAGACGTGCAACATGCGGTCGTGCATTATCCTGCTGAAATGTAGGGTTTTGCAGGGATCGAATGAAGGGTAGAGCCACTGGTCGTAACACATCTGAAATGTAACGTCCCCTGTTCAAAGTGCCGTCAATGCGAACAAGAGGTGACCGAGACGTGTAACCGATGTCACCCCATACCATCACACCGGTTGATGCGCCAGTATGGCGAGACGAATACACGCTACCAATGTGCGTTCACCGCGATGTCGCCAAACTGGGATGCGACCATCATGATGCTGTAAACAGAACCTGGATCCATCCGGAAAAAACGACGTTTTGCCATTCGTACACCCTGGTTCGTCGTTGAGTACACCATCGCAGGCGCTCCTGTCTGTGACGCAGCGTCAAGGGTAACAGCAGGCATGGTCTCCGAGCTGATAGTGCATGCTGCTGTAAACGTCATCGAACTGTTCGTGCAGATGGTTGTTGTCTTGCTAACATCCCCATCTGTTGACTCAGGGATCGAGACGTGGCTGCACGATCCGTTACAGCCATGCGGATATGATGCCTGTCATCTCGACTGCTAGTGATACGAGGCCGTTGGGATCCAACACGGCGTTCCGTATTACCCTCCTGAACCCGCTGATTCCATATTCTGCTAAGTCACTGGATCTCGACCAACGCGAGCAGCAATGTCGCGATACGATAAACCGCAATCGCGATAGGCTACAATACGACCTTTATCAAAGTCGGAAATGTGATGGTACGCATTTCTCCTCCTTACACGAGGCATCACAACAACGTTTCACCATGCAACGCCGGTCAACTGCTGTTTGTGTATGAGAAATCGGTTGGAAACTTTCCTCATGTCAGCACGTTGTAGGTGTCGCCACCGGCACCAGCCTTGTGTGAATGCTCTCAAAAGCTAATCATTTGCATATCACAGGATCTTCTTCCTGTAGGTTAAATTTTGCGTCTGTAGCACGTCATCTTCGTGGTGTAGCAATTTTAATGTCCAGTAGTGTAGATATCTTGGACACAACGCTTATAGACAACCTAGTTACACAGATCTATACCAGCACATCATGTGGCGTCATCACCCGGCGCAGAATTTCACTGTGTTACAAACATTGGTGCCACCTACAAATGGTCTTCAGGAGCAAGGGCTGTATAGTTCACAAGATAAATGATGTGATCTCAAGACAATAAGACGAAGAGCAGGAAAGAAAGCTTTCTGGTCCTTCCGTGACTCCATGTCGGTCAAGATAAGCCTCCTTCTGGAAAGACACAAGGTCGAATCGATCTTCAGGTGTCCGACAAAAATCATTTTCTTAGAGCAGGTGAAGAGGCAACAGATTTCAGAACGCCTAGATTGTACAAGATACCTTGCGAGTGTGTCAGTCGTAAGTCGGACAAACAGTATGCACTGTAGAAAATGCAAAGACGGGGATGAGACTTTTATCGCCTATGCTATCCCGACAAATCCCCTTTAGGTGAGTGTGCTTTAGAAAACGGTCACCGGATCAACTTTATCGTGGCTTGCAGTAACGATTTCTGGGATTATGTAACTGCAGAAGGCATCGAAATAAAATTAGGTAACAGCCTCAATAGAGACTGTGGCCTGTACCTCAGTGCGGCGTGCGATCCACCAATCGCGTGCTTCAGGCGGACACACCGAACGCTGAGGCAGCATATGCCCATATATGGCAATGCAGCGTGGACCAGTGACGTCACAGCTGGCAGCTAGCGTATACAAGGGCGGACAAGCAGCTCAATGGCAGTCATACCACAGGACAGTGGACAAGGAGAGCTTGACGGGGCTAGAAATCCGGGAACTTTTTACTCAGTGACACCGACGCGAGATTCTGCATTCTTACAATCGATGTCTTTTATCGCCCTCTGATATACACCGGTAGCCATTTGCTTGGAAACGGTTGCAATAAGAAAACCGGAGAAAAAATAATCGTTCCCAGGGTACAGTGGGCTAGTACCGTGTAACACTGCGTATATACTGATGGCTGTAGACGCACGCACCGATACTAAACGAGACACTAGCGAAATTAGCTGTTTTCTTTTGGAACTGTCTGCCGCTCTCGTTGAACTAAACAGCACTTCATGGCTGCATCTACATTGTGAAGTTCGTCTGATTCCACATGATTACGTATCGTGTGTATATTTGAACTGATTGTCGCCTAATCTAACATTTCTAGTGGAGCTTTTAAGGACCTAGTTTGAAAACGAGCTTGGTAATTCGAAACTAGCCATCAGCATAATAAGATACAACTGACACGAAATTACAATAAGTAGATTAGAAAAGAATCTATTACATATCTTACATTATATGAAAAGTTCTTTTTCTCGTGTGGAAGAATGTGTAGACACAGTGCACACAAAATTACTTGGCCCTAGCTGTGCAGGCGGCGCGGTAGGGGAGGGGACAGTGGTAGTGGCTGTAATTTCCTTGAGCACGGGACAACGTAGTAGAGGAACTAAAGCCATTTCGCAGAACTTGAAAGGTACAGCTAGTGAGTTTGCAAACGATCATATTAACACGTTACGCCAGTACAACCAAGAATTCGTCAAAACACGGATTACACTGAAATGCAACAGAAGGAGCGATGTATATTTGCCTAACTTGTAAACGTTTCCGTCTTTCTCTTGTTGACGTGTTAAAATTAGCGTCTTGTACCAAAAGACTTTGGGTTTTACACAATTTTACATTACTAACATGCTAAGGTAGTTACAGTTACTACAAAAAATGGTTCAAATGGCTCTGAGCACTATGGGACTTAACTTCTGAGGTCATCAGTCCCCTAGAACTTACAACTACTTAAACCTAACTAACCTAAGGACATCACACATGTCCACGTCCGAGGCAGGATTCGAACCTGCAACCGTAGCGGTCGCGCTGTTCAAGACTGTAGGGCCTAGAACCGCTCGGCCACTCCGGCCGGCTAACAAACGCATCCTAATTCTTATTTTATTACCTATTTTTTGGCCCTGAAAATACTTACATCGTTTCAATGAAACGATCTGTAATTCCTCATATAAAGCAGTAGATAAAGAACTTGCACATGTTAACTATGTGGAAAAACACTCACCACTTTGTGCACAATCATTTACCAAAAACTCGTTTCAGTATCTCGAACCAACTATGAGTTATGACAGATGTTATAAATAATTCATTTTCATTCTGTTGTTTGACTGCGGTTCAAAAAATGGTTCGAATGGCTCTGAGCAATATGAGACTTAACATCTGAGGTCATCAGTGCCCTAGAACTTAGAACTACTTAAACCTAACTAACCTAAGGACATCACACACATCCATGCCCGAGGCAAGATTCGAACCTGCGACCGAAGCGGTCGCGCGATTTCGGACTGAAGCGCCTAGAACCGCTCGGCCACCGCAGCCGGCGTTGACTGTGGTAATGGATGTGATTGCATTACATACAATGCATTTTCCCAATGTTGGTTATAGATACAGATGTCATTAGAAGTTTAAAGAAAAATTGAATAAGTTAGCTACATTTCATAACCAGCAATGTGCGACCTCCACGCATCAACTGAAAAGTCACACCGCGCTATATTTTTCATTTCAACTATTCTAAATTCATTACGAAAGTAATATGCAGTTCGTAATGAAGATGACAAATGAGACTACGAGATGTGAGAGAGTCAATTTTCGTTTACCCATCAGTTTATTTAAAATCATGTGAGAAAGACTACAGAGCAGCTGGGACTCATACGTCTCTAGACCCACAGCGTAGCCCTGGACGCACCTAGGTGGGCAGAGAACGTTTCATTCGTACTGCAGTGACAGCCAAATATGGAGGCCACCCGTTTAAAAAAAAAAAGAAAAAAAGGGGGGGGGGTGCGGACTCGCCCACCGCTGAAAGCGAGGTTGTGTTTCTGCACAGGTGCCAATTTCGAGCTGTGCATGCAAACTGCACTGTGTGTTACGGTTGGAGCTTCAGCGACAGATTTCTTGTGACGGAAAGTCCCCTGTTGCTTTATGTGTACGTAGTTTTGTGAGCACCTACAGCCAATTCGTTATCTGTGTACCTCCGCACCACCTGAATGAGTACGCCATTAATTTTCCTCAGGTCTCGCCCTGTAGTAAGAGGCACAACAACCAGGACGCCACCTGCATTCACAGCAACACTTGGAAAGTATCTTCTCCGTCTATCGAATATAAGCGGAATTCAATACTGAGATCACAGAGCAATGAATCACTTATAGAATCTTGGGGACAGACCTTGGTAATTTTCCACAACAAGAACGAAGTTCCATTGATATTATCGCCATGTTAGTGCTTGGCTGAGAAATTCTGTCATTTAGCTACACATGGGGCACATCACGCCCTGTGATGGAATGAACTCCGCCTCCAGTATAGATCGTAGCTATTTCGCAGAAATTAACCCCTGTGCGAGGAGCGTAGCGAGCGCCACGGGCGGCGGCCCCCGGAACTGGAGGAGCTCCGTCCAGCTGGCTGCCGTGTCTCTGCGAATGATTAACGAGCGGCGCGGAGCCGCGTCTACAAGAAGTGTCTTTGACGCGGCTGCTCATTTCCGTGCGTCCGACTGTTGCTGAGTGAAGTGAGGCACAAAGCGGAAAGGAAAGAGACACTGCCTCCAGCTCCTCATCATGCAGCGGGCCACGCGAATGGCGACCACCGAGAATATTTCGCCAGAGAAATTTCGTTGCGAGCAAAGAATGAAATTACAGCGACTCGCCGACGCTTCGTGAAAGTGTAATCTTTCAGAAACCAGAATGGCATGGCGAAAGCTGTGATAAAGATAAGTTAGTCAACGTTTGATATTTGCCGCCCTGCATGGAAAGTGAAGTTTCATCGGCTCCCGACTTCCTCCAAAATAACTGATGACGCTGGGGCTGGACATGACGTGTGTCAAATTCTTTGTAACATATGTTTCACTACCGAAAGAAATAAAAGTTGTCAAACGCGTTAAATAATTTTTGTCATGCTAGTGACTGAGAAAACATTGCTAATTCATAGTAGTAGTTCATTATGTACTTTCTTTTCTCTTTTTACATAACTGCAACAAAGCGAACATTGTAAATAATTTGCTAGTTAGTAGGTTTGTTCTATAGTAACAGGTACAACTGTTCATTGTTTTTACTACGATATGCTATAAATTTATTGCTAACATGTTTATTTCCGTGTGTGCAGTTCTTGAATTTCATGTACAAGGTGTACAACTTTGCTTCCGCCGTTTTTTCACCAACATTTGAGACTCTAATGAAACAAATTGGTTATACATGTATCATTCAAAGTATTTTCCATCGCTGGCCACTACTTTCTCCCATCCTTCGAGCAGTGTACGAATCCCGTGTCGAAAAAATTGTTCAACTTTTGAAACCATCCACGAATCGAACCAATTTGTGACCTCTTCATCAGATCGGAAGTGTTGGTCAGCCAGGCCATGCGCCATTGATCTAAACAGGTGATAGAGGGAGCAGTGTCTATAGAATGCAGCGGATGGGGTAGGACTTCCAATTTTAACGCTCCCAAGTACGTATTGACCTCTTTCGCAACGTGGGGTTGAGCGTTGTCGTGCTGCAAAATCACTTTATCGTGCCTCTCGCTGTATTTCGGCCGTTTGTCTTTTAATGCTCTGCTCAAACGCATTAATTTCGTTCGATAACGAGCACCTCTGATTGTTTCACTCGGTTTTAACACCTCATAGTACACTACGCCGAGCTGGTCCCACCAAATGCAGAACATGATCTTAGAGCCGTTAATATTCGGTTTGGCCGTCGACGCGGAAGCATGGCCGGGATATCCCCATGATTTTTTGCGCTTAGGGTTATCCTGATGAACCCATTTTTCGTCCCCGGTCACAATGCGATGCAGAAATCCCTTCCGTTTTTGCTTCTGAAGCAACCGTTCAAACGCCATTCAAAGTCTCTTGGTTTCAGCCCACACGGGACGCAGGTTCCTCCTTTCTGAATCATGCCCATACCCTTGAGACGTTTTGAGATGGCTTGCTGTGTCACTCCCACTAATCGTGCAAATTCTTCTTGAGTTTGGTGCGAGTCTTCACTCAGCAATGTCTCCAATTCTGCAGCTTCTAAAACATTCTCTCTTGCACCACTATGTCGGTCTACGACGCTAAAATCACCGTTCTTGAAGCGTAGAAACCGCTCGCGACACGTCATTTCACTAACAGCGTCCTTACCATAAGTACTTGAGGGCATTCAGTGAGACTCAGCTGCTGTTTTCTTCATATTGAAACAAAACAGTAACACCTCCCGCAGATGACGAGAATTTGGCTCGTAGACTGACATTTTCAGTCAGGAACAAGTTTATGATGCAGACACAAGTCGACTAATGTTTGAATGGGACTGTGTTGACCGAGCTCCAAGCTAACTGCCTGACGTCTACGATCTGTTTCTTTCGGCCGCTACTTACCGTTGTCGCCACCTATCGGCAAACGGCGGAAGCAAAGTTGTACACCTTGTAAATATTTGTCTCAACTATACCAAATGCATTGAGTATGATGAATTACTATACGGGAGGGAAAGAGTGAGCGATAAATCTACAGTCGGAGAATAGAGCAGCGTGTGTGCAAGTCGGAGTTCACACGGACGCAGAGATATGGTGTCCTGTCGGAATGAAACGTATGACAAACACGTAAATTTCGAATACTTAATGGGCTCAATATTGACATCAACATTTTATGAAGTAACAGACTGTGACAGTGTGAGGCTCGTAAAATTCTACGGTCTACACTGAGAGAGATTTCACAGGCTAGCCGTGATTGTCGTTCTGCTGGACTAAATGCGCTGACCTGGGGTGAGTGACAGAGCTGATGAATTTTATTGATTTGCAAGATAATACGGTTTCGCAAGCGTTACTACAATAGAAGTAGTTGCGAAAACAGCCAAATAGTTTGTGCAGAAATGTGAATGTGAACCTGCAGGCTGCGAGATCGCGAGTTTTGTGCGTGTGGCAAAAACGGACGAACTGCGTTTTCAGATTCCACGAGTTGACCTGATTTTGCGTAGTTCAAAAACAGTGAACCTGCCAATAGAAGCTGTACCACGCGAGAGTTATGTTAACTTGGTCCAAATACGAACGTTAATAAATTACGATACAACTGTTTCCGACGTTCCTTTTATCCAGTGGGAGTTGTCAGAAGACTCTTACCGTCGCCAAATGGATCGTGAACACGCCAAGAGGATGTTACGCCGCACTTCGACATTGACGAACCTGACACCTTCTCCGTTACCACCTAGTTGCCGAAGACGCAGTGCTGCGTCATCCATCAAGCAAAGACACAACATTACAGTTGTGAGAGTTTCACTCTGAAGCGGAGTGTGCGCTGATATGAAACTTCCTGGCAGGTCAAAACTGTGTGCCGGACCGAGACTCGAACTCGGTACCTTTTCCTTTCGCGGGCAAGTGCTCTACCAACCGAGCTACCCAAGCACGACTCACGCCCCGTTCTCACAGCTTTACTTCTGTTGGAAGGTAGGAGACAAGGTACTGGCAGAAGTAAAACTGTGAGGACGGGGCGTGAGTCGTGTTTGGGTAGCTCAGTTGGTAGAGCACTTGCCCGCGAAAGGCAAAGGTCCCGAGTTTGAGTCTCTGTCTGGCACACAGTTTTGATCTGCCAGGAAGTTTCAGCATTAGAGTTTCTCATCATCATCATATAGCTCTCCCTCAGCAAGGACTCTGAAAGCAGTTGAAACAATTTGTAATGGAGTATTATTTCACTGACCTTAGCAAATACGTGCTTTTCTATAAACGTATTACCATAATAACTAATTATCCATTATGGAAGGTATTTCAAACCAGTCTGTGCAACTACATGAACGTGCGCAGTTTTGTCACCAACTACGTTTCGTTTACATCCATTTTAATGCTATCTATTTTATACTAGCCAGTGATAAAGCCGTTCAGTAAATTCTTTTGATTAGCAAAAGGAGCAAGCCATTATAAAACAGATATAATCTAAAATGGATACAAATGGACTTTCAACAGATAAACTTAACAGAAAAACAAAAATAGAAAAGATGAAACAAAGACTGGAAACCAGACAATACCAAAACTAATGGTGAAGTTGCCGTCACTACTCACAACAAAACACAGAGACACGCGTTTAGCTAGAAATATGCAAAAGGCAGTAGTGATACGTCGTGTCATGTTTCATAACAAGAAAAGAGTAGTGCTGTACATAAAAAGAAAAAGAAAAGAGAAAAGCAGCAGTGACAAAGGAGGATATTCCTCAGAAATGTGCTAGTGCACGACACCGCCTAATGTGAGTGGTGGGCAGACATAAAATACTGTAAGTATAATCAATAGCTACTATTAGATAAATAAAGAAATCAAAATGGTTAATATGTGTCATTACAGAACACTGGCGATGTTTTGTATCAATAAAACGAAATGCGTCTAGTCGCAAAAGTCGCACTTTCTTGTAGAACACCTCCAGTAATTATGGAGCAACTACGGTCAATAGGGCCACAGAAATATCGAATTCATGAATAATACCACGTCAATTCCTAGGGTCCAGTTAGAGTCAGTCTTAAGTCATTTTATTTTCAGAAGACCCGATATGGAGAATTGAACGTTATATGTTCACACAGCCTGAAGAAAAGCGAAGAGAATCCAGAAACTATGGTCAGTTGGCTGTGTTACTTCGTTCACGTACACTGAGGGTATGTAATTGATTGGAGTTACCCGTTCTCTGTGGCAGGTGAGACAGCAACCAGAGTACTTTAGTGCTCTTCGTGTTTTGTAACCAGGCGTAGTAGGGGATAAAGGGGCTTGAGCGGGTCAGATGCTGAGTGATCGCTGTAAAGGACATGGATATCCAGCGCACACGTGTGAGACAGCTTTATCAGTGTCTGACAGCTTTTGAAACGGTCCTCATTGTGGGCCTCCATTTGGGCGACTTGCATTTGTGCAGCATTAGGATGTGACAGTGGCCAGATGTTGGAGTGTATGGGAACGTGATGGCAGGCATACCTGTCCTCAAGGCCAAGTCGACCACGTGTGGTCAAGAAAGGATCGCCGTATTGCTCAGCAAGCACGTCGTACCCCTTCACATCTACGTTTAACATCCGAGAACAATTGATTTCCAGCAACACTGTGTATCATACCGCACCACTGCTGCTAGATTGTGAGCAGCCCGTGTGGAGAATTTTCGTCCCTTGCGTAGGGCGCCGTTAACACAACACTCACGGCTGCATCTCGAGTGGTGCCGTGACTCGGAGCACAGACTGCTGATGAACAACGTCGTATTGTGTTCAGTCGCATCGTGTTCAACGATCAATCACGGTTCTGCAGTACTCCGAATGATCATCGTCGGCGACTAAGACCTGGGGAGAAATCTCATCCTTTCAATGTCTTGGAGTAGCACAACAATATTACTTCTGGCGCCAATATTTGGGGTGCCTTCACATAGGAATTTATGAACCGACTGTTAATTATTGAGGGAACTGACGGCACAACGGTACCTCAAGGACATCCTGCGTACTGATGTAGACATTGCTGGTCCACGCATGGCACGAGCCTCTATGAATTCTCTGCTTGATGCTGAGGTACGCCCATGACTATAAACATTCCCATAGCTCTCCCCAATAGAAAATTTGAGGAATCACCTCTAATGTCAGCTCCGTCCCAGTGACAGTATCCGGGACATCAAAGACCACAGTAGTGTGGGCCAGGTTGGCTCAAGATAAGCTAAAATGGTTTTACGACTCTCTTTGCAACCGAGTGACCGCATGCATCCAGGTCGTAAGCGGTGCAACGTCAAACGATAACTGGGTTCATGCTGCCAATTTCTTTGCAAATTTAATTCGAACTGGAACTATTGAAACAAGTAGGGTCCTGCGAACAGCGAGGTTCCAGGTTAAAATTGGTACCTCTCGACAGAACCAGAAGCTATACACAGTCGTTGCCAGAAGCAGCCACGAATGAGAGACGTGGTAGCCGACTGTGACAGCAGCATCATCGCAGCTCAGGTGCAGCAGTGAGCTAGTACTATTGCTATGAACTGTGATATCATCCAAAGATCTGGGTGCCAGAAGAAAGTCGGTGTCGTGCTTCGATACCACAGACGTTAGCGATGACTCACTGCAATCCGAAAAGACGAATGGGAGGCACTCCTGAAGACACACCCTCTCTCTGCACTGCAGCGGCATCGCACGGAGGTCGATGTGGAACTGAGCATGGGCTCTTTCTGTCCCAGTTCGTCACTTCACACATCATCTAGTTCGGACACCAGCGCTATTCAAGCCTTGCGTGGAACTGTAATTTAGTAACTTTAGCTTTAACTTCCGGAAAAGAGTTTTTAATTGTGTGCCTCAGGTAATACTTTACTGTTCAAAGACGGTTTTAAATATGCGCCTCATTCTTGTGGCAATGGATTGTAGAACGTTAAGTAAATCTAGAATCATATTTTCACTCAGCAGCGGAGTGTGCGCTGATATGAAACTTCCTGGCAGATTAAAACTGTGTGCCCGACCAAGACTCGAACTCGGGACCTTTGCCTTTCGCGAGCAAGTGCTCTACCATCTGATCTACCGAAGCACGACTCACGCCCGGTCCTCACAGCTTTACTTCTGCCAGTATCTCGTCTCGTACCTTCCAAACTTTACAGAAGCTCTCCTGCGAAAATATCATTCTGGAAACAACCCCCAGGCTGTGGCTAAGCCATGTCTCCGCAGTATCCTTTCTTTCAGGAGTGCTAGTTCTGCAAGGTTCGCAGGAGAGCTTCTGTAAAGTTTGCAAGGTAGGAGACGAGATACTGGCAGAAGCTAAGCTGTGAGGAGTGGGCGTGAGTCGTGCTTCGGTAGCTCAGATGGTAGAGAACTTGCCAGCGAAAGGCAAAGGTCCCGAGTTCGAGTCTCGGTCGGGCACACAGTTTTAATCTGCCAGGAAGTTTCTTAAGTGAATCTTTTTATCGTTCATGTAATAAAGTGAAATAATGTTTCATACGTTGTAGCTCCGGTCAGCCATATCCATGAGCGATCAAAGCATCCATAGTTACGAACGAAAGACTGTAGCCACTTCAGGTCACAACAAGAACTGCGCACCAAAGTACGGTGATAGGTGGCAGTCATCCAGTACAGTTCGAAGCAGTAAACAGTTATTGTGTTCTGCGACAGCACCATAAATACCTACTGTCATTGCACTGAAGTTAAGTGTCCTATTTTGAAGAGTTTACTAACGTGAACTAATGTTCTTGGTGTTTTAGCACAAAATGTGGTAGCTGAAAATACGTCATAACAACACACCACGCTAAGGCAACTAATACTGTTCCCATAGAATAACGTATTGTACTCACTCGTGTCAAGTTCGGAAATGTGGTGGGATGTATTGAAATCGCGGTGCGGCAGCTGCCAGCCACTTGTAGGAGGTCCACATACTCTATTTTGTTGAATGCTTTTGTCAACTATCATGTAAATAAACATCACCGAAGTGCTGCCATTGTCCGTGCACTGGAAACATTTCTTTGCATTGTCTGTACCACAATACTTCTCGCTACTTCTATATTTACTGATGTGAAGCCAACCTGACAGTAGCAGCACAACGTACAGCTAACATGCGTTTCTGGTCAGGGCTAAACGAGCGCAGAAGCAGGTTCTGAATTGTGGGTCTGTGACGGATATTTACACTGGAAACGCAGGTTTCATATATCCGTCCGGGCACCCTAGCTCCCTTGAACCACTTACCCCGATGATGGACCTGTTCATTGGATGTGTTCCTTAAAATGGAACAGTGTGGCGTTTCTCACCACATGGTCGTCGACGAGACGTCGAACTGTGACCTTGCTTCATTTCAGATAAAGCCTCACACAGGAAGACTCGCCCAGTACATTTTGTACAAAATGAAGTGTCCACTTCAGGACTTTTGCACGAGCATCGCACCGCTTCGGGAACAGTTGAATCTTGATAATTCGAGATTCAAGGGGCCAAACAAAATGTTAGAGATTGGGAAAGATCGATTTAACGGGAGTTTGACTGATGAAAGTGGAATCAGTAAAAAGTCGAAATGGTACTATAGTTTCAACAACATACGTATTTTTGCAAATAAAACAGTCTAGATCACTAAATATATTTCTTTATTTACTACGCGGTTTCGGTTACTGCAATCTTCAGATGTGAAAATAGTACGAACTTGTGAAATAAGGTTCATTGTGAATATTGAAACCCATGTGTAACCTGCATGTCACCTCAAGTAGGCGTGTGGAGAAAATGTAAGAGCCTGTGTCACAGTTTGTCCAGTTTCAATTTCGCATACAAGGAAAACAATTAAAAAGTCAGTAGGAATTGACGCCCCAGTCAGGCATAGATTGTAACACTGACACTGAACCTTTTTTCGCTACTTCAAAGTTTTTTGATATCTGCAGTTAGCCGAAACGGCATAATAAACTAGGAAATTCTTTATCGATCTAGATATTCATAATAATAGTGGACTCATAGATAAAATTTATTTTCATTATTAATATAATATATTTAATACAATATAACATAACAGGGTAATATAACAGTAACATATTTATTTCTTTGCAAAGGGACGCAGGTAGAACTTAAAGTTTGTTTTTTACCAGTCTGATATTTGAAACGAAAGGGAGACAAATTTCCGAGACTACAAAAGGAAGCTTCATTTCATTCATTTTACCACGCTGAACAGTCTCGCTCCGGTTGGAAGCTCCTAATGACGTTTTATCCCGTGATTTTGAAACCCAAATTGAACGAACATTGTGATAAACGCTTGCATTTTCTCCGAAAACAGTCTTAAAATTAAGAGCAAATGAGCTACTCTTCTAATGCGATTAAACCTTCAAGCCAAGACTAACAAAGACTAATTTTCTTTACGTAAATGCCAATATAATCTCCAGCAAGTTTGTTTTCTCCACTACATTGGTTAAGCCTGTTCAAAAAGCCTTCTACAATAGGCGGGAACTCAAATGGTTCAAATGGCTCTGAGCACTATGGGACTTAACTTATGAGGTCATCAGTCCCCTAGAACTTAGAACTACTTAAACCTAACTAACCTAAGGACATCACACACACCCATGCCTGAGGCACGATTCGAACCTGAGACCGTAGCGGTCGCGCGGTTCCGGACTGTAGCGCCTACAGCCGCTCGACCACCACGGCTGGCAGGCGGGAACTCACATTGACGAGTCCCTCTCCTCTCCTTCGATATGTTTTCAACAACCTTATCTTTCTGCCTCAGGATTGTCGATACCGTGGATAACGGAATCCCGAAACCTTTCTTTACATCCATTTCTTTCTCTCACACACACTCTTTTTCCACGTAAAATTCCATAGGCACAATGACTCTACTTTTCTGCGGATGTTGAATATCTGTACTTCTTTGAAGCAATTTTTACAACTCATTTCTGTACTATGGTAAGTATACAATGTCGAGCAAACAAAGCAGTTTCGTGAGGAGTAGAATGATTAAATGAGTACACGAAGAACTGATGAAACAATTCGACTTACGGCGCGTTACATAGTGACGGACTTCGAATTATAGCATACTTGCGGCGCCGTTTGTGATGGAAATCACTTCGACTTATGGAGTAAACCAAAACACATGGCATTTTTTCGTTTTATCGAGATTCTTCAAAGGACCCGGCTACAAGTTCGATCTATTGAGAAATTCGATTTATCGATGTTCGGATTAGCAAGAGTAAACTATAGTTACCATGACAGACCTCTATGGAGCATCTTACACATTATCACTAGCACTAAAATCAAGTGTCACTGTTTTCATTCGTGAAGAAGCAAATCGAAATGTGCCTCATACGAAACAATGTAAATTAGTAAAGTCGTAGAGGCATGTGATCTACGGCGATCTCTTTCAGATAATCATGCACATACATGCATATGCAGATAGATTTAGAGTGTAACCGTATTGCGTATGACACAAATATTTCATCTTCTGCCCGGAGTAGTTGCATTAGCTTTGTGACCTAGGCTAGCGGCCAGTTACTGGAAAATAATTTAATCATCAGATCCAATTTTAGGCGTTATAAATTCTGTATGTGAGAGGATGAATTTTGCACGTGATATTTTGAGACAATAACAGTCTACATTGTCGTGTGGAGGGGTGCAATTTAATACATAGTAATAACTCGTTAGTGGGCATGACGCTACTAGTTTGCATAAAGCTCTGTAAATTAAAAAGTCAGAATTTTAATTACCGTCACCTTTATGTGAAACGCGATCAGCAAATTACTTCGGTACTGTATGATATATAAAAACTCATCCGCTCGTTTTGTTGTGCGTCATGGGGAAACGTATTAATTCAACGGGCGCACCTATCTATTCCCGCTGATAGCAAATTTGTGCGACAGTTCCCGTGACGCTTAATTAACAGATTCCGCGGGTCCGGTGGCGCTCGCATGACGATGTGCATTAGCGCAACAAAGAGGGTAATGGGAATGGAAGCCAACGTGGGAACTACCGTATTTCACCTTTCAAATACACAGCAATTTAATAACTTTAGGCAGCTCATACTTCCTCTATTTCAACGTCGAAGTTTAATCTTTTTTTCCCTCTAGATTCAAAATTGAATGCTAAGTGCTACTTCCTTTTACGTATATTTGACATGAATAATGGAATATTTGAATTGTATTGTCCCGATTCGTCGGTGGATTGCCTTCTTGTTTTCTTAAACCCTCAATGACATTACCAATTAATTTCAGATTGTTCGGCCGTGTCCCACATCCTCTATTTTCTTATCAAATTCTACTTCTACGCAGTTAGATTATGTCATTTTAAATTACTGTCTGGTACCTGATACATTCAATACATTCACATACGCTGCTCTCTAGTTTCTGATGTGATTATAAGACGAGATCTCAAAATAATATGTTATGGTACACAGTTTTCCGTTGCTTGCTGTAGATAAAACCTCTTACTTTCGTATATTTATTTCTAACATAGTAATCTAATATTAAATCACAAATTTTGAAGACCCATTCTTCCTTACGTCCTCAATATTCATCCAACAGACGCGTAGTTAGACGATAGAACTCTGTGACTTTCACTTCTCTTTAGCCAATGACAATTTGTTTGCCTTCACTGTTAAAGCTCAGTTACAGAGAAACCGTTTTAGATGAATTCTGTCATTTTTAGATCTAGGGTCATACCAAACTGATATTTTATGTATGCGCAATATATTACATTCATTTACTTTCAGCGTCCTCTGCCAGAGCCTTTGCCATTCATCCATCCTCGATACGTCATTCATACTGTTTTCGACGTTTCTACTCTCTTATAGACAACCGCATCATACGCGAACAGTCTTAGGAGCTTCCGATGCGTTGTACTAGATCATATTGCAAAGAGAACGATCGTATCACACTTCACACTTCTTTGGGGTACTCCCGAAATTACCTTTAGATCTCTCGATTTTGTTCCGTTAAGTGCGACTTGTATATCTGAGGAAGTCCTGAATCCAGTCACAAATCTTTTTCAGTACTCCTCCTGAAATAAAGGAACACGGCATCAACCTGAGCGCCGTTGTATACGGTTATGTGAATCTCATGGAGGAACTGAGTGAGCTGAGTTTCGAAAGGTCACTGTTTGCGGAATCCTTGTTGATCTGTAAAGAGGAGATTTCAGTTCTCCAAAAACGACATAATTTTTTAACATAAAACATAATTCTACAACAGATTGACGTCAACGACTTATGTCTATAACTATTTGCATTCGTCCGACGACCCTTCTTGAAAACAGGAATGATCTGCGCTATTTTGCAGTCGCAAGGTCCCCTTCGACGCTCCAGTGAAGTACGATAAACTGCTGCAAGAAGGGTGGCAATTTCTTTCAAATAATCTTTGTAGAATCCTATAGGTGTCTCATGTGGTCCTGATGCCTCTCCACTACTAAGAGATTATAGTTGATTTTCTATTCCACGATCGTTTATCTCTCAGTATCTACCATCCCGACGTTTGTACTATGCCTGAAAGAAGGGATCATGTTACGATTTTCCGCTGCGAAACTACTTCGGAAGATCGAATTCTGTATTTCGGCATTCTCTCTGATATCTTCCGTTTCGGAGCCCGAGCCGTCAGTGGGGGAATGAACCGAGGCTCTCAAACCGCTTACTGATTTTACGTAAAACCAAAAAGCTCTTACGGTTTTCAAGCAGAGCCGTTGACAAAATTTTGTTTTCAAAGTCGTGGAACGCTTCTCTCATTGCTCTCCACACGCTGATTGCCGCTTCGTGCAGCTTCATCTTTTAGATAATAAATTTGCGGTTAAGAAATTCCAGTGCAGGTCACAGAGTACATGAGACAAAATTAATTATTCATCAAGTATCTTCCCCACTATTTTAACTGGAGACATTGAAATATCTCGAAAACTACACATCGGGTCAAAAAGAGTTACGATTCCAATTTGTTTGTCGTTTAAGGGGACATGCAACAATACAACACTCGACCAGGTACCCACGCACGGAGTGGGGTGGTGGGAGGCAAGTCTGAAATCTTTTTTTATTAGAGACTCCTGCTCTACGGCAAAATTTACATCCGTTTTGTCTAAGCATTTTCTTCGTTTCACCGAAAATGCTGCTGTAGTCGGAGAAATAGAAGTGAGTAAACGATCGTAATTAGAACAGGCTACTCAGCGGCCCTTGAATATCCATGGGGACCCTACCTCCATGCTGCGAGTGGTTGGACAGGTCAGTATTTCATAAATGTAATAACATCTAATAAGAAATCCCATTCGCAACATTGTGTTCCTCCGACCGGTTGAACAAGGGACTACCCGACGCACCAACGTGGCCTTGTAGCGAACTACGGCGTATAAGAAGAGGCAATACATTGCGATCGGAGCTAATGTCTCGTGCGGACGTAGAGCGGATAGCGGCTCTAAACATTACAGACCTTGAGCAGTGTTTATTGCCTCCACACCTGCCTACCGTTTGGAGAACAGACATGCAAATGGACCATGAATGTTGCGACCACAGAAGAAAAAATTGAAATGGTCCTGATTTACGGAGAATGTAGGGAAATTGTTGAGGATGCTGCTGCCTTGTATGCCAAGTGTTTTGCAGGCGAAGCTCGCTGTCGTTCGCTCTTTTACAATGTTGTGAACGCCTTTATGCCTGATGGCAACGTACAGACCGGCAAATGGAAACGAAGTAAAGGCGTTACAGGAGAAGCTAATGAGATATCTGTATTACCGGCAGTGCTCCACAACCCAAGGATAAGCGTGCGGCAGCTCCACCACGATTCCCGCAGATCCGTAGGTAGCATTGTCACAATACAGCATCGTCATAAGTATCGTCCATACGACTTGTCGCTGCATCAAGAACATCAGGGCGCCAATTTCCGTAATCGGGTAGTGCTTTTTGAATAGTGAGCTGTGCACGGCTCGGGTTTATCCCATTTATTGTTTGTCATCTTCTATTACGGAACTGCCGCCTCGTTTTCTTATTCAGTTTAATGGCATCTCTAACTTCATGCCTTACTTGCCCGTGAGCGGCAGCAGCAGCGCTTATCGATAAGTGCACTGTCGTACCACCTCTGGAGCGACCGATAGCATTTCCGGATCGTCGTGTGTCTGTCACTCAGTTGGAGACGGACCAGCAGTGCAATCGGCACGCAGCAGCAGTGAAGTCGGGGACGGAGCGCCGGTGAGGCGACGACAGCCAGTGCTCGCCGACCGCTGGCGACACACATGAACTGTCCGACGGAGCGAAGTTGGAGCGGGAAGACTGTTGGTTGGTCGTTGAGTTGGTCGTCTCATCGGCCGATGTATGTTTGGTCCTTTCACCGTGTCCGAGCTTGGGCAGTTGGTCGGTTGGCGTGGAACAGCGCATAGTTTGGCCGGGCCCGCTGGCGGCCTCTATGCAGCGTCGGAGTGTGTGGTGCTGTTCCCATTGCTACGACGTTCGTGGCTCACCGATCCTGGACATGAAAGTTGAGCCTTGACTTAATCTACCAGCAAGTCACGACTGTTCACATTGTATCGTTTGGAGTTCGTTGTCGGCTGTTGGGATATTCCCATGAGCAACAACGTGTGTTTTCAAGTTGGCAAATTTTAGCCACCCTCCGGTGGAGTTTAACTGTACTCGATTATTCGAACTGAAGTGCACCAGCGGAATCTTCTGCCTTGTGGCCGTTAACGTTCCGGTTACCTGCCCTAGCTGTTTACATAAATTCAGGAAATGTATTTTCCTCATCGTGTTGTCACTGACCAGCACGGTGTGTAGTTTGACAGCTCAATGTATAATTGGTTGTGGGTGCCAGTACCTTCTGTGTTGTTCCAAATGGGAACATCAACAAATGCAAACATCTACATCTACACCGATACTCTACAAATCACACTTAAATGCCTCGCAGAGGGTTCACTGAATCAACTTCACAGTAATTCTATATTATTCCATACTCGAACAGCGCGCAGAAAAAGCGAACATCTATATCTTTCCATGCGAGCTATGATTTACCTCATTTTATTATCATGATCATTTCTCCGTGTATAGGCTGACGTCAACAAAATATTTTTGCATTCGTAGGAGAAAGTTTGGATTGAAATTTGGTGAGAAGCTCCTGCCACAAAGAGAAACGCCCCTATTTCTTGATAATACAAAACGTGCTGCCCTTCCATGAACTTTTTCGATGTACTCCAGCCCCGCCCACGCAGCCACCACCAGCCAATGAAATGAAATGACCGTGCGGCACCGATGGCAGGGAGGCCCCATCCGGGGAAGCTCGGCCACCGGACAAGTCCCACTTCAGGTGACGCCACAATGGGTGACCCGCGCGTCGGAGATGACGAGATGATGATGAGGGCAACACAGCACCCAGCCCACGGGCGGAGAAAATCTCCATTCCGGCCGGGAATCTAACCCGGGACCGCCGCAGACACCCTCCGCAAGAGGACCGGACGTCGCGCCGTCCCCACCACCATCCCACCATCACTGATGTGCAACTCGCCCAATGCGGCACCACCTGAAACAAGACCCGCACCCGGCTGCCGAATCTCCCTGGATGGGGCCTCCCAGCCACCAGCGCCAGACTATCATTTCACGTCACGGGCCGCCAGTGGCAACAGAGGGAGGAACCGGAGGCTTCCAACGGTGACCACAGCATGAAGCACGGAGCGAAGTTGATCTGGGTAGAAGCAGCCAATATTGTGGTTGCATAGTAGACAATATATGGAACGTCGAATGCCGTAAACATCATTGGCTTTTTGCGACCTCGCACTCAAGGTGTTTCTTGTAATTTCATTTTCTTGTAACTCCGTCTCTACTTCCACCTTAATACAACAGATCTTTTTTAAAAGATACTATTTTCTGGTGAGTCTACATTCACAATTACTGGAGGTTAGACAGTCTCCACTGGTTACGGTAAGATGACCATCAACGTCCTCGTTCGGTTAACGTATGGTGCGGCAACATGCTGAACAAACTCATTGGTCCGTCTTTTATCGACGGCATGTTGAATGAACGCAAATATCGAACGTTTTTGGAACAGAAACTACCGGTACTAAAGCAGAATGTTGCCCGGGACGCTCGACAATGAATGTCGTTTCAGCATTACGGTTGCCTAGCGTGTTAATGGTTCAAATGGCTCTGAGCACTATGGGACTCAACTGCTGAGGTCATTAGTCCCCTAGAACTTAGAACTAGTTAAACCTAACTAACCTAAGGTCATCACAAACATCCATGCCCGAGGCAGGATTCGAACCTGCGACCGTAGCGGTCTTGCGGTTACAGGCTGCAGCGCCTTTAACCGCACGGCCACTTCGGCCGGCCTAGCGTGTTACGCAATTGAAACACTGGTGGATCAACAGAGGTGGCACTGTTACCTGCCCCGCTAGGTCGCCGGATTTTACGTAGACAGATTTGTTTCTGTGGGGATATTTAAAAGATAAGGTGTACCAGCAAGTGCCAGCATGCCGTGAAGACATGGTCGACCGCATCAGAAGAGCCTGTGCTGACGTTCCCGCAAATATGCTTCTGATCCGTCTAAGATCATTTGAAAAGCGAATCACTAAGTGTATTGAAGTTGGCGGTACTACGTTTGAACACCTGCTCCATTTGGAATAGTAAAGTAGTGTTCGTCTCGAGCCACGGCCACAGTACTACATCAAGTAGTTTTCTGTGAGATATGTCCGAGGAATACAACGATGCGAATGGGCTTTCCTGTTCGAAGCTATGAAATACTGACCTGTCCTACCCTCGCAGCATGAGGTGGCGTCCCCACATCTCACTAGATATTAAATGGTCACTGAGCAGCATGTCGTAAATGATGAATGTGTACTCATCTCTATTCCTGTTATGACAGCGCCACTTGTGACGAAACTAAGAAAATGCTTCAGACAAAACATATGTTGATTTCTCCGTAGACTTGTAATGTGCAACAAAAAACGGGGGCTCAAAATGGAGATTTCACAGTTGTCCCTCAGACACCCACCCATGGGGTGAGATGGGGGGGGGGGGGGCCTCGAGCGTGTTGTCATTGGATGGCCCCTCCGAGACAAACAAATTGTAGTTATAACTTCTTTTGGTCCGATGTGTAGTTTTCGATGCATTGAATGTCTTCAGCTAAAATGAAAATCCTATATACAAGTATGAGAACAGGGAAGGCACAAGAAGGCAGTAGGAATCTCATGACAATGAATACATTGGGACAGAGTTTTCTGCAACTTGCGGCCAAGAATAACTGATTTATTTTATTATCTGACGATGGTTCTTCGTAACTACCTCCAGGGCTTGAGTCCGTATCTCGTGATCTAGTAACTAGCGTTGCTGCGTCTCGATCACGGGGTCCCGAGTTCTTTTTCCTGCCGGTTCGGAGATTTTCTCCGCCAGGGAACCGGGTTTTTGTGTTGTCCTGATCATATAATCATTCGAGACGTGGCGAAACTGGAAATGGAAGAAACTTGTACGGGTACTGATGATCACGATGTTGAACGCCCCAGAAATCAACTTCATCATCATCATCATCGTCGTCGTCGTCATCATCCATAGCTTCAGAACATGACTGTCTGTAAATCACACTACATACAGAAAATAGACACGTATCATTGGACAGAATATCTCTCCAAGAAATAGTTGTATGCTGTGAGTAGCTGCAGCTGAAGTAATCGATATCTGACAAATAAACCACTTACACCTGCATATGAACTTTTATGTAAAGGAACACGACCGTTTTCGTGATATCAAATCACATCCTCAGGTGTACATGTGTGGTATCTGTTATTTCGAACATGTTCGGAAGAACGGGTACCATTTTTGATTCTGCGGCCGTATACATACGCGACATAAGAGAAACTGGGACCTCAGCCACAATCGGATACTGAAATAAATCCAGTGGTGACAAATGAAAATTTGTGCCGGGTCGGGAAACCGTCCCGAATTTCCCACATTACGCGAGCAGTGACCTTAACATCTTCGGTCATCCGAGCACGCTTTCCGTCGACCTCACGGTGAATAATGATACCTTCGTTGCGGACGCACACTACATCCGAAGTCTTGAGGGAGTCAGGTGAAGCGACGAGCAGCTACGATAATGGACACTGGAAGCTTCATGTATAGTAAGTGACAAGTCGACAATTTTGGTTGGACGGAAAGTGTGCTCGGATAGCCGAAGACGTGTAAGCGACCGCTCGCGTAAAACGGGAAATCCGGGTTCCAGTCCCGGTCTGGCACAAATTTTTACTTGTCGCCATCGAATTTATTTCAGTGCGCGATTGCGGCTGAGGTCTGCGATCTTCTTACGTCACTCCATCAAGTGTACATACGTCAGTGAAACGTAAAGCCCATAATATGCAAAGGACGGGGACTCAGTCTTCTCAAAATAAAATGCTGTTACGCCCTGCCTGCTACGTGTAACATCATTTTCACAGATGCTCAAATGGGCACCGTTTGCGAAAAGGCAAACACCAATACGGGCAGAGAATCACGTGCGTGCAATTTATAGTTGTCCGCGAAGGCGCGATGGCAGCAGCACGCTTTGCACACCTGTTCATTGCGTTGCTCATCTGCAGGCGCGAAGTAATTCGATGCGGCAGTACTTCGAATAACCGTGTGCAGCACGAGTGTAAGTGCAATAAACTTCATGACACAAAAATTAACGTACAAAATACAGGACGAACGATTGTTTATCAAGTGCTAACCCTATACAACATTTCCAAAGAAGAAGAAATTCGCTTCGATTTATCCGTTCTTTAAGTCAATATTTGTGTTGCAGCAAAGATCAGGCCACATGACATAACACAGGGAAGAAGTACACATTTTTAATATTCACGCCTCAACAGAAGATGCCTTTATGTTCGTGCTCTTGGCAGCGTGCCGCTTGGTGACACACTCCAGTTGTCATGAGAATCTTTGGCTCGGTGCGGTGACGCCACCTGCGCGTTTGCCGTGAGGAGTGTTCGGAACGGGCGGGGGCGGACAGTCCGTTGTGAGTCCATGACCAGGAAGATATCGGAGTAATTGTAAACTGCATGTAGCGGTTAGCTAAAGCACTAACGAGAAGTGTGCCGTGGTAGTGGTCTGACACTTGACCAGGTTTTCTCCGGCACATTACTGGCTGGCATTTGTATCGTAACCCGGATCGGCACCCAGCACGATATGAGCTGAATTTACTTACGATACTTTCGAATATTAAACGAGTACAGTTGATCTTCCAGGCGGGGAAATATTTTGTGAATGATTACACGGCTTCCAAGGAATATTAAAAACAAATGGTACATTTCTTCCGTTACTTAAAGTTGGATTGTGTCTGAGTATATTCCGTCTCCAGGACTGTAGGTTTCATACTGACGGTTTTGAGGTTTAATTTCCGAGCTCGTGTGATTCGGTGTAAGCAAGGACATTTGTGTAGAGCTCTCAGAAGCTGCATTCAGTTTGGTAGTGGGCGTTATTGACGTAACTATCTAGGTACTGGGGCCTCATTATATATTCCTGTTATTGTGCCAGAATGAGGGCGATCTGCAGTGTAATAAACTCAGAAGTAGAACTTCGGGAAGCCAAGATCGCTAATAAGCCATTTATGAGTATTTCCATAACCGATTTCTCTAAAACTACATTACCATCATCGTGTCTGCGATGAGTAGTACCAAGCTGACAGGATAATCGCTTCATAACTCAAATCTAACAATGTACCAAATTAATTGCCCATACGTTAGGAAAGCAAAGTACCCTACGCTCTATAAATTCACATAGTAGTTAGCTCCCGCATTCGATGTGTAGCTATAACATAAATTCACCTAGACGTCGAGCGACACAGTACGGGGTATCTAGACAACATGCAACACGTTTTATATGTAACGAAATTAATATGTATAGTACAGATTCTTTACTGAAGTGGTGTTATTCACACACCTTGAACTTGCTGCATCTATTATATAAATTAAAATATTTAACGCCCCTTTCCCAATTCGATGTCCAGCAACAAGATAAATTTACTCAAACATCAAGCGACACATTACGATGTGTCTTTACATCATACTCTATTGATAGTCGCGTAATATGTAAGATAAAATAATGAATATATGTATTGTCACTTCTTCTTATGGAATACTTAGTATATTTAGTTTCTAGATTGCATTTCCAAACGAAAATTTTACAATTTTGAACCTGTTTATCGATTTAGGTTTTACAGTATCGAAAAACGTTTGGCTTCATTACTTACTGGATTACGTCATGAAATGATTATACAAACCAATTCCATATGCTAACAGAAGAGCTCCTTAAAATTTTTTATAAAAATTTATTATTCTAAGATCGCTATGGTTTCTGATGTTTTGTAAATAAATTATGGTGTTTTAAAAGTTCTATTTCAGTTAGCATGTTAACAATTACTTGGTACTGTCTACTCATGCCTGTACTTTACACATAATGATTCGAAACTGTACGACCATAATGCCACCCGGGGACTTATGGAACAGTTGAATCTGCATCTCAGTCTGCAGTCAACTATTGTGTCCATTATAATTATCCGGGCTGTTATGTCGTGGTCGGTCGATGAATTCTGTGTCGATTCCCAACGTTTCGTCTCCGACTGCGGGAGACATCTTCAAGGGGGTCCGTAGCTCTGTGGAAGGTCCAACACCGTAGCGAGCCAGTGGGTGTGTTGGACCTTCCATCGAGCTACGGACCCCCTTGAAGATGTCTCCCACAGTCGGAGACGAAACGTTGGGAATCGACACAGAATTCATCAACCGACCACGGAATAACAGCCCGGATAATTATAATGGACATGATATTTCCGGCCGTGAAAATCTACATTTTAGTCAACTATTGTGTGAGCTCGAGCATTTGTATTCGGCACACTATCCTTATGTTTGTACACATTGTTTATTTTAAATTTGACATGGCGATATCCAGTGATTTTCATGATCTTCACAGTCCGCCCCCGGTAGCTGAGTGGTCAGCGCGACAGACTGTCAATCCAAAGGGCCCGGGTTCGATTCCCGGCTGGGTCGGAGATTTTCTCCGCTCAGGGACTGGGTGTTGTGTTGTCCTAATCATCATCATTTCATCCCCATCGACACGCAAGTCGCCGAAGTGGCGTCAGATCTAATACTTGCACCAGGCGAGCGGTCTACCCGACGGGAGGCCCTCGTCACACGAAAAAAATGGTTCAAATGGCTCTGAGCACTATGGGACTTAACTTCTGAGGTCATCAGTCCCCTAGAACTTAGAACTACTTAAACCTAACTAACCTAAGCACATCACACACATCCATGCCCGAAGCAGGATTCGAACCTGCGACAGTAGCAGTTGCGCGGCTCCGGACTGAGCGCCTAGAACCGCGAGACCACCGCGGCCGGCCCTCGTCACACGACATTTCATGATCTTCACAAGCAAATTCGTCATGTGGCACGATACATAGCACGAATGGGGTATGGTTTGTGGGATTTTTAATGTATTCTGAAGAGTAATTTAGATTTTGGACTAAGTTTTAATATCCATATCAGGGACGGTGCCGGAAGGGAGTTAATAGCTGCAGGTGTATAATGCTTCGATAAGGGTTGTAACCTTCGGTCTTGGCCAATGTGAATATTTATTGCCGGCCGCGGTGGTCTAGCGGTTCTAGGCGCTCAGTCCGGAACCGCGCGACTGCTACGGTCGCAGTTTCGAATCCTGCCTCGGGCATGGATGTGTGTGATGTCCTTAGGTTAGTTAGGTTTAAGTAGTTCTAAGTTCTGGGGGACTGATGACCACAGATGTTAAGTCCCATAGTGCTCAGAGCCATTTGAACCATTTGAATATTTATTGTTTTTCAGATGACCACAGTCATTTTATTATGTAACCTGTAATAGAGTTGCAAGTATGGAATTTACACATCCTGTGGACGCACCACCGTCTAAGTATCTACCAGTGCTACTCATTGTATTATTGTATTTATCTAAATTCTTTCGTTTTGTTTCACGGCACGTAACCTTTGTTTCTTAAATTTTTTAACAAATAGAATATTTTAATTAATAAATGTTTCGAGGTGTCATTCTACACTCTAGTAACTCAGACCTCGCTCCAGTATACCATTTCGTACAGCTGGAAGCTACGCCAGAGCCATCTACTACTTCCACAGTTCCGTGTGTGATCTGCAGACCAGTGGAAATGCTTGCCCGAGGGCACGTCCCATTCTATCATAATATAAACGGCTCTTCCCGTTACTTGTATGTATGGAGGACGGGAAGACGGACTGTTTAAACGCCTCAGTGCGCGCTCTCTTCAGAATCCCTGTGGAAGCGATACGTAGGTTATTGCAGTATATTTCTAGATTACTTGCTTGAATTATTACTTGCTTGAATTAGTTCCTGAAACTCAGTAACCAATATTTCGTGCTATAACATGCAAGATCTTCAAGCAGCTGTTGTTTGAGGTTGTTCAGCATCTGTGTGACGCTTTTCCATGAGTTACACAAATCCGTAACCAATAATGCGACCCTCCTTTGGCTACGTTCAATATCTATTATTAGTCCTGTGTGATACAGATCTGGTACATTCCATCTACACGTACGTCTACATGAATCCTCTGCAATCAAAATTAAGTGCCTAGCAGATAGTCCATCGACCACCTTCAAGCTATTTCTCTACCGATCCACTATAGAACACATAAATCATTTCGAGCGAGCTCTGATTTCTCTTATCTTATTCCGGTGATCATTTGTCCCTAGGCAGCTGCGTGCCAACAAAATATCTTTCCACTCGAAGGAGAAAGTTGGTGATTGAAATCTCATGAGAAAATCCTTTCATTTAACGATACCACCTCAATTCGCGTATCATATCCGTGGCACTCTCTCCTCCATTTCGCGTTAATATTAAACGAGCTGCCTTTCTTTAAAATTTTTCGAGGTTCTCCTCTATTCCTATCTCATGCGGGTCCCACACCTCGCAGCAGTACTCCAAAAGAGGGCGGACAAGCGTAGATTAAAGCAGTGTTTTAGTAGACGTGTTGCTTTCTGTGTGTCTTCTGCCAATATATCGCGGTTTTAGGTTTGCTTTTCCATCGATATTATCTGTGTGATGGTTCCCCTTTTATTTATTCGTACTTGTAATCGCTAACTGTTTAGTTGAATTCAAGCCTTTGGGTTTGAGTGATTCGTCGTTTAACAGAAATTTAGCAAATTTCTTTTATTGCTCATGTGGATGACTTCACGCTCTTCATTATTTAGAGGTAACTGCCACTTTTCACACCATAGAGATATCTTGTTTAAATCATTTTGCTATTGGTTTTGATTATCTGATGATTTTACAAGACGGTACGTTACAGCAACATCTGCAAACAATCAAGAGGTCTGCTCGGATTGTATCCTACGTCGTTTACGTAGATCAAGAACGACAGAGGGCTTAAGACACTTTCTTGGGGGACGCCACATATTACTACTGTTTTACTCGATGACTTTCTGTGAATTACTACGAACTGTGACCTTCCTGACAGGAAAGTCGCTCTTGAAGAACTGTATCAAAATCCTTCTGGAAATCTAAAAATATTGAATCAATTTGACATCTCCTGTCGACAGCGCTCATCACTTCGTGAGAATAAACGACTAGTTGCACCTCACAATAACGGTATTTTCCGAGCAGTTTTCTAAGATCGTTACACGAGTTTTTTGTAGCCAATCTCCTGTGAATTTTCTTAATAGACTGAAAAATAAACGAAGTATGCCATCTTCTTTAAGTCAGCTAAGACAATGCGCTTGATCTATTTCAAATTCATACAGTTTCTTACATCCATGTATTTGCACGGATTGGCTGATTCCAATCGTAACTTTTGGATATTGTTGTCACAGATGCTGCGTGCTTTCTTTTCAGTCCACAATTTTACATTTCTGGCCTTTAAAAGTAAGTTGAAACGTGGTGCACCATTCTGAAATCTTATTATGACCTGTCTGAATATCTGTCGAACTTTATATCAGCCAATACTTCATCAAAGAGGAGTGCACCATACACGAAAGATTTGAGGTTACTACTAATATTTTCCGGTAGCTCACTAACGTTCATAAACATCAACGGTCCCGATAAGACTACATACAGCGCCGGTGTAGCCGAGCGGTTCTAGGAGCTTCAGTCTGGAACCGTAAGACCGCTACGGTCGCTGGTTCGAATCCTGCCTCGGGCATGGATGTGTGTGATGTTCTTGCTTAGGTTAGATAGGTTTAAGCAGTTCTAAGTTGCAGGGGACTGATGACCTCAGATGTTAAGTCCCATAGTGCTCAGAGCCATTTGATCCATCACTTAAAGGCACTTAAAGGTTGGGTCATCGGTTTCATCGGATTAGGAAAGGACGGGGAAGGAAATCGGCCGTACCCTTTCAAAGGAACCATCCCGGCATTTGCCTGGAGCGATTTAGGGAAATCACGGAAAACCTAAATCAGGATGGCCGGACGCGGGATTGAACCGTCTTCCTCCCGAATGCGATCACTTAAAGACAGAGGATACCAAATCCGACTCCATCGTAGTTCGTCGGTTGTGTGACGAATTAATAGATTGGCTTGACAGCTCCCGAAAAAGAGTTTTTCCTAAAAGACGATTATATACTTCTTGTGAAATAGGGTGTAGAAAACTTATTAATATCCCCGCTTTTCCCCACGCAGGTCAGAGGAGGGCCTTCCACTCAGTAAAGTTTTAGCTGTCGTGATTCTTACCATTCGTCTTACTTTTAACTGAAGCAACACGGCCGTAGGGCGCAGTGGGGCGGTACGGGGAATTGCTGCCGAAATCGTCGATTAATCCATTAAACGAAGTGAAGTGGCCATTGATCGCTGTTGGCGTTCATTTGGCAGTTGTGGCCCAGTTTGCTGGACAAACAATGCCGGATTGCGGCACTGTTGGTACACACTGTTCGCCAAAAGCTCGTGAAACTTTGAATAACGTGGCAGGATACTACTTCACCTGCAAACCTGTCCGTTAAGTCCAGTCTCCCCACTGCACTGTTTCTGGTCGTCTGTGTTGTGGTGCTGTACAAGAAAGAAATGCTGGAATGCTGTGCTACAGCGATATCGCCCTCCTCAGGGTCTCTGAGTGACGAGTCTCTCCAAATTCAGCGTCTGGAACGCGTTTTTGTTGCTGCCCTTCCTGAAGTCACAATATTGCCATGCAGTTACAGAAGGATCTTGTACTGCAGTACCATGTACTTTTGTGAATTCACGTTCGTGTGTCCTATTGCTTCTGTACTGTATTCTCAGTATGGAAACAGACAAAACAACTCGTACGTAGATGTCCAACAGAAAAAAAGATGACGCTATACTCAAATGACACCACACGTAACCTCCGAAAGATAGGATTAAAGAATATGTAGAAATTTTGCATTAGGATTAAAGAAGTTCTACAAATTTTTCGTTTACAACCAAAAGGACCGGTCTTCAACATTCTAGCGGAGTCTGAAATAATGAACAACTAGTTCGTGGACACAGTGAGCAGACTGGACTTAAACATAAAGGAATGCACAAGAAATGGTTACGGTGTTCACAGTGGGTTCCAGTAAGGAAGGTTTTTGCCTTTGGTTATTTTCGCATATCCGTGGTGTGCTTGATTTCGGCTCCTTTTTTTAGAGGTTGAGCGTGGTGTCGATTGGGATTAGTCTCATCTTTCGTTCTGAGCTATTTTTTTTTATGTCTTCGTATCTAATATATAAACCAGTTCGACGCTAGGATAGGTTAATCAGCATTCGAGAAAATTAGGCCTGCATTGAATATCGATGAAAGTATGTGCACTGGTGGTCATGATAATCGCAACACTTGGCCACAAAGTAAGTAGCGAAATTTTGCTTATTGTTCGTACACAGCTCAGTACACGTAACACGTGACCATATTTCCTGGTGATGTGGGGTCGTAACTTGCAACAGGACATTCTCTTCCAGCATTACTTTTTCTCAACGTTAGTCGTGCATACCAGTATTATTTTTCGAATTTTGACCAAGTCACCATTATCTCAGTTGCTTTCCAGCGAACTTCTATATAATTTTTTACGCAGTATGTTATATTTCAAGCTAAAATTTATGAAAAGGAATTATTTTATTTTGGATGTTATAATCGACAAGTACTAGTTCTGAATGTAGAGTTAAAATTTCCTTTTGAAACATCTGAAATTAAGAATTATTTGGCACACGTAAAATTTATATTATTAATTACGCAACCTAGTACTGTAGACTATGCATAGTTCTGGATTCACTTATGAAATAATAATCGAAACGAATAGAAGCTCATTTGTCAAAAAAAATTATACGTCCTTAGGAATACTGTTATTTCCGCTGAGTGAGTCAGTGGTAAACATGTGATCGGACGTAGTTTTGTATTTTGTGCGAACAATGTAATTTCTGCTTTGTTAATGTGAAAAATCAAAAGGCTCTATGATATACTAAAATGTGAGAAAATATATTGAAGTGACAACAAAAATTCTACATCAACGATTTTCAAATTTATTTAGCTCAATTCAACCATGAGACTTAAAATATGAGAATTTCAGCTGCAAGAATCAGACCGCTAGATAAGAAGAACTGGAGCAAGCTCTACTGAAACGATAAGTAAACTATAAAGTTTATTGTAATCTTTGTTCGTCTCCAGTCTTCATAGAAGACTAATGTGAACAAGAGCTGCAAGTATGAAGGAGGGGTAGACTACAAATTGAATACTTTTGGATTGAATGACACTACCAGACCCCAGCATCTAACGTTACTACCTTCTATGGTTTCGGTTCGTGTGGAACAATGGTCTACCGTCCCTCCACAGACATTCAAACACGTCATTGAAAATGTCCCAACCAGTGTTCAAGGCATCATAGACGCAAAGGTTGGACACACCACACACTTATGTCCAGTATGAGGCATCTGGATACTTTAGAGCATATGATGTGTATGCATCTGTCATTCTAATCTGCAAATGAGTCGTAGTGGTTGGCAATCGGTGGAATGCCAGTCTCTTCGCAACCCTGCACCAAATCTCTATAGATACATGTATAACGTGCGGCCAGTCCAACAGTCACATACCGTGTGTACCAAAGTTTATCAGTAAACTACGGGCAGTTTGGATTCCGCAGAAATGTTGGAACACGTGAGGCAATACTGACCCTACGACTTATCTTAGAAAATAGATTAAGTAAAGGCAAACCTACATTTCTAGCATTTGTAGACTTACAGAAAGCTTTTGACAATGTTGACTGGAATACTCTCTTTCAAATTATGAAGATGGCAGGGGTAAAATACCGGGAGCGAAAGGCTATTTTCAATTTGTACAGAAACCACATGGCAGTTATAAGAATCGAGGGGCATGAAAGGGAAGCAGCGGTTGGGAAGGGAGTGAGACAGGGTTGTAGCCTGAGCCCGATGTTATTCAATCTGTATATTGAGCAAGCAGTAAGGGAAACAAAAGAAAAATTCGGAGTAGGTATTAAAGTCCATGGAGAAGAAATAAAACCGTTGAGGTTCGCCGATGACATTGTAATTCTGTCAGAGACAGCAAAGGACTTGGAAGAGCAGTTGAACGGAATGGACAGTATCTTGAAAGGAGGGTATAAGATGAACATCAACAAAAGCAAAATGAGGAAAATGGAATGTAGTCGAATTAAGTCGGGTGATGCTGAGGGAATTAGATTAGGAAATGAGACACTTAAAGTAGTAAATGAGTTTTGCTATTTAGGGAGAAAAATAACTGATGATGGTCGAAGTAGAGAGGATATAAAATGTAGACTGGCAATGGCAAGGAAGGCGTTTCTGAAGAAGAGAAATTTGTTAACATCGAGTATAGATTTAAGTGTCAGGAAGTCATTTCTGAAAGTATTTGTATGGAGTGTAGCCATGTATGGAAGTGAAACATGGATGATAAATAGTTTGGACAAGAAGAGAATAGAAGCTTTCGAAATGTGGTGCTACAGAAGAATGCTGAAGATAAGATGGGTAGATCACATAACTAATGAGGAGGTATTGAATAGAATTGGGGAGAAGAGGAGTTTGTGGCACAACTTGACAAGAAGAAGGGACCGGTTGGTAGGACATGTTCTGAGGCATCAAGGGATCACAAATTTAGCATTTGAGGGTAGCGTGTAGGGTAAATATCGTAGAGGGAGACCAAGAGATGAATACACTAAGCAGATTCAGAAGGATGTAGGTTGCAGTAAGTACTGGGAGATGAAGAAGCTCGCACAGGATAGAGTAGCATGGAGGGCTGCATCAAACCAGTCTCAGGACTGAAGACAACAACAACAACGGGCAACATGCGGTTTAACGTTATCTTGTTTAAAGATAACGTCATGTACATTTCACACCCACTGACCTTAATACGTCAGAAACGTAACGCCCGTTGTGCGAAATACAGGTCACGCGAAAGAGAGGTGATCGTGTAGATTACCGAAAGACACAACACACCACTGCAGTAGGTGTCAGAGTCGTACGACATTGACGAACACAATCTGACAAAATTCGTTCGCCATGGAGCCTGTGTACGAGATTAATTTCATTGACATGCTTAACGCACATCTGGGACTTGTCTGAAATGACGACCTGTCGTCTTCCCTCGCTCTGCTACCGTCTCAAGGCAAGGTGCAACAGCGCTCATCGTGCTGATAGCCCTTGGTGCTCCACATGCAGTTGACTAGAGGCGTGTAGTATGGTTCAACACTTCGCGGTTTTGCCCTTTTTCTTAAAAAGATACAAGGCATTAATTGCTCCTATGGACCAATGAAGCATTTAAATCGCAATGTCTGGATGGCGTTGCTCAGGCCTAATGTGCTTGTGTGACGATTTCCACGTGTTTCTCTTTCTGTGACTTGAGATCAGCCAGTCAGATTACCGCAAACATCGGCCACGAAGTTTTTTCGCCATCACCGGTGATGAAGTGTTACTCTATCTTCTATAAGTTCGTGATGAGTATGGTTCGGCCACTCTCGTCTTCCAAGGTGCCGATAGATGTGCTCACAGGGCAAAGTTCCGATGAAAACGCGACTAGTCCGCTAAATTCCCTGATGCTAAAATCATAGATGTGTGGAAATACACAGACGAAAAAAAAATAGCAACGCCAGAAGGAGTTGTGTGACGTAAACGAAAGTCGTTAGGCGTGTGTCTACATCCGAAAGATGATGTCTATTCAAATCTCTCGCCCGTCGCATAAGAGTGGCGCTAATACCGTTACTATGAACATGCACATCATGTTTGCTTTGAATGCGCGGTGTAACTCTCGTCAACTTTAATTACCATTGGGATTGGTGGTAGTGAGTTGTTAGTCAAGAATGCCTGTAAAACGACAAAGACGCCTTTATCAACACCTCACTGAGTTTGAATGAGATCTTGTAATAGCACTGCGAGAAGCTGGATGTTCCACCTGGGATACTGCGCCGGCCGGGGTGGCCGAGCGGTTCTAGTCGCTACAGTCTGGAACCGCGCGACCGCTACGGTCGCAGGTTCGAATCCTACCTCGGGCATTGATGTGTGTGATGTCCTTAGGTTAGTTGGGTTTAAGTAGTTCTAGGTTCTAGGGGACTGATGACCTCAGCAGTTAAGTCCCATAGTGCTCAGAGCCATTTGAACCATATGGGATACTGCAAGAAGACCCAGCAGGAATGGAGCCACTGTACATGATTGCTGGCAGTGGTGGTCACTAGAAAGTTCGATGTCAAGAAGACCAGGGTCCGGATCGCAACGTGACTCTACCGACAGTGAAGACCATCGTGTTCGACGAGGTAGTTGAATGCTTGGTAAATGAACAGCGAATTTGGAAAAATGTAGTGCTTGAAAAGCGAGAGATTCCAAACATGACATTTTCAGTTTGTGTGTGTGGCAGCGAGATCTCCATATCAGTCGTGGGACCTAAAGCTGAGTAAAAACCAACGTGTCTCGCAAAGCTCAAAGCAAAATTATGTGACGAATGTTTTAACTGCAAGTTTTTTTTTTATTATTGGTTACTTGTGACTGATAAAGAAATCATGCCTCGGCGCAGAACAAAGCTTTGACTTATTTACTAATGACGAACTCTGAATGCAAAAACATATTTGAGTTTACTCAGGTACGAGATTTTTCACACACCGGACGAGTCTCTAGTACAGCCAGGCAGCAGCGAAGTCACTGACGCCACCAGAGAGTGTTTGTTAGAGTATCCACCAGTTGTGTGGCTGTAGTGGGGGACAAGCTTAAGGGCTAGTCATTTGCTCTTGTCCGACATAACATATGTTAACAGTTATAGGGATTTAGTTACACACTACTCCGTTTCCAACACATGCAACGCGAAGACCCCAGGAATGATATTAACACATGTTGGAAAAAAAGTAGCATGATTAAACAACTCAGAATATTATATTTGGATAACCTATATGCCGCCGACTATTTCGAGTACTGTCGTCTTTGGCGTGTGTGTTCTTTCCACTGCCTTGAGATCATGAATACCAAAAGAGCGCCGGCCGTGGTGGCCGAGCGGTTCTAGGCGCTACAGTCTGGAACCGCTACGGTCGCAGGTTCGAATCCTGCCTCCGGCATGGATGTGTGTGATGTCCTTAGGTTAGTTAGGTTTAAGTAGTTCTAAGTTCTAGGGGATTGATGACCTCAGAAGTTAAGTCCCATAGTGCTCAGAGCCATTTTGAACCAACAGAGCCTTCCTGATTGGTCGTGGCTTACAATGATTGGAGCTGCTGTTTCTGTGCTAAACACGTTATGTTAAATACAAATGACATTCTAAGAGTAATAAGCGTTTGTTTCTCCACACTTATTTTACAGCATATTCTAATACCTTGGCTACTTTGTTTACTTACGCCCATTCAAATTTAAACAGCTGTTGTTGCAATTCACAAACTTTCTTCAGCTTTCCGCTTATTCAGTTACCGCCAAGCTGAACAAGCAGCCTTCAGCATATTGTCGCCAAGTTCAATCAGTCGTTGACGTTTCTATCAGTTCATTGTCGTTTTCATAGTGCTTTCCACCCAAAAAAATCCTTCAGGTTAGCGAGCAAATGGCAATCACTCTGGGCCAAATCCAGGCAGTAAGGTGGATGTTCTAAATCTTCCCACTTAAGCTGCCGAAGCTAATCTTTCCTCAACGCAGCAGAATGCCGGCGAGTGTTACAAGAAAGAAACATAATGCCGTAGAACAACAATCCAAGTTGTTTGTTAAGTGCAGCGCAGTCACTATAAGGTCTGACAGAAAGTCGTTTCATTAATTATGGTGTCTCCTCCAGATAAAAGTCGATGAGTAGGATCCCAAACACTCTGGCCGTGACTTTTTGGTGCTTAGAATTTGTTTTGATATTTTTTTATATAAAATTTCAGTTGTGCTTCCTCTCTTGTTTTTCTGCCCAAAGTTCTTCCAGTTGTTCCGCAGAGAGCTTGATGTTCACTAACCGTCTTCTCAATGTCTTTCTCGTAGTTAAATTTAATACTACGTCGTAGATAACTGAAATGTGGTGTATGAATAAGTGGTATGCAAAGAAAAAGAATGAAATGGAAACGGGATGAGAAAGAGGCAGGATGGAAATAGTGACTTCCTGTCGCAGAGGGCATTGCGCCAGTTCAGTGGTGGAAACCGAAAATTTGTGCCAGACCGGAACCCGAACCTGGATGCTGCGCTCCTCTAGAAGGATTGCTTTAATCGACTCAGAAATCCGGACACGCTTTCCGTGAGACCCAACTTCCCAACTGCCCGCTTCCGCGCCGCAAAGACCCCGCCCATTAACCCCCCACTAGCAGTGTTCTGATTTCCATAGGAGTTCGGAGATTGGATGTGCTTCTGCACTGAGGCATTTTCATCAAACAGGTGTTTCCTCATAGAATTATAGATATGAGTGGTGTCTGTTCTGTCAGAAATATCCAAAAGAACAGATCCCATTTACGATGAATCAGCTGGGATACACACATGAATGAATGCGGTCCAAAGAATGGAAAGCATACGCGATGGGCAAGAAATACAAAGGAAATAATGACTTTGCTTTCTTGAATTCGGATCTCCGGGTTTGTAGATACAGTTACGTGATAGTATATCGTGTTTTTTCTCAACCTATATACTGCTTTGTAAATTATCTTCTGTTTCCTGTATAATTATCTGGTCATTAGCCTGTAACAGAGTGTTTAATTGTATCATAAGTCCTGTTGTAATTTTTTTAACGATATTTCGCCTTTCACCTTCATAACTAGGTCATCAATTTAGAATGAAGAGCCATAGAAACTGGTACACCTGCCTAATCTCGTGTAGCGCCCCGCGACCACACAGAAGTACCGCAGCAAGACGTGGCATGGACTCGACTAATGTGTGAAGTAGTGCTAGAGGGAAATGACACCATGAATCCCGCAACACTGTCAGTAAATCCGTAAGAGTACGACGGGGTGGAGATCTCTCCTGAACAGCATGTTGCGACGCATCCCAGATATGATCAATAATGTTCCTGCTGGAATTGCCCAAGTTCTTCGGAATGCATAATGGACATGAATGGATGCAGGTGATAAGAAAGGATGCTTACGTATGCGTCACCTACCAGAATCGTATCAAGACGTATCAGGGGTCCCATATTACTCCAAGTGCACACGCCTCACACCATTACAGAACCTCTACCGGTTTGAAAAGTCCCCTGTTGACATGCAGCCTCCATAGATTCGTGAGATTGTCTCCATACTCGTACACGTCCATCCGCCCGATAGAATGTGAAACGAGACTCGCCCGACCAGGCAACATTTTTCCAGTCGTTAACAGTCTAATGTCGGGCCCAGGCGAGACGTAAAGCTTTGTGACGTGTAGTCATCAAGGGTACACGAGTGGGCCTTCGGCTCCGAAAGCCCATATCGATGATGTTTCGTTGAATGACGCTTATTGACGGCCCAGCATTAAAATCTGCACCAATCTGCGGAAGGGTTGTACTTCTGTCACTTGAACGATTCTCTTCAATAGTCGTTAGTCCTGTTCTTGCAGGATCTTTTTCCGGTCGTAGCGATGTCGGAGATTTAATGTTTTACGGCATTGCTGATATTCACTCGTGAAATGGTCGTACGCGAAGATCGCCACTTCATCGCTACCTCGGAGATGCTGAGTCCCATCGCTCGTGCGCTTAAATCTTAATAAGCTGCCATTGTAGCAGCAGTAACCGATCTGACAACTGCGCCAGAAAGTTGTTATCTTATACAGGCGTTGCCGACCGCAGCGCCACATTCTGCCTATTTACATGTCTCTGTATTTGGATACACATGCCTATACCAGTTTCTTTGGCGATTTAGTGTATAAATTAAATAAAGTGGGTGATGGACTACATCCATATCGAACACTTTGATTTATTGCAGTTTAATCCGATATTTTCATATCTGAACTTACAACTGTTTCAAATTTACATAAAGAACCTTTATGGTAGTAAGATGTTAGGAAAACGTTTTACTTTGAATATTTTCTATGCAAAGGGGCTTTTTACCTCATGAAAGTCTTTCTGATAACAAACAAATGCTAAATGGGTTTCTAAAAAAACGTTTTTCAATAATTTGTCTTTTTAGAAATATATTATCGTTACACGAACGTCACATTATGAAGACAGATTATTCTTCTGAGACAATTGCATCTGCGATAGTTTGTAATCTTGAAGAATTTTCCTGAAAATTTTATATCCTGCATTTAGCAAACTTATTCCTCTATAATTTCCTGTGTCTTTCCCACTGCATTTTTAAATATAGAAATAACTTAAGCGGTGTGTCATTCCGTAGGACCGGAACAATGCTTCCAATGATGTCTGAAAGATGGAGAAAGAAAAATTCTAAAATGATTCCTCCATATTTGATTAATTCAGCATTAATTTCATCTATTCCTGAAGTTTTCTACTTTTTGTTACTTTTAAGGCTAATTTTAATTCTTTTACGACTATTTGATCTATAGAGTCATTATTAGATATTATGTAACAACTTTATTCAAAATCTTCATCACACCATAAATTTCTCTAATGGTGCACCCACTGACTTTATGTTAATATATTAATGTTTGCTGGACCTTTCTCCCGTGTATTATATGTTTCATAAGCTCTATCTTCCGTGAAAGTCATTTTCAACATTAGCAGTAAATCTTCAGCAGGATTAACTATGGTATTTTTATTAATTTTTTTGCTTTACTTATTTTCTGTTTATATATTTCCCAAGCTTCATCCGTCCGTGTTTGTAAATAGGCACTACAAGCTGTGCCGTCCTCAGTGGAAATATTGAAAAAAGCTCGAACGTTATATTTAAAAACAAATAAAGTGGACAAGAGATTTTATCTCGACACAAAATATTATGTTGTGTGTGAATACTGACCCCTCAGGCGGTGGATAATTTTTCTCCTGTGTTTTGTTATTATCATATAAAATATGGACAGAAACTTTCGAGTGCAAAGGGTAATCAGTATGCACTACTAAAACAATGGACAATTAACGTAAAGAAGAACTATGTTCAATTGTCTTCTTTTATCAGTTCACTCTCTCTCTCTTGTCTGCCGTGTGAGAAGTCGGACATATTGATTCGCTGCTGTTGAATGTAAGCTCAATTGTACTATTAATCTGATAATATACTAGTTTAATGTGATTGTCACTTTTACTTGTAAGAGGTGAGCAATATCTCCGTCCGCTTCCTTTAAATACCAAGATTTTTGAGTAATTTTCAGCCGCTCCAGCCCTAGACACCATTATGTGGCAATCGCAATACATAAAATTCGTAGAAGCGAAGAATTCATCCGCTAAAATTTTAATAAACATTTTTTCCACAGCTGACTGACGCAGCAGCAGCAGACGTAGTTTTAAGATTTTCATTTCCAATTCTTGGCCGAGATCCAGAGCCACAACTCAGACTACAACCAATTGTTAAAGGTGGTAAGATATACAGTAATTCTCTCGCGCGTGTGTGGGCAATTGCAAATAATAATCAAAGATCTCAAGCTCGAGAAGAAATATTTATCTGAGGCAAAAAACCGAAAGATTAATTCAGTTCATAACTTAAATGTAACGTATTTCAGGATTATTCGTGAACAATAAGTTTGCTCATGATTAATCTTTATTAATCAACCAATGTTAAAAAAAGGTAATTGAAATTCAAATATCAACCATTTTAAAGAGCCCACTAAGTCACACAATTAATTATATATATATATATATATATATATATATATATATATATATATATATATATATATATATATATACATATATATATAATTGTTACGCAAGAAAGCTTTTAGTTTCTCTTTAATATTGGCCATTTTTGCATTCCATACTTTCAGACCCCTTTCCCGGTTTGAAACTTTACTTTTCCCTAGTCCCTCATTAGCTATTTTCAACATTGCTGATTTTATAGCTTCGCATTCTTCATCAGTATTGTCTTAGTTTAAGCATTTGCAGTTTGCGTCTGAGTCTTCGTTTGTAGAAATTTCGTATACTTTCTTATGTAGAAGATGAACTTTAAATTTAAAGTTTTGCCTTTGGGTCTTCCTTACATTTGTTTGTTTCCTCCATCCTGTCCATATTTAACTCTTTTTAACCAACTGGGAAATGATCAGAGCCTACGTCATTACCTCTAGGTACACTTATCTGTAAATTACACTCGAAACTCACATTTCAAAATTATTCATTTTTGCATACATTTAAAAATCGCGCAAATAAACAAAAAGCGACCGTTACTGCTCACTTTTAGCGTCACGCTGGAGCCAAAGATTAAAAGAGTTCTACGACAGGGCTTGAGGCTGCGGGCTGAATTTGGCAGCTGATCATCACAAATGTCGTAACCTTTCGAATGACCCTAATATGTTCACTGATTTTTCGATGAACATTATTTGCTAAACCCCATGAAACTGCTAATGAGAAAGTATCATGAACAACTGTATCTTTAAAATCGAAGTTCTCTTGCAAATAAAATTCCTTATAACCCCAAATCAACAGAATAAATTTTCCGTTTTCAGAATTCTTAAGAAAAACATTATTACAGTTCCTGCTTTGTTTCATCATTAAATAACGTGTCTTATCTGATTCTCACTATCAAAATAAAATATTTTTCTCATTCTGAATGGACTAACTGCTGTAAACATTAGTAGTCTATTTCCAATAACATATGTGTTACTCCTGATTAGCTTTCATTACATTAAAATTACATTAATGTTCGACAATTACGTAAAACTGCTCGATATATTCTTTTAAAAATCTGATGTGTTTGTAGATTATATTTCCGTTCGTAGACGATTGTCAAGCATTTTATACTTGCCTCGTACTCTTTTAGGCTGAAAGTCAATACAAAGGAAACTGTTTTGTTAATAACAAAATGATTGTCACATATCTCCAGGAGCTTTGTTCGGAAGACACATCGCACTTATTGGCTTAGAGGCCACATCGCATTAAATCCCAGTGCTAATTAATCACGGATTACCATTTCACAAGCGTAATTACAGGAAATTGCTCTTCGTTAACAACAGCTTTCTGTAGCTTCCTGAGTTTCATGATTACCGGCAACGATCTAATTAGGTCCTAAATCCGAAACTGAAATATAAACTTGAGCTACATGAGTACACCTTTCTGCATTGCCTCACAAAGGCCTAAAATAAAATATAAGAAATACTACTGCTGTCACCGTAAACTCTCGCAAAGTGCACAAACAGAGTGAGGCAGAAGCGTTAAGTAAATTAGACGGAGTGTTTCAGCACAGCTACGAAGAGGTAAAGCACGTACACATTTCTGTAGCGCATTATGCAGGCTGTTTTAAAAGGATTCGTCCGATTACACAACACCGTAACTTCTACAAGAGTAAAGAGCAAAACGCGGGGTAAATTTTAGCTAACGTATACGGCTACACAGTTTTTATTTTCAAAAGAACCACCGTCTTTTATAAGAATATGTCTCATATACATATGCACATACAGCCTTGGGGACTTTTTCACCTTTCACAGAGGTCAAACGTTGCTTCACTGGCAATAGTTTCCGACTGGCGTTCCGGCGCTTGACTTTATGCCGCAACAATGTGCAACAGACTGATGATCTACAGGTACGCTGTTTATCTGGGACCAGTAACTTCCATAATATATTCTGAGACTACGTTCACTTCACATGTAACGACTGTACTGATGACCATTCTCTGTCTCAATAATGTTCTAGACTCAATTATTCTATGGTTGTAAAACAAGTTTGTTACCAGTCTGCCGCACATTTTCGTGATTTTGTACTTATCTACACGCCGTGACACGAAGTTCAATACCTCATAACGATAACTTCTCTCAACAAAGACTAATTATACCCAACACGTAAGTAACATTACTCAGATAATTTTTAATGTGAGACTGAAATAGCATAATGATGTTAAATTTTGTTCGAGCTTGCTGTGCGTTTCTACAATTTTTTTTCGTTTTGTACTTGATAATAGCTAATGAACTTAATCATGATAGTAATATAAAATAAGAAAGTTTGTACAGCCAAAGGGCGGAAATATTGTTCACTGGTTATTACATGACTGGGGCACAAAAACATCAGAAGACGATTTTGCGACCATGTTTGGAGACACTGCATTCACTGATGCTACTATGTGTTGTACTTCGCCTGTAGTTCTTTCAAGCACAGACACATAGATGGAGCCTCTCATAAATCTTCACCCAAACAATCGCATACCCTGAAGTCATGCGACTTTGGAAGCCAGTTGTTGCGGCCACATGTAGTAAGCGTTGCATCACGGAGCGGAGAATGGCAAAACAGAGGCAGCCGGCGATCGCGGCATTGCGAAGTAGGCGCGGCACAGATAGCCTTGCTGACAGTTGCAGTCTACCAACCGGCTGACGCAAGGACGCACGCAGATCGAGCTCCGAGCGGAGCCTGGAGAGTGCTGAGTAAGGGAAGTGAGGCCAGCACGCTAAGATACGCTGCAATATACTGCGGGAGTAATAACAAGAAGCTGACACCGAGGGTAAAAAACGTCCTCCTGCCGGATATAAATAGTGGAGAGCAGGCCGCAACGAACAGAAGCGATTAGGAAGCAGTTCGGATCTGAGGACGGACGTGGTCCGTGTCCGAATGTACAATACTCGTAGGTGACGATTCCGAAAATCTGTTCCAGCTCGCAGGAGTCATCCGTTCGCCGCCAGATGTCTACTTCAGCTCTGGGGGTCGGCCTGAGTTCGGTCGGCACCATGGCTGACTGACTACAGCGAGAACTTCCAGCAGGACCGGCCGCAGCGCGGTCTTCGGCACAGGCGCCGCCGGGGATTGACGCCCGGACTCCACGGCATCCCGGCCCCACGGCGCGTGGTCCGTCCATGACGGGAGCTCGCGGACATCGCGACTGACGGCTTCCCAGTCGCCGGTGCAGCAGACGGCGGCAGCTACCTCACGACGACGCGGCTCCGAGGGGGTGCCATACTGGGGCGCCGAGCGGCGACGACTTCATCTCAACCACAGGGCATTGGTGGCGCTCGTTGCGCGCATTGTCGGAGAATCTACACAGCAGCAGCCAGGCGGAAGGATCTGCAGAGCTGGGCAGCGACAACGAGGGAGAAATTGTAAAGAAAGCTCAATAAATAATTGCAAAACTCCACGCTGTCTCAGTCTTTGGCGCAGCCACTGTGTCTGCCGCTAACAAGTACTGCAGAAGTCGTAACAAGTAGCAAATGGCCTTAAGAAGTACTGCAGAAGTCGTAACAAGTGGCCATCTGACATAACACAGTATATACGTGGTGTCCGTTCTTTCACACAAGTCCAAAATAACAGACACTATTTTGATCCTATAGTGACTCTGAACCAAGACACAAAGGAATTTAGGACATTAGCTGCCAGCGGGCATTGACTCATATCAAAGTTCAAATTTGTGCCGAACTGGAATTCGAACCCGTGCCTCCTGCTTACGAGCCAGATGCACTGACCACTACACCATATAGACACAGTAGTCACCACAACCGTACTGATTACCCTAGCATACCATTCGTCAGACTCAAATTTTCAGCTTTTACCTCGCACTACTGATGTAGTACTCCTGCTCATTACCCACTTACGGCATATCGCCGATTCTCGTAACAGTTCGAGCTTGATGTGCATCTCCGCTGAAGGGATCATTGGCTGTCATCACCAAAGGCCCCGGCACAAATTTTTAACTCGCCTCATTGACATGAATCAATGCCCACTGGCAGCTAATCTCTTGATTCATAGTGGCTGCAGGAACGAGACAGTGTCTGTTGTTTCGGATATGTCCAAAAGAATAGACAGCACATATACAATTAAGCGATGACAGCCAATGATCCCTTCAGGGTAATGCACACCGTAAACAGTAGACCTGGGTTCGTTCCTAGTCCATCATAATTTTTTTACTTACTCTATTGATATAAATCAGTGCCCACTATTAGCTAATGTACTTAATTCCGTTGGGACGTGGAAGCCCGTGGTGCAATGCGCGGCCCATTCCCTCTCTTACGAGGGATGCGCCTTGAAGCAGGTCACTTTTAAGAAAAATACTCCGAGATGTAGTCGAACGGCTCCTGTTGAAATGGAATCGACTCTGGGTGACATACGAGCGATCAGCAAGCTAGATAGCCCCACCAGGGTCACGGCGTCTACTGGTAACTTAATCAATAATTTCGATTCGTAAGTGAAAATCAACACCAAGTTCTGTCTTCATTCACGTAGAAGACATTTACGTACAGCTTAAGCCAAAATATTGTGCGTGCTGAAGGATACCTTATACCACTGTTAGTCATTCCCGTTTCCTGTTACATCTGCAAATGGAGCGAAGGAAAAGCGACTGTTAATATGCCCCCATATTGAGCACTAATATTTATTTCCTGAGGGATCCTTATGCGTGATATACGTCGATGGGTGCAGAATCGTTGTGCAGCCAGTCCCAAATTCCGGTTCTCTGAACCTTCTCGACAGTAAAACACTCTGTCGCAATTGCGAATATTTTTGACATCATCTGCATTAGACACGCAAATCATAACCTATTCCCGATCCGCACAAATTATAATGCGTCAGTAACATATTTCGCCATAGCGTTACGTGGAGACTTTTTGCGGAGACTTTTCGTAAAAGCGTGTTGGTCGAGCACACTGGTACAAAACTAGCAGCAGACCTTTGAATTCCTTCGATGTCTTCCTTTAATACATCCCGGTGGGGATGCCCCACACTCAGTAGTACATCCAGGTCATCCAGATCATCCAGATAAACAAGAGATCACTAAGATCACTAACAGCTGTGATGGTACGCAAGAATACTATGTCCCTGTCTCGATTTAAATAAAATTTGATCATTATTCATTTCAATTCAATTAACATGAGAATGATCTATACATAGTTCCTAATACGCACTCTGACATAGTCTCATCCATACTGTCGCACTGAATTAGTTCTCGCCTGCAGGTAGACAACCCAGTTACCAGATTTCCGAAGTCCGTTGCTGGCGTCCAGCGTTCCCATGTAGCTATTTGGATGAAGTGTACGTACTGTTCCGCCTGTACTGAAGGTTCTCGTGCACAAACGGAGCACATACTGAGCAGCTGCAATGTGACTTAAAAACTGGGAGAGATGATGTAGCCGTCGATACGTGTCTATTCGTCATGCCTTGTAGTTTTTGAATAGTTGTCAACTGCTGTCAGAGGTACATATTATAAACCTGTATTGTATAACTGAGAACTGACAATATCTGTAAATAAGTCACTATTGTTTGACAATAATTTGAACTGTAGCAGTTCAAATTCACACACATCACTTTTGCCACAATTCTGTCTTCACTATGATTACAGTCATTCTGAATTGTTTCCACGAAAACCACGAAACTGTACGTGAAATACTCTATAAGACAGTTATTGTTTTCCATTTTTCACGTGTTATTGTTAGCTTTAACCAACTTGAGTTACATGTAATCAGAAATTTATTTCCTTAATAACCCCTTGTCATAATTTCCTGACCCTTATTATTAGTTAATATTCTTCTTATCAACATATTTCCTCCACCTTATTCTCCGTCCATCTTAATTTCGTAATTCATATTGATTGTGGTTTCACATGAAGCCGCTCCTCTAACTCCGACCACCTCCGAAATTCACTGACTTCACTTGAATCAAAGTACTTATTTAAAAGAGCATGCACACTCACATAGACAACCACGTATTGTTAATTCTACAAAGCCCAACGGCTGAGTCAGTCTACCAAAGAACTTGGCCTGAGCGTATGTGTCACTCTCAAATTGCCGAATATCGCTCAACAAAACTCAGAATTTCATCTATGTGAACGCCACCTCCGCACCGCACCGTTACCCTACGACCCAACATGGTGCAATGCCTTGAAACCTACCACTCCCTGATGAACATTTACTACACGCAGGTTAATTTTTTTTATTTTAAGACCATTGTACAATAACATCAAATCGAAGAGAGACACCCTTTGTTGCTTGAGCCAAGACAAGCTGAGCATGGGGGAGAGTGCTAGAGACTGAGAGAAAGAGAAATCAGATAAGCTACTCTTTACGAAGCACGCCAGCTTGATTGGCCGAAAACATAGATTAGATCGTTCTGAGGAACAAGAGTAAGAAACTGAAATACAAGTACGCAGATTTGTCACTTATTGGTAGGAGACGGTGATAACAACTTCTAATTATTTTTCAAACAATCATGATATGCCCAATGACTGAATCTCACTTTATTACAAAGAATCGGTTTTGATCAGATAAGAGACCATCCTCAGCGAGATGATGTCAATTAAAGGACATATAGATCATGACAATTTATGTGAACATTTGTGTTAAAGATCAACTTGTTCTGTTCTCTGACTAGAGCTGGGTATTTGTAGTAAAGTGACATTCAGCAATTGTACAAGTTATGATTTTTAGAAAGTGCTTCTTAACGTCTGCAATAATAGGTCACGAGTGTGAGACTGTGATTCAGTGCAGAGAAATGATGCCAATGTGAGCACGTTGAGCTATCTATTTTCATGCGGTAGTCGTACGGCTCAACGGCGTAAGCAAGAAAGAAAACGCAGAGAAAATACTTCCTCTGAATAAAATCCGGCAACAACAGCTCCTCAGCACAATATTGCCAATGGAGCGAAATGGGTGCACCTCGCCGAAGAAATCGACTGAAATTGCAGCACTGGGAGTTGGTGCGGCAGCTGCCAGCTCTTAGCGTGATCGACTGTGATTGGTCTGTCGATAGGGGGCTAAAGTAGCACACGCGGACACAAGCCACTCCGACGTAAGAGTCAAGAGCTGTCTGATAGACTTACTCATTTTAAGTGTCTCAATATTTGTTTGGTTCAGGCACGGCTATCGATTATTTGTAATTCGACCTTTGCAGGGAAACTATGTCATGGCCGCACAGCTCTTCACCTAATACGACTGTATGCAGTGAAGTAATTTTAAACGCCGACAATACTTTTCTTGAGAATTAGAGAGATTAGGCCTCCTGATGAGCTGTGTCTGTACCATTTATTTGCACTGACATTTTCATTTGACAAAGTTTAGCAATAGGTATGCGTTTCTTCTCTTCGATTGCAATTCAACAAAATTAAATCTTAATTTTTATGTAGCCTACGTTATGCTTGTTACATTGTACTGTAATTTTTTTTTTTAAAGTCAAGATACAAAGAACATGGAAGAGCCTCGAAGTATAGGACAAATCACTGAACTTCTGCAGAACGCCTACACCGACACCAACATAAAATTACCCAGACATGAAAACCATACGGATAAACAACAACAAAAAACACCCCATCTTACGAGAAAACTGCCACATTCAGAAAGCCATAACAGAAAAGAAACAACTCATAAATGAGCAGACCCACTTGGTAAACCACACACACTTTAAACTGTCTGATCACTTAATATACTATTACATACAAACATATAAGGCTCCATTTACCACTACCGTCTCCTCCCAGATTCTGTCCTATAATCATCATCCAGTCTCTTTCTCTCTTCTCTCTCTCTCTCTCTCTCTCTCTCTCACGCACACACACACACACACACACACACACACACACACACACACATACACATGCAGATGAATTTAAAAAAAAGTATTTGGTAACACTCAAAATGAGAAAGAAAACAAACAAACAGACATGAAAACTGTCACTGTAAGAGTGAGTAACACACATAATTTCAGTTGAGTTCATGAAAGTGAAGCGTAAATAATGCAGCGCAAGAAATACTGCAGAATAACTAAAACTGCAAAGCGCATATGTGAATCGACGTCTTTCGACGTGAAACGCTGCTCGCAAGGAGCGAGGAAGAACTGGTTTGGAGAATATGTAAAGAAACAGTGTAAGTAACTTGCGCACCAACTTTATACACAAAACGCTGTTTTTAACCTAAAACAACCAAAGTGTACAAACGTATGTATTAAATTTGAAGAATAACCTGCGAAAATGCTTTATAAATAAAACCGTAATGCGTCTGGTGTAATTCTCTTTAATTATATTGCAGTAAGCTGAACACGGAAAACGAATAACAACTGATTTTAACAGCTGTTGCAGAAAATGACAATGCAAACAAACGTGAAATGGTATAAGCTTGATGATAAACCTCATACATCCTGCAGGACCCTACATTTAAAATTTCAAGAGACAGTTTTAAGTTGGTAATCTAGGAATATACCAGAAAACTCCCGATTCTGTAAAGAATCGAAGTCCCGTTGGTAAAGTAGCTTCAAACGTCTGATTACTTTAGAAATGTGTTATTTAGTTACGCAGGTAAGAGAGAAAAAAATTACACAAGTTCGAAATTATGCTCCAAGTTCGTCGGAAGTCACTAAGTGCTATGATTATGAAGCACTGGATGAATGTAAGGTGTGCAATTTGCATTCGGTTTTGAGAAGAGCTCATCCTTCGCGAATCTCAATGTCTATGACGTCATACCTCCAGAAATATTCGTCGTTTAATGATATAATTTTGCACGTACATTCAATGGAATATCCACATACTGCCTGATACCTATGTTGCGGAGGAGGTCGGCACTAAAGAAGTAATAAAGTAAATTAAGGTCATGCATTATACTGAAGTTTTACTGCGCATCTAAATGTCTATGATGTGAGAGCTTGTGAACTATGCGTCGCAAACTGATATTGTTTTGTAAGTACATTGAATGACACGTAAGGACAAAGTCCGCAATCTGGGTTGTCGATAGAGCTAGTAGGGAGGAAGTAAGAAATTAAAACGTCGTGTCTGATGTTCGAGTATTACTGCGTGAAAAGCGAAAATGTAGTATGCGATAACGTTTTTTTCTTCCTTTCATAATTTTGTCGGGAGGTGCCAGCGAGAAAAATCTGCGTAAAGGCATATGACCGGGTTCCTAGGAGGAAGTTATGGTCTGTTCTATGAGATTATGGAATAGGAGGCAAACTTTTGCAAGCAATTAAAGGTCTTTACATAGATAGTCAGGCAGCAGTTAAAGTTGACGTTAAATTGAGTTCATGGTTCAGAGTAGTTTCAGGGGTAAGACAAGGCTGCAACCTGTCTCCACTGTTGTTCATATTATTTATGGATCATATGTTGAAAACAATAGAATGACTGGGTGAGATTAAGATATGTGAACACAAAATAAGCAGTCTCGCATATGCGGATGTCTTAGTTGTGATGACAGATTCGATTGAAAATTTGCAAAGTAATACTTCTGAGCTAGATCAGAAATGTAAGGACTATGGTATGAAGACTAGCATCTCCAAAACGAAAGTAATGTCAGTGGGAAAGAGATATAAACGGATTGAGTGCCAAATAGGAGGAACATGGCTAGAACAGGTGGACGGTTTCAAGTACTTAGGATGCATATTCTCACAGGATGGCAACATAGTGAAAGAACTGGAAGCGAGGTGTAGCAAAGCTAATGCAGTGAGCGCTCAGCTACGATCTACTCTCTTCTGCAAGAAGGAAGTCCGTACCAAGACTAAGTTATCTGTGCAACGTTCAATCTTCCGACGAACTTTGTTGTATGGGAGCGAAAGCTGGGTGGATTCAGGTTACCTTATCAATAAGGTTGAAGTTACGGATATGAAAGTAGCTAGGATGATTGCACGTGCTAGTAGAGGGGAACAATGGTAGGAGGGTGTCCACAATGAGGAAATCAAAGAAAAACTGGAATGAACTCTATAGATGTAGCAGTCAGCGCGAACAGGCTCAGATGGTGGGGTCATGTTACACGCATGGGAGAAGCAAGGTTACCCAAGAGACTCATGGGTTCAGCAGTATAGGGTAGGAGAAGTCGGGGTAGACTAAGGAGAGGGTACCTGTATTCGGTTAAGAATGATTTTGAAGTAATAGGCTTAACATCAGAAGAGGCGCCAATCTTAGCACTGAATAGGGGATGATGGAGGAATTTTATAAGGGGGACTATGCTCCAGACTGAACGCTGAAAGGCATAATCAGTCTCAAATGATGATGATGATGATGATGATGATTGTTTGCAATTCCGTATTAAGTTTGTTTGATGTCGCTAAGTGCTCTCGTTCTCGAATACTTGATGAATAAAAATCGCGAACTTGCCCGCCGTCAGTTATGTTGCCTCGAGACAAATACACATTTACTGACTGTAATGCGTGTGTTAATCTGTTACAATTTTAGCATGAGAGCATAAATCGTAATGAACAGATTTTGACGGCGTTTTAAACTTTTAAACTGGGTCGGTAATAACTCGAAATATTTAAAATTAAATTTTTGTTGCCTGTGGAAGCCGCTAATAGGAAACATGCAACTGGTACAGGGCTAAGCAATTCGGATTCCAAGATAGTTGCTTAGGAATATAGACTGCAACAACTTAGGTATAGATTAAACAAGGACTACGAAAACATTAGATTAAGATTATGCTTATCCATTACGGATATTTTAGAACCGTGACTGGTTCTACGGCAGAAAGATGGGTCACACTTTAATGTATCGCCATGCCTATAGCTTATCTGTCGATATGGATGTAAATTTAGTTTTTACTTACTGTGACAGTATAGGCGGTATTTTTTTTTTTTTTTTTTTTTTGACATTGACCGAAAAAAGCCGCCTATACTGTCGCAGTAAGCAAAAACTAAATTTGCATCCATATCGACAGATAAGCTATAGTCATGGCGATACATTAAAGTGTGACCCATCTTTCTGCCATAGAACCAGCACCCAGCATTATGCTACTACCAGTAATGATGTAACTTCCCGGATCCTCCCGAAACCATCTGAAGATGAACCTGAAAAGGTTCGAAAACCGGTTCATGGAATAAAGCATTATTATTCAAAAAACGTGACTGGTTGCAGTTCTTTATAACTTATTTACATTAGATTAAGAGCAGTGTGCAGAGTCAAACTTATTCCCGATACGTGGTTTAATGGGAATTACCCTCTGAGAAACATTTCATATGCGTTTTGCAGCGTATGTATGAAAATGTAGAAGTGTTTATGTCTGATACACAGCAACACAATAGACATATGTGCGCTACCCTGCTTAAAATGGACATGTTGGGACCGCGACTTTTGAAAATAGCTGCGCGGGATTAGCCGAGCGGTCTAGGGCGCTGCAGTCATGGACTGTGCGGCTGTTCCCGGGGAAGGTTCGAGTTCTCCCTCGGGCATGGGTGTTGTGTTTGTCATTAGGATAATTTAGGTTAAGTAGTGTGTAAGCTTAGGGACTGATGACCTTAGCAGTTAAGTCCCATAAGATTTCCCACGCATTTGAACATTTTTTTGAAAATACAGGTTTATTCTTTCAAACTCCAAGCGTTTACCCGAAGATAAAGTGTGCTTGGGCTGGAGAATGAGGGAGCCTTCGTGGCGGCTTCCAGACGGTCCTCGCTGTTGCCACGGCACCGCTGGAGATGGAACCGCACCCCCGCCCCCTCCCCAACCCAGCGCTAACACAGTTGATCGCATGTCAGCTGTCGCCGGCAGGCAGCCGTTGTCGTCCGCAGCCGACACCGTTCCGGTTGACGCCACCGTTTTTACACGCTCTAGCAAGGTTCCAGATCTTACAAAAATCCGGCTGCTGCTGCATTCGCCGTCCCCACAGTCACTACTAATATGATAGGGTACCTGCATTAATTTTTTGTTTCGTACTGTGTGTCCCGAGAGCTATTGGACACAGCTCAAATAGAAGAGAGCCGAGCTGCCTACCAGTCAAGAACAGCACAGTTTAGGCTGAAAACAGAGGGACCAAACGTCAATAACTATGATCAAACATCCGCTTTACGTCACACAAGCAGTTCGCAAGTGGACATCCATGCATCAAACAAGGAAGTAACCAGACACAAGGCTCCTCTCAGTTCATCTACATAAATACTGCTGAAGTCACCGTACGGTACATGGTTGAGGGTACCTTGTGCCACTACTAGCCATTTTCTTTCCTGTTCCAGTCGCAAATGAAGGGAGAGAAAAACTATCTTCTATATGCCTCTGTACGAGCCCTGAACTCTCTTATCTTCATGGCTCGTACGCGAAATTTACCTATGCGGCAGCAGTCAGTCTCAAATGCCAGTTTTCTAAATTTTCTCAATAGTTCCTCGTGAAAAGAAAGCCGCCTTGCTTCCAGAGATTCCCATTTGAGCTTATGAAGCACCTCCGTAATAAGTATTTGCATGCTGGTCGAACCCTCTGGTAACACATAGTTAGTTAGCATGCCTCTGAACTGCTTCGATGTCTGGTTTCAATCCGACTTGGTCAGCAACCTACAGACTCGAGCACTACTCAAGAATGGATCACACGAGTGTTCTGTACGTTGCCACCTGCACAAATGAACCACGCTTTCCTACAGTTCTCGCAATAACCGGTAGTCAGTTATTCGCTTTCTTTCCCACCGTCTTTCGGCGCTCATTTCATTTTGTATCACTCTGCAACGTTACGGCTATACATTTAATCTACGTGACTGTGACGCAGCACACTACTGTCACGTTATTCTGACATAACGGGATTACTGTTCCTACTCATCTGCAGTAACTTACATTTTTCTGCAATTAGAGCATGCTACCATTCATCATACTAACGAAGAATTTGGTCTTTATCATCTTGTATCCTCGTAAAGACAGTAAGCGACGATACCTTCACGTACACAGCAGCATCAGAAAACAACCGCAGACCCTGTCGGTCAGATCATTTATATTTGTACAGAATAAGGGCGGTCCTGTCACACTTCCCTATGCAACGCCTGTCGATATCCTCTCCTGTGCTAGCCTCTTCCTGTCAGAGTAGCACTTGCAACCTATGTCCTCAACTACCTGCTGAATGTACTCGTATTTTAATATCTGTCTTCCTCTACAGTTTTTGCTCTCTATATCTCCCTCTAGTACCATGACAGTCATTCCCTGATGTCTTAACAGATGTCCTATCATCATGTCCCGTCTCCGTATCAGTGTTTTCCACACATTCCTTTCCTCTCCGATTCTGCGCAGAACCTCTTCATCCCTTACCTTAACAGTCCACCTAATTTTCAAGATTCGCCTATAGCACCACATCTCAAATGCTTCGATTCTCTGCTGTTCCGGTTTTCCCACTGTCAGCTACCTGCTACTACCACTCAAGGTATACAATATGTGGGGGATTTTAGCGTAGCTGGGTTCATCGCAATAATTCTACAAAACTGCAGGTTCTTCGTTGACTTTCAAGGGCAGCGCAGTCGATTGAGATTATTGAAATCTTCCCCAAGGAAGCGTGTTGGCTCCAATCATATTCAATATGTATACAAACGACCAAGCTACAGTCCCTAACTCCAGGAGTTTCTTGTGTGCTGATGACCCTGCTCTTGCCACTCAGCGCTCAGACTTGAATCAGTGGAGAACACCCTCATCAGTGCCCTTCGAGATCTATCAAGATACTATTTGACAGATCAGCTTCAACCAAACCCCTCAAATACTCAAGTGTGTGCTTTTCATTTGTGAAACAGGGAAGCTACTGGTAATTTCATGATGGTATGGTCAGGACTTCAGTTACAACATTGCTGCACTACGAAATATCTAGGAGTGATCAAGAAGAGGACATATCTCTTACTTTCAAGAGACACTGCATGAATTAGCAATGTGAAAGTTTTCACCAGGAACAATCTGTTAACAAAATTGGTCGGATCCCAGGGGGGCAGACAATCTGAAACCATCCGAGCCTCTGCATTTGCATTAGCCTATTCTGCAACAGATTACGTTTGTCCTGTTTGGTAAAATTCATTACATGTCAAACAGACAGACGTAGCTCTTAACGACACCTGCATAAATCTTCTCCTGTCGAATGGATGTATCACCCTGCCGGAAAAGCACCACCTCCCATTCGAAGAAAAATTTGCGGCGGATAAGGAACGAAACAAAGTGGAACAAGAACAAAAGCTATCGCCTGTATGGGCATAAACCGCATTCGCAACGATTAAAGTCAAGGGAGAGTTTCTTTAGAACATCAAAAGTACTTTCTTCAACTCCTGAAAATGCCATGGTGCAGCTTTGGAGAAATAACACTTCGTTCCCTCTGGCTGGAAAAGAGTTTCTGAACTCTGCCTCCAGGACATGACGAGGAATGAATCTTTGAATAGGCTGAGATCAGGCGTGGATAGATCAAGATTTGATCTAGAAAGATGGGACTACAGTACAGAAAACAATATTGTGATTATGGAGAACTCCAGATTGTCCAGCACATGCTTCAGTGTCGACAGTGTCCAGCCTCCTGTATTGCAGAAGACCTCCACAGATCAGCGACAGAAAATGGACTGGAAGTGGCCAAATTTTGGTCAAAGACTATATGACATGTTAACTGTGCACCTATGTATGTATCTGAAACGACAATAATAATAATAATAATAATAATAATAAAATTCATGAAATCGGAACGTCTTTATGGCGTTGACACACTGGTTTTAAGCACAAAGAGAGACGATAAAAAAATCCGAAACAGAGAACTAAGGGTAATTAGTGAAACTTTCGGTCCATATTACACTGAAGAGCGAACATACAATCTAATATCAAATAAAGATATTCAAAATTATACCATCATTTATCCAGATACGAAAACACGCAACTCATTTTTGCGGAATTCGACATTTTGCTGTGACGGTGGCCATGAAAAAAAAAGGCTGATTCATGTTAAAATATTTATTAATGTATAATTGTTTATTATCATGTCTTTGGTTCTCTTTGTATACCACAGCGACAAAAAGCACATTGGCATTTTATGTGTAATTTGACGTAGAGAATACTTACTTTTTTGGTCAAAATTTAATTTGGAACATTGTATAAACATATTTATACTCCAATACGATCTTTAGAATGTTCGAAGTGGTTTGTTTAAATACCTTACGTAATTCGGTCTAGCAGGGAAAACGAAGGAAAACTTGGATTGGATTGATTTGGGGAGGACACAAATCTGCGAGGTCATCGGTCTCATCGGCTTAGGGAAGGAAGCCACCAGTGCCCTTTCAAAGCAACCATCCCGGCATTTGCCTGGAGTGCCTTCGCGAAATCACAGAAAACGTAAATCAGGATGCTCGTACGCGGGATTGAGCCGTCGTCCAGTATGCTAACCACTGCACTAATTCGCTCTGTGACACAAATAAAGAAATTAACTGGATTAAGCAAGAGATTCATATAAATACCAGCTATTTTTTACAGCTTTGAATATTTATGTACTGCAACAATAAAGCGAAAAATAATGTAATTGTCTAACGTGTAACCATTCACCTGCTAGAGAAGTGAGTTGAGATTATAAGTCTCCGCGCCGCAAGAAGTTACTATACATCTACCTTAATGTGTTCATTCATAATTACAGTGTTTGTGGCATCACTTTGGAGGATAAGCGTGAACAGTAATGTCTAGCAAGTGACAGGTCAAGTGAACTTAACACAGGGTGTTATTCGTAGAATGGTAACCTTTCTTCCGGCATGAATCAAAATCTACAACGCATATAATATCTGGAAGAGAGAGAGTATCGATAAACAACCACCTACACACGGGATGAGATATGAGCAAACGTCGGAAACAAAGAAATGCTCCAAAAAATAATATTTATATCTACACTGCAGGCCTTTAAAACTAGAGCACAATAATACAGAACGTACCAAAGGCGAAACTGGCGTAAGTGTTTGATTACGCAAATGTTTTACGTTTCATTGCAACTCAGAGAAGTAGGTAGGACTTACGTCAGCTACATTCTTTGTATAACGCAAAATTACGTAGTTTGTTTCTTATTTAGCAGTATTATTTGAATGTTGATTGCTTATGAGAGTGTGGCCTTATTGCTTCTGTAAGAAGGAGAAATGTGTACAGGCACGTATCAGAACTCGACAGAAGCAGAATTGTCACCTATTGAAGCTGCGGTTTGTCGTTCCACTATTTTGCTGTTCGTGTTAATAGGGATCCCACGACTGTCATGCCAACACAGAATCGATGTGTTAAGGAGAGTCACAACAAAGTTATGCAGTATCTGGAAGGTCCCACATGACTAGTGCCCGAGAGGACAGACATACCATTCTCCAGGCGGTACAGGATCCTACAGCTGCGTCATGCACCTTGAGTCGACAAATGGGCTTGCTTGCACCAACGCAACTGTCCGCAAGGACAATGCGACGATGCACCAAGGATTGTTAGTATGACGACTACTGTCATGGCTTATCTTAAAGCGGCAGTAGAAGGGGATGACGACAGTGGTGTGCCTAACAACATTAGAAACGTGAGTGGTAATACACACGACGTGACAGCTGCCTGGTGCTGATAGCAAGTCGCTGTCGAAGATCTTCAATCTCCACCTTCAAGTGGGTGTTCCTCCCTTGGAACGCAATTGCGGTCATATGTTCGCATGACCTTTTAACTTCTTATCCTCTCAGATATCGTTCCCTGCCGTTTGCTCCCATTTAGAACAAGTCAGCTGAAAACGAGTAAACTGTTACTTCATATGTAATCACCATAACTGTTCATACATTTATCCCATTGTGAAACAAGACCATCAGTGCGTTCATGCAAAAATATTTGTGGTTGCCTATGGAAACATGATTCTACACAGACGTGCCCTCTTCATCCGAAGCAAAAAGACAACCTAGAATGTCTTTCTTCAGGCCTCCAAAATCATGGAAATCGCAAGGGGAGAGAACTCTGTTCAGAATGTGTAAGTGCTTCCCAGTGTAACGTCTGTAACGTTGTCGAAACAACAGACACACTAGCTCTGTAATACACATGATGACTTTTTCTTGGTTTACAAGGCCAAGTCGCCCTCTGACTTTCTGGAACATAGCACCACAAAAACACACAGAGGCGTGTAGATACATTCAAAAGTTGAAGTGCATCCACAAGTCCAAACGCCCAGGAATGTTGACGGACGATGTCATTCTGTTACAGGATAAAGCTCGCCCATGTTTCGACTACACTGCAAACCTTTTGCTGAGAAGACCTTACACATCCTCAACACAGTCCTAAATTCCCACCCTCATGCAATTATTAAACTTTTGGAGGCCTTGGAAAAGACGTTTGTGGCCAACGATTTGCTTTTGACGGCCACAGTGCAACAATGGGTAAGTAGGCATGCACAAACACTTTTCCATAAGGGCACTGATCACCTTGTCTCACAGTGCGAGGACGTGTTAACCGTTATGACGTTTACTTTTGAAGTAATGAATAGTTTACTTACTTTTTTGCGTCTGTCTCGTTTTCATTTGATTGCCCCTTATATACAGACTTCCACCAGAGCTTCTCCCACATATGTGTTGGGCACATATACTGAACACACCTCCTCCTCCCCCCCCCTCTGTGTCCACGACTTGCTGCATCTGTCTGTCCGCCTCATCTTCCAAATCTATCTCTTCCTCCGCACTCCCTCCATTTCTTCATCTCCTTCTACCACTCTCCTCGTCCATTTCCTCCTGACCATAGCTTCCTTCCCCCTCCCTATGCCCTTGTCCTCCTCTCCCTCTCTTTTCCATCTCCACATCCCTCTCTTCCCTTTCCACCTGCCTACTACCCCTCTACCCTCCACTTGCTTCACAGATCTCGCATTGCGCCCCTTTCTCTGTCCAATTCCTTCTCCCCCTCACACTGTCCACCCCCCCCCCTTTATTTGTCTCTACCTGTCCCCAGCTGTGTTCACTGGCACATGTAGCCCCTGCAATATAGTTAAATAAAGCAGGCCAAGACTACTTTCACAACATGTTGACACCCAAGGAAAGTAACGAATCATGGTCTTGGAAATAATGTATTTTCCATCATGCAAAGTGGGTCGCTAAAGCAGACTGACCCTATGCCAAGATACATGTCATGCAGTCCAGCCTATTATTGGGGCGCAGAAAAACTGTTTTTTGCTCCTGACACGTATGCTGTCTTGCAAAACACTTTGATATGGCAGGCCAATACTGTTTCCACACAACATGCTCGTCGTGTAATGCAACCTGTATGCCAGGGACTGGGTAGAACGTTTTACCTGTATATCTGCTCTATTGGAGCTAGGAGGCTGTAAACCCCAAAGTGCATATAGAAGGACTGCTGTTTCTCTGCCATATTTGACTGAAATCAATACAGGGGCTTGTGAGATCATGGACATACACTCTACTTTTTATATATAAAAGATAGATAGGGTGATTTTACTAAATGGAGCAAACTGAAGGAAACGATGCCTGAGAGAAGGAGAAGCAAAACAGTCATATGGACCAATGGCTGGAAATGCATTCTGAGGGAGAAACACTGGGAGATAAAAGTTATTTGACAGTGACCCAGGTAGCACCAGGCAGGTGGCCCACCCAGCGTGTCTACTGTCGTCGTTATGTGCACCACCGTCGGCTGACTGTCTGTGGTGCTCCACATTTCTTCGCACTGCCGCTGTAGATCCTTGTCTTGCTATAATTTGGCCACGCAAGGTACGTGACGTGGCTGTACGATCCACACTTCCCCAATTTAGGTTAGTATAGGACAACGATCCATACTAGTACCACATCAAGTGGCTAAAATAACTAGAAATGTAGTCTAACGAGCTAATTTGTACTGCTACAACGAGCAACTTGCCAGCCAGGATAACAGTAGCCGGAGAGAAACGCGTTTGCGTGGGCGGACAGGAGATGTGGGTTAGCAGTGCGCGGGGGCGGCCCGCGTTGTGGGAGGTCGGGCAGTGCGGCCCAGGAGGCAAACAGGCGTTGCCGTGGCGACGCGACACGGCTCGATACGGCGCGGCGGCCGATGCTGCCGCCCCGGGCAGCGGCTGCGGCTGCGGCACGCGGACCGCCCGGACCTCCCGCGCCTGCCTGCAGCCTCTGCCGCTGCCCGCTGCCCGCTGCCCGCTGGCGTACTAATCCTAACGCGCGGCATTGCGAGCAAATCTAGCCGACAGATTTACACGCCTTTGACGTGGTCGGTGTGAAGGGCAGGTACACAGTGCTAGGACAAAAATACGGAAACACCTTTAACCTAGCCGGTGTGGAGGGCAGATACACAGTGGTTGAACAAAAATATGGAAACACCAAAAACAAAATACGTTAGCCTACCGCGCCTAATACAGCGTAGGAAACCCATTCGCATTCAAAAGATCTTCGACTCGTCAAGGGACTCTTACGCCATTCTTCCTGCAAGTTCGGTTACCCATGATGCAGGTGTACAGCGATCAGGTGTTCCTCTCCTAAATAGACCACAAAGGCTCAATAATATTGACATACACTACTGGGCATTAAAATTGCTACACCAAGAAGAAATGTAGATGATAAACGGGTATTCATTGGACAAATATATTATACTACAACTGACGTGTAATTACATTTTCACGCAGTTTGGGTGCATAGATCCTGAGAAATCAGTACCCAGAACAACCGCCTCCGGCCGTAATAACGGCCTTGATACGCCTGGGCATTGAGTCAAACAGAGCTTGGATGGCGTGTACAGGTACAGCTGCCCATGTAGCTTCAACACGATACCACAGTTCATCAACAGTAGTGACTGGCGTATTGTGACGAACCAGTTGCTCGGCCACCATTGACCAGACGTTTCCAATTGGTGAGAGTTCTGGAGAATGTGCTGGCCAGGGCAGCAGCCGAACATTTTCTGTATCCAGAAAGGCCCGTACAGGACCTGCAACATGCGGTCTTGCATTATCCTGCTGACATGTAGGGTTTCGCAGGGATTGAATGAAGGGTAGAGCCACGGGTCGTAACACATCTGAAATGTAGCGTCCACTGTTCAAAGTGCCGTCAATGCGAACAAGAGGTGACCGAGACGTGTAACCAAACGCATCCCATACCATCACGCCGGGTGATACGCCAGTATGGCGACGACGAATACATGATTCCAATGTGCGTTCACCACGATGTCGCCAAACACGGATTTGACCGTCATGATGCTGTAAACAGAACCTGGATTCATCCGAAAAAATGACGTTTTGCCATTCGTGCACCCAGGTTCGACGTTGAGTACACCATCGCAGGCGCTCCTGTTTGTGATGCAGCGTCAAAGGTAACCGCAGCCATGGTCTCCGAGCTGATAGTCCATGCTGCTGCAAACGTCGTCGAACTGTTCGTTCAGATGGCTGTTGTCTTGCAAACGTCCCCATCTGTTGACTCGGGGATCGAGACGTGGCTGTACGATCCGTTACAGCCATGCGGATAAGATGGCTGTCATCTCGACTGCTAGTGATACGAGGTCATTGGGATGCAGCACGGCGTTCCGTATTACCCTCCTGAACCCACCGATTCCATATTCTGCTAACATTCATTGGATCTCGACCAACGCGAGCAGCAATGTCGCGATACGATAAACCGCAATCGCGATAGGCTACAACCCGACATTTATAAAAGTTGGAAACGTGATGGTACGCATTTCTCCTCCTTACAAGAGGCATCACAACAACGTTTCACCAGGCAACGCTGGTCAGCTGCTGTTTGTGTATGAGAAATCGGTTGGAAACTTTCCTCATGTCAGCACGTTGTAGGTGTCGCCATCGGCGCCAACCTTGTGTGAATGCTCTGAAAAGCTAATCATTTGCATATCACAGCATCTTCTTCCTGTCGGTTAAATTTCGCGTCTTCGTGGTGTAGCAATTTTAATGGCCAGTAGTATCTGATGCCTGCAGTGGCCAGAAGAGATGCGAAAACTCATCCCCGTCCTCACAAAACCATTTCTCGAAAGTCCGAGCTGTATCAACAGGGGCCCGTCATCTTTGAAAATGGCATCAGCAGTGGGCAGGAAAGCATCATACTACGCGTTGGACCTAGTCAGCCAAAATGGTCACATAATCCTTGATGGTAATGAAACATTACAGAGTAACCATGGGACGGATGGAATTCAGCGATATGGCGGTCCAAATCGTTTCCGAACCGAGCCATGTGTGTCTCCTGGGACATAAACTCGACCAGAAAGTAGGAACAGTGTCTGATCAAATGACTTCCTTCGATTGGTCCATAGTCAAGGTTTTATGGCTCTGGCACCAGGTTTTCCTGCTACAACCATTTGCATCACTAACGAGTGAGTTTAGAATTCCAGGTCACCCCGCAGTTCCCTGCTTTTTTTATCTCCCTTCGTACAGTTTCTGTTCTGATAGGACTGGTGAGTGCAACATTCAATTCTGCAGTGACTGCCGGCCGGTGTGGCCAAGCGGTTCTAGGCGCTTCGGTTTGTAACCGCGCGACCTCTACGGTCGCAAGTTCGAATCCTGCCTCGGGCATGGATGTGTGTGATGTCCTTAGGTTAGTTAGGTTTAAGTAGTTCTAAGTTGTAGGGGACTGATGACCTCAGATGTTAAGTCCCATAGTGCTCAGAGCCATTTGAGCATTTTTTGCGGTGACTTTGTCAGTTGTTTGATTTTTAATCATGATCCTTTTCGACTGTCACAGTCACTCAACACCCATTTTCGTCCGCGTTGTGACTTAGCGAATGATGGTTTCCAGTTTTCCCTTTTTGCAGCATAAATGTTCGCTATAGTGCTTCTTGGAACACGAAGCTCTTGGATTACCTTGGTTACGTAACACCTTCCGTATGAGCACTAACAATTTCCTCACCTTAGAATTCACTTAGGTCCAAAACATTACACTCAGAATTTCGCAGAATGCAGGAGAACGCGGCGCTCAAAATATAGTCGCTGACATACAGCCGGCCGTCAATTGCCACCATGCCTCGTAACCCCAAAAATGGGAAGGCTGGCTGCCAAGTGGTGTAGCTCACAGAAACTGAAAAGTCGCCTGACACACGTATCATGACTAGGCAGGTAGGTCTTATCATCCGGCAAATGGCGTGAATCCTAGATCAATAGTTCTCTCACAGAAAGCGTTGAATCATATTACGCTGAACGAAACTAGTAAGCACCCTGTCATAAGTCCGGGGACTCATGGCATCGGGTCTGCTGCTACTGCACGATAACGAATAAATTTGTGGTTTTTAAAATACAACGTTCAGATGTTGTGACAATGCAAGATCTTAAAGAGTATGCCAGAAAGAGTAAAAACAAATGTCGCTGGAAGTGAAAGCAGATGACTGAAAATGTGCTGCATAAAGTACGATAAAGAGCATGGTATATGTACGAGGGTTGCCCAGAAAGTAATGCACCGCAATTTTTTCCTCCAACAATTCTGTATTGATCATAGTGAGACACGCACGAAAGAATGGTGTTTTATCTAAACACCCTGTTTTTCCACGTAATCTCCTTGCCATACTATGGCCTTCCTCCAGCGCGAAACAAGAGCTTGTATGCCCTGTCGGCACCAATCATTGTCCTGTTAGCGGAGCCAGTGCTTCGCTATGTGAACTGTCTCCTCATTGTCCTCAAAATGTCTTCCACGAATGGCATCCTTTAATGGCCTAAACAAGTAGAAGGTCGCTGGAACATATAAGGTGCGACGCGACACCGGTAGATGGTCTCCTTGACCGTTACAAATCGTGGAGCTTCGCCGAACCACTTTCTGATGACCTCATCCTCCGTGCCCAGCGACTAACTGATTTCTGTCGACAGCAGACGCTCCATAGGTTTTGCACAAGCGTTTCTGAATATTACCCACAGTTTCTTACTCTGCAGTAAGAGATTCAATGAAGGCATGTTGCTTTAACATGCATCACCCACAGATGCCATTTTGAACCTGTTCTGCAGCTGCGCTATCTGTCGGAAGTGACAGAAACTTGGCGCGCTCACTCAGGAGACATCAGATAATACATAGTAGTAGTAGTAGTAGTAGTAGTAGATCTCTTTTTACAAGTATATAGGACATGTCAAAGTATTTACAAGTTTAGATCAATTTAAAATAAGCTAGTTCGTATACACATATATTTAAAGACTTCTAGTTAGAGGCAATCATTAGATTTACTCCTGGTATACAATACTTTTATTACAAATAACTTACTCAATAATGTAATGCCACACTGTCCACTCATATCTCACTATCAGTCACTGCACACACTATACACACATTGTTTCATAACACTTCACTCAGAACACACAAACACACACACACACACACACACACACACACACACACACACACACTCACACAATGGTAATCTCTGGGCCATTTTCTGTACCGCAATTTACCATTTGCTATCCCGAAAAACTGGGCCAGCATCCCTCCATAATGAGTGAGATGTTGAGCTCAGAAAGAGGAAGAGGTGTTAGTATTTTGGTATGCATAGCTTTTGGGGATAAGTAATTCTAGCAAGGAAAAAAGAAGGAAAAGGACATAAAGTGAAGGTGTTATGTGGAATGTTGGATGTTTTACAATCATTATTATTATTATTTATTTGCATAACATTTTTTATCAAACCCCTACTCTGTTTTATCTAAGTCTTCCTTCAATGTATAAAGTGTATTGCATAACAGGTACTTTTCAGCTGCCTTTTTAAATAAGTGTATTTTTGCAATTTTTTTACTCTCTTAACGTTTCGCATTCGTAGCATTGCTTTCGGCTAAGAAAAGAAGTGCAGTGCATTACTTTCTGGGGAACCCTCGTGTTTCCCAATAACACCTGAATGACTCGGTTGAATTCCAGGAGCTTGATCTGAGGAAAGGTCTTGCTTCTGGCCGGGCGCTCGTCAATGAGATTTGCTCGGCGTCAGTTTCAGACAACCTGGAATAATATGTTTCTAGCTTGGTTAGTACTTTGAAGTACATGTGGCAAGAGCAGAGTCGCGCCATACTAAACCACGGTTCCGTAATTTTGGTATACTACATGAATGACGTAGTAAATTTTAGGGTTATCGGTACTGTTGTTAGCATTGGTAGGAAAAGAAACATAAATAAATATGTAATAAAGAAACTGGTAACCGACGAATTCTCTTTATTTTCTTTTCTTTGATTGGTTTGGTTTTAGAACCATACATCGTTCAGTGTTAGTAATTATGTATTTTATATCTTTTACAGGATATAAAGTTCATTTTAGAAGTTACATAAATTGTAAAAATTGGTTGATGTTTTTATGCAACCGAAGAAATTGCTTTTGATGCACGTACAGCTTACATTCACAAAAATTGTCGTTATTTTGCACTCAGCAAAACGGCCCTCATCATGTTCAAAGAAAGCAGTTTCCTGTATTTATCGATAAACGTGAAAAGTTATTTAATAATAGCAAAAACATGTTTTATATAAGTTCGGCGAAATACTCAAGCAATATTTTGTTTTTTGTTTTTTTTATGTTTTCTTTATTTCATCTTTTCGTTGTGCAAATTGTGTTTTTCATCGTTACGGGACAACTCTGTATTGCTTTCCCCATTTTTACAACAACATCCCTCTGTTTCACATTGCAAACCAACAATTTTCGAAAAAAAACTTAATTAAACATTGAAAATTCCAATTTTGCTGTAAATTCTATTTATTTTTAAGTGACAGACAGAAAGAAAACTGAGTCTAACAAAAATATTTCGTAGATTACCCGACCCTTTATATATCCTCAGTCAGTTTGTAGGCTGTTCACTGCTTCCGGTTTTTAGCGGAATGTAGTAAGACACTGACCCCATACGTAAAGAAAGCGATGGCTATGAGGTAACGCCCGATAGGGATACGTCACAGCTAATCTACAGTTAATATGGGAACGACCTAAACCACCAGGTCAGATATTGAAGTGTGGACTGAAAAAGGTTTGTCTATACTGACAGCCTCTGCAGTTACGACCGTGCAGAAAACATGAGGTAGTCGACTATGTGAGATGGTTGCGGGAAGACCGTTAAAGGCAGAGGAAAAAAGAACAATAAATTTAACTGGATACATATTAAGTTACTAACTCTCACAATATCTGAAGTTATACTCTTAATACCCTGTACAGTGGACCTATTGAACTTCACACCTCCTTTGCCATCCTCATTTCTTTCTGGGTCAGCAATGTGGACGAGCAACGTTTCTTTCAATGATGGGCAATTTCATAAAACCATGACAATGTGACGATAATGATACTGTCAGAATTTTGACTGTGGGTTTTTTCAGTTTCCATTTTTCTTTATATACCATTATGTTATTGTTGTTCATGTTTTAAGATCATGATTTTGAATGTTTCAATTTTGAGGTACTTAAAATGTTTCAACAATAAATTTACCCATTGTAGTAGAAATTTTACATTAACAAGCTACTACCGTGCCCTAATTTACTCAAAAAGTATATAATTATGAATTTATATTGAGCTGCAAACTTTAAATCTGCTGTTCTGAGAAAATTCAATTTTGGACAGACACCATTTTGTAGGCGACCTCAAATAGTTAACAAAGTATACACTTCCTGTCTACTAACGATCAGCAACGTCATTTTTATGATAGTAAAGTGTAATAAATGTGACGTCGGTGATCTAGTGGCTCCATTACAAAAGCTGTATATCGGAAACACCCACTCCCCAGCTAATTAGTCTTCACCCTGAGGAAGGCCACTGCAACATGGCCGGAATGTCAGTTGATTTTAATAATATACGTATATGTGATCCAACAGTACATCCAGACATCCAGAAAGATTTCAATAAGACTGATATCGGTCGCCGAAACTCACGTACTTCTGTCAGCACACTTGTCGCTTTGGAGCGCTATATAACTACTAGCAGGCTGCCATCTAGATGCCCATCGCTGACGTTAATAATAGCAGTGAAGTGGATGTCAGTGTTAGTGGATTGTATTGAATCAGCGCGGTAACATGGATCGATGTGGAGATGTAACAGTAGGACGAGTTTCTGTGTTTGTACGTGCATATGAACACATCACGAATTATATTTCCCGATTTGTAGTTGTAACGACGTTAACTGAATAACATAGGCCTATGTGGAAGAATGCTGTACCACTCGCGGCCGCTTAACATGAATAAGAATACAGGTCAAATAAAGATTCTAACCGACAGAGATCGGACACGCGGGCCACATACTGTTAATGACAGTCAGTTTCAAACGTGACAGGAATACTTGGTGTGATTGGATATAGCTCCGTCTCAAGCAGTCTCCAAACGAACACAGAGAAGGAAACTGCATACAATGGACATTCGGAGTCGCATACTTCGCAAAAATGCCATTGTTAGAGAATCTCTTTAAGGTGCGCGTCTTCAGTGGGCCAAACAACATACAAAGACGACAGTATCTGACTAGAGGCCAGCTTTGTGGTCCGATGAATCGCGAGTTCTCCTCTTTCCAAATGGTTCAAGCCGTCCAGTGCGCCGTCGGCCCAGTGAGCCACGTGGACGGTGTAGTTCTTACTGGATAGGGTCCTGCGACGTTTCAGCGATTTTTTTCATTCCAACACACATGCCCACTCAATCAGGTTGTCAGAAACACGAACCACAATGTTTATTTCGTAATTATCTGTGACCAACTGTTGCCCTTTCTCCTACATCTCAATAACGAGTCTGCTGTGGACTCTCCCGTCTTTTACGGTGACAACAGCAATGTTTATGAGCTGCATGCATGCGTTTTCGGTTTGACGAACACCTAGATACCCTATCTCAGCTCGAACGAGCCGCTAAATAATCAGATATAAATCCCATAGAGAACGTCCGATATTACACTGTCCAGTCACATTAATGTGACCACTTGTCAAAAGGCTGAGTAACCACCTTTTGCAGATCGGACCGCCGCGAGACGTGCAGGAAGAGAGTTAGTGAGATTCTGGAACGTACCGACAGCGATGTGGATCCATACCGATTCCCGTGCCGTGGCCATTTGCGCTAGGTTTCTCTGAAGAGCCATGGCACCGACAGCAGACTCTCGATTAGCTATAAATATGGGGATTTTGGTGGTTGGGAAAGTACGGTAATCTCGTCCTTGGGCTCCTCGACTCACGCACATACACAGCCTGATGGTAGATGCCATCGAGCTGAGGAAAAACAAACCGTATGTTCTACATCTACAGCTACATCTACATAGTTACTCACCATTTCACACTTAAGTGCCTAGCAGAGGGTTCATCGAACCATTTTCATACTACTTCTCTACCATTCCACTCTCGAATGGCGCGTAGGAAAAAGAAACACCTAAATCTTTCCGTTCGAGCTCTGATTTCTCTTATTTTATTACGATGATCATTTCTCCCTTCTGCCTATGTAGGTTGGTGTCAACAAAATATTTACTCATTCGGAAGAGAAAGTTCGTGATTGAAATTTCGTAAATAGATCTCGCCGGAAAGAAAAGCGCCTTTGTTTCACTGACTGCCACCCCAACTCCCTATCATATCAGTGACACTCTCACCCCTATTGCGCAATAACACAAAACGAGCTGCCCTTCTTTGCACTTTCTCGATGTCCTCCGTCAATCCTACCTGGTAAGGATCCCATACCGCGCAGCAGTATTCCATCAGAGGATGGACAAGTGTAATGTAGGCTGTCTCTTTAGGGCGTTTGTCGCATCTTCTAAGTTATCTGGCAGCAAAGCGCAGTCTTTGTTTCGTCTTCCCCACAATATTATCTATGTGGTCCTTCCAATTTAAGTTGCTCGTAATTGTAATTCCTAGGTATTTAGTCTAATTGACAGCCCTTAGATTTGTGCGATTTATCGTATACCCAAAATTTATCTGATTTCTTTTAGTACCCATGTGGATGACCTCGGACTTTTATTTGTTTAGTGCTCATTGCCACTTTTCGCAATATACAGAAATCCTCTCTATATCATTTTGTAATTGGAATTGACCGTCTGATGATTTTACTAGACGGCAAATTACAGCGTCATCTGCAAACAATCTAAGGGGGCTGCTCAGATTATCACCGAGATCATTTATATAAATCAGGAACAGCAGAGGGCCTATGACACTATCTTACGGAACGTCAGATATCACTTCTGTTCTACTCGATGATTTACCATCTATCACTACGAACTTTGACCTCTCTGAGATGCAATCACGAATCCAGACACACAACTGAGAAGCTACTCTATAAGCACGCAATTTGATTAATAGTCGCTTGTGAGGAACGGTATCAAAAGCCTTCTGGAAATCTAGGAATATGGAATCGACCTGAGATCCCTTGTCGACAGCACTCATTACTTCATGGGAGAGCTGGCTGTGTTGCTCAAGAACGGTATTTTCTGAATCCGTGTTGGTTATGTATCAATAAGTCATTTTCTTCAAGGTGATTCATAATTTTCGAGTACAGTATATACTCCAAAATCCTACTGCAAATTGAGGTCAGTGATATGGGTCTGTAATTCAATGAGTTACTGCTATTTCCTTTCTTGAATATTGGTGTGACCTGTGCTACTTTCCAGTCTTTAGGAACAGACCTTTCGTCAAGTGAGCGGTTGTATATGATTGCTAAGAAAAGCGCTATTGTGTCTGCAAACTCTGAGAGGAACCTCATTGGTATACCATCTGGACCGGAAGACTTGCCTTTCTTAGGTTTTGCAACACTTAAAGTATCTACTTTTATGTCACTCATGCTAACAGCTATTCTGGTTTCGAGATCTGGAATATTTACTTCGTCTTCTATCCGGAAGGAATGACGGAAAACTGTATTTAGTTCAAAAATGTGTCAAATGGCTCTGAGCACTATGGGACTTAACATCTGTGGTCATCAGTCCCCTAGAACTTAGAACTACTTAAACCTAATTAACCTAAGGACATCACACACATCCATGCCCGAGGCAGGATTCGAACCTGCGACCGTAGCGGTCACGCGGTTCCAGACTGAAGCGCCTAGAACCCCACGGTCACACAGGCCGGCCTGTATTTAGTAACTCGGCTTTAGTGGCACCATCATCGGTAACATTTCCATCGCTATCGCTCAGTGGCGGACAAGATCCCCATGGATAGATGCAAGCTTGTATTGATGAACAACGTCTTCCAGAATGACGAGATCACCCATGGGATGACAAGAAAATTTTCCCCAGACCGTAACATTCCCTTATAGTTGCAGTGTGTTGGCTGTCAAATGTTCCACGCCGTGTACACCAACGGCCATATGTAGCGTGGGGCATAAACGTGATTCATCTGAAAAGGCCACCTGCCGCCACTCATTGTGCGTCTAGTTGTGGTAATGGCAAGCGAATTCCAGCCTTCGTCGCCGATCAACTTGTCAGTAAGCGCGCATGAACCAGACGCCTGCTGCGGAAGCCCATACGCAGCAACGTTAGCGGAACAGTCCTTGAGGAGACAGTGTTGGTAGCCCATTGCTTCATCTGGACTGTCAGTTGCTCAACAGTTACACACACCACCGCAGACCCGTGCAGCTGTCGTTCACCCCTATTATCTAATGCCCCGTGGTGCATCACAGTTGGGCGGCCAGAGTGGCCGAGCGGTTCTAGGCGCTACAGTCTGGAACCGCGCGACCGTTACGGTCGCAGGTTCGAATCCTGCCTCGGGCATGGATGTGTGTGAGGTCCGTAGGTTAGTTAGGTTTAAGTAGTTCTAAGTTCTAGGAGACTGTCGACCCCAGAAATTAAGTCCCATAGTACTCAGAGCCATTTTTTGCATCACAGTTGCCTCGGCGCCGATTTTGGATGCGCCATTTTGTCATGCACGGTACACTTAAACCACAGTGGCACGAGAACTGTTGACAGACTTTTGAAATGCTTCCACCCTTGGCCGGAAAGCTAATGATCATGCCATTTTGGACGTCAGATAAATCACTCCATTTACATATTACGGCATCGAATGCACTATTTTCTGCGTCTCCTCGACACGCCTTCTATACCCTCTACTGCTAGTGCTGAAACCTGCCGTCTGTGACAGGTTATTGCTCGTCGGACTCTAACATAGGCGGTGGTCATATTAATGTGACTGGAATGTGTATACAGAACGGCGGGTGAAACACAGTATTATTTTCACTGTTCGATAGCTCTACGGTATGTAACAATAAATTAATGGTTTAGGCTACATATTGGCGAACCGTAAGAAACTTGTGGACTCTTTTGCTCTCCGAATTGATGCCTTCCTCAAGACCAGCGGCTGTGCTACACTGTACAGCAAGAAGAGCTCCTTGAACTTACCTCCACCTGTCGGCAGATGGCTCGGTAGACTTCTGTGTTCTGTTAATCCCAAGGCAGTTCACTTGGATACAGGAAACGTCCGTGTCTGAAGAGCGACTGCGGCAGTGTGGAAAAATTACACCCAAGACACGTGTCGATGTGAACCTAGTGGAAAGAATTTTCACGTGGCCAGAAGAAAGCGGCAGCCAAAGATAGAAATTTCAAACCAGAGGTGTTTCTGTGGGAATTTGTTTAACTGATGCACATCGTTTCTCAAATGGTTCAAATAGCTCTAAGCACTATGCGACTTAACATCCGAGGTCATCAGTCCCCTAGACTTAGAACTACTTAAACCTAACTAACCTAAGGATATCACACACATCCATGCCCGAGGCAGGATTCGAACCTGCGATCGTAGCAGCCGCGCGGTTCCGGACTGGAGTGCCTTGAACCGCTCGGTCACAACGGCCGGCTTACATCGTTGCACTTAAGAGACTTGTTGTAAACCAATTGTTTCTCACGCCAGAATTCACTGGCTGGAGAACGTGCAAAAGACGACCAATAACAGCAATCCAAGGAAGAAAATGAGAAAATAAGGGCGGAAGAACGGTTTGTCTTATCACACTACCTCGAGCTCTGTAAAGCTGGACAAGCTGCGATCGGTTGCAAGTCCGACGATAGAGTACAATTCTGGTGCGGGCACGAGTATTCCTAAGCTCACCATTCAGTTCCCTTTATGTACCCAACCAGATAATCAGTTTCAATTGCAGTGAACACGAGATTATGGACATTGGACAGTTGCTCAATGGAAACGTCGGATGAACTACATTTGTTGTTACACTAGGTCGGTGGTTGTGTCCAGATATATCGTGATTCAGGCAAATGGCTGTGTGAAACAAGGACTGACGCTAGTCGTTGGGGCAGTATTACGCTAAGGTGGAAATCCAGATCAGCTTCCTTGGGAGCTGCGGTAATGACCAAAAATACTACAACAGTGGACTACGTGAACATTGTCACAGGCCACGTGCATCCCTTCATGCCTGAGGTCTTCCTCGACGTACTGGCATCTTGGAGCAGAGTAACTGTTTGTATCGGTAGGCCACGTGCTTCCCTTCATGCCTGAGGTCTTCCTCGACGGACTGGCATCTTGGAGCAGAGTAACTGTTAGTGTCAGTAGGCCAGAATCGCGCTACAGTAGCTTGCTGGTTGTGAACTCACGTTGATTTCTTGGCCGCGAACTTCGCATGACCTCAACTCGACGGAAAACATATGGGACGCTAACTGAGTCCAGCTCAGCCCCCACAATCCACCTGCCCATTATTTACTGGAATTACGTGAAGGGTACACATACATCTGGTGCCACGTACCCCTGGAAACAAACCAGTGACTTGTCGAATCCATGTTTGAAGAGTCGCTGCTGTGTTTCATTCCAGAGCAGGACCAACATTATCAAGCAGACGGTCAGAAAGTGCATCTTCCACCAGTGTTAAAAGAGAAGACACCTTGGGAAATGGAAACTGCAGCTCATGCTGTTAGTTGGATATCGAATGTCAATACAGTTTTGTGCGTATGGAATGCTGTGCCAAAGTAGTATTCTGTTATTGTCCCGCTGAACATCAGCATATATGATACGGTGGCCGTATACGTGTACATTATTTTAAGACAAAAAATGGAGATGTGAGCCGCAATTGGACACCGAAATAAATTCAATGGCGACAAGTGAAAAGTTTTGCCGGCCCGTCGGAGCTATATACGGAGTGTGCGACAAGTTGATACTTCGCGTCGGAAGGGAAGCATGTTCGGATAGCCATAACGATTAAGGCCACTGCTCGCGTAAAGCGGCAAATCCGGATTCGAGTACCCATACGCCACAAATTTTCACTTTTCGCCACTGAATTTAATGCACCGTCCAACTGCTGTAAGATCTGTATTTTTTCTATTAAAATCTTGTACTCTTTTTTTACTATTTGCGATTTGTAATTTTTTGGACACTTTGTAATTTTCTGTTATTGCGCAAAATTTGTCATTTGGAACTTTTAGGTATTAGTTTTCCATACTACAGAGAAATAAATAACTGCTTAGCTAAATGGCAGCTGCTTCGTAGGGCCGGCCGCTTTGGCCGAGCGGTTCTAGGCGCTTCAGTCCGGAACCGCGCTGCTACTACGGTGGCAGGTTCGAATCCTACCTCGGGCATGGATGTGTGTGATGTCCTTAGGTTAGTTAGGTTTTAGTAGTACTAAGTCTAAGGGACTGATGACATCAGATGTTAAGTCCCATAGTGCTTAGAGCCATTTGAACCATTGCTTTGTAGGTCTTGTTATCTCGATTGTTCGTCACAAAGTATGTCTGAGGTAACGACATCTCTCCTACGATCCGGCCACGGTACATCTTTCAGCTACTTGGGCGGTGCCCGCTGTGCTGCCCTGCTTAGCTCTGAGACATCAGCACGTTGGCTGATGGAAGCTGTGTCCCACGCAGCAGCGCAGCCGACGCCCCGCCCTCCCCACAGCCCACAGGCACTGAATGAGCGCCGGCGGTGGCACCGGCGGTGCGACGCGCTCCACAAATTTCGCTGCAGGCCTGCACGTGACAGCGGCGGCCGTGGGATATCGAGCAGGTGGTTGCCACGGCAACGGGGTCCCTCACCACCCGCTGCTCAGTCTAACAGCCACCTCCCCTGGGCTTCATCTCCTACTCTACCGAAGAAGATACAACGATTCTCCTTGCTTTAGGCTATCTTCATAATGGTTCACTTATCAGTAGAGGAATCTAACATTACCACCACTTGCGAAGTAGGTTAGAAATCAGATTAATAATGTTGCTCACAAAGCATATGTTCGCTTTATCGGGCAACAACAAAGTTATTGACTGTGGATGATATCGTCAGAATGGAAATAATGAAGTCACTGTAAAAAAAAAAAAAAAAAAAAAAAAAAAAAAAAAAAAAAAAGTCATTAATTTTGGCACTTATTTGAATGGATTCCCACGTAGATTTCGAGGAGTTGTTATGGCTCATCTTGTTAATTCTAGGGTGATTCCACTTTGACTGCTAGAAGGTCCAGATCTGTATTTTAGCAATATTTGAAGACCTAACAAATGCGTTTTTCAGGAAATTCTTCATGATCAAACAATCCCAGATCAAAACAATGGTATGGTAGAAGTAATTTTTTGACTTGGTGTTCACGATCCGCATTTTTATTAAACTTCTTGTAAATCCACATATACTTCTTCTTAATTGTCACATCATCAAGAAAACAATCTTCATATATTTAATTTCCTCTTTAACCAAACACAAGACATGACTGTTTTTCTTTTTTTTTTTTTTTTGCAAAGCTAAATGACAACTTAACTTCTGCAAAGTGAAACAAAGACTGCTCTGTGCTCATTCGCGCCAAAACGGTTACAAGTAAGTGAAAGATTATGACAGTCTCACAGAAATGAATACACACAAGAACCATATCACTGTAATATATCAATACATCGGAGTACCTATACATTAATAAAACCAAATGTGAATATTGTCACAAAAATATGTATGTTACTTCGCAAAAAAGTAGTATGATATTACTGGTATCGAGAACTGGGGTTGGAGTGCCGTAATGGTCACATAAATAAAGAACCATTACAGGAACTAGCATAGTATTCACAGTTATTTTGGCTGGTTTTATGCACACCATTTCGAGCTCCATACCCGTCACCATCTCTGCATACCATAGTAGTACGAGGGTTGGAACTTTAATAGTGGCAACTATTTATTTACAGCTCCTACAAAATAGGTATCTGCTTCAAAGTTTTACTGACCTTCAAAGTAGTCACCAGCATTGTCTATAACCCGTTGGCAGCGATGTGGAAGTCGTAGGATACTCCTAGCAATGCCAGTTGTGATGACAGTTGGAGCGGCGTGGTCTATTGCCCGACGAAGTTGTAGCAGTTCTGAAGCGAATGCCATGAAGTGTTTCATTCAGTTTATAAATCGAGTTGAACTCACGAGGGCGAAAGTCAGGGGAGTACATAGGTGGTATAGCACTTAGCAGCCCCATCAGTCAAAGAAATCAGTAACAGCCAGCACTGTACGTGCTTGAGCATTGTCCTGCAAAATGATGGTCAGGTCCTGCAGAAAGTGTCATCACTTCTGTCTCTATGCTGGTCGTATGTTGTGTTCCAAAAACACAGGAGAGTTTCTGTGAAGTTTGGAAGGTAGGAGACGAGACACTGGCAGAAGTAAAGCTGTGAGGAGGGGGCGTGAGTCGTGCTTTGGTAGCTCAGAAGGTAGAGCACTTGCCCGTGAAAGACAAAGTTCCCGAGTTCGAGCTGGGTGGCCGAGCGGTTCTAGGCGCTACAGTATGGAACGGCGCGGCCACTACGGTCCCAGGTTCGAATCCTGCCTCGGACATGGGTGTGTGTGATGTCCTTAGGTTAGTTAGGTTTAAGTAATTCTAAGTTCTAGGGGACTGATGACCTCAGAAGTTAAGTCCCATAGTGCTGAGAGCCATTTTGAACCCGAGTTCGAGTCTCGGTCCGGCCCACAGTTTTAATCTGCCAGGAAGTTTCATACCCTAAGGCTGTTAGCCACCCGTATAGTAATGGGATAGTTTCCAACCACAGTTTGGATTTCAAACGACGCACTCTGTTAATTCCGCTATTTGATATTAAAGAGTGTATAATAAATCTTCAAATGATAAAATATCACTAGTTGGGATCTTCTGCGAGTTATCGAGGACATTTTATTGTGTGACTCATAATATCCTGTTAGAGAAATTAAATTTTCACTTACGAAATGTGTTACCAACAGTCCATCTGAGTTTGAGAGTAACACACATTTTCACTACTACATCATTAGGAGGAATAACGGTCTGCATTACCAGTTAACGTACCTACATTTTTGCATAGAAATAGGTGAAATGCGCAGTTATAAAATTTTTGATAATCTACCGATGGAAATAAGTCTTAAAGATGGCAGAAGAGTTTTTAAATGTAAACTAAAGATGTTTCCCCTTAAAAATTGTTCTTATGCGATAGGGGAGTACTTGAATAGAAATAATTATTCATTTTGCAGAAAAAACCTGTAAATGCCCAGCATGGAGTCATAGAAATATTTTTTTTATGTGTTCTATGCGTTATCTAGTGACGCGTTCCATGTCCCATCAGATTCTTCATTTGAGTGGCCATAGTGTCTGTAGTTTCTTTATAATTCTTGAGAGTATTTTTCTTCTGTCGTTGCAACTACAAAATGCGTGCTAGCAGACGGCATTACCCGATGTAAGCGAGAAATCAGCCGAAAAATCACCGTAAATACAAATCAACCTATTCTTAACGAACTGTTTTTGATCTAAAACGCAAATCAAAATGTAACTAACTTAATTACAGACCACCGATGATGCTTTACCTCAATAAAGCGAAACGCGTCTGGTGAAAAAATCACGCATTTTGTAGTTGCAACAACAGAACAAAAATATCCTCAAGAACCACACCACATCGTTTATCGTGAATATGGTTTATGGAACCAGTAACTAACTAATTACACGGACACACGTTTTACGTATCGTAGAAGATGAGAAGATTGGTGAATTTCCGTTACAATATCTTGCCATGAATCTAGTAGAAGCCCGCCCAGTTACGTACACCAGTGGATGGAAGTTACGTCTAGACTAGGTCATTAGTTTCATGTTACGTCTTCAGCGTCGCTAATCCATTCTGTCCCTGCATGTTTTGTAATATCATCTACCCACCTTCCGCAACCTCGTCAACTCGGTGATTTGTCATCTCTCGAAATCCAACGAAGAAATGTATTTGTACATCAAGCACGTTTTCGCCTAGATAGTTTCCCCGGCCCACCACTATTCCATTGCAGTCATAACTACGGCTCTCTCTTCCTCTTGCTTTTTTTCCTGTCTCTCCAAGTAATTCTCAACGCATAAATCTCCACTGCTACGCAGCTCCTCCTCCCCCATTTTTTTTAATAGTTTGCTCATTGCATGTCTCTTCAGTATGCCAAAACTGATACAAAAGTTTTTGCTGTTGAAGACATATCGTTAGCCAAGTTTTGAAAACTCTATTCAATTCACCAAAACTACACCAGACTATTTTTCACTCTTGTCTTAATTCCTTTTCTTTCTATCCAGTCGTTGTCTCCAGCAGACCTAAACACCAAAATTCATCAACTAATTCTGTGATTTCATTTTCAGTTTGTTTCACTTTCTTTTGGATGTGTTGACGTATACAGGATAGTACAAACGCCTGGGACCTCTCTTCTAAAACAAAAACGGTTAGATAAGCAGAAATTTATAATAAAGGATATGGGAGAGGGGGCAGAAACCGGGAAGAATATGTACGGATATGTTACCAACAAGGTGACCATTTTGGGATCCAAAATCTTGCCTTAATTAGTAACTTTCAAATGGAAAAGCTGTCATGAAAGCCGAACGCATTGAGATTGTCCTGAAGTGAGGAGAGAGCAGCACGCGTGTTGTCGCGGAGGATCTCAACAAACGTCACGGAGGCAGATTGCCCATTATGTACAGTGCAGTGGAGAAACTTCTCGAGAAATTCAGTGAAACTGACTCTGGAAATTGGAAAATGTAGTAAGTTTATATGGGACTTAACTACTGAGATCATCGGTCCCTAGGCTTGCACACTACTTAACCTAACTTAACCTACGCTAAGGGAAACACGCACACCCATGCCCGAGGGCGGACTCGAACCACCGACGGGGAGTGCCGAACGAAACGTGCCGAGACGTCTGAGACCGTGCGTCTACACCGCGCGGCTGAATCTGGCTCTGTCGTAGACAAATCGGACACTGGACTGTCGGAATTAGCTACAGATGAAGCTACATCACATCAACATCTGTTCTAGCGTACTTCAGTAAAAGCCCAGAACGCTGTAGCGGAAAGCAGGGTAAAACTGGGTACCTTAACTTTAATTGCATGCAAATCATTTCCAGTACTCATTTCCAGTGCTAGTCCTGTTTCAGCTTAACCATCGTAACATAAAAAAATTAATCTACTTTGGCACAGAAAGCGGCGTACGCGTTTAAATGAGTGGAAAAGCATGGAATCACGGAAGAGATTTGTTCTGATGCATGTAGAAATCCTTAAAGCTGTGGCGCATAGCGCCAGCTACAAAGGACGGCAGTTGATGGTCGCTTCCCTGGCGTTCCCAATCGGTCCTGAGGAAACACATGCACCCAGTCCACCGCAGTGGACACTCCCCACTGGTGTTGCGCCCCTGCGTGCGCTTGCAGCCTCATGACTGGCTGAATACGCCAGAGAAGTAACCCTTAAAATTTATCAACTACAGTGAAAGCCATGCACCACACGGTTAAATATACTAGTTTTTAACAAAGAACTTCAAAAATTCAAAATATTTCTCCACTATACGCAAAGTTATCGATAACTGGTCCTAATAAAAACTCGAAAACATACGTTATTAACAGTAGAAATCACAGACGAACTAGTTGTCATATTCCTCAGCACTGTAATGAGAGGGAGACACTGGGTGCATCATTCTTTTGATAACGTGTCTGAACATAGCCCGTTACAAAATGCTGTTGCTTCGTCTGGGTCTTTTTCGCACGATGAATTGAAAGAAACTTGTTTTTTTTATTTCTTTTAGTGCTGGTGAAGTCTATCCAACTGTCTCTTTCTGCTGCTTCATCTTAGTTACTGGTTGGCCCTTTGATTCATTACCACGAAAAGTACTCGTTTTGAGTTTCTTTTTTCATCTTTAGCTTTCCCGGCTTTTTTTTTTTTTTCAACTTCCAAATCATTTTTATATGGAGAGGGTGTCAGTATTACTGCTTTACCCTTCTCCTATTGGTGATTTCTTCGCACTTTCTAACAAGCCAAGCTTTGGAGGAGGCATTACAGTATTTTTCCAGTGCTGCTTTGCCCCCCCCCCCCCCCCCCCCCCAGCCACCACAGTATATCCAATTTCGCCTCACACAGCAAAACTGAACAAAAGATGGCATCACGTGCGTCATAGAACCATTTAAATACTCTGAAAAACATGCATAATCCAAATAATTACTGAACTGTTTTTAAGGTAATATTTCTCCTCAGGACACTGCTCCAAGATGCGCCAGTATCGAAGAAAATTTCAGCAAAAACTTTGAAAATGTCTAGAAGCAAAGGCAACAAGCAGTTGCTGATGACCGTTATTTACAACTACTAGAATGATCCATAAATTTTCGGGCGTGCAGCCGCATAAATTCAGCTTCTCCTTCTAATATTTCGGCTGAATACCGTCCAGCCGTCTTCAGAGTGAGCCGAGGTGACTGACGCTCCAACACTTTCTCCGTCCTTTTAAACTCGAGGACCGAACCACTCTGTTTAAAAGGACGGACAAGTGCTGAAGCGTTAGCCAACTCTGCTCACATTGAGGATGGCTGGACGGTATTCAGCCGAAATATTAGAAGAAGAGGCTGAATTTATGCGGCTGCACGCCCGAAATTTTATGGAACAGTCTTTACGCCGCGGAAACATGAAGATGGACATACTAGAATGATGTTTGTTGGTAGTTCTGAGTGCTGTTATTCCGATGGCAGCTCTAGTCACGGGATGCTGAAACTACCAGTTTTGAAGTGCATACCCGGTCTTATTCTACTTTCCCCTACTTGCTGGAAAAAATGGCTCTGAGCACTATGGGACTTAACTTCTGAGGTCATCAGTCCTCTAGAACTTAGAACTACTTAAACTTAACCAACCTAAGGAAATCACACACATCCATGCCCGAGGCAGGATTGGAAGCTGCGACCATAGCGGTCGCGCGGTTCCAGATTGTAGCGCCTAGAACCGCTCAGCCACTTCGGACGGCTACTTGCTGGAAACTGGGGTGAGCCGTACATCACTAATGATAATTTTCGTTATACCTAAATGGTATCTCTACAAAATAAAAATGTTACAACACTTCATCGAAGAAGAATCAGATCGCCAGAATGGGCGACGCACAAACTGACTGAAACCCGTCATTATCCTAGTTTCCCCAGAGAATGGTAGCTCGTAGAGATCTAGTGAAGTAGCCGTCACGTTCCCTGGATCTATATCTACATGTTTACTCTCCAGTTCACACTTAAGTGCCTGGCAGAGGGTTCATTGAACCATTTTCATACTACTACTCTACCATTCCGCTCTCGAATGGCGCTTGGGAAAAAGGAACACCTAAATCTTTCCGTTCGAGCTCTGATTTCTCTTATTTTATTATGTGATCATTTCTCCATACGTAGGTGGGTATCAACAAAATTTTTACGCATTCGGAAGAGAAAGTTGGTGATTGGAATTTCGTAAATAGATCTCACCGCAAAGAAAACCGCCTTTGTTTCAATGACTGCCACCAAACCACGCATATCATTTCAGTGACACTCTCACCACTATTGCGCGATAACACAAAACGAATTGCCCTTCTTTGCATTTTTTCGATGTCCTCCGACAATCCTATCTGGTAAGGATCCCATACCGCGCAGTAATATACCAGCAGAGGACGGACAAGTATAATGTAGGCTCTTTAGTGGGTTTGTAGCATCTTCAAAGTGTTCTGCCAACAAAGCGCAGTCTTTGTTTCGCCTTCCCCACAATATTATCTATGTGGTCCTTCCAATTTAAGTTGCTCGTAATTGTAATTCCTAGGTATTTAGTCTAATTGACAGCCCTTAGATTTGTGCGATTTATCGTATACCCAAAATTTATCGGATTTCTTTTAGTACCCATGTGGATGACTTCGCACTTTTCTTTATTTAGTGCTATTTGCCACTTTTCGCACCATACAGGAATTCTCTCTAGATCATTTTGTAATTGGAATTGATCGTCTGATGACTTTATTAGACGGTAAATTACAGTGTCATCTGATCACGTCTAAGGGGGCTGCTCAGGTTATCACCTAGATCATTCATGTAAATCAGGAATAGCAGAGGGTCTATGACACTACCTTGCGGAACGCCAGGTATCACTTCTGTGCTACTCGATGATTTACCGTCTATCACTTCGAACTGTGACTTCTCTGAGAGGAAATCACGAATCCAGTCACACAACTGAGACGATACTCCATATGCACGCAATTTGATTAATAGTCGCTTTTGAGGAATGGCATCATAAGCCTTCTGGAAATCTAGGAATATGGAATCGATTTCTACATGGGAGAAAATGTTTGATGTTACATCAGCCCCTTTCTGTTTGAAAATTACGAGCTGCATCCAACACAACATAGCCGCTGAATTGGCAACAGCCTCACATGTTTCTCTCCACCACCACCACCACTTCCCCCTTCCACAGTCTCGTATTAATTGTTTTTAAATTTCTGTCCATCCATCTGTTTTTGTTCTGTATTAGAAGGGTGATTCCACATGCACGAACCACCCTGCAAGTTATTTCAACCTTAAAATAATTAACGAACTGACGACCATAAGGGCTCAAAGTACAGACATAAATTTTTGAAATAATAAGACATTTATGAAAATCCAGTATGTATACCAACTACCATTCTCACAGTCTGCATTATTTTTTGATCAAGTCTCAATACCCTTCGTTTCGAATGAAAAAATTATGTACCCACTTTGTATTATGGAATATTAATTAATATTTAGTATTATATTTCTTATTAAGGTTAATGCACAAAATTTCTATACATGGGCTAGTGACTATAGTGCCTTTTGACAGTCGTAAAGTATATAATTAATGTGAAACTAGAATCACCACATACACAATTATGACTTATTTCCACACTTCATGGTCCTCGTCATAATTATCACTATAATTTTCATTAAGCACATTCTGTGGCTCGATGTTAAGATAAAATTGCCGATATACCTCTAATTACGAAGTACTACTACTACATATACATATAAGAACTTGTTCACCATAAGGTCAACAGATGTCAGGAGCATACATACAAGCTATAATCTCAAACTGATGGCGGTGCGGGTTAGGCCCTTACGGTTCTCAGCGCCTCAACTGATTTTCAAGTCTACTTTCCACTTTTCTCTGAGGGAGATATTACAATTTCAGCACTAAAACTAAGCTTATACGGATTTGATCCACTAAAACAGTTCCCGTTTTCCCAGTTCACGGCTGCCGAAAGTAATTTTAGTGATGTAAAAGCTCGATTTCTGAGTCCACTTTCAGATCAGAATTTCTCACTATCCTGATAAAGCGCAATGGAAGCTGAAGCGTTATATTATTTATTGTTCTGCATCTACACTTATATAAATACTTCTCACACCTTTCTACAGCACGTAGCGGAGGATACATCGTAGCAGTAGTATCATTTTACATTGCTATTCCATTTGCAAAAGGAGCAACGGAAAAATTAGATTCTAAAAGCCATTGTATTTGCCTCAATCAGTGTTATACGAGCACAGATTGAATCAATAGCGTATCTACACTGGGCTGCTGAAAACTGTGTGAAAGATGGGTCAAACCGTGTACAAGCCCCATGAATTCCAGCCCAAATGGTGATTCATATTCATTGCCCCATTCTAGGTATAACTTCATTCCGACTTGAAAATGGTGCACTGTGCTATGTGGACTTCTAAGTCCACCTCGTTCGTTCTCTTGTTTGAAAGTATACGCTCTGCTTCAAGACTGCTAACCAACGCCTGGTTGGTTAGTAAGGAGTTGAAGTTTGTGATGTCTGAAGATGGGTGTAATCCCGAAACGCGTAACATGTTCTAATAAAAGAGTCAATTGAACATCTCATGACTTTATTGTGATTGTACAGCATTGGTTGCTAATTATTAACATAAAATGATCGCAGGCCTCAGATGGGACTTTATGTCCTGTGTATCAGTTCTGTCTTTATAATCGTAGGCAGTCTTCAATATTCTCCAAATACTAGAGGACTCTTGAGGATTTGTGAAAACTTTTTATTTTGTTCATATCTATGATTATCTTCCTCTACAGTTTGTATTTACTTCTGCGTTTGTTCTTGACAAATCAAAGAACTGAGACTGTCCCGATCTCATGCATTACCAGTCCTTATACTTCACTATTTTACTCAGTTAACCGTCGTTAAATCTGGTAGTTGTCTCGTATGGCTACGAAATTTTTTCCCATTACTCGATACGTATACAATGCAGTGCGGTTCAGATCCCCCTCCAGTTCCACATATTCATGTTTTTTGTGTTTTCACAGAAACAGTTCATGCGAATGCAGGAACCTGTGTTTGACCTTTGTGAGTGTCGTTTATCTCTGTGTTGTAAGCACGACGAGTTGTACTAACGACAGTTTTGCATGTGCCTTTTTGTGATGTGCGGTGACCGTACTTCGTAACGCATTTTTAGTTCACGTGTGATTGTCACCAGTGTTATTCAAATGTTGCTTCGGTTCCCTCTGTATCTACCGCGATTCGTATCCTTTCTTAAAACGTTAAAAGATATCCTATCCCACATTCCCGATATCTGGTATTAACTGAAGCATCACAGTTCGTCATTCGAAGAAAAAGATAAAGATTAAAGATTAGAGTTTAACGTCCCGTCTACAGCGCGTCATTAAAGACGGAGCATAGCTCGAATTGCGAAACGACAGAGTAGTTACCTCGAGCGATTTATGGAAACGACCATTATTCGAAACACATATTCATACTGACGGAAACATACGCAGAATTCTTACAACCGCTTGTAAATCATTCTTAGGGCTGAAAGTATTGGCATGTTATGGAACATTTTAATCATGTCATGCATTACCACTTACATCAGACGTCTCAGTGAGTCCTTAGATATATTCCAAGCTCTGTCTTCCCCTACAGTTTTTACTCTCTACAATACCCTTTAGTACCATGGTAGCTATACTTTGATATATTAACACACGTGCTATAAAACTATGCCTCCTTATAATCAGTGTTTTCCACATATTACCTTCCTCCACGATTCTGTGGAAAACCTCTGCATTTCTTACATTATCATCTCACTTAATTTTTTTTACCTTTCTGTAACACCACTTTCTCTTTTCCCCTTTACCCATAGTCCATGATTTACTTTGCTTACGATGCAGTGCTCCAAACGAACACCCTGATGAATTTCTTCTTCAAATTAGAGGCCAATGTTTCGTGCAGTAGACTTCTTTTATCCGGGAATTCCCGATTTGCCTGTGCTAGTCTGCTTTTCTATGCCTTCCTGTTTCGTCCTTCATCTGTTATTTTGCCTCCAACGTAGCAGAATCGCTTTACATCACCAGCTTCCTGTACGCAATATTAATGTTAAGTGTACTGCTAAACCCATTTCCGACACTCTTCATTACTCTCATATTTCTGCGGTTTACTCTCATTACTCTCATTTCTAATACAAGATTTTTTTTCCATTATTTCTCAATTTCAACGACATAGCAAAGCCATGAGTGAATATTATCACTGATATCGTTTCAACTTGAATTTTAAAGCCACTCCTGATTCTATTTCCATCGTTGTTTCGTCGAGGTGTAGACTGTCTTGTAGGACCGAAACATGCATCCCGACTTTACACAATTTTTAATCCGAGTACTTCGTTTTTGGTTTTCCATTCATATTGTCCACAATATTGTGTACTGTATATTTCATATTAACCAACTTTCTGCACGGCTTTCACCTACTTTCCTTACAAATTTGAACGTCTTGTACCATTTTAAATTTTCGAACGTTTTTTCTAGGTCGACAATTTCTAAAAAAGTGTTTTATGTTTTCTTAAGTGTTGCTTTCGTTATCAACTATTGCCATTCCTAAAGCCAAACTGTTTGTCATCTAGCAAATCGTCAGTTTTCTTTTCCATTTCTTCTGTAAATTATTATTGCCAGAAACTTGCATGCACGAGATCTCGGGTTGACTGTACGATAGTTCCCTATTTATGTGCTATTGCTATCTCTATATTGCGTGTATGTTTCCAGTATCGTAGATTCCACACACCAAGCTGAATAGTAGTTTGTCTACACTTTCCCCTTTAGAAGCTCCGCGACAGAATGTCACCTACGGCTCACGCATTATTTGATCGCTAGTCTTCCAAAGCTCTGTAAACTGTAACTCTAGTACTGCGATCCCTGTATCTTTCCAATTACTCACATTTCCACTTCTACTACGTCACCAGACTGTTCCTCCGTTCAGTGTGCTCTTTCCAGCTACCCGATTCTTTCCATTGTGTATAACAATGGAATTCCAATGAAACTCTAAATGTCGAATGCTTTTTACTTTTCTGTAGACTGAATCTGTCCTGAATCTTCAAGAGCTGTAAAAGCCATATGGATAGGCTGTTCCTGGCCATTCATATACAGTTTACAGAGTGACTAATATTGAAATACATGTAATAAAATTGGCATTTGTGAACGGTTTGCGTTAGAACGTTCAAACTGCACGGATGGCCGCGGGGCGTGATGGAATTAGTATCGGCTGTATGGTTTGGTTTAACGACGAAGCCCACTTAAAATGGGAATACGCAAAAATGGCGCATTTGGGGGACTGAGAATCCGCATTTCGCGATCGGGAAGTCTCTTCACCCTCAACGGGTGACTGTCTAGTGTGCAATGTGGAGTCTTGGAGTAATCGATACGATACGGTACGTGAAGGTTTTGGAAGATGATTTCATCCCCATTATCCAAAGTCTCCCTGGTTTCGACAAGTTTTGGTTCATGCAAGAAGGAGCTCGACCCCATCGAAGCAGAAGAGTGTTTGATGTCCTGGAGGAGCACTTTGAGGACCGCATTCCTGCTCAGGGATACCTAGAGTCCACTGGCATGGGACTCGATTGGCTGGCATATTCTCCGGATCTGAACTCATGCGACTACTTTTGCGAGGCTATACGAAAGACAAGTTCTACAGCAATGACTCCAAAACCATTCAGGAGGTCATCGACTGCGTCGATGTTCCGACTCTTCAGCGGGTCATGCAGAATTTCGCCATTCGTCTGCGCCACATCATCGCCAAAGATGGCAAGCGTATCTGACATGTCATAAACTAAATCTGAATATCTGTAGTGACGTTTACATGTTGAATAAAGTATGTGCACCCCTAATTTGTAACTAATTTATGTTTTGTTCATATAGTTTAATGATTGTCTCCCTGTATGTATCCTTGGAACACAATTTTTTTGGATTAAGATCGGTAAAGTTGGCAGACTGACGCACTGTATGTCGAACTTCGACCCGTATTGGAAATTGTTGTCCAATAGCTAGCGTAGGAGAAAGAGTGGGTCGGAATCATCGCGACCGGGCCGCCATGCAAAAAGTACCAGGGAATATGCTATGGCCACAATTTCTGGTAGCGTGTTGCTAAAAGAGCACCTATCTGCTGCTGCGCCCAGCCGTGGCATGAACAAGTGTTCCTGGATAATATCACACCATACTCCGAGTTCAATCAGCGTTGGTACGTCCCAAGTCAGGTACAACGTATCTATGTATGGATTGACCAAAATTTACGCAGCCGTCTCAAAAAGCTCTTGTACGGAACTTGAAGTTGCACTCGGGATACCTGCCACCGAATTTTGTACATTGCTTTATGTCGCTAAGAACGCATTGTTCGACATATTTCATTGATTCATCTGGTCAAATGGAGGTCTTTCTCACATGGGACCATAGTTTTACAAATACAATACTTTTTACATCATATACTTCAAAATTGTAACCATTCTGTTACAATAAATAGCAATAAACTGGAAATTATAGAATGAAAATGATTTAAAATAAGATTTTAACGTATCTAATGACGTGTTTTATTTATCAAACACAATAGTTGTCACGCATAAGTTGTTACTCTTTATTTGTAGATGACCGGTTTCGATCTACTACCCAGATCATCACCAGATCTCTATTCTTTGTTGGTAGCAGGGATGCTTTTTGTGGTGCAGGCCCGTCCGTACCGGCGTTGAAAACTCTGCTCAATGTAATATAATCTGACTACATTCTATTATCCTTGTTTTGAATTTGTTGATATTTATCTACATCTGCATCTACATTTATACTCCGCAAGCCACCCAATGGTGTGTGGCGGAGGGCAAGATTTCATCTCGTATCTTTCTTTAAAGCCATGGTTCGTTCCGTTCAACTGCTCTTCCCAGTCCTTTGCTGCCTCTTACGGAACTACAATTTCATCGGAAAGTTTTTATTTCTTCTGCCTGAACTTTAATTCCCACTCCAAATTTTTCTTTAGTTTTCTGTATAGCCTGCTCAGTGTACACACTGAATAACATCGGGCACAGGCTACAACCCTGTCACAATTTCTTTTTAACCAACGCTTCCCTTTCATACCCCACGACTCTAGTAACTGCCTTCTGCGTTCCACACGTTGTAAACGGCCTTTCGCTCCAACTGTTTTACACCTGCTACCTTCAGAATTTCAAAGAGAGTATTCCACTTAGTATTGTCGAAAACTAGCTTTAAGTGTACAACTGCTATAAACGTAGGTTTGTCTTTGCTTAACCTATATGCTAAGAGAAGTCGTAGGGTCAGTAATGCATTTCGTGTTTCTTCATTACCCTGGACTCTAAACTGATCTTCTACTAGTTTTTCCGCCCTTCTGTAAAGAATTCGTGCTAGTATATTGCAACAACGACTTACCGAACCGTTAGTTCGGTAACATTCAAACGTGACAACACCTGCTCTCTTCGGACTTGGAATTATTATATTCCTTTTAAATTCTGAGGGTATATCGCCTATGTCATAAGTCTTGCGTACCAGCTCGAATAGTTTTCTCATTGCTGGCTCTTCGAAGGCTATCAGTAGTTCTGATGGAATGTCATCTATTCCACGGACCCTTTTAAGATTTAAGTGTTTCAGTGCTCTGTCAATTTGTTCTCACGGTATCAGATCTCCTGTCTCATCTTCATCTACCTCCTCTTCCATTTCTCTAACAATGCCTTCAAGTTCATATTCCTTTTATAGACCCTCGGTATGCTTCTTTCACGTTTCAGCTTTCCTCTCTTTGCTTAGTGCTGGTTTTTCATTTGAGCTGTTGATATTTATACAGCTGCGTCTCTTTTCTCCAAAGACCTCTTTAATTTTCCCGTAGGAGGTGTTTATCTTTCCCCCAACGAAACATACTACTAAATCCATTACATTTGTTGTCAAGATATTCCTGGTTAGCCGTTTTGCACTTCATATCGGTCTCATTTTTAGACATTTGTATTCCCTTTCACCTGCTTCTTTTGCCATATTTTTATATTTTCTCTTTTTTATCAGTTAAAAACACTGTATTCTGTGATATCAAATGATTTCTATTACGCCTTGTCTTTTTTACCCATTTGATCCTCTGCTCCCTGCTCTCTCATCTCTCAATGCTACGCAATGTCTTCTCCTGTATTCCTTTCCCTTGTTTTAATTAACCGTTGCCTAATGCTCAACTGGAAACGCTGAACAACTTTCGGTTCTTTCAACATATCTAGGTCCCATCTTCATATTTTCATACCTTTTTGCAATTTATTCAGTTTTAAGCTACAGCTCACAACCAATAAACTGTGGTCAGAGTCCACATCTGGCCCTAGAAATGTCTTATAATTTAAAATCTGGTTCTGAAGCCCTTGTCTTACCATTACGTAACCAATCTGTAACCTTGCAGTTCTCCAGATCTCTACCACGAATACAGTCTTCTTTCACGATTGTTAATGTTAGCGATGATCAAATTACGCTCTGCAGAAAACTCTACCTGACTGCTTCCTATTTCACTCCTTTCTCACAATTCATATTCATCTACCATTTCTCTTTCTCTTCTTCTTCCTACTGTCGGATTCCAGTCCCCTATCACTGTCAAATTTTCGTGTCCCGTAACTATCTTAACAACTTCTTTTATCTCACCATATATTTCTTAAATTTCTTCATCATCTGCGAAACTAGCTGGCGTATAATATTGTACTCCTGGCGTGGGCGTAGTCTTAGTGTTTATCTTGGATACGGTAATGCGTTCACTATGCTGTTCAGCAACTTACCCGAATTCCTATTTTATTATTCGTTATTAAACCAATATCTGCATTACCGCTGTCTTATTTTGTGTCTATAAGCCTGTACTCACATATCCAGAAGTCTTGTTTCTTCTGCCACATAACTTCACTAATCCCACTGTATATAACTTAAACCTATCCATTTCCAATTTTAAATTTTCTAGCCTGTCTCCCCTATTAATGGATGTAATATTCCATGCTCCGACCCGTAGACAGCCAGTTTTGTGGGCATATGAAAAGAGAATGTGCAAACAAGAGCAGCACGTTTCGTTACAGGTTAATCCAGTAAGCATGAAAGCGTTACGTAGAGAGATTCTATCACACACAGAGGCTTACAAGGAATCGTTCTTCACGCGAAACATTCGTGACCGGAACAGGGAAAGGGAGAAGTGACAATTGTATGCGAAGTTCAATGGCTCAAATGGCTCTGAGCACTATGGGACTTAACATCTATGGCCATCAGTCCCCTAGAACTTAGAACTACTTAAACCTAACTAACCTAAGGACATCACACAACACCCAGTCATCATGAGGCAGAGAAAATCCCTGACCCCGCCGGGAATCGAACCCGGGAACCCGGGCGCGGGAAGCGAAAACGCTACCGCACGACCACGATCTGCGGACATACGAAGTTCCCTCTGCTACGTACTTATGGTAGCTTGCGGAGTATAGACGTAGACGTAGAATGGATCTCTCGGGTTTCTGATGGATTGAGCTTTACCCCTATATTCTCCGCTCGTTTTAATAGTACGTACAGGCAGTGAAGAGGTGTGTTATGTCCCCCAGTAAGCTTAGTCGACTTGGAGACATGAGGCAACAAAAGAATGGAGATATCGTATTTTTAAGTGCCCATAACCACACCGAGTAACAACAAATTTGTTGCCGTGTCAACGAAACTGGCCGTCGTGTCTACAAGAAATGGTGGAACAAGAAACACCCACTCTTCAAATATAAATTCTATCTGACACGGGCTTGTCAGTGTCACAGGTTTCTATTCCAACAGAAATTACTACTGTCGGTAAATGCGAGTCCAACTCAGTCTGTTCCTGAGTGATCACTGTGAACAGAACTGCTTGCAATGGGCGTTTGGGGTTGGGTGCCTCGCAAAATGCCATCGCTCGCATCGACACATAAAGCTGGCCGTATTTCAATGGAACCAAAAACACAGAAACTGTACAGTAGCCGACTGCAGGAGATTTCGCCTCTTTTCATATGATGCAAGACGTCGACTGCACCGGTAGTCCTACAAGGTGCTTAACCCATCTAAACGGCCTGCTAAATCAACCGATCTGAATCCCACAGTAAATGGCTGGCACTGTTGTACCAGCGTGTGAAACGTAGCATTCAACAAACCCCGCAGTTTGGTAGCTCTATGGGCTCTAATCATCAGCGAGAAGCTTTAGTGTGATATTTTTGGGTGTCGGTTGTGCTATTTTGTGTATCCCTACGATTCTACATTCCGATCCATGGTGAGCTACAGAGAAGGGAAGCGCCCGGAAATTAATTAACGGAAATAACTACGTCACGCAACTGAAACGTTTTACTGAATGATAATTAACATGGGTGGCCAAGTCAATCACGACAATGTGGCTTCTACACCACACACATAGACATGTTAATGAGAGGAGGGATCATCTAATCTATAACAAGAAAAAGTGGTTACTGCAACAATCAGACTTATTATCTCAAAGTAAAACGCATGAGAACATTGAATATTAAACACTTAGAGGGGATTCTAATAGTTGACTGTTAACCTTGGAACAGGTGGATGATCAAAATTAATGCAAAGTTATGTAGATAACACATGGATACGACCAGTGTCTGTAAGCACGGTTAGTAAATTACGGGAAGAATACGGAGAAGTAGGATCAGACGTGAGTGAGATCGCTAAGGTGCTACTGAGAGCAAACTAGCTGGCTGCGAAGTATTAAAATTCTTTACCTAGTTCTTGAAAGTAGTGAAATAATATCACTCCCCTGTGGAACTGCCGACCACAGCGATGGACAATCTTACCAAGCAGGTAGTGTAATGTGGAAGGATACTCTGAGTTCAACTCTTTAAGCACTAAGTACTTGAGTGGAAAAATCCTTCTCTGCGAGCACAATGCAAGTCGCATCAGTAGCGCCGCAACAAGTCTTTACTCCACGATCTACCAGGAGCAAGTGTACTCTTCCGTCACCCAACGTGCTTCTAGCTAGAATAATTGTTTATTCCTCCATCTTCTTACGTGAAACGTGCTCTTCAGTCGCTTAATGTGAAGTCTTCTCTTTCTGGATCTCTGTAACTTAGCTTTTTTTCGTCAGAGCAGGAACTCGCTGACCAACAGTGGCAGTAAAACACTAGTAAAATGTCAAACGATCTTCTGCTCTTCCAGTGCTCCGAGGTGGGAAGTAAGGCAGAGAAACTCTCCCACTACATGGCTCAATTTTGAAACAAACCTATTAGACAGCTGACGCACAGCCAACGGTCGAGAAACTGCGTGCTCTACTAAAAGTAACAATAGGAACCAATCAGAACGCTAGATTCTGAAAATTTAAACTGAATGACATTTCTTGGCATCGTTCCTGAGTTAATGGAGATTCACACGCTAACCACTGTGATGTGAAAAGTGACTAGAGATCCCTTATCCTGCTAAAAGCCTTCTGCAAACAATGCTTTTTCTTCCGACGGAAAGCGGGCGTCCCGTGTCCAGCCCTCAAGCGTGAGATAGTGGAAATGAACGCTGGTCTGTGTACTAGAGGCTGCAACTTCGCCTCGGATTCTGAACATTCGTATGCGGAACAGCCCCCCGTAAACGTACTCTTATCTTTTGCTACCTAGCTCGTAGGCTTTCAACTTCGCAGTCCCTTCACCATAGTAAAAAGGTAGGTTACAGAAAGCAATAAAAAAGGTAGTCACTGGAGGTACTGAATGTTGATTGCAATTACTATGCAGCGTCGGTGATCGACTACTTGATCGAGAGAAATGAGAACAAAGTATTCTGGAATATGGTGCGTGATGTTTAGCAGGCAGAAGACGAGGTACTGGCGGAAGTAAAGCTGTGAGGATGGGTTGTGCGTCGTATTTGGGTAGTTCAGACGGTAGAGCGCTTGCCCTCGACAGGCAAAGGTCCCGAGTTGAAGTCTCGGTCCGGCACACAGTTGTAATCTGCCAGGAAGTTTCTTGGTGGGTGACAGTTTCACAGAAAATTGGCCACCTATCAATAAGACATGTCTGAAGAAACATATAAACTCTTTCTTCGGCGAACTGAGGCTGTTTCCAAGGCCAGAGGCGATGATACGCGGTATTTCATGTTGTTACGTACATGTGTATCACCCCTCGACATTCGTTTCAACTGTACACTGTACACTAAGCACCAGCTCATATCAGGCAAGGACCAGAAGTTTAAAAAAAAATTGTCACTTGTCACGGCAGCACTTTACGTGATCATGGCCAAGCGCAGAGCAAGAAATGTAAGTCTAGACGTTCGGATAGGAATTTGCTACCCGCAGCTCCTATACACAACACCAGAGTCTAAACAAATGGACCACCCCGCTCGATCTTACCGAAGAGAGAGATTGTCATTAATTTTGGGTGAGATGCAACAGAATGTCACACTTACAATATTGCGATATTGTACTCAGGAGACTAAATTAGCATGAAATCTCTGGTACTCTGGATGCAAACATAAGAATCTTAGGCGTCTTTTTCTTGACCATCCCGTTCACACGGTCAAATAATTATGGCCTCAAATTCACGTTTTGTTGCAGTTGTAATTGGTTGCGGTATTTTATTTTGAAGTGTTACAGAGATACTCACACAATTTCAATTGTAATCTTTAGAATGAAGCTGCCATTATGTCACGAAATGCTATTAATAAACATGTGTGGCCATGCTACTTTTTCAAAACACTTTGAATTTAATAGAACTAAGACAAAAACTAGCCTGTAATTTCTTTCTTTGCTATGAAAGTAACGTGGAAGCAGATTATATAGCGTGGTAACGTGCCTGTATTTGAACTTCGCTCCTTCAGAATGTGTAGGCAGAGAACTAGTTATCGTTGTGGTAAACAACTTTATAGGAATGATGTTCAGATTGTGCGCTGCAGGATTTGCTTTGTTAGCACTGTTAGTGTCATGACTTGCCATTAGTAGCCTTAGCGTTGAAACACAAGTATGACTGTACATTACAGTGACAGGTAGACAACATGGTTCCGGATAGGGTTAGGAGAGGTTTACTCGTAAAACTGTTTTATCAAAGCAAGAGCAACATTGCTGCTGCACTTTGCGAATATCGACGCATGAAAAGAATATGGAAAGGCCCTCTTTGCTCAGTGAGGTTGAAGAACGTGATTCAGAGGTTCTAATTAATTGGCTATGTGGGAACTGATCCTGGGAGAGGCCGACGACCAGTTGTGTCACAAATTTCTGAAGAAGTTGTTGTTGCCACGGCTGAAAATTCTGGACGCAACGTGCGATCTTAAAGCAGTGCACGAGATGTGTCACGACAGCAGAATATTCTGTGGTCCACCATTCGAAAAGTGCTACGAACAATTGTGGCATCGTATTCAGAGTGTCGTGGGTGAAAATGGTCGTCACAATGAGCAACGTTTGGAACCGCGAACGTAAATGTGGTACACAATAAACAAATGTTACCCTTTCATGTGGAAATTAAAATCTGTTTCTTTCAATGCTTTATTCTTTATTTCTCTTCCTCACTTCCTTACAAATGTTTGCAGTCTATAAAGAAAACCAAAGAAAAATTTATAGTGGGAATTACAGTTCAGTCAGGAGAAATAAGAAACTTTAGATTTGACAATTGAGGCGTAGCGCCGTATACCGATCCTGCCTTGGAGGCGGTTAAATGGGAGATGTGTCTCAGATCTGGATAGTGACAGATGGTGATGCGAGACTGGACGCGCACGTAGTTTATGTATCAGCCGATAGAGGACAATATTGGATAGGGGACTCATTTAGTTTCGTTTGTGCCCACTAGAGTGCACTAAAGTAATAGAATGTTTTTCATAAACTGTTCTAGTATTTTAATAAAGTGTTATTGCGTCTTTTTGTGTAGGTAAAATGTTATAAATGTGTTTTAGCAGTATGATAGATGCGTGAGTGTGGTTTAAGGCTAATATGAAGATAATTGTTTAACGAGCTATGTAGTGGGATTTAGTGTGGGAACATTTCGAAGAAGTATGGATGTGGACAAAAGGGGATTTTTGTAGAACAGATTTGCAAAGTAAGTTTATGGTAAAGGGAATGTTAATTCAGATATAAATAACTTTACGCATAAACAAAACTTCAGCATATTAGATAATTACGTCGGTAAAAAGTGCAATCGTTAGGTTTACTATTTTGCGATTGGTTATTGCTGAAAAGCGCGGACTGACGCGAGAAAGTGTCGTTTTGCTATTGTCTGTTGGGTAAACTGACCAATGGTAAAGCAATATTCTTCGCGCGCCTTTCTTTGCTGGTAGAGAAGACTTAGAGGATTCAAAGGGAAGAGTCGGAGCCCAGCCATGAAACAGAGCGGACGTGTGTAGTAGTAGCTCCGATGGAAATGATAATTGCCGGATCTAGCAGTGTTTCAAACATCAAAAGTGTTGTAAAGTGACGGCATAATTATTCCGATGGGTGTGTAGAAATTTCGGACTTTTTAAGTGAATTTTGTGACGAAAGACATAAATTCCGCGTGGCGTATTGAGCAAGTCGGTGGCTAAAAATTGTGACTGTATTAGGTACCGACAGACTTAATATTTGGCGAGCATTCTCAACCAAAACAATACGTATTTTTGTAGCTATTACGTTTTCAGGAAATGCAACAACATAAACGTGCTAACGTGAGTGAATGACTGCGTTAAGACTAGCACGGGCTTGGCAGTGATACTTGTTCACCCAAGTTTCAGAATATATTAATTAAGGAAAAAATTTCCAACCTTTCATTTCGTGTGAAAACTTTCTCCCGAAACGTAGATTTAGTGACATTAATTGCAGCCTGGTTCACGTCGAAGTACAGTAGTTTTAGTTCGGCTTCCATACTGATGATCTGCTGAGACAATGTTCACAGGTAGGTGAAGGTTCGCCGTAAAGGGACGGAAAGAACCGCGCCGCCGCACAATGACATAGTAATTCTGTCAGAGGCAGCAAACGAAATGAACAGCGCCTTGAAATCAGGATATAAACTGAATAACAAGAAAAACGAAATAAGGATAATGAAATGTAATCGAATTGAATCCAGTGATGCGGAATGATTTTAGACTGGAAAACGAGACACTAAAAGTAGTAGATGAGTTTACTGTTTGGGCCTTAAAATAACTGATGATGACCAAAGTAGAGAGGATATAAAATGTAAACTAGCAATGACAAGGAAAGCTTTTGTGGAGAAAAGAAATTTGTTAACATCGAATGTATTCTAGATTGAAGTGTTAGGAAGTCTTTCCGCAAGGTATTTGAGTGTGTCCATGAACGAAAGTGAAATATAGACGATAATCAGTTTAGACAAGAAGGGAATAGAAGCTTTTGAACTGGGGTGCCGCAGGACAATGCTTAAAATTAGATGTATAAATCACGTAACTTAACGAGGAGGTACTATATTCAAAAAAAAGAAATCTGTGGCACAACTTGACAGAAAGAAGATATCGGTTGAAAGAGTATATTATGAGATATCAAGCGATCGCCAGTTTAGGACTGGAGTGGTAAAAATCTTAGAGCGAGACCAAGAGACGAATACAGTAAGCAGATTCAGGATGTAGGCTGCAGTAGTCATTTGAAGGTGAAGGTGAAGAAACTTGCACAAGATAGAGTAGCATGGATCGATGCATCAAAACCAGTTTCCGGACTGAAGATCACAACAACAACCTTCTTATTAGTTAACCGATTTGTACATTTTTGTCTTCAGCATTCGTCTGTAGCATCGAGTTTCAAAATTTTCTGTTATACACTCGTCTCAACTGTATATTGTTCATGTTTCAGTTCTGTACAAACCTACACTCTAGAAACATACGATCAGAAAAACTTCCTATCTGTTTAATTCATATCTTATGTTAACGAATTTGCCCTTTTCATAATTTTTTTCCTTACTACTTCCATTATGTACTTTATCTTCTCTGTATCTTGGCCATTTAAAACATTCTCTTCTCTTCTTGCCGGTATCGTTTATCGTCCACGTTTCATTTCCTTACAAGGCTACATTCGAGACAAATACCTTCAGAAAAGTCTTTCTAACGCTTAAATTTGTGTTAAATGTCAACACATACGTCTTTTTTTAAAATTGTCGCCTGCGATTTATATCCTCTTTACTTCAGCCATGTCCATCTATTTTGCTGCGCTAGTAGCAGAACTCATCTACTGCATTTAATGTCTCACTTTCTTACCTAACTCGCACAGAACCGTATCATTTGATTCGCCTACATTCCATTACTCTTGTTATACTTTTTTTGTTCATTTTATGACATCTTTTGAAGACAGCGCATATTCCGTTCGATTGATCTCCCGTGTCTCTTGCCGTCTCCGACAGGAATACAGATATCACTGGCAAATTTCAAAGTTTTTACGATGGCTGTTTAGAAAATAAGGTCCGATCGATCGCGAAATGAAAACTGTTAGTGAAATTCCGACAGAGCTTTGCACAGATCTGTTGGTCATTGTCTCTATTAAGTACGTCGATCACGTCACGTTGCCATTTTCAGTTCTGAACGCACAGTGAACATACAAAGATGCCTACAACCGTAGTGTCTCCCAACAATAATACACTCCTGGAAATTGAAATAAGAACACCGTGAATTCATTGTCCCAGGAAGGGGAAACTTTATTGACACATTCCTGGGGTCAGATACATCGCATGATCACACTGACAGAACCACAGGCACATAGACACAGGGAACAGAGCACGCACAATGTCGGCACTAGTACAGTGTATATCCACCTTTCGCAGCAATGCAGGCTGCTATTCTCCCATGGAGACGATCGTAGAGATGCTGGATGTAGTCCTGTGGAACGGCTTGCCATGCCATTTCCACCTGGCGCCTCAGTTGGACCAGCGTTCGTGCTGGACGTGCAGACCGCGTGAGACGACGCTTCATCCAGTCCCAAACATGCTCAATGGGGGACAGATCCGGAGATCTTGCTGGCCAGGGTAGTTGACTTACACCTTCTAGAGCACGTTGGGTGGCACGGGATACATGCGGACGTGCATTGTCCTGTTGGAACAGCAAGTTCCCTTGCCGGTCTAGGAATGGTAGAACGATGGGTTCGATGACGGTTTGGATGTACCGTGCACTATTCAGTGTCCCCTCGACGATCACCAGTGGTGTACGGCCAGTGTAGGAGATCGCTCCCCACACCATGATGCCGGGTGTTGGCCCTGTGTGCCTCGGTCGTATGCAGTCCTGATTGTGGCGCTCACCTGCACGGCGCCAAACACGCATACGACCATCATTGGCACCAAGGCAGAAGCGACTCTCTTCGCTGAAGACGACACGTCTCCATTCGTCCCTCCATTCACGCATGTCGCGACACCACTGGAGGCGGGCTGCACGATGTTGGGGCGTGAGCGGAAGACGGCCTAACGGTGTGCGGGACCGTAGCCCAGCTTCATGGAGACGGTTGCGAATGGTCCTCGCCGATACCCCAGGAGCAACAGTGTCCCTAATTTGCTGGGAAGTGGCGGTGCGGTCCCCTACGGCACTGCGTAGGATCCTACGGTCTTGGCGTGCATCCGTGCGTCGCTGCGGTCTGGTCCCAGGTCGACGGGCACGTGCACCTTCCGCCGACCACTGGCGACAACATCGATGTACTGTGGAGACATCACGCCCCACGTGTTGAGCAATTCGGCGGTACGTCCACCCGGCCTCCCGCATGCCCACTATACGCCCTCGCTCAAAGTCCGTCAACTGCACATACGGCTCACGTCCACGCCGTCGTGGCATGCTACCAGTGTTAAAGACTGTGATGGAGCTCCGTATGCCACGGCAAACTGGCTGACACTGACGGCGGCGGTGCACAAATGCTGCGCAGCTAGCGCCATTCGACGGCCAACACCGCGGTTCCTGGTGTGTCCGCTGTGCCGTGCGTGTGATCATTGCTTGTACAGCCCTCTCGCAGTGTCCGGAGCAAGTATGGTGGGTCTGACACACCGGTGTCAATGTGTTCTTTTTTCCATTTCCAGGAGTGTAGGTGCCTGTGAGAGATTTCGCCTGATTTCATGCAGCCCACACAACGTAACTGTCGTGCAGTTCCTTCTTCATGATAATTATCGGCCGCAAATTGCAGGGGAAATGAGGACGCTCCTGCAGCGTTTGGATGTGAAGTGTTAGGTCACTCACCATACAGCCCGCACTTTGCTCGTCTGATTATTGTCTCTGCCCCGATGAAACGCTGGCTATGAAGACGAGATTTTGGCACAGACAGCGAACTGCAGATCAGTGTAGAGACTGCCTTGTATGACGATGGTATTGGAAAGTTGATGCAATGCTACTAAAGATGTCTCACTCGGAGCAGCAACTACGTAGAGGTGTAACTGGAAGGTGCAGCTAATTGCTCCAAATAAAAGTTTCTGATTTTCACAGTAGTTTCCACTTCGCGACCGATCGGACCTTACTTTTCGAACACCCCTCGTTTTTCTTCTCCTTGAACTTCATTTCACTTTTGTAAATTCGTCCTTGGTTTATTCCACTGAAGCATCTATCATAATCATTTTCTCGTACAATTGTCCCAATCGGGGCAGGTCGGTATAACTATTAATGCACGTGACATCGTTAATTTAAACGGTGATGGGATGCCATTCCTGTCGCCACCACGTTACCCCTCGGTATGGAATATGCGGCCTGTAACAGTCTGTGTGTAGTGTTATCCACTGGAAAATGAATGACTGCTTTCTTTCTAAATGTTTGCAAATCGTGTGACTGAGGCGGGAGTTGGGTACCAACACGGTATTCACATGTTGTTGTTGTTGTGGTCTTCAGTCATGAGACTGGTTTGATGCAGCTCTCCATGCTACCCTATCCTGTGCAAGCTTCTTCATCTCCCAGTACCTACTGCAGTCCACATCCTTCTGAATCTGCTTAGTGCATTCATCTCTTGGTCTCCCACTACGATTTTTACCCTCCACGCTGCCTTCCAATGCCAAATTTGTGATCCCTTGATGCCTCAGGACATGTTCTACCAACCGGTCCCTTCTTCTAGTCAAGTTGTGCCACAAACTCCTCTTCTCCCCCACTCTATTCAATACCTCCTCATTAGTTATGTGATCTACCCATCTGATCTTCAGCATTCTTCTGTAGCACCACATTTCGAAAGCTTTTATTCTCTTCATGTCCAAACTATTTATCGTCCATGTTTCACTTCCATACGTGGCGACACTCCATACAAATACTTTCAGAAACAACTTCGTGACACTTAAATCTATACTCGATGTTAACATATTTCTCTTCTTCAGAAACGCTTTCCTTTTCGTTGCCAGTCTACATTTTATATCCTCTCTACTTCGACCAACATCAGTTATTTTGCTCCCCAAATAGCAAAACTCCTTTACTACTTTAAGCGTCTCATTTGCTAATCTAATGCCCTCAACATCACCCGACTTAATTCGACTACATTCCATTATCCTCGTTTTGCCTTTTTTGATGTTCATCTTATATTCGCCTTTCAAGACACTGTCCATTCCGTTCAATTGCTCTTCCAAGTCCTTTGCTGTCTCTGACAGAATTAAAATGTCATCGGCGAACCTCAAAGTTTTTATTTCTTCTTCATGGATTTTAATACCTACTCCGAATTTTTTTTTTCCTTTACTGCTTGCTCAATATGTATTCACATAGTGAAATATTAAAAACCGCCTAAAAATCACGTTCAGGCAGAACGGAACACCTACACTCGTCGTTAATCTGCCAGGCGGATACGATCTGGGGCCGGGGCACCTCACCTTCTCGAAGGCAGTGCTTTAACACACAGGGCTATCCTGGCGGGTCACATAGCCGTTTATGAAGGTATCATTTTTTCCTCCATAAGCGAACGTAAAAGTAAACAAGAAAACAGTGATGCGATTTGTGCCTTGCCATATGCAGACCCGTACTTTGCAGAGAGCCATCAAGAATGTGGAAAGGGAAAAAAGAAGTGGGTAGGACAATACCCACGACAAAGTTGGAGAGTGAGAGAAACGGCAGTGGAGAATGGCAACGGGATTCTCAGAGTGGCTGCGGTCGCCTCTTGCGACCATCTGCACCACTACCGCCAACTTCTGCCGGCAAAGTTTCCCTGCAAACACTTCCGGATATGGTGGGAGCGCCTCGCCTCCGGGCCACGACTCTCAGCGCCCTGCAGCAGTCAGCAGGCAGCGAGCAGACTTCGCCGGCTGAAGGGCATTTGCACGATCTTGTTTCCCATGAAATGGATTATTTATTCATTTTCTCTTTTCTTTTAGTCTGTTATCTGAACAGAGAACACACAAAACATTTCGCATAATTGGCATGAACACAGCACAAAATATTTTAACATACACTACTGGCCATTACAATTGCTGCACCAAGAAGAAATGCAGATGATAAACGGGTATTCATTGGAAATATATATTATACTACAACTGACATGTGATTACATTTTCACGCAATTTGGGTGCATAAATCCTGAGAAATCAGTACCCAGAACAACCACCTCTGGCCGTAATAACGGCCTTCATACGCCTGGGCATTGAGTCCGAGCTTGGATGGCGTGTACAGGTACAGCTGCCCATGCAGCGTCAACACGATACCACAGTTCATCAAAAGTAGTGACTGGCGTATTGCGACGAGCCAGTTGCTCGGCCACCATTGACCAGACGTTTTCAATTGGTGAGAGATCTGGAGAATGTGCTGGCCAGGGCAGCAGTCGAACATTTTCTGTATCCAGAAAGGCCCATACACAAATTGGAACATGCGGTCGTGCATTATCCTGCTGAAATGTAGAGTTTCGCTGGGATCGAATGAAGGGTAGAGCCACGGGTCATAACACGTCTGAAATGTAACGTCCACTGTTCAAAGTGTCGTCAATGCGAACAAGAGATGAGCGAGACGTGTAACCAGTGGCACCCCATACCATCACGCCGGGTGATACGCCACTATGGCGATGACGAATACACGCTTCCAATGAGCGTTCACCACGATGTCGCCAAACACGGATTTGACCGTCATGATGCTGTAAACAGAACCTGAATTCATCCGAAAAAACGATGTTTTGCCATTGGTGCACCCAGGTACGTCGTTGAGTACACCATCGCAGGCTCTTCTGTCTGTGACGCAGCGTCAAGTGTAACCGCAGCCATGGTCTCCGAGCTGATAGTCCATGCTGCTGCAAACGTCGTCGAACTGTTCGTGCAGATGGTTGTTGTCTTGCAAACGTCCCCATCTGTTGACTCGGGGATCGAGACGTGGCTGCACGATCCGTTACAGCCTTGCGGATAAGATGCCTGTCATCTCGACTGCTGGTGATACGAGGCCGTTGGGATCCAGCACGGCGTTTCGAATTACCCTCCTGAACCCACCGATTCTATATTCTGCTAACAGTCATTGGATCTCGACCACCGCGAGCAGCAATGTCACGATACGATAAACCGCAATCGCGATAGGCTACAATCCGACCTTTATCAAATTCGGAATCGTGATGGTAGGTATTTCTCCTCCTTACACGAGGCATCACAACAACGTTTCACTAGGCAACGCCGGTCAACTGCTGTTTGTGTATGAGAAATCGGTTGGAAACTTTCCTCATGTCAGCACGTTGTAGGTGTCACATTGGGCGCCAACCTTATGTGAATGCTCTGAAAAGCTAATCATTTGCATATCATAGCATCTTCTTCCTGTCGGTTAAATTTCGGGTCTGTAGCACGTCATCTTCGTGGTGTAGCAATTTTTATGGCCAGTAGTGTATATTCAAACGTGTTGTGTAACTAAGCATTAAGCTTTATGATGTTAAACAGGACGGAGGGGAGGATCTGCATCCCATATTGAAATAAAAAGAAAAACATAGTTTTTAAAAACGAAAAACGAAAAGTCAGCATGTTCCATTTGGCCATCTGGTACACAGATATATATTTTCTTTAGGAATCCGGAAGCGCAGGTTTCTGGTCTGCTACACTATGCTACATTGCTGGATCACAAATTTTTAATTTGTAATCGTGAACTACGCTACTGTAGAACACTACACTACACAGTACCACACTAAGCTACAACACGGTACTTGGTATTAGAACCAAGATAAATTCCTCAATTTTTGTGGATAGTTGGCAAATCATTCCTGTCCTCCACGAGGCTCAACTCCTCGCTGCTTCGGGAAGGTTGTATGTGGATGTTCCGCAGTGGTGCGTCTTGTTGTTGTGACATATAGCCTCTTCCTGGTTGCTTGTCAGCCATGTAAGCTTGCAGTTCATAGGCTGATATTTTAGCTATCAGCCAGTCAGCTTATGCCACAGTTCCACATTCCTAATTATTTGATAGAGTATTGTGTTACCAAAGACGTTCCTGCCCTGATCTTTAGTATCTTGGCTAATGGCACATCCCGGATGGTGTGGTCTGTGTAGCCGATAGCGCCACGTTCACAAGTGTCTGTCGTGCGTTTTCGCATTTTCAGTAAGAAACTGGGATACAGATCACGTTCCGAGAGGTACTGTAGATCTTCCTTGGTCGGAAGGAGGTACGATATTTCTGATCTTTCCTTTATGTTAGGAAGGAACTGGTAGGTTCTCCTCCCAGTTTCTGCACCCTCCCAGATTTCTTGCCATTCCCTATCAATACACACCATTATTTCCTCATTCGATGCGGCTCTACTGTGTACCTCTCTTCCATACAGTTAGGTCTAGAGATGGCAAGCTTAATATCACCAGCAACGCTTCAGTCGGTGTTCTTCTATACGCACCTGCCAAGTGCAGGGGTATACTTCTCGGTGCTCGCATAGGTACAGCCTGTGCTGCCCTTACCTTTCTGGCTCTATGATCCCAAACGCTCAACCCGCAGTCAACAACACCGATTAAGCGTGTATTGTGATACGTTGTTATTGCTCTTAGTGATAGATGAAAACTTCTTTAGCCAAATGCTAATATTTTGTTCAGAATTTTAATTCCTCTCTGGCAAACAATTTCTACACGTACACGAAACTACTGTGCTTTGTCGATGTTTATGCCAAGGTATCTATATAATTCTTTCTTTTCATAGATTGGTTATTTACTCTGATTATGGGGTTTTGCTGCTATCGTTAGTTTATTTTCTACGCACCAGTCACTTATTGTTAGCGTGTCAAGAACTGCGCTACTGTTTTCCTCTAATTTAGCCCGCAAGATGGCAGAAAGTATAATTCTCATATCGTCTGCGTAGGTGATGCAGCCTTTAGTGTTTATTATACCCTGATTCTGACTCAGTAATGGCTGTATGCCAATATCCGAGAACACTAGACCACAAACAGAACCCTGTGAGCAGCCTTTGGTAATGTTCTTCCCGGGAATTCTAGTTTCAGCTGCCTGTGCAGTAATCTCTTAGGCTGTTAGGGAGACACCTGGGACATTACATCTCTCGCAGTTTTTTAAATAGGTCAAGCCACCATAAATTATCAATTGTTACATCCCAACTCTAGAATACTGTTCAGCATCTATAGAGCATTCATACGAACTAAAATCTCGGTCTCATTCATTCACCGATGAGGCAAAATACTAGGATCACTGTCACCGCCTTAGGGAATGGCATCTGGTGGCGTTGTGGGTAAGAGACGCGGTAATGAAAGTGAATAAAAGGAGCAAAGAGGAATGGGGAATCATTATAGTAATGATATGGATCATAAATGAACAAATCCACTGATATAAGGACCTCGACAAAGGGCAGGTTGTCATTCCCGGCTGCTGGGAACGAGCCTCTCGGAAGTGACAAGCTGATTGACTGCTGTTTCCAACAACCATGAAAAGTTGTTGAAAGACGGTTGAACCACGAATATAAGAGAAGATGTTGGACAGGTACGTCCGTTCACAGAACGTGGAGGCCGGAGGTTTGGCCACTCTGAAGCAGGATAGCCGATGATCTGTGGCAGATCTGACAAAAGGGTACAGTTCTGACGCAGGCATGCTGAGCACAATGTCCAGCGCACATTTTTGAGGTTAAACGTTCTCAGCAGACGATCGCTACGAGTTCCCTTATTGATCCAAAGATTGATGTGGGCATAGGTTCATCGAAATCGGACAGTTGATCAGTGGAAACGCGTGACTGAATAGATGAATCATGTTTCTAGTACACGGTGATCCAGGGGAACGGCTGCATGGAACACGCACGTACGCGGGTCGGTGTGTGTGCAATATGACGCTGTGGGGGACATTCACCTCCGTTTGCTTGTCACCTGTGGTAGGGACCATGACAGCTGTGGGCAGCTGTGAACTATGTGAACGTTACTGCATCTTTTCATGATTGATGTCGCCTTCAAAGGCGAATAACAGTCAATGCCATAAAACCAGATTCATTCTACGGTGCCATAGGCTGAAAATACCGCTTCAGTTGCAAATTTACTTTATTATCACGACCGGTTTCGGGCTCTGATAAGCCCATCCTCAGGTGTCGCAACTGTGCTGTGGCCCCCGAGTGCCGCGGTGGACGTGTACTAGGCGCGGCGTCCTACCTATGAGCGTAGAACAGGGAGTTGCGACACCTGAGGATTGGCTTATGAGAGCCCGATACCGGTCGTGATAACAAAAGAAATTTACAACTGAAGCGGTATTTTCGTCCTCTGTATAATGCTCTGTTGCAGACGTTCTTCCATCAGGATTGTTCATACAACAGTGGTTGGAGGAGCATGATAATGAACTCGCGTAGATATATTCACCACCCAATCCGTCTGATCTGAACCTGACGGAAAACGTCTGGGACGCTGCCGGGCACCTCCTCCGAGCCCATCAAATTGCGGGAATCGTGCCAGCTGTTCGTAGATATTTGGTTCTCTATACCTCTGGAAAACTACCAGCGAATGTTGTGCCTATTAAGCAGATGATCATGTTTGGGTCTTCAGTGAGTATGATACTGTAAAGAAGGCCAGCTTCATCAAGTTCGATAAGTTTCATTATAGACGCATCAAGACATCCTTAGGAGCAATGTAACAAACTTCGACGAACACTATCTCAGTTGAAGCATTCAACAGCCCCCATCATTTACGAAGACACCTACTGGCAGATACATGTCGTTCAAAGAGAAAATCGATTGATGGACAGCCAGGGAAGTGTTTGCACGTATGTAGCTGTTATCCACTGTGCTCTTTCCTGCAGTTTACACTCAAGGGCATGCTGAAAAGTAATGTCTCCGGTTTGTTATTGCGAAAATTCTCAAAGTATTTTAAATAATACAAACGTTATTATCACCCTACATCTCCACTCTCTCGTCTAGATACTTGCAGCCCTCTGCCGCTAGTGGGCTCCGAATTCTAGCTTGTAATACGGCTTTGCTTAACTACGTTGGTGCGTGAGTTCACTGTCATCGACCATTTTCCATACGGTCTCGACTTGGTCCCATCCGATTGTCGTCTTTTTCCAAAACTTAAATAACATCATCGAGGTCTTCACTGAGATAGTGATGTAGCGGTGCAAGTAGAGGTGAGATTGTGGCTCCGTCAACAAAAATTCTGCAAAGACGGTATCAACAGAACTAGTCTCTCGGTTGGAGAAATGTGTTCGTCGCCAGGGTGACCACGTTGAAAATAAAATGTAGACACGAAGAATAAAGATGTAGAACGTTAATACCTTTTGTTTCATTTAAAAAGCTTAAGATCTTTCACATAAAAAATTCGGAAGCATTAATTTTCAGCACTGACTTGTATTCTATAACCTTCCAGCAGAAATAGAAAATGTGTTACTCCTATTTACAGAGCTGAATTTTTTCTCGGACATACTCCTTCGCATTCTCCCCAAGAGTTCCTCGCAGGAGTTGAGAAGCCATTCGCTATAAGGCGTTGCTCTACACCGACTACTACTAGAAGATTCTGTGCAGCTTCTCAGTAACTATTTACGGATTACTCTGTACACTCATTCCATCTCGTGAAACTAACGGAGAAACCAACATAATTACTGAAAACTGCCTTACTGTGGAAAGACAGAATATGGTCATTTTCTCTGAATCGAGATCAGTCCTACGTGCCGTTAGGATTCTGCTCTAAACAGCTGCAGGTTGCATTACAAAAGCTAGCCCGTAGATCTTGTTAGTGCTGTTAAGTATCAACGACCTTTGAAAGGAGTACCGACGTTTACATGTATCACATACCGCAAAAAAAAAGTTATAGAACTCACAACCTCCAAAATAATACGAGAACACTGTGTGAGGGGCTTTCCTTCCGATAGTAGTTTTATGAGTTGCAATTTTAAAAATGCTTGGGTTCGTGACTAAAATGTTATGTGTTTATGACTAAGTTGTTATATAGATAATTGAGAAGAATTTGCTCTTTTATGAATTGGCTCACACGTTAGAATGCCGCCCAAGGAGCGCTTTATCACAGTATGAGACTATTTTGTAATGACATGCAGAACGTTACTCTTCGAATATGGCGTACGCATACAAGTCTCCTATTATAATTTAATTTTCCTCTTCCCTAAGTATTGTAATAATATCTTTATTTCGTCATAATTTCTTTCAACCTCTCCAGCATGTGCAGCGTGAATACGTAGAATATTAGTTACATTTATCCAACTGCACATCAATATGCAAGGCAGGACAAGCAGCAATCGGAATTGTAATTGTCAACTGTCGAAGCTGCGTTGGTAATGTACCAGAACTTCAAGCGCTGATAGAAAGCACCGAAGCTGAAATCGTTATAGGTACAGAAAGCTGGTTTAAGCCAGAGATAAATTCTGCCGAAATTTTTACAAAGGTACAGACGGTGTTTAGAAAGGATAGATTGCATGCAACCGGTGGTGGAGTGTTCGTCGCTGTTAGTAGTATTTTATCCTGTAGTGAAGTAGAAGTGGATAGTTCCTGTGAATTATTATGGGTGGAGGTTACACTCAACAACCGAGCTAGGTTAATAATTGGCTCCTTTTACCGACCTCCCGACTCAGCAGCATTAGTGGCAGAACAACTGAGAGAAAATTTGGAATACATTTCACATAAATTTTCTCAGCGTGTTATAGTCTTAGGTGGAGATTTCAATTTACCAGATATAGACTGGGACACTCAGATGTTTAGGACGGGTGGTAGGGACAGAGCATCGAGTGACATTATACTGAGTGCACTATCCGAAAATTACCTCGAGCAATTAAACAGAGAACCGACTCGTGGAGATAACATCTTGGACCTACTGATAACAAACAGACCCGAACTTTTCGACTCTTTAAGTGCAGAACAGGGAATCAGTGATCATAAGGCCGTTGCAGCATCCCTGAATATGGAAGTCAATAGGAATATAAAAAAAAGGGAGGAAGGTTTATCCGTTTAGCAAGAGTAATAGAAGGCAGATTTCAGACTACCCAACAGATCAAAACGAAACTTTCTGTTCCGACACTGACAATGTTGAGTGTTTATGGAAAAAGTTAAAGGCAATCGTAAAATGCGTTTTAGACAGGTACGTGCCAAGTAAAACTGTGAGGGACGGGAAAAACCCACCGTGGTACAACAACAAAGTTAGGAAACTACTGCGAAAGCAAAGAGAGCTTCACTCCAAGTTTAAACGCAGCCAAAACCTCTCAGACAAACAGAAGCTAAACGATGCAAAGTTAGCGTAAGGAGGGCTATGCGTGAAGCGTTCAGTGAATTCGAAAGTAAAATTCTATGTACCGACTTGACAGAAAATCCTAGGAAGTTCTGGTCTTACGTTAAATCAGTAAGTGGCTCGAAACAGCATATCCAGACACTCCGGGATGATGATGGCATTGAAACAGAGGATGACACGCGTAAAGCTGAAATACTAAACACCTTTTTCCAAAGCTGTTTCACAGAGGAAGACCGCAATGCAATTCCTTCTCTAAATCCTCGCACAAACGAAAAAATGGCTGACATCGAAATAAGTGTCCAAGGAATAGAAAAGCAACTGGAATCACTCAATAGAGGAAAGTCCACTGGACCTGACGGGATACCAATTCGATTCTACACAGAGTACGCAAAAGAACTTGCCCCCCTTCTAACAGCCGTGTACCGCAAGTCTCTAGAAGAACGGAGGGTTCCAAATGATTGGAAAAGAGCACAGGTAGTCCCAGTCTTCAAGAAGGGTCGTCGAGCAGTTGCGCAAAACTATAGACCTATATCTCTGACGTCGATCTGTTGTAGAATTTTAGAACATGTTTTTTGCTCGAGTATCATGTCGTTTTTGGAAACCCAGAATCTACTATGTAGGAATCAACATGGATTCCGGAAACAGCGATCGTGTGAGACCCAACTCGCTTTATTTGTTCATGAGACCCAGAAAATATTAGATACAGGCTCCCAGGTAGATGCTATTTTTCTTGACTTCCGGAAGGCGTTCGATACAGTTCCGCGCTGTCGCCTGATAAACAAAGTAAGAGCCTACGGAATATCAGACCAGCTGTGTGGCTGGATTGAAGAGTTTTTAGCAAACAGAACACAGCATGTTGTTATCAACGGAGAGACGTCTACAGACGTTAAAGTAACCTCCGGCGTGCCACAGGGGAGTGTTATGGGACCATTGCTTTTCACAATATATATAAATGACCTAGTAGATAGTGTCGGAAGTTCCATGCGGCTTTTCGGGGATGATGCTGTAGTATACAGAGTAGTTGCAGCATTAGAAAATTGTAGCGAAATGCAGGAAGATCTGCAGCGGATAGGCACTTGGTGCAGGGAGTGGCAACTGTCCCTTAATATAGACAAATGTAATGTATTGCGAATACATAGAAAGAAGGATCCTTTATTGTATGATTATATGATAGCGGAACAAACACTGGTAGCAGTTACTTCTGTAAAATATCTGGGAGTAAGCGTGCGGAACGATTTGAAGTGGAATGATCATATAAAATTAATTGTTGGTAAGGCGGGTACCAGGTTGAGATTCATTGGGAGAGTGCTTAGAAAATGTAGTCCATCAACAAAGGAGGTGGCTTACAAAACACTCGTTCGACCTATACTTGAGTATTGCTCATCAGTGTGGGATCCGTACCAGATCGGTTTGACGGACGAGATAGAGAAGATCCAAAGAAGAGCGGCGCGTTTCGTCACAGGGTTATTTGGTAACCGTGATAGCGTTACGGAGATGTTTAATAAACTCAAGTGGCAGACTCTGCAAGAGAGGCGCTCTGCATCGCGGTGTAGATTGCTCGCCAGGTTTCGAGAGGGTGCGTTTCTGGACGAGGTATCGAATATATTGCTTCCCCCTACTTATACCTCCCGAGGAGATCACGAATGTAAAATTAGAGAGATTAGAGCGCGCACGGAGGCTTTCAGACAGTCGTTCTTCCCGCGAACCATACGCGACTGGAACAGGAAAGGGAGGTAATGACAGTGGCACGTAAAATGCCCTCCGCCACACGCCTTTGGGTGGCTTGCGGAGTATAAATGTAGATGTAGATTCCCAAAAGTTTCTTAGAAGTAAATAACCGGATCGGAGTATAGCTGAAACAGTTTATAGCGACATCAAAACAAGCGACGGTTTACGATCGTTGTAGTCGATAGTCGCACAAACAGCATTTTTGCTTTGTTTCTTGATATAAATTTCGTATCTGTGAATTTTAGGCTCGCACACAATTAAAACTTCAAAAAGCAGCAAAAATACAGTACATTTACGCAGCATTTGTGGAGAGGGACTGAACAAGAATTTTTCTTATGTTTATGCAGTACGTACAGCAGTAAAATGCCAGAAAAATGTAATAACGTTTAATAAGTGAAGACAGAAAAAGCAACGATTCAGATTGTTCAGTAATGTTGAAACGGTATTGGTTAATGAATGAGATAAAGGTCTGAGCAATATTCAGACTTGCTGTAAGTGCTGTACAGCATAATATTGTCGAATGAGAGGATTTAGTTGCTTATTATTTTATCTTGTAATGTCTGCGTTTATGATCCTCATTATACAGTGTTCCTTCAGACACTGCTGATGATCCACAGCTGCTCTTTAAATATTACGAAACTTTTGTTCGATATCTTTGTGCTCAGATGACCTCGCCCGTGTGATATTTAAAGAACTGTGTTCGGAAAGGGACTGTACTTTCTCTCTGTGGTTCCAAGTTGGAGAAATCGTTGATTCCGAGACACCCAATTCCTTCGCAATACTGACATTTGTTTTCGCCTTTTCTAATCGCCATATTATGTGTGAATTTTCTTCGACATTAAACAGTTTCCTCTTTTTTTTCCGACATCTTTAAAGCCATGCTAGCACTGACTGTTTAATACACATATTGATTTTAAAAAATCTAAAGAAAACGAGAGTTTCAAAATAAGTGTTACATCCTTGTTGGTAGTACCCAACTACATAATAGACAAAAATGAACATTGGACGTTACAGTCGATATGACAAAAATGAACATTGGACGTTACAGCCGATATATGTCATCGAAAATAATGAAAAATATGTAGTTTCACACAATAAGTTGCAATAAAAGATGTCGTATTAAGCGATATTTTAAATATAGCGTTTACATAGGATTTAGATGGTAACATTAGATTTCGCAGCTGTAGCCAATTTGTTAAAAGCGATATCGCTATAAATGATATCGACTGCTATAGTATTTAAATGATGAACACACGAGTTTATGAGTACCATCTACGGAATGATATCGCAGTATATAACCAAGGTGGCAGAAGATATTTACAGTGCGTACACGCAGCTCGCTTGATAAACAACAAGGGAGCTAAATTGCCTTCTGAGGCAAGCACAGACGTGTGTATCTGGACGTGAAGTCGCGCTCTATGGCAGAGTTGCGGCGTGCAGACACTTACCGAGCAAAGGCCTGCGGCGGTATTCCCGTCACGTCCCGCTACCTTATTAGGCTGTGTTCCCAGTGAGCCGCCAAGCTGCCTACACACCAGGGGCGGCTCACCGGCTGCCTAAACAGACAGGGGCATCGTACTTGCCGCCTGTGGAGTAGCACCAGTGGCTCAGTGAGGGTTCTGTTTGAGGCTATAAGAAACACGCTGACTCCGTTTCACCTTATTTTTCGTCTTCTTTTCTTTTGCCTGTTTCACTTCTTTGTTTTTCAAGCTCTCTCTACTTCTCTCAGCCTGATCCTCTATCTTTTTTGGTCATCATTATTATATTTTCTTTCAACAATACTACTGGGGTCCGTTCTGTTGTGTCTTAGTGGAAACCATCAATCGGTAAAGCGGTGTATAGTTATAAAGAAATAGCATGTGTAGCCTATCTCTAATCTGCCATAATTTGGATTATAAGTATTTAGTCAAATCCTGGAAGATTTAATGTGAAATCTACTTTTAAATTTCTATCTTTGAAATGTTGGCTGCGAGCAAAATTACGGATAGCACATACATGATGGATTTCTCTGAAACTTAATTTGAAAAGCCAACATGTACTCAAACACTTCTTTAACTTCATCAAATGTCTACACAGTATATAGGGGGGGGGGGGGGGGGGGGGTATTAGCAGAAGAAGGAAAAATGAGTTTCCCATTTCGTTTAAGCCATTTTTATCGTGTCGCTAGCTTGTTGTTATTGCTGTTGTTGTTGTTGTTGTTGTTGTGGTCTTCAGTTCTGAGACTGGTTTGATGCAGCTCTCTTTGCTACTCTATCATGTGCAAGCCTCTTCATCTCTGAATAACTACTGCAGTCTAAATCCTTCTGAATCTCCTTAGTGCATTCATCTATTGGTCTCCCTCTACGACTTTTACCCTCCACGCTTCCTTCCAATACTAAATTAGTGATCCCTTGATGCCTCAGAACGTGTTTTACCAACCGATCCCGTGTTCTAATCAAGTTGTGCCACAAATTTCTCTTCTTACCAGTTCTGTTCAGTACCTCCTCATTAGTTATGTGATCTACCCACCTAATCTTCAGCATTCTTCTGTAGTACCACATTTCGAAAGCTTCTGTTCTCTACTTGTCTACACTGTTTATCGTCCATGTTTCACTTCCACACATATCTACACTCCATACAGAAGTCTTCAGAGAAGGGTTATTAACACTTAAATCCATACTTAATGTTAAAAAATTACTCCTCTTCGTAAACGCTTTCCTTGCCATGGACAGTGTACATTTTATATCTCCTCTACTTCGGCCATCATTAGCTATTTTGCTCTCCAAATAGCAAACATTATATATTACTTTAAGTGTCTCATTTCCTAATCTAATTTCCTCAGCATCACCTGATTTATTTCGATTACATTCCATTATCCTCGTTAGCTTTTACTGACGTTCATCTTATATCCTCCTTTCAAGACACTGTCCATTCCGTGCAACTGCTCTTCCAGGTCCTTTGCTTTCTCTGTGAAAATTACAATGTCGTCGGCAAACTTCAAAGTTTTAATTTCTTCTCCGTGGAATTTAATTCCTTCTCCAAATTTTTCTTTTGTTTCCTTTACTGCTTGCTGAATATACAGATTGAGCGACATCCGGGGTAGGCTATAACCCTGTCTCACTCCCTTCTCGACCACTGCATCCCTTTCGTACTCCTAGACTCTTATAACTACGATCTGGGTCTGTAGAAGCTGTAAATAGCCTTTCGCTTCTTGTTTTTCACACCTGCCACCTTCAGAATTTGAAAGGGAGTATTCCAGTCAACATTGTCAAAAGCTTTCTCTAAGTTTCCTTAACCTATCTTCTATGAGAAGTCGTAGGGTCAGTATTGCCTCGTGTGTTCCAACATTTCTACGGAATCCAAAATGATCTACCTCGAGGTCGGCATCTACGAATTTTTACATTTTTCTGTAAATGATTAGTGTTAGTATTTTGCAGCCGTGACTTATTACACTGATAGTTCGGTAATTTTCACACATGTCAGCACCTGCCTTCCTTGGAACTGGGATTATTACATTGTTCTTGAAGTCTGAGGGTATTTCGCCTGTCTCCTATAATTTGCTCACCAGATGGAAGATTTCTGTCATGGCTGGCTCTTCCAAGGTTATTAGTAGTTCTAATGGTATGTTGTCTACTCCCGCGCCTTGTTTCGACTTAGGTCTTTCAGTGCTCTCTCAAATTTTCACGCAGCATCATATCTCCCATTTCATCTTCAACTACGTCCTCTTCCTTTCCATAATATTGCCCTCAAGCACATCGCCCTTGTATAGACCCTCTATATACTCCCTCCACATTTCTGCTTTCCCTTCTTTGCTTAGGGCTGGTCTCCATCTGAGCTCTTGATATTCATACAGGTGGTCCTCTTTTCTCCAAAGGTCTCTTTAATTTTCCTGTAGGCAGTATCTATTTTACCTCTAGTGATATATGCCTCTACATCCTAACATTTGTTCTCTAGCCATCTCTGCTCAGCCATTTTGCACTTCCTGTCAATTTCATTTTTGAGACGTTTTTATTCATTTTCGCCTGCTTAATTTACAGTATTTTTATATTTACTTCTTTCGTCACTCAAATTCAGTATCTCTTTTGTTACCCGAGAATTTCTACTAGCCCTCGTCTTTTTACCTACTTGGTCCTCTGCTGCCTTCATTATTTTATCTCTCAAAGCTATCCATTCTTCTTCTGCTGTATTTCTTTCCCCTGTTATTGTCAACCGTTTCTTTAATGCTCTCCCTGAAACTCTCTAAAACCTCTGGTTCTTTCAATTTATCCAGGTCCCATCTCCTTAAATTCCTACCTTTTTTTTGCAGTTTCTTCTGTTTTAATCTACAGTTAATAACCAAGAAATTGTGGTGAGAGTGCACATCTGCCCTTGAACAGAGAACCGACTCGTGACGATAACATATTAGACCTTCTGGTGACAAACAGACCCGAACTATTTGAAACAGTAAACGCAGAACAGGGAATCAGCGATCATAAAGCGGTTACGGCATCGATGATTTTAGCAGTAAACAGAAATATTAAAAAAGGTAGGAGATTTTTCTGTTTATCAAAAGTGACAAAAAGCAGATTACAGAGTACCTGACGGCTCAACACAAAAGTTTAGTCTCAAGTACAGATAGTGTGGAGGATCAGTGGACAAAGTTCAAAACCATCGTACAATATGCGTTGGATGAGTATGTGCCAAGCAAAATCTTAAGAGATGGAAAATAGCCACCGTGGTACAACAACCGAGTTAGAAAACTGCTGCGGAAGCAAAGGGAACTTCACAGCAAACATAAACATAGCCAAAGCCTTACAGACAAACAAAAATTACGTGAAGCGAAATGTAGTGTGAGGAGGGCTATGCGAGAGGCATTCAATGAATTCGAAAGTAAAGTTCTATGTACTGACTTGGCAGAAAATCCTAAGAAATTTTGGTCTTATGTCAAAACAGTAGGTGGATCAAAACAAAATGTCCAAACACTCTGTGACCAAAATGGTACTGAAACAGAGGATGACAGACTAAAGGCCGAAATAATGGTTCAAATGGCTCTGAGCACTATGGGACTTAACATCTATGGTCATCAGTCCCCTAGAACTTAGAACTACTTTAACCTAACTAACCTAAGGACAGCACACAACACCCAGCCATCACGAGGCAGAGAAAATCCCTGACCCCGCCGGGAATCGAAGCCGGGAACCCGGGCGTGGGAAGCGAGAACGCTACCGCACGACCACGAGATGCGGGCAAAGGCCGAAATACTAAATGTCTTTTTCCAAAGCTGTTTCACAGAGGAAGACTGCACTGTAGCTCCTTCTCTATATTGTCGTACAGATGACAAAATAATAGATATCGAAATAGACGACAGAGGGATAGAGAAACAATTAAAATCGCTCAAAAGAGGAAAGGCCGCTGGACCTGATGGGATATCACTTCGATTTTACACAGAGTACGCGAAGGAACTTGCCCCCCTTCTTGCAGCGGTGTACCGTAGGTCTCTAGAAGAGCGTAACGTTCCAAAGGATTGGAAAAGGGCATAGGTCATCCCAGTTGTCAAGAAGGGACGTCGAACAGATGTGCAAAACTATAGACCTATATCTCTAACGTCGATCAGTTGTAGAATTTTGGAACACGTATTATGTTCGAGTATAATGACTTTTTTGGAGACTAGAAATCTACTCTGTAGGAATCAGCATGGGTTTCGAAAAAGACGATCGTGTGAAACCCAGCTCGCGCTATTCGTCCACGAGACTCAGAGGGCCATAGACACGGGTTCCCAGGTAGATGGCGTGTTTCTTGACTTCCGCAAGGCGTTCGATACAGTTCCCCATAGTCGTTTAATGAACAAAGTAAGAGCATATGGACTATCAGACCAATTGTGTGATTGGATTGAAGAGTTCCTAGATAACAGAGCGCAGCATGTCATTCTCATTGGAGAAAAGTCTTTCGAAGTAAGAGTGATTTCAGGTGTGCCGCAGGGGAGTGTCGTAGGACCGTTCCTATTCACAATAAACATAAATGACCTTGTGGATGACATCGGAAGTTCACTGAGGCTTTTTGCAGATGATGCTGTGGTGTATCGAGAGGTTGTAACAATGGAAAATTGTACTGAAATGCAGGAGGATCTGCAGCGAATTGACGCATGGGGCAGGGAATGGCAATTGAATCTCAATGTAGACAAGTGTAATGTGCTGCGAATACTCAGAAAGATAGATCTCTTATTTAGCTACAAAATGGCAGGTCAGCAACTGGAAGCAGTTAATTCCATAAATTATCTGGGAGTACGGATTATGAGTGATTTAAAATGGAATGATTATATAAAGTTGATCGTCGGTAAAGCAGATGCCAGACTGAGATTCATTGGAAGAATCCCAAGGAAATGCAATCCGAAAACAAAGAAAGTAGATTACAGCACGCTTGTTCGCCCACTGCTTGAATACTGCTCAGCAGTGTGGGATCCGTACCAGATAGGGTTGATAGAAGAGATAGACAAGACCCAACGGAGAGCAGCGCGCTTCGTTACAGGATCATTTAGTAATCGCGAAAGCGTTACGGAGATGATAGAAAAACTCCAGTGGAAGACTCTGCAGGAGAGACGCTCTGTAGCTCGGTACGGGTTTTTGTTGAAGTTTCGAGAACATACCTTCACCGAAGAGTGGTGGTGGTGGTGGTTAGTGTTTAACGTCCCGTCGACAACGAGGTCATTAGAGACGGAGTGCAAGCTCGAGTGAGGGAAGGATGGGGAAGGAAATCGGCCGTGCCCTTTCAAAGGAACCATCGCGGCATTTGCCTGAAGCGATTTAGGGAAATCACGGAAAACCTAAATCAGGATGGCCGGAGACGGGATTGAACCGTCGTCCTCCCGAATGCGAGTCCAGTGTGCTAACCACTGCGCCACCTCGCTCGGTCACCGAAGAGTCAAGTAGTATATTGCTACCTCCTACGTATATCTCGCGAAGAGACCATGAGGATAAAATCAGAGAGAATAGAGATCACACAGAGGCATACCGACAATCCTTCTTTCCACGAACAATACGAGACTGGGATAGAAGGGAGAACCGATAGAGGTACTCAGGGTACCCTCCGCCACACACCGTCAGGTGGCTTGTGGAGTATGGATGTAGATGTAGAAATTGTCTTAAAACTTAAAACCTGGTTTCTAAATCTCTGTCTTATCATTATATAATGTATCTGAAATCATCCAGTGTCTCCAAGCCTCTTCCACGCATGCTATCTTCTTTCGTGATTCTTAAACCTGGTGTTAGCTATGATTAAGTTATGCTCTGTGCAAAATTCTACCAGGCGGATTCCTCTTTATTTCTTACCCACAGTCCATATTCATCTACTACTTTTCCTTCTGTTCCTTTTCCTCCAGTCGAATTCCAGTCCCTCACGAGTATTAAATTTTTGTCTCCCTAAACTATTTGAATAATTTCTTTTATCACATCATACATTTCTTCAATCTCTTTACCATCTGCGTCGCTATTTGGCATATGAACTTGTATTATCGTCGTAGGCGCAGGCTTCGTGTCTGTCTTGGCTACAGTAATGCGTTCACTATGCTGCTCGTAGTAGCTTATCCGTGTTCCTAATTTCTTAGTCATTATTAAGCCTACTCCTACATTACCGTTATTTGATTTTTTGTTTATAAACCTGTATTCACGTGACCAGAAGTCTTGTTCCTCCTACCACGGAATTCACTAATTCAACTATATCTAAATTTAACCTATCCATTTTCCTTTTTAAATTTTCTAACCTACCCGCTCAATTAAGGGATCTGACATTCCACGCTCCGATCCATAGAACGCCACTTTTGTTTCTCTTGATAACAAGGTCTTCCTGAGTAGTACCCGCCACGAGATCCCAATGGGGAACTATTTTACTTCCGGAATATTTTACCTATGGCAACGCCATTATTATTTAACGATGCAGTAAAGTTGCATGCCTTCGGAAAAAATTAATGCTGTAGTTTCTCCTTGCTTTGAGCCATTCGCATTACCAGCAGAGCATTACTGTATTGGTTGATGTTACAAGGCCAATTCAATCAATGACCCACACTGTCACCCCGCAACTACTGAAAATGCTGATGCCCCTCTTCACAAAACCACATGTTTGTGTGGGCTCTCAACCGATACCCCTTCGTCGTGGTTGCACCTAAGGTATGGCTATGTGTACCGCTACCAAGGTCCATCGGGGTGGGGGTGATCACTAGCTTGTGAGGAGAAGACATATAAATACTTGTAGGTAACCAAGTTACTTTCGAATGCAATTAGCCGAACAAACGATACACTTGTGTATCATCGTGTTTCACTTAAACTTGCATAAAAATGGCTCTGAGCACTCTGGGACTTAACTGCTGTGGTCATCAGTCCCCTAGAACTTAGAACTACTTAAACCTAACTAACCTAAGGACATCACACACATCCATGCCCGAGGCAGGATTCGAACCTGCGACCGTAGCTGTCGCGCGGTTCCAGACTGTAGCACCTAGAACCGCTCGGCCACTTCGGCCGGCCTTAACTTGCATAAACTTATCTTACATAAACTGTAGACATTTCCATTCGTACTTGAAAATTTTTCCGTAATGTCCACTACAATGCCCTTATAATTTTTATTTTAATGAAAGACTTTTCAATGTTCGTTTCTTTTCCCAAGTTATGATAAAGTAAATCATTCGGACGTACAGATATCAAACTACACAATACACTAAAGGAAAATGGATAGTGGAAAGCACCAAATAACTGATTTAAGAGTATCATATTTGCGCCGACAAACGTTACTAATGCAATTCGAGAAGGCGACGTGCATTTCATGTAGCGTAAAAGCTCTGGACCCCTTACAAATGTAGCTTCCTTACTGAAAGAGCAGGCTGTACCTCACTGATCTACACTACTGGCCATTAAAATTGCTACACCAAGAAAAATGCAGATGATAAACGGATATTCATTCGACAAATATATTATACTAGAACTGATATGTGATTACATTTTCACGCAATTTAGGTGCGTAGATCCTGAGAAATCAGTACCCAGAACAAACACCTCTGGCCGTAATAACGGCCTTGATACGCTTGTGCATTGAGTCAGAGCTTGGATGGCGTGTACAGGTACAGCTGCCCATGCAGCGTCAACACGATACCACAGTTCATCAAGAGTAGTGACTGCGTATTGTGACGAGCCAGTTGCTCGGCCACCATTGACCAGACGATTTCAATTGGTGAGAGATCTGGAGAATGTGCTGGCCAGGGCAGCAGTCGAACATTTTCTGTATCCAGAAAGGCCCGTACAGGACCTGCAATATGCGGTCGTGCATTATCCTGCTGAAATATACGGTTTCGCTGGGATCGAATGAAGGGTAGAGCCACGGGTCGTAACACATCTGAAATGCAACATCCACTGTTCAAAGTGCCGTCAATGTGAACAAGAGGTGAACGAGACGTGTAACCAATGGCACCCCATACTATCAGGCCGAGTGATACGCCAGGATGGCGATGACGAATACACGCTTCCAATGTGCGTTCACCGCGATGTCGCCAAATACGGATGTGACCATCACGATGCTGTAAACAGAACCTGGATTCATCCGACAAAATGACGTTTTGCCATTCGTGAACCCAGGTTCGTCGTTGAGTACACCATCGCAGGCGCTTCTGTCTGTGATGCAGCGTCAAGGGTAACCGCAAGCATGGCCTCCAAGCTGATAGTCCATGCTGCTGCAAACGTCGTCGAACTGTTAGTGCAGGTGGTTCTTGTCTTGCAAACGTCCCCATCTGTTGACTCAGGGATCGAGACGTGGCTGCACGATCCGTTACAGCCATGCGGATAAGATGCCTGTCATCTCGACTGCTAGTGAGATGAGGCCGTTGGGATCCAGCACGGCATTCCGTATTACCCTCCTGAAACCACTGATTCCATATTCTGCTAACAGTCATTGGATCTCGACCAACGCGAGCAGCAATGTCGCGATACGATAAACCGCAATCGCGATAGGCTACAATCCGACCTTTATCAAAGTCGGAAACGTGATGGAACACATTTCTCCTCCTTACACGAATCATGACAACAACGTTTCACCAGGCAACGCCGGTCAAGTGCTGTTTGTGTATCAGAGATCGGTTGGAAACTTTCCTCATGTCAGCACGTTGTAAATGTCGCCATCGGCGCCAACCTTGTGTGAATGCACTGAATAGCTAATCAAAAAATGGTTCAAATGGCTCTGAGCACTATGGGACTCAACATCTGAGGTCATCAGTCCCCTAGAACTTAGAACTACTTAAACCTAACCAACCTAAGGACATCACACACATCCATGCCCGAGGCAGGATTCGAACCTGCGACCGTAGCGGTCACGCGGTTCCAAACTGAAGCGCCTAGAACCGCACGGCCACACAGCCGGCAATAGCTAATCATTTGCATATCATAGCATCTTCTTCCTGTCGCTTAAATTTCGCGTGTGTAGCACGTCATCTTCGTGGTGTAGCAATTTGAATAGCCAGTAGTGTAGTAAACATTCGGGATACGATGGGTCGGCATCGTCGAACACGATTCGTGAAGGTTAACGAATTCCATTGTTAGCGTGGTGGATCACGTGGCGTAGCAGTTGTGTCAAACTGAGCTCTGCACCATCGTAAAATATGGGGTGTTTACAAATTAGTTATACAAAGTTGCCTTTCGTTGGGATGAACGTAAAAAAGCTACAGAAATGTTTATGCCTTCCGTAAAATGAGAAATGTCCCATTTGTAATCAGTTCCCAGCAAAATCCTATGAAATAAGTATTGATATATGGTGGCAACTGCTTGTACCATCCGTTGTAGCACTCTTCGATGTTTCCCATAAGCGGAGGAGCAGACACATTGGGATTAAATCGGGTGATTGTGGAGGGCAGGATATTGCTCCACCACGTCCAATCCAAGTCTGCACATTCCTACAGAGATACGAGACAACTTCACGATGGTAATTCGATGGCGCGCCATCTTGCTGAAAAAAAAATTGTGCCCGTATCATGCTGTAATTGAGGAATTAGATGATGTCGTTGATTTACCTGGAATACGAATGTGACATTGGCAACTTGTTCAACTGTTACGACACATACTGCTGACCGAACCTGACCCGAGGTCCTATATGATACGCAGGCAGTTTCGGTGAAACGACTGTACCACTCAACAACAGTTTGTCTTTGAGGTGGTGGCTCCCGATATTTAGTTCTGAATTGTCCCTGGACCATAATAACAGATTTGGATTCATGAAACCATAAACAACAACGCGCATACTCTGCACCGTTATACGACTTCGTGATGACAGTTGGACGAACTCATTCGAACATACCACACACCAGGAACTTCGGAAACAAACTGTACACAAGACGACCTAATTGTGCAGGAGGCGACGTCGTTAGAAATGCAACGAAATGCAGAGGGTTTTGCGGGTGATCAGTAGCAGGTCAATAACTACGAACATAAATACACAAAAGTAAACGTACGTGGTGCGGTGATCTAGTGGTAGCAAGTAACCGCAATGATCCATTGTCAGTACACTACATGGTCAGTGATCAGTTACTGGAATCAGTCACAACCTTGAAGCATCTAGGATGTTATACCATGTCTGATTACCTTCATCAGACAACACATAAGATAGAGTTCTCCAAAATGGGGCAGGAGCAATTTCTATATCCTTAGCTACGGAAATTAAGAGCTGTCGCACAGCCGTGGTATGTGATAAGGATTAATGTGAATCATAGCTTTTGTAAGACGTTATCTCATTGCACTTCATGTGCACAGTAATATTTGAATTTACTATTCATGCATCTATCAGCTGTCTCTTGGATTTTACTAAAATTATTTCACGATGTTGTTTTTATGTCAAAGCAACACTGGGCTATAACTGGAGCACAAACCGATTACATGCTCTTAGAGGATCATCTCGTGTATAAATTTAGTTGGGTGACTGATGCTCTATGCAAATTTGTTCTCTTTGCTTTCCTGAGTTTTACACGGATTCGAACGAGAAAATAGCAGGATTTCTTAATAGGCACATTTTGTAATATAGCAGCTACACACTGACAAGCGAAATCATTATAACCACCTGCTTAATAGATTCTTTGTTCGTCTTTGGATCGAAATACATCACTCACTCTACATATCAGGTTCAAATGATTCAAATGGCTCTGAGCACTATGGGACTTAACATCTGTCATCAGTGCCCTACACTTAGAACTGCTTAAACCTAACTAACCTAAGGACATCACACACATCCATGCCCGCGGCAGGATTCGAACCTGCGACCGTAGCGGTCACGCGGTTCCAGACAGAAGCGCCTAGAACCGCACGGCCACACCGGCCGGCTTACATATCAGGGATCCGACAGTTTGTTGGTAGCTTTTTGGAGCTATGTGGCAATATGTGTCCACGCACAGGTCACGTAATTCGCGTAAATAACGGGCGCTGATTTGCATATGCAGTGATGGTGCCCGATATTGACCCAGATGGGTTCCATAGGATTTACATCAGGCGAAATTGGTCGCCGATACATCAACGTGAATTCGCTGTAATGCTACACAAACCATTGTAGCACGGTTATGGCTCCGAGGCACGGACAATTAAACTGCTGAAAGATGACATCGCCGTCGAGGAAGACATCAAGCATGAAGGGATGCAAGTAGTTCGCAGCTGTCAGCGTGTCTTCCATTACTACCACAGGTCCCATGAAAGCACAGGAGAATGTGTCGAGTAGCATAATACTGTTCCCACCAGCTGGAGTCCGTTGGGCGCTGCACGTTTCGTGCGACCGTTCCCCTCGATGATGGCGTTTGATGGAAACGACCAGCGATCTAGTGTAGCAAAAATGTGATTGACCCGAAGAGTCGACACGTTTCCTGTGATCGACGGTCGAATCTTGATAGTCGTCGGGTCAACATGTGAAAACGTAGGGGTGGGCTGCTGTGAATCTCCATGTTCAACAACGTACGATGAGCGGTGTGCTTTTAAGTAGTTGTTTATTCACCAGCATCTTGCTCTTTTGTCACAGGTGCCACAGATCACTATCTATCCTTCTTTACAGAGCAGACAAGTCTCCGAACCCTAAGGTCCGTGAAAAGTCGTGGACGTCCAAGCATTTAGCGCCTAGTGGTAGGTTTCACTGTCCTTTTACCTCTTTACCTAGATGCTCACTACAACAGCTCGTAAACATTCGTCAGGCTTCGTCGGTTTAGAGATACTCGTTCACAGACTCTACATAAAAATAGTTCGCCAGTTGTCCAAGTCGCTTATCTCAATATCTTCATATCTTCACTATCGTGATCCCCCGACCGTGCCTGCTCCGCTTACATACTTTTGCTACCGCTTCACGTGCCCAAACGCCACCACGCGGCATCCAAAGTGGCGGTGGGCAGTGGTCATAATACTTCGGCTGATCAGTATTTGTCACACTTATGACCGTGTCAGTCAAATGTGTATGGCACTAGATTCCGATCCTGGAAGGCCCAGGTTAAATCCCTGGCCCATCTAGAACAGTGCTCTGCCCACTCAGCCTGCTGCCAAATTGAGTATTGGTGATCTTTCTCTGGGGATAAAAAGGTGACCGGGGTGATGTTGGGGCGCCACTCTCCCACTCCTCGTGCCACAGCGTAGAAGGGCTGCGGTTTACTTGCAGTCAGACCAATTTCCTTTTTTTAACTTTTTTTTTGTAACACTCACAGTATTGTATTATTTTTACTTCTAAAATTAACTTTTCATGGAACAGAAAGAATTTGTTGTTAAATATTGACGGAAAGGCAAGGGGACTACTACCAGTATATCAGAGATTATTACGGGAAAATAGCGAGTAGCGGCTGCTGTGAAAGTGAACATTTACGTGTGGTGCAACACGGTAGGAGGTTCAAAGCTGACGTGGAGTTATGAACGTGGATCATCACAGTGCTGGCACATGGTGTACATTAGAGCCTTTCAGACAAATGGCTGACATGTTTGTGGCGCGTATTTGAAAACTCTTCATAGCCAATTCGTCCGCAAACGTTGCCAACTTGTTTGTGTTGAGCACCTTCGATACTGAACATTATAATGCGCACTTCTGTAGCAGTTACTAACAAGGCCCATGTGACTGAGTGCAATCACGTTCTAGTTAAAAGTAGTGTCCGCCATTATCTCGTAGTCAAAACATGGAAAGTGATGGCTGAAAATACCTTCATGGTTATCGTTAGATACACTGATAATGAGAAGCAAATAGTAGTGACAGTGAAGACGGAAGTGGTTGCGGAACGTGCGAGCAAAATATTAAAAGGTTAGTTAGTCGATGGTGCGCAAATTATGTTATCAGCGATCAATACTTAGCGGAGTAGTATTCACCTATCTTCCCCAAGAAGAAGAAGGAAATGGTAGACAATAAATATCTGTTTGACGACGTTCACAAATGTGTTATTAGGCAGAAATTTACACAGTATTATCTACAATACTTCGAAATACCCACTTTGTGAGAAATTCACAGCTTTTGCCGCACGTAGACTGCTACACAAACAGCGGAACTCGGAAAAAATACGTATTTTTCATGACTCACATACCACTATGTGATCTTATTTCATCACCTGGCTCTTTTTCGTGATTATTTTATTCAGTGTCCTGGACATGTTTGCTTGGGCGGGAATTTTCAGTTTTTATCGCTAGTAATGCAAGCTCTTGTTGTGACCTGAGTTCCTGTTTGTAGGCAGGCGGTAGTCAGTACATGTGAATAAGGAGAGGCCACCATCCGCAGGGACGCCACTGTGGCCGAGCGGTTCCAGGCGCTTCAGTCCGGAACCACGCGGCTGCTACGGTCGCAGGTTCGAATCCTGTCTCGGGCATGGATGTGTGTGAAGTCCTTAGGTTAGTTAGGATTAAGTAGTTCTAACTCTAGGGGACTGCTGACCTCTGATGTTAAGTCCCATAGTGCTTGGAGCCCTCTGATTCATTTTTTTAATCATCTACACGTATTATCTACTGGACTGCGGGCTGGCCCATGCTTTTGTTGGCAGAGCCGACACATGCCCTTGCATAGAACAGATAAAGCCATGGAGCCATTGCCATCCCAATAGAATAACTGAACAATTTTGCCTTTTCTGTACGTACAGCGAAGCCTTGGCACAGCTCTAGCAGCATGAGAAAATCGCTTGCTGTGGCTCCAAATTTTGGTGTGTCCAATTCAATGAGCCACGCCTATCACTGTGTTTAGCACGAAGTGACTAACAAGTTGAAGAGATACTGTTCCAGTCGATTACCAACCTCGTGTTTGTATGTGTAGGAATTTCTGCATTGGCCCACCACCCTTGCCCCCAGTTCTTTCGTAAAATAAGCGATATTTTCGTTTGTCACGTAGGCCTTAACATTGACTACTTACTTCTGTGGAAAGACTCCTTTAAAAAAAAGAAAGAAAAAGAGGTCTGTTGAAAGTTTTGAACTACGATTCTAGGTGATTCGTCTCCTGGCTGCCGTGTGATACTCATTGGCATACGGGAGCTGTGCTGCTTGATTGGTTGTGATTTGTGGCCTCCTTTTACCTCGTTAACTCTGAGTTCACAGGCTGCCCTGATTAGGAGATCCTGTTGTGTTTTCTCCATATAGTCCTCCATATAATTTGATATCTCATTTTGTAGTTTCATTTGAACTTTTGAAGAATTTTGCTCGGCGTTAAGGAATAAGACAGTTCTCAAACAATTAAGAGCAAATAAGTACCTGGTACTCTAACTTGCCTTAAATTTCAAGATCCCAAAATGTCAAGATCCCACAGTATCCCACAACTTTGCCACGATTAGACGACTCACAAATTAGGGTTGAAACTTAAACAGTGGCAATTATTTATTCATAACCGATACAAAAGAGTTGCATGTTTGCACCTGTTAGTGTCCTTCATAGTAGTCACCAGCGTTGTGTGGAACCCGTTGCCAGTGATTTGGAAGGGATAGTATACCGTTAGCAGAGCCTGTTATGTTGAATGGTGCGAATGGAGCGGTCTAAAGTTATGGTGATTCTCGTGTACGACAGTGATGGTGTTATCCTAACGGACTACGTTCCTCCACGGCAGACCGTCAATGTTCAGTATTACTGTTCGTTTTCGGAGCCTCACCAGCGACCAGCTTTGCTAAACAAGCGGCAACACTTTCTGCGCAACCCACCCATCATTTTGCACAACAAGGCGCGGGCGCAAACAGCGCAAGCTGTGGCTGCTCTGATCGGTCGATGGGGCTGGGAAGTACTGTACCACCCACCACACTCCCATGATTTAAGTCCTTGTGACTTTGATTTGATTCCGAAGACGGAGGAACCACTTCGTGGCATTCGCTTCAGAACTTTTCCAGAGATTCGACAGGCAGTAGACCGCTCCATTCACGCCATCAACAGAACAGGCTCTGCTAACGGTATACTACGCTTTCCACATCGCTGGCAATGAGTTCTACACAACGCTGGTGAAGGACACTCACAGGTGCAAACATGTACCTCTTTTGTAGCGGCTGTGAATAAACAGTTGCCACTACCTAAGTTCCAGCGTTCGTATAACCTGTTCTACTTTTGAGTCGTTGATCTCACTGTGACGGTGTTTTCGCTGTGCACAGCATTCAGTGTAATGCGTTTGGTTTCCGAGAGTGATAGATAAATGAGTCAGCATGTATGAACGAGATGAAATAGTTTTATAAAAGGCGCAATACTTAACATTATTACGAAAAAATAAAGTATCAGAATTAAAGTGAACAGTGGTGTATTCAGATGAAACTTGAATTCACTTGTAGTGCAGTGTGAATAAATGTTATCAAAATGGGCAAGAAGCATTGTCAACAGAAAGTGCAGCGCACTGTCGGCCTGCCGTGTATAGATGTAGCTCCACTAGTAAGAACACCGGAATGTATATTGTTACTGTTTCCCCATCTTGATCCTCGGACGTAAATACGACGGTGTTGCCACCATGAGGTCTTCGTTGCGGTTTTTCGGGCAGTACTTCACGCCTCTCCAGTCTCAGATGGGTTGGAAGTTCAAGTGCCTATGTTAGCTATCAATGTCATGAAAGCTGTAATAAGACGTGAATCAAACTGGAAGAAACTGAAAAAAATTCTATGCATTTTTTCCTGACAACACTTTTACGTTAAAATATGATTTTAAATCATTTTAAAACGAAATCTGTTTCTATATGTTTTAAAGGAAGTTGAAACTGATCTAATAGTCCACAGATGTACTACCTCTGCCTTATGGGCACAATATTTCGATGATCTGACAAGTCGTCATCAGATGAGATGCCGAGGATGGCGAAATGTCTGAGCCCTGAAAAATTGTGCCTACAGAACGTTATGAATCTGTAGTAAATCAGTGAATTATTTGATCAACTAACGCACCGGGAGGAACTGAAGAATCACGAAGCTAAAATGATCTGTCGCAAATGAATTAAAGCACTGACGTTTGAACATCACTTTGGATGAAATGGTTCATACCTGAACGAAGACGGATATGCATATTTTTAATCGAGTAGAGAATCGTTATCCAGTGGTTATAGAACGACGAAAAAATTTTAGTTTTAAGGCTCCGGTAATTTAAATTAAATTGCATCCTGTCAATAGTCGAAATGGCAGAAATAGCACTAGTGCATGCATAAACATACATGATTTGTGAATTAAAGTTATGAAATTTAATTTGATGTTTTATTGTGTTAAGGCAGTTGGATGCAGTACTGGACTGAAGCAAACTGATGCTCTATCCCTACTTATCTTCAACTTTGTCATGAAAAAAGTAGTAAGAGAAACCAAACAAGCAAAAAATGGAAACATCACTGATAAACGACAAAATGTATTGGTCTCCGCAGATGGTAGTTTTAATACGAAAGAACAACGATGACACTGAACAGCTACTGAAGAAACTATGAAACCGATCTGAAAACAGGTTTAAAAATTGATAGATGATCATATAAAGGGTAAACATGGCTACAGAACAACGTGGTGACCATCACTTAGAAAAATACACCTGCAAGAACATATCCAACTTCAAATACCTTCTTGAAAATAGTAAATTACTTTTCCTTCCTAAACCTTCTATCCTCCCAACTCTTGACCAGGAAAAGCAAGCTGAAAATATACAAAACAGTCATCAGGACAGTACTGCTGTATGGAGCATGCCCAAAAGAGAAGAGCGCCAACACTCAGTCTTCGAAAATGAAGGGTAAAAAAAAATCTTTGGGCCAACATTTTATCACGCAGCACAAAGATGGATTTGGAGATCCAATGGAAAACTAGACACGCTTGTGGAGCAATCCTTGGTAGTGAACATCGCCAAAGTGAGACGCTTGCAAAGGGCTGTCAGAAGAGACCCTGGCAGAAGAGTCCGTCAGATTACGACAAAAATGAAGAGGCAAGGCTCAAGACTCCTTGGACGGCCAGGAACCAGATGGCAAGACGAGGAAACCTCAAACTCCAGAACAACGGCGCAAGACAGGAAGAACTTGGGGGAGATGCTGAGAGCGGAATCGTCACGGCCCAAAGAAGACATTGGAATAAGTGAGTGAGTGAGTGAAAGACAGTTGTTAGCAAGCGTCCGAAATACAAGAGAGTTGATTTACTGACACGGGGACCATCCATACTGTAAATCACGGATTTTGTTGCCCTTCAAATATGTTGTAGAGGCACTTACCCTGAGTATAAGGCTATCCGGTTTTTTACCGACGAGCCTTGGTTTTTGAGAAAATCGACTTTGAAGTTCATTGCGTGCTTTGTATATCCTTAATAGTACGCGCGTAACAAGCAAGTCAGCGGAGCGGTAAAAGTTCACGTCTAGTGCGCTGGAGGTACTGTGTTCGAATCCTGCTCGTGAACTTTTCTTGTTTTTTCAAAATCGACCGCATTTTTCAATTGTATTTCAAAGAATATCAACAAACAGTGTAAGGTGTGCGAAATTATAAAGATATATTCAGCTATTAATTTTCTCTGTCATACAATATTACGTAAGCTTCTTTTTCATCGTTTACATCGCTTGATGTGCCGGAACAATATTGTGGGTGAAGCTTTTCATAGAAACAACCGAAGCAGTTTTCGCAGCACCACGCGCGTTTTATGAAAGAGACCATCTTGCAGGCGCACGGTTTCTTCATGAGCGATACCGGGAAACACAATTCTTTTGCTTTCAAAAAGATTCCTCTTTCATCCGCTAATTTCGATGCGAACTATGCTTATCTAATCATGCTTACAAAAGTAGCTGCGCGGAATTGATGTAGAATTAGCGAATGCAATTTTATCGAATCTTCCATAGAAACGATCTCCCTATTGCCTTTCATCAAGTCGGGAGCATTCTGAATAATTTTCGTAATGATTTTCACCTGTCGGTAAAAATAAGCATCGCAGGGCTGGCAATAAGGAGTGCACTTCCGTGGGACCAATTTTAGGGTGCAGGTGCTCGAGTCGATAATGTACAAAAAAATTTTCTGCCCCACGTACGGAAGATTTACAGAACGCAGCTTCGTGAACTTCTCGCATTTCGTGCAGGACACGACTACATTTCTGTATTTCCCAGTTAATTCGTCTACTCGTTTTTGAACGTTAGTATCAGTTTTCCGGGCGGTTCTCGCATACATGAAAAAACATATGGGAGCAGGACTCTAACACGGTACCTCCAACAGATAGCCGTGAACCTTTACCACTGCGCTACGCTGACTTGCTGGGAATACATGTAATGTTACGAGTATACAAAGCGCGCAATGAATCTCAAAATCAATTTTCTCAAAAACCAAGACCCGTCGCCAAAAAACGGGGTAGCCTAATACTCATGGTAAGTTCCTCTACAACATATTCGAAGCGCATCAAAATCCGTGATTTACAATATGGAGGGTTCCCTTGTGAGTAAAACGTAGTTCTTGTAATACCTCCGCTGAGCGTTGAATCTTTATATCAGGCACCTCCAGTAGACCAGAGGCCAGTGTGTTTTGCTTGTGCTGTCGGCAACGAGGCTGACTCCGCGCTGCAGGTTACAAGACGTCGCTACTCTCGGGGAAAGCATCGCACAGAAATGACGCCTGCGCCGCTGCCCGCCACCAAATAAACCACTGCGAAAAACACCGACAGACAATAGCCCTGGCAGGCGAGGACGCGCCGAGCAAACAAAGCTTTCTGTTCCACAGGCCGGCGCCATCAGGCAGCGAGGGCAGAAGCACTAATATATAGCAGGCGGGCAGGACGAAAATATTTTCATACACTCCACATCTGAAAACCTATGTTTACAGGTTGTTCAGACGGGGATAGTGTGCATCAAAATAAGAACCCCCCCTTTCCCCCTTTTTTCCCCCTGAAGGGGGCTGGGTTGGCAGCAGCTTAGTACGCCGCTCTTCAGCCTACAGAATTTTTAAAACAGAAGAAGATGATAATAAACAATAAAAGCAGGCGATAAAAACGGTGACGTAAATTGTAAAATGGCGGAAAATTGTGGAAGTTAAAATATAAAACAAAGGGTTGGCGATGCTAATAAAATACACGGGAAGCAGGCGGGTAAAACAGTAGACAGACAATTAAAAAAAACACGGCGACAGTCTGGTTTCTGCTCGCAAGAGATATAAAAATCTCACCCAGCAACAGTTTGATTTCTGTTCGCAAAACTTTGGAAAAGACGCACAACACTCACTTAAAACACTGCACTAAAAAGTTGGCACGAAGATGACACACCACAGTCAAGGGCAGATGGCGGGGGACCTGGACAGATGAGGGGAAGAAAAGGGGGAAGAAGAGGAGAAACGAAGTGGGGGGGGGAGGAGGAGCTGACAGAGGGAGAGGACTCATAAGGGGGGGCAGGGCCGACGCGAGAGGGAGTGGGGAAAGGCAGAGGAGGGGAATGTAAGGACTCAGGCGAGAGAAGAGAGGCAGAGACAAGGTAGGCGGGGCAAAAAACAGGATGGAAGGGGGGGAGAGGGAGCCTAGGAAAAGGACAGAGGAAGGGAGGGGCAAAATAAGGAAAAATGTTCAGTAAATTTGGGACGTAACACGCATACCTTAAGAGCTATGAGCACTTTTTCAACTTTGCTACTGTGAGACGCATCTTGTTACTGCAGAATTTTTGCTGTTACGAACGGTCTGTAAAGTGCAGTAAACTAATGAAGACAGATTCCCCTGCTATTGTCGATGAATATAGCATGCAGTAAACATCTGTTAATTATATATGACTGCGTTGTGTCTACCAGGTGTAGAAGCATGAGCCGGCCGGAGTGGCCGTGCGGTTCTAGGCGCTACAGTCTGGAACCGAGCGACCGCTACGGTCGCAGGTTCGAATCCTGCCTCGGGCATGGATGTGTGTGATGTCCTTAGGTTACTTAGGTTTAATTAGTTCTAAGTTCTAGGCGACTGATGACCTCAGAAGTTAAGCCGCATAGTGCTCAGAGCCATTTGAACCATTTAGAAGCATGAAACCGGAATTTCCCTATATATGGTGCTAGCCGTCAGTGCAGGGCCTGTGAGACCGCGTCTGCAGCGCCATCTGCTTCCTTTAAGGACTGATGACGTATGTCAACACACGGTAACCCAAGTTCCTTACACAAGTATCTGTTTCAAACCTGTTAACATGCCGAGTTTTCCGCCTACGAACTACGATTTGCGGACAGCATTGGTTTTCTGTTATCATTTGAAGAAACCTGCTGCAGAATCGCAATGAATGCTTATCGAAGCTTTTGGCGAACGTGCTCTTAAGAAAACACAGTGTTTCGAGCGGTTCAAAAATTCAAAAGTGGTGATTTTGACGTGAGAAACGACGAGTGCGGGAAACCACCGAAAAAGTTCGAAGACAATGAATGCAGGCTTTATTGGTTGAAGATGATACTCAGACTCAACAGGAACTCGCGGAACAATTGAATGTGATGCAGAAAGCCGTTTCTTTTCGGTTCAAAGCTAAGGTAAAGCTGCAGAAAGTGGGAAAATGGGTGCCGCATGAACTGAATGAAAGACAACAAAAAAATCGAAAGACCACTTATAAAATGCTGCTGCGCAGATACAAAACAAAGTCGTTTGTCGATCGAATAGTAACTTGTTATGAAAAATGGATGTATTTTGAGAATCCTAAGGGTCGTGAATCCAGACAAACTATCGACATCCACTGCAAGACCAAATCGCTTTGGAAAAAACACAATGCTCTGTGTTTGGTGGTATCAGAAGGGTGTCATCTACCTATTATGAGCTGCTAAAACCTGGTGAAACCGTTAACACTGATCGCTACCAACGGCAAATGATCGATTTAAATCTAGCATTGCGTGAAAAATGACCGGAACGTGGAAAATGATAACACAAAGTCATGCTGAAACTTCCTGGCAGATTAAAACTGTCTGGCGGAGCGGAGACTCGAACTCGGGACCTTTGCCTGTCGCGGGCAGGTGCTCTACCAACTGAACTACCCAAGCACGACTCACTCCCCGTCCTCACAGATTTACTTCCGCCAGTACGTCGTCTCCTACCTTCCAAACTTTGCAGTAGCACTTCTGCGAAACTTGCAGGCCTAGCACTCCTGAAAGAAAGGATATTGCGGAGACATGGCTTAGCCACAGCCTGGGGGATGTTTCCAGAATAAGAGCACTTGCCCGCGAAAGGCAAAGGTCCCGAGTTCGAGTCTCGGTCCACCACACAGTTTTAATCTGCCAGGAAGTTTCATATCAGCGCAGACTCCGCTGCAGAGTGAAAATCTCGTTCTACAAAGTCATGTTGCCCCTGATAACGTCCCGTCACACATAGCAAAACGGCTCAGGGGAACGATCGAGGCGTTCAGTTTGGAAATACTAGGGCGTACAGCTTATTCTCCAAGCTTGGCTCCGTCCGATTATCATTTGTTTGCATCACTGAGACACGCTCTCGCTGACCAACACTTCAGTTCTTATGAAAATGTACGAAAATGACTCGCTGACTGGTTCGCTTTAAAAGAAGAACAGCTTTTTGGCATAGCATTAATAGCCCGCTGGAGAGGTGGGAGAAACGTATAAATAGCAATGCAGATTATTTTGAATAAAATATTGTTTCTCACTTTCAAAAAAACAGACGTGTTTTTATTGTATCCAAATTCCGGTTTCATACTTCTATACCTGCTATTCTTTTGGACATGTCCGAAAAAGTAGACACCATGCGTTCATATGAAACTGATTCGCAATGAATCCGTCACCTTCTGTGCGGATGCACAATTACGTTCGGCCTCCTGCAGGAATCTCGAAGTAGCAAGCCTGGAGGAGATGGATGGGGGTTGTAGATAGGTGGCGCTACGTGGGAATGTGGGTCAGCCAAGAGGTGCGCTGAGTTAGTCCGTGCAGTTGCGATAAACACTTTGTGGTTAACGCAAGTACCTACTAATCATGCGATCCTGAGTTCGAACTGCTGTCCAGCACACATTTTTCACCCGTCGCTGCTGATTCCGCATAAACTCCCGATGCAGCTGACCTCAATAGTTCCTATCCTTAGTGCCCCCCACCCCCCACCCCCCCCCCCCCCCCCAGCTTCAAATTTACATAACATCTGTCAGTTGTTACTGTAAACAGTATCTACAGTTCTGGATAAGTACAGCGCGTTCATTAGTACTAATGCAGTCAGTCTATGTTATCATAAGTTTGTTAAACGCTGAATAATTGTGCTTTCTGGATATTTTTCAGCAGACAGTACACGAGCTTTATTGTTGCTTCCATTTGCCAGACCATGACAGAAGATTGCGTCTACCGTTCTCCATGTGGAATAATAGTCTTCCATGATGCTGCATAGTGCAAAGATAACACTGCAATGTCGAGGCATTTCACAAACTTACCAAAACGCAAACTTATTCCATTAGAATTAACGTATCTGCGCTATTTAACCACAACGGTGAGTACAATTTATGTTAATAACTCTACGAGGTGTTTATTGCATGCTGTGTGCGTGGATAATAATAGAAATGCGTCCCCGTCTGTTTACTGCTATCTGTACGTCGTACGTAGTGGTAAAGAACTTGCTTTAGGTATTTTAGAGCCCACGTTTAGTAGACATTTTTTGTCTTGCCATACCACCACCTCTCCAAAAAATAGAAAATTTTTTTGACTCCCTATATAGTCAATAAGTCACTGTAGAAATCACTGTAAAGGGTACTTCGCACACATATTAACGGCATTATATAGTTCTCGATTCACATATTGAACCACAAAGTGCTATAAATGGACTGCGCAGCTGGGAGCCTCTGAGCTGGCTAACGAACAATGAGAGTTCTTCTAAGACGAGCTGGCTAACATAAAAATATTGGAAGCCGAGGCAAAGATGCAGACTCATGTAGACAGACCGACATTCACGTGCACCCATCCTATGCTCTCTGGGCGGAACGTGGCACGGCTTTTTCCAGTCGAAAAAATGAAGCGTTCTTCCTAGAAGACTTTTAAAAAATGAGACATCCCTAGCCAGATGTCGTATCGCAGAGACTTGGTTGTGATCCTCTGTTAGATCAGGAGTTGGAGACTACGTCCGGCACACAGTTTTAATCTGCCAGGAAGTTTCATATCAGCATACACTCCTCTGCAGAGTGAAATTTTCAGTCTGGAAACATTCAGCTTATTTTATAATTCAGCGTTCTTATTGGTTCTTATTGGGATCTTCGTAGAGCACATACTTTTTCGGCCGCGTCTATGTGTCAGCCGGCTTGTAGATATTTTTCCAAATAATACCATGGGGTCATTTTGTGCCTTCCTCTTCACCCCAGAGCAGTATTGGTTAGAAATAGCAAAAATTTGCAAGCGTACGAGACTGTTTAACATCTTTTCTTGAGTTTTATTGAAATGAACTCGCAATGTCGGCCAATAGATCCCTGCTCTGACAGAAACAACGAAGTTACAGAGCACCCACAAAGGGAAAACTTCATGCTAGGCGACGGAACGGTGATGACTTCATACTAGGCTACGGAAGAGTAATAACAGAAGCGAGCTTTTCGGTCACAGAGGAGGATTTCCCCGCTCAGGCACTGAGAACAGCAGGAGAGCTGAACTCAGAGCATCAAGCCACCAGTGCCACACTTTGCACGTTACGCTATGAGTTCGTAAGATGAACCATCAAAAAATGTTCAAATGTGTGTGAAATCTTATGGGACTTAACTGCTAAGGTCATCAGTCCCTAAGCTTGCACACTACTTAACCTGAATTATCCTAAGGACAAACACACACACCCCATGCCCGAGGGAGGACTCGAACTTCCACCGGGACCGATGAACCATTATTGCGATACTTCGTTCTGTAGAGACACTATATTGGTTCACTACCTTCAATAGCCAGTTACTCTGTTTTAATACTTCATAGCTGGCTAGTTTGCTTTCAGTATGCGCTTTTGCAATGTCACTTGTGTTAGATCCTATTTTTGTATCCTTTCTGTAATTTAATAATTTTGCTTACAGTCAACAGCCGTACTCACACATTATTTGTATAACTTTCCATTTGAGGCCGGCCGCTGTGACTGAGCGGTTCTAGGCGCTTCAGTCCGGAACCGCGCTGCTGCAACGGTCGCAGGTTCGAATCCTGCCTCGGTCATGGATGTGTGTGATGCTCTTAGGTTAGATAGGTTTCAGTAGTTCTAAGTCTAGGGGACTGATGACCTCAGATATTAAGTCCCATACTGCTTAGAGCTATTTGAACCATTTGAGTGTTCACCCACTTGTGCCCAGGTTATAGTCCATCATTAGAACGCTTTAGCCAAGTTTTAAATGTTCAATTGTTTATCTCAGTGGGTAACTCAGGTGTTTCGCTTTTCGATAGTAAACCCGACTGATATAGTGACCAAGTGTTTCTGTTATAAATTTGATTATCCCCCTTTCATTAATATGTTTATGTGCGTGGTGTGTTACCAATTTTGTCATGTTTGATTGGGTCACCTCTATCAATTACCATTCAGTAAGACGCTTCCATTGTGCAACATTATTATTTCCTTTAATTAATTTGCATGATCATTCCTTCTCCGTAGGTCGTCAGATAGCGGTATAGAAAGTAGCGTAGCCGACATCCCACAGGTGGCAATTCTTTGCAACTCACGAGTCATTCCTCTCACCGATATCGCGCAAAAGTTTCCAATCACCTTCTGAAATGCTCGAAGGTCCCTGCCTGGACTTCATTTAGCTCTGGTTGTTTCTGCGCAATTCCGCTTCACAATCACATCTCCAACAGTCGGCCTGGGGAACTTTAGAAGGCTTGAACTGTCTCTGACGTTTTTGTTACTCAGATGACATCCAATGTCTAGTCTACATTCAGAGTCAGTGAGCTCTCCTTCCTGACTTACCCATAATGCTGTTACTGCTTCCCTACTAACAACACAAAATAACTGCCTCCCTTTATGCTACCAGATCTGTCTCTATTCACATCTAGTGGTCAATTCTGCATCACATAGTCGGGATGCTTTTGATCGGATAATGTTTGTAAGAAGCATTTAGAAGCCCTGTTGAAGGGTGGATGTAACATACATACCACGGAATACGGCTCGAGAATAGACATAGCAAAGACCCAAGTGACGAAGAAAGTAGGAAAGAGAATAGTGAGTTGCTAAACATCAGCATCAAAAATGACACAATAGTCGTAAGAGTGAATAAGTTCTTCCACGTAGGAAGGCAGAATAAAAAAAAAATGACCGAATAAAGTAATACATCAGCAGTAGATTAGCAAAGACGAAGAAAGCTTCCTTCAGTAGAAGGGCTCTACTGTTACTAGATACCGATCCAGCATTGAGGAAGAAATTAAGGTTTTTATTTGGAGCACAGCATTGATGGAAGTGAAACATGGATATCCGGAGAATAAGGACTGGCGAAACTTTAATTGAGATGTTGTCGAGGAATGTTAAAAATTTAACGGTCTCATCAAGTAAAAGAGTGTGACGAAGAATGTGTGAGGAAAGTAATCTACGTAAGACCCTTTTGAGAATTAGGAACAAGATAGTAACACATCTTCTTCGGTTTCTACGATTAGTTAACTTTCTCGAGGAATGAGAAATAGAGATGAACAATGGTAGCGGCAGACATAAAGGGGGAGAATACAGAAAACCGATTACGCAGGATGTTGTCCATTGTAGTTACGTAGGGATGAAACGAGTAGCACCAGGAAGGCGTAATCGGAGGATCGCGGCAAAAAGACCTGTAACTCTAAAGATCGTTATTTAGTCACAATTATTTATTAAACTTTTTCTTATACACTGAAACACCAAAGAAACTGGTATAGGCAAGCGTATTCAAATACAGAGATATGTAAACAAACAGAATATGGCAGTACGATCGGCAACGCCTACATAAGACAACAAGTGTCTGGTGCAGTTGTTAGGTCAGTTACTGCTGCTACCATGGCAGGTCATCAAGTATTAAGTGAGTTTGAAAGTGATCTTATAATCGGCGCACCTCTGCGAGGTAGCGATGAAGTGGGGATATCCCCGTACGACCACTTCACGAGTGTACCGTGAATATCAGGAATCCGGTAAAACTTCAAATTACCGACATTTCTGCGGCCGTGAAAAGATCCTACAAGAACTGGACCAACGACGCCTGAAGAGAATCGCTCAACGTGACAGAAGTGCAACCCTTCCGCAAATTGCAGCAGATTTCAATGCTGAGCCATCAGCAAGTGTCAGCATGTGAACCATTCAACGAAACATCATCGATATGGGATTTCGGAGCCGAAGGCCCACTCGTCTACCATTGATGACTGCCCGCCTGGGCCCATCAACACCGACACTGGCCTGTTGATGACTGGAAACGTGTTGCCTGGTCGGACGGGTCTCATTTCAAATTGTATCGAGCGGATGGATGTGTACGGGTATCGAGACAACCTCATGAATCCATAGATCTCCATGTCAGTAGTGGACTGTTCAAGCTGGTGCGGGTGTGGGACGTGTGCAGTTGGAGTGATATGGGACCCCTGATACCTCTAGATACGACTCTGACAGGTGGCACATACGTAAGCATGTTCTCTGATCACCTGCATCCATTCATGTCCACTCTGCATTCCGACGGACTTGGGCAATTCCATCAGAATAATGTGACACCCCACACGTCCAGAATTGCTACAGAGCGGCTCCAGGAAGACTCTTCTGAGTTTAAACACTTCGGCTGTCCACCAACTCCCCAGACATGAACATTATTGAGCATATCTGGGAAGCCTTGCAACGCGCTGTTCAGAAGAGATCTCCACCCCCTCGTACTCTTACAGATTTATGGACATCCCTGAAGGATTCATAGTATCAGCTCCCTCCAGAACTACTTCAGGCATTAGTCGAGTCCAGGACACGTCGTGCTGCGGCACTTTTGCTTGATCCCCGGCGCCCTATATGATATGAGGCAGATGTAACAGTTTCTTTAGCTCTTCAGTGTATATGATATTCCCATACGAATATCGAAGTGAACGAAAGTGTCTGTCAGGCATGAGTGCAGCACTGTGTCTCGTTGCACTGCAGTGAGATACAGGGGGTTAGCTTCGGAAACAAAGAGCAATGGAAAATCATTTACAAAATAATATTATTCTCATTCGAAGAGAATTTGTACACATACCTCATTTGCATCTGTAGAGAATTTCGCTTTGTACACATACTTCATTTGTTTCTGCAGAGAATTTCACTCTGCAGTGTCACATGAATACTTAAAAACGTATCTATGCCATTCAATCGCGTGGCTAGATAATTGGCCCTGAAACAAGATGACAAACTTATTGGGTGGCTGAGCTGTTCTTTTTTGCGACATTGTAAACACATAAATGGCTGGCAGATTGATTTCAGAGTTTTCCCCGGACAGGGAAGAAACACCACTTCATATCCCCACGCCGACCACTAGGGCTACCAAGCGAGGTGGCGCAGTGGCTAGCACACTGGACTCGCATTCGTTCAATCCCGCGTCCGGCCATCCTGATTTAGGTTTTCCGTGATTTCCCTAAATCGCTCCAGGCAAATGCCAGGATGGTTCCTTTGAAACGGCATGGCCGACCTCCTTCCCCGTCCTTCCCTAATCCGACCGATGACCTCGCTGTCTGGTCTCCTCCCCCAAACGACCCAACCCAACCCCAACCACTAGGGCTAGCAAGAGTACCCTAATCCCACACTAATTTTAAGCGAATAATGAGTCATGTAAACATCAAACTTGATTGATGTTGCTCCAGACGCTCCAAAGATATGATTGTATGTCACCTATTTTTGTCCTCACCCTCAGGCATAGGGGAACTAGTGGTGTCGCGCTGTAACAGATTCTTTTTTTCCTTTTTTCCACATAGCAAGTGAAGTGTGCCGACTTTGATAGAAATTATAGATGTGTCAACTGTCTTTACAGCACCACCATCTCCATCACCCCTAGAGGTGAAACATCTTCGGGGATGTCATCAATGATCCTAGCGACCCCGGAAACTATATATTCGATAGATTTGGTCGCCATCACTAATTTTCACATTTCACGACTTCTTGCCCCCAGTCCACCATTGGGTGTGGTAGGAGTACATTATCATTACAATATTTTTATACAAATAATTATAAAAATAACACAAGTAATGAATTATGTATATACGAAGTTTGACTGAAATTGCCCCAGACGAGCGTCAGACTTTGCCCTTTTCATCCCCACACCTATGGAAGTTTTGTTGGTCTTATCCGACAGGTGTTTTTTTGCAGACGTTAAGTGATATGTGTACCAAGTTCAGTTGAAATATATCCAGTGGTTTAGAGGAACTATGGACGTACATACACACATCAACGGCAACTTTCCTTTTCTTTTAGGTCCGATAGGTCAGGAAATGGAAACAACAGTGAGAATTAAAAATGTTTTGTTTATAGCATTTAGCTACAACTTCCAGTCGCTTCTCTACACAGTCGCCGCCCCGAGTTGGACATTTGTCGTAGCGTGGTAAGAACTTTCCAACACCCACGTCACAGAAGCCAGCCTCCTAAGCTTTCAGCCAATTCTGTACACTGGTCTGCACGTCGTTGTCTGTGCCAAAATGCCTGGGAGACGATCACTCAACACAGAAATTGTGAACCAACAATATTTTCGAATCGCCTGGTCCACTCTCTGAACTAGATCGTTAGTTGACGCTCGCTCCCTGTCCTGACCGCCTGCATCGTGAACTTTATGAATACATAGACAAAGGCGACTGGGATGCAGTAAATTTGTTGTCAAAAATGTAAAATATGTATTTGTGTCAGGAAGTCGTTTCTCAAAGTATTTGTATGGAGTGTAGCCATGTATGGAAGTGAAACGTGGACGATAAATAGTTTAGACAAAAAGAGAATAGAAGCTTTCGAATTGTGGTGTTACAGAAGAATGCTGAGGATTAGATGGGTAGATCACATAACTAATGAGGAGGTATTGAATAGAATTGGGGAGAAGAGGAGCTTGTGGCACAACTTGACTAGAAGATATATATGTATGTACAGATATATTTAAACACTCTTTCTCTTTCTTGTGCTTCGCACCTTACTAGGTTGCATATCAACAATTATTTTTGTTTAGCACATTTAATGTTCGAATCACGTATTTCAGTTTATCATTGTCGTTCTGATGCTACACACACTCTCTCGCGCACCACACACACACACACACACACACACACACACGCACGCACACGCACATGTCGTACAATAAAATATTTTTGTGTTAATAAAGTTAAGTTACATATGAATGCCGAGCCTTTGATCGGATTCACACAAGCGTAATTATCTGCGATTGTAGCGGAAACCACATTTCCGTTACCCATGTTCAGCAACAAGCACAATTCCTCGAAAACGTTTATCGCAAAAAGCGCTTCTAATTACGACATTCCAAATCCGTGTCACCTGCATTTCTGTGACGGGAGTGAGTGGCTGTTACTCTGAAATCACTGTTGAGGCTAATGCATCTCCATTCCGGTGAAAACTGGCTTTCATCAGCGAGAGTGCTGCCAATTCTGAAATTTGACATCGAGCGCGAGTGAACATTTGGGCGAGTAACAAGGCTCGTGCAGTTGTGAAGCCTTGTATCCTCGAATCATGCGAAATGAGTGTTTTCTGTGAGCTTCATTCTGCAAAGAAGAATGTAATCTTTGACTCCAAAGAAGAGATAACGCCAATTATCTCTGAAATCAGCTGTGAAGCTATTCTAAATATATTCAAACATGATCCATGATGGTTAATTTAGTGGGACCTTCATCATAAGGAATGTATTGGAACGGTTCTACCGGTCCTTCAACTACTAAACTCCGCCCGAACAGGCCATGAAGGCTCAACGGCACCGACCGGTCGCCGTGTCATCCTCAGCCCATAGGCGTCACTGGATGCGGATGTGGAGGGGCATGTAGTCAGCTCACTACTCTCCCGGCCATATGTCAGTTTCCGTGACCGAAGCCGCTTACAGCATCGAAGAGAACTCTGCAAATCTAGTTCGAGGAAAGGATTTTAAGGTGTTCCCGACAAATTCGCATACGAAGTTAGATCCTTATATTATGGTGCGCAGTTGAAGATTTATAAGTCCTGGGGTTCTACATGTCGTAAAACATGGGAAGCAGTAATTCTAAGCACCTTGCATGTATCACAAACGCAACGCTTTTACAATTACATGGTTATTTTAAAGTTTCTATAGAAAAAGAAACTTCGTTCACATTAATAAAAGGTTCTCTCATCGCATAATTTGCAGCAAATCACCCATGATACTCTTCGAAGGTCAAAATGAAACCAGTGGAATACGAAGTCCTGTACGCTTTAATTACAATACCGTCGTGGAAACGTATGTGCAGAGCCCTCGTGGCAGTTATGAGCACAATCCGACCTAGGAAATTTATTTTCTATCGGAAATTTTTCTTTGCCTCTCCTTTTCATGCCTCTTACGAAAATATTAAGAAACACAATACACTGAGCGCTGCGATTTACTTCTAGTGTAAGTCGGTTTATTTGCAGTGTAAATCGGTGATGACGAGTAGGTGCTGTCCCCTACTGAGTCGCTGCTTTCACCCTGTGTGTATCGGCTCAGTGTCTGTTATTGTTTGGTTGATGGAAAATGGCGAGAAACCGCTACGTCAGCAGCAGGGAGAATGATACCTTCTTGGCTACTGGTATCCAGTGGAAAAGAGAGAGAGAGACAGAGAGAGAGAGAGAAATGTGTGTACTGTGCAGTCCCTTGGAGGAGCCGGTACACAAGTTTTCCTGTGCGTTCAAGTGTAAGAGACAACTGGATGTCGGATCGGCAGTATTTATCCACCAATGTTTACTACCACCCCTATGCGATACGTGGAATAGCTATGGAGCTATGCAGGTTTCAAGAACTACGAGGCTATTTGGGAACACCAAACGGATGTAGGTCGTAGGTGCTCTTATTTTTTAAAAGTAGTATTTACGTTCCTGGAGAATGGCTGTATCTGGAAAGTCAGCTAGGAGAACGTAGCTTGGTATCTGTGTAGAGTGGGGTTTTGATTTTAAAAAAAAATGGTTCAAATGGCTCTGAGCACTATGGGACTTATCATCTATGGTCATCAGTCCCCTAGAACTTAGAACTACTTAAACCTAACTAACCTAAGGACAGCACACAACACCCAGCCATCACGAGGCAGAGAAAATCCCTAACCCCGCCGGGAATCGAACCCGGGAACCCGGGCGTGGGAAGCGAGAACGCTGCCGCACGACCACGAGGTGCGGGCAGGGGGGTTTTGATTGTCTTGTTGTTTACGAAATAGTCAATTAAAATAGAATGAAGACCAAAAGTGTGTCGAGCTGCATGTGCATATTATGAGCGCAGGCAGTCGGCAGTATGTCGGTGGGGGACGCCCGCGGATGTATGGCAAGTGACAGCGTGGCGGGCAGTATAACGCTGGATAAATATGCATAAAAATGGTTCAAATGGCTCTGAGCACTATGGGACTTAACATCCGAGGTCATCAGTCCCCTAGAACTTAGAACTACTTAAACCTAACTAACCTAAGGACACCACACACATCTATGCCCGAGGCAGGATTTGAATCTGCGTCCGTAGCGCCTAGAACCGATCGGCCACTCCGGCCGACAAATATGCATCATTTGAGACATGTAGTACTGCCATGAACATAGTAAATCGTTTCACGATATACACTGACGAAAAAGCAATAGCAACACCAAGAAGGAGCTGTGCGACATAAAGTTGGTAGGCGTGTCTATTCGAATTTCGCGCCAGTCGCATAATAGCGGCACCAGTAGCGCCACTATGAGGATGCAAATAAGGTTTCCTTTAAATACTCGCTGTAATGGTTGTGAGTATTAGTTACCTTTGAGATTTGATGTGGTGGGTTGATCTTTAAAGCGACAAAGACGCCGTTATCAACATCTCACAGAGTTTGAATGGGGTCCTGTAATAGGATTACGAGAAGCTAGATGTTCCTTCTGGGATAGTACAGAAGGACTTGGCAGGAATGTAGCCAGTGCACATGATTGGTAGCAGCTGTGATCACGGGAATGTACGGTCGCAAGAAACTATATCTACAATCATTCGACTGAGATTCAGCCACATTAGCTTCCCTGCACATTTACACTGCTTAAACCTGTGATATTCAGACGTTTTTGATCCCAATAATTCAAACGTTGTAGGTATTAATCATTTAAACTTCGTTTGTTGCAATTACCAGCAACACAGATAACTTCTCTCAGAACTGTGAAAGCGCAGCGCGCTATTCTCTATAAGCATTACCGGCCTTCTAAAGAAAAATGATAACGCAGTTCTTAAATGTCTCGTAACAGTTATCTCTCGCAAAATTTAATTTAGTTAGGAATTTTAAAATCTTACCAAATACCTATAGGAAAAGTACGATCACTACTTTTAGAGGTTAATTATACAATTTTATCACAAAGAAGTATGCCCTGGCAAAGCAGTATGTAAACACTTTTATACTGCAAAATGTAATTATTTGTTCTGTATTTAGAAATTACAAGTTTTTTCTATTCTCTCAGTAGAGAAGAAATACTGCTAAATTTCTTTAAAGTAACATATTCACTTACATGTTTCAAAAACTATTCAGCTTTTTTTAAATGTTCATGGCTATGAAGTATAATTGTTGAAGGCTGCATAGTGTAATTTCTCATCGCCATATAATGCACTCACGCCGAAGGCCAAACACACAACATAAAATTACATTTTTTTAAAAGCTGAGCTATGTTTCGAAGTCAATGAGAAACTAGGTCCTGACACAACTGTATGAATTAGTCTGTTTACAGGTGTCAAGAAAGCAAGAGCATACATCCTCCAATGGGATCATACCTTGTAAAGCAGCATGATGTGGAAACAGACATTCTTGTTGAGGACAGTTATATCTTTTTATGTAAATATTGAACGCGTAGTGCATCGTTTACATCGCCTCCAGCCATTTTTTATATTTTCTTCAAACCTGAACCTAAAGTTACTAAAACTTTACTTATGCCAATCAGCCTGTAACTACACTAGTGGCCATTAAAATTGCTACACCACGAAGATGACGTGCTACAGACGCGAAATTTAACCGACAGGAAGAAGATCCTGTGGTACGCAAATGATTAGCTTTTCAGAGCATTCACACAAGGTTGGGCGCCGGTAGCGACATGAGGAAAGTTTCCAACCGATTTCTCATTTACTAACAGCAGTTGACCGGCGTTGCATGGTGAAACGCGGTTGTGATGCCTCGTGTAAGGAGGACAAGTGCGTACCATCACGTTTCCGACTTTGATAAAGGTCGGATTGTAGCCTATGGCGATTGCGGTTTATCGTATTGTGACATTGTTCATCGCATTGGTCGCGATCCAATGACTGTTAGCAGAATATGGAATCGGTGGGTTCAGGAGGGTAATATGAAACGCCGTGCTGGATCCCAACGGTCTCGTACACTAGCAGTCGAGATGACAGGCATCTTATCCGCATGGCTGTAACGTATCGTGGAGCCACGTTTCGATCCCTGAATCAACTGATGGGGACGTTTGCAAGACAACAACCATCTGCACGAACAGTTCGACGATGTTTGCAGCAGCATGGACTATCAGCTCGGAGACCATGGCTGTGGTTACCCTTGACGCTGCAACACAGACAGGAGTGCCTGCGATGGTGTACTCAACGACGAACCTGGGTGCACGAATGGCAAAACGTAATTTTTTCGTATGAATCCAGGTTCCGTTTACAGCATCATGATGGTCGCATCCGTGTTTGGCGACATCGCGGTGAACGCAGATTGGAAGCGTGTATTCGTCATCGCCATACTGGCGTATCACCCGGCGTGATGGTATGGGGTGCCATTGGTTACACGTCTCGTTCACCTCTTGTTCGCATTGACGGCACTTTGAACAGTGGACGTTACATTTCAGATGTGTTACGACCCGTGACTCTACCCTTGATTTGATCTCTGCGAAACCCTACATTTCAGCAGGATAATGGCACGACCGCATACTGCAGGTCCTGTACGGGCCTTTCTGGATACAGAAAATGTTCGATTGCTGCCCTGGCCAGCACGTTCTCCAGATCTCTCACCTATTGAAAACGTTTGGTCAATTGTGGCCGAGCAACTGGCTCGTCACAATACGCCAGTCACTACTCTTAATGAACTGTGGTATAGTGTTGAAGCTGCATGGGCAGCTGTACCTGTACACGCCATCCAAGCTCTGTTTGATTCAATGCCCAGGCCAAAGGTGGTTGTTCTTGGTACTCATTTCTCAGGATCTATGCTGCCAAAGTGCGTGAAAATGTAATCACATGTTAGTTCTAGTATAATATACTTGTCCAATGATCCCGTTTATCATCTGCATTTCTTCTTGGTGTAGCAATTTTAATGGCCAGGAGTGTATTAATTGTTCGTTTATTTTCGTAGTGGTCTAGGTACAATTTTGGCCTTTGTACAGGGTGATTCAGTTGTCTCTACCGCTGTCGTTTTATGCAACCTTCAATGTTGCGGCTAGCGTTCATAAACCATGTGCGATATTTTCATATACGAGTAAACTACAGGGTGTGGCAAGTAGAAGTGACGCGGACGAGTGGATTCGATTGGACGTGAATTTGTGGCAGCATTAACGGAGGAGGAAAATACCTCCAGTTACTTCAATACGGAGCAACTGGCCATTCAGCCGGCCATACCGTAAAGCATATTTACACGCGACTCACAGAGTTTCCAGGAAAGATCAGTCTCTTTGTCGCCACAGCTGGTCACCCAGGCCACTTGATCTACCAGTATGCGATTACTTTGTGTGGGGAGCTCTCAAGTCTAAGATGTTTTGCAACAACCCTCATAGTGTTCAGGAACTGCAGCAGAACATTTCGAATGAGACGGCAGTAATTCCAACAGTCCAGCTCCGATAAGGCTCAGCAACTTGCTGACCAGGGCCAAAAAGTACCAACAGATGAATAGTGGTCACTTTAAACATCTGCTATAGCGAGGTTAGAAACGTATTTGGAACTCTGTTCGCTGGGCCACTTTTATTTGTCCCACACTGTACTAGTCCCACTGAAAAATTAAGTTGGATCTTTTTGTAGGACATTGAATGTAGTTAAATTTTATACTGGTATACTATTCAGCTGGTCGCCATGGTTTTCGAGTTAGTCATGAAAATCGTACAAAAGTAGCCCTCACACTCATCCCTCCCCAGTCAGGATTTCTAACCGTTGCTGACAACTCTGTCAGACGTGAAGGTTATGTAAATGTGCTCCAAGATTCGGCCGGTTGTATGGGCACATGCTCCATCCTTCTGGAAATATCTGTAGGTCTGTTCATCCTCCGTTAATGCTGTCACAAATGATTTCAAAATGTTTCCAATGTAATGCGCTGATCTCCGGGCCACTTTTATTTGCCCGAAAATAACCGGTACGAAGCAAAGGAACAAAGGCTGAATGGAATGTATGCAAGGTCCGTAAAACACAAACAAACTTGGAGTCGATATTATAGAAACGGAAGAGGATACAGAAGAAGATGAGATGAGAGATAATTATTATGAAATATTGTTTGTAGATCACTGCTTTTCCAATCATGATTACAAAAATTACTCTTCGACATTCTGAAAGTAGCAGGTGGAAATTAAAACGAGCGGTAGGTTATTTGTAATGTGCAAAAACCAGACTGCAGTTATGAGTAGAAGGACATGAGATGGAAGGGACACAGGGTTCTAGCATATTCTTCGTGTTATTCTGTCTGAGCATTGAGAAGCTGTGAAGGAAATCACGGACAAAATTGGAAATGGAATTAAAATTCATGGAGAAAAATGAAAATTTTAATGTTTGCTGATAATACTGCAATTCGAGTTGTCAAAGGACTTGGAAGAGCATTTCAATGGAATGAACAGGGTCTCCAAAAGACTGTATACGATAACCATCAACCAAAATTATACAAGGGTCACGGAATGTAGTCGAATTAAATGAAGCAATGCTGAGGGAATTAAATTATAGGATGGGACAATAAAAGTAGTAATTAAGTTTTTGCATTTGGGCAGCGGAATAACTGCCGACAGACGAAGTAGAGGGGATATAAAATGCATACTGGCTGCGGCAAGAAAATCGTTTCTGAATAAGAGAAATTACTTAACATATAATAACAATTTAAGTGCTTGCAGATCTTTTTTGAAGATATTTGTCTAGAGTACATGTACGGAAATGGAAGGCGGACGTTTAACAGTTCAGGCAAAAAGAGAATAGAAGCTTCTGAAATGTGGTGCTGTAGGAGAAACCTAGCGATCAGATCGGCAGATCGGATAGCTATTGAGAGAGTAATGAATGGAGTTAGGAGTAAAAGCAAATTTATGTTACAACTCAAGTAAAATAATGGATCAGTTGATAGGACATGTAAAGGAATCGTCAATTTCATAAAGGAGGGAAAGGTGAGGAGTAAAAATTATAGAGGGAGACCAACGTTTGGATAGAGTTGTCAAGTTCAAGTGGGTGGAGGTAGTCATGCAAAGATGAAAAATCTGACACAAAGTAGACTAGAGTGAGACCAGTCTTTAGATTGCAGACCACAACAGCAATAACAAGTAATATCGTATGATATGATTGGCTGCTAGACCCCTAGGGCAGATTAGCCGGCCGGAGTGGCCGTGCGGTTCTAGGCGCTACAGTCTGGAACCGCGAGACCGCTACGGTCGCAGGTTCGAATCCTGCCTCGGGTATGGATGTGTGTGATGTCCTTAGGTTAGTTAGGTTTAAGTAGTTCTAAGTTCTAGGGGACTGATGACCACAGCAGTTGAGTCCCATAGTGCTCAGAGCCATTTGAACCATTTGAACCTAGGGCAGATTCAGCCGTCTAATTGGAAAGGTTTTTCCTATCCTTCGCGCATCACTTTTCCTTCACAAAGTGCGTAATTTGTGTGTTAAGCGTACCTGATACATGTAGTTTACTGCAATGTGTGTGTGTGTGTGTGTGTGTGTGTGTGTGTGTGCGTGCGCGCGCGCCACCGTGGGTATCGCCCCCATCCGACGGACGGGTCGTCATCAATATTGTCCATTCCCTCGCTCCAGGAGACACTGCGAAAAGCTGTACAATTTAACCCGACACATTAGCGCAAATTCGGGAGACCCGGAACTTCCTGCCATCATTCCTCCTTGGATAAATTTAGATATTTGAGTGTTTGACAAAACAGACACCTCTCAAATACACAGAGTGTGACGGCTCCATGACGTCTGTTTCAGTGGCGATGCGCTAATATCGACCGAACTCTCACTGGAATCAATAATTTGTGAGTAGGGGGTTTATGGTCGAGGGACGATGCGTTGCAGCGTGTCATAAGTTAGAAATTTGTGTCGGTCGGGGACCGTCCCCGGATGGCTGAAGCGGTAAGCGGTAAATCCGGGTTCGAGTCCCGGTCTGGCAAAAATTTCCAATTTCCCTCATTGCATTGCCACAACGCCCTGTGCTGCTGAAAGTCACGAATTCACAACAGTTCTTTCCCTTTCTTTCCCCACCCTCTAATTAATATAAAGGAAAAATTTCCAATAGCGCCTGACGTAATCGGGAGGCTACTCATCCAGTTACAGGACACATTTGGCGTTCCTTCACATTCAGGTGACCAAGCCCGAGCATAACTCGGGCCACAGCAATGTGTTCAATGTGAGTACAGCGCGGGCTGCAATTTCCTCTGCGCGAGTCACCTGTCACTCGAAAACTAGACTCATTTTGTGCGAGAACAATGTACGAACGTCTCGCTACCTACCCTTTGACAGGTAGGTGCTGCTTTCTGCAATCAATTTCTAGAATAATTTTGAAAGAAACACTAGCGAACGTAAGAGCTGCTGTCGTGGATGGCCGAGCCAACAGGCAATCGCAATTTAATTTCGTGCATGTACTCTTTAGGTTTTGCAGTTTGCTGTAATTCTGCTATAAATACATTGCTGGAAAACAATTATTACACCTGCAAAGGCGACGTCACTTTTGTTTCGGTGACGGCATCTGCCGTCTGGGGATAGTAGATGTACAGATAATGGTTTCAACGTTATCCTCTAACAGTTAGCGTAAAGGCATAGATACCAGAGCGCCATCTGTCTCTACTCCTTAATAGGAAAGCTCAGTGAGATGCAGACGTACGAAGCAAGCAGTCAGCCATCTCTCATGATTCCTACAGACTACTGAGCGAATTTTAAAAAAATGTTCAAAACGTGTGTAAAATCTTATGGGACTTAACTGCTATGGTCATCAGTCCCTAAGCTTACACACTACTTAACCTAAATTATCCTAAGGACAAAAACACACAGCCATGCCCGAGGGAGGACTCGAACCTCCGCCGGGACCAGCCGCACAGTCCATGACTGCAGCGCTTTAGACCGAATTTTAACGAGATGAAATTGTGGCCTTGCAAGTGGAGTTATGTTCGTTTCAGCTGCGGAATGATGCTGGTGTCAGTGGTCTCGTGAACATTCTCACACACATACACGAGGTTCTCGATGTCCACATAGTACAGACGCCCACCGTGATCGTTGTATTGTAAGGGCAGCAGTAGCAGATCGACTGGGTTTGTGAGCCCAGACGTACAACACAAATGGGACAACGGGCATGAACACATCTAGCCCATCTTCCACTCACGACGCAGCATCGACGGTCACGGTTGAACTGGTGCCGTCAGAGGATGACGTGGATGACGGAATGGCGCGCCGTGGTGTTTAGCGATGAAAGTAGATTCTGCCTGCACGCGATTGATGATCGTTCGCGCCTAGACGTAGACCTGGTGAGCGCCGTCTCGTAAACTGTAGTAGCCCAAGAGACACTTGCCCCATACTAGGCCTCGTCGTCTGGTTTCCGACAAGCTACAACTCCCATAACCGTTGGTGTTACTTTGCCGTTCTTGTAACAGAGAGATGACGTGTTGTTCCAACTCGTGCACGCAGTGCCCGTGAAACTCTACGTTCTCTGCAAGATGTGCGGCAACTACCCTAGCCAGCACGGTCTCCGGATTTATATTCAATCGAGCACGTGTGGGATATGATGGACCCGTGGGACTCGTCAACCAACAACTCTTACAGAACTAAAATGAAATGATAATTAAATCGACACCCTAGCTGCAGACAGGCGCTGATATGCATCATTGGTGACATATTTAAAATGTGTGCCCCGACCGCGACTTGAACCAGGGATCTCCCGCTAACATGGCAGACGCTCTGTCCATCTTCTTTTTTTATTAATCTCATTTTGTTCGTTTTTGTTCGTCGTATTTCGGCGCGGACGTCGCAAGACACCCGTTTCAGTTTGTCGATGATCCATTAACTCAGTTTTTTATTACAGAGGGCTGCTAACCCTCTGACCGAACACGCTGAGTTACCGTGCCGGCATCCATCTGAGCGCCGCGTGAGATTACCCGAGCGGTCTGGGCGCTGCAGTCATGGACTGTGCGGCTGGTCCCGGCGGAGGTTCGAGTCCTCTCTCGGGCATGGGAGTGTGTGTTTGTCCTTAGGATAATTTAGGTTGTGTGTAAGCTTAGGGACTGATGATCTTAGCAGTTAAGTCCTATAAGATTTCACACTCATTTGAACATCCGTCTGAGCCACCGAGGGCACAGAGGATAGTCCGCCTGCAGGGACTCACCCCTTGCACGCTCTCCAATAATGTATATCAACACCTTTTTGCAGCTAAGGTGTCGATTTGATTATCATTTCATCCTAGAGAAGCAGGACGGTCATCAACGGTATCTGTTCTTTCCGGAACAGATACGACCTTCATATATCTTACACAATAACGTGAACAAATAGAGCAGCCGCAGCATAATGTATACCAGGACAGTATTTGTCATCTGTACGATCGACTGTATGACAGAGTCAGCACCCGCATTGCCGCTGTGGAAGCTACAACATACACTAATTGGTTGTTCCAGCAGCAGTCGATGCCTGGCACCTCAGAACCGCTAGCGTTGTTGCTCTGTAAATGTAATCATTTCATGTACTTCACTTGAAATCTTGCAACATTGCAACAATAACTCTTGGGTGAATCAGAAGGGCGAGCTTTATTTTATTTATTTTTTTTTTTTCTGGCAGCTAGTTGACTGAGCAAGAAATTTTGCAAGCTTAAGAGGAAGAAATTGTTCAAGAACTCACCTCGCCTCCTCTTTTCCTTTTTAAGGATAAATTATACTTTATGTCATCATTATTTTAAAATCTGTAATCTATGAAAGAAATGAAGTAAATACGGAAAATAAATGTTAAAGCTTGTCATCTTTTTGAATGTGTTACTCATTAAGATATATCAGTTACATATGTGGCATAAGTGGGTGGTTTTCTAGGCCAAAATTCTTCAAAGTAGCTGTTCATCAAGGTGTTAACATACAATACAATGATCACGGTCGGAGTCTGTACTATATGGGCATTCAGAACCTCTCGTGCGTGTGTGAGAATGTTCACGTGACCAGTGACACCGGCATCATTCCGCGGCTGACACAGTACGTTCAACTTGCGTAGAAGTTCCTTGAAACGACCGTCACACTACTTGCAATGCCACAATTTGACGATCTGATGGAAAGAGGCTTATTTAACGAGGCAAGCCGTTGGCATCAACAACATGGCAAATGTACTACGTATTTGCTTTTTTTAGACGATACGGGACCATTAGAAACATATTTATACTGGCTGAGCCAGCGCATCTGCAGCAGGTGAGCGTGAGAGGGCGGTGAGACTGACCTTGTCGAAGGCTAGAGGGCGGTGTCCGCGGTCGCGGTCGCGGTCGGGCGGTTCCATGCCGATGCCGCAGCGGGGGTGCCGGAGCCGTGGGGGCGCCTCTAGCCGAGCTCCATGGGGCTCTGCGACCGCCCCATCGCGCCAGTCACCCGCGCACGAGCACTGCAACACGGGACAGCCGGGTCAGGGGTCGCCGCCAGCAGGCAGTGCGACGAGTACTGCGGTGAAGCAAACCAAACAAAGGCATCAGCTGCACTGAAACAAGCCAGTGGGGAAAGTTGAAAGTGTGCACCGGACTGATACTCGAAACGGGATCTACCGCCTCCAATGAGCGGTTTCCTTCCGCTTCGGCTGTCCGGACACAATCCGTGACTGTCTCAAATTCTCAACTTACCCACACACTACTGACGTAGTGTTTGTGCCCATTATCCTCAATACTCACAGCATATTGCTGATTCCCATGTGAGATCGAGCCTCTGTATGCATCTTCACAGAAAAGATCGCCTTTTTTTATATATCTATGATGTCTTTTCTTTCGGAAGATGATCCATTCTGTGCAGACGCACACATATTCTCGACCTCATATGGGAATCAGTGATATGCTGCGAGTATTAAAGGTTATTGGCAGGGGCACTACATGATTAGAGCGTGGATAAGATGAAAATTTGAATCTGTCAGGGCAATTGCTCATGAGAATCGGTAAATCCAGGTTCGAGTTCTGTTTCAGCATAAATTTTCAACTTTCACCATTGACTTGTTTCAATGCCCGTTGGCAGCTAATGTCTTTGTTTCGTTTGATTCATTTCACATAATGGCTGCAAGATCACCATATGGTGTCTGCTATTTCAGACGTGTCTGAAAGAAGAGACACCATATGTGTACATACTAAAGTTCATATATACAATATACAAAAGAAGTTCAATATACAATATAAGTTCAAATATACAATATAGACTTTCACGACCGGAATTTGCGATACTACTGATACTTGATTTATGGGCATAAGGCCTTAGTCCAAAGTATAATTCAATGCCTAATATTTCTCTTCTATTACTGGAGACTTCATCACAGGTTTTAACGACACAGAAAGCCATGACAGACTCAAATACACTAAGCAAGCCGTATTGTATTGACACAGTGTTTAAGCCAACGAGAAAGATGCGCGAATATGGTACATGACAAATTAGGAAAAGGCTGCCAGGTCACACGTATTGTCAAGCCAAGTGACAGAGGACGCGAGGAATTACCATTTTTGGACGTTCTTAAATGTTTAGATTGACAAAGCTGTGTCTCAGTACAGTAATATTGTTAATAATAACAATAATAATAGCAGTAGTAAGAAAAAAGATTAACTAATTCTTCTTCTTTCGCTTACGCCATAGTCCCTCAGCGATCGCAGGGTAGGCGTGTTTACAACAGATTTGGCAGTGTTAGTGTTAGGGATGGCCAGATGCCCTTCCTGCCGCCACACCGTACACCCCAGGACGAAATCAGTGTACCCCAACTGTCTGCGTCTAGTGTAAATCGTGAAATACTGCGGACGTGTTTCAAATGTCGGCGACGCGTGTAACTGAGGGTAACGTGCGGACCAGCCCGGTATTCACCTAGCGGGATGTGGAAAACCGCCTAAAATCCACATCCAGGCTGGCTGGCATACCGGCCCTCGTCGATAATCCGCCGGGCGGATTCGATCCGGGGCAGGCGCGCCGACCCGAGTCCAGGAAGCAGCGCGTTAGCGAGCTCGGCTAGCCTGGCGGGTCAAAAGAAGTGAATATGTATTCGTAATATGTTAGATAGCCGTAACAGTGTTAGTAAAGAAACGATATGGTAATGTAGTGGTGTGTTACTGTGAACAGTTCAGTGACCGGGTTGTTCTAATCAGAATCGACAGCAGACCAACACCGACAACGATAGTTCAGGTATACATGCCGACGTCGCAAGCTGAAGATGAACAGATAGAGAAAGTGTATGAGGATATTGAAAGGGTAATGCAGTATGTAAAGGAGGACGAAAATCTAATAGTCATGGGCGACTGGAATGCAGTTGTAGGGGAAGAAGTAGAAGAAAAGGTTACAGGAGAATATGGGCTTGGGACGAGGAATGAAAGAGGAGAAAGACTAATTGAGTTCTGTAACAAGTTTCAGCAAGTAATAGCGAATACCCTGTTCAAGAATCACAAGAGGAGGAGGCATACTTGGAAAAGGCCGGGAGATACGGGAAGATTTCAATTAGATTACATCATGGTCAGACAGAGATTCCAAAATCAGATACTGGATTGTAAGGCGTACCCAGGAGCAGATATAGACTCAGATCACAATATAGCAGTGATGAAGAGTAGGCTGAAGTTCAAGACATTAGTCAGGAAGAATCAATACCCAAAGAAGTGGGATACGGAAGTACTAAGGAATGACGAGATACGTTTGAAGTTCTCTAACGCTATAGATACAGCAATAAGGAATAGCGCAGTAGGTAGTACAGTTGAAGAGGAATGGACATCTCTAAAAAGGGCCATCACAGAAGTTGGAAAGGAAAACATGGGTACAAAGAAGGTAGCTGCGAAGAAACCATGGGTAACAGAAGAAATACTTCAGTTGATTGATGAAAGGAGGAAGTACAAACATGTTCCGGGAAAATCAGGAATACAGAAATACAAGTCGCTGAGGAATTAAATAAATAGGAAGTGCAGGGAAGCTAAGACGAAATGGCTGCAGGAAAAATGTGAAGACATCGAAATAGATATGATTGTCGGAAGGACAGACTCAGCATACAGGAAAGTCAAAACAACCTTTGGTGACATTAAAAGCAACGGTTGTAACATTAAGAGTGCAACGGGAATTCCACTGTTAAATGCAGAGGAGAGAGCAGATAGGTGGAAAGAATACATTGAAAGCCTCTATGAGGGTGAAGATTTGTCTGATGTGATAGAAGAAGAAACAGGAGTCGATTTAGAAGAGATAGGGGATCCAGTATTAGAATCGGAATTTAAAAGAGCTTTGGAGGACTTACGATCAAATAAGGCAGAAGGGATAGAAAACATTCCATCAGAATTTCTAAAATCATTGGGGGAAGTGGCAACAAAACGACTGTTCACGTTGGTGTGTAGAATATATGAGTCTGGCGATATACCATCTGACTTTCGGAAAAGCATCATCCACACAATTCCGAAGACGGCAAGAGCTGACAAGTGCGAGAATTGTCGCACAATCAGCTTAACAGCTCATGCATCGAAGCTGCTTACAAGAATAATATACAGAAGAATGGAAAAGACAATTGAGAATGCGCTAGGTGACGATCAGATTGGCTTTAGGAAAAGTAAAGGGACGAGAGAGGCAATTCTGACGTTACGGCTAATAATGGACGGAGCAAGGAGGACATCAAAAGCAGACTCGCTATGGCAAAAAAGGCATTTCTGGCCAAGAGAAGTCTACTAATATCAAATACCGGCCTTAATTAGAGGAAGAAATTTCTGAGGATGTACGTCTGGAGTACAGCATTGTATGGTAGTGAAACATGGACTGTGGGAAAACCGGAACAGAAGAGAATCGAAGCATTTGAGATGTGGTGCTATAGACGAATGTTGAAAATTAGGTGGACTGATAAGGTAAGGAATGAGGAGGTTCTACGCAGAATCGGAGAGGAAAGGAATATGTGGAAAACACTGATAAGAAGGGACAGGATGATAGGACATCTGCTAAGACATGAGAGAATGACTTCCATGGTACTAGAGGGAGCTGCAGAGGGCAAAAACTGTAGAGGAAGACAGAGATTGGAATACCTCAAGCAAATAATTGAGGACGTAGGTTGCAAGTGCTACTCTGAGATGAAGAGGTTAGCACAGGAAAGGAATTCGTGGCGGGCCGCATCAAACCAGTTAGTAGACTGATGACCAAAAAAAAAAAAAGTGGGCTAAAAGTAGAGAAAGCGAAAATTTGAAAAGAAAAATGAATATTGGACAGATGATATTTAATAGGAATAGTCTCTTTTCGCTACGTTTTAAATAAGATAGTGTAAGATTCGGAGGTCTCTCGGCCCTACTGTTCGATGCGTACATTGAAAAAGCAATGACTTAAATAAAAGGTTCAAGAGTGGGATTGAATTTCAAGATGAAAGAATATTAACAATAAGATTCGCTGATGATTGCTATCCTCTATGTAAGTGAAAAAGAATTACAGCACCTGTTGAGTGGAATCAACAGTCGTACAGGGTATGGACTGAGAGTGAACAGAAGAATGGCGAAAGTAATGAGATGTAGCATGCTGTTTTCACGCTCCGACATAGTTAGGTTACACTTCGCCACGTTACACGCTACAATTCGGAGCCCTCTAGCAGCAGATGGTTTCAAGTTGCGTCACTGAAGCGGAAAAGTCGACAGAGTATTATCTATGACGTGTAATGCCTCAATCGATATTGAGAACAGTGTAAAAATTTCGGAAGAATTACTTTTCAGCACTACTACGTAGGTTTGCTGAGCTTCTTGCAGAAAATGTACGGGATGCCACCGTCACGAAAAGCATGAACCTTGAGGTTACTGGTGTCAGAGGAGTACCTTTTTTTGGTTAGATTCTTGAATCGTCGTGAAAGAAGTTAAAACATCAGAAGGAACAACAAAATGCTTAAGAGTGTACATACAAGTAAAGTTCTTTTATTTTGTCTGATTATAAGGCAATTCAATACTAAAGTTCTTGTCTGTTTTGAACATTTTAAGAGCTCTGAAAAGAAAGACATCGTGTGCCTTTTGAGCACCACATAACCACAGGGTTAGACTAGTTAAATGTAAAAGGTTGAACTCTAGCATCTTACTCGTGTAGAAGTAATGTGAGAAAAGGCGGAGTTGTTACAAATATTAACACAGTCACACAGTAGCAAGCAGTTAATAGCCTGTAGTGATTCCATTGTAGATTTTCTAACGGATTCTCATAGGAAACACGATCTGAAAAACATATTTGAATAGTATAATTTGATCTCAGTAACTAAATTTTCAACGTGTCTGGAGAAATACAGTAGGACTCCAATTGATAATTTTTTTTTTTTTTTGTGAAGCTCAAAGTAAAAAAATAACTGAATATCCAACAACACATTGTCTCTGTGATCATGATACACATTTAATTACAATAAATAAGGTATTTCCTTACGGTACAGATACCTCTCTGTGGCGATGGGTATAATTAACCATCCCAATCCAAATATTTTTGAGAATAGATGGCCCGGGATGGAATTAATAATAATATCAAATTACAAAACTCTTGTCACAAAGTTAAACAGCCATGTGGGAGCCTGTGAATCACTAGAAAAATTAAAGGATCTTACGAAAAGGAAAGGGAACTGTATCTGTTGTGAAGAACAAGTAAAGATCCTCCAGTAGTTGGACATTAGAAAAACTATTCAAAATTACTGAGACATTTGAAAAATCAAGGAATACTATATACGAAATTAGTAACTCCGACAACAGATTTAAGTCTGTTTGGAATGTAGAGAAACAAGACGGATCAACAGGCCAGAGAACTGAGTAACATTACTATTGATTTAAATGGAGAGTATATAAATGATCAATCAGATAGCAAATATATTTAATAATCATATCTTAAATGTGGTAGAAAATATAGAGACAAACAGTTCAAGAGAAAAATAGATCAGTATGTTGGAAAAGAAACTCATATTATTTAACGATAATTCCTCTCACTCACTTTTTCTGTAATTAGGGAAAATACATAATTTCTCAAAAATAAAACTTCATCTGGACTTGGTGGTGTTTCAAGTTGACTTCTAAATACCTGTTCCCATACAAGAGGAGCTTATAAATGTTCAGAATGTAACAACAAGTAAAAATTAGTTTAGTATGTGAATGTAAAATAACCGGTTCCACAATATTCCGATCCATCGTGCAAAATTATCCATGTAACATGAAACAAACTTACTAGCTATCAACAATAAGGGCTGTGTTTTTTTAAATATGTCATTCATCACGAACTCAGACCATTCTCCCAGGAACACTGAAATACGCCATTGTTAAATCCATCTATAAGAAATCCTGTAGGAGAGATGTCAAGCAGAGTTCAAGCCGTCGCAAAGACGAAGAGTGGACACAACCCATATAATGTCCAGTAAGAGGTGTCAGCATACTTTTTATCAGATACTGTAGATGTTCATGAATAATACGCCCACAGCGCAATCCTCCAATAATAAGTACGAAATCATCAGATCTGCAGGAGTACCAAAACGTTCTTACATAAATTCAGCATTATGTTCACAATTTCAGTTTATCAAAGCTGGCACCATTTAGAAATCTTGTCACTGTGACAATTTTTTAAATAGGATAAACATTTATTTCGTATTCACTTAAAAAGTGAACTACAATTTTCCAGTTGTATGTCACTCGTGACCTTCCCGAGTGTCGCATGGGTAAGGCTAAGTATCTACATCTGGACGACGCGTCTGGCGTAGTGGTAATTCTGTTTACGGGCACTTCGTAGGGATAAAAAGAACTGAACAACGTTAAATGAGTAAGATAGACTTTAACTATTCAAGGTGTGCATCCTAGGAAAGTTCTCAGAAAGCGTTAATATTATGTACTACACTGGACGAAAATACACTCGTCACTACAACGGTGACGGTGCTCCAGGAGGAGGCCGAGTGGATACTATAACACATAAAATATTAGATAACTTGACTACAGCATAAATAACTAGAATTACTTTTTATACATCCCATTTCTACAGGAATGACACGAGTGTTTACAACTGTCTTTGAACATTAACGTATCACTGGATACAGACAATATACAAGTCTCTCACTCAGAGTACATTTAACAACAATTTTCACGTAGAGCTCTGCCTAACTGACCACACAGCTAGCGCGCTAGAAGACAATGCTGTCGTCTTTACTCGGTGACTGCGAACTGGGCTGAGTAGTCATATGCTCGGCCGTAAGCAGAAGTGCCGATGCGGCAGCGTAGCGAAACGTTTATGGATATGGCTACGCCAGTCCCGCTGATTCGCCGATTCGATTTGCAGCGACTGCGACTGTCTTTTCTTGTGGTTGCGTTGCGAGATACCCACATTGTCGTGCTTTGGCACCTCGCTCTGCGGACGAGACCACGTTACCTGTTCCTTTGTAACTGGCGTATGGTATGAGGTGACGTGGGAATGGTGATAGCTGCAAGGTACCGCGCCATATGTTCTGCTAGAGTGCAGCACTAATCGCGGCGCAAGCCGTAGCCACCTGCGGCCAACCAACTGCAACGCCAGTCCGTTTTCTGCGTGACCTTTTACCGCATTGCGCTTCACACCCCTTGAATGCTCACTCTATGCTAAAAAATCTTTTCTTGGAAGCCCTCCACCGCAGGTCATTCAGGATGTCGGTGGTAGCTCGTGCCGACCTTCCAGTAGCGGTAGTTCGTACCAGCCAGGCACCGCAGCTGCGCAGCCCTATACCTGTTACCACTAGATGTGAATGGCATCGTTTCCACGGAGGCGGGGGACTTTAATTCATCACAGACCAGCCAATCTTCACGAAATTTTATAAATTATATACACAAATCTTGCCCACGAATCCGTCTATCTGTCAGTGAAAACGTATAATAATTCCTACAGTACTTCCTTCGATTAGTTTGAACATACAGACAGATACTGCAGGGTGGCCAGAATCGGTCTGAAAAGCTTGTAAGGGTGTTGTAAGGTGCGCTGTGCTGAGAAATAACTGTCAAGAAAAAAGTTCAATTCGCTGCGCCGTTTCCGAATAAATTAGCATTGAAAGTAGCCAGCAGGTCATTGCAGCCGCAGATGCAAGCGGCCTGCCACAGCTGGTGTCGCCAAACTCGAGAGCGATACAAAAATTGGACATGGGATGGTAGTAAGGATCGAAGCAGAGCCAAAGGCTGAGCTGTCGCGCCCGGTATCACTAAGCTATGAGAAAAACTGGTACTAATTTTATCTGGCAAGCCGGCCGCGGTGGCCGTGTGGTTCTGGCGCTGCAGTCCGGAACCGCGGGACCGCTACGGTCGCAGGTTCGAATCCTGCCTCGGGCATGGATGTGTGTGCTGTCCTTAGGTTAGTTAGGTTTAAGTAGTTCTAAGTTCTAGGGGACTTATGACCTACGATGTTGAGTCCCATAGTGCTCAGAGCCATTTGAACCATTTATCTGGCAAGTGCCTTGAATTAGCACGTAAAACGGTGCCACTGGCTAACTTCAATGCTAATCAACTCGGAAATGGCGCAATGTATCGAACTTCTCAGGACAACTTACCCTCCAACATCCTTGCAGACTTTTCACACTTTTTCTGACCACCTAGAGTAAGTACACACAGATAAAAGTCAATGTAAGAAACATTCTGCATAAATGACATACGATATTATTTCGTCTATCTCCTGTTAATTAATTGCTTTAAGTCCACTTTAATACGAAGGTGTACTGAAAAGTAAGGCCTCCCAATTTTATAGGTGAGAACCCTTAAAGTTCCTTTTTAAATAAAACAAGTGTTACATTCTACATCTTTTTTATTCATGTCGACAGATCTGCAGCCGGCTGCCGCTAGAGGTCTCCAAATTGTAGCGTGTAACACTTCCGTTTTTAACGTAACATGTTGCTGCGTGAGGAAGAGCGAGCTGTAATCAAGTTTCGAATTCGAGGAGTTCACCCACACATGGAACAGCCTCTCCTTCAGCATGACAATGCCAGACAATACACGAACGCTGCGACGTCTATAACAATCCGACGCCTTGGATTCACTGTCATCGATCATTCTCCATACAATCCCGACTTGCTCCCAACTTATTTTCATCTGTTTCCAAAACTTGAAGTACTTCAGTTTGATAGTGATGAAGCCTACAAGCAAAGATGTGGTTGTCGTTCCGTCAACAAAGTCAAACATTCTACAAAAAAATGGTTCAAATGGCTCTGAGCACTATGGGACTTAACTTCTGAGGTCATCAGTCCCCTAGAACTTAGAACTACTTAAACCTAACTAACCTAAGGACATCACACACATCCATGCCCGAGGCAGGGTTCGAACCTGCAACCGTAGCGGTCGCGTGGTTCCAGACCGAAGCGCCTAGAACCGCTAGGCCACCCCGGCCGGCAGACATTCTACAGTGACGACATCAATAAAGTGGCCTCTAGTTGGCAGAGATGTGTACGTCCCCGTGGTGACTAGGTTGAGGAATAAATATGCATAAATATAGTGTAACGGTGTAGAATGTTAATAACGTTTATTAAATTTTAAAAGGCCTCCCCAGTTAGTCGTGCGGTATAAAGCACGGCTTTCCGGAATGGGAAGGTGCGCCTGGTCTCCAGCACGAATCCGCCCGGCGGACTTGCGTCGAGGTCCGGTGAGCTGGCGAATGCGGGCTGGTTCCCCTTATTCCGCTTCCGCTACACTATGCCGACGATTGCTGCGCAAACAAGTTCTCCACGTAAGCGTACACCACCATTACCACGCAAACATAGGGGTTACTGTCATCTGGTGTGAGACGTTCCCTGGGGAGGGGGGGGGGGGGGGGGGGGGCGTCCACCGGAGGCCGAATCGCACAATAACCATGAAAGAGTGGTTCGGTGTAGGGCGGCTGAGCGGCTGAGGGGTGAAGTGGACTGCGGTAGATGTCGTGGGGTTGTGGACCACTGCGGCTGCAGCGGGGACGGAGCCTCTCAGTCGTTTCTAGGCCCCCGGTTAACATACAATACAATACAGATTTTAAAACCCTTGAAGAGTTTTCATATAAAGAATTCTGAGGTATTGCTTTCAGCAAAAACGATCATTCGCCTCGCGCTCATACTGCGGCCCCGGACTCTAGTGACTCCACAGTGTTGACTGGAAACAATGTGTATCAGTCGCAGTAGGTAAGCTGCAATTCAAAGAGAACCAACGCTGGAAGAAAGGGTACACAACCCTTAGGTAAGGTGAGCGAGCCGGCCGAAGTGGCCGTGCGGTTAAAGGCGCTGCAGTCTGGAACCGCAAAACCGCTACGGTCGCAGGTTCGAATCCTGCCTCGGGCATGGATGTTTGTGATGTCCTTAGGTTAGTTAGGTTTAACTAGTTCTAAGTTCTAGGGGACTAATGACCTCAGCAGTTGAGTCCCATAGTGCTCAGAGCCATTTTTTTTTTTTTAAGGTGAGCGGTGTGCTTAAAACGTCCTGAATGCGAGCAATATGATCACCAACAAAGCAGATGGTTCGTGATCCATACAGAACTAGAACTGTTCTTGGGGCATGGCAACGTGAAGTATCACAAACGCTTCCAGAGTAGAGTGGGGTCGGAACGTGCTGACCTGCCCCGCAGCTGCTGCCTGGCTGAACGGAGCGGCGCAGACGCCTGTAGCAGGATAGCAGGAGTCCTCTGGGAAGTTACTGCACTCGAGACCGAAATGAGAACGCGTCGAGGGTGCAGCAATCTCCACCGAGGCCACCTGCCGCTGCCGCTGCTATACCGATGACGCTGCGCTGGCGCTTTTCCAAAGCTGCAGTCCACTGCCCACTCTTATTCCTGGTTTCAGAAGTCTCGCTTCCTTCCACAGCACACTGGCACTTTGACACCATATACTCACGTCTATAAAACGTGTTGTGTTCCAACATATTTTGGTAGTGCGCCCAGGGCATTTAATACTGATACTTGCAGTACTGCTGCTCAAAATAATACGGGAATTGTCCATCGGCGTCGATGTGCTTTTGAATGCGATGCTATGACTAAATTCCTTTGCGCGCTTCATATTGTTGTATGTGCGTATAGCCGGCCGTTAGCATCACGTTTGTTTCTTTGTTGCGCGAGCTTTGGCAACGACACTGAAAAGAGAGGGTGTTGGGATTCCCTGAGACACAGCAACGGAAGCCTTATTCGCTCGTCGGGGTATGGAGGTGACTTGAAATTAAAAAGTACATTTGAACAGTAAAAGGCAGTTATTAGGTGGTTCATGTGCGTGGCGCAACGATATGTTCATTTTAACATTTAAAGCAATTCGTGAGTGGCTCACACTAACTTCACATTCGTATACATCTGCCATGGCGCGTTGACTGAACCAGAAAGTGATCAGTATACTTGTGTAATCCCAAAAGTAAGGTTTCCTATTTCTTCATAAGTACATAGACCTGTTTATTTCTACAATGGTTTACATCAGTCTACAGCTTGAACGTTTAGCTATTTTTAGACATAATCACCATTTCTGTCGATGCATTTTTGTAGACGCTGTGGCAGTTTTTGTACGCCCATTCATAAGAGAGATGATACCACCAAACCTGTGTTAACCTATTCAGTATAACAGCGCTCGTTCTCTCACTGGCGAACTTTATATTGTGTTTAGACTTTCCAGCAAATCTACAGTCGACAGTTCCATGCAGGTCTTCCCTGCCTTTTCATCTTGGGCCGAAGCCTCAGGTAGGGGTCGTAGAGTTCACAGTCGGAAAATAAGCGTTCCTGTCACCGAACGAAGTACAGTTTAGAGTTACATTAAACAATTGTGATTGTACCAGCCAGGCCGGTAACAGCTTCAGACGAAAATTTCATTACTAAATGATAATGATAATTCCTCTATGGTTGGTCATTCATGCTGTCAGGTGGCACAGGCACAAAATGAAAATTCCTATGACTGCGTATAAGAGGTAACTCGAATGGTGTGTGGTCTCGTGCAAGGCTTTTCTACTTGACGCTACTTGGGTAGCTTCTATGTCAAATCTCTTAAATGTAACTGTTTTGAATACTAAATTTGGTCTTGTTTTGATAAAGGGATTCATAGTAAATATACGCTCGAGGATGCAAATAACTTTATAGAACAATAGAACGTAATATATACTACCGGCCGGAGTGGCCGAGCGGTTCTAGGCGCTTCAGTCTGGAACAGCGCGACTGCTACGTCGCAGGTTCGAATCCTGCCTCGAGCATGGATGTGTGTGATGTCCTTAGATTACTTAGGTTTTAGATTACTTAGGTCTAAGTCTAGGGAACTGATGACCTCAGATGTTAAGACCCATAGTGCTCAGAGCCATTTTAACCATAATATATACTTATGTATAGTCAAACAGCAGTTTATCCTTATCGAAACTGCGTTGCAAAACTTTGTTTCAGTAACAGAATATGGAAAACACATTTATTATACGCACAAAATAAAAAGGTTCACAGGCCATTGAGTATGCATGGCTACTAAAAAGTTAAATTTTCAACATGCACCTCAAATAAATCAAAAAAATTACACATACCTGTATTTTCTTCTAAGAGATATGTCGCGAAACACACGTTGAAGTGCATCCGATAATTCTAAGGTTATCTAGCCACGCACTATGAAAGACAAAATCAGTTTACATCATTTATCTAGATTGGTCACATTACCGCATTAAATATGTGAAGAAGTCAGATTTTAAATAACATATTATCTCATATTATTAATAGTACAATTATTAATAATACTACAAAATTCATGAATGGGGTAGATTCCTTAGTAGCAGCTAAACTTTTCATAGGTCCAGGCAAAATTTGAAAATTTGTGTTCCTGGATAATGGACACCTGCCTGGACTAAAACATGTTGAAAGGGTCCTGTAGCCACCTTTCATTAGTCCGGTAACCCATTTTCATTACCATTTCTTTTTCTTTTCCTTGTTTCTCTTTTCTCTCATAGTGGCGTGATTGAATTAATGTGGTTGTGTGTCACGTTGCTAGACGGTGGCGTAGTCTGCTGCAGAAAGTCTGCGATAGTCGTACAGATTCAGCAGCAGTTGTACAGAATAGCCTACTCGCGTAGTGGTCAAGTAGGCAAAGAGGTTTTCGCTACTTGTGAGAAATCCACCTGCGTTAGGTTGGTGGCGGAAATGGCATCTTTCGGTTTTCCGGGCCACGTGGAGCGTGGAAGAGGCTGGAGAAGAAGCGGGAGGGCAGTCTGCCGCCGGTACGGGAAGCGTCCACAGCTGTGCTTCAGTCGAAGAAGGGTGAGTTAGACTGACCGCGTAGCGCGTTGTTACTTGGCGAGGGGAGAGCTGTTAGCTTTTGGTCTCGCTTTTCAACTCTGAAAGATTGCTTTGCCTTGTCGCAGCAAGGAATGCAAAACTTTGGCAGATGTTTCACTTAGTAAATTTCTATAGCAGACTTGGATCCACCGGAAGAGCGCCACACAAAGGTGTCGATAAGAAGTGAGCACTCGCTTCTGTATGAATGTCTGTTTGCCTTCAGCTGTGCCTATATAAGCTTTCATTTTTCTAAATATTAATAGCTTTGCCTTCTCGTAAATTTTCCTTGCTTAATGTATCTTTCGTCCGTGGGGAGCCGACCACGTGGTTGAACATTAAAGTTTTGTTGGGCTACCGTCGTCACTAACTGTCCGGTCTCATGCTTGTTTTAAAGAACTTTAACCGCTCATGATTGTGTGATGTGATATTGTTGCAACTTGGACACGATACCTACGAAGTGCATCTCCACAAACCACGTGGGCACGCGGGTGTACTGCGAAAAGTGTGCCGCTTTACGAGTTATTGCGATCAGGCAACAGCAGTGGTATGAATGATTCACACCAATGATTTTAGGAGTAGATTATAACGGTGAATGTATCGATGCTTTTCTTTAATGTCTTAGGAATAAATGATTTTATCCACAATTTTCTCTTGTGTTCCGAGGTTACGTTTTTGCACCTAAGCCACTTACCTCATAGCTTTCCCGTTAGCACATCCAACGCGTTTCCTTACGCACAGGTCCAGTGATTAGTTTCCTTTTTTATTTTAAAACAAGTGCTTTAGATTAAGTCTTATTTTCAGGTGTGTTCTGGGAGCTGATCTTATGCAGTGTTCATGCATTTTCTATTTTATTTTAAATGTTTGATTGTCGTGAGCAGTGCGCGGGCAATACTATTAATTACATTGTATCCACTATGAGCGACATCACAACGTATGCATTTTTGTGAGTTTTTGGTCTGTGATCAAATTATTTTATTTTCCGACTCGACCAAACCTTCGATTAGTTGTATGGTTAGAGTCGGTGGCGACCCTAATCTTCTCACGTTAACTTCCCAAGCAATAAGTATTTACATTCCCAATAATAACGTAATGACCCGTAGTAACAGGTTAGTTACAATGTGACTTTCAATCTTTGATAAGATCATTCTTATTTCTAGTATGAATTCTATGAACTGAGCTATAGAGCTAAAGAAAGTTATATATTATTTATGATAAAATTTCATTGAGGAATAAATTTATTATGAAACAGTAGTTATTATACCTACTTCCTTGAGTAGGCTTCTCCAGGACATTCTTGAGTTCACACCACTAATAACAGTACGCATTTCTAGATAAGTAGAATATTCGCTTAAACTGATATGTTACCCAAACAAAATGATCCTGTATGATATTATGCAATGGAAGTAAGTATGCTTGCTTCTTTTCATTTTTACATCGTCTATGTATGGTGACATCTACATTGTAAATAGAAATTAGTTTCGTCGCTTCAACAATTCTGTGGCATGCTCCTACGAACTGAATTTATTATCGAGTTGTAATCCTAAGGATTTAATACTGCCCATCTCTTCTAACTGCTTGTCATCATATTTCAGATATAATGCTGGAAGGAAAACCTCTAACAAGTTATCAGCTGAACACAGAGAACCATTTCAAAGTTCAGTGACCAAGAATTGGATCTAAACCAGTTGTTAATTCCCACGAATATGTCATTAACAGTTTCTTCTGAAAGTGAGCTTGATTTGGTATTTACTGCCACATGTGTATTATCCAACAAAACGAGCAGGATCGCTAGTAATCATTGATTAAAAGTCTTTAAGATATATAACTAAACGTGTGCGGGCTGTAACACAACATTGTGGGGCAGCATTCGTAATCTTTTCCCTTTTAGAAAATGACTAATAGTCAAATACAGGACTCTTTGTTATCGACACTCCTCTGTTTCCTATCAAAGAGATACGATCCGAACCACTTTCCAGCTTTTCCTTTCACAGCATAATATTCTAGTTTATTTAAAAGGATACTGCGATTTGCACAGCTAAATGCCTATTATAAACCACAAATATACCAGTAACACGTAATTTATTATCCACCGAATTAAGTACTTTCCCGCTATATGTGTCAATAGCTTTCGCAATATCGGAATCCCGTTAGAACTGCAACCTGTTAACTTGAAAACATTTTATTTCAAATACAATTGTTAAGAAGACGCTCGTATATTACGTTGTCCAAAATTTTCAAGAAAACGAAACTGGAAATTGAACGAAGTTTGATGGTTTTTGTTGATCTCCTTTCTTATATTGTACGGAGGCTCAGCTTCATCATATTTGGGCCAATCGGGAACCAGCGATAAACAACTGATTACACAAATAACTAACTATGTTACTCAACTAAGAAGAATTCCAACTCCATTTGTATTTTATCACAGATTTTTGATTTGAAAGTTTTTATTGTGAAAATTACCCTTCCTTATGTAGTTATGGACATACCCATACTACTGATGTTTCTATTGACTGGTCTGAGATATTCGATGGCAATGTCTATTAAACCTGATAACCTCATTGTTGTTTTTGTGGTCTTCAGTCCTGAGATTGGTTTGATGCAGCTCTCCATGCTACCCTATCCTGTGCATTTTATATCTTCTCTACTTCGACCATCATCAGTTATTTTGCTCCCCAAATAGCAAATAACCTCCTATCATCAGTAATACTTGTATAAAATATTCTCGGTATTCTTGCCACGTCAGTTCTGGATAAAATCTCGAGCTTTCGACGATTACCTCCATCGTCATCGTCTCGAGATTTTATCCAGAACTGACGTGGCAAGAATACCGAGAATATTTTATACATAAGTGCCGCCGCGAAAAACTTCGTTCTCATCAGTAATACTTGTCAAATGCATGTTAAAAAGTTTAGTAACTTTGCACACGCATGTTAACAATACACCATTCACTCAAAGATATGCGCGCAAGCCGAAAAAATGACTTTAAATTTTTCATGTCAAAAAACTTAAAGCTTATTAAATAAAACAATCTGTATTGACATTATACCTCATTATTTTTCACGTCAATGATTTTTTTCTCAACATAGTCACCCTGGTGGCGAACACGTTTCTCACAACGAGACCGCAGTTTGCTGATACCGTCGCTGTACAATGTTTAGCTTTGCTGACAGAGCCACAACCTCACGTTTGCTTGCACCGACTTATCACATCAAAGTGAAGTTCTCGAAGGCGTTCTTTAAGTTTCGGAAACAGATGAAAATGTCAGGACAGCACGGAGGAACACAAGGCGTCGGGTTGTTGCAGATGCCACAGCGCTTATGTGTGTTCTCGCATTGTCATGGTGAAGGAGAGCGCACTCCGTGTGTTGACGTACTCTTCGAATTCGACATTCGATTACAGCACGCTGTTTTTCACGGAGCGATACAGTTACGTTGCCGACTACCATTTTGCACGCTACAACTCCTAGCCCTATAGCGGCAGAGATCCCCAAATATGGAGATATATAGAATAAAAATACAGAATGTCAATAACATTTGTTTTATTTAACATGCTTTAGAAGTTTTCACATAAGAAAATTCGGAGAAATTTCGGCACGTCCTTGCACCTGCTCCTCCTCATATCTGGGTATACCAGTCACTTCCTTATCTATATTCTATATTGTCTTTATTTTATTACCTAATGTCACTATTCTTCTGTCGTAAAGCACTCCGTTTGATGTTTGTATTACTATCAGAGCTGTTTCTGACTAATGCGTACCAGTCTACAAAAACCTCTACTCCGTGATTAATCCGTGGCTTTTCTGTAGAATTTGACCTAATGTGATTGAATTTTTGGGGAAAGACAGTTTCTAAAGAAGGAAAGGCCTTCATTAATAAATCTGTTTTACGAGGGTTGTCCAGGAAGTAAGTTCTGATCGGTCGAGAAAAGGAAACCACAGGGAAAATCCGGTAAAGCTTTGCACAGATGTGTTAGGCAGTGTTTCTAGTATGCCCGTCGATCGTATTGCGTCGCTGTTCTCAGTCTTGAAAGACAGTGAGAACGTAAAGATGCGCAGGGAATAGCGTCTCCCGCCAAGTATGAAGGCCAGGTTAGAGATTTCGCCTGTGTCATGCAGCCCACATAACACAACTGTCGAGCAGTTCCTTCTTTATGCCAATCTCGGCCGCACACTGCAGGGGCAATGAAAACGCTCCTACAGCGTTTCCGATGAGAAATGACAGTACAGGCCGTAATTGGCTCCCCCTGACTCTCATCTCTGCGAACCGCTGGCTATAAAGACAAAAGTTTTCCACAGACAACTAGCTGCAGACCAGTGCAGATAACTGGCCGAAAGCACAGGCGGCTGCTTTCTATGGCAAGAATATTGAAAAGTTGATATAACACTACGACAACACCCGAGGTTGGAGCGGCGACTATGTAGAGAAGTAGGTGGAAGGTGTGCCTAACTGTTGCAAATAAAACGTTTCTGTATGAATGCAGAGTCTCGCGGCAATATCATTGAATAAAATGTTCTCGGGTTTCCAACCGCGTCAATTGATTAAAACTACACGAGCTTTCGGCCAAGCACTCCTTGGCCATTGTCAAGTGTTATGACTGCCAGTGGGCTATTGGTGCGCCCTTATATACGCTAGCTGCCGGCTATGACGTCACTGGTGTCCGTGACATTGCCATATATGGTCATATTTTGAGTCGACGTTCGATGTCCCCTCTTCAACCGCGCGATCGCTGGATCCCACGCAGCACAGAAGCGTGCTGTATTGCAAACATTGGTGCATCGTGCCAGAGTAATATCAGACGACGACAACCTGCCCCACAAACTGAGCTACCTACGCAAGGTTTTCACGAATAACGGCTACAGCACCCATCAAGTGAAAGAAGTGATTTCTGGAAAATATCAGAATAAGACCACCGACGAAGAGCAGAAAAAGAAACTTGCTTTGCTGCCATTCTGTGGCTCTGTGTCAGGCAAGATAAGCCGCCTGTTGAAAAGACACAAGATCAAATCAATCTTCAGGCCTCCAACGAAAATCCGTCAATTACTGAGACCACTTAAAGACAATGTAGGTCTCAGAAGACCTGGAGTCTGCGAAATACCTTGTTTTTTTTGTGGTTTTAGGGCGCACAACTTCAACGGTCATTAGCGCCCAGACTACGTTAGGAATGCACCGCGAGGCACAAGTTTAAAACAGCAACTAAAAGGGAAAACACGATAAACGATCGACAGGCATAGGAAAAACAGCATAATTAAATGTCCTTAGACAGGTTGGTCAATTTGATAAAACGAAGAACGCGAGCAGCTGCTCCTGGGTCATCTGCTAAAATGGCATCGAGAGTACATGGCAGGCCAAGATCCAGACGCAGTGTAGTAAAATCCGGACAGGACGTTAAAATGTGGCGGACCGTCAGCAAGTGCCCACATGGGCAGAACGGCGCCGGCGCAGCCGTCAGCAGACGGCGATGGCTGAACCGGCAGTGTCCAATTCGTAACCGGGCCAAAACTACCTCCTCCCGCCGAGAGGGGCGTGAGGAGGACGTCCAAGCCGCGGGAAGAGGTTTCAAGGCCCGAAGCTTGTTGTCCGTAAGTGCAGCCCAATCGGCATGCCACAGCGATAAAATGCGCCGACAAATGACCCTGCTACAATCTGATGAAGGGACACAACAAAAAGCTGTCCGAGGCTGGAGGACCGCAGCCTTGGCCGCGGAATCTGCAGCTTCGTTCCCAGGGATACCGACATGGCCAGCAACCCACATAAAGCTAACCGGAGAACCGTCGTCCACCAGCTGCTGAAGAGCGCGTTGGATCCAGGGCACGAAAGGGTGAACTGGATACGGATCACTGAGGCTCTGGATGGCGCTCATGGAATCAGAGCAGATGACATAAGCAGAATGTCTGTGGCGGCAGATGTAAAGAACAGCCTGGTAGAGGGCAAAGAGCTCAGCTGTGAAGACCGAACAATGGCCATGGAGCCGGTATTTCAAACTTTGGGCCCCGACAATAAAAGAACAACCGACCCCGTCATTGGTCTTAGAGCCATCTGTATAAATGAAGGTAATATTAATGAACTTCGAACGAAGTTCGACAAAACGGGAGCGGTATACCGAACCGGGGGTAACCTCCTTTGGGAGCGAGCTGAGGTCAAGGTGAACGCGAACCTGAGCCTGGAGCCAAGGTGGCGTGTGGCTCTCTAAGGGTTGCAGGGAGTGAAAAATCAAGGCGTTGAAGGAGGCGACGAAAGCGAACTCCAGGGGGTAGCAGGGCAGAGACATACAACCCATATTGACGATCGAGGGAGTCGTCAAAAAAGGAACGATAAGACGGGTGGTCGGGCATTGACAGTAGCCGACAGGCATACCGACAAAGCAGTATATCGCGCCGGTAGGGCAGTGGCAATTCACCGGCTTCAGCATGAAGACTCTCGACGGGACTAGTATAAAATGCTCCGATCGCAAGACGTAAACCCCGATGTTGTATGGAGTTGAGGCGGCGTAAGATGGACAGCCGTGCAGAGGAGTATACGAAGCTCCCATAATCCAGCTTTGAGCGGACGATCGACCGATATAGGCGAAGTAGGACGGTTCTATCCGCTCCCCACGACATACCACTGAGAACACGGAGGACATTTAGTGAACGGGTACAACGGGCTGCCAAATAAGGCACATGTGGAGACCAGCTAAGTTTCCTGTCAAATGTAAGACCTAAAAATTTTGTTGTCTCCACGAATGGGAGAACAACGGGACCGAGTCGTAAGGACGGTGGGAGAAACTCTTTGTAGCACCAGAAGTTAATACAGACCGTCTTCTCGGCAGAAAAACGGAAGCCATTGGCGACACTCCAGGAGTAAAGATGGTCAAGAGAACGCTGAAGACAGCGCTCCAGGAAACATGTACGCTGCGCGCTGCAATAGATGGTAAAATCGTCCACGAAAAGGGAGCCTGATACATCAGCTGGGAGGCAATCCATTATTGGATTGATCGCTATGGCGAAGAGAGCGACGCTCAAAACTGAGCCCTGTGGCACCCCATTCTCCTGGCGAAAGGTGTCCGACAGAACAGAACCCACACGTACCCTGAACTGTCGACCCATCAAAAAGGAACGAATAAAAAGTGGGAGGCGACCGCGAAGGCCCCATGTATGAATGGTGCGAAGAATGCCCGCCCTCCAACAGGTGTCGTAAGCCTTCTCCAAATCAAAGAACACAGCCGCGGTCGGGTGCTTCCGCAAGAAGTTATTCATGAGGAAGGTTGACAAGGTAACCAAATGGTCAACAGCAGAGCGGCGCCTACGAAATCCACATTGTACATTGGTAAGTAGGCGCCGAGATTCGAGCAGCCAAACCAAACGAGGGTTAACCACTCGCTCCATCACCTTACAGACACAGCTGGTAAGCGAGATGGGTCGATAACTGGAAGGCAAGTGCTTGTCCTTCCCCGGCTTAGGAATCGGTACAACAATAGACTCGCGCCAGCATGCGGGAACATGTCCCTCAATCCAGATGCGATTATAAGTACGAAGAAGGAAACCTTTACCCGCAGGAGAAAGGTTCTTCAGCATCTGAATATGAATAGAATCAGGCCCTGGAGCGGAGGACCGTGACCGGGCAAGTGCCTTTTCGAGTTCCCGCATGGTGAAAGGGGCATTATAACTTTCACGATTCGAGGAGCGGAAGTTAGGTGGCCTAGCCTCCTCTGCCTGTTTTCGGGGGAGGAAGGCAGGGTGGTAATGAGCGGAGCTCGAAACCTCTGCGAAAAAGCGGCCGAAGGCATTGGAGATATCCTCAGGGGCCACAAGGACGTCATTCGCGACCGTCAAGCCAGAAACTGGTGAGTGGACCTTAGTGCCAGATAGACGGCGCAGGCTACCCCAGATAACAGAAGAAGGAGTAAAACTGTTGAAGGTGCTTGTGAAAGCAGCCCAGCTGGATTTCTTGCTTTCTTTAATAATACGACGGCACTGCGCACGTAATCGTTTATAAGTGATACAATGCGCCACTGTAGGGTGGCGTTTAAAGGTGCGTAATGCACGTCGACGAGCACGTAAAGCGCCTCTACATGCTGCGGTCCACCAGGGGACCGGTACGCGACGTGGAGAAGAAGTAGTGTGAGGGATGGAATATTCAGCAGCAGTGAGAATGACTTCCGTGAGGTGTGCGACCTGACTATCGCAGCTTGTGAAGCTTTGATCCTGAAAGGTCGCCCCGGAAGAGAAGAGCCCCCAGTCGGCTTTGGAGATGTTCTAACTAGCTGAGCACGGAGAGGGGCTATGATGCAGGAGATGGATGACACACGGGAAGTGGTCGCTCAAATATGTATCAGAAAGGGCATACCACTCAAACCGGCGTGCAAGTTTGGTAGTACATATAGAGAGGTCTAAATGTGAATAGGTGTGAGATGTGTCCGAAAGAAAAGTAGGGGCGCCAGTATTGAGGCAGACAAGATTGAGCTGGTTGAAAAGGTCTGCTAACAGGGAGCCCCTCGGGCAGGATGCTGGAGAGCCCCAAAGGGGATGGTGGGCATTGAAGTCTCCAGTTAACAAAAATGGTGCAGGTAGCTGAGCAATAAGTTGAATCATGTCTGCCCTGGTAACGGCAGACGACGATGGAGTGTAAACGGTGCAAATAGAAAATGTAAAAGTGGGGACAGTAATTCTGACGGCAACTGCCTGCAGGCCGGTGTGCAATGTGATGGGATCGTAGTAAATATGCAACATAACCCCTCCATGAGCCGGAATATCTACCACAGGGGGTAGGTCAAAACGCACAGAGGTGTAGCGTGCCAAGGCAATGTGATCGCATGGGCGGAGCTTCGTTTCCTGGAGGGCTACGACGAGCGGACGGTGCAAGTGGAGCAGCAACTTCAAGTCCTCTCGGTTGGAGCGAATGCTGCGAATATTCCAGTGAATAAGTGCCATCGTGAGAAGACAAGGAAGATGAAAAAATGGGTCACCTCGAAGGCCGCTGAGGGCCTGGTTTCGAGCGAGTACTGCCGCCGCTATCAGTAGGCGGACAGTCATCGTCCATTGGTTCTATAGGCTCATCGGCCATCTCGTTAAGATGGCCGGGAGGAGGAGCTTCCTCCGCCGGTGGACGGCCAGATGTTCGGCTACCAGCGGTGCGGCCAGGCGAAACGGATGACGGCCTGGGGCGGCAACCGCTGGGTGGCGCAGGAGAAGAAATGCGCCGTGGCGGAGAAGGAGAACTGTGCTTCCTATGAGCCTTCTTGGAAGGTCGTTTAGTGGAAGTAATGGTCGACGGCTGGGAGTGCGAGGTACGTAGGAAGTCTGCACGGGACGGTTCCTTCTTGAAGGCCCGTGCACCTGATTTCTGGGTCTTCGTCTTGGCAGAAGCTGATGAAGGTGCTTGTGTTGGAGGGGTGACGGGAGGAAGAGGAGACGTCGACCGCGCAATCTTAGCACTGGCCGAACGGACGACCGTGGTGCCGAAGGTGAGATCGCATGTCTGCGTCGCCACCTCCCTGGTAGTCCGAGGAGAGGCGAGGACAGTACTGTACTTTCCCGCTGGGAGCAGCGCGGGTTTCCTACTAGCAAATAGCTTGCGAGCAGCCGAGGTGGAAACTTTCTCTTTGACCCGACTTTCTTGGATACAGCGTTCTTCCTTGTAGATGGGACAGTCGCGGGAGGACGCTGCTGGTCACCCCGACAGTTCACACAACGAGGAGACGGAGGTGGACAGTCACCCTCATGGGCATCCCTGCCACAAGTGACACATTTAGCCGCATTGGAACAAGACTGGCGAGTGTGATTAAAACGCTGACACTGGTAGCAGCGCGTAGGTGTCGGGACATAGGGGCGAACAGAAATAACCTCGCAGCCCGCTTTGATACGCGACGGCAGCTGAACACTGTCAAAGGTCAAAAAAGTGTCCGGGTCGGTACAAGGTCATTGTTGACCTTTTTCATGACCCTATGGACAGCCGTCACGCCCTGCTCAGCGAGGAAAGACTGAATCTCCTCGTCAGTCAATCCGTCAAGTGATCGAGTATAGACCACACCACGAGACGAATTCAAAGTGCGGTGAGCCTCCACCCGGACAGGGAACGTGTACAGGAGTGTGGCCCGAAGCAGTTTTTGTGCCTGAAAGGCGCTCTCAGTTTCTGGTAACAAGGTACCATTACGCAACCTGGTACACGACTTGACAGATCCGGCTATGGCATCTACGCCCTTCTGGATAACGAAAGGGTTGACAGAGGAAAAATCCTTTCCGTCCTCAGATCGAGAAACGACGAGGAACTGTGGGGCAGGCGGTAGTACTTTTGTCACTGGTGGCTGGTCAAGTTTCCGTTTTTGGGCAGAAGTCGAGAGAGATGGAGAGAAATCCATTGCGGAGGAATCCTCCATGATTGCCAGCGTCTCCGATGGCGCGCTCCTTCCTTGTGGGGACCCTCTCAGAGGGCACTCCCGCCTTAGGTGAATGTTTACACCTCAGGTCACACCTCCCGAGAAACAGACGGAGGGACCAACCGGCATGTTCAGAAGGTATCAGCTCAGGCAATCACCCCTCCCTGGGCCTGGCCTTTACCAGGGGGTACGTGCGTGCCTTACTTGTTTACCCAGGGCGGGGAATTACGCGTTACCCCGTCACCGGCTACGCGTGCGAACGCGTGGGTCGGCCTTCAGGCGCGCACAGGGAGGAAGGAAGAAGAGGAAAAAGAAGAGAGAGAGGGAGAGAGAGGACAGACTGTCTCAAACGCCGAGGCGGAGACCAGAGAAGGCAAGGAGAAGAAGGCAATGAGAAGGCAAGGAGAAGAAGACAAGGGAAAGAGTAAGGAAGACAGTGAGATGGATAAGAGCAAAGAAAGGAACCAACCAAAGGGACAGTTTAATAAAGGAAGCTATTGAAATAAAAATTACCACAAACACCCTGAATAGAGACCGTGGCTTACAGCTCAGCGCTGCGTGGGATCCAGCGATCGCGCGGTTGAAGAGGGCACATCGAACGCCTACTGAAAACATGCCCATATGTGGCAATGTCACGGACACCAGTGACGTCACAGCCGGCAGCTAGCGTATATAAGGGTGCACCAACAGCCCACTGGCAGTCATAACACTTGACAATGGCCAAGGAGTGCTTGGCCGAAAGCTCGTGTAGTTTTAACCAATTGACGCGGTTGGGAACCCGAGAACATTTTACTCAAACGTTTCTGGTTTTCACTGTGGTTTCCATTCCGCGACCGATCGGAACTTAACTTTCTGGACAACCCTCGTATTTTCTATCCATGTCATGAACTCTGTATACATCAGTCCGCTTCATTTAAGTGGGAAATTTCCTAAACTAAACAATTTTTGGCTTACCGCGTATCCTCGTGGACTCTAATGATTGTATTCATTCGTTTTATAGTATTACATCGTGTTAATGTTGTTGTTGGTGATGATGATGATGATGATGATAGTTGCGGTGGTATTAGATGGGAGACAACTGCTTGGGAAGCAGCTTTGGTGACACTCCTCGTTTAACATCCTCATCCTGCAGGCGAATTACTGTCAGCAGTGTAACATTCGGTCAGGAATCTGATTGACTGGAGAAGACTTGCCTTCAGTGATGAGATCTGTATCGAAAAAAATGTTCAAATGTGTGTCAATACCTAAAAGGGAAAACTGCTGAGGTCATCGGTTTCTCGACTTACGCACTATTTAAACTCACTTCTGCTAAGAACAACACAGACACCCGTACCAGAGAGAGAACTCGAACCTTCGGCGAGAGGGGCCGCTCATTCCGTGACATGGCGCCCTAAACCGCGCGGCCACTTCGCGCCGCCCCGTTTCAAATTGAGCCACAATGACCAGCGAAGGCGTGCCTGTCGATGCTCCGGACAGCGGTGTGAGTCCAACCTAACTGTCGCCCAACATACTGTCCCGCATTCAGGAATGCTGGTCTGGTGTGCCAGTTCTTTTCTTTGGCTGTCATCCGCAGCACTCTTGCAGCACAGCCGTACGTCGACGATATTCTACAGCTCGTTTTCCTGTCCTTCGTGGCGCGCTAGGCAGGGATTACATTTCAGCGAGACAATGCCCGTTCTCAAACGGTAAAAGCTTCTGCTGCTTATCTTTGTACTTGCCAAACCCTACGTTGGCCAGCAAAGCCGCCGGGTCTCTCCCCAATTGAGAGCGTTTGGAGCACTATTGGCAGGGCCCTCATCCATCTCGGGATTTTGACGGTCTAACGCGCCAGATGGACAGACTTTGGCGCGATATCCATCATCAGGACATCCAAAACTCTATTCCTCAACGTTAAGATGAATAACTGCTTACATAAACGCCAGAGGCCGTTTCTCTTGAATATAATCATCCAATTATTCTGAAATTGTAATTGTTTTTGCTATGTACATGCACATCAAGTCTACCGATTTTAGTCGCATTCGGATAATTCGTTTGTGGTGCGTCTTGTGGCGTCGATAGTTACGATGCCACAACGTAGGTGCACGCCCTCGTAAGTTGGCACTACGAGAAAAGACTAACTACGCCGAGCACAGCGCCCTCTGGCCGACGCTGTGGAGGTCAGCGAGTGCCGTCTTGATTTCTGCACCTTTTCATCAAGAAGAAACGGCCTGGAAATATCGCTTCTACTACCGAGTGGGCTAGCTTGCTATTGAGATTTTGTATTAGTTACGTTCAGTTAAAGTTTGGACAGCAACGAGCATTTGTTAGTTTTGATATTATGCAGAACAGTCATCCTAACTTCACAGGATTAGACATTGACTACGGCTTCACACCTACGTGCTCATCCCAGCCAAAGTTATGTATGCATTTGTTATTTACTTGTGTTTTTTACTATTAAAAGTGTTAAAGTTACATGCAGTACCGAAGTGCTTCACCTCTCCTGCTCCTACTCGCTTCCTTCACTCTCGGCCTATATTACAGAAGCTGTTCACAGGAGCAGACCCAAGCACCGCCTACCCAGGTGGGATACAAAACGTCTGATTTTTAGTTTACAACGAATTGAAAGTTCACGTAGCTACAGACTTCACAACCAACAGTAGTGTTGTTATTTGGTACCTGGTTTTCTGCACCAGAATGAAACCAACTTATAAATCCAATAAAACAGCCAACTACGTATTATAAATTGAACAAGAATTGTAAAAAGCACTCCAGCGTGATATCTTAGTTACGGAACTTAAAATAACAGGTACGAATCTCAATAACGGCAGCAACACGTTGTAAGTAGGCTGTTTAGGTTTTTATGTTGGTAACGTCACGTAGCGCTCTGTATGAAAATCACTGGCTGTGCTGTGTGCAGTCTGTGACTGGTTGGCATTGTTGGAATATTCGCTATTGTAGTTCAAAATGGTTCAAATGGCTCTGAGCACTATGGGACTTAACTTCTGTGGTCATCAGTCCCCTAGAACTTAGAACTACTTAAACCTAACTAACCTAAAGACATCACACACATCCATGTCCGAGGCAGGATTCGAACCTGCGACCGTAGCAGTCCCGCGGTTCCGCTATTGTAGTGTTGGGCAGTTGGATGTGAACAGCGCGTAGCGTTGCGCAGTTGGAGGTGAGCCGCCAGCAGTGGTGGATGTGGGGAGTGAGATGGCGGAGTTTTGAAAGCGGAAGATCTGGACGTGTGTCCATTAGAGAGAGTAATTTGTAAGACTAGATGTCATGAACTGATATATACAGGGTGTTACAAAAAGGTACGGCCAAACTTTCAGGAAACATTCCTCACACACAAATAAAGAAAAGATGTTATGTGGACATGTGTCCGGAAACGCTTAATTTCCGTGTTAGAGCTCATTTCAGTTTCGTCAGTATGAACTGTACTTCCTCGATTCACCACTGGTTGGCCCAATTGAAGGAAGGTAATGTTGACTTCGGTGCTTGTGTTGACATGCGACTCATTGCTCTACAGTACTAGCGTCAAGCACATCAGTACGTAGCATCAACAGATTAGGGTTCATCACAAACGTGGTTTTGCAGTCAGTGCAATGTTTACAAATGCGGAGTTGGCAGATGCCCATTTGATGTATGGATTAGCACGGGGCAATAGCCGTGGCGCGGTACGTTTGTATCGAGACAGATTTCCAGAACGAAGGTGTCCCGACAGGAAGACGTTCGAAGTAATTGATCGGCGTCTTAGGGAGCACGGGACATTCCAGCCTATGACTCGCGACTGGGGAAGACCTAGAACGACGAGGACACCTGCATTGGACGAGGCAATTTTTCGTACAGTTGACGATAACCCTAATGTCATCGTCAGAGAAGTTGCTGCTGTACAAGGTAACGTTGACCACGTCACTGTATGGAGAGTGCTACTGGAGAACCAGTTGTTTCCGTACCATGTACAGGGTGAGCAGGCATTATCAGCAACTGATTGGCCTCCACGGGTACACTTCTGCGAATGGTTCATCCAACAACGTGTCAATCCACATTTCAGTGCAAATGTTCTCTTTACGGATGAGTCTTCATTCCAACGTGATCAAATTGTAAATATTCACAATCAACATGTGTGGGCTGACGAGAATCCGCACGCAATTGTGCAATCACGTCATCAACACAGATTTTCTGTGAACGTTTGGGCAGGAATTGTTGGTGATGTCTTGATTGGGCTCCATGTTCTTCCACCTACGCTCAATGGAGCACGTTATCATGATTTCATACGGGATACTCTATCTGTGCTGCTAGAACGTGTGCCTTTACAAGTACGACACAACATGTGGTTCATGCACGATGGAGCTCCTGCACATTTCAGTCAAAGTGTTCGTACGCTTCTCAACAACAGATTCGGTGACCGATGGATTGGTAGAGGCGGACCAATTCCATGGCCTCCACGCTCTCCTGACCTAAACCCCCTTGACTTTCATTTATGGGGGCATTTGACAGCTCTTGTCTACGCTACCCCGGTACCAAATGTAGAGACTCTTCGTTCTCGTATTGTGGACGGCTGTGATACAATATGCAGTTCTCCAGGGCTGCATCAGCGCATCAGAGATTCCATGCGACGGAAGGTGGATGCATGTATCCTCGCTAACGGAGGACATTTTGAACATTTCCTGTAACAAAGTGTTTGAAGTCACGCTGGTACGTTCTGTTGGTGTGTGTTTCCATTCCATGATTAATGTGATTTGAAGAGAAGTAATAAAATGAGCTCTAACATGGAAAGTAAGCGTTTCCGGACACATGTCCACATAACATATTTTCTTTCTTTGTGTGTGAGGAATGTTTCCTGAAAGTTTGGCCGTACCTTTTTGTAACACCCTGTATATATATATATAATGACTTTTGAACACTATTAAGGTAAATACATTGTTTGTTCTCTATCAAAATCTTCCATTTGCTTAGTATACCTATCAGTAGTTAGTGCCTTCAATAGTTAGAATCTTTTATTTAGCTGGCAGTAGTGGCGCTCGCTGTATTGCAGTAGTTCGAGTAACGAAGATTTTTGTGAGGTAAGTGATTCATGAAATGTATAGGTTACTGTTAGTCAGGGCCATTCTTTTGTAGGGATTATTGAAAGTCAGATTGCGTTGCGCTAAAAATATTGTGTGTCAGTTTAGTTATGATCAGAATAAGTAACGAGAGAAATGTCTGAGTACGTTCAGTTTTGCTCAGCTGTTTGAAAATCAAATAACGTAAGGGGGTTTACCAGCACAGTAATTCATTAATTTTTCTAAGGGGACGTTTCAACGTAGATGAGTACGACTTGCGACCAGCCATCGCGAGGCAGAAGCGAGCAAAGGGTGTGCTGAGCGAAAACGTTTCTCTATGCGTCGGCAGTCACGTTAACACTTTAATACGGGCAGCGAGTATTTGTTCGAGAGCTCTTGGAGTAACTGAAAGGCCGAGCAGGTGTTGTTGAGGCCATGACAGTAACTACCTGCCAGCTTGAGGCGTCGTGGAGTTGCCGCGGAGCCTCGCGCGGTGGGTTCCCGGCCGGAAGGACGCCGCTAACAAGTGGCGCCGTGTCCGAGCAGGCGGGTGATCACTATTTCACGCGGACACGGGGCGGCGCCTGCCAGCGCTCATCGCTTATTGATGCCGCCGTGTCGCTCGCAGCCCGCCGCTAAATGCACTGCTCGTGCGCTTCTGCACTCTGCACACCCAGCGTCCGATCCCGGCTTCTCGCTATTCGTGTTGTCTCCCGTTACATTCGGTCACATATTGCATTACACTGGTATCACATACTCGTTATATACTTGTTGTTGTTGTGGTCTTCACTCCAGAGACTGGTTTGATGCAGCTTTCCGTGCTACTCTATCCTGTTCAAGGTTCTTCAACTCCCAGTACCTACTCCAACCTACATCCTTCTGAATTTGTTTAGTGTATTCATCTCTTGGTCTCCCTCTACGGTTTTTAACCTCCACGCAGCCCTCCAATACTAAATAGGTGATCCCTTGATGCCTCAGAACGTGTCCTACCAACCGATCCCTTCTTCTAGTCAAATTGTACCACAAACTCCTCTTCTCTCCAATTCTATTCAATACTTGCTCATTAGTTATGTGATCTACCCATCTAATCTTCAGCATTCTTCTGTAGCACCACATTTCGAAATCTTCTTTTCTCTTCTTGTCTGAACAATTTATCGTCCACGTTTCACTTCCGTACACGGCGACACTCCATACAAATACTTTCAGAAACGACTTCCTGACACTTAAATCTATACTCGACGTTAACAAATTTCTCTTCTTCAGAAACGATTTCCTTGCCATTGCCAGTCTACATTTTATATCCTCTCTACTTCGATCATCATCAGTTATTTTGCTCCCCAAATAGCATAACTCATTTACTACTTTAAGCGTCTCATTTCCTACTCTAATTCCCGCAGCATCACCCGATTTAATTCGACTACATTCCATTATCCTCGTTTTGCTTTTGTTGATGTTCATCTTATATCCTTCTTTCAAGATACTGTCCATTCCGTTCAGCTACTCTTCCAGGTCCTTTGCCGTCTCTGACAGAATTACAATGTAATCGGTGACCCTCAAAGTTTTTATTTCTTCTCCATTTATCTTAATTCCTACTCCGAATTTTTCTTTTTTTTTCCTTTATTGCTTGCTCAATATACCGATTGAATAACATCGGGGATAGCCTACAACCCTGTCTCACTCTCTTCCCAACCACTGCTTCCCTTTCATGCCCCTCCACTTTTATAACTGCCATCTGGCTTCTGTACAAATTGTAAATAGCCTTTCTCTCCCTGTATTTTACCCCTGCCGCCTTCAGAATTTGAAAGAGAGTATTCCAGTCAACATTGTCAAAAGCTTTCTCTAAGTCTACAAATGCTAGAAATTTAGGTTTGCCTTTCCTTAATCTATTTTCTAAGATAAGTCGTAGGGTTTGTATTGCCTCACGTGTTTCAACATTTCTACGGAACCCAAACTCATTCTCCCCGAGTTCGGCTTCTACCAGTTTTTCCATTCGTCTGTAAAGAATTCGTGTAAGTTTTTTGCAGCCGTGGCTTATTAAAATGATAGTTCGGTGATTTTCACATCTGTCAACACCTGCTTTCTTTGGGATTGGAATTATTATATTCTTCTTGAAGTTTGAGGGTATTTCGCCAGTCTCATACATCTTGCTCACTAGATGGTAGAATTTTGTTAGGCCTGGCTTTCCCAAGGCCGTCAGTAGTTCTAATGGAATATTGTCTATTCCCGGGGCGTTGTTTCGACTTAGGTTTTTCAATGCTGTGTCAAATTCTTCTCGCAGTATCATATCTCCTGTTTCATCTTCATCTACATTCTCTTCCATTCTTATAATATTGTCCTCAAGAACATCGCCCTTGTATAGGCGCTCTACATACTCCTTCCACCACCTTCCTGCTTTCCCTTCTTTGCTTAGAACTCGGTTTCCATCTGAGCTGTCGATATTCATGCAAGTGGTTCTCTTTTCTCCAGAGGCCTCTTTAATTTTCCTGTAGGCAGTATCTATCTTACCCCCAGTGATATACTTAGAACGAAAAAAATAGACCATCAGTTCTAAATCCACCCCCCCCCCCCCCCGGTCGATGTCAGGCTTGAGCGAGAAACTTTGTGTATCAGAATCTCGGAGTGAATTAATGTCTTTCTATTAATTACGTTTCACGTCTCATTTCAGGCTGGTTACAGAGTATAATATTGAACAAGTGTGTGCAACCCACACTAAACAGGAGTAACAGCGGATACTGATTGCGTGCAAAGAAGTCAACGCCTATGGTCACACTGTTGTTTGACTCGTGGTGGAACATCACAGAAAACCAGAAAAACCTGATCTGGTGGGCGGCTGAAAATAGACGCGAAACGTTCAACGAAAACCTACTTACAAAGTTTGAAGGACCAGTATTGAATGAGGAATCTAGGAATTTACTTTATCAATGGACTGTGCCATGGTGCAGGGCTGTTGAAGCATAAGAGGCATTCAAATGAAACTCCGTCATTAGTGTAAAGTAGCAGTAACGATTTTGTTAACTCAAAAATGTAGTTATACAAAGTATACATACTCAAAAATAGCCGCCAAAACTGTTAGAACACTGATCCCATTGCGACACCAGCCAGTCGAGTCCATCCTTGAAGAAGCTAGTAGGCTGCTGTCGAATCCAGGCCTGGATACAGTCACACACTTCGTTGTCCGTTGCGAATCTATGTCCTCGAATAGCCTGTTTCAGAGGTCCAGACACATGAAAGTCACACGGTGACAGGTCGGGACTGTATGTTGGATGTCCCAGCGTTTCCCACCGAAACCGCTGCAATGTCGTCTTCCCTGCATTGGCCGTGCGTGGGCAGGCACTATCATACAGGAGGATAACGTCCACGGTTATTCTGTGGTTGTCCGGGACTAAACCATTCACTTCCGCAACCATTTCCGGTGTGATGACACGATGAGCCTGTACAGGACAAGCATCGTCTTCCAGCGACTCGCGCAACTCAAAGAATCGTCTGCGCAATTCCACAACACTTGAACGACTCAGACTGTACTCACCGTACGCAGCCTTCATCCGTCGATACATTTCACGACCTATAACTGCATCCGCCGCCAAAAATCGAATCACTCCTCGTTGTTCCTGCTTACTCGCCTGCATGTTCGGTAGTTGAAGATAACTAGTATAACCACTTTCTCGTCGGCGTGAATCCACACTGGCGCTATGCAACATCAACGCGTCAGTCTCTCTACCAGTAGATGGCGCCACGATACCTTAGTCTAAGGCAAAGGTTTCATTTGAATGAACCTCATATATTTTTAAAAAATAATGTAATGTATATATTTTTTTCAGAGTGATAATTAAAACTTCGTGGCTATCTCTCTTATCGCGCCCTTATTCCAGATGGAAACGGTTTAACAACACACAAGATATGATGTAAAGTAACAAACTATACATCAAGTCTTAGAAATACATGAGTAATAGAACATAAGATGTTTTTTCTCTAGAATAGGTACCATTTAATATTTATCTCATTATCGACTCTCTATACTAACTGACCAATCACTTAGTGATTGCCTTCATTAAACATTTACTATTCACTTTACGTTTACGCAAAGCTAACATGATCACTCACAAAAAGAAGCACCCAATTCTCTGAATAATACACTTTGTCTTTTACATGTTAATGTGTTGTGCACGGTAATAGTATTTGGTAATAATAAGTTCCAGTATTGTTATTACGTATTGTTGTTATTAATACTATTTTATTATTATTATTTGTAGTATTATTATTATCATGTATTTCCTGTCACTTTTAGCAGTTATAATCTGTGTATGTATATAAAAACGTACATAAAAAGTAATAGAAACAAAAAGCCGTAAAAACGAAATCCTGCTGCAAAAACAGAATTCTCATATTTTGCACATAATGGCTTCGTTAGTTTCCTATACACAAGAGTATGTTTAGTGTGACTACGTCCATAAATTTCCTATTCCATAATGTGCTCCTGCCGCTTCAAGTTCTATGTCCATCGCTTCATTACAGTCCTCAAATTGTTAATGATTTCTTGTCCTGTAGGACACTAAGTGACATACATGAAACTATCAATTAACAGTCTCAAAATTTTAAGAAATTTAGACGTCACTGTTTGGTGAACAAACACAATTAGCTGCAGACGGTACTGTAGTTATGCTTCTTCTGACAGCTGAAAAGCGTCACGTGCACCTGTGTATAAAGGTTCCGAGGCGGACACGTCACTCACACGTGACACATCTCCTCTCCGTATGGCTGTCAGGTCATCTTTAATCGTAACACTACCACATATTTCCTTATTATCAAGTAGTGGTTCGGTCTCAGGCACTACAGCGTAATCGTAAGCTGTCCACTCCTAGTGTTCTCGTTGCAGATACCATCTGCTCCATGCATCCTGGAACTGTTAACACAAATGTCTTGATACTGCCAACTGCTGCCAGTCACGCGTCGCGTGTCCAGGAAACTGTAAAGTTTATCGCGTGCCCAGTCTAACAGTTTAATTAACTCACTATTTTGGTCGATCTCTACACTTCGCTGTATAACTGCCTCGCATACCGTGAGAAACGTCTTTGCAACATCTCTCCATCGTATTTTCTCTGATCGAAGCACACGAACTGTCAAAGCTATGTATTACCGTACACTACCTGTCGAAGGAACCTCATGAACAGTGACGGGTACGTATAAACCAGTCACACAGTATAACTTTCATCGCACTCATCATTCGTGTGCTTGTTACAAGGAGGCAGTCCAGAAGTAATCCTTCCTACTTTTTTAATTTGTAAACGTCAATAATACGGTAATAAATTACTCTTCCGCGGTGATGTTGTAATCTTCCAGTGCATGGAAATAATAACCCCTTCCGTCACGATAAGTAGCAGTTTATTGGTCGAATTCCGAATTCATTCTAGATAATGACTGTATTCCTTAATGTTCAGTGTGAAAATTTGGCATCACTCGTGGCGACAGCCCAACAACTGCCGCTAATTTTCCATCGCCGAGGGGGTATTGTCACCATTGTTGACTGAGAATGATATGTGCTCTGCGAGGTTGCGAGGATTTTATGCTTTTTTGGAACCACATATCTTTGTTTGAATAATATCAGGCACGTGTATTTGCACGACAATGAGCCAGGGTATCGCGCAGAAAAGCGCGAGTGTACTTTCTACGTCTGGCGTCTGCTGCGAAAGTACGCACACGAAAGTACGCACACGAAAGTACGCACACTGCACGTTCCCTCAGGTTTCGTAAAGAAAAATGATGCAACCTAATAGTGTACGTCTGAACGTTCTGATATCGGCAAATGGTCTAAAGTGTTTTGATTAACTGTGCAATTATCAACATTTCTTACTAACTGCACGAGAACCAAGACCAATGACTATAATAAGTACGCAGTTATTTCTTATTTTATTTTTCGACTTCATGTTTTACCACGACCCTCGTCGTATTTCCTATAAACTTGGCAGAATAGATTCTTGTCTCATGTTTGCCACCCTTCTAGCCCTGTCTGTGCCCTGGACACAGCCTACAGGCTTATATTCTTCGAACCATTATCAAAAAGTCAGTTGATGGAATGGAATCAGACAACGTCTCCAAAGAAATGAAAATTTAAAATTATACGATTAAAAGGGAAAATGACAACAAGTGTCTTTTGGGATGATGTTTGAAGAGGAGGGAAGCAATCAGCTGTGCGCAGTACATCGGGACCTCGAAGAAACTTCAAGTGCGTCTTCACCGAGTTCATCGAACTAATATGCTCGTGCCTTTGTACGAAAATGTCTCGAAGTTCGCACATCAGGCATTTGAAACGCCAGACTGTTGATTCAAAGTGGTGCTTTATTTGTCATAAAGGTTCGATTCACTAACTGAAACTTATGGCGGTCAGCAATTGAGACGTAAATCCGTCTTTAATGGAGGCGTAATATACCGATACAAGTAGTGGGAAGAATAATAAATCTGGTTGGTTATATTAAATTGTATTTCAAATTGACACTCATAAGGGTCAAAGTCGGCCCTAACCTATACGATATCCGTACTTAAGGTCGTCTTTGGTTTGGAGATAATGAGGCACTGTAAAAATCTGTGTAATAATTATCGAGGAACATAGGCAGTGATCTCTTATGCGCGAAATTTATGCGTGGTCAAAACTGGGTTAATGCTGCAAAGAACGAGGAAGATTACTGGGAAAAAACTACAATAAGCACGAAGGTTATGATTACATTTTGTGTAATTTTCATTTGTGAATTGTAAAAAGAAACCATTTTGCTGTTATGGTAGGAGAAGAAAATACCACAAGTGTAATGACGGTGATAAAACGAAAATGCTGGTTGTTTGTGGATGTCAATTTCAGTACGGATACCATCTTAAATACATTTTTCACTAACATGGCAGACTTTTGGGAGCAACTGAGTACTGTGTCATTTTGACGTCAGTTGAAGAATTAATAAATGTTTAAACCAGAGGAAGACGCTTATTCATATCCGCCACCGAGGCTTTGCAAAACTCTTCTGTCAAAGGGAATTTTTGATTAAAGTAAGCGGCACGGTTTTTTTACGCCAAATAAACTGCGTTGCATGTTGGGGCGTGTAAGGCCCGCTCTCCAGTCCCTTTATGAATACGACAACAAGTGCTGCCACTCTGAAATCATTGGACGCAGCGACAGGGCTTTATACCCGGCAGCAAAAACGAGGGGCGCTAACAGATTCTGACACTTTGCAGGGGTTACGTTTCACACCACTTGTCAGCGACAAACAACCTACTCGAGAAACATGAGGCTGGCGTATACACAGCCACCACGGAGAATAGTCAACAACAAAATTTTACTTTTTGTGCATATACAGTACTAGTGAACCAGACGGTGCTTCAGAATTGCTAAATATGTATCACAATCAGAGATACGTCCTAAACCCCTTCCGCCTCATCTCTCTGCCCTATCCTCCTCCTCCCTGTCTCAGTCCATCTTCCCCTCCTCCCCTCCTCTCCCTGTGCATCTCCAACTCCCTCCTCTGTTCGTCCATCTCCTCCCGCCCCCTTCCCACGTCCATTTCCTGCCTGCCCCCCACCCCCTCCAACTCTCTGACCCTGAGTCTTATTCATTCTCATTTCAAACGAAGCCTTGATGAGGAATTGAAATAGCTGAAGATGAATAGGTAAAATGAAACCTTGACTGGGAACTGAAAAAACTTAAGATGAATGGGTAAATCTGTTGGTATCTTTGGTATTCGTGGTATGAGAGACATCTCTCCAGCTGATGGACCTCTGAGAATACCAGCTTCAATTACAGTATTTCACACGGTTGTCATCTGTGAATTCCTAGGATTACAAAGTTCCAGACCATTCAGATTCCGTAGTAGTATTCTAATCAATTCATGCAATTTACCTATTTTCTGTACAACCGACGGAAAGAAAAAAACCAAAACAGTAGATTTTATTTGGAAATGTGTATATACGAGGGGGGACCCAAAAGAAACCGGATTGTTGTCGTAAAAAAATTATTGATGAACCTTTTTACAAAATTACTTCAGTCACCTTCAAAATATTATCCATTACATGCGATGCACTTGTCAAGTCTCTTTTCCCACTGTTGGAAGCATGTTTGGAACTCTTCAAGTTTGATATTGTCCAGTGCCCTTTGCGAAGCTGTTTTTACCGCCTCCGCCGGCCGAGGTGGCCGAGCGGTTCTAGGCGCTACAGTCTGGAACCGCGCGACCGCTACGGTTGCAGGTTCGTATCCTGCCTCGGGCATGGATGTGTGTGATGTCTTTAGGTTAGTTAGGTTTAAGTAGTTCTAAGTTCTAGGGGGACTGATGACCTAAGAAGTTTAGTCCCATAGTGCTCAGAGCCATTTTTACCGCCTCCACATCGTCATAACGCTCCCCTTTTAGCGTTTTTTTCATGTGGAAATAGGAAAAAGTCGCACGGGGCTAAGCCCGGCGAATACGGAGAGTGGGGAACGACAGACCACCTCTGAGATGCCAAATAGTGGGTTACCCGTAAGGCCGTGTGTGCTGGAGTGTTGTCGTGATGCGGAAACCAGTCACCTGATCGCCAAAGTTCCGGGCGCTTCCTCCTCACATCCTCTCGCAGACGCCTTAAAACATCCAAGTAAAGTGCTGGTTAACAGTCTGGCCAGGGGCTACGAATTCCCGATGCACAATTCCACGAACATCAAAATAGACAATGACCATCGTCTTCACATTTGACCTCACTTGCCTTGCTTTTTTGGTCTGGAGAGTTGGGAGTCCTCCACTGGCTTGACGCTTGCTTGGTTTCTGGGTCATACCCGTAACACCAACTCTCATCCCCTGTAATGACTTTGTTCAAGAAGTTTGGATCACGTGCAATCTCTGTGTTCAAGTCCTGACACATATTCATGCGGATGGTTTTTTGCTCCTGTATGAGAAGACGCGGAACAAATTTAGCAGCAACACGTCTCACGCAAATCCTCACTCAAAATCCGCTGGCACGAGCTCCAACTGATTCCTGTCTCTGCTGAAATTTGGTCGATCGTTTGGCGACGATCCTCGTTGATCTTTTGGCGGACCTTTTCAATGTTCTCCTCATTGTTGAAGGGCGTCCAGAACGAGATTGGTCTTCAACACACATCTCACCACGTTTAAAGCGCCCAAACCACTCGAAAACCTGTGTGCGGCTCAAAGCGTCCTCCTGAAAAGCTTCCTGAAGCATGTGGTGTGTCTCCGTTGCAGTTTTTTTAAGCAGGAAACAAAATTTCACACACACTCCTTGTTCTTTTTAAGTTGCCGTAACAACTTCTCAGAGGTAACCCGCCAACAGTCAGAGAAACACAATACCACACTTGCACGTTCAGCTCTACACTGACTCCGACTGCACAGCTGTTTCATGAAGGTCTCTACTAACACCATCTAGCGTGAGAACCCTGCACTACATCAACGAGTGGCAGCGCCCCTTGCAGTCCGGTTTCTTTTGGGTCACCCCTCGTATGTATAAGAAGAAAGAATAATACATAGGAGGAAACAATTTGTGTAATGGTTTGCATGCCCTCCTATGATAGTTGAAACCGACTGCGAGGAAGAAATCAAAACCGCACATTTTCACTGCACAACACAACATTTTCTTTCACCCAGTCAAAAAAATGGCTCTGAGCACTATGCGACTTAACTTCTGAGGTCATCAGTCGCCTAGAACTTAGAACTAATTAAACCTAATTAACCTAAGGATATCACACACATCCATGCCCGAGTCAGAATTCGAACCTGCGACCGTAGCGGTCGCTCGGTTCCAGACTGTAGCGCCCAGAACCGCACGGCCACTCCGGCCGGCTCACCCAGTCACTTTTAACAGCAAACCTGAGATAGTTGTTTAAAAAGCTATATATCCTTCATCCTTTTGGACGTTTGTTAGAGTATCATGTGTAAGGTGGCAGCTTGAATGAAAGTTAATCTCGCACCTTGCATGAGGTTTTATGCGTAGGTGGGTAAGCCACATGACATAATTCAGTGATATGAGCAGATTTGACTATCAAAACGTAAGGTATGTAATGCAAGAAGGTATGACACTCGATTAGACAGTATTAACACCCCGAACCCACATCCTGCATGTCAATGAGCAAAATGTGAAAAAAGCTGCTGGAAGAGACACTTTGGGACAGACTCGGGTTGCGCAGCACGACCTGCACACAACGAAAGGCTTTAAACATGGGGTCGGTGACCCGCAGCGAGGGATACAACGAATGCACCAGGCGACACATACAAGGTAGCAGGTGACGGCCTAGCGCTGTCTACGATAGAGTAATTCCTTAGAAAATTGCGTTGGGGAATTTCCAGATCGAGACAAACAGGCCTGAGACACAGTTAAAAGAGAGTCGCATTTACTAATCACGTCAAAGATCCGTTGTGCTCTCATGATGTATGCGTGTAACTTTTAGGCGTCGTGAGTGGGCACAAAACGTCTGACTGGCTCAAATAAACTCAGAAGGAGTAGAAGTGGCGAGATTATGGCGCAGTTTGAAGGTACGTCCTTTGCCATTGGCGGGGGTACTTTCAATGAGATGAAAGGAATGCTCCCATTGGTCTAAAAAGGCCGTGATGCGAAGCACGAAACCACGCGGGGGTTGGGGGGGGAGGGGGGGGGGGAGGGGAGCCGAAGTTTGCTACGAAAGACTTTCCTTTGAACCAGCGTCCAGTGTAGAACAGGGCGCATCACGCTCCGGACGACGCCAAAAGAAGAATTTTGTGTGAACACTGCGTACACTTTGGCTGACATTCAGCTAGAAATTAGCTTAAGAGTTATTTGTTCTTGCAAGATCTGAGAGGGCATTGAAGCATACACATTGCTCCACCTATGCGCGTGTATATCGCATATTTTCCAGACTAGGGATGAGTGCATATTTTCTCGCCTAATGAGAAACATAAGGCACTTTTAGCTGATAAAATAAATAAAGATTTTGAATAGTTTTTTATAGGATTTTCAGAGGGCGGGAGCAGCCATGCAGACGACAACACGTCGTAGATAAAGGTAAATGACACTGGCAGAGGCGTAAAATTATTCGATCACCAGTATGCGTCCACTGTGAACACGAGCAACCTAGAGAAATCTTTTGCATACCTATTCACAAAAACTAACCGTCCTCTGTAGACTTTACTGTCATCCTCAAAAGTATTGAACTTAGAACCTGGAATCGGATGATTTGATGTAATATTGGCCAACTCAGACAGTACTTCACTGTTTAGATGTAAGAAAAAAACTTTAGAGAACTTTGTGTTTAAATTTGATATTGTTGTGTTCATTGTTATTTCTGCCATTGAGGATGTAATACGAAATCTTGACAATTGCCCTCAAATTTTCATGTCACAATCTATATAAACCAGTGTGCTTCATTGACAACAATACAAAAGATAAACCAATTTTGTACAGCTAAACACTGATGTGCCCTGTCGTAGAATAACGGCCCACTCCTACTCCCAGTAATTTATTCTAGTGACGCAAATGCACTCACAGGATGTTTTTGCTGATGTGAAAAGGAAAAAAAATGGTTCAAATGGCTCTGAGCACTATGGGACTTAACATCTATGGTCATCAGTCCCCTAGAACTTAGAGCTACTTAAACATAACTAACCTAAGGACATCACACAACACCCAGTCATCACGAGGCAGAGGAAATCCCTGACCCCACCGGGAATCGAACCCGGGAACCCGACCGTGAAAAGCGAGAACGCTACCGCACGACCACGAGCTGCGGGCTGTGAAAAGGAGTGGAATGTCAGACATGTAAGAAACTGAAGTAAATTGATCAAGACCTTTTCTAGGTTTTTGCCAATAATGTTCCCCCTTTCTATATTATATTATATTCGTATATTACATACATTCAAAATATATAGCCTATGTCAGTTCGAATGTACATTAGAGAATTTCAAGTACGTTGGCCAAGAACTTTTGGAGATTTTTGATAACATTTCCCCTTTATATATTACATATATATATTTATATACTACATACATATTAAAAGTCTGTGGTCTATATCTGTCCGAATGTTCATTAGAGTGTCGCGTAAAAATGTGAAGTAAATCGAGATTTTTGGTAACAACATTAGAAAGCCACTTGTCTTTATGCAGTAGTAAAGATAAAAGGAAGAATACATGATTGTAGGTTGCTTGGGGTTATAGAGTGTACGAAGTTCAGTGCACAGGTGTACCACCTCTGGCGCCGGCAATGGTACTCATCCAGCTAAATATCGCTCCGAACTGAGCTTAGAAGATAGATTATAGCTTAGAAGACAGGTCATTCCATCCTGCTTCAATTAGTGCCACCGTTTTCATCAGTCGCAGCGGCTGGCGAGTGCTGACGATCTGCGCCCATATGATTTCAACGAATGAGAGACCTGGCAAATGTTCTGCAACGTTAAAACACGCTCGCCGTATCGAGGTAGATCAGAATAACTCGCACAACATGAGGTCTTGCGCTGCCTTCTTGAAGATAACGGCACGTAGACATTGAAACCAAACACAGCCACAGACCCTAAATGAAACGGCTGCTGTTCATTTCATCAGCTTTGCCAGGAAGAGGTGACAGCTTCATCTAGTTATTACAGACGAAAGAATGGATACTACTCTCGCCTGCCCTATTTGATGGCACTCGACTAATCAGGAATTTAATTTTTTGAATGTTACTTCGATAAAAGGTAATCTTTGAACTAATGGACAGAACAGCAGTCTCTTCGTTTGCCGTATTTAATATGAGCCTTGAATTCCAGTCTCATCCAACTGCCATTGGAGATAAGATCTCATTCGATTATATAATGTTATTCCTGAATTTATTCTGAACTCTCACTAATGGCTGTCACTTCTCAGTTTGCATATTTTCTCTATTGTAAGGACGGCAATAAGAACGTGGTACACGATTTCGTACTTTAACAGTTAATCGTTTTTATTACCGTACTGAAAAAGCATATAGAAATCTTTGAATTAACAACTGCACTTTTTCAGAAACAAAAATGAGTTGTGCATTTTACAGTGGCCGTAATTAATTCGAAATTATTCTTTAGAGACCAGCGAGTCATGGCAGTATTGGTAAGGATTCATATTTCGCACAATCGATTCCTCTGCATGGTTTCGTAATCTCTGATCAACACTACAGGTGACTCGAATTTTCTAGTATTTCATAATACAGTTAGACAACGTTCATTCTCCTCGGAGCCTCTACACAAAAATTGATCATCGGGATTTACGCACAATTGCGACCGGCCTCACGTGGTAACACCGTGCTGCGGCGTCGAGGAAAGCCACAACAGAAGTCGCCATACTTACAGTCATCTCACAGTCCCTGCGGACATCTGTCTTTCTGCAAACAAGCCTGACTCAAAGTACGTGATGTCACTGTACAAACCGTCAAGGCCAAGTACACGAGATGCCTTTAGTCTTGGTTGCTAGAAGCATGGGCGCCATTGTATACCGTATGGTGTTGAATATGCCTCTACTGAACCCATCGATCCCATTTTCTGATGACAACAGCGCAAATCCGACCAACGCGAACAATATCGGAGGATGATAAATCACAGTCCCATTAAATACCCCCCCCCCCTCCTCCTCACCTCCACCCCTCACCCCAAGATTCTAAGGCTCTGTCTTTTCGAATTGCTGGTCGTTGCTGGTAGATGTTTGTTCTTCTCGACTGAAGAAAAACGAGATCTTCTCATAAACAAAGAAGGTTCAAATGCTATAAATGTGCTGCCTAATCTTTCCTTGTATAAAGATGCCATTTCTCAACTGTCTTTGTTCGCTTGTCCCGAAAGGTCAAACATTTGTATATCCAAGCACATAGTATATTTCACCCAAATTTGACCATTTTTCCATATCGCCTTCATGATATTGCATACAGAATGACGCCTATAGTGAGTGAGTATAGGAATGAAAGAACAGAATACTAGTAATATGAAACTAGAATTTCAATTAGCAGTTCACTACATATACTTCAGGTTGCCTCGACAACGTGCTGTTTTAGTCTTCAGTGCCGTACCTTATATGAAGGGCTTATTTCAATAGTGGTACAAGTCCATTACCTCCAATATTCTGCCTATAATGCTTCTGAAATTAATGATCCAAACAAACAGAAAGAAACGTTCATCTCTAGCAAGAAGCCAAATGCTTGAATATTTCTGGTATCTCAACTGCAGAATTTTCAGCTCTCATTTAACTTTAAGACTCTGTATCTCAAAATGAACAAAAATGGACTTGTACCACTATTGAAATAGGCCCTTCATATTATGCAAACAATTCTCGTATTTGAATTAACACAGTCGTCTAATGACAACGCGCATTGTGTACGCACATGTTATCGACATCCGTATACGCCCAAAGACTTCGGGCAGTTACTACCACGACGTGCTAAAAAGTAGTCCCTCCAACATTTTATGTAAAGTCTTTTAAACTTACCAACATTCTGTATTTTTATTCTTCATGTCGACATACTTATTTCTCAACATATTCATCCTGACGACGAACACATTTCTTCCAATGAGATACCAGTTTGTCGATACTCTCACTGGAGAGTGATTAACTTTGTTGACGGAGCTAGAACCTCACCACTGCTTGCACCACTTCAGAGCTATCAAAGTGAAGTTCTCGAAGGTGTCCTTTAAGTTCTGAGCACAGGTGAAAATGGCATACAGCCAGTTCAAGACTGTACGGACGATAATCTATGACAGAGGAACCCAAGGCGTTGGACTGTTAACATATGTCGCAGCCCTTGTGGGTGGTCTAGTAAGGAGAGTTGCTCTATATGTGGACAAACTTTTTGAATTGGAAACTCTGTAGCATCAGGCTGTTTGTTACGCACCGAAATAGTCATCTGACACTCCGCCATGCTACACGCTACAATTCGGAGCCTTCCAGAGCCACAGGGCTGCAAGAGGTGGAGACATGAACAACAAAGATGTAGAGTGTTGATAACGATCGCTTTTTTTAAACATCTCTAAGAGCTTTTGCATAAAACATTCGGAGGCATTACTTTTCAGCTCGACCTCGTATTTTGTCTCTAAAAATGGCTCTGGGCACTATGGGACTTAACTTCTTAGGTCATCAGTCCCCTAGAACTTAGAACTACTTAAACCTAACTAACCTAAGGACGTCACACACATCCATGCCCGAGGCAGGATTCGAACCTGCGACCGTAGCAGCAGCGCGGTTCCGGACTGAAGCGGCTAGAACCGCTCGGCCACAGCGGCCGGCTATTTTGTCTCTGCTTGCTGCCACTCTTAGCAGCAATTAATACCCTGTCCAACAGCACTATAGCAGTCATTACTGAACTGTGTATTTCTTAACAGAAGATGTCTTTGTCGCATATGTCAGTATGCAAAAATGCAACCTATAAAAACTTTACAGTGTTTAGAGGAGAACAATGTAAGCGCAGATCATATGTGGCTTAAACTCTACGAAATAGTACCGACAGAATTTGAGACATTTAAACCAAATAAATCAGGAAACGACGGAGCTGATACCCCTTGGTACACAAAACGGGTCAGAACACTGTTGCAGAAACAACGAAAAAAAGCATGCCAAAATTAAACGAAAGCAAAATCTCAAAGATCGGCGATCTTTTACAGAATCTCGAAATTTATCGCCGACATCAGTGGGAGATGCTTATAATAGTTTCCACTACGAAACTTTGTCTTGAAACCTGACAGAAAATCCAAAGAGTTTCTGGTCGTATGCAAAGTATGCTAGTGGCAGGACACAGTCAATGCCTTTTCTGCGCCATGGAAGTGGATATACTATCGATGACAGTGCTTCCAAAGCAAAGGTACTAAAGACAGCCTTCGGAAATTCCTTCACCAAAGAAGACGTAAATATTCCAAAATTCGAATCAAGAACAACTGCTAACATGGGTAACTTAGAAGTCGATATCCTCGGAGCTGTGAAGCAACTTAAATCACTTAATAAAAGTAAGTCATCCGGTCCAGACTGTATACCAATTAGGTTTCTTTCAAAGTATGCTGATACAGTAGCTCCATACTATACAACCTTAAACAACCGTTCGCTCGACGAAAGATTCGTACCCAAAGTCTGGAAAGCTGCACAGGTCCCACCAATATTCAAGAAAAGTGGTAGCAGTAATCCACTTAATTAATTACCTATATCACTTCTGTGCCCGTCAAACTCCCCACACATGAATAGTATTGAGCGTATCTGGGATACCTTGCAATGAGCTGTTCAGAAGAGATCTCCACCCCCTCGTACTCGTACGGAATTATGGACAGCCTTGCAGGGTTTATCGCATCAGTTCCCTCCAGCACTACTTCAGACATTAGTCGAGTCCATGCCACCGGCCGGAGTGGCCCAGCGGTTCTAGGCGCTACAGTCTGGAACCGCGCGACCGCTACGGTCGCAGGTTCGAATCCTGCCTCCGGCATGGATGTGTGTGATGTCCTTAGGTTAGTTAGGTTTAAGTAGTTCTAAGTTCTAGGGGACTGATGACCTCAGAAGTTAAGTCCCATAGTGCTCAGAGCCATTTGAACCATTTGAGTCCATGCCATGTGATGCTGCGGCACTTCTGCGTGCTCGCGGGGGCCCTACACGATGTTAGGCAGGTGTACCATTTTATTTACCTCTTCAGTGTATATATTAATAGATGACAATGTTTTGATATTTTCCTGGATAAAGGATAACCAAAGAGTCGCCATGTAGGCCGACAAGGATACAGGAAAACGGATTGGAGATGCGGCTTGCCCGCATCTCGTGGTCGTGCGGTAGCGTTCTCGCTTCCCACGCCCGGGTTCCCGGGTTCGATTCCCGCCGGGGTCAGGGATTTTCTCTGCCTCGTGATGGCTGGGTGTTGTGTGCTGTCCTTAGGTTAGTTAGGTTAAAGTAGTTCTAAGTTCTAGGGGGACTGATGACCATAGATGTTAAGTCCCATAGTGCTCAGAGCCATTTGAGCCATTTTTTTGATGCGGCTTGGGCAGAGTAACCTGTTACTTCTCGCAATTCGATCTATGGTCATTTGAGGCGATCAAGCATGTGGCCATGATATCACTCTCGGAAATGATCAGTACGTCATAAATGGCAAAAGATGAGAAATAAAGCATTCAATTAAAATAACAGACAGCGTAAGCCGAACTGTGACGTGTTGCAGTTGATGTCTGATGGCTGCAGACCCCAGTTTAACGAAAACAAAAGAAGCTCTGGCTGTGTACGTGAGAAGTGCTAGAATAAGGTGCAACTTCCGAATCCAGGCCCGGCAAACTGTTTTAAGATGTGACATACAAATATTGCTTTGAAGTTTGCGGCTAATTTTAATTTTTAGATAGTAGAAACTATTTCAGTCAACCTTTCCATTCTCCTCAAAGTCTTCTTAAACCTCCAATGGTTTAACAAGATACAAGTTTTACATAACGGATTTCCAAACATCTCACATTCTCAGTACATACAGGAAATACTACCAACGAAAAAAGAAAAAAGAGTAATGGTTCACAAGAGAAAATTTTTGTACCTCTGACGTCAGATTAACTAAATACGGTGTACACTAATGTATACTGTAAAAACCTTTTTTTGAGGTCATTTGTGGGACTGTAATCATCTCAATAACATTATTCAATTAAGCGGTGCACGATATCTGAAACAGCAGCTCTCTTTGAATACAATCAACATGCATGCACCGCGTATGAAACACAGACGATCGAGCTCGGCTTTATGGCAAACAACGCAAATTTTAATGTGTAATGATGGTCTGCTGCTTCAGCTGTGTATACCAGATGTAATTAAACGCGCGGACAACCTTTGACCGCTGTTTGCCTCAGTAACGTAGCGGAAACTGCCAAAGCGGGGCTGGCGTGTTTACTTGTGTGATGAGTTGGGCGCGAGCGCACCTGCTCACCTTTCCATAGTGCAGGCTGCTGGGACACGTAAGCTCTGATAATGGCAAATATATTGTGCTGAAAGTTAGTTCAGAAAGCAATTGCTCTGCAGAATGTTGTGTAGAGTTGATAACCGAAAATGTTGCAGACGTCCTTCCAAGTACGGTACGTAGTGAGTCTTACACTACATGCCAAAATACTTACTCCCTAATGGTATTTGTGCTTAATCGTAAGAGTGAAATTAAGATGGGTTATCAAACTCATAACCATAAAACTCTTCTTCTCCCTTCATAGATTAGGTGATTTCACCTGTTTTGGTTAACGAAGTCCAACAAACTCTTCCGTTGTGTTCCCTTCCGTCTTCCCCCTCGTGGTTTGTTGTCAAGAATTAGTTTTGCAAGTCAGCTTTCAAGCATTCGGTCTGTGTGTTCCCACCGCCTGTTTCCATTTAGATCTGTTTTCTTGCGCAATGACTCGGCTTCTAATTCATTAATAATGTCTTCGCTTCTGAACTATCTTCTCTGGTGCACTCTTTAATGGTAAAGAAAAATCTCATTTCCGCAGCCTAGATGCTGCTCACATCCTTTTGTATGGGAGTCCAGATTTGAGATCCAAAGAGCATAGTAGGTACAGTCATTACATCGTAAAACATCATCTTTGTCCCTTCCGTGGCTTTTTTGTAACATTTTTGTAATTGTCCCATTGATTGCCTTAAATTTTAAGATCTTGTTATCAATTTCACTGTCGAAATTTCGTCCTATGTCATAGCCAAGACACTGGAAACGGGTCTCCTGTTCCAGTATTACGTTATTTGTTACGATTTTAGGTCCGATCGATGATTTTACTTTGCTGCCACAAATCTTGTTTTATTAGTAGATTTTTCAAGTCATGTTTAGAAGCCAACAGATAAACAGTTTAGTTCACCAGCACACCTGATGATGGCAACGTGGACGCTTTCCGAAATATTGTGCCCGTTGAACACTGATATGTGGTCATTCACCTGTGAACCATTTTGAATCTAGGAGTAATTCATGTAACTATCAATGTAGAAGTAGAGAAAGCTTTTGACAATTTTGAATGGAATTCTCTCTTTCAAATTCTGAAGGTGGCAGGGGTAAAATGTAGGGAGCGAAAGACTATTTACAATTTGTACAGAACCCGGATGGCAGTTATAAGAGTCGAGAGACACGAAAGGGTTGGTTGGTTGGTTGGTTTTGGGGGAAGGAGACCAGACAGCGAGGTCATCGGTCTCATCGGATTAGGGAAGGACGGGGAAGGAAGTTGGCCGTGCCGTTTGAAAGGAACCATCCCGGCATTTGCCTGGAGCGATTTAGGGAAATCACGGAAAACCTAAATCAGGATGGCCGGATGCGGGATTGAACCGTCGTCCTCCCGAAACACGAAAGGGAAGCAGTGGTTGTGGGGAAAGTGAGACGCGGTTGTAGTGTATCCCCAATTTTATTCAGTCTGTATATTGAGCAAGCAGTAAAGGAAACAAAGGAAAAATTTGGAGTAGGAGTTAAAATCCAGGGAGAAGAAATAAAACATTGAGATTTGACGATGCCATTGTAATTCTGTCTGAGACAGCAAAGGACTTGGAAGAGCAGTTGAAGGGAATGGACAGTGTCTTCAAAGGTGGTAAGCAGTTGAATATCAACAAAAGCGAAACGAGGATAATGGAATGCATTCGAATTAAATAAGGTGATATTGAGCGAATTACATTAGGAAATAAGACACTTAAAGTACTAGAATAGTTTTGCTATTTGGGCAGCAAAATAACTGATGATATTCGAAGTAGAGAGAAAAGCGTTTCTGAAGAAGAGAAATCTGTTCGCATCGAATATAGATGTAAGTGTCAGGAAGTCCTCTCTGAAAGTATTTGTATGGGATGTAGGGATGTATGGAAGTGAAAGATCAACGACAAATAGTTTAGACAGGAAGAGAATAAAAGCTTTTTAAATGTGGTGCTCCAGAAGAATGCTGAAGATTATGTGGGTGGATCACCTAACTAATGGTTCAAATGGCTCTGAGCAATATGGGACTTAGCATCTGAGGTCATCAGTCCCCAAGAACTTAGAACTACTTAAACCTAACTAACCTAAGGACACCACACACATCCATGCCCGAGGCATGATTCGAATCCGTGACCGTAAAAGTCGCGCGGTTCCGTACTGAAGCGCCTAGAACCGCTCGGTCACCACGGCCGGCACCTAACTAATGAGGAGATACTGCATATAATTGGGGAGAAGAGGAATTTGTGGCACAAATTGACTAGAAGAAGGGATCGGTCGGCAGTACGTGTTCTGAGGCATCAAGCGATCACCAATTTGGTATTGGAGGGAAGTGTGGATTGTAAAAGTCACAGAGGGAGATCAAGAGATAAATAAACTAAGCAGATTCGGAAGGATGCAGTTTGCAGTAGTTACTCAGAGATGAAGAGGCTTTCACAGGATAGGTTAGCATCAAACCAATCTTCTTCGGACTGAAGACCATAACAACAATAACAACAATGTGAGTGGATTAGCACGAATCATAACTTATTGTTTGTGTACGAAAGGGTGCTGAAAAGTAACGTCTCCGAATTTTTATGTGAAAACTCGTAAAGCTTTTTAATAAAACAAATTTTATTAACATTCTACATGTTTATTCTTCATGTCTACATGTTTACTCCTCAACATTCTCACCTTGGCGACGAACAAATTTCTGCCAGCGAGAGACCATGTTGCTGATACCGTCACTGTAGAATGTTTCATTTTATTGACGGAGTCACAACCTCGCCTGGGCTCACACCACTTCATCATTAACAAAGTGAAGTCCTCGAGGGTGTCCTTTAAGTTCTGGAAACAGACGAAAATCGGATGGGGCCTCTATGGAGGATGAACGATGACAGTGAACCCAACGCTTCTGATTGATGCAGATGTCCCAGGCCTCATGTGTGGACTGGCATTGTTATGCAGAAAGAAGGTGGTCCCTGTACGGACGAACTCCTCGAATTCGAAATTCGATTACATCACGCTGTTTCTCATGCACCGACACGGGACATTGAACGTATAGAGAGAAGGGCAGCACGAATAGTCATAGGTTTTTGTGGCCCAAGGGTGAGCGTCACGAAGATACTGAAGAAACTGAACTGGCAAACGTTTGAAGATACAAAACAACCGTCCCGTGAAAATCTACTTAGAAAATTTCATGAATTAAATTTAGGTGATGAATATAGGAATGTGCTTCAACCCCCACGTATCGCGCGGACAGCATTAGACTAGTCGTTTAGCGATTATTCTTCCCGTGCTTCATACGTGAATGGAATGGGAAAAAGCTCTAAAAATACTACAATGAAAAGTATCCTATACTATCCACTTCACAGTTGTTTTCACAGTGTGCTTATAGAACACTTAAACCTGAACGCTCTACCTTATGACTTACTAGCTTATTCTCTGAATTCTTTAATTAATATTCTTTTTCTCGTCACGTTTTAAGTTTCTTACCTATCGCAGACAATTATTTCACTTTCAATCTCCCCCAGTATTCAATATAACTATGACGCTCTTCAAATTTTGCCTACCTACTGTCGCGACGTGAACTCTTGTGACGGGACAAGAGGTTTTGGGTGCCGTCCCGGACTTCGATTCGCTTCATCGTATTAACTTAGTGGTTGGCAAGTATTAAATACGCGATGAATGGTTATAAATGTATATGTGTTCTGTAACTAAAATCTCTATGTGTGCAAATGCTGTAGAAAAGGGAGCTTTCGATCGCGCTTGATTGATCGAGACGTTGCGGCAAGGAGTCTCCTCGCTCCGGCAACAGCGTACATCAAGCTGTTTGCGCCAGAGATATCATCACATCGAGATGGCCACTATTGAACGAGACGAAAACTTTCTAAGAACTTACATTTAATTGTTTAAAGCAATGAAATTGTGAAGCGATTGTCTACATTGGTTCCTCTGTGGTTTTTGCGATTTAGAAGTTCAGTTCTGATCTGAGTCTTGCTGGGGAAGCCTACGCTAGAGCTGGTAGTTGCAGGCTCTAACTACTATCATGTCAAAAAGTCACCGGAAGAGACAATAGATCGCGAATTAGGTGCTATAGCGACTAAATTGTGTGAGAATATCGTCAAGAGGGTATATTGAGTTGGTATTCGGCCTCTGTTGTCGATCAGAACTTTGTGTGAGCGAGTTATTACACATATTTAGCAGTGTATCTGCTTCACCACGAGAGAAACTGAAGTACGCTAAACTAATTGATTTGAGTTTAGTTTGGATCGTAGGGCTGAAGAAGTTTTTGCTGTGATGATATATGTGGAGGAATTGGTTAATTGACGCCACAATATCGTGGATAAAGCTTATTAGTGATCATGTTTTGTAGGAAGTAACAGGCTAGCGTGCTGTTATAAAGTTATGCTCTAATTTCGGTGGAACTGTGGTGCATACTTGGAGAAGTTGACGTTTGAAGGTGTTAGTCACTGGACTGGACTTCGAGTGTGATTCCTGGTATTCCTGGTGCATAAAAGACTGTAGAATTCGTTGTGGCTTAAGTTGGTGGATGTTGTACTCACACACGCTCTAAGGTAATTGAGCGGTGTTTGATTTTGGACGCCCACTCTAACGTAGCTGACTGTTGAGTGGTTTATGTTAGTGCATATATTTTATTTAGTACGCACTACAGGGTTGGTGGCACAATAATTACGATTTTATTTACCATTGAGTTTGAGTTTCAATTGGTGTTTTATAATGCAAGGAGCCAGGATCGGCAAGAGTTAAATAATAGAGGCCACAGTTATTGTAGCCCGTAAAATTCATGACACTAATCTTTGAAAACAGATTTCGTACATCAGGGGAACCACTTAATATCACTCGATGAAATACAATTTAATTTCTTGGTGGAAAATTCAACTTAGGGACCTGAAGTGGATGAGCCTTGATTGTTGCAGTCAAGTTATCGCAGAAGTGGTGGCAGCGCATAGGAGTTTTATTTGTGTTTTTGTTTTGTCTTTTCTATACCGATTTTTGTGGGATTTAGATTTTTTGAATGTCACTCGTTCACATGTAATCTGTATGTGACATATTAATTTTATTCAGATAAAGAAATGTTAAACTGGATTTTGAGTTTGGAGTCTTATTCTGCAGTGGAAAGGATTGAATCCCTGCTGAAAGATACGCAAGTGGCGTAAATAATAAAGAGCTACATTGATGCTAAGGAATTACAATTCAGTGTTACAGAGATATATCAGTTACTCCAGGTCAAGGAACTAGACACAAAGAGAGCAATGCCATACTGAGAATTAATTAGATTTCATTAAAGAAAAGGTAAGGATGTTAAGTTCTTTATTCACTTAACGGATATTTTAAGGGTTAAAGAGAAAGAAGGAAGGAAAATAAGAAATAACGTTTACAGATCGTAAGAAAATTAGTAGTATTACAGACATAGCTATCGCTGTATCGCTGGTTTGCAAGGAAAATATAACTTTGGTTGCTACGTTCGGAATTATTGAAATAAGAAAGAGTTTATTAAATTTAACTGAACAAGGTTGTAAAATATTGAGATTTACGGTAAGTAAGTGAAACGCTGGTCATGGTAAATATTTATTACGCGTTTTTAGGTAATTCTGTTTAGTAGTAGTAAGTTAAAGATCTTCGCGTAGTAAACTATACCGATCGTTAGCGATAGCTGTAGCTATGACGTTTTGACTTCAGTAACAGGTTTCAGTCATTTAAATAATTAATAATACGTCACAATCGGCGCAAGTTATGAATTATAACGAACGCAGTTTTACTGAGAGTTGTTGAACTGTTGCCGCCCGCCGTGGCCGAGCGGTTCTAGGTGCTTCAGGCCGGAACCGCGCTTCTGCTACGGTCGCGGGTTCGAATCCTGACTCGGGCATGGATGTGTGTGATGTTCTTAGGTTAGTTAGGTTTAAGTCGTTCTAAGTTCTAGGGGACTGATGACCTCAGATGTTAAGTCCCATAGTGCTCAGAGCCATTTGTCAATAGCAATCCACGTTACGGTCCATTGAACGAGCATATTTAGTTTTCAGATAATGTGCATTGTGCACAAGATTTAATCAGATCCTAGTTACTGTAACAATACGTACCGATACTGAAGTCTGCTGACCCTTCACCACTTCAACGAATTGCGACACTATTGACGAATGTAGTACTGACAGTGAGTGTACGCTGTAGGGTGTACTTCTGTTATAGTCGGATGCGTAGTTCGAACACAGGTCCTATTACTTTAGCTCAATTACACGTCTTGGACTAAAATTTAACAATTTATATTAGTACTGGGACGAGGTGTGTCTAGTCTTCAAGGCAGGGCTGTTATCAGTATACAGATCAGAGTAAAGTCTCGACACGCCACTCGCCATAGACCACAGTGGCGTAGCACAGTACACTCTCATAAAACGATAGAGCGCTCATTTCTTAAAACTGGCATTGTCTTCATCACAGTGCTTTACCAATGTTCGTCTCACAAAGATTTATGCTCTGGATAGATATGATACACTTAGATGATAGTGGCGGATTACAAGTCCACTACAACGCCGCCACCGCCGCCGCCGACGACGACGGCAAAAGTATCGAGCAATTGTTTTTCTGGGTTTCGCTAGCAGGATCAACGAGCTGCTTGCTGGTGCTACTGCCTACAATTGGCGCCGTTCATTGTTTCTCTACTCTGAACTTTGGCGCACAGCCAAGAGTATAAACAAGCGGGATGAAAGGCTTGACAGAGAAGTGAAAAACGCCAAGAGGCCAGCCAGTAGCGGATTACAGACGAGAGGCCGAACTTGCGTCAAGGGCTGTTCCCAACCGGCCCTCATAGGCCTCGTTGGTCGCCGTCCGCTTGCGTCACACGCACACACACACACACACACACACACACACACACACACACACACACAGCAGTGCAGCACTGGCGGTGAACGCAGGTCCAAAAGGCGGCCGGCTGACCTCTTTTAGAGAACCCGCTCTCAGAGCCGCTACACGGGCGGGCGGGCACCGCACGCCACAGACTGAGCAGTGGCCACCCTTTAGCGAGCACTCTGTCGATAACACGTCCAGCTCCCGTTAAATACAGGGATGGGCATTAAAATTACAAGACCGTGCAACGCCATGCAGCAAACGACAAACTGGCATCAGATGTAGGGCTACAACACGCCTGGAAACGCAGATATTTAGCGTTTCATCGTAATCGCACAAAAAAAGCACGAGTACCCCAACTACGACAGCTGGTCAGTAAAGAATGATCACAATTTTTTTTCGCTCATAATTACTCTCGCTGGAATTCAATCTTACGACATTCTGTTAGCCTAATGTGTAACAAACACGCCCTACTAGTTAGTAGTTGGCATTCTTGGAAATTTGTGGTAAGGTCTTATGGGACCAAACTGCTGAGGTCATCGGTCCCTAAGCTTACACACTACTAAATCTAACTTCAACTAACTTACGCTACGGACGACACACACACCCATGCCCGAGGGAGCACTCGAACCTCCGATGGGGGAAGCCGCGGGGACCGTGACAAGACGCCCTAGACCGCGCGGCTGTTGGCATTCCTGGTTCCCACCTGTGAGAGGTAGGCAGGCTGTGACAACCTTCAGTATCGCCTACTGCAACGGTGAGGGTCACACGCGATGAACAATATGCAAGACTGAAATACAGCTTTTGTCTTGAAAACAATCTTCACTTGAGGCCTATGTGGTGTTACAGGAGGCCTAATGGAGATTCTGTTCTTCCCTACAGAATAGCTCGAAGATGGTTTACATTGGTTAAATAGGACAGACAATCCGTTTCAAAGGAAGATGGACACGGCGCTCCAGTTACTGCTCTTACGGAAGATAACATCAACACGGCTGCTGTAACTGTCAGAGGATCGACGAACAACCTTACGAACACTCTCTGAAATACTGAAAATTTTCGTTGGGTGCCGCTCAGAAACTGGTGAGTGAAAATTTACACACAAGGCGTGTTTGGGTACGCTGTGTTCCATGACTACTGATTCCCGAACAAAAGGACATTCCAGAGCATGTGTGCATGCCGTTGATGTTGATATTAAGGGAATATTTGGAGTTTCTTTCAAAGGTAATCACAGCTGATGAAACTAGACCACATTATTTTCATCCTGAGAGCGAACAAATGGTTCAAATGTCTCTGAGCACTATGGGACTTAACATCTGAGGTCATCATTCGCCTAGAACTTAGAACTACTTAAACCTAAGTAACCTAACGACATCACACACATCCATGTCCGAGGCAGGATTCGAACCTGTGACCGTAGCGGTCGCGCGGTTCCATAATGAAGCGCCTAGAACCGCTCGGCCACAACGGCCGGCGCTAAGAGTAAACAGCGAAGATCAGTGCGGAAATCTCCATCATCACCATTCCCCCAATCAGGCAAACTGGTGACTTCTGCTGCGGAAGTTATGGTCATATCATGTTTTTATATTCGTGGAATTGTTTATCGTATGCTGTAACTGCACACGCACATGACTAACTGGATAATATCACATGGATGTCTTGGAAACTATGTGGGTCAGTATTATGAGCAGAAGACTGCCTATATGTGAAGAGGTAGGATGCTGCACACAATAATGCACCGCTGCATGTTGCAAGTATTCTTACTGAATATTTGCTAAAATTAATATTAAATATTTCCCCATAGTCCGGATTTAGCCCCCATGTGACTCTCTAACCTAAGTAAATACCTTTGTGTGAGGCACTCTCCGTCATACGAAGCATTCGACATCTACATCTACATCCATACTTCGCAAACCACCTGACGGTGTGTGGCGGAGGGTACCTTGGGTACCTCTATCAGTTCTCCCTTCTGTTCCAGTCTCGTATTGTTCGTGGAAAGAAGGATTGTCGGTATGCTTCTGCGTGGGCTCTAATCTCTCTAATTTTATCCTCATGGTCTCTTCGCGAGATATACGTAGGAGGGAGCAATATACTGCTTGACTCTTCGGTGAAGGTATGATCTCGAAACTTCAACAAAAGCCCGTACCGAGCTACTGGACGTCTCCCCTGCAGAGTCTTCCACTGGAGTTTGCCTATCATCTCCGTAACGCTTTCGCGATTACTAAATGATCCTGTAACGAAGCGCGCTGCTCTCCGTTGGATCTTCTCTATCTTTTCTACCAACCCTATCTGGTACGGATCCCACACTGCTGAGCAGTATTCAAGCAGTGGGCGAACAAGTGTACTGTAACCTACTTCCTTTGTTTTCGGATTGCATTTCCTTAGGATTCTTCCAATGAATCTCAGTCTGGCATCTGCTTTACCAACGATCAACTTTATATGATCATTCCATTTTAAATCACTCCTAATGCGTACTCCCAGATAATTTATGGAATTAACTGCTTCCAGTTGCTGACCTGCTATATTGTAGCTAAATGATAAGGGATCTATCTTTCTGTGTATTCGCAGCACATTACACTTGTCTACACCGAGATTCAATTGCCATTCCCTGCCCCATGCGTCAATTCGCTGCAGATCCTCCTGCATTTCAGTACAATTTTCCATTGTTACAGCCTCTCGACACACCACAGCATCATCCGCAAAAAGCCTCAGTGAACTTCCGATGTCATCCACAAGGTCATTTATGTTTATTGTGAATAGCAATGGTCCTACGATACTCCCCTGCGGCACACCTGAAATCACTCTTACTTCGGAAGACTTCTCTTCATTGAGAATGACATGCTGCGTTCTGTTATCTAGGAACTCTTCAATCCAATCACACAATTGGTCTGATAGTCCATATGCTCTTACTTTGTTCATTAAACGACTGTGGGAAACTGTATCGAACGCCTTGCGGAAGTCAAGAAACACGGCATCTACCTGTGAACAAGTCTCTATGGCCCTCTGAGTCTCGTGGACGAATAGCGCGAGCTGGGTTTCACACGACCGTCTTTTTCGAAACCCATGCTGATTCCTACAGAGTAGATTTCTAGTCTCCAGAAAAGTCATTATACTCGAACATAATACGTGTTCCAAAATTCTACAACTGATCGACGTTAGAGATATAGGTCTATAGTTCTACACATCTGTTCGACGTCCCTTCTTGAAAACGGGGATGACCTGTGCCCTTTTCCAATCCTTTGCAACGCTACGCTCTTCTAGAGATTTACGGTACACCGCTGCAAGAAGGGGGGCAAGTTCCTTCACGTACTCTGTGTTAAATCGAACTGCTATCCCATCAGGTCCAGCGGCCTTTCCTCTTTTGAGCGATTTTAATTGTTTCTGTATCCCTCTGTCGTCTATTTCGATATCTACCATTTTGTCATCTGTGCGACAATCTAGAGAAGGAACTACAGTGCAGTCTTCCTCTGTGAAACAGCTTTGGAAAAAGACATTTAGTACTTCATCCTCAGTTTCAGTACCATTTTGGTCACAGAGTGTCTGGACATTTTGTTTTTATCCACCTACCGCCTTGACATAAGACCAAAATTTCTTAGGATTTTCTGCCAAGTCAGTACATAGAACTTTACTTTCTAATTCATTGAACGCCTCTCACATAGCTCTCCTCACACTACATTTCGCTTCGCGTAATTTTTGTTTGTCTGCAAGGCTTTGGCTATGTTTATGTTTGCTGTGAAGTTCCCTTTGCTTCCGCAGCAGTTTTCTGACTCGGTTGTTGTACGAAGGTGGCTCTTTTCCCTCTCTTACGATCTTGCTTGGCACATACTCATCTAACGCATATTGTACGGTTAAAGCAGGCTCAGACAGGGTAATTGGATGTCTCTATAGGCCCCCTGGCTCAGCAGCTGTTGTGGATGAGCACCTGAAGGATAATTTGGAAAATATTTCGAGTAGATTTCCCCACCATGTTATAGTTCTGGGTGGAGACTTTAATTTGCCGGATATAGACTGGGAGACACAAACGTTCATAACGGGTGGCAGGGACAAAGAATCCAGTGAAATTTTTTAAAGTGCTTTATCTGAAAACTACCTTGAGCAGTTAAACAGAGAACCAACTCGTAGCGATAACATATTAGATCTTCTGGTGACAAACAGACCCGAACTATTTGAAACCATCAGCCGTTAATAGAAATATTAAAACCGTAGGAAGATTTTTCTGTTTAGCAAAAGTGACAAAAAGCAGATTACAGAGTACCTGACGACTCAACTCAAAAGTTTTGTCTCAAGTACAGATAGTGTTGAGGATCAGTGGACAAAGTTCAAGCGATTCTGAAACGGACGACCTACAGTAGCTAGCATACTGATGGGGTGAACACGAGAAAGTAACCTGTCGCCTAAAATACAGGATAACGTATGCGATTCTGAAAGACGTTACAAAAAACGGTTTCGAGCATGTCTGGAGACTGGCCGAAATTCTCGACAAATACATACATCAAAAGAAATCTTTTATGAGAAGGACCACTAAGATAATGAGAATGAATAAAGGTATGGTGTCAAAAAAATTCTGGTCATTCTCTATTGAACACCCCGTTACATTATGCATCAAAGGACATATTACGCAGCGGATTTCTCATTCGGAAATCACACCTGAATGTTGGCGGTTCGTGAGAAGATCGTATTGTGGTTTGTCGGTAGGAGTATTGTATCTTATGGGAACTGCCGTACATAATTCCATGATATCGATGCTCGTTTTTGGTTGGGATCCACGGGTGCCACAGGAACAAGGAATCGATGGGCTCAGGAGGGCCATGTTCAACTCCTAACGGAATCTCAAGAGCACATGCATCCAGAGCCCAAAAGGACATACATATTCTTCTTAGGCCAGCAAATCTGCACGGCCACGTAATATTTCTTGACTTTTTTTCTTAAAATATTTATTTAACGTTTTCACATAATCATACCACATAACAAAAAACAAACTCATTTTATAAATGATTACATACTCAACAACACATTCACAGTTCAATCTTCAATATGGAAGTCTGCAATAAACTTTCCATTGACCTTTTTCGTAAGCGAAATTTCCGTGAGAATTCACATTACAGATTTTTTTAATGTTTTTTTTTCTGGATGTTTTATATCACAATATTGACATAAGCCTTACATACTGGAATCTTGAGAAAATTCGCATACGTTATCCTGTATTTTAGGCGACAGGTTACTTTCTCGTGTTCACCCCATCAGTATGCTAGCTACTGTAGGTTGTCCGTTAATGTAAACTCAAAAATTGTGTTAATTTCGTGGGCTGTGATCTACATTTTAGAGTTTCGCTTTGTTTCGGGAAACGGGTTTCCATTCGGGTATCTTGGCATTAGAAGCTTGTATATAGTGTATGTCCTTCCTACTGATCAGTCGAATCATGTCCGTTGCTATGCCCCTCAAGGCGACAGATTTTAGGCACTCAAAATTATGTTGCATTGCGTCCTCCGTATTACAGTTTCCATATGCAGCCGACTGTTTTAACTGGATGGTCGCTATTTTCCGATTCGCCGCTTTTTACCAAGTATGCTATGGTAACGGCAGTTGCCAATTATTAGGAATTGCAGTTTCTTTGCAAGCTATGGAACTTTTACGAACTTTCCCTTGGCATAGGACAGCTATTGATATGTAACTCCTATTCGGATAATAATTGTGTGCGAAGTTAAATGAGTGTAGGATATTGACAATAATAATAACAGGGGCAATACTTTTGGAACAGTGTATAGTCTTCTTTGCAGCAAGGCAAGTATCGACACGACCTATGAGACGAAGTCAGAAGAACCACGGACTTTCCGCACAGTCATTATTTTTGTGGCTTCCTACGACACAGCGGCAGAGGGGAACGACAGTGTTGCACCGAATGACAATACTAGACGTAGGAGCGGTACTGTGTTGTCTTTTCAGTGGAGTCCTGATTCTGTCTACAGCATTGCGGCAGACATACCTGGTGGTTGCTAATAAAGTGCAGCTTCTCACGGAAGTCCAGTGCGGGATGTAGTTACCGTGTGTCAGCGAAACTTGGTAGACATGCCAGTGCATTAACGTGGAACCGATTTACGATGGAAAAAGTTAGTTCCAATTTTGACCACTAGGTGCAAATCTGGCGCTGTGAATGCAAGAAACACAAAGACAAATGTTTCCAGAATGAATATAAATGTTGAATATAAATGTTTCCATATGTAATGGATTACGTATAGGACACGAGCAGAAAAGGCCGAACAAGTGAGAATGGCGTAATGTTAATTTTATTGTCAATCATTTTGAACGAAAGCAGTGGTTTCCACACATTTGCGGTCTTACAAAGCAAAAATCACGTGCTGTACAAGGTCGTCTCAATACGTGCAGTCGTCACGGTACACCTGACAGGCCCTCTGGATGTATTTCCTTCCAAAAAGAACAGACCAAAAGTAAAGGTATTTGCGAACCCACGTCACAAAGTGACACGGAGAGAACTCAGTAGCTCTTCGTGCACAACACGCAAGTTAACAGTACCCCAAATCTACATCTATATCTACATCTACATGATTACTCTGCAAATCACATTTAAGTGCTTGGCAGAGGGTTCATCGAACCACAATTATATTACCTCTCAACCATTCGACTCCCGAACAGCGCGCGGGAAAAACGAACACCTAAACCTTTCTGTTCGAGCTCTGATTTCTCTTATTTTATTTTGATGGTCATTCTTACCTATGTAGGTTGGGCTCAACAAAATATTTTCGCATTCGGAAGAGAAAGTAGGTGACTGAAATTTCGTAAATAGATCTCGCCGTGACGAAAAACTTCTTTGCTTTAATGACTTCCATCCCATCTCGCGTATAGTATCTGCCACACTCTCTCCCCTATTACGTGATAATACAAAACGAGCTGCCCATTTTTGCACCCTTTCGATGTCCTCCGTCAATCCCACCTGGTAAGGATCCCACACCGCGTAGCAGTATTCTAACAGAGGACGAAAGAGTGTAGTGTAAGCTGTCTCTTTAGTGGACTTGTTGGATCTTCTAAGTGTCCTGCCAATGAAACGCAACCTTTGGCTCGCCTTCCCCACAATATTATCTATGTGGTCTTTCCAACTGAAGTTGTTCGTAATTTTAACACACAGGTACTTAGTTGAATTGACAGCCTTGAGAATTGTACTATTTATCGAGTAATCGAATTCCAACGGATTTCTTTTGGAACTCATGTGGATCACCTCACACTGTGTATTCACTGCCTACCGTAGTGTAAAATGTGCCTCGTCGGATCCAGAAACTGAAGAGGAAATTCAGAACGTTGCTGCGGATCATAAAGTATTAGTTGGTGCGCCGTCTGGATCTCGTACAGGTACCAGTATAACGCCAAACTTTGCGTACTGTTGACCATCGGAGGACAGTTGGCGTGACACTGCACCCACAGCACGTGCTGCATTGTCGCTACAGCAACAGCAATCTCTTCAATAACTTCTACCGGGATATGGCGTCTTCCTCTTTCAGATGGCTCACCAAGGTCATCCGAGTTTGGAAATTTCATTATCATCTTCTTTAAATGACTTAATTATGTCGGATCGCTCCTCAAACATTTCAGTCGACGGTAATCTGTCAACGCAGCACTGTAATTGCTGCCGTTCACATAAAATAGCTTCGCTAACAGCACACAGTCACTCTTTTCGACATCCATGTTGCTCACTCACGTTATGGCCTATCGATTGAGTGCATGGATTTCATGTCGTCATACAAACAATGTACAGCGCCAGATTTGCACCTGGTGGCCACAATTGGAACTACCTTTTTTTCATCGTAAATCGGTTCCGCATTAACACTATAGCATGTCTACCAGGTTTAGCCGCAATATGATAATTATAGCCCACAATGTATGCACCAGGTTTAGGCGCCATACGATAATTATGGCCCACAATGTACCTTCGTGAGTAGCTGCCCTTTCATACCACCTGGATCAGTGACAGGAGACTTGGAGGTTAACTGACAATGGCACATTGCTACGTTTCTGACGTCTTAAGATCGGTGCCTGTGCCTTGTCTTCGAGTTCCCCTGACGCTATCTTTTATCAAGATAACGCCAGACGTCTGCTTCCTGTGCTGTCCCGACCTACATTCATCAGTACAAAGAGTTCGACTATTTCCCTGCCCAACGCATTCTCAAGATTTCTCACACCAGATACTTGTACGCTAGCACTCGCCTTCCACTACGACTGATGAATTCTGGCAACCATAAACATGTCTGTCATCCAAGCTCAGAGCGCTCGATGACCAGTCGGGTTAAGACGGTTGTTCCTGTAAGGGGCGGCAGCTCTGAGCACTATGTTTCCAACCCTGTACATCCCCAACCACTTAAATTTCTGAAACGGTATTCTTCCTAATATATTTTTTTTACGTTTACTGAGTAAATTTTCGTTAAATGTTTCCTTTTGTTGCAGTATAAGGGCGAGTAGTCTATTTGAAGGAAATGATCCCTACAAAATACAGGCTAATGACTTTTTCTTTTTTTCGGAGGTGATACGTCTCTCCAAATTACTTTCTAATAATTGTTTTAAAGTGTCAGACGTTGTCCAGAATGGATCTCTAAACACAACCAGCTGCGAGTGACAAACCCTGTAACAGGGTAATTATAAAGTCCTTCAAGTATTTCAACAGATCGATGAAAGTAAATAGCTAAACATAACGTGACAAGTTATACGGTAAGTCAAACTCTCAAAGTTGTGTGTGTGTGTGTGTGTAACATGGTGCCGGCAAGTTAGTTTAGAAAATCGCCGACAGGAGCGCCACTGATAATCACAGTTGCTGAAAATGGCGACGAACCAACCCAGAAAGCATTTTGTGTGCTGCCTGTTGACAGTCGCTCTGAGTATGCAAGAGATTTCTGTGATACCACCAGTTTAAAATAATGTAGTGAACCGGTCGATCAAGATAATCGTTCGTATGATGCAAAACGTCTTGCGTGACGGTGCTTCTTAGATCAAACAGTAGACCGTGTGTGGTATCTGATTTTGCGAAGCCCCATAAAGTTTGTCTATAGAGCTCGCGCAGAACTGAACATCCTTCAGCCAACAGTCTGAAGAATCATTTGTATGCGATTACGAGTGAAGCCGTACAAACTGCAGCTCCTGAGAGACAGAAGTCGTAACAGTAAATTGCGCCGTCTGTAGTTCTGCAATGATATGCAGAATCACCTTGTAAATAACGACTTCGCAAGCAAATAGACCTTCAGTTAAAAATTCAATATTCGTCTTTCGGTGGGGGACAGAGGATCCATGTCTCTGTGTGCAGTTAACTAGAACGGTTTAGCCTCTTGAGTAAGTCCTTAAGGGGCTCCGGAACGCCCTATACTTGCAATGTTAAAATAACGCTTATAAATTACATCTTTCCTCACAAAGTATTTGAGGTAGGAAGTTGAACTTTTTAACGATTATTTATTGGAATATGGGCTACAACTTAACACAGGGATTTTACAAAATTTTAGTTCAGTTATTAAAGATGATTTTTTTTCAATTGTAATGAAAATTCACAACATTTTTTTGCAATTTTTTATTTATATATTCAAAAATATACAGTTTTTTGGAAAAAGGCTGTGTTAAATTATGCAGAAGGTACTGTGTAGCATTTACTGAAAGTTTGAAACAAATATGTTTGGAAGATCCTTAGAAAACATGTAATTAGTACGAGAAAATAAAAGTTTTGGGAATCGAGCGACAAAGATTGGATTAACTTTTTAGTGCATTCCAGGTCCATAGGATGGATTATCTTCATCCTCTGCAAACTCCTCCTCCAGCTTCCTCTTGTTCCTCCTCCTGTTTACTCTTGCTTGTATTTCTAGACTCTTTACAGCCCTGTCTGCAGCCCGAAGGCGTTCCTTGTGTAAAGCAACCATCGCTCGTACCATGTTAGAACCTATCTTCATCCCATATTTCTAAATACCTTGCACCTTACAATGTTGCCATCATTGAAAGTCGCAACAGCATCATACACACCAAAGTGAAGTGTTTCTATTCCAACAAATACAAAAAAATGGCTCTGAGCACTATGGGACTCAACTGCTGAGGTCATTAGTCCCCTAGAACTTAGAACTAGTTAAACCTAACTAACCTAAGGACATCACAAACATCCATGCCCGAGACAGGATTCGAACCTGCGACCGTAGCGGTCTTGCGGTTCCAGACTGCAGCGCCTTTAACCGCACGGCCACTTCGGCCGGCCCCAACAAATACAGTCTTGGGGATTCTCGACCATATAACACTATTTACACTTTCATTGGGGTTTTGAGTTTTTCCGTGAATACACTTTTTCAACAGTTCAGGTGCTGCTAAGTCTCTGAAAATAGGTTTTATCACCTCCATTATTGCATGAGGCAGACTATGCTTATGAGTGTACACTTCACCAGTTAGCAATCCTTTGTTATATTTACACCAACTGTCTTCTTCTTTGGGACACAAGCTATGTTGGGGATTTTCATCGGTTGAAGAAGTATGAAAAAAAAAGAGCCCAAACAGCCTTCTTCATTTCGTCTACACTTTGTGTATTTTGCCTAATAGCCATTCCATAATAGTTCTGTATTTTGTCAATTACACTGTCAGTTAACCTTCCCTTCCCATCCAACCCTTTACCATCACTGAGTTTTTGTTTTTTGTACGAAGCTTTCAGTCGCCGAAGTCTTGTTCCCATTCGCTTCTGTACGTGTCTAATACACTCAAATTTCTGCACTACAACATCATCACCATAGGGCTTCAGTCCTTGAACATGTTTGAAACTTTTAGAATCACCGTCACCAAGGTAATTAACATATCGCACTTTATCACACGCCTCAGAACGCTGGAATATACTGGCAACACCAGCCACTTCCATTCCTCCACTACTGCCACTATAGTTAGCTTTGCAATTATTTTCATGTGTACCTTTATATTTTTGTGGACATCGACAATACTTTGATATTACTGCTACATCTAAAACTTTCCCTGTATACATACTGGTGGCAGATACTACACCATGAAGAGATGTGTGTCCCCGTTTATGCCAGGTACCATCGAATGCTGCAGTCAAATCTCTGTTACCATTATTTTCCATTACTGCCTCTTCCACAGCGTTCTTCATAGATTCTATACAGACATCTTCTACTTTAGACCCTATTAATTTATTATAGGTCGTAAACTTGGTTGGGGGATTTGGAAGATTCATGATGCCACAGAAAATTGCACCTGCAGTAGCACCCTTACCAACTGAACGCAAGGAATAAACAAATCTAATGTTGTGTTCGTAGATTTTGCTACCATTTTCTTCAGTTGCAGTTACTGCAACACTGTTCCAAAAGGTGGTCACACACTTATCACATTTCAGTTGTATTTCACTAGCAAGTCCTACGTGCTTTATTATAGAGAGTTCCAGACCAACTTCACTACAATGAATACATCTTACACAGTTTGAAAAAATTCCTTTGAGAACCGACATATCAAATATTTCATTCACATCCGATTCGCCCATAAAACATTCATAGTTTTCACTCATTGAACCAAGCTTCTTCTGTGAAGTATTTTCTTTCCCACTTTGACTGCTATGGGCAGGTGTACTTGAGAGGTTAGGTTCACTCACTCGGTTATCGTCTTTATTGTTAACAGTAATAACACATACCTTTGGCTTTCCAACATTTCTCCTTTTCTTAAAAGCCTGCAGAGGATTTCTAATAACTTTACTTTTACTCATTATTATACTTCAACAAAACAGAGACTCAAGAAACAGAATTAATTACGAATATTTTCGAGATAACGACAGAGTAAATAAACATGAAACAATCGACAATCACACCAGCGATATATATTGAACCATCACAGGTTAGCCACAACACATACTTTATCTCACATCACTAAAAAGTACCTGATGAACACGGACGTTAATAATAACACCATTTGAGAGCAGTTTAACAGCGCCACAGTGGGTCACGCCCATGTAGAACACATTTCAAAAAAAAATTTAAAAAAATTGTAGTCTTCGGAATTGAATAAATTATATATCTATTAAAAGGTAATAGTCTGCAGATTCAGAAAACGCAAAAAAGTAAAAATTGAACTTTTCATGATTTTGAGCCTTTCCGGAGCCCCGTAATACGTTCATAAGTTTCGATGTTTCAAAAAACTCTGTGATGATCAAAACTTATCGTTTCCTGTTGTGTCTGTGTTCATTGTTCATCAAATATCCTAGGACCGATTAAGAGCGAATGTCCTCTGGGTCTCGATGTGATTATATATATATTCTTTTTAAATTAAATACTAAGAAGTAAGGAAAGGTACGTTCATTTTACACTCATTTGCGGGATAAACTGACACTGACGAGGGTCATGATAAATATATTCCTGAATGACTAACAGGAGAGATGAGGAAGACGAAACTCTATCGCTTATTGTATGAAAATCACAGAATGCTTACATTACATAGCCGCAGGCCGCCATCTGCCGTCAACATCATTTACTTTTTCCATTTCTATTACACGACTATGTGATGAAATCAGCCCGGAGCATTATTAAATCTCCAGCAAACCATTTATCTTTTCGCTGCTGCTGTTAAAACACGGTCGACGCGAAGGGAAACATAGGGAACAGGGGGAAAGGGAAAAGAGGGAGAGGTAGCGAGAGAGAGGAAGCAAGCTGGCACGACGCAGCCGGAACTGGAGCCGATGATGAGAGCGTGTGGCTGGGCTGCGCCAGGCCGCAGGCCAAAGAATTTAATATCGCAGAGCAGCGTCGCCCGGCGAACAGCCCATCCCCCGCTCGGCTGCCGCCATCTGCCCAGAGGATCAATCGTTGGCAGTGGGCGCTCTCTCAGACTCGGCCATTGCCAGTTTTGGCCCCAACAGCCAATTTACGACGGTAGGGGTACAGTGGTAGGGGTGGCGCTCCCCGTAGACATCATGAAAACTACTGGGCCAGCTGCAAACGGAGTATCTTTTTAAACAACTGACTGGCCGGAAGACCCTTTGACTAATGGAACACAACTACACTGACGGAAAAGAAAATCGCAATACCAAAAACGTAGAATAGCTAAATTTCATGAACACATTTGCCTAGGTAACATATGTAAGAGATTCACATTGTAAGATCACAGTTTAATGAAAAAGTATGTCCAGACGATGCCTCTTTCGTCATGCGCAGACGCACGGGAATAAAAGGGCATGCACAAAAATTTGTGGAAAGAACTGTTTGCATAGCTGTTTTCGTGTCCACACGTTGCCTCATAGCACAAGCAGTGTGCTATTGAATCCCCTTATTTGCTTGGGAACTTGTGTTGCGTTTACTGTGGCGAAAAGACGACAGAAAAAGAAAACGCAAAAGCGACTGTAGGTAAACAGTATATAAACAACAGATGCACGAGAAATACAAGGTGATAACACCGTTTTGTCTGAAAACTTCGGAAGGAAGTCATAACGAGATTTTAGATTTTCTGCTTGGGAATTGTCAGCGATAAGGCTGGCAATAAAATGTTGGTATCTAGTAAATGGCGGCTTATGAACTCGTTCGAATTACTTAGTCTTCATTACAAAACAAAGCATTAAAATTCTATAAATTTGTAACTTATAATGTGGAATAATTCTAATTTATTAGTTGATTGTTTTATACCTCTTTTCACTGTACGAAATGCCTAAGCTTGTCATTATTAGCGTATTTTCTTCCTATATAAAATTATAATTTGTACTGTTCTCATGTATAGTTATGATTCGATTAATATCCATGCAATTCTCTTGCGTACTGGATCAACGGAACACGAATAAATAAATAAAATAAAAGTAATTAATCCTGAAAAATGATAAATACTTAAGGGAGGTTCTTAGTCTTTATGTGAAGGTTAATTTATTTTAACTGTGTCATTTGTATTTAATCATGAAATATAGTATGTGCATTAACATCCTCGGACTTGACAAATTTGGGAATTTCATAGACGCCAGAATCCACTAGAATGGAGATTGTGTTTTAAAGTTTCGTATTTTTTGCAACATCGGTATGCTTGTTTCCTATTTTTAGTGGTTTGTAGAGGAGCTACATATGCCCCATCACTTCTTTTGTTCATGGATCTGGCTCCTTAGTTGTGCTTTTAAGTCGCCATAACATGAATATTCGTCCGAAGTTTTCATATACATTTTGTTGTGTTGGCAGAAGAGCCAACACCGTGTTACTAGGAGAGGCCGAAATGCACGCGTTTTAGCTCACGCAGGCTGGCGTGAGGAGGGAAGAACTATACTGACGTGAGGTTTGGAACATTACAAGGAATTAGAATTCAGAAAGCGGACGTAATTAGTTTGATACTTCACTTTAATCCATTAATGATGAACGTCGCTCTTGACGGTACATGATTCAGAATGTTATCTGTTCAGAATAAATTCTAGTAACTGAATATGGCGCCTTGCTAGGTCGTAGCAAATGACGTAGCTGAAGGCTATGCTAAACTGTCGTTTCTGCAAATGAAAGCGTATGTAGACAGTGAACCATCGCCAGCAAAGTCGGCTGTACAACTGGGGCGAGTGGTACGGAGTCTCTCTAGACTAGACCTGCCGTGTGGCGGCGCTCGGTCTGCAATCACTGATAGTGGCGACACGCGGGTCCGACGTATACTAACGGACCGCGGCCGATTTAAAGGCTACCACCTAGCAAGTGTGGTGTATGGCGGTGATATCAGACATTTTTCATTAATTTTTGCCTTATACTTGTCAGTTTTCCTACTTCGGAACTTAGGTATCTTACTCGTTACAGAAATATGATCGGAGGCTTTTTACCTAATAAGTCACGCTCAGAGCAACACATCGCGGAGTTTTGTTCAAATAATCTTTAGAAGCGCCATTCCACACGACTTTGTTTGTCTGTAATCATCTACAAACTTCAGCGTGCTTCTGTCAGAGTCAACAGACATTATTGCATATAAATCGCTTCATAGCATAACCTCAACACGCTACACAATCAAATACCTACTGTCCCCAGCTGCCTGTTGTCTGCAAAAGAGCGCAAGTACCACCGAAAGCGGGTAGCAATGGTCTTAAAGCACAGCCTCCAAAATGTTCAAATGTGTGTGAATTCCTAAGGGACCAAACTGCTGAGGTCATCGGTAACTAGACTTACGCACTACGTAAACTAACTTATGCTAAGAACAACACAATCACCCATGCCCGAGGGAGGAGTCGAACCTCCAGCGGGAGGGGCCGCGCAATCCGAGACATGGCGCCTCAAACCGCGCGGCCACTCCGGTCAGCACACAGCCTCCATTTTCGGAAAAATGGGCCTGCACATACGCGCATGTGTAGCTGCGCTTTTGGAAGTTGATATACAAGCGGAAAGTTGAACACCAAAAAAAGGCATCGTGTGAACGCACATTAAGCGCGAAATAAGCCGTTGCAGATGTGAAATGCTGGTGTCTTAATATCCGGTATAACCTCCAGAATGGTGAATGGAAATATGTAAACGTACGTGAGTTGTGTTGTACGAGTGCAGGGAGTCAGTTTGTGGGATGGAATTCCATGCCTGTTGCATTTGGTCGGTGAACACTTCGATGGCTAATGCTATTTGTGGATGACGCTGGAGCTCTCGTCCGATGATGTCCCATATGTGCTCCATTGGAGACAGATCTGGTGCTCGAGCAGGTCAAGACAACACGTCGACACTCTGTAGAGCATGTTGTGTTTCCTGTTGGAAAACAGTCCCCGGAATGCTGTTCTTGAAAGGCAGCACAACAGGTCGACTCACCAGACTGATGTACAATTTTGCAGGCAGGGTGCGTGGGGCAACCACGAGAGCGCTCCTGCCGTCATACGAAACCGCACCCTAGACCATAGCTACAGTTGTAGCTCCAGCGTATGTAGCACGTAGACAGGTTGGTTGCAGGTCCTCACCCGGCCTCCAGCTAACCAACACCAGGCGATCACTGGTACAGAGGCAGAACCAGCTTTCGTCAGAAAACACAATACACTGTACCTCCATCCTGCCCTCCAATGAGCTCTCGCTAGACACGACTGAAGTCGCAAGTGGTGGTGGTTTTGGTCAGTGGAATGCTCTCTACAGGGCGTCTGGTTCGGATCTGTCCTTGAAGTAACCGATTTGTAACAGTTCGTTATGTCACTATAGTGCCAACTCCTGCTCAAATTTCTGCTGCAGATGCAGTACGATGCGCCAGAGTCATACGCCAAACATGGCGGTCCTCCCTCTCGGTAGTGTCACGTGGCCCTGCGGAGCCGAGAATCCTTGCCGCCGTATCTTCTCGTGACCACCCCTCCAGCAGCCACGTACAGTGGTTAATTCCTGTCACGTTAAAAACGGTGGCTCGTTTTATTTAACAGGTTACTATCCCTCTGTGTAGGGGCTGTAATTTTTGATATTCTTCTTTTTTTTTTTTACCAGCAAGGTAAAACAGAGGCCACTACTTCCACCACATCAAGTGGATTTAGTGCTCACGTACTCACACTGAGCCGTGAACACTTCCCAGTTTATCAATGGGCGATAATTGAAAATTATTATTACTATTATCGGTGCCATGCGTGCAATGGTCGTGCCAGGCGCGCGATATTGAATCTTGATTCTATTATTAATGGCGCGAGACCTGCACGACCTTGTAGCAACCGTTATAGTTCTTCATTATTCTACTGTGACACTAAGGATGGTTTCACGCAATGAAAGGGAGAATGTACAGATCAAAGGACTCATTTATTTAACAGTTGAATACTGAACAATTATACAATCAAATGGGGGTGGGGGAAGAAAGAATTGAGTTCAGCAGCTTGCCCCAATCCTCGTTCATAATAAGCCACGATAGCAGAAGACAAGGAATTTTAGGGACGATCGCCGTATTATCAAATGGGGTCCAATTTACTAAAGGAAGGGGTTACAGGCATGCAACGACCACCACCATGAATCAGCCAAAGACTAAGAAAGACGCTACTGTGGGTGAATCGCTAGGTAGCCTCCTGTACTAAAGGAATACAACCAGCAAGACGCGAAACTATTCATATAACTTTGGCTCCCGGTCCGACTACGTTAACGAAACATGAAGGGGCGCCAGACACTCACCACGTCGCGTAGGACAAAGGGCACAAGTTTTCAAGCTAGGAAGACATAAATTCTGAGTTGAATATTACACAGGAGAACTGAAAGAGCTACTGTCGGACGAAGTGGAAAAGTGAGCATGAATGTATGCACTTTAGTGCCGTACTGCAAGCTTCTGTGACTAACCAACACGTCTCGCACATTATGCCCGACTGTATAAGGAAAACCCTACAGTCTTATAACACGGAAAACATTGCATAAACCGTAATTCAAGGATCGCACATCAGTACAATGACCTATAAGGTTCTCTCTGGGCCGCAGGGCGCGAATCTACAGTGCACGTCGGCGCTCATGCTTACCGAACTTCATCTCCTGGAAGCAGCACCTCCGGCCTCAGGCACGGTCACACTAGAACTGACTACTGCCCCCTTGTCCACAATCCATCCGCGGAGGGCGGTTGGCGCCCGCCCGCGAAAAACGGGCGCGCACCTGAACTGGCCAATCATAGGGCCGGAATTTCACAGGGAGGCGACCTCGTGACGTTAAAATTGAGAAGAAATATCAGTTACAAGGTTGGTAAGGCAGGATGGGGAACTGAGAGCAGGAGAAACTTTGGCCACTACTGAACTTTCAAACGCCACCACGTGCTACCCTGGCGATCGGAAAAAGGATAGGAAACGGGGAGCCATCATGGCTGCTAGGGAGACTGCTGCCCTCGCCCATAAATAAAGAAAATTCCTGGCGCCAAGCTCCTCTCACAGGTCAGTGTGAGGTAAGCTGTAAAAATCAAACGGTTCAAATGGCTCTGAGCACAATGGGACTTAACATCTGTGGTCATCAGTCCCCTAGAACTTAGAACTACTTAAACCTAACTAACCTAAGGACATCACACACATCCATGCCCGAGGCAGGATTCGAACCTGCGACCGTAGCAGTCGCGCGGTTCCGGACTGAGCGCCTAGAACCGCGAGACCACCGCGGCCGGCCTGTAAAAATCGTCAAATAAATCAGGCAACCCATAGAAATTATTAATATTACCTGAATTATTATTTTACCGAATACCAGAATGCGTGGATTGGAAATATGAAATGCGAGCACTGAATGGTTAATGAAGTGCACGTCTTTCAACGTCTTACTGCAGTATCGCTGAAGGAACATCCAGCTACTCACAGCCCTATTTCTCGACCTCGTTCAAACTCAGTGAGGTATTTATAACGGCGTACTTGTCGCCTTAAAGGCATTCTTGACTAAAGTCAACTCACCATGTCCAATTTCTAACGAAACTAATGCTCACGAACCTTACAAAGTGTGTCTAAATCAATCCAGATTTGCACCTTCATAGCGCCACTATATGTGACGTGCTAAATTAGAATAGAGATCGCCTTTCAAGAGTAGAAACATCCCTATCAACTTTCGTTTACGTCGCACAACTCTTTCTTCGTGTTGCGATTTTTTTCCGTCAGTGTATTATATCTACAGTTACCTCTTAGGTTCCTCCACATTATTTTTTATTTGCGAGGTTTCGGATGTTCGGCCGAGTCTTGATATCTTCTTCTTCATTCTTCATCTTCTTCTTCTTTTTCGTCAGAATTTTCCCCGCGATGTAGAGAAGGGTTCGTCCTTTTGGCCCCATGCCACCACGCAATTTGGTCGTCAATGTATTTCTTCTAGTTTAAAATAGACTTCACATTTTCAGGTGAAAATAGTAGCCTTGTAAGTCCACAAAAATGGAGATGATGAAGACACAGGGTTCCTTATCACTACTTCTCATTGTAAGAAATTATCTGTGGATACTATTTGCAATGGAACCAATGAAATGACAAAAACATTAGCGTCCGAATCACTTCCATTAGTGAACTCTTGCCTATACCCACTATGGCCTGAAGAATCATCAAAACCCCGTTTTAATGTTTCTGGAGATAACGTTGCGTGGTGTCCTTTTCAACATATAAAATTATTTTTGATGTATGATTTAAGAGTTTTCTACACTGACTCCCGTACGAGTGTCACTGAGGTGTATATCTGGCGGATAACACCTACATTTATCTTCTAATTTTTTTTTTCTTGAGCGGGGTAGATAAGAGCACTATGTTTTTTCAATGTATTTCTGATAAGCAGGTACTGACATTTAGATAATTTTCCTTCAACGACATCAGACAATGCCTCATCGGCAGAAACTTTAATGGTTGCGACAGCTTCTGATAATTTTAACCTCGATCTGTATTTATTTGCGCGCGACGGTGACTTCATCGTGATCTCTTTGAAGTTACTGGCAGTAGCAGAGGCACCAGAACAACGGAGGCTCATTTGAGTAGCCAATGATAATTCCAATTTGCTTACTGTGTTACGTAAATCAGTGCCTTTTCTTCTTTTGCTACGACCACTTGCTTCATCGATCTCCATGCTTAGTCGACCCCACTTCTTTGATTCTGTAGATTTTGATGTCGGTGTACTAGTTGTCGATGTACCCGAATCTGCAGATTTTTCGTTAGTCGTCCAAATAATCTGTAGAGTACATGGTGGAATTACTGTGCGCAATTTGGATCTAAATTTAGGTTTTTGTACTAATTAAAGTAAAATTTCCAGATTTATTTATTAAATTTCAGTACTCACTTTAATAATCGTTGAAGAAGAATGCTACTCTTTATTGTTTTGCGGAAACCTTTCAGTTTTTTTTTTTTTTTTTTTTTTTTGAGATTGTTTCCCTCCCCATTTAAGTATGGACAACACGTCATTCAATGAGCATTTAGCAAACGTTCTTCATCTTTAGAGACCCTGTTGTTGTTGTGATCTTCAGTCCTGAGACTGGTTTGATGCAGCTCTCCATGCTACTCTATCCTGTGCAAGCTTCTTCATCTCCCAGTACCTACTGCAGCCTACTTCCTTCTGAATCTGCTTAGTGTATTCATCCCTTGGTCTCCCTCTACGATTTTTACCCTCCACGCTGCCCTCCAATACTAAATTAGTGATCCCTCGATGACTCAGAACATATCCTACCAACCGATCCCTTCTTCAGGTCAAGTTGTGCCACAAACTCCTCTTCTCCCCAATTCTATTCAACACCTCCTCATTAGTTATGTGATCTACCCATCTAATCTTCAGCATTCTTCTGTAGTACCACATTTCGAAAGCTTCTATTCTCTTCTTGTCAAAACTATTTATCGTCCATGTTTCACTTCCACACATGGCTACATTCCATACAAATATTTTCAGAAACGACTTCCTGACACTTAAATCTATACTCGATGTTAACAAATTTTTCTTCTTCAGAAACGCTACAGTCTACATTTTATATCCTCTCTACTTCGACCATCATCAGTTATTTTGCTCCCAAAACAGCAAAACTCATTTACTACTTTAAGTGTCTCATTTCCTAATCTAATTGCCTCAGCATCACCCGACTTAATTCGACTACATTCCATTATCCTCGTTTTGCTTTTGTTGATGTTCATCTTATATCCTCCTTTCAAGACACTGTCGATTCCGTTCAACTGCTCTTCCAAGTCCTTTCCTGTCTCTGACAGAATTACAATGTCATCGGCGAACCTCAAAGTTTTTATTTCTTCTCCATGGATTTTAATACCTACTCCGAACTTTTCTTTTGTTTCCTTTATTGGTTGCTCAATACACAGATTGAATAACATCGGGGATAGGCTACAACCCTGTCTCACTCCCTTCCCAACCACTGCTTCCATTTCATACCCCTCGACTCTTATAGCTGCCATCTGATTTCTGTACAAATTGTAAATAGCCTTTCGCTCCCTGTATTTTACCCCTGCCACCTTCAGAATTTGAAAGAGAGTATTCCAATCAACATTGTCACAAGCTTTCTCTAAGTCTACAAATGCTAGAAACGTAGGTTTGCCTTTTCTTAATCTTTCTTCTAAGATAAGTCGTAGGGTCAGTATTGCCTCACGTGTTCCCACATTTCTACGGAATCCAAACTGATCTTCCCCGAGGTCAGCTTCAACCAGTTTTTCCATTCGTCTGTAAAGAATTCGCATTAGTATTTTGCAGCTGTCACTTATTAAACTGATACTTCGATAATTTTCACATCTGTCAACACCTGCTTTCTTTGGGATTGGAATTATCAACCAGTTTTTCCATTCGTCTGTAAAGAATTCGCGTTAGTATTTTGCAGCTGTCACTTATTAAACTGATAGTTCGATAATTTTCACATCTGTCAACACCTGCTTTCTTTGGGATTGGAATTATTATATTCTTCTTGAAGTCTGAGGGTATTTCGCCTGTCTCGTACATCTTGCTCACCAGATGGTAGAGTTTTGTCAGGACTGGGTCTCCCAAGGCCATCAGTAGTTCTAATGGAATGTTGTCTACTCCCGGGGCCTTGTTTCGATTCAGTCCTTTCAGTGCTTTGTCAGACTCTTCACACAGTATCGTATCTCCCATTTCATCTTCATCTACATCCTCTTTCATTTCCACAATATTGTCCTCAAGTACATCGCCCTTGTATAGACCCTCTATATACTCCTTCCACCTTTCTGCTTTCCCTTCTTTGCTTAGAACTCGGTTTCCATCTGAGCTCTTGATATTCATACAAGTGGTTCTCTTTTCTCCAAAGGTCTCTTTAATTTTCCTGTAGGCGGTATCTATCCTACCCCTAGTGAGATAAGTCTCTACATCCTTACATTTGTTCTCTAGCCATCCCTGCTTAGCCATTTTGCACTTCCTGTCGATCTCATTTTTGAGACGTTTGTATTCCTTTTTGCCTGCTTCATTTACTGCATTTTTATATTTTCTCCTTTCATCAATTAAATTCAATATTTCTTCTGTTACCCAAGGGTTTCTACTAGCCCTCGTCTTTTTACTTATTTGATCCTCTGCTGCCTTCACTATTTCATCCCTCAAAGCTACCCATTCTTCTTTTACTGTATTTCTTTCCCCCATTCCTATCAATTGTTCCCTTATGCTCTCCCTGAAACTCTGTACAACCTCTGGTTCTTTCAGTTTATCCAGGTCCCACCTCCTTAATTTCCCACCTTTTTGCAGTTTCTTCAGTTTTAATCTACAGGTCATAACCAATAGATTGTGGTCAGAGTCCACATCTGCCCCTGGAAATGTCTTACAATTTAAAACCTGGTTCCTAAATCTCTGTCTTACCATTATATAATCTATCTGATACCTTTTAGTATCTCCAGGGTTCTTCCATGTATACAACCGTGTTAGCTATGAATAAGTTGTGCTCTGTGAAAAATTCTACCAGGCGGCTTCCTCTTTCATTTCTTAGCCCCAATCCATATTCTCCTACTATGTTTCCTTCTCTCCCTTTTCCTACTCTTGAATTCCAGTCACCCATGACTATTAAATTTTCGTCTCCCTTCACTACCTGAATAATTTCTTTTATCTCATCATACATTTCTTCAATTTCTTCGTCATCTGCAGAGCTAGTTGGCATATAAACTTGCACTACTGTAGTAGGCGTGGGATTCGTGTCTATCTTGGCCACAATAATGCGTTCACTATGCTGTTTGTAGTAGCTTACCCACACTCCCATTTTTTTTATTCATTATTAAACCTACTCCTGCATTAAACCTGTTTGATTTTGTATTTATAACCCTGTATTCACCTGACCAAAAGTCTTGTTCCTCCTGCCACCGAACTTCACTAATTCCCACTATATCTAACTTTAACCTATCCATTTCCCTTTTTAAATTTTTTAACCTACCTGCCCGATTAAGGGATCTGACATTCCACGCTGTGATCCGTAGAACGCCAGCTTTCTTTCTCCTGATAACAACGTCCTCCTGAGTAGTCCCCGCCCGGAGATCCGAATGGGGGACTATTTTACCTCCGGAATATTTCCCCCAAGAGGACGCCATCATCATTGAATCATACAGTAAAGCTGCATGCCCTCGGGAAAAATTACGGCTGTAGTTTCCCCTTGCTTTCAGCCGTTCCCAGTACCAGAACAGCAAGGCCATTTTGGTTAATGTTACAAGGCCAGATCAGTCAATCATCCAGACTGTTGCCCCTGCAACTACTGAAAAGGCTGCTGCCCCTCTTCAAGAACCACACGTTTGTCTGGCCTCTCAACAGATACCCCTTCGTTGTGGTTGCACCTACGGTACGGGTATGTGTATCGTTGAGGTACGCAAGCCTCCCCACCAACGGCAAGGTCCATGGTTCATGAGGGGACCCTAGTATATCAAAACAGCTGCCCAGCTTGGCTCGACATCGTTTATTTCTAACCTCGAAAGTTCAGGGGCGCAAACGAGCAGAATTTTCTCTAACATCCTATTACAAAACACCATAAGCTATATGGCCCATATCATAAATCCCTGAATAACGCTAAATACACACATAAAAAAAAAGGCTGCAGCACCTCGGTTCCGAGTTCCGAAACCTGTACAGAAACTTGGAATAGAGATCAATGTATACATCATTTCCGTCCTTTTTATTGCTCATGAAAGCCACACACTGCATGTTGTACCATCATACAGAGAGACCTCCAGAGGTGGTGGTCCAGACTGTTGTACACACCGGTACCTCTAATACCAAGTAGTACGTCCTCTTGCGTTGATACATGCCAATATTCGTCGTGGCATACTATCCATCAGTTCATCAAGACACTGTTGGTCCAAATTGTCCCGCTGCTCAACGGTGATATGGCGTAGATCGCTCAGAGTGGTCGGTGGCCCACGTCCAGCGCTTTTGAATCTATCCCAAACATGTTCGATAGCGTTCATGTATGGATAACATGCTGGCCACTCTAGTCGAGCGATGTCGTTATCCTGAAGGAAGTCATTCACAAGATGTGTACGATGGGGACGTGGATTTTTGTCCATAAAGACGAATGCCTCGCCAGTATGCTGCCGATATGGTTGCACTATCGGTCGGAGGACGGCATTCACGTATCGTACACCCGTTACGGCGCCTTCCAGGACCACCAGCGGCGTATGTCACCCCCACATAGCACCACCCCAAAATAGCAGGGAACTTCTACCTTGCTGCACTCGCTGGACAATGTGTCTAAGGCGTTCAGCCTGACGGGGTTGCCTCCGAACACGTCTCCGACGATTGTCTGGTTGAAGGCATATGCGACACTCATCGGTGAAGAGAACATGACGCCAATCCTTAGCGGTCCACACGGCATATTTTTGGGCCTATCTGTACCGCGCTGCATAGTGTCTCGGTTGCAAAGATAGACCTCGCCATGAACGTCGGGAGTGTTTCATTTTTTGCCCCTATCTCGTGGTTATTTCGTCGTGAATACTGAACATTGTTTCAGGTTCCTATTTGTCGATAGAAGTCAGTTAATCTCATTAGGAGAAGGGAGCCTCCCAGCGGAGTTCGGCAGTTTTTTCGAAAACAGGACTGTGACCTGATCTGTGCTTCTGTGGGCAGAGCTAGTGCCTGCCTCACTCAGGACTTGATGCCTCCTCTGCGTCCCCATCGATTAACTCATCGTGACATTTTAGCCTTCTCTGCATGAATATCAAAAGATAACACGCTGTGGCGTCATCCGGCCAGCATGAGACAGTTGGTTGCTCTCACTCCAACAATTCTGGTACATCCAACTAAATGTGTCGCCCCCACTACTGTGCTCGGTGCGAAGAAGCCAATCAATCGAGGAGAGACTGCCCCAGGTCTTTGTGTTTGTTAATGGGCGTTTTGTATGCCAAGAATGGAATGTTTCTGTTGCATCTTTTTACCTTTTTTGTGAAATGAGCGACATTCTCATCCATTGCACCAGCAACAGCATTTGGTCGTCCCCTGCATGTCCAGTTTTTAGGAAAGTAGAGTGTTGAAGAGAGAGAACTAAGTATGGTGAGAGACAACTAAGTATGGTGGCTGTTTGTCTGTTGGCCAATATCTGAAGCTGATGGGAACATGCTTTGCTGATTCTGGGGAGATGTAAGTGTCGCAATCCGTGGAATCAAAGTCTGTATTCCGAGCAGCTCGCTACTTACTTGTTCTGGTATGCAGCTTGAGTTGCTGATTTAGCTTAATTTGTGGTTTTGTCTCACTGATATTCAATTCTTGAGCTGCCCAGAAAAGGATATCCTGTTGCGTTTACTCTATGCAGTGTTCCATCTAATTTTGTACTTTCCCATCATTTTGTGTAAATTCAATAGAGGTTTTAAGGAACCTCGCACTCTGTCAACTTCTTGTGAAATGTGTCCATCAATTACACCACATAACAATCTATAAGTAGACTTGCCTTAAATGTCGAGACCCTTTAATTTATGAACTTTTGTTTGGTTAGTTGACCGCCTAATAACAAAAAAAACTTGTTGTGCACCTAATTCTGTTGTTCTCACTGTGAAATGGTTCAAATGGCTCTGAGCACTATGGGACTTAACTTCTGAGGTCATTAGTCCCCTAGAACTTCGAACTACTTAAACCTAACTAACCTAAGGACATCACAAACATCCATGCTCGAGGCAGGATTCGAACCTACATCCGTAGCGGTCACGTGGTTCCAGACTGTAGCGCCTAGAACCGCTCGGCCACTACGGCCGGCTCTCACTGTGAAGGTATTGTCGTTGTGCACAGTAGCCGTACTCGACGATCGGTTATTTATTATTCAGTATTTATTTCTACAGAGGACTTACGACGACTTTTTTAGTCCATGCCTCGCGCATTTGCTGCACTACGTCTGGCAAAAGGAGGTCGGACACCATATTAAGAGATATCCCATGACTTTTGTCAGCTCAGTGTAGATTCGTTTATTGACTAGGAAGAGTTGTGTCGATTATATCTTTGCTGTGTGTTTTTTCATTACCATTTGGCTAATGACGTTGCTGTTCCTTATCTATATAAACGATTTGGGAGACGATCTGAGCAGCCGTCTTCGGTTGTTTGCAGATGACGCTGTCGTTTATCGACTAATAAAGTCATCAGAAGATCAAAACAAACTGCAAAACGATTTAGAAAAAATATCTGAGTGGTGCGAAAAGTGCTGTTGACCCTAAATAACGAAAAGTGTGAGGTCATCCACATGAGTGCTAAAAGGAACTCGTTAAACTTCGGGTACACGATAAATCAGTCTAATCTAAAAGTCGTAAATTCAACTAAATACCTAGTTATTACAATTACGAACAACTTACATTGGAAGGAACACATAGAAACTGTTGTGGGGAAGGCTAACCAAAGGCTGCGTTTTATTGGCAGGACACTTAGAAAATGTAACAGACCTACTAATGAGACTGCCTACACTACGCTTGTCCGTCCTGTTTTAGAATACTGCTGCGCGGTGTGGGATCCTTACCAGGTAGGACTGACGGACTACATCGAAAAAGTTCAAAGAAAGGCAGCACGTTTTGTATTATCGCGAAATATGGGAGACAGTGTCACAGAAATGATACACGATTTGGGCTGGAAATCATTGAAAGAAAGTCGTTTTTCGTTGCGACAGAATCTTCAAAAAATGTTCAAATGTGAGTGAAATCTTATGGGACTTAACTGCTAAGGTCATCAGTCCCTAAGCTTACACACTACTTAACCTAATTTATACTAAGGACAATGTTGTGTACATAGTTCAGCGTAGTCATCGCGTACACAACTTTCCCACTAGAGCGCGCCCCACTAACCACAACAGCGCAGGCACAGCGCTCGTCTGTCTCCGCACTACGAGATGGCGCTGCCTTAGAGACGGACCAAATTCTGCTTCCGCCGATCCGCGTATTAATATGTAACACAGCGAATGAGATTGCTGCTATCGTAGAACCTTTTCTCCTCGTGGATCACACTCGCACAGTGATACATGAACGCGCGAGGTATTAAAACGAGTGTACAGACCTCCGATCAGTCAGTCTGCATTTGTCTGCACCAGTCTGTACCAGTCTGCGCTAGTCTTGACCAATCTGTAATCAAGTTTCAGTCTGCACCTAAGAAGATCATCATATTCCTGTACATAATCATGAAGAGAAATGTATAGACACTTTGTCAAGTATCAGAGATATGTGAGAATAAGATTAACGTACCAAGACCAAAGGAACTTCAGATTGTCAATTGTAAATAGCATCGAGAATCAAGTTCTGTAACGTTTATGATTGTTATTATTTTAATAAATGTGTGTGAAAATTAATCAAGTTCTGTTTAAAGTTGGCCACCGTCAATCTGCTACTCTAAGTGTGCAAGTGGCATTTCTATCGTCTGACCTAACGGCAGAAGATAAACACGCCACGATAAGACCACGAGACATATTGCTGACACTCGCCTACTTCGTTAGAGCGACAAGTCAAATAATCTGATGGTGTGTGTACCGAAGGTCTTACAGTACGCACACCACAGACAAACACACATACAGGCAGGCCCGAGGGAGGATTCGAACCTCCGCCGGGACCCGGACGGAATCTTCTCACGAAATTCCAATCACCAACTTTCTCCTTCGAATGCGAAAATATTTTGTTGACACCGTCCTACATAGGGCGGAACGATCACCACGATAAAATAAGGGAAATTAGAGCTCGTAAGGAAAGATATAGGTGTTCATTCTTTCCGCACGCTATAAGGGATTGGAATAATAGAGAATTGTGAAGGTGGTTCGATGAACCCTCTGCCAGGCACTTAAATGCGATTTGCAGAGTATCCATGTAGATGTAGGTAGTCTATAGCAAAGACATATCTTTACGTGGACCTACGACGCACTACGCTACCGATCCGAGACGATTAATGGGCAGCTTTCAAAATTATTAAATTGTTCTTTGGAATGGGTTATGAGCCTCACGACCCTGCTGCACGAATGAGCAATGACGATAGCGTCGGTAAATATCTGCGGCCGCCAGAAGCTGCCGCCTGCGTCCTGCCAGTAGCGGAGGCCCGGAAGGCGCCGCTGGGCCGGACACGCCGCCATTCGTCAGTCGACGGCCGACGGAGCCGCCTCCACGGCTGCCGGCGCGTCACGCAATTCCGCCGTGACGTACTGCAGGACGCGGCCGCATCGACAAATTTAGGACAAACAAACGAAAAACAAAAACAACGAGATGCGAGTCGGCCGTCGGCATCGGCTCATCATTCACCGCGGGCCAGTCTCCACCGGCTTGTTTATTCCAGACGGGCGACACTCCGGGCGTACAAATAGCTGCCCGCCCTATCTCTTCCAACGAAATGTTTCAAAACAAGCGCTTTTCCCGAAGAGAAATGAAGCAAATCGAGTTGTGGAGGTTTAGCGCTATTCGCGCTTAAAATATAAACAATCTATTTCTAAATCGAACCATATTAGCCCCCGCACGCAAGAAACGCAGTGATGTCCGACAAAGACAATAATTTTTATTTTCCGTAATTTCTGAAAGCAGCGGTGATGAGATACAAAAATATAGGGAGGTAAAGATTACCTACAGCTTGTTCAGAAAGCATGCCGCAGGAGGGAAAAGAAAGGGAAGCGGTAGTTGAGAAGGAAGTGTGACAGTATTGTAGCCGATGCCAGACGTTATTTAATCTTTGCATTTAATAAACAGTAAAGGAAATCAAGGAAAAATCAATGACAATTAAAGTTCAGAGAATAGAAAGACAAATTTTCAAGTTTGGTGATGACTTCGTAATTACGCTACTGACATCAAAGGATTTCGAAGAGCAGTTAAACGAAAGGGATAGTGCTTTGAAAAGACCTTACAAGATAAATCTCAATAAAATTAAAACAAAGATGGTGAAATTTGGTAGAAATAAATCAGACGATACTGAGGGAACTACGCTAGGAACTACGCTACACAGAATAGCAGATGAATTTTGCTATGTGGAGAGCAAAGTAACTGACGATGCGCCGGCCGGTGTGGCCGTGCGGTTCTAGGCGCTTCAGTCTGGAACCGCGTGAGCACTACGGTCGCAGGTTCGAATCCTGCCTCGGGCATGGATGTGTGTGATGTCCTTAGGTTAGTTAGGTTTAAGTAGTTCTAAGTTCTAGGGGACTGATGACCTCAGCTGGTAAGTCCCATAGTGTTCAGAGCCATTTGAACCATTTTCGAACTGACGATGATGGAAGCTAAGAGCATTTAAAATGGAGACTGCCAGGAGGAGGAAAAATACTTTTGAAAAATAGAAATTAGGTAATACTGAAAATACGTTTAACTGTTAGAGTATGTTTCCTGAAGATATGTGTCTGCTTTATAGCTTTGTACGGAAGTGAAACGTGGACGATGTAAGGTTCAGACAAGAAGAGAATAGAAGCTTTCGAAATGCGGTGCTACAAAAGAATGTTGAACATCAGGAGGAGTGTTGGATAAGTAATGAGAAATAACTGATCAGAATTGGAGAAAAGAGAAACTTGCACCACAGCTTGACTAAAAGCAGGAATTGGTTGATAGGAATGGAGAGAAATGTGTGTTGTGTGAGGGGGCAGGGGGTGGGAGATACCAAGAATTGACCACAGCAAGCGGTTCAAACCGATGTAGGTTGCAGTAAGTGTACAGAGATGAAGAGAAACAAACCTGAAGCGCTGCAGTAGCCAGTGTTCGGACTGAAGACGACAACTACAACAACGGACTTTACCAATTACAGACAAAGTACCTGTATGCCCAGACACAACGTCTTTAGAATATTCTAACAGAAACGCAGAAAAACTTTGACCTTGTGAGCGCTTGATTGCAAAGACTGGCAGATTATTTTCACACAGATAAATGTAATGTAACCCTGTAAGCTGGCGGAAAGATCAGAAATCGTTTCAATGTACGGTCTGCGATCAGTCACTAAAGTTGGTAACAACTATTAAGAATGCAGTAATATCTCTCAGGGGGTCGATTACAATCCCTCCGTTCCACCAGTACTTATAAGGCTGGACCAACGCAAGATACAGAGAACACTCAAAAAGGGCTGCTTACTTCGTCGTGTGTTTGTTTAGCCACCGCGAATGCGTCACAGAAATTCTTAGCAAACTATCACTACAGCGCTGCGGCCGTTTTCGTGGAAAGCATTATTCTCAAAGAACAATACACTCCAGAAACCGAATGACCTGACAAACGAGTTACGGTACGCATTTTTATTTTATTTATTTTTATTTTTTATTTTTTTTATTTTTTGATCGTATTACGACTTGATGTCGAGAACAAATCGGGACCAAACGACGCCCATGTCATGAAACAACAGTATGTTTCTTTACTTTCTTGTTCAAAAGAAATTTATTACTCTTTAGAACAGATTTAATAGTCTGATTATAGAATGTATTATCTATAACAAGAAAAGATTACGGGTTTAAAACGTAAAATCACAAAAATGGTATCAGTTAAACTTCGGATAAATAGAGTGAGTGACAGGACCATCACTGTAAAATTAATAATCGTATTTTGTCTGACTTATTTCAGCTGTCACTTCCCGCTTCACCTTCCCTCCCCCTGACTTTGATGTACTAAGATGTATGTACCGTTGTAAATGTGTTGGTGCGGATAATTGTGTATTTTGTACCAGTAATGATTTTCGTTTCTTATTTTATTAGTATCTCTTTCATGTTATTAACAGATTACAAAGTGGAAAAGTGGGTGAGTGTTATTGTGTGAACCTTAATAACCGGCTTGGGCGAGGTCTACACAGCCATCATTGCGGCCATCTCACCGTGATAACTAGGAAATGTAGTAATTGTTTAGAACCTGTTCTACGTTTAATTACATAAGTCATTGCCCAGTGCGTACTGAATTATCGCAATTGAAATGTTTCAAAGCTTCACGGTTGCGAAAATACGAAGCAAAGCCAGTTATTCCGGAAACATATAATATTTAGTGCGCATTGAAAGGTTTTCAACTCTTCAGTAGAGTTAAACATTCAGACACGGTATAGAGGCCTATGGGGTCAGAACACTGCCCACCATTGCGTTGTCATCTTTCATGACTTCTGAGACACTACTTCACTCTCAAGTAGCCCCTGAGTTGGCATCACAAGGATTAGTGCATCCCATTTCTTTGCTCTCACCAAGGAAAAAATCTCTGGCAGTCCCGGGAATCGAACCCGGTTCCTGCAATAACAGCCAAACACGGTGCCTATTGAGCTACAGAGGCCGACCAGAGTAATTAAGTGCTTAATCTAAATTCTGAATAAAATTGGTTTCTCAATATCTTCTTAGTTTTTAAGATAGAACTTTTATTTTCTCATCTAAACAGGGACCCGAGAGAATATTAAATTGTACCACATTTCCTGGGCTAGCTGCTCCTGTAATTGGTTTCATGATACTAATTTAGGTCTCTGATTTCATTTTTTAATTAATGAAGTCAGTTGTTAAAACGAAGTCTTTATGTAGTTCTTTCCCCCTCAGGCACATGGAAGCACCTTGGTCAGAGATTCTTGGCAGCAACAAAGGGCTAGACTGCTAGAGGTTTCAATTTATCACTTTTTCCGATTTTTTATGTTGCTAGGGAACACCTCCGCCTTGCTAATCACAGAAAATAGAACCGTCTTCCGGTTGTCTATAGTTTTCACACAACCCGAAAACATACGATAACTCAGTCCAGTCTGCTTGCCGCCAATCTTGCTTCTGTCTGATACTGCAATGTAAACGAGTTGTCAGGTAATATGTTCCCACCCAAAGGTCATCATGATCTGCCGTCATGGGCATGGAATAAAAGTAAGCTGAAATCGTGTCTGTCAGTGTTGTATTGGGGCAACGGCCTTGCCGCACTGGATACACTGCTTCCCGTCAGATCACCGAAGCTAAGCGCTGTCGGGTGTGGATGGGTGACCATCCAGGCCGCCACGCACTATTGCCGTTTTTAGGGGTGCACTCAGTCTCGTGATGCCACTTTATGAGCTACTCAACCGAATAGTAGCGGCTCCGGTCACGGAAAACCATCGTAACGACCGGGAGAGCGGTGTGCTGACCACACGCCCCTCCTATCCGCATCCTCATCTGAGGATGTTACGGCGGTCGGATAGTCCCGATGGGACACTTGTGGCCTGAACACGGAGTGCTATATAATTAATATAATTAGTAATCTTTCGGTTTCAGTTAATTAATCACGGTTTCGAGAGAGAGGATTTTGTCGGTCACCACAAAATGACTGACATCTAGCTGAGATCAGTCACGTAATGAAACGCTAGTTTCACTGTTGGCAGTAGCCTATTACGTATTTCGCAAATGCTGATATATTTTCATTCCCTGAATCCATAGCCAGTATGGGAACTAGTATTTTGAATTACGTCCCCTTTCTCCACCATATCGTACCGGTCACTTTTTTCTTATACACTGTCTTGTTGTTTCAGGGAATCGAACCAAATGTAAGTAACGCTAAGTTTGAGTGTCTTAAACATCTAGTGGCGACTGAAATATTGTACCGGACCAAGACAAGAATTGAGATATTCAGTTCATCGCGAGCTGTTGCCTTAATTGTTAGGCTACCTGAGCTCGCCACTTCATATGATTGTATGGAGAATTAACTGCCTGTTCCGCTGCCTCATTATGTTGGTGGCAATGAAACTGGCAGCTTATCGTGCCTTAGACGTAAATCCCGTACCGAAAAAAGCTCCGTCCGAACAGGCCTTGGAAGGCCCAACGGTACCGACCGGCCACCGTGTCATCCTCAGCCCATAGGCGTCATGGATGCGTATATGGAGGGCCATGTGCTCAGCACACTGCTCTCCCGGTCGAATAGTCAATATACAAGACCGGAGCCGCTACTTCTCAATCACGTAGCTCCTCAGTTGCCTCACAATGGCTGCGTGCACTCCGCTTGCCAACAGTACTTGGATGGTCACCCATCCAAGTGCTAGCGCAGTCCGATAGCGTTTATCTTCGCTGCTCTGACGGGAACCGGTGTTACCACTGCGGCAAGGTCGTTGGCCCTGCACTGAAACAATTGTTTTCTTTTCTTCTACGTGCGCTAACCACTGTCTGTCTTGCCTCCTTTACCTTATAATATGGTTATTAAATGAGGGGGAATGATAACTGTTAGTATCTAATGCTAGGTACAGGTCGTAAACCTAAGCGTAATGTCAGGAACACCCGACTTCAGCAAACGTTTTTCCTACGTTTTGGTGTAATAATGCGTCTCCACCCTCGAACACAAGACGACAGCATGTTTGAAATAGTACACTGAAAATGGAGGCATTTTCCCCGTAATTATTTTCACCCATGTCATTCCCTTTTGAATCAAAAATAGTATTAATATTCAAACAAAAAAATAAAGCCAAGAATTCCATGAGTCCATCGAGTTGCAACACATCTTCACTCGTGAAACAATAAAGTCACAGAACGAGCTAGATGCACCGCAGGAGCTCAAATATTATAGGAACGATAGTCGCTTGTATGTAAGATGATACACTACGTGGTCAAAAGTATCCGGGCACACCAAAAACATACGTTTTTCATATTAGATGCATTGTGCTGCCACCTACTGCCAGGTGCTCCAATTCAGCGACCTCAGTAGTCATTAGACACCATGAGAGAGCAGAATGGCAGAATGGGACGCTCCGCGCAACTCACGGAATTCGAGCGTCGTCAGGTGACTGGGTGTCACGTGTGTCGTACGTCTGTACACGAGATTTCAACGCTCCTAAACATCCCTAAGTCCACTGTTTCCCATGTGATAATGAAGTGGAAACGTGAAGGGACACGTACAGGACAAAAGCGTACAGGCCGACCTCGTCTGTTGACTGACAGAGACCGCCGGCAGTTGAAGAGGGTCGTAATGTATAATAGTCAGACATCTATCCAAACCATCAAACAGAAATTCCAGACTGCATCAGGATCGACCGAAAGTACTGTGAAAGTTAGGCAGGAGGTGAGGCAACTTGGATTTCATGGTCGAGCGGGTGCTCATAAGCCACACATCACGCTGGTAAATGCCAAACGACGCCTCGCTTGGTATAATGACAGTAAACATTGGACGATTGAACAGTGGAAAAATGTTGTGAGGAGTGATGAATCACGGTACCCAATGTGGCGATCCGATGGCAGCTTGTGGGTATGGCGAAAGCCCGGTGAACGTTATCTGCCAGCGTGTGTAGTGCCAACAGTAAAATTCGGAGGCGGTGGTCCTGTTTTTCATGGAGAGGGCTTGCACCCCTTGTTGTTTTGGGTGGCACTATCACAGCACAGGCCTACATTGATGTTTTAAGCACCCTCTTGCTTCCCGCTGTTGTAGAGCAATTCTGAGATGGCGATTACATCTGTCAACACCATCGAGCACCTGTTCATAACGCAGGGCCTATGGCGGAGTGGTTACACGACAATAACATCCCTGTAATGGACTGGCCTGTACAGAGTCCTGATCTGAATTCTACAGAACATCTTTGGGATGTTCTGGAACGCCGACTTCGTGCCAGGTCTCACCAACCGACATCGATACCTCTCCTCAGCGCAGCACTCCGTGAAGAATGGGCCGCCATTCCCCAAGAAACCTTCCAGTACCTGACTGAACGTATGCCTGTGAGAGTGGAAGCTGTCGTAAAGGCTAAGGGAGCGCCAGCCAACACCATATTGAATTCCAGCATTACCGATGGAGAGCGCCATGAACTTGTAAGTCATTTTCAACCAGGTGTCCGGATACTTTTGATCACATAGTGTACATTTAATTTCAGTTGGTTGTTGGCGAGTAAATGCCCATGAGGTAATACTCGAGAGATTAAACATGAACACAGTGCACTTCACAACAAGGTCCAAACAATATGTTGACAACTCTCGATAACTGGTAGAAAGCATCTACAGTTCGCGAAAGGCTGTAGAGGAAGACTACAAGACTTCAGTGCATTAAACACCTGTCTTCCTGTATTTGTTCGATACAGCAGTCCAGTGGTGTGACGAAACGGACGCGTGGTGCAGAAGCACCTATTTCAGTTTTTGTTGTTGAGCTATTGTGATTGCTGCTATGGTTGAGAGTCTGTGCTCCGTAAACAGTATGGTGGACCACACTATGTATAAGCAGTGTGATGAGTCTTTACCACGGGGCGGCGAGTGTGCTGCTATTGGTTCAGTACAAAGAATATGTATATATATATTGCCAAGAGGGGACTCGCAGTTTTAGAGACTGCCAATGCTACAGTTTACTCTCATGTTGTGCTGCCACAGCCGCATTCAGTTCGTACAGGGAACATCATGTGACCCCTACTCCTAACCCTGTAACATAGGCTTCCCCAAGCGTCTAGGGTGAACAGACAGCCTCCACCTTCAGACGAAGATAATCCGCCTTCGAATTCTGACGGACGTCAGAAAAGGTAGCCAATGGCGAGGAACTGTTTCACTTCACACATCACGGGATACAAGCAGTGTTGAGTAGTGGTCTCACTGTGCACTAGCATATAGGTCGGACCCGGCGGCTTAAGCGGCGCTGTGTCTTCGAGAGTGTTCCTGCAAGATTTCTCCACAGTTCCTGTAGCCACGGGTCACCTTTCCACAGAAGATCCGCCTTTCTTTGCAGTATCTACACCAGACGGTAGGAATATTGTACAACTGTCTTCAAATTGAGTTTGTGTATCATTGAAGAAAAGCGTGTTTTGGACATAGAATTTTAGTTATTTCAGTAATTATGCTCATAGGTGTGCGTGTCTGATGTGAAGCTGGTAGTGTCACCCCTGTTTACACTGACATCATCTACCCCTCGGTGTTTATTGTCAACATATACCGTATGTCAGTGCCGACGTCTAACTAGAACAAAATATTTCATTGGCTGCATCTCGGTCGTGAAAATCTTACCGGTTTCAAGCTTCATGCTCGTTCTAAAGTTCAATAGTGGAACAGAGAAAGCATACAAGTAGTTCACCAGTAAATCTTGTACATGTTTTCTGTTCCAGCATTGTAACTGATCACGAGTGTTGAGCATGAAACCGATCGTATATAAAGTAAATTTTATGCCAGTAAAAGGGATTAAGAGGTCAATAAATGCGGAACATCAATAAATGCGGAACACAGGCTAGGATACGACAAAGGTGGGGACACAAATCGGCCATGCGCCTTTTCCTCGAAATCATTCTAGCGTTCTCCTTAATGTATTGAAAGAAACTACGGAAGATATAAGTCAGTGCTCTTGCGAATGCGAATCCCGTACGTTAATCCAGTACCAACCAGGTTCGAATCCAACATAAAGCGGCGGGATGCGGGTGGGGAGAAGATAGAGGATAGAGGTTATGAGGAGGGGTGGTTGGGGGGGGGGGGAGGCATGTCGTTAGGGACATGACTATCCCTCTGTATCCCCTCAAGCAAAAGCACTGTACTAACTTCTGATATAAACAAATTATGATGATCGTATTAAAACGTTTTACATAGGGTGGGCCGAAGGTCATCAAGTTGATATAACTGTGAATAACTTCTGTGAGGCCCATAATGGCGAACACCGACTTGAGATAATATTACACACACAGGCACACATAGGTATAAATTATCTGACATCCTTTGACTTTAAGTCTGTGAAATAGGAATGGAAACCAATGATAAACGAAAAAATTATTCACAGTTATAAACCCTTCGTGAGACATCTGTGGCACGTTAAAATTACATGTGACGGTAATATTTGGGGTGGAGGGAGTGGGAGGGTAGAAGCAGATAGGAAAAGACTGTCACAAAAAATGCATCAGACTGTAGTACACAGGGTAATCCAGCTGCCCATGCCCCTGTTAGGTTACATCTAGCCTTCAATACTCACTCAAGAAATTTTCAAATTCTCCCGCTCGCTACACGCAAACTATTAGCCACACAGAAAAAATAAACATGACCTTTTTTGAAGGAAATGTAATGTAGTTAAATTTTGTACTGGGATATGTTTTGCTGGAGGCAATAGTTTTGGAGTTATTCAAGAAAAACGTATAAAAGTGCCCTTCAAACGTACCTGCACACTCTTACCTCACCAGTCAGGATTTTTAATACTTTGTTCGCGGTACTTCCTCCTACTGCTGAACAAAAATTTTCGTCTACACAAACTAGTCCAAATAATTGACCCTTTCTTGTCTCTGTTAATTGGACCATTAAGCCTCCAACTTAGTCGTCTATTTCATTAACGTTATTAATATGAACGTACCCTTGGTTTCTCAAGGCCAACTAACACCTTGCAGGTTGCATAAAACGACAGCGGAAGGGGCAGCTTAATCGTCCTGTATAAATGTCATCGGCCTGTAAAAACTGCTCGAAATGTGTATAAATTCGACGAATTGTCTGGCAGCACAAATCAACCAAATTGATCTACCTTTTGTCTCATAAAAATAGACCCACTGGGTCACAATTTGGTGCTACGTTGTTAACACATCGTTAAAACGTACAGTGGCTCTTTCTGGTATCATAACTACAATTAGATCTTTAGGCCCTAACTAGAATTAGACCTCTGCAGCCCAACAGCTGTGAAAGTAATGTTTCCTCCTTCGACACGTTTCGATCTGCCCTGTAATAACAACACTTTTCACTACTGCTGTTTGCTAATGAATAAATGTGCGAAATCAGAGCAGAAGTGTAATATTAAAAATCCCGTCTTAGCTCGAACGAACAGTACTATACGTAAATAACGTGACAATTTTGATTTAACGTTGGCCACATGCACAGTACCCTAAGCTCATTATACAAATATTCCTGCTCTACAGTTGCAATACGAAGTTATCATCTGGCAGTACCCTAAAAGTCAAAGGCAGTTTATAATAAATAAATAATATTTCGGAAAACATCAGGAAATTGTTTCCTATTAAATAATGTCCGCAGCTCGTGGTCTAGTTGTTAGCGTTGCTGGCTCTGGACCACGGGGTCCCTGGCTCAATACCTGACTGTGTCGGGGATATTCTCCGCCCTTGGAGACAGGGTGGGTTTCGTGTTGTCCTCATCATTTCATCATCATTCAGGAAGATAGCGAGGTTGGAGAATGAACTGACTGGCGCGATAACTTCTTCGTTGAGCTCCCCACAAACCAAAAATCGTCATCATCATATTAAATATGTGAGTCTTTAATTTCTCCAGGCGTATTTTATGACGAAATAAACCTCGGGTGAACAGCCTGGTACGAGTGTGCACAGGACATAATATTTCGGCAATCGACCACGTTGCCACCAGCGTGGTCGATTGCCGAAATATTGTGTCCTGTGCACACTCGTACCAGGCTGTTCACCCGAGATTTATTTCGCAATATTAAATATTGTTGTCATATTCTGACAAGCATCAGCAGTAATTCAGTTAATATTACTAAGGTATTGGTACAACGTGGATTGGATATTATTGATCTGTTTTACTCCTTGGTTGGATTTTACATCTTCGATAGTTACCGCACTTCTTCTCATTTTATTCGCCAGCGCATTTACTAAAGATAGACAGTTGACTTAGATTTTCTGTAGCTGTTATACGATTCCCAACGCAAATTTAACTGAACGAGTGGGTGAATTCGTGATTACAGGTAATTTGCACCACACCAGATATCTCTACACTGCCCGACACTTGCGAGACGTTCAGCAGCGAGCCGTCCAGTGCAGGTGAGCAAGGGCAGCCCTGGACACAAAGCCGAGCCGAGGGACTTCCCCTAATTTCCGGATGGTGTGGCGCGTGTTAACGATCGGCCGGTGCTGCCAACTGCCCTCGTGCGGAGCACAATGCTATCTGGCGGCGCGCGGGCCGCATTGTCCGCCACAAATTGTGGCCCCCCTGAATGGCGGTGCGGCAGTCTTAATAGCGGGCGGCACAAAGGCCCCGCCTCTCAACCGCTGCCGGTAACTGGAGGCCCCAGACCCAAGCTCTGCCCGAGGGCCCCTCGGCAGGAAACCGCGCCGCGAATTAAGGATGGCGATGCGGAGGTCTGCTGGTGTTTCCGTAGCAAACGCGTGGCAACCCTGGTAATTGTCCACCTGCACCTTCCTCCAGCGGAAGAGCCACAACGGGGCACGACTGGGCTGCATCAACGGGCACTGCAGTGGCTGTAGGACTGCCTTAAGGCAATACACATAGCCACTGTTATTCCCTGCAGGTAGAAGACATTTCTCAGAAATGTACGAGACATGCCCAGAAAGTAATGAATCGCATTTTTTCTTCAACAATTTTTTATTGAACATAATGAAAAATTACCCACACTAAAGAATGGTGTTTTATCTGCATATTTTACCTTTCTACATAATCTCCGTCCCATTCTATGGCCTTCCTCCAGCACTAAAGATGGGTGTGTATGCCCAGTCGGTACCAGTCCTTGCTCTGGTGGTGGAGCCAGTGTCTCACTGTGTGAATCACCTCATCAAAACGTCTTCCACGAGTGGTATACATTAATGCGTCTGTCCTCGTGAATGGCAACACCAGTTCGCTGCAACATGTCAGGTGTGTCAGCTGTGGATGGTCTCCCTGACCGCTGCAAATCGTGGAGCTCCGCCGAACCGCCTTCTCATGACTTCAACCTCCCTGCCCAGCGACTAACTGTACTTCTGTCAACAGCAGATGGCTCTTAGCACTATGGGACTTAACATCTGAGGTCATCAGTCCCCTGGAACTTAGGAACACTTAAACCTAACTAACCTAACGACACCACACACATCCATGCCCAAGGCAGGATTCGAACCTGCGACCGTGGCAGTCGCGCGGTTCCGGACTGAAGCGCCTAGAACCGCTCGGCCACCGCGGTCGGCTGTCGACAGTACATGCTCCACAGACTTTGTACAATTGTTTGTGAATATTCCCCATAGTTCCTTTCTCTGCAGTAAGAAATTCAATGATGGCACGTTGCTTGTAACGTACATGACTTACAGACACATTTTCCTGCAGCCACGCTATCTGTCGGAAGTGATGCAAACTTGGCACGCTCACTCAGGAGGATTCAGATAATACATAATAACGTTTCACATTCGTAGCATTGTTTTCGGCTGAGAAAAAAATGTCCAATACTTTATGGGCAACTCGTAGATTCACATATATACTGAACAAAGTCAGAAGCCTCCTGGGTCACAATCCCATTTTACGTGTATTTAGAGTATTAGTTTCGTTCATGGTAATGTATCAACTTCAGATGGAAATGTATTACTGAAAATCGCAATTCACCATTAGGGCAAAGATTTGTGTCCAGCAATTTCTTCCTCACCTGAAGTATTAGCGACATTTACTGGAATACATGACAGGTGGAATGTGTAGATGTGTTGTGTGCACTAACATCTCTGATGATTCACGGTAAATGATGACAGCCAAAAAAGTTGCAGGACAAAGATTTATTAAAATTCTTTACCGGTTTCGGTGTATCTAAACATATCTTCATCAGAAGTGAAATACCCTGAACAGGAAGACACTTTCATTAGCCAAAACTTAGCATTGGAACTGAGAAACAAAAAAAAAACACTATATCTCAAGTAACCGTAAAATTACCAGAGTATTACAGGCACAAAAACTTTTAGTCACTTACTAAAATTACATCCTGCAATGGAGATTAATAAAACAATTGTGCCAAAGGCGTCGTCAGTAGTTAAGACTTCATCTCCATTTATACAACATGATTATGGACGGAGGGTCGATGCGAACACAGCTTAGCATCAGTACTTCGCCTATGAACTATCGTGACGAGGGTGTGAAAGCCCTAGGGCAGACAGTTTCGCCGGGAGAGGCCACTTGTGGTATGTGCCAGACACCCGCGCACATTAAAATCCATGGATACATACACATGCGCATCAAAATTGTTAAAAGTTGTGCTAATTCAAACCTTCTGTCTTAATAAATAAAACATATCAGAACCATTTAAAAACATCTACGTAAAATAGAAAATACGAAACCAATTTACCTGTATCCTAGTGACAAGCAGATGAAGCTTGCGCTACGGAACACATCTAACGAGGGTGAGCACTAGTGTTATGTCCGAGAATCTCGCGTAACTTAAACGGTAAAATACATACTAGCGAAAACAACCAAAATGTTAAAGTAAAACGAAACCATCTGTCGTTGTGAATAAAAACATAACAGTCAATTAACCACACATACACATCGAAAACCAGAAACAGCAAACATCAAAAATACGTAAAATCCCAACAAGGCAATAAAAGCGCATCTCACCGGCATCAACAGGCAAGAAATAATTTTGATGCGCATGTGTATGTATCCATGGATTTTAATGTGCGCGGGTGTCTGGCACATACCACAAGTGGCCTCTCTCGGCGAAACTGTCTGCCCTAGGGCTTTCACACCCTCTTCACGCTAGTTCATAGGCCAAGTACTGATGCTAAGCTGTGTTCGCATCGTCCCTCCGTCCATAATCATGTTGTATAAATGGAGATGAAGTCTTAACTACTGACGACGCCTTTGGCACAATTGTTTTATTAATCTCAATTGCAGGATGTAATTTTAGTAAGTGACTAAAAGTTTTTGTGCCTGTAATACTCTGGTAATTTTACGGTTACTTGAGATATAGTGTTTTTTTCTGTCTCAGTTCCAATGCTAAGTTTTGGCTAATGAAAGTGTCTTCCTTTTCAGGGTATTTCACTTCTGATGAAGGTATGTTTAGATATACCGAAACCGGTAAAGAATTTTAATAAATCTTTGTCCTGCAACTGTTTTGGCTGTCATCATTTACCGTGAAGAATTTCAACAGTTGCTGTTTCAGCCACGTTTAAAATCTTGATCTCTGATGATCCTTTTGCCTCACCACCCTGCATAGAATCTTATAGGCAGACTACATACACATGCTTAACTCACACACAATTGTGAATACAATCGAGATTTCACATTTTATTATAGTGTATTATTATTATTGTTATTATCCTTATTATTTAATTTATTAGTTAAAAACTAATAAATATGCCTTTATTTAAAGAGATGATGCTTCTTAAGATTTGCGTTGTAAATTAAATGTTTTCTATGTGATCAAGACTGTTTGAATAAAAAAAAAAAAAAAAAAAAAAAACATTTTGTTTAGATCACTGATCTTCCAACAAGTTTATAAAAAGTATATACCGCGAAAACTCCTAACCCTTGCAATATCTTCATATTAAGAACTTATCATTGACAATCAGAGAAAGAAGCCTCACCTATATTTTAAGCACATTTGCATCATTGTTTGCTGTCATATTTAATGTTTTCACTGCTAGTAGTTTCTCTTCATTAGATAGTAATGCATTTATCTGTAAAACCTCTTCTACTTCTTATTAGTAACTATGTTTCCGTGCCTGAAGTTTTATCTTATGATTGCGTTCACTACTATCCCCTAAATCAATTATGGGGAATGAGTGATACGGAGCTGAAACAGCATCAGGCTTCAACCTGCATTTTGAAAGCTTCAGTAGTTCACTTTTTAAATCCTTTTCACAAACAAGAAGAGCAAAAGTAAAGAGGAAACATAGGCATTAGAGGCTGAAAACTAACTGCTTTTATCAATTTTCGTCTTTTCGTATTGTTCTCTGTAAATACATTAAAGTTAATTGCTAGCTTTCTCCATTGTCTGCAGTGGTTAGTACAACTTGTGATCACACAGTAAACTATTACTTTGCATTGAAAACAATACAAGACGTACTCTCAGAAACCCTTAATTCTCTGATGACTATGCAGTAACTCCACACTTAGTCGTCAATTCCGGATAAGAACTCACGCTCACATGAACGATCTTGAATTCACTCAAAAATGTAATGGGAACACAATGAGTTATGGCAGTGGAGGGCTGCTAAGTGGTGATAGCATCTGGTGTGATGTCAGTGTCACAGATTGCCATTGGACACACAGCCTATGACCTTTATGGTGTATTACAATTTTAAGTGAAACTTCCCCCTGATGATAAACTGTGTTTTGCAGTAAGTAGATTTGGATCTAAAGATGATATGTACCATAGTCGAAACCGGCAATCCACATAAATATCAAAAGTAACCGGGGCGGTATTTGTCTTTCTTCAGTGTGTTAAAAGTAATCAGACAGATTCAATAAGTAGACTGGATATATGTATGTATAATGCACACAGAATACCGAGGCCAGTAGATGCCCAAATGGTAGTGGTGAGGGCTGTGGGCAGGCAATATAGGGGAAATGACGAGCGCTGTAGCGGAAGTGCCATTCTAAGCTGAAGCCTACACTCAGATTTTTTTGTAAATATTAAGTGGGGCCACTTCACACCTGCACTTTCATGGTGACCATTCTAAAAGATCTGTCATATGCCTTTTGCTTAGTATCTGAAAAGAATACTCCCAAAACTTCAGCGACAGTGTAACTTTCATAGAAGCTCATGAGTAGGGAATTTTGAGTAAAACCTACACGTTTCTCTTCTTTCCATGTTAAAATTTGCTTGTTTTGCCAAATCTCAGCGGAGTTAACACAGTCTCACCTCACTAACATGTTGCGCAGCGCAATTGCAAGAAAATTTTGAAACAGTGGTTTATTAAGTGAGGAAAGGAGGAAAAGTAAGGTCAGCAACATCCTTGTTATAAAATAAACGTGTAATGACTTCACTTATGTTGTTCCAAAATCCATAGAATTTCTCATTTCACCAGCTATCGATGGCCTTGTAGTTAATGGAATAACACGATAGATCATGAAGTTTTGCGTAATAACTGTATGGCAAAATAGTCTCCTCTCTGTGAGCCATCACTCGCCAAAATCTCATTTCAATATCTCCATCCATTTATGAAATAAGAGAAATGTTGTGGATATTCCACTCTGACTTTTTCATCGGCGCAGTGTGATTGCAAATGAGTGTGCTAGATCAAATCAATTTTCTCGGGATTGTTGCCAGATTGATACCTCTAACGAAGTCTAAAGAAAAATTCAATATGTTAGCTAAACTTCATATGCAGCAACATATTACGTAATATGCGACAAACGCACAATTATTGCACTCCTATTTTTCATTGCAAACTTTTCTGAATTTCGAGGTGCCTTACTTCCATGTAAATATCACAATAGCTATGAACATTACCGAAATGATGAACCTGACAGATAAAGCTACAAGCAAAGCAAAAATCAAATTTTTTACTGAATAATTTCTGCAAAATCGCTTGAGAAAGATTGCAAGACGTGCACGTCGATTCTGTCATCCATGACCAGCTGAAAGGTGACAAATGCTAATTGGCCTCCCGTTCTGAACAAACGAATGAAGTCGCCCAGCACTTTGTTCATTGCGCATTTGTGACCATATCTTGTGTGACCTGTATGTCTGGAATCATCTCCAAAACTGATTTCAATAAAACTTAGCACACAAACAGAAAATTTATTTCAATAAAATTTAGCACACAAACAGAAAATTTCGTGCGTGCGGTTCTGGGCACTACAGTCTGGAACCGAGCGACCGCTACGGTCGCAGGTTCGAATCCTGCCTTGGGCATGGATGTGTGTGATGTCCTTAGGTTAGTTAGGTTTAATTAGTTCTAAGTTCTAGGCGACTGATGACCTCAGAAGTTAAGTCGCATAGTGCTCAGAGCAATTTTGAACAAAAAGGTGATTTTTTCCAGCACCTATCAAATAGGTAGCTCTGGACAAAAGTGGTTTTTTGTGGGAATATTATTGACCTCTTTTATCGACTCGCTTTGAACCACAGCCTATTAGTCAAGGCAAAAATTGGTTTTCAAGCCCCTGACAAGTAGGCTGTCCTGCACAATGGGTGTGGCAGTAATACTGGCAGATCCCACATATGTGGATGGGCATGGCTGGTAGAAGGTTGAAATGGATAGAGGAGGGGATGAACAGACAGAAAGGGGACAGAGAGGGGGGATTTGACAGATGACAGAGAGGAGAAGGAAGAAAGAGACAGGTAGGGAGAGGGAAGGAGGAAATCGACAGCCAGAGGGGGAAGGAGGAGATAAATAGTGTACAGTGGGGAGTAGTAGATGTGGGGAATGGAGGCAGGACTATATGAACAGAGAAACTGTGGCAGGGGGAAGTAGGCAGAAAGAGAGGGGAACAGAGGAGATGAACAAAGACAGAAAGAAGAAGCACAGATGAGGGATAGACGCATTCATCTGTTCGATGGCCCTTCTTGACCTGCACATTTTTCTGTACGCTGTTGCAGCTTACAGTTGGAAATTTGTAATGTTTTTGGCTAATTGGCCCCATGCTGAGAGCTGTAAAATCTCATGCATGTTATTGCTATTATGGAAGATAGTTGTTTCAGCCGAATATTGTAGTGTATGGAAATTGTTATGTTGTGCAGTATGGGATAAACTCAACTGAGTGATACATACAGGGTGGTCCATTGATCGTGACGGGCCAAATATCTCACGAAATAAGCGTCAAACGAAAAGCAACAAAGATCGAAACTTGTCTAGCTTGAAGGGGGAAACCTGATGGCACTATGGTTGGCCCGCCAGATGGCGCTGCCATGGGTCAAACGGATATCAACTGCGTTTTTCTAAATAGGAACCCCCATTTTTATTACATATTCGTGTAGTACGAAAAGAAGTATGAATGTTTTAGTTGTACCACTTTTTTCACTCTGTGATAGATGGCGCTGTAATAGTCACAAACATATGGCTCACAATTTTAGACAAACAGGTGGTAACAGATAGTGTTTTCCTTAAATTAAAATACAGAACGTAGGTACGTTTGAACGTATTATTTCGGTTGTTCCAATGTGAACTTATCATTTCTGAGAAAGCATGCTGTTGCAGCGTGATTTCCTGTAAATACCACATTAATGCAATAAATGCTCAAAATGATGTCCGTCAACCTCAATGTATTTGGAAATACATGTAACGACATTCCTCTCAACAGCGAGTAGTTCGCCTTCCGTAATGCACTGACAGTGCGCTGACACATGTTGTCAGGCGTTGTTGGTGGATCACGATAGCAAATATCCTTCAAGTTTCCCCACAGAAAGAAATCGGGGGACGACAGATCCGGTGAACGTGCGGGCCATGCTATGGTGCTTCGACGACCAATCCACCTGTCATGAAATATGCTATTCAATACCGCTTCAACTGCACGCGAGCTATGTGCCGGACATCAATCATGTTGGAAGCACATAGGCATTCTGTCATGCAGTAAAACATCTTGTAGTAAAATCAGTAGAACAATGCGTAGGTAATCAGCATACATTGCACCATTTAGATTGCTATCGATAAAATGGGGTTCAATTATCCTTCCTCCCATAATTCCGCACCATACATTAACCCGCCAAGGTCGCTGATGTTCCACTTGTCGCAGCCATCGTGGGTTTTCCGTTGCCCAATAGTGCATATTATGCCGGTTTACGTTACCGCTGTTGGTGAATGACGCTTCGTCGCTAAATAGAACGCGTGCAAAAAATCTGTCATCGTCCCGTAATTTCTCTTGCGCCCAGTGGCAGAACTGTACACGACGTTCAAAGTGGTCGCCATGCAAATCCTGCTGCATAGAAATATGGTACGGGTACAATCGATGTTGATGTAGCATTCTCAACACCGACGTTTTTGTGATTCCCGATTCTCGTGCAGTTTGTCAGCTACTGATGTGCGGATTAGCCGCGACAGCAGCTAAAACACCTACGTGGGCATCATCATTTGTTGCAGGTCGTGGTTGACGATTCACATGTGGCTGAACACTTCCTGTTTCCTTAAATAACGTAACTATCCGGCGAACGGTCCGGACACTTGGATGATGTCGTCCAGGATACCGAGCAGCATACACAGCACACGCCCGTTGGGCATTTTGATCACAATAGCCATACATCAACACGATATCGACCTTTTCCGCAATTGGTAAACGGTCCATTTTAACACTGGTAATGTATCACGAAGCAAATACCGTCCGCACTGGCGGAATGTTTCGTGATACCACGTACTTATACGTTTGTGACTATTACAGCGCCATCTATCACAAAGCGAAAAAAGTGGTCCAACTGAAACATTCGTATTTCTTTACCTACTACACGCAGTTGATATCCGTTTGACCTGTGGCAGCGCCATCTGGTTTCCCCCTTCAAGCTAAACGAGTTTCGTTCTTCGTAGTTCTTTCGTTTGACGCTTATTTCGTGAGATATTTGGCCCGGTCACTGTCAATGGACCACCCTGTATACATACTCCGCGAGCCATCGTGCCTTGTTCCACTACTACTCAATTCCTTTCCTATTCCACTCTCAAACAGAGCGTGGGAGAAAAGAGTTGTCTATATGTTCCCGCTTGAGCTCTTCTTTCTCTGATCGTGTCTTCGTGGTCCTTACTCGAAATATGTGCTGGCGGCAGTAGAACCGTTCTGCATTCAATTTCAAATACGCGTTCTCTAAACTTTTTCAGTAGTGTTTCGTGTAAAGAAGGTCGTCGTCCCTCCAGGGATTCCCATTTGAGTTCACGAAGCATCTGCGCAAAATTCGCGTGTTGAAGAACCCTGCCGATAACAAGGCTAGCATCGCACCTCAGGTTTGCTTCGATGTCTTCCTATAATCCGATCTGGTGCGGATACCAAGCACTCGAGCAGTACTCAATAATGGTTGCACTAGTGTTGTACGCCGGCCAGGGTAGCCGTGGGGTTATAGGCGCTACAGTCTGGAACCGCGCGACCGTTACTGTCGCAGGTTCGAATCCTGCCTCGGGCATGGATGTGTGTGATGTCCTTAGGTTAGTTAGGTTTAAGTAGTTCTAAGTTCTAGGGGACTCATGACCTTAGAAGTTAAGTCCCATAGTGCTCAGAGCCATTTGAACCATTTTTGAACTAGTATTGTACACTACCGGCCATTGAAATTGCTACAGCAAGAAGAAATGCACATGATGAACGGCTATTCATTCGACAAATATATTATACCAGAACTGACATGTGATTACATTTTCACGCAATTTCGGTTCATAGATCCTGAGAAATCAGTACCCAGAACAACTACCTCTGGCCGTAATAACGGCCTTGATACGCCTGGGCATTGAGTCACACAGAGCTTGGATGGCGTGTACAAGTACAGCTGCCCATGCACCTTCAACACGATACCGCAGTTCATCAAGAGTAGCCACTGGCGTATTGTGACGAGACAGTTGCTCGGCCACCATTGACCAGACGTTTTCAATTGGTGAGAGATCTGGAGAATGTGCTGGCCAGGGCATCAGTCGAACATTTTCTGTATCCAGAAAGGCCCGTACAGCACCTGCAACATGCGGTCGTGCATTATCCTGCTGAAATGTAGGGTTTCACAGGGATCGAAGGAAGGGTAGAGACACGGGTCGTAACACATCTGAAATGTAACGTCCGCTGTTCAAAGTGCCGTCAATGCGAACAAGAGGTGAACGAGCCGTGTAACCAATGGCACCCCATACCATCACGCCGGGTGATACGCCAGTATGGCGATGACGAATACACGCTTCCAATGTGCGTTCACCGCGATGTCGCCAAACACCGACGCGACCATCATGATGCTGTAAACAGAACGTGGATTCATCCGAAACAACGACATTTTGTCAATCGTGCACCCAGGTTCGTCGTTGAGTACACCTTCGCAGGCGCTCCTGTCTGTGATGCAGCGTCAAGTGTAACCGCAGCCATGGTCTCCGAGCTGATAGTCCATGTTGTTGCAAACGTCGTCGAACTGTTCGTGGAGATTGTTGTTGTCTTGCAAACGGCCTCATCTGTTGACTCAGGGATCGAGACGTGGCTGCATGATCCGTTACAGCCATGCGGATAAGATGCCTGTCATCTCAACTGCTAGTAATACGAGGCCGTTGGGATCCAGCACGGCGTTCCGTATTACCCTCCTGAACCCACCGATTCCATATTCTGCTAACAGTTATTGGGTGTCGGCCAACGCGAGCAGAAATGTCGCGATACGATAAACCGCAATCGCCATAGGCTACAATCCGACCTTTATCAAAGTCGGAAACGTGATGGTACGCATTTCTTCTCCTTATCGAGGCCTCACAACAATGTTTCACCAGACAACGCCTGTCAACTGCTGTTTGTGTATGAGAAATCGGTTGGAAACTTCCCTCATGTCAGCACGTTGTAGGTGTCGCCAGCGGCGCCAACCTTGTGTGAATGCTCTGAAAAGCTAATCGTTTGCGTATCACACCATCTTCTTCCTGTCGGTTAAATTTCGCGTCTGTAGCACGTCATCTTCGTGGTGTAGCAATTTTAATGGCCAGTAGTGTATACGCTACTTCCTATAGATGAACTACACGTTCTTAAAATTCTTCTAATAAACCGAAGTCGACCATTCCGTTTCAATGATATGCTTGTATACTTAATCGACTTACCTGTGTCAGTCATGACGCCACACAGGAGAATACCATGTCTTCTTCTTACTGGTCGCTTCGGTGCAGTCAGTACTTCATTTCCATGCGATGAGTTACTCCAGAAAATTGTTCCATCGGACATTATTGAGTCCAAACATGCAAATATGTTACAAGGTTGCTCCCAAGACTAGCAATTACACCAAGTGTAAAAGTAGCTCTGTCCTTATTTGTTTGAGCAGGTCAGCAATATACTTCCTTGAGTACAAGCTTCTTTCAACAAAATGGCTCTGAGCACTATGAGACTCAACTTCTGAGGTCATCAGCCGCCTAGAACTTAGAACTATTTAAACCTAACTAACCTAAGGACATCACATACTTCCATGCCCTAGGCAGGATTCGAACCTGCGACAGTAACGGTCGCGCGGTTCCAGACTGTAGCGCCTAGAACCGCTCGGCCACCCCGGCCGGCTTTTATCAACATGTATGCCCAAAAATTTTTAATATTCTACACCGTTCACTGTGCTACAGCAGTTGCTGGTACGACGTTTTGTCGAACTGAACTGGGAATATAGTGTGATTTGTCAAAATGCAGGGAGAGAACCACTATTTTCATAGAACCACTTAATAAATCTTTGAAACACATAATTAACAATCTCATGTATTACCTTCTCTCTAATGGGATGTATATTAATTCTAGTATCGTTAGCAAAAATCACCATCGCTGCTTGAGAAATGCTTATGTAGACATGCACGAACTTCTGCACTAACATATAGAGTGAGTTTGCCTATTTTGTTCTTTAATACAACTGTCCCAACAGTAAATTAAGAACAGTTATATCCATTTCGATAGTATAGAGATATGAGTGGCTCTGGAACACAATTTTAGTTTTTATTATAATCACCGCAAACACTCCTTTTTTGTTGTTGTTTATTTACTACACACAACTTATTTCGAGTGGAAGTTAGTCTTACTCGGTCTGTAACACAGCCGCTCACTCACGTTGGCTTACTGGTGTGGCAAAGTAGGCTTTACTGGTGGCAACATAGAGTGTTGTACTTGGTTATTACTTGTATTGTAAAGTCAATTATTCCAAGTTATTAATAGAACTGACAGTGCATATGGTTACAGATCTCACTGAGAGGAGGCAGTTGAACAAACAGTAGAAAGATCCGGTGCCCCTAGTACACGCAGTAAACAACAGTATATTTCCAGCAAAACCACGTGCAGTTAATGGCAACTTCCCAACTTAACTGTCACGATAACTGTCAGGTCAGATAGAAGAGACAGAGTCGATCCCACGAAGAGCGGCGCGTTTCGTCGCAGGAACGTTTAGCCGGAGCGAGAGCGTCGCGGAGATTGGCAGACGTCACAAGAGAGGCGTTATACATAACGGAGAGAGCGCTTTCCGAGAACAGTCGGAAAACATACTACTCCCCCCCCCCCCCCCACCCACGTCTCGCGTAATGACCACGAGGAGAAAATTCGAGAAATTAGAGCCGATACAGAGGCTTACCGACAATCATTCTTGCCTGCGGTATTCGCGAGTGGAACAGGGCTGGAGGACTCAGTGGTACAAATGTGGTGTCACCGCCAGACACCACACTTGCTAGGTGGTAGCTTAAATCGGCCGCGGTCCATTTAGTACATGTCGGACCCGCGTGTCGCCACTGTGTGATCGCAGACCGAGCGCCACCACAAGGCAGGTCTCGAAATACGGACGAGCACTCGCCCCAGTTGTACGACGACATTGCTAGCGACAATACGGACGAAGCCTTCCTCTCATTTGCCGAGAGACAGTTAGAATAGCCTTCTGCTAAGTCCATGGCTACGACCTAGCAAGGCGCCATTAGCCTTACCTAGTTTGAGAGTTATCGTATAAATGTCTCAAGAAGAACGTTGTAAACCAACAAAGAATAAAGTTAAGTATATTCCAAAGCTATGTATTTTCTTTATAGCAGTCATAACGTATCCTGTTCCAGACTTGACGCCAGTCGGCGTGTGTGTACGCGTGCCTTTCGGCTCCCTTCTCAGTGTGGCGTAGCTAGATTGTTACGCCACAACAACAAAAGTATCCTCCGCCACACACCATTAACTGGCTTGCGCAGTATGATGTACATGTAGATGAAATGTCGGCAAAATATACACAAAACAATCAATATTAATGTAGCCCCCAAGTGAGAGTAACCGCTTTCTTATAAATGGAAGGCGCCTGGCTCAGACAACTTTCACGAAAGTATTATTTGTAATGATTAACATGGATTCAACTTCCCCAGCATAGGTCTTTCCACTATTTGCTTATCATATCGCCATGCCTGGGAGAAGGATTATATGGGTCCCGACTTTATTGATTTTATTCCCTTTTAACTCTTATCAGCATGCCGGCCGATGTGGCCGAGCGGTTCTAGCCGCCTCAGTCCGGAAACGGGCTGCTGCTACGGTCGCAGGTTCGAATCCTGCCTCGGGCATGGATGTGTGTGATGTCCTTAGGTTAGTTAGGTTTAAGCACTTCTAATTCTAGGGGACTGATGACCTCAGATGTTAAGCCCATAGTGCTTAGAGCTATTTCATCATCACCATCCTATGTTACCCTTTAACTATAACCTACCTACGGTTAGCTGTATCACGTATAAATGTGTTGTTAATCAGGAGAGCAACTGCGATCGTATAGTATTCACTGATAAGGCAGAACATTATGACAAGTGCCCACCGTGACACTGGATGCAGCCTGGTTGCATTGCGGGCACGTGACGCCGCAACTAAAGTATGTAAGCTGAGCAGACTCGGGCGGGGATCGCCCTAGCGAAAACATGGGCTGCAAATGGGTAAATCCGCTGAGGTAAGCGACTATGACAAAGGGTAGATTACTATTACGCAGGGCCTGTGGACGAGCATCTAGAAAATGACGGAGCTGGTTGAAGATTCACGTGTCATGAGCATCTACGGAAAGAGGTAGGACAATGAAAGTACCAACAGGCGTTAAATTGTTGGACGTCCTATGCTCTTCATAAAACGTCGGGTTCAGAGGCTTGTCTGCTCTTTAAAGTGTTTCGGAGAAGACTACACCGACGTATTCACATGCGATTCCATTGAGCACGGGACCATCGGGATTCGACCGTTGATCAATGGAATAGTGTCGGCTCTTCGGGTGAATCACATTTTTGCTAGACTAGATCGATCGTCGACTCCACAAACTCCGTCAACGAGCTGGCTGGCTCTGAGCACTATCGGACTTAACATCTATGGTCATCAGTCCCCTAGAACTTAGAACTACTTAAACCTAACTAACCTAAGGACATCACACAACACCCTGTCATCACGAGGCAGAGAAAATCCCGTCAACGAGGTGAACGGCGGCTTGCAACGTGCAGCGAGCCACGTGCGCAGGTTGGTGGCAGCAGTCATATGCTATGGAAGATATTCTCCTGCGCTTGCATGGGGCCTGTGGTAGTAATCGAAGACAATCTGACATCTGCGAACCACTTGCATTCCTTCTTCCTTGATGTCTTCCCCGACGGCGATGTCATCTTTCAGCAGTATAATTGTCCGTGTCTCGGAGCCAGTGCCGTGGTAGAGTCGTCTGAGGAGCATTATAGTGAATCACGTTCATGTCTGGCAACCAAATTCGCCTGATGTAAATACTGTGGCTCGTCATCGGGCGCCATCACCGAGTACGCAAATCAGCCGCCCGTTATTTACGCGACTTACATGTCCTGTGCGTAGACATCTAATGCGACATACCATCGCAAACCCTCCAACAAGCTGTCGGATATCTGATACGCAGAATCAGTGATCTATTTGGTTCCAAAGATAGACAAACAAGCCATTGAGCATCGTGACGAAAAATAAAAACACCTACAGCCATCCTTATGATTTTATTTGTCGCTACCAGTTCGAAAAAACAAAAACCATAAGGACGACTGAAGGTGTTTTTATTTTTTGTCACGATAGTAAACGGCCGTCGTTGGCTCATCAGTGTAGCTTTCTTGGTCCTTGCTATAGCAGTACGGCAATGTCCCCGTTGGGTTTCAGCTTTTAAGATTACTTGTGACGTGACCAGACTTTAAACAGTTTGTTCCATTCTTTAAAAAGGTACGTCTTACGGTTGGTCAGTCACGCAGACGCGGACTGTGAAATTTTGTTTGTTAACTGGTGCAAGGTTAACTAACGAGCACCGGCATTTTTAGCTCCCACTCGATTAGCCAAACCGTTTTTCACTGTGGGGACGTTGTGTTGTGACGACTGGTTAGCAGTACCTCACTCTGGGAGCCTGCACCATAGCTCAGTGCCTGCTGTATCACAGAAAGTATTTAGTAACCGCAAGTCGGGATCTAATGCTCTGGCGAGTGACAAGTGCTGCTTCCGAGCGCGATAAAATATTGTGGTAGCGAATCCGGTTATGCTTTTCCATAATGTACGTAATCCATGCAGTAATTGAATTCAACTTTCAATGGATTTTTGTAACTAAAATTCGCAACCATACATTTTTATCGATTTTTAAATTAATTTTAGGAAGGACGACTTAGTTTTTTCCTTACCCAACGGTGTACCGAATTTCTGATAGTGCTCTACAGATTTTCTACATCAGGACGATCCGTCACAAGGCAGGTTTGACGGCAACCGCGAGCAGTTCGTTGGAATTATTGATGAAATTCCAGTTTTTCCCCTCGACTGCTGCAGCGAGCGCTTGAATTTTTAATGTGCTCGCGAGAGAAATCGTGTCCGATTCCTCTGAGGGCTCTATGCTTTGCTGACAGAATAATATCCACAGAATTTATTAAGAAATCAAATCCGACAACGAACTATGATGTTAAGCTGAATCTTATTTCTCACATGACCGCTAAACCTTCGTGGAAACAATACCTCATTTGGAAGAATGTCCTTGTCATGGTGTGTGATCCGCTAGTCTTTCCGCCTACATGCATCCCACGATCCCATCTCCTGTAATTAATGAGTATAGCTGTCCTTGCTTGAGAAATTGTCTTTTAAATCATATATGAAATTGATACCATTATTTGTCGTACTGAATTCATTTAGTCAGATTCCGTTGCTCATTTCCAATATCATACATGCATACACTGAAGAGGCAAAGAAACTAGTACACCTGCCTAACATCGTGTAGGGCCCCCGCGAGCACGCAGAAGTGCCGCAACACGACGTGGCATGGACTCGACTAATGTCTGAAGTAGTGCTGGAGAGAACGACAGCATGAATCCTGCAAGGCTGTCCATATTTCCGTATGAGTACGAGGAGGTGGAGATCTCTTCTGAGCAGCATATTGCAAGACTTCCGAGATACGTTCAATAATGTTCATGTCTGGGGAGGTTGGTGACCAGCGGAAGAATTTAAACTCAGAAGAGTGTTCCTGAGCCACTCTGTAGCAATTCTGGACGTGCGGGATGTCGCATTGTCCTACTGGAATTAGCCAAATCCGACGGAATGCACTTTGGACATGAATGGACGCAGGTGAATAGACAGGATGCTTATGTACGTGTCACCTGTCAGAGTTGTATCTAGATGTGTCGGGGGTCCCATGTCACTCCAACACCACATGTTCCACACAGCATTACAGAGCCTGCACCAGCTTTAACAGTTCTCTGCTGACAGGCTGGATTCATGGATTCATGAGGCTGTCTCCACACCCGTACACGTCCATCCACTCGACACAATTTCAAACGAGATTCGTTCGACCAGACAACATGTTTCAAGTCATCAACAGTCCAATGTCGATGTTGACGAGCCCAAACGAGGCGTAAAGCTTTGTATAGTGCAAAAAGTGGTTCAAATGGCTCTAAGCACTAAGGCACTTAACATCTGATTTCATCAGTCCCCTAGACTTAGAACTACTTAAACCTAACTAACCTAAGAACATCACACACATCCATGCCCAACATAGGATTCGAACCTGCGACCGTAGCAGTAGCGTGGTCCCGGACTGAAGCGCCTAGAACCGCTCAGCCACAACGGCCGGCTGTATCGTGCAATAATTGAGGGTACACGAATGGGTCTTCGGCTCCGAAAACCCATATCGATGATGTTTCGCTGAATGGTTCGCACGCTGACTCTTGTTGATGGCCCAGTGCTCCCGCCTAGCTTTAGTACATGGTCAGGTAACGTCCCCTACGTGTGTCTCGCGTCTGCTTCTATATAGGGCGTTCAGAAATGATTGGCACTACCTTTTTTTGTGTACATAGCAACCATTTGCTGAACAAACGAATACAATGAAAATCACACTGCACCATCTAATGGTACAGCAATCTATTGGGATGTTAAAGATAGAATAGGCAGTCTCGGTTGCAAAATGGTTGTTTACTTATTTAATTTATGGTGCGTTTAACTCTCACTAGAGCATCATCAAACATCTCGGGGAAAAACAAGTTTCCTCAGAAAAAATTTCATCGCCAGATATAAAAGTGACAGAGGGCGGACGGAGCTCCAGACGGCCAAGCGTATCGGAAAAAAAGCAATAAAAAAATAAAACGTACATTTCTGGCGTAGGTCGAGCGAGGGTGAGCCATTTACGTAAGCGTACATAGCAGACGCTGGTTGGCGCAACGGTAAGTGTAGAGAACGGTACTATGATGATTGTTGGATCGAATCCCTATTCGTAAGATTTTTATTTTCGATTTTTACATTACTTACACTACAAATAGTCAAAATCTGGGAAGCTTTGCAACAGTCCTGTTCAAAACTTTTTTGACTAATGTGATGAAGCCCTATGTAAAGAAGAACAAATTCCTTTCTGTCAAGTCACTCGCGGGGAGGACAAACAAATCAACAATTCTATAAGAGAGTTTTCAAGAAGAATGATTGCCATCGTGCAATGATTCCCACCATATGCAGTTCGCTATTGCATCCCACCGATGTCTTTTTTTATCATCAGCTAACGAATATAATCAAGAATCTTCGAAACTACTCTTATGTCTTCGAGAGAGCAAAAGAAATCCCATTCTACGAAGACTGGATCACTAGTTGTGCAAGGCCACTGGTTCAGGCGAGCAGGCAGAAGTGTTGCAACACGACGTGCCATGGACTCGACTAGTGTCTAAAATAGTGCTGCAGGTAACTGACACCATGAATCATGCAGGGCTGTCCATAAATCCGTAAGAGTACGAAGGAGTGGAGCACGTTGCAAGGCATCAAATGTTCAAATGTGTGTGAAATCTTATGGGACTTAACTGCTAAGGCCATCAGTCCCTAAGCTTACACACCACTTAACCTAAATTGTCCTAAGGACAAACACACATACCCATGCCCGAGGGAGGACTCGAACATCCGCCGGGATCAGCCGCACTGCAAGGCATCCAGATATGCTCAACAATGTTCGAGTCTGGGGAGTTCGGTGACCAGCGGAAGTGTTTGAAGTCAGAAGAGCGTTCCTGGAGCCACTGTGTAGCAATTCTGGACGTTTGGGGTGTGGCATTGTCCTGCTGGAATTGCCCAAGCCCGTCGGACATGAATGGACGCAGGATGCTTACGTACATGTCACCTGCCAAAGTCATATCTAGACGTATCAGGGGTCCCATGTCAGTCCAACTGCACACGTCCCACATTATTACAGAGCCTCCAGATCCTGCTGACACGCAGAGTCCATGGATTCATGAGGTTGTCCATACCCGTATATTTCCATCCGCTCGATAGTATTTGAAACGAGACTCATCCGACCAGGCAACAATTTTCCAGCCATCAACAGTCCAAGTCCGTGTTGACGGGCCCAAGCGAGGCGTAAAGCTTTGTGCCGTGCAGTAATCAAGGGTACACTAGTGGGCCTTCGACTCCGAAAGCCCAAATCGATGATGTTTCGTTGAATCCTTCGTAAGCTGACAATTGTTGATGGTCCAGCATTGAAACCTGTAGCAATTTGCACTTCTGTCACGTGGAATGATTCTCTTCAGTCGTCGTTGGTCCCGTTCTTGCAGGATCTTTTTCTGGCCGCAACGATGTCGGAGATTTGATATTTCACCGGATTCCTGATATTCACGGTACACTCGTAAAATGGTTGTACGAGAAAATCCCCACTTCATTGGTACCTCGGAGATGCTATGTCCCATCGCTCGTGGGCCCACGATAACACCACGTTCAAACTCACTTAAATCTTGATAACCTGGCAACGTTGCAGCAGTAACCGATAACAACTGCTCCAGCCACTTGTTGTCTTACATAGGCGTTGCCGATCGCGGCGCAGTATTATACCTGTTTACATATCTGTATCTGAATATGCATGCCTATACCAGTTTTTTTGGCACTTCAGTGTAAAAGAGGAAGTATCTGTTTTTGCTTGTTCCACATTTTCTCCTACACCACTGGACCGATTTGAAACAAACTTAGTACACATACAACACAGACAACATTCGCTGTTTGGATAAGATGCACCTATACATCATAGTTAAGGGGATATGATATCATGACCACTAAGATGCGTGAAAATCTGTCGCTAAGTGCATGACGTTTAAATTTTGTTACTTATATCCTACTGACGCTATTCACAACAAATTCCTCAGGTATACCACCACATACCGCTAAATGCATCTAGAAAATTATATCGTGGTACCAAACATAGTTCAGGAGATATGACGCCATAAACAGTGAGACGTGTAAAATCGTCGCGTCATGGGCGAAGTTCTGATATATTTCTTCTTCACTACTAACACAATATCACAGTCTAGTGAGCTTTGGAAATCTGGCAACACATTTGACAGCTTTCAACAGCAAAAATCAAATGGCTTGAAGCGAAAAGAATAGCCGTCTATAGAGCTATGAAGAGGCGTTGCCGTAGAGATGTTTAGAAAATCGCGCTTTAGACGCGCGAAGTAACTTATTTACACATTTGTCCACTATGCATAATTCTTTGTACAACTATTTTATGATTTCAAAGGTGTTTTCCTGAATGCGTGGAAATTTAATGTTTTCCATATTACACTACAAACAAAGTTCTTTTTTGTTTCCATTACTAACAGAAAATAGGCGAAATGAGTACCCGATGAATGTCGAGTTTGTAAGCTAGTAATCTATAAAAACTGAGAGTTGTCGACCTCCGCGCAAGCGTCGACCACATCACCTTTCATGTTCCACTTTAGAGGTAGGTTTCGTTTTTATTTTCTAAAGTTATCTGCATTCTTCCTCAGGATTCAAGCTACCTCCATACCAAATTTCATCAAAATCAGTCCAGCGGTTAAGCCGTGAAAACGTAAAAGAGCTAATTTCGCTCGCACTGTATTGGTGTGGACAATATACAATAGAATAAGCATGCAGTGGATTTTATGAGCATTTCATTCATTATCTCGAATCGTATTATATAGAACATGGAACATGTTAAGCAGTAAAGAGCTTTTCGGAAATATGATAAAGTTCAAATGTCAAAGGTTAAACAGGTTTTTCAAAGAGTAAACATGCCTCTAATTAACAAATATCTTTTTTTTTTAGTCGTCATTTAGAACTTTTAGCCAACGCGGGGTTGATCAAGAGCAGAATGTGGGGATTTTAATCGGTCATTTCCTGCCACTCTCATAGCGCTTCTTTCACGTACTGATTTCTGTGAAAACCTTTAGAACCACCACTGCAACAGGCGCATTAAATTAAGTAATAGAAATTACAGATATCATAAAACTTTAGATAATGATGTGAGTGGTATTAACAGCGCAGTAGAACATTTAAGAACCTCAGTAGAAGCAAGTAAGATCTCGTGGTGTGCTCACGATGGAATATTCGTACTATCATCGCTACACCAGCCAATTAGTTGCTGCGACTTGCGAGAAACAGTACGACTGGAACGATTACTCATCTCAACAGTAGCTTCTCCAAGCTTTTTCAGCTGTTGCAGTAAGGAAATCTACCATCAGCGAGCATGAACTGCAGTTGCCTATTGCCTGATGGTCGCCTGTACCTGTCGCGGAAGTCATCCGAAACCAGCTAGAAACGGTGTGCGGTTCTCGAGTCCCACTTGCGAGGGCGTGCTGAAAAGTAACGACTCCGAATTTTTTATATGAAAACTCTTGAGTATTTTTAACAAGACAATCGGTATTAACATTCTATAATATTGGTTCTAATGGTTCAAATGGCTCTGAGCACTATGGGACTTAACTTCTAAGGTTATCACTCCCCTAGAACTTAGAACTACTGAAACCTAACTAACCTAAGGACATCACACACATCCATGCCCGAGGCAGGATTCGAACCTGCGACCGTAGCAGTCGCGCGGCTCCAGACTGTAGCGCCTAGAACCGCTCGGCCACTCCGGTCGGCCTACAACATTATTCATGAAGGTTACGTATCTATTCGTCAACATAGTCATACTGGTTATAACATCATTTGTTTATAGCTCATTTAATTCTTTTATAAATTTTTTCACTCTAAAAAATTTCGCATATTGGTACTAAATTTTCTGTAAATGTATAGTGAAGTCTGTTATACTGGAGGTTGAAATTTTTTGTGTTGTATGTGAGTAATGTAAGTATAATACTATGTAAATTGTTTATTATGTTAAATAATTTTCTGATAGCCTTTCATTTTTAAAAATATTTGTGTGTATAAATTGTGCATGTTGATGTAAATTTGACAGTTTAAGAAATGGTCACGTTTAGCAACAATACAAGAAATAGGTGTTAGGTAAAAGCCAGTGTGCTTCTGTATGAAACGAAAGTAGCTCTAGGGGAGTGGAAAATGTGGCAGGGACGAATTGGCGTGCTACCTAGAGCAAGCGCGGGAAGTCACACAAACAGTCTGTAGGCAGCAGTGATTGAGGCAACACCTTTGTGGAACAGGAGAAGCTTTGCCTGCAAATTCGCACAAAATGCCTCGAATGGAGACTGTAAACGGGGTACGGCATATCTGCGAGCTGTTGGGCTACTGTATGTAGATTTTAATGACGCCAAGAAGAGAAATTAAGCCCATACAGGAAAAGACTTCAGGCCGTACTGTGGGTAGTGTAGCCGCCATAATTCTTCACCACACCCAAGCCTACAACCACCAGAGAAGACTTTTTTCATAGTAAATTTACATTTGTACAACGTGAACCATTAAATTAAACAGTGGTTTAATAATCATTCTTGAACTTTAAAGAAAATTTTTCACATGTTATTTCATCCTAATCATACACCTATATATGGCTTCTTCCTGGCGTTTGATGAATCCGAGTACCCTATTTTACAGACTTATGGTGTGCCAAGTTAATATAAAGAGGCACCGTTTAAATTGTTTTTGTGTTTTCTTAACAATTGCAAAGTGTTATAGTAAAAGTTTGCTTACATAAAATTCAGCAGAGAATAGTCAAGTAGTTCAAAGAACAACAGCTTTAGAAAGTAAATTTCAGTGAGAAACAGGTTTTCCTGAAGTGAAATGATCAGTGTAAAAAAAATGTTCAAATGTGTGTGAAATCCTATGGGACTCAACTGCTAAAGTCATCAGTCCCTAAGCTTACACACTGCTTAACCTAAATTATCCTAAGGACAAACACACACACCCATGCCCGAGGGAAGACTCGAACCTCCGCCGGGACCAGCCGCACAGGATCAGTGTAAAAAGTGTGCGCTTTAGTATCTAAGTGTTTTAGTATTTAAGTTTGATGATTATAGAAAATACTTTTCTATAGGTCCCTCCTGGCCAAATTTTTTATAGCTTCCTTGAAGTTATCTACTGTGCTTTCTCTCTTTTAAAAACGCAATGTATAGGGGTGTAGCAGACATCTTGTGAATGACTTCCTTCGGGATAACGACATCGCTCGACCAGCATATTCTCCGTACATGAACTCTATCGAACGTGCCTGGGATAGGTTGAAAAGGGCTGTCTATGGACGACGTGACCCACCAACCACTCTCAGGGATCCACACCAAATCACCGTTGAGGTGTGGGACAATTTGGACCAGCAGTGTCTTGATGAACTTGTGGATGGTATGCCACGACGAATACAGGTATGCATCAATGCAAAAGGACGTGCTACTGGGCATTAAAGGTACTGCTGCGTACAGCAGTCTGGACCACCACCTCCGAAGGTCTCTCTATATGATGGTACAACATGCAACGTGTGGTTTTCATGAGCAATAAAAAAGTCGGAAATGTTGTTTAGGTTGATATCTATTCCAATTTTCTGAACAGCTTCCGGAATTCTCGAACCGAGCTGATGCAAAACTTTTTTTGGATGTGTGTATATGTAATGTCATTGAGTTATCGTCACCTCTCAGACGCCTCCAGACTATTCAGGAGATGAAGGAAAATATGGGAACACGAAATACACAACATTTTACTATGTGTCTGGTACAGTACCGCGTGGAAAACCAGTTGGCATTCCAAACAGGTTCCACTCGTCTCAGAATGCTTAAATAAAAGTCCTGTATGGGTTTCAAAGGAATCTTATACCATTATTCCTGCAAAATAGAGGCAAGATCAGGTAATGATGGTGGTTGATAGCAATTACGCACCTTCTCTCCAAAGCAGACCACACAGGCTAAACAATATTATGATCTGGTGCATGTGGTGGCAAGGGGAGATGCGCTGGTTCTTCTTAGTGCTCACATAAACAGTTCTGGACCATACGACGTGTGTGAACAGGTGGCTTGTAACACAACATCATCATTGGAGAACAACCTCTGTGCCATGGAACGGACCCGATCAGACAAATGGTCACATAATCCTTGGCAGTAATATGACCTTACAAAGTACATAGAACACCACGATATGGCTGCCCAAATCATCACCGAACCCCCGACGCGTTTCACTCTTGAGACGTAATCTCACGCGATAAGTTGGAAATAGTCTGTAACGAGACTCGTCCAGTCAGACAACATTTTCCCATTGATCCATAGTCCAGGTTTTATGACTTCGTCACCAAGTTTTCCTGTTCCGGGAATCTGCATCACTGATGAGTTATTCTGAAAATCCAACACGCGTAGCAGTTCGTTGTGTATGTAGCTCCCTCCGTGTTGCTTCGGCGTTGACAGGATTCGCGAATGCTACGTTCAGCTTAGCAGTGACTTTTGTAGCTACGGTCATCTTACTTTTCATCTCGATCCTCTTCAATAACCGTCTCTCACGACCAGCAACACTCACTTTGTCCACGTTGTGACTTAACAGGTAGTATTTTCTCCATTTTACTTGTACGTGATGTGATTTTCGGTACAGTACCTGTTGAAACATCGAACACTTGTGGTAACTTGGTTACAGAAGCACTCACCATACTAGCACCACCAAGTTCCCCAGGTTCGAATTCACTTAGCTCCGAGATGATGCACTTACAACTACACAGGAAGCTGTTCTGACAACGAGAGAATCTTGCAACGTATTGACGACATGGCGAAGGTGCCGTTCGTGGGCAAACAAAACACAGCGACCTGTAGGCTTGGCTAGTATCTACATTTATATTCAAGCATGGATTTCTCGTGGTGTTCCCATATTATTTCGACCCTTGCTCATGACATTAAAATTCGAGTTGTAGCACTTAACAGGATGGATGGTTTGGTAAAACGGGCCAAACAACGAGATCATCGGCCCCATCGGATTAGGGAGGGATGGGGAAGGAAGTTGGGGACAAGTCGGGATGGAAGGGTATGGGGACAGGTAGGTGTGAATGCACTGTGCAAATCACGCAAATATCTGGAAGCGCGCTGCGCGGCGTGTGCGAGGTGAGAAGCGAACGTTGACAGCAGGGACATCTTCCAGCACGACACTGCCACATCCCCACAGGCCGTCCGCTCCACTGGACGAGAGGAACCATCCCAGCATTTGCCTGACTGAACAGGGCTCAATAGCCAGGTGATAAAGTTCCATACAGAGCTCGTTACTCAGTAACAAATACAAATAACTTTGGGTTCAAAGGCCTCGGACTCAATCCCTGGCCAGCCATTTATTTGTATCTGAAAAATGCCGAGCTCCATCGTGTTTCTGCGTTCATGTTAAACTGTAGCTCTCCCTATAAGTGGCTGAGTAAGCCAGTTCGTAGGTAGGAGGAAGGTCACGACATACCATCTGCCGACCGTTATGGCCGAGCGGTTCTAGGCGCTTCAGTCTGGAACCGCGCGACCGCTACGGTCGCAGGTTCGAATCCTGCCTCGGGCATGGATCTGTGTGATGTCCTTAGGTTAGTTAGGTTTAAGTAGTTCTAAGTTCTAGGGGACTGATGACCTTAGATGTTAAGTCCCATAGTGCTCAGAGCCATTTGAACCATTTGAACATACCATCTCATACACAACCACGCTGAATAAAGCACTGTGTGTTCAACTCAATCTTCGGGTTGATGGCAGCTTTACCTCTTTTTTTAATAACTAATAAAGTTATTCAATTACTTTTTTCGGTTTTAAGCGCTTCTGCTACATAATTTTACCAAATTTTGGTTGTACACTCGGTATAGCCATACCTTGAATGTGTGCATGTAACAAGTTCGCAGATATTAAGACGGATATTTTGAACTGCATCAAATGTAAGTTCGCAGGCCAATGTTATTTCAACTAAAATCATTTTGGGTATAAGTTCGCCTCATCATAAAACACTGAAACCACTGAACCGCAGGGAGACCGATGAACGCTACGTGCGACTGGATGAATACCACTTATCACTACAGCTGACCACCACCAGTACTGTGGTTGAGCTATCAGTTTTCAAGAATGTTGTGTTCTTGCTCGGCAGCTGTGGAAGCAGCAGCGAAAAATAAGAGAGGGTCTGGAAGTAATTAAACGTCCTGACAGCATGGACAGGGAGTAGCTACAAGCTACAGACGACCATGTTGTCAGCGATCCGAGTCCACCTGACCGGTGTGTTTGCCAGCCAGTCATTCAGCATGACCCCGCTACAACAGACTAAACACGCGGCCGAAAGAGAATTGCCGTGCGACATCAATGACTCGCTGCAGGAAACCATTGCCCCTGGGTAAAAGCTGCCTATTCGCTCTTGCCCGTCAGTCACCTGACAGAGTCGAATAAGCAATAGTCAACAGTACTGCCAACTCTCCACAGGAATGTTTGCTTTGAACTTTCTAATAGCATGAGCATATGACGTAGGCTTTTACGGCCGGTATTCACTTCAGTTTAAATTTTCGACCTGCCAGGCCGTGGTCGATATGTGAAACGTTCGCCCAACATACGTTTCCGGTTGTGGCAGGCATCCCCAGAGGTGATGCAGCGAACTTTAATAATTATTGAAGGGGCGTCAAATATGTATGCAATACAGAGGGCACCACAGTCAGTCACTTGAGGCCAGCTACAAGACTATCAATGGTAGTGCCAAGATTCCCCATCGAAATATTTCGATCGTCAATCTATGGGTGGTATGTTGTCGTCCATATTTTATCTAATCTGACATCTTCCTATTTTCTGTTAGAGGTATTACGGTATTTATAGCTCTCAATAGAGTCCATGTACATGTGCTCATGATTGTGCAATGATTTCGATATGACGCTCGTCTCACTGAATTTTATTTCATTATTATCCTCTTGCCACACATGTTCAGCTACAGCCGATTTACCCGTTTGTCCCAGACGGTAATTCTTCTTATGCTCAACCAAACTGGTGTTAACACTCCTTTTCATGGCACCAATATACATTAGCGCATAACTACACGTAGAAGGAAGTTTATATACACACCGTATAGTCAGAGGACGTCGTATATCTTTCGCTATTCTTAAATATTCTTTTATCTTCGTGGTGGTTGTTTAATGGCACCCCAAAATGTGATGTCGGATACCACCTGGCAACCGAATAAATGCATTATATAGAGAACACCACCCCCAGAATCCTGCAGCACTCGTCCTGAAAAGAACCACTGTAAAACCAACCCAGTCACTGCTGGATCAGTTCTTTTAATGTGTTATGATGACATGGCCATATACTCAAGGTAATATTATTCGGAATGTACAAACATACTTTGACACCTTACCCTAAGCTGTATTACAGAAGCAGAGAACTATTGACATTGTAAGGTGTACAGCCGAAGCTGTCAAAATCCGAACTGGGTTGGTTCACGCGTCATAAGCAATTCGTGAGGGAGGAGCATTACACGCAGGCTTCGAGCGTCGGGTGGTGGCTGCCGCGCACAGCAAACCATCTGTGGTTCCCACCACTCACCAGCCGCATTTTACTGGCGCAGCTGCTAGCGGCGTGTGCAGCCCGCATAGAGCCGCGGCAAGACATGGCACACTGTGCTCGCGGCACGAGCTCTAGTTTGCATTCCACTTTTGTTTAACTGCGCCTCTCTTGCTGTTTGGCGGAGCACGATTTCCAGTTACCAACGGGTTGCTCTCTTACGAACCCTGAAAATATCCTTTACTTCTTCGGTAACGCTTTTTACATGTTCTACAGAGGTATTCTAACTAGTTTGATGTAGTGTGATATCCGGACTATAATGACTCCGTGATGCAGATGAGAGGCCGCGACAAAATTCCACAAGCAAATACAACTGAATTTAAACTACAGCTCGCCATTATGATGCATCGGCAATCCTGTCCAGTGTGTGTGGCAACCATACTGCAGGCCATTTTTGTTGCAATACCATAAACGCGGCATACAATCAATTACAAATTCGCATGAAGTTTTCTACATGCTCAGATACGCAAATAATTAGCTTTTCAGCGCAACCATGCAGTGTAGGTAAGAATAACGACATGTGCATTTTGTGTACTAGCCTATTCTTCTCAGTTTCACCTGTGTACACATTCAACATATACACTCCTGGAAATGGAAAAAAGAACACATTGACACCGGTGTGTCAGACCCACCATACTTGCTCCGGACACTGCGAGAGGGCTGTACAAGCAATGATCACACGCACGGCACAGCGGACACACCAGGAACCGCGGTGTTGGCCGTCGAATGGCGCTAGCTGCGCAGCATTTGTGCACCGCCGCCGTCAGTGTCAGCCAGTTTGCCGTGGCATACGGAGCTCCATCGCAGTCTTTAACACTGGTAGCATGCCGCGACAGCGTGGACGTGAACCGTATGTGCAGTTGACGGACTTTGAGCGAGGGCGTATAGTGGGCATGCGGGAGGCCGGGTGGACGTACCGCCGAATTGCTCAACACGTGGGGCGTGAGGTCTCCACAGTACATCGATGTTGTCGCCAGTGGTTGGCGGAAGGTGCACGTGCCCGTCGACCTGGGACCGGACCGCAGCGACGCACGGATGCACGCCAAGACCGTAGGATCCTACGCAGTGCCGTAGGGGACCGCACCGCCACTTCCCAGCAAATTAGGGACACTGTTGCTCCTGGGGTATCGGCGAGGACCATTCGCAACCGTCTCCATGAAGCTGGGCTACGGTCCCGCACACCGTTAGGCCGTCTTCCGCTCACGCCCCAACATCGTGCAGCCCGCCTCCAGTGGTGTCGCGACAGGCGTGAATGGAGGGACGAATGGAGACGTGTCGTCTTCAGCGATGAGAGTCGCTTCTGCCTTGGTGCCAATGATGGTCGTATGCGTGTTTGGCGCCGTGCAGGTGAGCGCCACAATCAGGACTGCATACGACCGAGGCACACAGGGCCAACACCCGGCATCATGGTGTGAGGAGCGATCTCCTACGCTGGCCGTACACCACTGGTGATCGTCGAGGGGACACTGAATAGTGCACGGTACATCCAAACCGTCATCGAACCCATCGTTCTACCATTCCTAGACCGGCAAGGGAACTTGCTGTTCCAACAGGACAATGCACGTCCGCATGTATCCCGTGCCACCCAACGTGCTCTAGAAGGTGTAAGTCAACTACCCTGGCCAGCAAGATCTCCGGATCTGTCCCCCATTGAGCATGTTTGGGACTAGATGAAGCGTCGTCTCACGCGGTCTGCACGTCCAAAACGAACGCTGGTCCAACTGAGGCGCCAGGAGGAAATGGCATGGCAAGCCGTTCCACAGGACTACATCCAGCATCCCTACGATCGTCTCCATGGGAGAATAGCAGCCTGCATTGCTGCGAAAGGTGGATATACACTGTACTAGTGCCGACATTGTGCATGCTCTGTTGCCCATGTCTATGTGCCTGTGGTTCTGTCAGTGTGATCATGTGATGTATCTGACCCCAGGAATGTGTCAATAAAGTTTCCCCTTCCTGGGACAATGAATTCACGGTGTTCTTATTTCAATTTCCAGGAGTGTATATTGCATATGTAACCACATTTCTTCCCACCTCCCCCATGGCCCCCTGTCCACCTCTTTCTTCCACCACTGTCTATCCATCTTCTCCTCCTCACAATCTTTCGTCTCATACACCCTCTCTACTATTTCATCTCCAGTGCTCGCTCTCTCTGATCATCTCCTCCTGCCCTCTCTCCCTGTACATTTTCCCCCTCTCTGTCGCTCTTCTGTCTGTGCCCTCTATCTCTCTCCTTCCATCTATCTTCTCATCCTCCAAGTTCTCTCTCTGTCCATCATGTCCTCTTTCCATTCCATCTGTCCATCTGCTCCTCCCCATTTTCTCTGTACAGCTCATCCTCCTCTGTCACTATCCGCCTTTACCCAATTGTTCTGTTCAGCCATGCCTGCTCGCAAGTGAAGGCCCTGAAAGGCATGCTAATAATACATGGGCAACATTACTGTGATGCAAGTCAGCCTACATATCAGGGATAGGAATCACTTTTCTCGTGTATTTCTGTTCGTAGAGGAGGTTCTAACACCCACACAGCAATTCTCGTATGCCAAGCAGCATGTGTAGCAAAATTGGTTCAAATCGATCCAGTGGTTTAGGTAGAGATGCTAGACATCCACACATGTACACTTCCTATAAGGAAATATAACGCAGTGGGTTTCTCTCTCCAAACCCACAATTGAATGATGCTTCTTTGTGACTAGATCATATTTGTATAATATATGAAAGAAAATAGTCAGAAGCCAACAGTGGCCTATAAAGACTGTGGTTTATAATTCTGTGATATTCCTGCCATGCCAGTTATGATTTCATAATTGACATACATATTTAGAAACAATGTATTCAAGAGAAGAACATGCCCCATGTAATCAGTGCCTGAGAGGATAAACATATTGTTCACTTTGGCCAGGCAGGATCACAGAGCAACATCCAATACCTTACTTAAGTCATCAAATTGAATTGTTCGTAGAAAGACTCATATCCATACGAACAGTGTGATAATGTATGGAGCACCACAGATTGTGGATGTAGTGACTGTTTTGTGGGCTTTCCATTATGTGGCAGCAGAGATACAGAAGTGACACCACATTGTCTTCTCGAACGAGTCCCAGTTCTGCCTACAGCACCATGATCGACACATCTTCATCTTGATTCTCTGAGAAGAAGGAACGTTGCCAAATTGCATTCTTTATTGTCATATGTGCCCAGAACGTAATGTGACAGTGAAGATCTACTGGGTAAACAACATGATCACCTCTAGTTCACATAGCCGATAATTTGGACAGCCAGGCATAGGTTCTCCTATCCAGCAGTGATTTGATGCCAATGCATTGGAAACATCTGGTTATGGCACACAGCCACTCACTAACCACTACTGTCGACGAAGTATGGCATAGAGCTGACGCAGTATCGAACAATGTATCTTTATGTCATCCAAGCTTGCTGCTATTCGATGTCTATCTGGGTTAGAACCATTTGTGCTGCTAGTTCTGTTTACTGAAGTTCACATCCTGTACACCCCAAATAGCCTACAAACTTAATCATGTAAGTAGTGGGGAGATGCGGTTCTCAGTGCAATTTTGATATCAAATTGATAAGCAAATTAATTAAATTGATCAATTAATCAAAACCAACCACTCCTGCCCCGACCACGGCCACCCTCGCCCCTGAGCATGCCCACGTCCATCCCCAGATGATGTCACGTGTTTTTCTCAGCCTGCATGTGGGCCCCAGCCCCTCTCCCCTCTCCACGCTCCCCAACCCCCAACCTACCCTAATGGTGGGAATCGAATTTTGGCGGAAATTTCTTTGTCCCAGGGCTGTGCTGACATCCCACTCCAACCCACCCTCCACCCACGAATTCGCAGGAAATTAAAATTGGTGGTACCCCTTTTGGTACTTGAACCCTGATCCACCTGGACAGAAAGCCGAAGTGCACCTCCAACAAAATTATGCCACCAGAGGTGCTTGCTTGGAACTGATGGGAAATCAAAAATAGCAGTGACTTTACTGTGACTCGAACCCTGGCTCTTCTGAATGGAAAGCGCAAGCGCATCCCCCCAACACATGGAAAATTTTCAGACGCAGGAGAGTAAGATTTGGTTAGTGTGCTCTATTTATTTTCGTTGGGAAATTGACGCAAAGATGGGTTCTAATTACGTAATTAATCACGAAGATTCTGCCTAATTACACAACTCTATGACTTTTGCTATGCAAGGATGGCCTTAAATAGCAATACAGTTCAAAACCTGATGATACCATACAGCAGGTGTGATCCTGCTGGGAAAAAATTTCGCAATACCACCAAAACTAGTGACAGACACACTCAGATCTACCTTTCACCTACAAGCCGGTGGGGGAAAAAAGGCTGGGATGTAAGGTACTATCTTTATTCTTTGTGATGATAAATATGCTCAACTGACGAGATGCTAGTGTTGGACAGAGAGGAGTTTAAAAAGTGTATTACCTCTGAGCATACAATATCTATCGTTGTTTGACGCCAGAGTTCGCTGCAGACGGCTACTCAAAAACCACCCTGCAGCCCAGGTAACCGAAGCCAATACACAATACCATGACTGATGGAGAAAAATGTGTCACAGTTCTAATTATACTAATTGTTGTGAAAAAACTAGAACTAGTAATGAATGAGTCATGATGCAGCACGTGTACTGGGGAAAATCGTCGTCGACTGCAAAGGGGGCAGTAGTTGAACATGCGTTCTCCTTCATATAGAGTTACAAACTGGCGAAAATCGAGGCCCTGCTCCTCATGCATCACTCTCCCCCCCCCCCCCACCCCCCACCCCTCCGTCCATCCTTCCATCCACCTACAGGGAGGCCACAGGCTTTTTCAAATGGCCAGCTGCTATGCCAAACGCCTCACAGCACACGCTGCCACAGTCTGTCCTTTGCCGTTTTTCTGTGGCTCAGCTGCCACCCCTCTACGGCCGCTGGCGTCATCAGCCCCTTCTCCAACCTCCATGGCGCGATGCATGCCTTAGGTGATGGTCCTAGACAACTGAAAATGGAAATTTAGTAACAGCACCACATCCAACCTGACAATGCTCCAGATCGCTTTTTCGGAAGATGACTGCTTGCAAAACAGGAGTCCCTTTCACGTAAAGTGACCACAGCCTCACACCACAGTGTCTTCAATACAAAGCGCTTCGGCGAGTGATGCCGGCATCTCTCAGAATAAAACCGTGATAAATGAGGGCCATCCCGACTGTGGGTTGTTTGTCTAAAGGGAGAGCCGTGGCCTCTTACGGAACTCGCCCACACCAGTTCTAAGCGCTGGACTATAGAAAACACAATACTAACTTTCCACAAAAATAGATATTAAACTGCAGGATACAATTCGCATCTCATTGCTTTGTGACATCCAGTGAAGTGCACTGCCGCCAATCACAGGTGATCACGTGTGTATTACAAATACTTCAGACACATGAAATAACACTAGAGATTAGTCTTTCATGCCATTATCTCATAGGTCGGAAAAAACACATTCATTTTACGTTCGACAACAGCAAGCTGTAGTTCAAGATGATATAGCTGTTTTGTACACTTGACAAATCCCGTTTTACCATTGCAATGCTATATGGTACGACCATTTACGAAACGAATTGTGAGTGCCTGTCTCGCTCTGTCTAGTTGGGAATTTATATTTCGTTAAAATATATCGCCACAATGAAAAAAAAAGAAACACCTGTCCAGGAACATTTCGTGGTGCCCTAACCATCTCCTCCAACAGGCGGCACGTCACTGATATCAATTTGATAGGCTAAGTAATTAAATTCATCATGAAAGTCAGTCTGCTTGCCGAGTAATTCTTTTTTCTTTTTTTCAGTAGTCGGATTACACTAACCAGGTAGGTCGAATGGGAATCCGTGGAGGGAAGACGATGTTCTTTTCGATGAACACTTCTGAGAATCGACATTTGAAGCTGACCGCAGAGTGATTCTACAGCCCACACCATATGTTTCGCGTAAGGACCGCGCTATTAAAAACACAATCGTAGTGACTATATTACCGTCACCATGCACAAATGTCGGTCCTGAGTCTACAGGCACACACGAGTCGCTGATAGCATTACGCTTTCTGGTAGAAGTGCTGTCTGCGCTTTGGAATCAAGTCTTATCAATTCTACCACATACGTGCGTTGGAGCCTGTAGAGATGTCTTTTAATGATTACAGCCACTCGTGAATCATATTCGTGCCACCTCTTTCAAACCAATCAGCTAAGGATCTCATACAGTAAAACCTCCAGTGCGGTTTTGTAGACAGTCTCTCTGCATCTTGTGACTGCTCCTCAGTCTCTGCCCCGCCATCCCTGCAGCTTCGTCCATGTGATCATCCCAATTTAAGTCTGACCTGAACGGAAGACAGAGAGCGCTATATCTAAGACCTTCTGCGTCTCATGGAGAAACAGTAAGAGCTCAGTTAATGTGTATTTTTTCGGAAATTACTGTTACCATTGCCATTCTTGACTTCACTTGAATATGAGTTTTTAATAATCGTTACGCTTAAACAGAGTTGCTCCTGATTTTCAGATAATCCGTATTTTACATAGATTTACCGTCATAGAAAATTAGTGAATCATTTCCTGAAATTGGTCTCCAAAACCATTTATTTTTACGACAATTACTGTATAATGACAGTTACTAGTTGTAAATATTAGCTCTAAAATAAATTTTGTAACTAAAAAGAAAATTAATATTTTCTGAAATTAATTGTTTATATATCAGAGCTGGTAGAATTTAATACTGAATTATATCTTTATCGAAGTTTCTGTGAATGTAAAATGTATTTCCAGTTTATGCAAAGCTTATTAGTGTATCTGAACGTATGTAAAAGCATAACTTTTAATTCTAAATTTAATCTTACTCATGTTATAACAATACCACGTAGCGACTGTAGTAACTTAGTTATAGTACTGTGTCAGAGCTCTCCATAACACTCTGAAACTACTAAAATTTGTTACAAGCTCAGTGCTACGTAGTTTCGAATGTTTGACGAAATCGATGTATTTTTATTAGACTTTATAACACGTTTGAACAGAGGCTTAATGAATTATTTGATAATGCCAAGTTTTATGTGAAGTAGTGGCAGAAGACTTTTTTCGTTCCACTTTGAGTCGAATAGTACGTTCTTCCTATACTGGCCCAAGCGGTTCTAGGCGCTTCAGTCCGGGACCTCGCGACTGCTACGGTCGCAGGTTCGAATCCTGCCTCGGGCACGGATGTGTGTGATACCCTTATGTTAGTTAGGTTTAAGCAGTCCTCAGTTCTAGGGGACTGATGACCTCAGATGTTAAGTCCCATAGTGCTCGGAGCCATTTGAACCATTTTCTTCCTCGCCAACTTTTGGCGTTTTAATTGCACAGTGCATGTCTTTTCCACGAGTGTCCCGTTTTCATAGGAAGCGGAGGTTCTTCCTCACAACATGAACACACTCGATGTGGGGCCCAAGGCTTGTCGTGATCTCCAACCTTTTCGCCACATTACGTCAAATACAGTATGTTTACTATTAAAGTTTCGCGACTTGATCCGTTGTAGACGGAAAACTATTTACCATATCGGTACCCAACTTTATGGGACTCATGTACAGACTGTGCGCTTTAAGATTTGTGTTGTTAGTAGTGTTAGTCTCACGACTTGCGGTTGGTGCTGGTACGTCAACATAGGGTTGTAAGACAAGCACCTTTCTGTAGTAAGTTGCAGACAGTCAGCGTGGGTCTGGACAAGATGAGCAGGTTTTACTCATAAAGCTGTTTTATTACAACAGCACCTGGCTGCTCTTCGCGAGTTTTCAACCCACTAAAATAATACGGAGAAATCCCCTTTCCGCACCGGGGTTGAAGAACATCATTCGGAAGTTCGAATTAACTGATAATTTAGGAATTGCTCCTGAGAGAGGCCAACGGCCAATGATGTCACACATTGTTGAAGAAGTTACTGCCATGGCTGAGTATGCTGGACGCTTTGTGCGTTCTTCAAAAGGTGCACGAGCTTTGTCACACTCTGTTCTAAAAGTGCTGCGAACAGTTGTTTAATGGTCTCCGCAACAAGCTTCACATTACTAACCAATTTTGGCGCGTGACGCAGACACTCAAGAAAATTCTGCACTTACGTTTCATTCAAGGTTTGAAGTTGACGAAATGTGGCCTTGGAACATTTTGTGGAGTGGTGAAGTACACTTTACTGTCACTGGGGCAGTGCACACACACAATTGACGCATTTAGGGTTTGTCATTGCCAATTAACGTTAGTGAATTTTGAACTTCAATGAAGTTCCCCTGCATAGTGAATGCGTCACTGTGTGGTGGCTTTACGGCACAGTTCATAATGTTTCCATTTTTCTTTAAGGAACTCGTATCGCAAGTACCAATGACACGCAGCGTGAATGGCACACGTATTGTGATCTGCTTCGCCAACATGTGATGCCTGGTCTACGGGAGAGAGGTGCTTTAGACGTAACTGTTTTCGATGCGCGATGGATCCCCATCCCGCATTGCTCGTGAGGTCACTCGGTTACTCTGTAACACATTTAGAGAAAACAGAATCATTGGCCGATCGTTCAAAGCTTCGTGGCCACCAAAATCACCAAATCTGAAACCGTGTGATTCCTGGTTGTGGAGTTACCTGAAGGACAGGGTGTTCAACAGGACACTAACAAACGTTGGAAGTTGAAGATGAGCGTAGCAAGGAAGGTAGCCGACATCCCACACGGGAGGTTTCGGACAGCAGTAGAGCAATCTCTAGTGCCGTTACAGGCTGCCGTGAATGCCGAAGGTTATCACATTGAGCAACATCTTTAACGTGGAACGTAAACATGGAATGCAATTAATTAATGTTACCCTCTCATGTCTAAACTAAAATGCGTTTCTGTATCAGTCGTTTATTCTTTATTTCCCTTCGCCACGACCTTACAAATGTTCCTACGATCACTTATTTTTCATGACGGCCCTCTGAAGTGCCGAAAGTTTAATTATAACCACCGTGTACAGTCCTTTGAAAAGTCTGAGACTGTTCGCTGCTGATCTCTTCACTGCAAGTTTACCGCAAATGTATCGGAAGGAGAATTACTGCAACCTCTTGATGCCATTAAATTCTCAAAATCGGGCATCAGTGTATTTATAATCTGTTGCTGAAGTCTGCGTGAAAAACGACGTATAATACAAACATATACGCATCAAAATTACAAAATTACAGATGTACAGGCAGCTCTAATATAGACCATAAAATTAAAAATATTTTCGCGTCAGGTTGCATTGCATATCTTCAAAGAACAATACAGGCATAATTATGACGATTAAATAGTTATATTTTTCATCCCCCACACAAATTCTAAATTTGTGTCAAAGCGGCAAGCGATTGAATATTATAAGTACTTTTCCTGAAACGACACCAGAAAAATAATTTATCGTACCGAAAAAAGATTTAATTGTCAACCACTATAACCCTTGTTAGTGTTCCTTAAAGCTGAAGTTTGTATACTTGAGATTCAGTAATGAAATGTAGTGTTGCATGAACAGCGCTTTAGTTTCGGATTCTTTTTTGTTTCTTTCTTTTGTTTTTTTGTCTCACGTTATATTCAGTTGTGTTGCAAAGTTTATTGTACGTCTCTATCGTCAATAAATAAATATATTGTAGTACATCCCTGACCTTCTAGTCTCAGTTTTTTATGTTTTCTTCACAATCTGCATTTAGAAGTACAGACTGGCACTGTGGTTTTAATGCTACAATAAGCTTCTACTACGCTATAAAAAAAACTGCTGAACTTGTTTCATGATGCACCACATGACGAGAGCGAGATTTATTGCTGCATCCGACACGGAGTTGCCAGCAGTGTAATAATGGCTTGAGCAGCCAGACAGACACATTGCAAGGCAGGCGTCCGGAGCTACAAACACCTCAACAAGAGCATCCTTGTGTGTGGTCTATTGCACTTCAGGCAGAGTACCGCCGTCATAGAGGCTTGCGTAAACACTGCACAGCTGTGCCACTGTGCTAGTTCAGCGAGTAGCGATCTCTTGTTCACTATACAGGGGCACTTGGCACAGTCGAAAATGTAGCACTGCGGGAGTAAACATTGTTGAGTTCAGTTACATCTGCCATCAAATGGTCCGGCAGGTCGCCATTTCTACTTAACGGAGAATCGAAATGAACTGTCGTCACTTGTGAAATACTTTCCCTCAGGCTGTGCCTGAGTGACACAGAAATTAAGAGCGAAATGTAAGAACTGAAACAAAACAGGATTCACTTGGAACATAAAAAAGCAGAATATTTGGGTCAGTCACTTGTTTTTTGCATTAATATGCGTTTAGATGGTTCACGCTATTTCTTCAGTGTGGAACTACGTTTTTACTTTCTTGGTATTATTTCAGAGTATAGATGAAGTTTCACAAAGCAGCCTAAGTGCGCAGGAAGTTACGTTTCGTCTTTTGAGATAAATAAAACTACCACACGTGAAGTGAAGAGCACAGACAATACAAAGCAATATGCAAAATCCTATTTGTTTACTTTAAGTCGAAAGACGGAACACAATGTATTTTACACTTGGCCTGACACTGAAAAACGTCATAATAATAATAAAAGAGCTCTAAGCTCTATGGGACTTAACATCTGAGGTAATCAGACTTAGAACTACTTAAACCTAACTAGCCTAAGGACATCACACACATCCATGCCCGAGGCAGGATTCAAACCTGCGACCGTGGCAGCAGCGCGGTTCCGGACTGACGCGCCTACAACCGCTCGCCACAGCGGCCGGCACGGCATTCGTGCACTGAACGAATACCAAGAGTGTAATTCCGTAATTCTCTATAGGAAGATAATGGAGTGAAACATCGGAACTCTATTTGGTGCAACAAACAAGTACTGACAAAAAAATCTGCTGTATTTATATGAAGTCTTTCTTAGTAATGTATTTATATGTAATAACCAGTCGCACTCATCAATATACCGTCCATCATGATTTGGAACTATCTGTAACAAGGGAAACATTGCTGAAGAAGAAGAATTGAATAAGGTCTTACATAAGATTCAGTGTTAGGAAGTATTGTCTAGACTGTAGGGGCCGTCAAACATTTTTGCTCAAGAGCCAAAATGGACATTGTGCGTTGGCATCGGGGCTGCATATGTACTGATAAATGGTTTGTTATCGTTGTCGTCGTCAGTCCAGAAAATGGCTTGATGCAACTCTCCATGGTACCCTAACCTGTGCAAGCCTCTTCATCTCCAAATATCTATTGCAACCTACATCCTTCTGAATCTGGCTAATGTATTCATCTCTTGGTCTCCCTCTACGATTTTTACCCTCCCCGCTGCCATCCAATACTAAATTGGTGATCCCTTGATGCCTCAGAACACGACTTACCAAACGATCCCTTCTTCTACTCAAGTTGAGCCATAAATTCCTCTTCTTTCCAATTGTACTCAGTACCTCCTCTATAAGTTACATGATCTACCCATCTGATCTTCAGCATTCTTCTGTAGCACCACATTTGGAAAGCTTCTATTATCTTCTTGTCCAAACTAGTTATCATCCATGTCTCACTTCCATACATCGCTACACTCCACACAAACACTTTAAGTAAAGACTTCCTGACCCTTAAAGCTATACTCGTTGTTAAATTTTTCTTCTTCAGAAACGCTTTCCTTGTTGTAGCCAGTCTACATTTCATATCCTCTCTACATCGACCATCATCAGTTATTTTGCTCCACAAATAGCAAACCATATCCACTACTTTAAGTGTCTCATTTCCTAATCTAGTTCCCTTATCATAACCTGTTTTAATTAGACTACATTTCATTAATCTCTTTTCGCATTTGATGATGATCATTTTATATCCTCCTTTGAAGATACTGTCCAGTCTCTTCACCTGCTCTTCCAGGTTCTTACTGTCTCTGACAGAATTACAATGTCATCGGCGAACCTCAAAGTTTTTATTTTTTCTCGATGGATTTTAATACCTAATCCAAATGTTTCTTTTGTTTCCTTTACTGATTGCTCAATACACAGACTGAATAACATCGGGGACAGGCTACAACCTTGTCACACTCCCTTCTCAATCACTGCTTCCCTTTCATGCCCCTCAACTCTTATAATTGCCATCTGGTTTTTGCACAAATTGTAAACAGGCTTTCGCTCCCTGTACTTTACTTCTGCCACCTTAAGAATTTGAAAAAGAGTATTCCAGTCATCATTGTCACTTAATATCTTCTAAGATAAGTCATAGGATCAGTGTGGTAACTTACAAAAATTAATATGTTGGTTAGGCGCAACAGACTAGCTATAGTAAGGTCGCGATAACTCGGCCACCGGCCCAGCCCAATAGTGTTTCCTAAAAGCTGGACCATTCGGATCACTTCGTGTCGATTGCTCTGTGTTTCAGACTACTGCCACATTCAGCGACTGCAAAGTTGTAACACTGTAATCGCCTGACAAAATATTGTTGTTTTGTCTTTGTGAGTGGATGATTAATTTATTAATAACCGCAATTGTACTTATATTTAAAAGCGATGTGGTAGGCAATATGAGAGCCGATCAAAAACTCTCGTTAAATACACACATCAAAAACGTTTTGCGTCACCTCGGTTCCGAGAGTTCAGGAACCCGTACAGAAAATTGGAATAGAGATCAGCATAAACATCATTTCCGCTCTTTTTATTGCTCATGAAAACCACACATTGCATGTTGCACCACCATACAGCAAGACCTTCAGAGATGGCGGTCCAGATTGCTGTACACACCGGTACCTCTAATACGTCCTCTTGCATTGATGCATGCCTGTATTCGTCGTGGCATACTATCCACAAGTTCATCAAGTCACTGTTGGTCCAAATTGTCCCACTCCTCAGCGGCGATTCGGCGTAGATCCCTCAGAGTGGTTGGTAGGTCACGACTTCCATAAACAGCCCTTTTCAATCTATCCCAGGCATGTTCGATAGGGTTCATGTCTGGAGAACATGCTGGCCACTCTAGTCGAGCGATGTCGTTATCCTGAAGGAAGTCGTTCACAAGATAAGCACGATGGGGGGTGCGAATGATCGTCCATGAAGACGAATGCCTCGCCAATATGCTGCCGATATGGTTGTAGTATAGTTCGGAGTATTGCATTCACGTATCGTACAGCCGTTACGACGCCTTCCAAGACCACCAGCGGCGTACGCCGGCCCCACATAATGCCACTCCAAATCATCATTTGACCTCCACCTTGCTACACTCGCTGGAAAGTGTGTCTAAGGCGTTCAGCATGACTGGATTGCCTCCAAACACGTCTCCGTCAAATTGTTTGGTTGAAGGCATATGCGACATTCATCGGTGGAGAGAACGTGATGCATATCCTGAGCCGTCCATTCGGCATGTTGTTGGGCCAATCTGTACCGCGCTGCATGGCGTCGTGGTTGCATAGATGGACTTCGCCATGGACGTCGGGAGGGAAATTGGGCATTATGCAGCCTACTGTGCACAGTTTGAGTCGTAACACGTCCTGTGACTGCACGAAAAGCATTATTCGACATGGTGGCGTTGCTGTCAGGACCCCTCCGAGCCATAATCTGTAGGTAGCAGTCATCTACTGCAGTAGTAGCCCTTGGGCGGCCTGAGCGAGGCATGTCATCGACAGTTCCTGTCCCTCTCTGTATCTCAACCATGTCCGAACAACAATGCTTTTCTTTCACTCCGAGACACCTGGACACTTTCCTTGTTGAGAGCCCTTCCTGGCACAAAGTAACAATTCGGACGCGATCGAACCGCGGTATTGACCGTCTAGGCATGGTTGAACTACAGACAATACGGGCCGTGTAACTCCTTCCTGGTGGAATGACTGGAACTGATCGGCTTTCGGACTCCCTCCGTCTAATAGGCGCTGCTCATGCATGGTTGTTTCATCTTTGGGCTGGTTTAGTGACATCTCTGAACACTCAAAGGGACTGTGTATGTGATACAATATCCACAGTCAACGTCTGTCTTCAGGAGTTCTGAGAACCGGGGTAATGCTAAATTGTGTGTGTTTTGAATGTCGTTCTTTTGCTCACTGCGCTGTATTTCATAGCCTCAATTAATTTAGTGTTGCTTCCTACAGATAAATACCTAATTTGAACATGACGATTTCTGTAGTTCGCATTCACGAATCTACGTTACTTCCGTAGCAGCTGATCGGTACGAGTCCCACAGACCTATGAGTTGCCAGTACTGTTAAAACATTCGACTGATATCCTCTAACTCTACAGAGTCCGCTCTAAGTATTCCTCCGTGCCTTGAGGTAAGCGTCGACCTTCACTTGGCTTACAACCGAACTTATCAACGTCAACTAAAATTAAACATATCGTAAATTATTACTGTCTCTGTAAGTACTGTTGTTAGCTACTGTACAGGAAAACTACACTCGTTGTGTTAATGTTAGTTAACGTTTTTGGATTCGACTGTTAGTTGATAGATGCATGTTATAAGGAGGTGATGAAAAATTTTCAGTTCGATGACCGTACAGTCCAGAACCGGTACGCCAATCAGGCAAGATAGCCTCAGCATTGAGGCAATCATCCAACTGGCGAACGAGATTGAAGACAGGAGTTTGAAATAACACCGTCTACTGCAGCGGAAAGAAGTCTGTGACGGACTGCCGCGTAAGTCCGTAGCGGGCTGCTGAACATCCTAGTTTGGAAAAAATTGCTGACCCTTCGAGGCCTATTTTAGGAGACGGAAGGCGTGAAAGTGATATGAGGAGAGTGAGGGTGCTCGGGTGTCTACCACTTGAGTTTGCGTTACTTCTGCGTTGCGACATTTGCGATACCGGAACTTACGTCATCGTGGAACAGCAGCGCCCCTTGTCGCAGGTTTTCCACAGTGGCGGTTTTCCACTGACGTGCTGCCCCGTTCACATTCTTCACACTGAGATGGATGTCTATCGGTGTTTGTTCTTCGGCAGCCGAGATAAGAATGACAGCATGCCGGTCCTGTTCGGACACATTTGGTAATAACGTTTCCAAAGTTGACAATGCCGCTTTTACAGCGCGCACATCGTGAAGAACCGAAGTGCCACACTAATCTCTTGCCGACAAGTCTTTGCTTATACAAGGTGAACATTAATAAAACCGACAAACTCTACGGACGGACTTCCGACTTGAAATGGAGAAGAAAAGATCCTATGAACATGTGTCCGGAAATGCATCGTTGCCACCGTAGATGGCGCTGACGAGTGACAGTTCTTGTGACCTCGTACCGTGTGTTCCTTTCTGTTGCAGGCTGTGTGAGTGATGCAGCGTACTGTAAACAGCATAATGGTCGGGTATTCAAATCGGGAACAAGCCGAGATGGTCTCTGTGTCCGGCCAAGCAGGTGGAAACAGTCGAAAGGCAGCACAGCTATATGAAAAGTATTATCCTCACAGACACCACCACATAGCACAACATTTCAAGCCCTTTTTGGGCGTTTGTGTGATCATGGGCCGTTTCAGACAGACGAACGAGCAGGAAGGCGGTAGACTGTCCGTACATCTGATTTGGAAGACTGGGTTCTACAGGATACTGAGACGAGCCCTAGCATCAGCTCCAAATCTAGTGTATGCGCAGTCTGCCATTCCCTGCACATTCGTCTGTCTGAAAGACGCCAACACTCAAAAGAGCATGAAATGATGACCCAGGTGTCTCTGAGGGTACTAGTTTACATATAGCTGTGCTACTTTCGACTGTTTCTACCTGCTTGGCAGGACACAAAACACCATCTCTGTTCGCGACCCAAATACCGGACCATTCTGGTGCTTACAGTATGCTGCGTCAATCACACAGCCTGCAAATCACAAGGAAAACGCGGCACGTGCTCGGAGGAACTGTCATTCGTCAACGCCATCTTCATACGACCTTAATTCCCCCATTTCCAATCAGCAATCCTTTCCTGGAGTTTGTCGGTTTCATTATTGTTCATCCTTTATAACAGCATCGGAGTCGCGCTATGTCGCATACACACTGTAGCCATGCCCTGCCTCAAACAGAAACTTTTTGATCACCCCTGATGTTGCAAATTACGGCTGAAAGCCGCAGGCCGTATTTTGACGACCACTTGCCTAGAGTGTGGAGTGTGCTATGACACATGGATACAACCCCATGGGCGTCATAGCAACGGAATTGCAAGTTTCCGTCTGATCCCGATAGCGGCCGCGAGGGATGTCGGACCCTGCTGAGAGCGTCCGCTAATCGACACCTCCAGCAGCTTTGCCGCCGCAGTATAGGAAGGTCGGTGGCTGTTAGGCGGACCACTCACCCTAGAAGTCACGTCACTGCAGGAAGCTACTACGCACGCGCCATCTAGTCGCGGCTCCATCACTATCGTTGCTGCTCTTGTAATAGCTGAAATCTGTTTCTTTCTACACACTTTGTATTGAGCCTTCGTACGTTCGGAGGAATACGAGTTACGTATACCGTCTGTTTCCTGTGTTACTTGTTCACTAATCGTTTCTGCTTCTTTCCAGGTTTCCTACAATGACAGTTGCAACACCACTCTGCAGCCCACCTGTCCTTACCATTGAGCTCTAGAAATCGTCAGTTTTCTGATGAAGGAAACTGCGTGTGTGTGTGTGTGTGTGTGTGTGTGTGTGTGTGTGTGGTGGCAGTGTAAGGGGGGGGGGGGCTGAGATATTAAAGAGGGATACGAAGACTAGGATAAAATAAAATGTTCAAACAATCAGTAATTATTCAGGGGCGAGTAGCCTACACGGCATAGACAAGCGCTGAGAGCTTCATCAAACTAGTACTCACACTGAAAATCACAACAGCAATATCTTCTTTTTTTTATTTTCAATTTATTAGTTTTCGGAACGTGCCCATTCAGCCATCTAAGTAATGAGCAGATGATACACAATATATTGGAGACGATTTCCGTGTCAGTTACGACGAACGTAATACAATACCCAGTTTCCTACAGGGGATAATCTCCGACCCGGTTTGGCGTCGAACCCGGGCCCTTTCGGTTAGCAACCTGCCGCGCTGACCCCGCAGCTAGTGAATCGGACCTAGAACACCTAGAACAATATAAGGAAAATGTGTATACGCGTCGTACATGGTGGTTGTGCGTGTGCAGCTCTGTGACCAGCCGGCAGCTGTGCGGCTGGAATAGAGTCGGTGTTTGACTACTGTGCGGGCGCGGCGGGCGGTGCGGCGAGGTCTGGCGGTCCAGCGGCTGGGAGATAGCGCACGTGGCGCCGATCTGCTCTATTTATAACGCGACACTTGTCCGCGGCGCCGCCGACGAGGGCTTCATCGGCCGCTTTGTGGTGAGAGTGGCGGCCGAGGAGGACACTGGGATCGATGCTGGATGATGGAGGCTCCAGGCTGCACGCTGGAAATTGGAGGGCGTTGCTCCAGCTCGTCTGCTCGCACCCTGCTGGTGGCACTGACCGCAGCGGCGAGCAGCACGCGAAGACAAGAATAGACCTAACCACTCTGATAACAGCACTGGCGTTTGGAACAGTCATTATTTGATGGTTTGCAAAATTAACATTTGGCAGGTATTCACCCCTATAAATTGCACTAAACTTGCATATACACACTGCGAGACGCTATGTAGTGCGTGGCAGAGGATCCTGTTAACCGCACCTTATGCTGAGGAGCCTTCCCCTTCCATTCGCGGCTGGACCTTGAGAAGAATGACTGAGATTGCATTGCATTGCATTGTATTGCATTGAGAGTTGTAGAACTACCCTAGGCTACTGTATAAATAAGCATAGACTACGATAGTATCGGTTCAGATGGCTCTGAGCACTATGGGACTTAACATCTGAGGTCATCAGTCCCCTAGAACTTAGAATTACTTAAACCTAACTAACCTAAGGACATCACACACATCCATGCCCGAGGCAGGATGCGAACCTGCGACCGTAGCGGTCGCGCAGTTCAAGACTGAAGTGCCTAGGCCACTCCGGCCGGCTACGATAGTATTACTTTAGCTCTGGTCAGATAACGTTGTACCTGTGTTGCCTGTATGTTAGGTGTGTTGCATAGCTACCGCGCAATACCTCATAATTATCACTTCCTTTATGTATGCAACCAGCATATTATCAGATTCCCCTATAAACCAGAAGAGGTGAACCATCTAGAAACTGAATGAGGATGTGTAAAGGGCCATGTAACCTATGGAACATTTTTGCTCTACATAGTTACCCTCCTGTCGATTACAAAAAGTGTTAATAATTTTAAATTTTCAGTATTTTATTTAGATTTTCTTTGAAAAATCTTGATATGGTATGTGATGCAGAGGGATGTTGTGATAAAAATTTTAAAAAACGACGCTGATTTACCATACAGCGCTACAAAATGCAATTTCATGAACAAGAAAGGTAAAATAAAATAAATCACAGATCAAAAATACGTCAAAAATCGCTTCAATTCTTCATCGAACTTAAATAAAACTTAAATGAAACATCTTTCTGCTTTTCATAAACAACTTTCTCATTTATCAGCAGTAATAGGAAACTCTTGCCTTTGATCATGATGAAGAACCGTCCATTGAGTACAAAAGAACAATATTTTTGTACATGTAAACTGTAGATGGAACAGAAGTAATTGCTTTGGTTAGATAAAAGTACAGAAGTTACGAGATCAACTAACTTTTATTACTTATACAATGTAATTTATATTCTGTAATAACATGAAATATACAACGCACAAACACTGAATTATTTGCGGTTCTCATTATGTGCAAGACAAGCAACCAAACAAACAAACAAACAAAAAATAAAGAGAAATCATCGGCTCCCCCCATTATTACGCACGTACGTATAGAGAAACTATAGAGATTCAGAAACACAAGAATAATTTTAAGAGAAAAGATGTGGCGGTCGACTTTGCACCAACGTTGAGGCAATTTATGACCTCCAATCGAGAATAATGACGTTAGTCAGAGACTAACGTACAGTCGGCCCCACGTGTCGTATGATGGTGCCCTCTATGCACTGTATATAAACGGGACCTCCACGGTCTGGCACACTGACACACAAACAAATCGCCAATATCACCCTACACTGTGCATCAGATATATGACCGAAGTTTCATATCAGCGCACACTCCGCTGCAGAGTGAAAATCTCATTTTGGAAACATCCCCCAGGCTGTGGCTAAGCCATGTCTCCGCAGTATCCTTCCTTTCAGGAGTGCTAGTTCTGCAAGGTTCGCAGGAGAGGTTCTGTAAAGATTGGAAGGTAGGAGACGAGATAGTGGCAGAAGTAAAGCTGTGAGTACCGGGCGTGAGTCGTGCTTCGGTAGCTCAGATGGTAGAGCACTTGCCCGCGAAAGGCAAAGGTCCCGAGTTCGAGTCTCGGTCGGGCACACAGTTTTAATCTGCCAGGAAGTTTCATATCAGCGCACACTCCGCTGCAGAGTGAAAATCTCATTCTGGAGATATATGACCATCGGTCACAAAACGATGATGAACGTAACTGTTACAGGTATGCTGACGCTGACAGAGAGATCAACACCGGCACCCAACGGCAGCCGCCGAGTAACAGCACCGCACACCGTCAAAGGTATCGACCTGCATGATACACACTACTAACAAAGCATACCCTTGCATGACCTGTCGCAGGCTGCAAGACATCCGTATATGCTCTTACTACTTGACCTAGCTACCGCAGAGATTTTTTTTCCCCTTGGCTCTAGCATTGGCACTATTTTCCCTCTGCCCTTCAAACCGCTACCCTTCGTTCGACTTTCAACTCAACTTCACTACGTGATCAAAAGTATCCGGACACCTGGCTGAAAATGACAAGTTCGTGGCACCCTCCATCAGCATTGCAGGAATTAAATATGGTGTTGGCCACCCTTAGCCTTGATGACATCTTCCACTCTCGCAGGCATACGTTCAATCAGGTGCTGGAAGGTTTCTTGGGGAATGGCAGTCCATTCTTCACGGAGCGCTGCACTGAGTAGAGGTATCGATGTCGGTTGGTGAGGCCTCGCACGAAGTCGGCGTTCCAAAACATCCCAAAGGTGTTCTGTGGGGGTCAGGTCAGGATTTTGGCGGCCATTCCATTATAGGGATGTTATTGTCGCGTAACTAACCATAATACCAACGCCTCCGAATTTTACTGTTGGCACTACACACGCTGGCAGATGACGACCACCGGGCATTTGCCTTATCCACACCCTGCCATCGGATCGCCACATTTCGTACCGTGATTCGTCACTGTACACAACGTTTTTCCACTGTTCAATCGTCCAATGTTTAGACTCTTTACACCGAGCGAGGCGTCGTTTGGCATTTACCGGCGTGATGTGCGTCTTATGAGCAGCCGCTCGACCATGAAATCCAAGTTTTCTCACCTCCGTCGTAATTGTCATAGTACTTGCAGTGGATCCTGATGCATTTTGGAATTCCTGTGTGATGGTCTGGATAGATTTCTACATATTACACATTATGACCCTCTTCAACTGTCGGCGGTCTCTGTCAGTCAACAGACGAAGTCGGCCTGTACTCTTTTGTGCTGTACGTGTCCCTATAAGTTTCCACTTCACTATCACATCGGATACGGTTAACGTAGGGATGTTTATAGGAGTGTGGAAATCTCGCATACAGACGTATGACACAAGTGACATCCAATCACGTACCCACGTTCGAAGTCCGTGAGTTCCGCGGAGCGCCCCATTCTGCTCTCTCGCGATGTCTAATAACTATTGAGGTCGCTGATATGGAGTACCTGGCATTATGTGACACCACACAGCACCTAATATGAAAAACGTATGTCTTTGGGGGCGTCCAGATACTTTTTATCACATAGTGTATCTCCAGACGAGCGCGTATTAATGGTTAACCTTAAGCAGACGTACGCAAATATCGCAATACCCACATCCTGTGACACCTCACTTTATCTAAAACTAATCCTTATGCAGAGATGGCAGTGGACCTTTTGAGTTGGCCATTATGCCGGTGTTGGCGTGGAGGGGCTCCACCTCTATAAAAAAATAATGGAAAAAAGGCCTGGCAGCCATTCGTTGACTCACCTCGGATGATGCTGCCCGCAGATGGCAACGAAACGTCAGGAACAAGCAGTTTTACAGATCGACTACGGCCTTTTAGTCCGGAAGTTTTAACTAATGGAGCTATCGTTAGGTTTATACCCTGCATGCGAAACAGTAACAGTGACCCGCTATCTTTCTCTCTCTCTCTCTCTCTCTCTCTCTCTCTCTTCTTTTTCGGAGACGCACATAGTTTTTTGGCTATAGGCCGCCTGAACACGACAGAGCAATGAAAATACCAAAACTTTTTTAATTTCTTTATGTTGACTTTGGTTTACAAGGACCACACAGCCAACAATGCTTCTGAAGTGTCAAAGAAATATAATCGCAAAAAAGCGAAATTACACAAAATTACGAAGTTAGCGGACAAACACACTCTTAAAGTAAAATAAAAGCGTAATCAGACAAACATCGAACAGCCGGCGGCAATGACGACAGTGATATGGGAGCAGAATTACAAACAGCAACATTATGACAAACATGCCTGTGCTCTTGTAGTAAAAGATAAAACATGAAAGGGCAAACACAGTACAACATACAATACACAATAAGTACAACAATAGCTTAAGAACAAAATTACAGCCGCGCGGGGTAGCCGCACGGTCTCAGGCGCATTGTCACGGGCCGTGAGGCTCACCCCGTCGGAGGTTCTAGTCCTCTCTCGGGCATGGGTGCGTGTGTTCTGTTAGTATAAGCAGTGTGTAGGCTTAGGGACCAATAACCTCAGCAGTTCGGTTCCGTAAGACTTTACCACAAATATCCAAATCTCCAAAACAAAATAACAAATAACGTCATAAACAATATGAGAAATGTAGAATACAGGCAGACGTACTAAGAGTGAAAGAAAAACCCAAAATAACAAACACAATACAACTAACGGTATGAACAACAGTGCCAGTAGAACAGTGACATAAAGTGCACAAGAGAGAAATAATGAAAATTGAATGTATAAATGGAGTCTGTATGCAAATTAAAACACAAATTACGCATCCGATTACGAACCGGGCTGTTGCCATGTGAAAATGAAGATCTCGGCAACTCATAAATTAGATTTGGATGCCGGTGGCTTTCATATAGTCTGTCAGCGAGTTATATTCATCAAAACTGTGGAGTAAAACAGGCGCACTGGTGGGGATGAGGTAACCTCTTGCAACCAGTTTCTGATTGTACCGTCGTGTACTTGGAACATGCCAATATGACGTGGCTTAGATCCGCTACTGCCGTTGTGTTCTTATCGCAGTGTCCAGACCTAATAATCTGCAACCGATATATATGCGCGGGGTAACTCCCGTGTCCTAACTTCATGCTAACGATAGAAGTCACATAACGTTGACGGAGCTGCACCAAGGCGAACCATGGTCGAGAAGAGACGTTAGGTTGTATGGCCGCCAGGTGGCCGCCCTTAGAGTGCTGAAAGACACGCCATTCACAGTTCCAACCGTGATAAACAGCCTTCCGTATCGTCGTTGGGAGATCCGTATTTGGCGTTTGGCGTAACTGGCCTTCTACACCACTCCTCTTGGCAAGACTGTCAACAGTTTCATAACGAAGAATGCCATGATGTCCTTTAATCCAGAGTAATCGGACGGTACTGCCCAAGGTCTGCGCGTCTCTAATAATCGCTAATAGTCCAGAACATATCTGTTGGTCTGTTATCACGAGATGTTGCAACTTCTGCAGTACACTGTGAGAGTCCGTAAGTATCAGAGCGAACTTGAATGTCCGTGTACCATAATGAATAGCTTCCCTCACTGCCAGTAGCTCCACTGTGTGGATAGAAGATTCAGGTGGAAGCGCAAACATTTGGTAACCGCCACTAGAAGGACTAAAGATGGCGTACCCCACATCTGCCTCTGTATAGATATGAACGTACTGCGACCGTTGTATGCTGAGAAAATGTTCCAGGTTGCGAGTGATGGTCTCCGTTCGGAAATCGGACGGCAGGCATACCACTAGGGTGTAAGTGAGTAACAGACTAAACGAAAAACGAAAACAGAGGAGTTGTGCGTTCTGTAGAACGAGTGGAAAGAGATGGCGCCATTTCTCGTAGCAGCGAACTAATAAAAGAGTAATGTTCATTCATCGTCCATGTGCTGCCTGTGTGTGTCTCCAGAATCGAACCACTGCCTCAACAGATGCACAATCAGATATCTAAGACCGAATGAGGAAAAAATATCAGATAACAGCATGACGGATGCTTTCACCAGAAAGGCCCTGGAGGGCATTGATTTCATGGCTCCATTGTTCAATTGTGTGTGAAATCTTATGGGACTTAACTGCTAAGGTCATCAGTCCCTAAGCTTACACACTACTTAACCTAAATTATACTAACGACAAACACACCTTTGCCAAAGGTATACAGAGAGACATCGATGGCAGAATCCATGCACATCATAGGTTTAGCGGCTCCACCACAACCGACGATAACTTCGCGAAGAGACCAGTAAGGACTATAAACCTAGAAGTGTTTATACATCGCTGTAGCTTGCAGCACTTTCTGTGTGATTATATGTCTGACAATAAAATTGGCGAAGTTGTGAAAGCTAGTGAGGGATCAGCCTGCTGATCGGTACAAATGAAGTTTACTGTAAAGTTATTGGTCAGAGGCTCCAAATAATGACTGCCGTCATTTTATCGTAAAAAAGAATGTGTGCACGAAGTGATAATCCTGCACACACAATATTTTCATATTGAATCAAGTTAGAGATCGAGAGAGAGAGTTTAACGACCCACTCTACCTTTATTGGTTTTAAAGGCATTTGATTCGATAGAAAGAAGAAACGGCAGTTTCTAATAAATGAAAGAACTGTGTTGCAGAATTATTTACAGAAGTAAAAAATTTAACAATTAGATTAACGAAACTAAATTCCAACACTAAAAACAATTCCAGGTCGAAAGCGTGGTTGCAGATTATCTGTCAGTACTATTTAGGTTTTATATCGACGGTATTCTCAACAAATTAAATTTTAAGACACGGTATGCAAGTAATTTGAATCAGATTAGATACGTGAACAGGTTTCTATTTACAATCGATAGGCTGGTTTGTCAAAAAAAAGAAAATTATTCCTTACCAAGTCACTAGAAGCTATATATAAATCAGAAATCATAAACGCAAGCTTATGAATGGTGTTATACTGTTTTTATAAATTAACGCACAGACCTTCACAAGAACAGTTATGTGTAAATGTAACAATATTCTTTTAAAATATTGAAAATAGCAGCTATAGTCGATCTCCCGAAGGCATTCCACAAATTATCTGCTGTATAGGAAATATTGTACTAGAGCTAGAAGACAGCAGTCTTAATTCACGTCTCCCAAAATGCATAGAATTAGAAAAAAGAGGATTAATGTACAGATGTCAGAACAATTTTACACTCAAACTATATAGCTATAGCAAAAATACAGTGTAAAAATACACATAATTTCAATATAGGTACGTTTGGAAAATATTCATAATATTATATAATAAGTCGAGAAAATAAATAGGGCTAAAATTCTGGAAGACAATGGCAATGTTGAAACCAAATCGAGTTTACGGGCTAGAGCAACGAAATTCCTTCGGAAAATGAAAGACTGCGCTCAGCTAGACAGGCAGAAAAATGACAACATAGCTGCGGCGTTAAATGCTCTATCTGAATTGCAAAATGCAGTACTATACAGATAAATGGGGAGACCATTTAGAAAGTATGTTGGTAACTGATTACATATATAAATGACGTAATATAGTAGAATATACTATTTTGTATACAACAGGCATTTAGGGGCTGAAATGTGAAGTTGGAACAAGAAACCCGAAATGCAAAAAAGAAAACAGAGTGATGCGTGGCGCCTTTATATCGGTCCTATCTGGAGCCCGTGTATCGGGAGAATGACTCATGAGTTCATAGTGACAGACGGTCTGTAGCGGATTCAGTCGAGGACGTAGTTCTCATTTTCATCCACCAGAATACGTTAGTGGACAGAGAGAATGTTCTTAGGAATTGTTCTGTTTCTTTCTTGAAGGCTTTTTCGTTTGTTTATGTTTGTACAGTTTTGTATATTTTTTTCGTAGTGTGAATGATGCGTGGATGTGGTCTAAAGTAAATACGTACCTCGTTGTTATACTGAGAAACGCTGTACGAACTATCGTGAGAAATTTAACTGTGTGTGCAGACGACGGCGAATTTTGTATCATAATATGTTAAGTAAGTTTATGGTACAAGGAAAGCTACTTCGAGTACAAATGAAAATAGTTAATGACGTAAAGTATAAATAAAATATCAGAATGTTAAATATTTATTTCGGAAAAAAGTACAATTCGAAAGTGTGTTATTTGTTGATTGGTAAGTCATGAAAAGCGCGGACTAACGCGGGAGAAATTATTTTTCTATTGGCCTTAAAGAAAACTTAAAGAAAACTGACCAATCAGAACGGAGTATTCTTTGTGCGTCTTTCCTCTTGGAGATAGAGAATGCTTACAACAGTCTAAGGAGTCGGAGCCCACCCTTTCAATGGTGCGGTCGTGTGTAGTATGAACTCCGAAGGACGTTATAATTTGCCGGTTTGAGTTGTGCTACATGTCTCAAGAGTGCTTTAATGTGAAGGCACACTTATTCCGGTGTGTTTTTTAGAAAGTACGGATTTTTTAAGTAATTTTATGTATGAGAAAAGACAGTAATTCAGCGTGCCATATTGAGCATATCGGTGACCAAAAACTTGAGTGCATCAGACACCGATAAACTTAATAGTGTGGTAAGCATTTTCATTTGAGAACGATCCGTTCTTAGTAGTTGTTCAGATTTCGGGAAATACGTCCCCATAAACTTGCTAACGTGAATGAAAGAGTTTGTGCATGACTGTTGCGATTAGTACGGGCTTGGCAGTGAATGTGTAATTCTAAACTTCAGAATATACCGAAGTTTTGCCAATATTTCCTCCTTTCACTCAAAATTAAGACCCTTTCCCGATTCTTAGAATAGTTATGTTGTATGCAGCCTGGTATGAGTCGCAGTACGATAGGTTTTTGCTCGGCCTTCCTACCGGTAATCTACTGCGACGAATTCACAGGTAGGTGCTGGTAAAAGGACGAAAAGGAACCGCGCCGCCGCAAGAGATAGTCAGTCGTAACTTGTTAAGATGATCGACTTAGGTTCGCATAGCAAAAATCCTCAGAGATGCTATATCTGATGTGTCGGAGGAGCAACCCAGCGCACCAGCTGGCTGTCCTTGTTTTACAACTTCTACAAGAGTCTAAATCACCGTGTGCCTGCCCCAAGTGATATATAAGGCTTCTACGCCGACAGCTGTGGTACCAGAGGGCGAAGCCCTAACTCCCGCAAAGTCAAGTGGTCCCGAAGGGCAGTAATTACTTGTGGCTTCTGTTTACCCTATTCGTCTGGGAACTTCCAACTAGGGCTTCGCTACGCCTATCTGCCCACCCCTGTAAACTGCTCGCAAACACACACTATCTCTCTACAAGGGCGAAAACTTTATAACAATTTCGTGCAGGTAATCTCGTGAGTTGTCTCAGAAGATGAGAGATGAGCAAAAGGGCCAGTCTGAAAGATAACTAATGCTGTAAAGAACTATACTCTAGGAATACATCCTGTTCGCCTCTTCTCTTTTATTTTCGCCTAACGTTTCACAGCGTTTTACTACCGAGTCTTCCATTGATGTTTAGCAGTAACTAATACAAAGTGTTTAATTTTTTTCGATAGTAAAAAATTTGCTTCATTTTTGATACTCTGTTACCCAGGATTTGTTATTATTTTCATTGTTATTCATGGCTTCCTCAGTTTAGCAACACTTTTCTCGCCATTGCAAAGTGTCTTGCACGAAGTCAGTATCGTAAAAAAAGTAGGTATTTTTTTATCTGACAATCCTCCATTGTAGATACATTCCTATTGTTCTTGAATTTTCAGTTTTGTTAAGTGTGTTTTCCGTCGCTGTTCTTAACTCGATTTTTTTAAATAACATCTGATGACACGTCTCCTATCACTTTAGTTACATCTTTGAAATATGCAGTATATAGATACGTTTTAAAATAAAGTTTCCATTCCTCCGTGTATTACGCTGATTGATTATTCTTCTACGTATCGTAAGACTTCTGTGTGTTTTGCCACCTGTATCTTCTTTCGTTTAGCTTAGCCGTGGATTTTCTCCTGCACATGTGATAACTACATTTTAAATATATTTTGGAAAATCTTTCTGCCTTTAGCAAACACAGTTTTCCTTTTTTTCAACCGAACATGTTTCGGCGATGTTACTTTAATTTCTTAACAGCACATGTTGTTCTGCATGTAACTGTCTGGCGTTTGGTACAGTTTGTTATCTCCAATATTTGTGATTTTCACATCATCATGAGTCTATGAAAATGTACTCCCGACTACGCTGTGTCACTGTTTACAAAATATCCAACAACTGAACAAATCAGTGATCAGCGATCATCACACTGCGGGCACGTTGTTCATCCACGTTGGAGAAAGTTGAATAAGATCAGGATTGCTGTTTACAACTACATCAAATCACCTACCTCCAGTTCAAATTTTGGTTTCATGAGGACTTTTTAATTCACTTCTAAAAGGCCAGGACAATTTTCTTTAATTTTCTCTTCAATCTAAACTAAAGCTTCGTCTCTAAACATATCGATATTGACGGGACGAAGCAGTCACGTTCTTCCGTTCGACCAGCATACTACGACGAGTATTATTGCATTTCAAAATCTATCCCTCAATATGCGCTCTTTTACAAGTATTTGTTCCACAGCTCTTAAGGCTAAAACTACCTCGTATTCTAGATTAACTGGGCTGATTTCACGTCTGTCGAATTGGAACAGCGGTGATTGATACTGCTAGACGCCGTCCACCAAGAGAACAGAATATTTGTTCTTGTGCTGGGCAAAGTTTTATCGTGTGTGTCCAAACCCAGCGCCTGAGGTCACATGGATGGAAGAATGATGTAGGCAGTTATGGACACTGGTAACAGATGTCACATCAACCAAGCAGGCTGGCGTGTTTCTAGAGGAAAAACGATTCTGCGATGCCCAAGAAACTCCGTCTGACAGGCTGCACGGAAATCTCAGCTGTCTAAACAACTCTACATTATGTCCAAAAGTGTGCTGCAAGCATTCAGAGTGCTGATCCTCCATACGTTGATGCTAGCACACGAACCACAAATATACAGCTCCCCATGCTCTCTATTTAAGATATAAACCAACACTGATAAATAACTGTGTTCGGGAAACATTCTGCCAAAACGCTATGTCCACTGACGTGGCCATACTACATGTTTTGAAAACAGTTATATAAGTCGTGATTTTTTGAACCATCTGCGAAAAACCCCGGGGGTTAAACTCTGATGTGTAACCTGGTCATCGGATCACTGTTCTGGGGGGCGAAGATGGCCACAGTTTCAACGCACTTAGGCAATCAAAAAGTTTCTGTTCAAAGGCCGTACTGTCTAGAATCGGTATGCCAATCAGGGAAAAACGCTTGAGCATTGAGGAAATTCAGGTTGAACATACATGTTTTGTAAAACGCCCTGACCTGCTGCGGTAGGAAGTCCGCAACTGCCTGCTGTACATCCTCCTTCGACAGAAATCATCGACACTTCAGTACTTTTTTACGGGACCGAAGAAGTGATGATCCCATAGTGAGGGATCAGGGCTACGAGGCGGGTCCTCGAGTGTCTCCCACATGAGTTACGACGTTTCTGATATGGACACGTGCTTTATCATGAAGCCGCAGCACCTCCTGGCGCACCGCTCCATAAAGGTGGTTTTCGACAGAAATGCTGCTCCATACACATTCTTCATTCTCCGATGGATGTCTACCGGTGTTTGTCCTTCGACAGCCAAGAAAAGAATCAAAGAATACTTGGAGAATTTTGTAACAACGACGTCATAGTTCGCATTTCCGCATTTACGTCACGCGTGTCAAAAAGTCACGAATGCCACACTAATCCTTTGCTTCCGTGTCGGTCCTTATATACTCGCAACGGAGACGCGCTACGTTGCGTGATCGCTGTTAGCATCGTCCCCCAACGGTAACTTTCTGGTCACCCCTCACATTATGATTGGTTTTGCAATTTCCCATTGTGCCTAACTTTTTGTTTTTTCATGGTACGTACGAGTAGATCTCCGAGGATAGTCCGTTTCTGTCCAAAACTGGTTGTTTAATAAAGTGCAGCTGGGTGCCAATCATGGTTTTCCAAAGACTCTAGAAGCTCTAAATCGACTCCTCAAAATAAATGTAAAAGCGTTAAGACTGTTCTTGGAAAACAAAGTTAAGTCATGTCGTCTTTTTGTTTTAAAAGCCTCTTTACTGCAGCTGCAACACTACAAGTAAAATGGCAGTAATGCTGTTTTTTGCGATAGTGTAAAACCTTTCGCGTTTCGCTTTGTTTGAAGCATCTTCAGTGGTCATTGTAACGATCGTTGTTTTCTTTACAGGTCGGTTTGACAACGTCATAAACAGCTCTCATATTTAAAGTTACTTTTTCGCACTCACGTTTTTAGCTCCAATGTTATTTCCATGTGTTCTATTAAGGCGTCAGAGTTTTAGTACACTGGACTGCACCAGCCCCAAATCTTCTAGTTTGCAGGCTTTTATATACCAACATTCATCTCGTGGTTACGTGTAATTATTTTATTTCCACCCCCTGAAATTCGATCATCTGTCGTTTCGATTTTTGTGGTTGTAGCAGCAAGTCTGTCGTGTGTAGAGTCTGCTACTCAGCTATTCAGCTGTGTCTTCCAATATATCCGACCGTTTCTATTTCTGTGTGTGTTTATATGTATGTATGTGTGTGTGTGTGTGTGTGTGTGTGTGTCTGTGTGTGTGTGTGTGTGTGTGTGTGTGTGTGTGTGTGTGTTCATTCCAATTATTATTTTGTTAAAGCTCTTTATTATCGGACTGTATGAGTGCTCATCAATGGTTGTTATAACTTCCCGTTTTTGGTGACAACGTTTTTATGGTGGCTGTTGGGGATTACTGTTTATTTACTAGACGATAAATTGTATACAGCCACAAAAATGAACCAAAGGACCATCGCACTGCACGCTGTTGAAATAAACAAAGTACTGGTAACCGACGTAACCACGAGATGAATGTGGTTGTTCAGCAACACACAAAAGAAAAAATACTGTGGTTAATGCAGTGTGGTAAAAATCGGAGGTATATGTGTACGGGAACACATGGAAATAACGAAATGGAGTTGGAGTTAGTAACACGAATAGAAAAGAGTAATTGTAAACACGAGAAGTGTTTGTGATCTCGTAAAATCGATTTATAAACAAAACCATAATTGTTACAGTGACAAATGAAGACACTTTAAAAAATAGCGAATGCGTTTGGTAAAAATACATCATACAATCGCAAATGATAGCATAACTCGCATATAACTTGTCGAACATGAGCCGCCTCTGCGTAGCTTGCGTGAGTACATATGATTATCTTCAATAGTTTTGATCGTAAATCGCAGTGAAATTAGGGCGGAACTAGTGGAACATCATATAATTTGCATGAAGACAATCTTTTTAGTTAAAAAAAACTACTCAACGGGGGCCGCTCCTACTCGTCATCACAGATTTCGTACCGATTTTTGGTATATGCAGGGCTTGGCCATAAATGAAAGTCACAGAACTGAGAGCTCCAGGTGGCCAAACGTTTATATGGGTCAAATGGCTCTGAGCACTATGGGACTTAACATCTTACGTCATCAGTCCCCTAGACTTACAATTAGAACTACTTAAACCTGACTAACCTAGGGACATCACACACATCCATGCCCGAGGCAGGATTCGAACCTGCGACCGTAGCAGCAGCGCGGTTCCGGACTGGAGCGCCTAGAACCGCTCGGCCAGCCAAACGTTTAGAAAAAATACCAATTTCCTCGCGGGTCGGTCAAGAAATGAGCCACTTATATTAGCCAAGTTTCCAGACGGCAATTGGTGCAGCTCGGTAACCTGAGGATCGAGTACTCAAACAGAAACTTTTCCTTTTTATTTCACAATTTTACGTTCTGACAAAGCAAATAAAATTATACAATCCTCAGCATATTGTATTTATTTAAAATTTTCATAAAAGGCATGAAAAGAAGGCAAAGGAAAATTTGGGATTGCAAATAAATTTTCGAGACTGGTTCCCATCATACGCATTCCGTTAGTGCAACTCTGCTCTTGTCGCCAGGTAAAGAAATTTGTCAACAAGATTCAAAACTGCCCTTACCTCATCGAAAGAGAAAAAGAAATCGCATCCATTCTGAGAAGACTGCATCAGTATGTGTGATCTGGGCAAATAGACTTCTCTAGTAAGAAGACTGCATTATTCAGATTCACAGATCGCACTCCTACTGACTACGCCAAGTAATCATTGTCACGTAATTGTAAAAAAGTGGCGTCTGTAAATTGCGCAAGATGTCAAAAAATATTTCTGTTTCCTCCGTTTTTGCGATGCGTATCACACCAGCATGCGTAAGTTACCGTGTGAGTAACACGAAAATTGAAAAAATAAAAAGAATTCTGCATAGGGACTCGAACTCACGACTCTTGTATTACCATTTTGTACTCTTTTCGTTACGCCAATCGCTGCCTAGAAAGTATGCTAACATTAATGGCCCATGCCTCACTCAACATGCGACATAAACGCTACTTTTTCTGAACTTTTGGCCATCTGGATCTCTCACTTACGTCACTTTCGTTTCTGACCAGGTCCTGCGTGTGCCATAAATTTGGACGGAGTCGGCAATGATGAGTAGGCGCGATCCCCTTGCCAGTAAAGGTTTCTTAAACAGACACCAATATCTGCTTTCTTTCGAAGTGATAGGGTGGAGGCGGGAGGGATGTTATCATCGGTCTTCTGACTACCTCCGTGGGGTCCGCCATTTGCCCTTCTGCGCGTATGCACATGGCAACCCCGTTCACCGGAACTCGTCCTCTTTTCATCCACTGTATTACCCTCTGATCCTCCAACGAGCTAAAAATTGTCCTCCTGTTTCAATAAGGTAACTAGTTATCATGTAACGTTGAGCTGACAACGGAACATTAAGTAAAACAAAGAAGTGTTCTACTTAGTTCTCAGAAGCCGAAGCGGCAAATGCTTAAAATGTTCCGGGTACCGCACAGTAACGAGTTCGCGATAGCCAGTGAGGTAATCTCATCTCCCGTTAGCTGGTAAGCATTAAGCTATTTCGGAAGCCGTTTGACTGCTGGCGTTCTTTTTTCTAAAGATACATGGCCAACCGAACTCAACTGCTCTCGAAATATCGACTGCATTCTTAACAGAAACTGTGTGAGTAGCACCTCGGAATGAAATACTTTCCGAATAAATTTCGCATTTAGCTTTTCAGACCCGATGTTCAAACATTCCTGAAGCAGACTCCCGAAAATTGGCTGTGGATCCCGTCAGTTATCACCATCCTCATTATATGTTATTCGAATCCTATATATCTTTGTTACAGAATATCCATCGTTGAATTCATGTAATTTCCTTGAATACGAAATCGAAGTAAACGTTCATACTGAATTTCTGAATATAATAATAGGTCTAAAATTCAAACCATGGAATTTTACTGACGTGCTGCAACTTTATGCTGGAACTTTACTAACAGAGATGCGTTACATCGTCGGACTGGAGAGACAATTAAGTCCAGTCTAGAGTATAAATCTGGCCCGATAACTCACTACCACTAATTGTGCGTATTCAAAGTCCAGTATAATGACTGTGATAAATTTTAAGATGGATAAGCAGGTAGGAAAACAGGTATGCTATACAAAGAATATTGCAACACCGAAAAAATCAATTGATCGACATTTGCTGTACTTTGATGAGATAATAATTCAGCGTCACAAAACGTTGTAGTGGAAGTCTTCCAATTGGACGACCCTTCAGTAGCTGACATGTCCCTAAGCTACCCCAGCAATCCTATCGGAGAAAACAGAAGCACTGTTTAAGGTCCAATTCGAACCACGTGTTGTTCCTGACAACTCTTCATATCTTTGAGAGGTGAAGTCTAGGTTAGCAGCAAGCTGATAAATTTCCGTGTTTCTTGCGGAATTCGATCCCGAGCCCACTCGGCTTCCAGGCACCGCTTCATCAGTGCACTTCTAAGCAAAAGTATTTAAGATGTGAAAATCATCTACGACACGAAAATAATGTTATTTCTTTACATATAGCAAAGCCTGGCAGTATATGAATCTAATGAAAATGCTGGAATTTTTTTCACGTATTGCTAAAGATCCATATTCCAAGTTAGTTTGACGAGCATCTTCCGCAGCTGGTACAGAAATATTCTTTTTCTAACCCAAAAACAATTTTTTACTGCTGCAATGTATTTTATCTGTTCCAGTCGTATTTCGCCTTTTACTTTAAGCCATCTTCAGTGGAATCTAGAATGATATAGTTTTGTTTTGATATGCGATATTTGTAGGTTGTGAAACAGTTCCTGTCTTATTTTTTATGTAAAAGTGTTATTATTTACAGTTATTCGAGTTGTTGGCTAGCATTTGCGTTTCCCCTCTTCTGGTCACATGCTGGAAATCGCACCCTAACTATATTAACGAAACACAAGCACATTTTCACGTTGTGGACTTTTTTTCTTCACAATTTTCATGTTGTCTTCGCTAATTTCTGAGGAGCAGTGCTATTGATCTATTCACTAATCGTAGGTAATTCACCGAAAACAGTGATTTAACGTCGTTACTACTGCTGTGTTCACTTTATGTCTCTCCCTCCGTTGTTTGTTTATGTACATGTTGCCAACCTTACAAAGAATATGCTGAAAACTAACATCTGTTCATTTCTGTTTTGTTTGTGTGTGTGTGTGTGTGTGTGTGTGTGTGTGTGTGTGTGTGTGTGTGTGTGACATTTAATCCAGGACACTGGCGCAAACACTGGTGATTAGGGACTGTCAGCTAACATCTCTCATTCCCTTGCCGGGAAGATAGTGACAGTGAAAATTTCATCCATCACCAGGATTGGAACCGGCTTACCTCGTAGTCGAGCTCCACCACCTGGCGTGCGCTAGTTATATCGACTAAATTCATTTCGCATGCATGCATCAAATTTTGATTTAATTACATATGAAAAGTAATTAAAAATAGAACATTATTTTATTAAAGTATTATGATTCACTGTTTGTCAACTAAAATTCCATTTGTTAAATATAATATGACATTTCAATAAAAGCAAAGAAATTCTTAATATAGTAAGTGCACATTTACAGAACTTCTACTCTACAGCTCAGCTATCAATGAAAACGTTAATAAGTTACTAGCGTTTTCTGCATAACAGAACTTGGAAATTTTCTTTCAACTTTTTTTTTGAGAATTGCATTATTTCTTTTTAGGATTTTGATCCCCGACAAGTATAAATACGGAGCAAATCAACTACGGCCCGTTGCTGAAGTGTCATTGTAGGTCATATTGCCTTACGCCAGATTTATTAACGTTTATCACATTTCATGACCAGTTTCGGCAACTATTTGGCTATTTTCAGATCAATTTCCATACATGCTACATCTGAAACGTGCCTATTAACTAGCTTTGTCGTGTAGTATCACCGTATTGTTCAGGGTGTTTCAAAAAGAATATACGTATTTAGAGTGCATATATTTATTAAACTTAAACGCATACGAATATGAAACTTTACACACGTATTTACTAACCTCTCAAGTTGAGATTACAGATGTTCAATATGTCCTCCATCAGCGACACGAACAATATCACATCGACACTCAAATTCCTCCCATACTCGCGCAAGCATGTCCTTCGTCACTGATGTTATGGCAGTACCCATCCGGTTCTTCAGTTCTTCCAGGTTCTGTGGGAGTGGTGGTACATAAACGTTGTCGTTAACGAAACCCCACAGGAATAAGTCAGAGGGTGTCAAATCCGGTGACCGTGGAGCCCAGCTCAGGCATGCTAAGTCGCCCGCTCCTGCGGTAGAGATTCATTCATGTCACACTGTTGATGGTCATCCGTTTGTCGGATGGGGACGTTCAGGTCTCCGGCCCCCCTTGATGTTATTCGAGAGGAGTAGGCTATGTGCCGGCACTGGGTTTCATGCTCTCCCTTCTCTCTTCATCATCATCATCATCATCATCATCATTATGATCATCATCATCGTACAGCACAAACACAACACCACACTATACACGCGTCCATTTCAATCACTTGCAGTCTACAATTACACACAAGCCAAGTCTCACATACCTGCAAGGAAAGGCCACGGTACTTGGCGGGAGAGCCACCTTTCTGACTAGATGGCTGAACCCACCTCTTGAAGTCTCCCACACAACAATGCCATAAAACCTACGATTTTTCAAATGAAAAAAATATATTAACGTCAATAACACTGGCCAATCTCCAGAAATAAAAAAAACGCATTTAATTCTCTATTAGATCTTTCGCGTTTTTGTTGCAAATGGTTCAAATGGCTCTGAGCACTATGGGACTTAACATCTGAGGTCATCAGTCCCCTAGAACTTAGAACTACTTAAACCTAACTAACCTAAGGACATCACACACATCCAAGCCCGAGGTAGGATTCGAACCTGCGACCGTAGCAGTCGCGCAGTTTTCCGGACTGAAGCGCCTAGAACAGCTCGGCCACTGCGGCCGGCTTTACATCCGAATTCAGAATATTTATTGAGGTCTGCACTGTCACAAACATACGAACTGAAATTATTACTGATTGTTTGGTGGAATGTGAATTAGTTGAGCTTAGAGTTCACAGTGAGGTAAAATTATTCACATTATTTTGTCAACTGCGTTCTCAATTCTGTTGTTTAAAGAGTCAGTCAGCAGTAGCCGACCGAGATCAGACGTAGCAAAAGGAAAGTAACCGCATTTGTCATTTACGATTTCCTAACCAGGAGCGAATTTTATTATATCATCTGTGTGATTTAATAGTTCAGTTTCTTGTGTTTCTGCGTGTAAGATTAATATCTAATAGCCACAGTTGTCTCGTTTTCGTTTGCGTTGGAAAGTAAACCGATTTTGTGACATATTACAAGTTCCTAATCAGGAGCAAATTATTTAGTTTCACCTGAGTGCTTCGGTAGATAGGTTTTTGAATATCTGCGTATTACTAGACACAGTTCGTGCGTTTTCGTCAGGGTCTACAGTAGAGTTGCGCAGCACGTGCCGATAGTCCGTTTATCTGCATAGTTTAGTTGTCCACGGCCTTTAGTATGGACAGGGACAGCGATTGTTGTGTGCGGATGCGACCCGAGTTGGTGACACTTCGCTCTCAGCTTCAGGCTGTGATGACTTTGGTTACACAGCTTGAGGCTGCAGACTGTTGTGGGCCGGCCGTGGGGATCCGACGGACGGACAGCACGTCTGAGTCCTCCGATCGGTTCTCACCGGTGGCCAACCCAGTTACTGCTCGCACTGAGGCTGACTCCTCACCTGTGGTCGAGTGGGAGGTCGCCCCAGGGCGAAGCAGGCGGCGAAAGACTTCCCAGGCGGCCGCACGTGAGGCCTACCAGGTTTGTCTGACAAACAGGTTCCAGGTGCTGTCTGTGGCTGACACTGTCGCTGAGCCAGATGCTGTCGCCTGTCCTGTTTCAGAGGAAACCACTCAGCCTGCAAGATCCGGGCTATTGCAGAGGGTGGGATTACTGGTAGTTGGGAGCTCCAACGTTAGGCGCGTTATGGAGCCCCTTAGGGACTTGGCTGACAAGAAGGGTAAGAAAACCAATGTGCACTCCGTCTGCAAACCGGGTGGAGTCATTCCAGTTGTGGATAGGGTCTTCCCAGATGCTATGAAGAGCACAGGGTGCAGCCAACTGCAGGTGGTGGCTCACGTCGGTACCAATGATGTGTGTCACTTTGGATCAGAAAAGATTCTCTCTGGTTTCGAGCGGCTAACAGAAGTAGTAAAGCCTGCCAGTCTTGCTTGCAAGAAGAAAGCAGAGCTGACCATTTGAAGCATAGTCGACAGGACCGACTGCGGACCTCTGGTACAGAGCCGAGTGGAGGGTCTGAATCAGAGGCTCAGAGGGTTCTGCGATCGTGTAGGCTGCGGATTCCTCGACTTGCGCCAAAGGGTGTTTGGGTTTCGGGTTCCGCTGAACAGGTCAGGTGTCCACTATACGCAGGAGGGGTCTACACGGGTAGCAGGGGCCGTGTGGCGCGGACTGGGCGGTTTTTTAGGTTAGAGGGTCTCGGGAAAACACAAGAAGGGCTTCAGTCACAAAGGGTGCAGGTTGAACACAGGAAAAACGTAGATACATGAACCACTGGTATAACAGTTGTAAATTGTCGTAGCTGTGTTGGGAAAGTACCAGAGCTCCAAGCGCTAATAGAAAGCACTGATGCTCAAATTGTTATAGGCACTGAAAGCTGGCTTAAGCCGAATATAAGCTCAGCCAAAATTTTTGCGAAGAACCTAACGGTGTACCGAAAGGATAGGCTAAACACGGTTGACGGTGGCGTGTTTATTGCTGTCAGAAGTAGTTTAACTTGTCGCGAAATTGAAGTAGATACTTCCTGAGAAGTAGTATGGGCAGTGGTCATTGTTGGCAACCTGCATAAAATATTAATTCGATCCTTTTACGGACCTCCCAATTCAGGTGATACAGTTGCTGAAAGGTTCAAAGAAAACTTGAGTCTGATTTCAAACACGTACCCGACTCAAACGATAATAGTTGGTGGTGACTTTAATTTACCCTCGATATGTTGGCGAAAATACATGTTTAATTCCGGAGGTACGCATAAAATATCATCCGAAATTGTGCTAAACGCATTCTCTGAAAATTATTTCGAGTAGTTAGTTCATGAGCCCATGCGAATAGTAAACGGTTGTGAAAACACACTTGGCCTCTTAGCAACAAATAATCCTGAGCTAATAACAAGAATCAAAATGCATACAGGGATTGATCAACATGGGGTTGTTGTGGCGAAATTGAATATTGTAACCCCCAAATCCACCAAATATAAACGAAAAGTATACCTATTCAAATTCACTTGACGCTTTCCTGAGAGACAATCTCCACTCATTCCAAATTAATAATATAAGTGTAGACCAGATGTGGCTTAAATTCAGAGAAATAGTATCGGCAGCAATTGTGAGATTTATACCAAATAATTTAACAAACGACGGCGCTGATCCTCCTTGGTACACAAAACGGGTTGGAACACTGTTGCACAAACAACGAAACAAACAAGACAAATTTAAACAGACGCAAAAGCCCCAAGATTGGCGATCTTTTACAGAAGCTCCAAATTTAGCGCGGACTTGAGTGCGAGATGCCTAAACAGTTTCCGCAACGAAACTTTGTCTTGAAACCTGGCAGAAAATCTAAAGAGATTCTGGTCGTATGTGAATTATGTTAGTGTCAAGAAACAATCAATGCCTTCTCTGTACGATAGCAATGGAGATACTATCGAAGACAGTGCTGCCAAAGCAGAGTTACTAAACACAGCCTTCACAAAAGAAGACGAAGTAAATATTGCAGAATTCGAATGGAGAATAGCTGCCAACATGAGTAACGTAGAAGTAAATATCCTCGGAGTAGTGAAACAACTTAAATCACTTTGTAAAAGCAAGTCTTCTGGTCCAGACTGTATACCAATTAGGTTCCTTTCGGAGTATGCTGATGCATTAGCTCCATACTTAACAATCATATACAACCGTTCGCTCGACGAAAGATCCGTACCCAAAGGCTGGAACGTTGCGCAGGTCACACCAATTCTCAAGAAAGGTAGTAGGAGTAATCCACCTGATTACAGGCCCATATCGTTAACGTCGATATGAAGCAAGATTTTAGAACATATGTTGTGTTCGAACGTTATGAATTACCTCGAAGAAAACGGTCTACTGACACACAGTCAACATGGGTTTAGAAAACATCGTTCCTGTGAAACACAAGTAGCTCTTTATTCACATGAAGTGTTGAGTGCTAGTGACAAGGGATTTCAGATCGATTCCGTATTTTTGGATTTCCGGAAGGCTTTTGACACTGTACCGCACAAGCGGCACGGAGTGAAAATGCGTGCTTATGGAATATCGTCTCAGTTATGTGACTGGATTTGTGATTTCCTGTCAGAGAGGTCACAGTTCGTAGTAACTGACGGAAAGTCATCGAGTAAAACGGAAGTGATTTCTGGCGAACCCTAAGGTACTGTTATAGGCGCTTTGATGTAAACTGCAAAACGATTTAGAAAAGATATCTGAATGGTGCGAAAAGTGGCAGATGACCCTAAATTACGAAAAGTGTGAGGTCATCCACATGAGAGCTAAAAGGAACTGGTTAAACTTTGGTTACGCGATAAATCAGTCTAATCTAAAATCCGTAAATTCAACTAAATACCTAGGTATTAGAATTACGAACAACTTAAATTGGAAGTAACACATAGAAAATGTTGTGGGGAAGGCTAACCAAAGACTTTGTTTTATTGGCAGGACACTTAGAAAATGTAACAGACTGCCTACACTACGCTTGTCCGTCCTCTTTTAGAATACTGCTGCGCGGTGTGGGATCCTTACCAGATAGGACTGACGGAGTACGTCGAAAAAGTTCAGAGAATGGCAGCGCGTTTAGTATTATCGCGAAATATGGGAGAGAGTGTCACAGAAATGATACAGGATTTGGGCTAGACATCTTTAAAAGAAAGGCCTTTTTGGTTGCGAGGGAATCTTCTCACGAAATTCCAACCACCAACTTTTTCCTCCGGATGCAAAAATATTTTGTTGATACCGACCTACATAGGGAGGAGCGATCGCCAAGATAAAATAGGGAAATCAGAGCTCGTACAGAAAGATATAGGTGTTCATTCTTTCCGCGCGCTATACGAGATTGGAATGATGGAGAATAGTGAAGGTGGTTCGATGAACCCTCTGCCAGACATTTAAATGTGATTTGCAGAGTATCCATGTAGATGAAGACGTAGATGTAAAGAACTTCCGGGATATAGACTGAGGTCCGATTCATAAATTAAAAGTTACAATTCATTGTAATTTCCATTGTAATTCCTACGGTCAATATTATTTTGCAGTTTTCCATTTAGTATTGAATCTTACCTTCTCTTTTAAAGAAAATACTTATTATCTGTGTGTCTTGTATTTCTACACAACCTGTGTTCTATCACATCTAACATCAAAATATCATTACTAGGAATAATAGTATATTCAGCATGCGACAAATCAAATAACGTACATTCCGCTGCACACGACGCCTTCCCTGTGGCTGACTTAGAACTCCGGAGCGTACCACCTCGCAGCCGGAGATCACTTCGGCTCTCTGGCCACCGTAAACGTACTGACTACGAGGCTCGCTCAGATGGAAGGGCTGCCCCGCGGCAATCCATCGAGAGCGGCGTTTCTTCCTGTGCGGTATACGTCCGCAGTCGCATGATGCAATGCGCACAGCAGGGCCTTCGTCATAGGGACGAGGGCGTGTATCGCCGACATAACTCTGGTCCTCTAGCATAAACGTCACTGGAGGCGCCCGCAGCGCGTTCATGTTGCGTGATGAATGGCGCCAATACTCTGCGAACGTGACGCACGGCGTGTGCGCATCTGGAGCGCGATACACTGCACCACAGTCCGACACACACCCTCACGCACGTGACAGTTTGCCCAACTGAGAGATGGACCACCTGCGGGTTCATTACATGCTGCGATGGGAAATACACGTATCACTCCTGTGCCCACTGTTAGCGCTCACATGTAAACAGTAGCTTGGCAGCTACACCAGGACAAGACCATTCGTCTTGTGGCTGAAAGTCACGTTGTCCCCGCGTTGCCCTTCAAATACCAAACAAGTCAGAGTAGTTCTATACTCACGAAATGGGCAAGGGAGCAGGTGCAGGAATTCTGTATCAGCGTCCTGGAAAAATTCGTAGTGGAGTTGGTTTGCTGTTTCATTCCTCCGACCTGTTAGAAGGGGTGTCAAATTTGCATCCGTGCCGTGTGAATGAGTATGTTGAATGCTTGTACAGTGTAGTGTTGAGTATGTTGCTAAGAATGAAGGGAAGGCAGGAAGCGAAACCACATAGACCACTCCTCTCAAACGGCACCAAACGGACCGCCCAACTCAACAAACTCATCCGACAGACGCATCACTATCATCAGTCAAATGGTTCAAATGGCTCTGAGCACTATGGGACTTAACTGCTACGGTCATCAGTCCCCTAGAACTTAGAACTACTTAAACCTAACTAACCTAAGGACAGCACACAACACCCAGCCATCACGAGGCAGAGAAAATCCCTGACCCCGCCGGGAATCGAACCCGGGAACCCGGGCGTGGGAAGCGAGAACGCTACCGCACGACCACGAGATGCGGGCTATCATCAGTCATCAGTGCCACATTTCCTCACTTCATGGGACACTGCTCGGAGGTTCAGAATTTTGTAATGGAACTCAGTTATCCCTCAGATGAACTATTAGATGATCCAGACACATTAAAGCACAAACACACACACACACACAAACACACACACAAACACACACACACACCGACAAGAAAGCGATTCGATGGGAGCTCGCAGGTTCAATCTTTAATAAGGCTCTTTTGATAGTTCAGTGTTAACAATTATGACGCAAAATGCACTGAAGCGCCAAAGAAACTGGTATAGGCATGCGAGGCACGGGTATTCAAATACAGAGGTATACGAACAGGCAGAATACGGGGCTGCGGTCGGCAACGCCTATATAAAGCAACAAGTGTCTGGCGCAGTTGTTAGGTCGGTTACTGTTGCTACAATGGGAGGATATCAAGATTTCAATTACTTTGAACGTGATGTTGTAGTCGGCGCACGAGCGATGGGACACAGCATCTCCGAGGTAGCGATTAGATGGGGATTTTCCAGTGCGACCGTTTGACAAGTGTACCGTGAATATCATAGCTCCAGAAAAACATCAAATATCTGACATCCCTGCCGCCGGAAAAAGATCCTGCGAGAGCGGGACCAACCACGGTTGAAGAGAACCGTTCAACGTGACAGAAGTGCGACCCTTCGCAAATCGCTGCATATTTCAATGCTGGGCCATCAAGTGTCAGCGTGCGAACCATTCAACGAAACATCATCGATATGGGCTTTCGGAGCCGAAAGCCCTCTCGTGTACCCTTGATGACTGGACCACACAAAGCTTTACGCCTCACCTGGACCCGTCAGCACCGACATTGGACTCTTGATGACTGGAAACATGCTGATTAGTCGGACGAGTCTCGTTTCAAATTGTATCGAGCGGATTGACGCGTACGGGTGTGGAGACAACCTCATGAATCTATGGAGCCTTCATGTCAGCCGGGGACTGTTCAAGCTGGTAGAGGCTCTGTAATGGTGTGGGTCGTGTGCAGTTGGAGTGAGATGGGACCGCTAATACGTCTAGACACTACTCGGACACGTAACACGTACGTAAGTATCCTGTCTGATCACCTGCAGCCATTCATGTCCATTGTGAATTGCGACCGTATTGGGAAATTCGAGCAGGACAATGCAACACCCGACACGTCCAGAATTTCTACGGAGTGGCTCCAGGAACACTCTTTTGAGTTTAAACACTTCCGCTGGCCACCAAACTCCTCAGACATGAACTTTATTGGGCATATCTGAGATGCCTTGTAACTTGCTGTTCAGAAGAGATCTCCGCCCCCTCGTACTCTTATAGATTTATGGAGAGCCCTGTGGCTGGAGAGTTCTCTCCAGCACTACTTCAGCCATTAGTTGAGTCCCTGCCACGTCGTGATGTGACACTTCTGAGTGCTCGCGATGGGCCCCACACAATATTAGGCAGGTGCACCAGTTTTCTTTGGATCTTCAGTGCATTAGCATCTAATGACTCACCATGTGCATTAGAAAATTGCAGCGAAATGCAGGAAGATCTGCAGCGGATAGGCACTTGGTGCAGGGAGTGGCAACTGACCCTTAACATAAACAAATGTAATGTATTGCGAATACATAGAAAGAAGGATCCTTTATTGTATGATTATATGATAGCGGAACAAACACTGGGAGCAGTTACTTCTATAAAATATCTGGGAGTATGCGTACGGAACGATTTGAAGAGGAATGATCATATAAAATTAATTGTTGGTACGGCGAGTGCCACGTTGAGATTCATTGGGAGAGTCCTTAGAAAATGTAGTCCGTCAACAAAGGAGGTGGCTTACAAAACAATCGTTCGACATATACTTGAGTATTGCTCATCAGTGTGGGATTCGTACCAGGTCGGGTTGACAGAGGAGATAGAGAAGATCGAAAGAAGAGCGGCGCGTTTCGTCACAGGGGTATTTGGTAAGCGTGACAGCGTTACGGAGATGTTTAGCAAACTCAAGTGGCAGACTCTGCAAGAGAGGCGCTCTGAATCGCGGTGTAGCTTGCTGTCCAGGTTTCGAGAGGGTGCGTTTCTGGGTGAGGTATCGAATATATTTCTTCCCCCTACATATACCTCCCGAGGAGATCACGAATGTAAAATTAGAGAGATTCGAGCGCGCACGGGGGCTTTCCGGCAGTCGTTCTTCCCGCGAACCATACGCAACTGGAACAGGAAAGGGAGGTAATGACAGTGGCACGTAAAGTGCCCTCCGCCACATACCGTTGGGTGGCTTGCGGTGTATAAATGTAGATGTAGATGTGCATCAGGAGGCCGACGGAAAGTTAATGTCCGGAAGACGGAGGGATCAATATTCTAGGGGCTGTATGTATTACATTTCACTAAATGGACATCGTCCATATTCAAGAAATGGCCAAGTAAACCATTAACTTCCACCATAAACATCGAATGAAAAATGGCAGTTTCCTGTGCATTGTCAAGTTGATGCTTTGTTTCATATTTCGTTATCTTACGTCTTCCAATACTGCAGCACTGTTTGAAGTTTTGCAACTATCCAGCCGGCCGAAGTGGCCGAGCGGTTAAAGGCGCTACAGTCTGGAACCGCACGACCGCTCCGGTCGCAGGTTCGAATCCTGCCTCGGGCATGGATGTGTGTGATGTCCTTAGGTTAGTTAGGTTTAAGTAGTTCTAAGTTCTAGGGGACTTATGACCAGAGCAGTTGAGTCCCATAGTGCTCAGAGCCATTTGAACCATTTTTTGCAACTATCCACTGCTTCCCTTTAAATTATTGTGATCTGTGTCGCTACCAATTTGATGTGCGTAATGTAGTGTGTCACTAGCATGCACTTCCTCTAAATTGTATCGAGCATCCTCGAAATGCGCGAACACCGGTTTTTGTAACAAGTGTGCCTCGTCCACCCTTGAATATCCGTATTTTTCTTATGCACTACAAGGTCATATTGCTGCGGACTTATGTGAAAGCTGTTCATTCCATTCACACCTGTGTTGACACTGGGCGCCTCTGCTTCTGTGTGGGGCAAGCTACAGCAACACGGCGACAAGCCGGAACGAGCACAGGTGTAAGCGCACCAAAACACTGTATATCTTCAAGTGGGCTCTTGTTCCGGTTGCGTCTCTTCTGCCGTTGCTTTCAGGCAACCACCTGCAAAAGCTCTTCCCACGTTTCCAACTCAGTTCGCCTTGTAGGGATGCTGCTCCCGCAGAAACAACAGAAAAGTTCGTCTGTGTTAAGTTTCCAGGGAAGATAGATTTTGTGCGATGCCTGAGGCTAACAATATCTCTGTCTTCTTTGGCGAGTTTGAACTCAGTGACGTCGTTCTGGCTTCTTGTCCCAATACGCGACCAAAACTACAAACTACCATCTGAGAATGGAGCAAAACCTCCGAAACACGTCCTAAATACAAACTTAAAATTTAGAGACTGTTAATATTGATTTTTTTTTAAATTTGTATTTCAACTAACGACAAGCCCTGGTTTCGCACATATAGCGCTGAATGTGTACAAGACAGAATGTGATGTTCATCCAACAACGGTAATATCAGAAATTGTTGGTAAAACAACTCTCAAAGCTCTGGCTTCTCTCTTCCCACATCCACCACTGCTGGCGGCTCACCTCCGACTGCCCAATGCTACAGGCTGTTCACATCCAACTGCCCAGCACTACACAAGCGAATATTCCAACAATGAGTCCAACCAGCCACAGACTGCACACAGCACAGTCAGCGATTTTCATACAGAGCACTACGTGGCGTTACCAACATAAAAGCCCGCATCTCGTGGTCGTGCGGTAGCGTTCTCGCTTCCCACGCCCGGGTTCCCGGGTTCGATTCCCGGCAGGGTCAGGGATTTTCTCTGCTTCGTGATGGCTGGGTGTTGTGTGCTGTCCTTAGGTTAGTTAGGTTTAAGTAGTTCTAAGTTCTAGGGGACTGATGACCATAGATGTTAAGTCCCATAGTGCTCAGAGCCATTTTGAACCAATATAAAAACCTAAACAGCCTACTTACAACTATAGTTCTGACTTTAAGAGCTAGGAGCGCTACTGTCGCGTCACGTGACAACCCAGCCAGTGAGCTTCAGTAGATGTGTCAATCAATCCCAAAGTTGACCTGGGTTGCTCACGCCTGCTTTAGGCAGACGATTTCCAAGCTAGTTTTGGCGATAGCATAGCTACACGTACTTGCAGAATGTAGAGGGCCGCCACGGCCATTCGTTGGAATTACTCAGCAGAGGCTAGTGCCTCAATTGACTCACCCGGCCATACCGACACTACCCAGAGCCATAGCGTGCCTCGGCAGCTGTGCTGTGTCAAAAGCACAGATTTCGTTCGCCATTACAATTGCTAAGCATCCGATCCGGTAAATGGCCAATAACACCTGTTGAATACAATAATCATATGTGTGTGATGCATTCGAGCGCGGCTTCAGCGATGTAACAAACAACTCGCCATCACTGGTTCCAGAGATGCTGCTTCAGCGACGCGACGCATCCGCCCTCTATCGACATTACTCGACGGCCAAAAAGAATAACAATATAACTGTCAAAAGCTGGCGTAGCGTTGCGTGATTGTTCATGTAAATGGTTCTCATTGTATGACATCAGAAAATAGTTAGCTCCCTTGTAGACCTCTTACCGATAAAGTTAATATCGGGGTAGGTCTAGGTCGGATATAGTACCGAACAACTGCGTGTTGTATAGAGACACCGCAATTGGTGTTAGAGGCTTGGGAGAGGTGAAGGAGTTTGGCTGGTGAAGCCAGTGTAGTATGTAGTGCAGCTTACGGAGACTGTGTGACAATTTTGTTGTTTAGTCCCATGTTGATAGACGTAGCTGCGACTGTAGTTTTCCTCCCAAGGCCGAGCAACGGAATATATGTAGATTCCGGGATTTTGAAGTAGTCGCGGACTAGACACTGGTTTGGCGAAATTGTGTTTTTGGGCGGAAGATTGGTTGTCGTCCTGTGGACAATTCTGGGGGAAGGAGTGGTTATTTTGCTGTGATGGATACAGCGTGAGAGAGATTTGCGTTCGATGATTTTTAGGGAATCGGTAGAACCCGATATCCTGTCCGTGTTGTATGATTAGTGGTTGCGGCTCGCCCAGAGGTAACTGGGTTGCTAGCTGTTTTTGGGATTGATTTGATAGTGACTGGTGTGTATCGAGAAGGGAAAGCCTCGGAAACATTTTTGGTTGTTGTTTGGATGCCATGATCATACAGCGGATCTAGAATTGGGTCGTGTATATTCGAACTGTTTCACCTTGATATGAGACATCGTACCAGTAGGTTGAGTTGGTAAGCGACGGGAATAGAAAAAATTGGAAATTTGTAGTATTACAGGACCAAACTGCTGAGGTCATCGGTCCCTAAACTTACGCACCACTTAATCTAACTCTAACTTTCGCTAAGGACAGCACACACACACCCATGCCCGAGGGATGACTCGAACCTCCGACGGGGCTGAGCCCCGCGGACCATGACAAGGCGCCCTGGACCGCGCGGCTACTCCGCGAGGCGGTAATAGAAAGGCACCATTTACAGGCAACACGTAACTAAACAAAAAACTTGGTTAGCAGAAGTGACGAGTGGCTTGATTTAATTTAGGAAAATTTAGCGGGTTGCGTTGTGCTAACGCCTGAAGAGGCTCAGTTTTGTTAGAACTGTTAATTAAGGTTAAGGCAAAAGTGGTGGTGGCACCTAGGCTTTTTGTTTGTATTTTTGTTTGTTCTTGAATTTCGTTTTCAGAGGGGCGAGGTGTTTAGTGCTTGCTGGAAGTCGATCACTTACGAGATTTGAACTTCTATTGAGATAAATCCCCCCAAATAAAGGTAAGTTTTCTTGGGTCAAAAGAAACCTTTACGTATGGTTACTTAGTAGCTGTTCATTGTGTTGTAATTTCAAGTTTTAGTGTCACCCTAAAAGTGACGTGTTTGAAGGATATTTAATTTCAAAGGGCAAGGGAAACTTATTTTGGTCGAAATTTAGAGATGAATAATCTCTGAAAACAGTTTTATTACGTAAAAGTGAATCAGTAGAAACTCTAACAAAACGAGGAAAGCAAAGATTTAAATTTCAGAGATATTACTAGCTTCTTGCGTAACATAATCTGGAGTTGGTATTAGGATGTTTTGGTTTCAGTGAAAATCACTTAATGCGTTGGTACACGCAAACTACACAAGAGTCCGATGCTAATAAAAGCTAACAAGATTACATTTATGTAAGAAAAGTTTTAAGTGAGCAAAATCAGAATTGAAGTTATTTGAAGTTGTTACGAAAAGTCAGCGATCATATTCACAAAGGTGTAGTAGTTAATCTGTGGAATACATTACGTATCATTATTTACGTAGCAACGTTAGAACTACACAGAAAGAAATAGAATTATCAAATGGCTCTGAGCACTATGGGACTTAACATCTGAGGCCACCAGTCCCCTAGAACTTAGAACTACTTGAACCTAACTAACCTAAGGACATCACACACATCCATGCTCGATGCAGGATTCGAACCTGCGACAGTAGCGGTCGCGCTTTCCGGACTGAAGCGCCTAGCACCGCTTGGCCACCGCGGGCGGCGAAATAGAATTATCGCTTCAGTTATCTTTATCCCGGTATAATCGTTGTCCAGATCGATTTTTGCACTCACTCATATTTGAGATGAATGTTAAAAGTTATTAAAAGATTACGAGGCGGTTCCAGAGAGATTGTTCTACGTTGGAAGGAAGTCGTTGCTTGTGAGGAAAACTGCAAGCTGGATTTACGGTCATAATATAAACAAGTATCATACTGAAATAATTTTGGTGTCGCTGTATTCTGCTCGTCTCCTGTAGATAGCGACTGTCAGTGTCATTTGGCTATTTCAGTGTATCTATCTGTGGTGTAGTAGCATTGCTGCACGACCTCGAATTTTTCGTATAGTGAAAATGCTGTTGGTTATTATCTAGCATTTGTGTCTGCTGTCCCGTCAGTGTTTATTGTCGTTGCACTTGCTAATCACCAAAGGGTTGATCTGTCCTCAGTTTGCTGTCTGAGAGTGCAACTAGTGTACAAGGTAGGCTTGAAGTGTTTGCCAGGCGCTCAGCCACTACTGGATTCTTCTGTGATCGGATAGCGATCCAAGTCATTACATCGACTGTCAATACAAAAACTGTACCTAATTCATGCTGTAGTGGTCGTCTGGTTCGCTCAAACAATTTTGCGCGGCAGGAAGCCATACATCAGCGGCATTGCGACGTTGGTACAGTCCGATCCCTTGTCGTTTTGAGTTAGATCTTGAGTTCCGCCAGTCGGGGCGTTACACAGCCAAGACTAAACACAGCACGAACCACTAAGATCAGCATGACAACCTAGTCTACGGGAAAGGATACAAGAACAGCTGATACAATAATAGGTGCAGGGTCTTCCTACGCCTAGCGAAACATAGATGGAGATGCACATAACCTTTCACATGACCACATAGAATAACGTCCTCCATCACCATTCAGATACTGTATGCAATGTGATTAGTGATATCATATTATAATATTGTCCCATTGCAGTATTGCTTTTTGGAATGTGATACCGTCCACCTCGTGGTCATTACAGCCGGGGCACATCGCAGATGGAAATTAGCCGTGGCCATTTTCACAAACTCTATCTTGGATTCGCATTTGGTACCACCTGAATATAACTAATTCCAGTTTCCAAACAACTGTGTCAAGTAGATACATACAAGATCAAATATCTAAGGAAAAGGTACTGATTGTAACTGCGTGAAAAAGAAATTTATAACTCAGCTTGACTAAATGAGCTGATCGGTTGATAGGACACATTCTCAGGCATCAAGGAATCGTCAGTTTGACAATGGAGCTAAATGTGAGAGAAAATAACTACAGAGGGAAATCAAGCTTTGAATACAGTAAACACAAAGAATGAAAGAGGAGAAAGACTAATTGAGTTCTGTAACAAGTTTCAGCAAGTAATAGCGAATACCCTGTTCAAGAATCACAAGAGGAGGAGGTATACTTGGAAAAGGCCGGGAGATACGGGAAGATTTCAATTAGATTACATCATGGTCAGACAGAGATTCCGAAATCAGATACTGGATTGTAAGGCGTACCCAGGAGCAGATATACACTCAGATCACAATATAGTAGTGATGAAGAGTAGGCTGGAGCTCAAGACATTAGTCAGGAAGAATCAATACGCAACGAAGTGGGATACGGAAGTACTAAGGAATGACGAGATACGTTTGAAGTTCTCTAACGCTGTAGATACAGCAATAAGGACTAGCGCAGTAGGCAGTACAGTTGAAGAGGAATGGACATCTCTAAAAAGGGCCATCACAGAAGTTGGGAAGGAAAACATAGGTACAAAGAAGGTAACTGCGAAGAAACCATGGGTAACAGAAGAAATACTTCAGTTGATTGACGAAAGGAGAAAGGACAAAAATGTTCCGGGAAAATCAGGAATACAGAAATACAAGTCGCTGAGAAATTAAATAAATAGGAAGTGCAGGGAAGCTAAGACGAAATGGCTGCAGGAAAAATGTGAAGACATCGAAAAAGATATGATTGTCGGAAGGACAGACTCAGCATACAGCAAAGTCAAAACAACCTTTGGTGACATTAAAAGCAACGGTGGTAACATTAAGAGTGCAACGGGAATTCCACTGTTAAATGCAGAGGAGAGAGCAGATAGGTGGAAAGAATACATTGAAAGCCTCTATGAGGGTGAAGATTTGTCTGATGTGATAGAAGAAGAAACAGGAGTCGATTTAGAAGAGATAGGGGATCCAGTATTAGAATCGGAATTTAAAAGAGCTTTGGAGGACTTACGATCAAATAAGGCAGAAGGGATAGAAAACATTCCATCAGAATTTCTAAAATCATTGGGGGAAGTGGCAACAAAACCACTGTTCACGTTGGTGTGTAGAATATATGAGTCTGGCGATATACCATCTGACTTTCGGAAAAGCATCATCCACACAATTCCGAAGACGGCAAGAGCTGACAAGTGCGAGAATTGTCGCACAATCAGCTTAACAGCTCATGCATCGAAGCTGCTTACAAGAATAACATACAGAAGAATGGAAAAGAAAATTGAGAATGCGCTAGGTGACGATCAGTTTGGCTTTAAGAAAAGTAAAGGGACGAGAGAGGCAATTCTGACGTTACGGCTAATAGTGGAAGCAAGGCTAAAGAAAAATCAAGACACTTTCATAGGATTTGTCGACCTGGAAAAAGCGCTCGACAATATAAAATGGTGCAAGCTGTTCGAGATTCTGAAAAAAGTAGGGGTAAGCTATAGGGAGAGACGGGTCATATACAATATGTACAACAACCAAGAGGGAATAATAAGAGTGGACGATCAAGAACGAAGTGCTCGTATTAAGAAGTGTGTAAGACAATGCTGTAGCCTTTCGCCCTTACTCTTCAATCTGTACATCGAGGAAGCAATGATGGAAATAAAAGAAAGGTTCAGGAGTGGAATTAAAATACAAGGTGAAAGGATATCAATGATACGATTCGCTGATGACTTTGCTATCCTGAGTGAAAGTGAAGAAGAATTAAATGATCTGCTGAACGGAATGAACAGTCTAATGAGTACACAGTATGGTTTGAGAGTAAATCGGAGAAAGACGAAGGTAATGAGAAGTAGTAGAAATGAGAACAGCGAGAAACTTAACATCAGGATTGATGGTCACGAAGTCAATGAAGTTAAGGAATTCTGCTACCTAGGCAGTAAAATAACCAATGACGGACGGAGCAAGGAGGACATCAAAAGCAGACTCGCTATGGCAAAAAAGGCATTTCTGGCCAAGAGAAGTCTACTAATATCAAATACCGGCCTTAATTTGAGGAAGAAATTTCTGAGGATGTACGTCTGGAGTACAGCATTGTATGGTAGTGAAACATGGACTGTGAGAAAACCGGAACAGAAGAGGATCGAAGCATTTGAGATGTGGTGCTATAGACGAATGTTGAAAATTAGGTGGACTGATAAGGTAAGGAATGAGGAGGTTCTACGCAGACTCGGAGAGGAAAGGAAAACACTGATAAGGAGAAGGGACAGGATGATAGGACATCTGCTAAGACATGAGGGAATGACTTCCATGGTACTAGAGGGAGCTGTAGAGGGCAAAAACTGTAAAGAAAGACAGAGATTGGAATACGTCAAGCAAATAATTGAGGACGTAGGTTGCAAGTGCTACTCTGAGATGAAGAGGTTAGCACAGGAAAGGAATTCGTGGGGGGCCGCATCAAACCAGTCAGTAGACTGGAAAAAAAAAAAAAAAAAAAAAAAAAAAAAACCACATTCAAATGGACGTAAGTATCAGTAGCTATCCAGAGATAAAGAGTACATAACAAAGTGCGACGTATTTGTGAAATAGTTGATTATTCCGATGGCGTGCACATCATAGTAGTTTAACACACCACACCATTACGAATAAACACGAAAGAATTTTCAGTGGAGCAGATGAACTCGGCGTGGGAAGAAACATGAGCTACATGAAAATGAGTAGTGGGAGAACAAAAGACTATAGTCGTAATGATCCTGGTCATTGCAAACTAATAATTATCGAAAATGACAGCTCATCAGGACTGACTACTATAGATTTACGAAACAAAACAACGGTCTTTGCCCCTACGTAGCGATGGCACGTCAGCGGAAACAGCTGCACTTTTCACGGCGGTGCCGGAATTTGACTTCGCTTGTTTGGCGAAGGCTTGCCTTTTCCGATAAGTCTCATTTTCTGCTTGGTCGAGTGGATAGGCGTGGGCGCGTCAGACGATCAACAGCAGAGAACAAACGCCGCGCCGCAGTTGCTGGAAGAATAAAATCTGGCGGCGGAAGAATTGTTACGCTCTAAGAACTTTTCCCTGGTATTTTCTGGGATCACACATATGTGTGGAAGACACTAGCGACCTATTTATCTAGTAAAAGACATCTGCAAATTTAATACGTTTGTACGCGCCGGTCTTGAATGTCTGCCATCCGGACCAAACGTCAGTACAACACAGGAATTTGATTAAATTTTTTCAAGTAATAGGAGTAAGCTACGAGAAAATTCTTCAGATTAGACTTCAAAGTGCAAGGATTACTGCTAAGATTTTTTAAATTTTTGTTGTGGGTTTCTGAAAATGAACGTAGCAGAATACTGTACGCTTTATTCGCACAGGGGTCAAGGAGGTGCAATCGAAATGCAGATTGGATTTCTCCCTAGTATTAACTGTGCGAAAGTTACAAGTTCTTGGTTACAGTCTTACATTGTTATCAACAAAAGACATCAAAGAAAATGAAACGCCAATGTGACAATCCCCAGACTCCTTAATGTGGGTCATCAAGATGAACGCGAACTTGCGAACTTGTTCGAACTGCCAGTCATTGAGCCAACAACACCCTTTGTGAATGGTAAGAGTTACAGTAAGCGAGTGAAAATAAGGAAACTAATTTTGATGTTGGACTGTCCTTTATTCCAGATACTATTCTAATGGTAAATATAGCAGTATTCAGTTTTTTAACAAGATCTTCATCGTAGGCTTTCTATGGCAGCTTACCATCTGACTAAACATCTAGGAATTTGAATCGTTTAGACTCACTAATAATAGGCCAATTCTGTGTAATCCAAATGACAGTTTTAGTTGAATTATGCGTTAAAAACTGTAAAAATGAAGTATTACTGTGATTCGGCATCAAATTATTTTCTACAAGCTCTGGACTTACATCTTGTACTAGAATATACGATACACTGCCTATGTTGCACTCAACATCCTTCACTTTCAACGTAGTGTCATCAGCAAACAGAAATATTTTGTAATCAACTGTCATATTGGAAGGCATATCATTTACATACGTAAGACACGGTATTCGATACCAATGTTAAATACAGAACTCGATACGAGTTTATATCTGTATTACGCGATATAGAAGATCACGTACAAGGACTTATTTCATTTACTATGTGTTGTATTTAATAAAAGCCTTTCTTTTAGACTATACTCGAAAACAATACGTATGTTTAACATATACTAATAAAAGTTCGCCGTTTCATGATTTATTTTGCAATGGGGGAGATGTCTGGGAACCAAAGGAGGAGTTAACCATTCAGAAAACATTTTGCTTCAGTTTTATACTGTCCGTTAAATACGTAACAGGTAACAAACACATTCCCGAAATCGTTAGAATTTTATCAAAGATGTTTCTGATTAAACCTGGTTATTCAATATTTAGTTATCAACCAACTGATTGTAAAATGCAGTTTGTTTTACTGGAAACATTTTTTAAAGAAACTCGGTACCCACTAAGCATTTTGTACCTAAAATTTCTACAAAATGGTTCAAATAGCTCTGAGAACTATGGGACTTAACTGCTGTGGTCATCAGTCCCCTAGAACTTAGAACTACTTAAACCTAACTAACCTAAGAACATCACACACATCCATGCCCGACGCAGGATTCAAACCTGCGACAGTAGCAGCAGCGCGGTTCCGGAATGAAGCGCCTAGAACCTCTCGGCCACAGAGGACGGCGAAGATGTCGGTTTCTTGACTGACTGTGATTGAATGTTTTCACGTAAATGAACAAAGAAAAAAACATAGTAAAGTTATTCAATCATCACAAACCAAACCGGGGTTTGGACAACGAGATAGAAACGAAAGTTAGAGATAAGTAAAAAGTTGTTTGTTTGTTTAATTACAGGAAGTATATGTAGCCACCTCGGTTGCACAGAATTATTTTCAAATTGACCATGTTGTCGACAGCACTAAAATGGTCTTCATCAGAATACAAATTACATAGGATTACCTACAAAATATAATGACATGGCTCAAAAATACAGGATACACTACTGGCCATTAAAATTGCTACACCACGAAGATGACGTGCTACAGACGCTAAATTTAACCGACAGGAAGAAGATGCTGTGATATGCAAATGATTAGCTTTTCAGAGTATTCACACAAGGTTGGCGCCGGTGGCGACACCTACAACGTGCTTATTGAGGAAAGTTTGCAACCGATTTCTCATATACAAACAGCAGTTGACCGGCGTTGCCTGGTGAAACGTTGTTGTGATGCCTCGTGTAAGGAGGAGAAATGCGTACCATCACGTTTCCGACTTTGATAAAGGTGAGATTGAATCCTATTGCGATTGCGGTTTATCGTATCGCGACACGTCTCGGTCACCTCTTGTTCGCATTGACAGCACTTTGAACAGTGGACGTTACATTTCAGATGTGTTACGACCCGTAGCTCTACTCTCCATTCTATCCCTGCGAAACCCTACATTTCAGCATGATAATGCACGACCGCATGTTGAAGGTCCTGTACGGTCCTTTCTGGATACAGAAAATGTTAGACTGCTGCCCTGGCCAGGATCTATGCACCCAAATTGCGTGAAAATGTAATCACATGTCAGTTCTAGTATAATATATCTGTCCACTGAATACCCGTTTATCATGTGCATTTCTTCTTGGTGTAGCAATTTTAATGGCCAGTAAAGTACTTAATAGGATTACTTCCATAAAATGTACAAACAGTGTACTTACATGTAGTCACACAATGTGTGAAAAACATCTGAGTAAAAATGCTCTCGTCAAATAGAAATTTTGACAAGAATAAAAATTAAAATGTAAAAACGTAACATGTCTGTCAACTGGAATAAAATATTCCATCGCAATACAATGGCAGCCGTGAGGTCGCTTAAGGCCAAGAACTGCAGCAAACAGCCGTTACCGTCACACTGGACGCCTAACAGCCCACGGTAGCCACGAGTTGGACACGAAAACAGATTCGCGCCATCTGTTTTTGTGTACAGTTACCGTTACATTTGTCGATTTTGTTCCCTTAAGAACTACTTGTTTAATTCTGTCTACAAGGAACTCTTGAACCTAGTCGCAGTACGCTCTTTTTTTTCACTAAACAGCAATGAGGGACAGTGGGAAATGCATTCCCGAAATGACCTTTTGCATAGTTTATCTGTTCGCTTAATTTTTAACAATCTTCGATACAGCCGCATTTCGGATGCTTCCAGAAAATTCTCCGGATCTTAAGAAAGTGTATAAGATTTAGGTCTAGCAAAGACAACACTTCCTATGCCACCCTCCACAACACCCGCTCCCCTATCTTTTATCCTACTGCTGGCATCCCCCAGGGCTCTGTCCTCTCCCCTCTCCTTTATCTCTTGTATACGGCTGATATGCCCAAGCCACCCCCACCTGTCCACCTTCTCCAGTATGCTGATGACACCGCCTTCCTGGCTCTCTATCCTAACCTTCAATGGTCCCAACGCACCCTCTAAACCCACGTTAACCAGTTCACCACTTGGTGTAACCAGTGGTTCCTCCGTCTCAACCCCTCCAAAACTCAGGCAATCATCATAGGCCGCACCTCCCGCACCTTCCATCTCTATGATTTGTACCTCACCCTTTATGGCCAGCCCATCCAGCTCACTCCCACCCTGAGATACCTTGGCTTCACCCTCGACCGTCACCTCACCTGGACCCCTCACCTCCACACCATCCAGCAGAAAGCCCATTCACGCCTCCGCCTCCTGAAACTCCTGCCTGGCCGGACATGGGGATTTCATCCTTCCACCATCCTCCACACCTACAAATCCCTCATCCATCCTATCCTCTGTTATGGCAGCGCACCCACCCACCTTTACAAGGCCCTCCAAATCCTCGAACACCATGTGCTCCGCCTTGCCTTCCATGTCCACCTTCCTTCCCCCACACAGCTCCTGTATGAACTCATCCCCTTCCCCCACCTCCTCCTGTTCCTTCAACATCTCCGCATCCTTTACATTGTCCGCAGGCTTGACCCCCCACCCCCCACCCACTGGTTTCCTCTTTCCTCTCCACCCCCTGACTGTTGCCACAGCTCTATGCTGTATTCCTCCCTTTCTCCACCTCCACACCCTACATCTCCTTCATCATGGCAATTTCCAGCGCCTCCCCCTCCCGGGTGATGAACTTTGCCGTGACATATATCCTTCCTTCCAACTATAATCTGGCCTTGTTCCCCCCTCCCCAGGGCCCCCTTTTTTCTCCCCCCTCCTTCTCCCAGAGCGAATTCTCTTCCTTCCCCCCCTGAGAACCTGCACCCCATCCTTGCCTCTTTCCCTCCCACGTCCCTCCCTACCTGGCCCTCCTCGGCGCGCCCCCTGCCCATTTCCCCCCTCTCTTCACCTCCCTCCCTTCTTCCCTTCTGCCACATCTCCTTGTGCCTGGCAGATCCTCCATTTTGATCATCATCAGTGTTGTATTTAGTGCTGTTTCTCCTGTGCGTGAGAGGTGTGATTTTAATTGTGTGCTGGCCTTGTACTTAGTGTTACTGTCAGTGTTTGTTCTGTGCTATGCCATCCGTCGATACTTTTATGCTCCGGTCATACTGCGCCTTGTGCTCTTTTAATTGTCCCAGTGAGTGGGTTTTTGTGTGCGCAACTTTTTTACGGTTTTTATCTCCATTTTACAGTCGTCCCTTTTCTGTCTATTGTCTTCCATGATGTTCCCCTTTTTTATATCTATGTTCACCATGTTTCCTCCTTTATTATTTTTATATATTGTTTGTTCTATGTCTTTCGGCTGAAGAGCAGCGCCTATGCTGCTGCTGCCAGCCCGCCACGATGGGGAATTCAAATACAATAAAGAAAGAAAAGACATCACTTAGTCCCGTGCTAGTGCTCTCATTAACACTAGATCACGAATTGAATTCAGAGCAATGTCGGAGAGTTTTGAAATGAGGTCACTGCCTTAATTATGCTTTATTTCCAACTAGATGATAGCAGGAGTCTTGTACGTGGTCTGTAAATCGACGTGCCTACAACTCAGAAATTCACGTGTGGGCCGGCGTACCGCGTGGCTAATGTAGAGCCCGCGCCGGAAGCGGTGGGGCCCGCGGCGGAGGCACAAGGCAGCCCGGGCTGAATATTTCAGGCGGGCGCACAGCCCACAGCGAGTAACTCTCGCCACGCGTGCAGCAGGCAGTGACGTCACTCCGCGCCGGCTGCTGACTGCTGAGAGGGACCGCGCCGGCTGAGTCTGCTGCCGCCGACACGGCGCTCAACTGCGGGGTCGACGTTTTGTCTTTGGGTCATGAGCCATCTCATAATATGATACGGCCCGCCATGCCATCCCTAACTGTGAGACCCTCTCCAATTCAGAGCACCACTTACACCCAACGGCCAATCTCGGCCTTGCCTTAAAATCGTTATCCTCAACAGTCCCTTAGGTAACATGGAAGTCATTCCCTTATGTCTTGTCACATGTCGTGCCATTCTGCCTTCTCTTCTTGTTAGTGTTTTCCAAATGTTCTTTTAAAATGGCTCTGAGCACTATGGGACTTAACATCTGATGTCATCAGTCCCCAATGTTCTTTCTTCGCCGGTTCTGCGGATAACCTCATCGCTCCTTTTCTTATCAGTCCAGCTAATTTTCAGCATCCTTCTATAGCACCGCACGTCAAACGATTCATCGCTTTTCTCTGTCGATTTCCTCACATTCTGATACTCACTGCCATAGTATGGTGTGCTCCAACTGCACATTCTCAGAAATTTCTTCCTCAATTTAGGCCAATGTTTGAAACTAGTAGACTTCTTTTCGGTCTGAAATGCTCTTCCTGCAGGTGCTAGTCTGTTTTCTGTATCATACTCTGTTATACGACCGTTTTTACGGAAACACCCGTAACGTATGGAGAAGCATAATGTAAAGACCCATTCGATCAGAACGATTAATCGACACCGAGAAATATGACACATAACAGTACTAGCGACTCTCGGTAGCTGACTAACATAATTTATTCTTCATCCACTCTTTAATTCCAATCTGCATGCGTTATATAAAGGAGAGGACGCTGACAGCATTTTGGGACGAAGTGAAAAAAATGTGTGTGAAATCTTATGGGACTTAACTGCTAAGGTCATCAGTACCTAAACTTACACATTACTTAACCTAAATTATCCTAAACACAAAACACACACCCTTGCCCGAGGGAGGACTCGGACCTCCGCCGTGATCAGCCGCACAGTCCATGACTGCAGCGCCTGAGATCGCTCGGCTAATCCCGCGCGGCGCGGCGAAGTGACAAAGCCTTGGAGATAATTAGACCACCACACTTCGAGTGGTTCTCGGAACGGAGTGCCAGGAAGGGTGCAGGTTAGTGGCTCGCAGGGTACCGCCGTTGTGTGCTCGAAGAACCACAGGCAACCACAGATAAGATTTCCTGTGGCTTAACACCCCCAGCCAGGACCGCTTTTAGATCCCAGATGTGGAATGAAAAGGAACTCTGTTTTGCCAAAGTACCAGAAGGCACTATTGTGCACAAAATGTAGAGAGCTGTGTTTTCTCCGAAAAACGCCAGATACCATAGATGTTACCGCTAAAACGGAGTAGGAACCTGCAACTTAGGGACAATTTGAAGGCGCGAGACGCTGTTGGATATTGGCGTCACAAAAACCAACATAAGAAGTGCCAAGATTCGCTAATGTGAATAAACTAGTGGTTAGAGAGACAAACTCGACACTGACGATGTGGACCCACCTCAAGGGTCACAGAAAGGGATGAGGAGTGATATATCTTTTTTCAATGCTAAATGGTAGGACACGCGTTACTGGTTAACCGCCTAAAGAATACGCCACTGAAGGGATCAGAATTTTGGTTGGTTGGTTGATTAGAGGTAGGGTACCAAACAGCGAGGTCATCGGTCCCATCGGATTAGGGAAGGATGGGGAAGGAAGTCGGTCGTGTGTTTCCAAAAGAACCATCCCGGCCTTAGCCTGAGGCTATTTAAGGACATCAAGGGAAATCTAAGTCAGGATGGCCGAACGCCGGTTTGAACAGCCGTTCTCCCGAATACGAGTTCAGTGTGCTAACCATTATGCCACCTCGATCGGTGATCAGAGTTTTCTGAACATTTTTACCGGTTGGCGGTCGGAAGATCCATAGCCCTGCCAATGCAAATAGAGTGAAAAGTAAAAACGCGGAAATGCTAGTTTTTCTACTTCTTTGGAGAGAGCCTTCAGCTGCTGCCGTTGGACTTCACCTCTGCTGGGTTTCTGGGTTGCCAGAGCAGATGTACTGAGGGACTTAGAGAGGCTTCGGACTGATTCGCACTTAGCCATTGCCAAGGGTCGTAAGTGTGCTGCTAATGACTGGTTCTGTAGCCACTTCAACCTCCACTGACAGTTTGCTATGGCGAGATCGAGCCGCAACCGTGAAATGATGCATAAGGGCATTAATGCCATTTTATAGAACTTCATAACTTCAAGCGTCACTTTGAAGACCAGCATTGAGATTTAGTGGCCAGCTTGCTTTCAAGTACGACCACAGATTCAACGCATTCCTTTCTTCAGTAGTGTCTGTCTTTACTGCTAATATCATGACAATCACATCACAATTTCGTAATTGCAGTTGTTTCATTTGTGCGATTATTAGATGTGCAAGGTTTTACTAGAACTATTACCATTGTTTGACAAATGTTTTCTTTGACGGAATAAACTGAATCAGTTGTGATTCTTCCTTCATTTAATAGCCATTTAATTCCTAATTCACTATTTTCAAGGTTGTTTAGTTATAATAGGCCAGATTCAGACCCAAATTTCCGCGCCTCCAACTCGAATCACGCAACCGTAAGCCGTAAACTTGCTTCGGCTGTCATAGAGCTGTGTTATTTTACCAGTACGTCCGACAATTCTTCCTCGCATTCATTGAGGACAGCAATCCCTTCCGCGAATATTATCGTTGACATTCTTTCATCCTGAATTTTTATGCAACTCCTGAACCTATCTTTGATTTATGTCATTGCTTTTTCGATGTACAGATTGACTAGTATTGAGAGAAAGGTTGCATCTCTATCTTGCAGCTTTTTTACTTGAGTTCTTCCATTCATGTTGTTCCTTCTTGGTTCTTATACATATTGTATGTTACCCGTCTTTTCTCGCAGCTTAATACCTATTTTTCTGAGAATATCGAAGAATTTGTTCCATTCTAAGTCGACAAATACTACGAAGCTGTCTTGATTTTTCTTTAGTCTTGCTTCCATTACAGCTTCTTGGCACATGAGTTGTTAAGCTAACTGTACGATGGTTTTCGCTTTTATCTGCCACTGCTATCTTCGGGATTGTATGGATGATACTCCCCAGAAGTGTGATGCTATATCTCCAGCCTCATAGATTCTATACACCAACTTGAACAATCGTTTCGTTGCCTCTTCCAGAATGATTTAAGAAATTCCGAAGGATTGCTATCAACTCCTCCCCTATTCTTTGATCAAAAGTCTTCTAAAGCTCTGTTAAAGTCTGTCTGTATTACTGGATCGCCCATGTCATCCATATCGACTCCCATTTCTTCGTCTATGAAGTGAAATGATCGTACGGCATTGTTGGCCGGGAGGTCCCATTCGGGTTCGGCCGCCCAGTGCAAGTCTTATTTCAGTCGGAGCCACATTGGGCGACTTGCGGCCGATGATGAGGACAACACAACACACGGTCCCCGAGCAGAGAAAATCTCCAACCCGGCCGGGAATCGAACCTGGACCCAGTGCATGGGAGGCAAGGAGGCAAGCAAGTTGCCACCCAGCTAAGCAGGCGGACTCTTCGTCTATGACTTCATCAGATAATGCCGCCCTCTCATAAGGACTAATGTACTCTTTCCACCCATCTGCTCTTTCTTCTGTGCTTAACAATGGAATTACTCTTGTTCTCTTATTGTTGACTTCATTGTAGCTAAATTCACCGAAGGCTGTTTTGACTTTAGTATACGCTGAATCTGTCCTTCCGATGGCCATTTTTATTCTGTTTCTTCACTTTATCCTGAGGCCATTTTGCCTTAGCTTCCCCGTACTTCCAATTCACTTCATTTCTAAATTAATTGTATTTCTGTATTTCTATTTTTTCCTCTGCATTTTTGTGCGACCGTCTTTCGTCGATCTATCGGCGCACGTATTTCTCTGTTAACAAGGTTTCGTCACTGTTACTTGTGCCTATATGTTCATTCCTCTTTATCTGAAACGCCTACTGTGATATTCATTGTCGCTTTCTCTACAGCCTCAGAGAAGTTCAAATGCATGTCTATGAGTACTCCATTATCCCAATTCTTTTAACGTTGGCTTTTTCGAACGATTCCCTTAAATTTCAGCTTACTCTTCATCAATACTAAATTCTACTATGAGTTTACCTCTGCTCCTCGGTACATCTTACAATCCAGCACCTGTTTCCTTAATCTCTGTCTGACAAAGATGTAATCTATATGGTATATTTCCCTGTCTCCGTGCCGTTACTAAATATAACTCCTTCTCGCTATTATCATTTGAAGTCCACAGTAGGTATTCTGCCGTCTCATTCCTACTGTAGACCCCATATTCTCCTACAACACTGTCTTCTGATATTCCCCTTCTACAGCGTTCTAATTGCCATGATTATTAGATTTTCATCTCCCTTTACGTACTGAATTACAGGTCCGATATGCTCACATACTTTCTCTATCGCTTCATCATTTGCTTGTAGCGTTGGCATGCATACCTGACATACTATTGTTGACGTTGGTTTGCTGTCGAGTCTGATGAGAATAAATCTCGCACTGAATTGTTCAAAGCAACTGACTCTCTGTCCTACCTTCCTGCTCATAAAGAAACCTACTCCAGATATACCGTATTCTGCTACCGTTGATGTTACCCTCTACTCATCTGAGTAGAAATCTTTATAGTCTTTCCATTTTCTCATTGATCTAGACAGAACCTTGCCAAAAACAAAACTATATATTGAAATTTGAGTTGGTTTTCAAGTATACCCTGAGGCAACAAAAAGGCTCGCACCACGAAGGAATTATCCGAATGCGCCGGAAATCGGTAGACGTGATATCCATGCATAGACAAAAGACTGATTGCAAGTTCAGAAAAATTGTATAATTTATTCCAAAGAAACAGCTTCACAAATTGAACAAGTCAATAGCGCGTTTGTCTACCGCTGGCACTTATGCAAGCAGTTATTGGGCTTGGCATTGATAGATGGAGTTGTTGGATGTCCTTCTGAGGAATATCGTGCCAAATTCTGCCCAACTGACACATTAGATCGTCATAAACCCGAGATGGTTGGAGGGCCCCGCCCATAATGTTCCAGACGTTCTCAACTGTGGAGAGATCCAGCGATCTTGCTGGCCAACAGCAGGAACACCCTCCCTGTGTGGGGGCGCATTATCAAAAAATAATTCAAATGGCTCTGAGCACTATGGGACTTAACTGCTGTGGTCATCAGTCCCCTAGAACGTAGAACTACTTAAACCTAACTAACCTAAGGACATCACACACATCCATGCCCGAGGCAGGATTCGAACCTGCGACCGTAGCGGTCGCGCGATTCCACACTGTAGGGCCTAGAACCGCTCAGCTACTCCGGCCGGCGCGCGCGTTATCCTGCTTAAATGTAAGCTTGCTATGAAGAGCAAGAAAACGGAGCGTGGAATACCGTCGACGTATCGTTGGGCTGTAAGGGTGCCGCGGATGTCAACCAAAGGGGTTGCTCTCCATTGATGTGCTCCTCCCCCTCTGTCCATCTCCCTCTTCATCTCTTCTTCCCCCCCTCTCCCTCTCCCTATCTTTTCGTTTTTCGATTTTCTGTCCATTTGCTCCCCTTCTCTTTGCGTCCATTTCCCCATTACACTCTCTCTGCTCATCCCTTCCTTCTCCCTATTTGTTTCCATCTCCTCCTTGCCTCACTTTGTCTATTTCCTATTTCCTCCTCAACACTTTCCTGCAGGTCATCACCCCCACCTCAATATGAAGTTGCTAGTTCTTACTCCTACAGTATTTCTTACCAGACAGTAAGTAACATGCACACCACGTTTGACTGATATCATTTCAGGGGTTTTGGAGGAGCTTTTTACCCATGGCTTTGTCCGCGTACGCACATATCACAAAATAATTCACTTATATTTAACATATTTTACACGTATTCCACCAGTATCTATTATGTGTTTTGGCTAGTTATTTCGTTATCACACAGCTCAATGTTTATGATGTCATACATCCTGAACTATGTGTCGCATGATGATATATTGTTCCAGTCGCATTCAGTGGTATATGTGACTACTGTCTGGAAAGTGTGTTACAAATAGAGTTAGTAGTAAAGAAGTAATAAATGGAAAGATCATGCTTGATGCGGCAGCTTTGCTGCATTAACAGCGATTATGTCGTAAACAATTGACTTTTTCCCTTTCATTTCGGGGGGGGGGGGGGGGGGGGGGAGGCGAGGGGGTGTCAGCGATAAAAATTTTCGTAAATGTTTCATATTAGGTGTAGAATTTAAGTGCTCTCATACTCAAATCCTGGACGAATGTGGTATGGCTATTTGAGCGACTTGAGCTACGAGACTTTTTCAGCGCTAACTTTTTCAGAGGTAGGTGGTTCTTACCCTACAGTTGTTCTAACCCCATAGCGATTCTTTGCAGACAGTAAATGATAGGTGTGCCAAGTTTGGTTTAAAGCGATCTAATGGTTCAACAGGAGATGTGTAACGTACATACATTCACGTTTATAAGATGTATGGATTTGTACAGAAGCTAGACTGCAATCATAAGAATCGAAGGACGTGAAAGGGAAGCAGTAGTTGAGGGAGTGAGACTGGGTGGTAGTACATCCAAAATATTCAGTCTGTACATCGATCAAACATTAAAGGAAACCAAAGAAAAATCTGGAAACTGAATTACGGAAAAATAAAATAAATGAGTACTGCCAACGACACATTCTGTGATTGTTAGAAACGGACGTGGAAGTACATTTCAGTGGATGACATAGTGTCTTGAAAAGAGATTATAAGTTAAACATCAACAAAATTAAAGCAAGTTAATAAAACACAGATGAATTACTCGCAAAACATCGATGCTGAATGAATTAGGTTACGAAATGCGTACCAAGGCTAGTACATGAATTTTGCAAAATAGTTGAAGATGACTTTAGTGAAGAGGATATAAATCGCAGATTGATCGCAGTAAAAACAAATACCATCGTAAATATCGTATATGGACAACGAAGAAAAGAGGAGAGAAATTAGGGCTCATACGAAGGCATATAGATTGCCTTTTTTCCCTCACTCTGTTTGCGAATGGAACAGGAAAGGAAATGACTTGTAGTGGTGCCGAGTACCCTCCGCCACGCACCATGCGATGACTTGTGCAGTATGTATGTAGATGTAGCTATCACGTTGCTTCCTATATTTGCAGTTGAAGGTGATGACAGAAGAACATACTAACCCACGACGGAGTGTTTTCAGTTATTGCATGTTATACACTGATGTGCCAAAACATTATGACCATCTGGTTAATAGCTTGTTTGTCCATCTTTGGAACGAAACACATCACTGATTCTGCATATCAGGGATCCAACAGTTTGTTGGTAGGTCTGGGGACGTCTGTGGCATTAGATGTCTACGCACAGGTTATATAATTCGCGTAAATAACGGGCACCTGACTTGAGTACACGGTGATGGCGCCCGATAGATGGGTTCCATAAGAATTTGGTCGCAGAGACATGATCCTCAAACCACTGTAGCACGCTTATGGCTCCGAGACACGGACAATAATTCTGCTGAAAGATGAGATCACCGTCGGGGAAGACATCAAGCATGAAGGGATGCAGGTGGTTCACAACCGTCAGCATGTCTTCGATGGCTACCACAGGTCTTATGCAAGCGCTGGAGAACGTCTCCCGTAGCATGATACTGCTCCCACCAGCCTGTGTTCGTGACGCGTGGCACATTTCGAGCCGCCGATCACCTTGATGAAGGCGTTTTTGGAGACGACCATCGACCTAGTGTAGCAAAATTGTGATTCACTCGAAGAGTCGACACGTTTCCATTGATCGACGGTCGAATCCCAATGGTCCCGTGCCCATTGCAATTGCAGTTGACGACGTAGTTGGATCAACATTTGGACACACAAGGGTGGTCTGCTGCGGAGCTCCATATTCAGCAACGTACGATTAACTATGCTCCGAAACACTCGTGCGTGCACCAGCGCTGTGCTCTTTCGGCAGGGATGCTACAATTTCATCATCTCTCCTATTTTACAGAGCAGATAAGTCTCCGAACCCCACGTTCTGTGAAAAGCCGTGGACGCCCAACCGTTTAGCTTCTGTAGCAGTTTCACTGTCCTTCCACCCCTTTCCGCAGACGCACACGACAGTAGCACGTGAACATTCGACCAGCTTCGCCGTTTTCGAGATACTCGTTCACAGGCTCTACGTAATAATAAGCTGGTCTTTGTCAAAGTCGCTTGCCTCAACGGATTTCCCCATTTGCAGCCCATATCTTCGCTAGGGTGATCCCCCGGCGTATATGCTCCGCTTACATAGTTTTGCTACCGCGTCAATTGCCCGCGACGCCATAAGGCTGCATTCAACGCCGCAGTGGCATTGATCATAATGTTTTACTTATCAGCGTATGTCAGGTTAAGTTCAAAGGCAAGAACGTAGATATATTAAGGTAAAACAATTAACTTACTGTCAGTTCTTTCTAGCGGTATATACGTATCTATAGGTTACCAGTAAGTGGCGAATTCGAAAACACAGTAATGGTGTGAGCAATTTAATCCTTACTAAATTTAGTGTTAGCACTTTCATCCACCGGACCCTTCAGTTACATCTGACTACTCTACGCGCTTATATCAGTCGCGGAAGAATTCAGGGCAACGCTGATTAGTACACTGCAAACAATTTCCTGAATGCTTTTCGAAACAGGTTTGATAATTTTTAAAACATTTCTCTATACTTTCACCCAATGCGAATCTATTTTGCGGAAAATGGAATATTTCCTTGCACATATCACTATGAGTAATAGTAACTAAGTCGATTATATGAAATATGCGAAAAAAGAAGTTTGCTGTCTCTTTCGGCACTTCATTATATACATAATAAATTTAAGAGACGATATATTATCAACAACAGCAATGGTAAGACTGCATTAAGAAGTGTTTGTTCACGTGCAGAACGTAATGCGATGTTTCGAGCATTACCGACAGCCCTCAAAGTTCACAAAAGCATGAAGAGCATTATGACCAGGTTAGTGACTAGCTTTCTGTAACGACACTCATGTATCTACTGTCGTCACATATATGCTAGTAACTGGACCTACCAATTTTGCACGGGCTACAGCGCGTGTTTGCATGTGTATCACAGATATGGATATCGAGAGTAGATACGTTTAGCATGGTGATTTGCAGCAAGACCACAAGAGGGATTTGCCTTAGAAAAACGTGCCTCTTCGAGGAAAGATATCCACTAACACGGGTATCACATTGGGGATTGGCCGTAGCCTTCTTATTTCCGAAACAGCGGTTCGGATTGCAGATTAGTGGTTCAGGACTGCCTCTGTTCAGCTAGGTGAATATCGATGAATTCAAATCGGCTACCAAGGGAGGAAGGGTGAAGGTCGCCTCACTGCGTGACTAGCAAAGGGCCATCACCCTTTGTTCCTACTAAAATGTGTGGAAGTTTTTTTTCCGTTGACCGTTCGGGAGGTACTGATTCATTTACAACGCTTGCGAAGTCAGTCTACGAATTACTGTCTCAAACATTTCAACAGTCGGTTAGACGTTTTGATGATATTACAGTGAAACTGAAACGAATGAGAAAACTGTAATATGCCTAATTAATCGTGTTGAAATGCTGTATATTATCACATTACCTTTCGGAATATGAACTACGAAATAAAATGAACTGTCGTATCTATTTTGTCACCAATTGACAATACATTTCTGCTTCATAGTTACTATATTTATTGCATTAATAATATAATAGTTTATATTATTAATCTTTAATTGTAGTCACAGACCACAAAAAATCCAAATGCTATGTTTGTTCGCTGTTGACACTCTCTGTCGACGATAATTATTATCTATTGGCTTCTGTCTCGGGTTCTTCGGCCGACCTTCATCTAATGATTTTTCTGGTGCAAGTTTCATTGAGAAGCTGAAGAAACTGAAACTTGCACCAAACGACATCCTGATCAGCTTTGATGTTGTTTCGTTATTTATGAAAGTGCCACTCAGTGACGCTCTGGAGCACATCGGTTCCATTTTCCCGCAAGACATCAAAAAGCTCTTCCATGCATGTCTCACCACGAGCTATTTCACGTGGAATGGCGATTTCTATGAACAGCTGGGAGGTGTCGCCATGGGTAGTCCTCTTAGACCAGTGGTGGCCAACTTCTTCATGGAATAATTCAAAGCACAGCCAATGGACTTGACGACTTGCAAACCTAAGGTGTGGTACAGGTACGTCGATGATACTTTCGTGGTGTGGAGCCATGGTGAAGAACAGCTCGGTGACTAAGACAATTGAACAGCCTCCATGCCAACATAGCATTTACCATGGAAGTAGAAAAGGACAAGCAACCGCCATTTCTAGATGTGCTGGTCACAAGGGACGGCGAAAACCTGGGACACAGCGTGTATCGAAAACCGACACACACGGACCGATACCTGCACAAACTGTCAAACCACCACCCGAGCCAGAAAAGAGGCATGATTAGTACGCTCGTAACGAGAGCAGGACGAATATGTGAGCCGCAACACCTCAAACGAGAAATGCAACACCTGGAAACTGTTCTGAGAAGCAATGGGTACTCCACAAATTATATTAGAAGTGTAACAGAGCCAAACACTCGGCGAAGTGGCCTTTCTGCCATACATTCCCAGAGTGACTGACAGAATCGGCCGTATATTGCGCAAACATGGCGTAAAGACGATTTTCAAACCGACAAGAAAGATCAAAGAGTGTCTTAGATCGGCGAAGGAGAAAAGAGACCCACTTGCAATGTTGGGAACATACCATATACCATCCACATGCGGAAAAGTTTATGTCGGAATGACTGGACGATCAATTAACACCAGGATCAAAGAGCATAAGCGACATTGCAGGTTGGGGCAGGTGGAGAAAACGGCCGTGGCAGAACACGCACTGAATGAGACCGACCACGTAATAAAATTCACCGACACGGAAGTTCTGGTTGTAGAGAAGCACTATCACACGCGCTTGTTCAGATAAGCTGTAGAAATACAAAAACACGCGAACAGTTTCAACAAGAAAGAGGAAAGCCTTAAGGTAAACGGATCCTGGCTTCCCGTACTGCAGCGAACGACCGTCGCAGGTAGCAAGAGAAGAACCGCACCGGAAATGACCGCGGAGAAGCCCTCGGATGTTGGCGCCCCGGGTACGTATAGTCTGCGGCCGCGAGCTCGGCTCCAGTTCACCACCGGCAATGGAGGGTGAAGCTTTGACAATTCCAGCCACTCGTGCTGGCGAAACGTCAGAAAAATCATTAGATGAACGTCAGCCGAAGAACCCGAGACAGAAGCCAATAGGCAGTTTGTCAACAAGTGGCCACGAAAGCCTTAACATTTTTGGAAAATTATTATACTTCTAACCAAATAATTAATGTGCTAACAATGTCCATTGCTCACCGCTATTGAAGCAGTGGAACATGACATTTTTTTGCATGGTGGCGGGGAGGGGGAATCAGTGGAAGAATGTGTAATGAAGTGTAATGTAACACAATAAATAATGGCATTATTATGATCTAGCTAGTAAATGTAAATGTCATGTGGCTTGGGCCTCCCGTCGGGTAGACCGTTCGCCGGGGGCAGGTCTTTCGAGTTGACGCCACTTCGGCGAGCTGCGCGTCGGTGGGGATGAAATGATTATGATTAGGAAACACAACACCCAGTCTCCGAGCGGAGAAAATCTCCGACCCAGTTGGGAATCGAACCCGCGCCCTTAGGATTGACATTCTGTCGCGCTGACCACTCAACTACCGGGAGCGGACATCTAACTGGTTAAACAAGTAATTACCAGAGCAACAAAGGGTGAACTACTATAGCTCTTTCCGCTCACGAGAGAGACAGAAACGCTTTTTCTTTACGTTTTTATTGCTGTAGTATGGAAATTAACTCCAGATTTGGGTCTCCATTCAAATCATTATCTATCCCGCCTCCTACAGATGTGTTAGTAGTTTGCAATGGGAAATAAGAAATATCCTGTGTGTTAAAATGGCATCACTTGCAGATCATGTGAATTCAGGATAAATGAGCCGCATTCTGCGTGATCCGTGAATGTAAAAAATAAGACAGTAAATTGGGACTTGCTGACATACAAGGGTTGTACACAGTCAGGACGGATGCATATACCAGATATGTTATTAAAACAGTATTAATATCACTCAAACTGCTGCCTGGGAGTTTTTTGCAAACCTGCAGGGATTTACAGTAATATTTATAACGAATGCGATATGAACATGTCAAAGGAGATGCTTAAGGTTTTAAATAAAAGTGGTTATCGTATTACAGGCTGTCAAAGCTCTTTATGATGTATAGAAAACATATCATAAACCAAATAACTACGTTTAAAATTAAAAAGAAACGGTTGAGTAACACGGAATAAAGCGCTGAGAACAAAGTTGCAAAAAGCGCATTCTCTTTGACGTTAATCAAAAGGCTATTCAATCATAAAATGTATCTTACTTATAACGCTGATGCGATGGAACAGATTTATTAACCCCAAAACGAATGCTACTGGTGAAGTTGTTAATTCAATGTGTGTTTATTGAATTTTCTGTTTCCATTTATTTATACTTAAGGGGAGAGCGGATTCTACTTTTTTAATTGTTATGTTTATTCACATGTTTGTTTTTCCTCCAAACAGATATTTGATCTTTCTACTGCATAAAACTGAATAATTGGCTGACTAGTGATGTAACTAACAGCTCACGTGGCTGCAAATATATGGGTATTCCATACACTGCTCGCTTTAGTATTATTTTATCAGTTAGCGCAAGTGACGACCTATCATCAAATCTTGGCAGCTAACATGGCAGTTTTGACTTTGTACATCTTAAATAATCATCTTTATTGCCATAATCATAAGTTGTTTCTTCCTCGGTGTTACGTCTCCCTGCTCCCTGTTGTTTCACTAGGAAGTGTTAGCTGTAGGAGTCTATGCATTTCAAGATGGAGGAATATTAAGTATCCCAGACATCCAGTTTTATTTTTCTTGCCTTTATTTGCAATTGCTACCCCTTTTCCTCTATTTCTCACTATCCCACATCCTGGAAAGTGCCAGTCCAAGAGTTATGAGTGTACAAGCTGCTGGTACGTTACTCAAAGATGTTAAATATTTTCATTGTGATCTCGTTCAATAATCATACTTCAAATTTATTCAGAAGAATGCTTTATTTACTTAAAACAGCCGTAAATTATCAGAGGGCAGCTCTCTACCTGGGAGTGGAGTATTATAAATAATCCATATGCCTATCTGCATCATCATCATCATCATCTTCTTCTTCTTCTTTTTATTTTTCTTCTTCTTCTTCTTCTTCGTCTTCTTCTTACCTTCGTCTTTTTCCAGTCACATGTGGTCGATGTTTGCCTCAGACAGTTCCCCTCAAGTCCTCGAGTACACAATCTATCAATCTTCTTCTTCGCCTTCCTTTTCTTGCGCCATCATTCACTATCACATCGCGAACACAGGTTTCGTTGCTTCTCACGACATGTCCATACCATTACACTCTTCTCTCTTGAACCTTCTTCAACATCTGCGTCGCTTACATGCTTCATCTTATTCTCTCGTTTCTGCTCCTATTGGCTCTGGTGACGCCACAAATTCTTCTTAGCTTTTTCATTTCAGCTACATCCATGATCTATGTGCCTAAGTTGGTGCTCATATCTCTGCTGCCAGATACATGTGGCCTCCGCCTCTCACAAACTTTTTATCGGTCATAAAAAGTATGGTCAAATGTACCGAGAATCACAAAAAGTATGGTAAAATGTACTGAGAATCACAAGAAGTGCGGTCAAATGTACCGAGAATAGGTAGCAGTAACAGGGTCTTTCTCAGGATTGTCTTTTTCAGTGCACCAATTTGCAATGAGGCACTAAGGAACGATTTGCTGGAACTCAACACCCTCTCACGCATTATCGCAATATCTATAGCCTTAGAGAACTTCAAAAGCACCTCATCTTTCCTCAGTACTTTAGTATCCGACTTTCTTCCACATTGATTGTTCAGACGATTTTCTTAAACTTCAGGAGTTAACATAGACAAGTTAAATTTGAAACTATGCAACAACTTACCGTTTCTGTCCTTGCATAAAGAGAACATTGTTTTATTATTATTTCACGCTACACTGCACTGAGCAACTTGTTTAAATTGTTTTGCGTACAACTTTTGGTCGCCACCTTCACTATCGTAATTGAGCTATCGCTTGTTTGCAGTGTGACTATGTGCTATGATCTGTTTTTACGTGTCTGAATTCAATATGAGTGTACTAATATTTTTGTGATCGAATGTGCGTCTTCTTTGTCCACTGACTTCTTTCTAGGTGACGTAATTTAGCTACATTGTTTGAAATATGTTGCTAACAAGTGTGCTCGGTTATTTATTATTTCTGCTTATTATGTTACATTTTGTGTGAAAATGTAATTCTGAATCTTTCTAAATTACTTCTCCCGTATTTTAGAAGGAAGATAGTTAATGTATTATTGTGTTCTGTTGTGACATATACCCCTTTACAAGTGGTAAGTTTCTTTTATGGACTACCGTCCGAAAACTAATTCGATCCAACTTCCCACATTAGTCTATCCCATGGAAACCTCTCATCTTCTCATAAATGCTGCACCTTACAATTACATCCGTTTGAGCTTGCGCTAACTAAATTGAAACTTTGGTCTTCCTTTACAATTTTTACCTCCCCCCATTTCCTCCATCATCAAACTAGGAATTTCTTGATGCCTCAGGAAGCATCTACTCAATCGATCTCTTGTTTAAGTCAAATCGTGCTATCAGTTTATTTTGTCCCCTATTCGATTCAATACCTTCTCTTTCGTAATCCGCTTTATGCATTTTACCTTCATCATTCCACTGTAGTACCACAACTGCAAAACTTACATTCTCTCCTTGTCTGAACTGTTTATCGTTTACGTTTCACTCTCATGCAAGGCGACACTCAACATATGCCCAGAAATTTTTTTTTCTAAAATTTAAATTTAGATTCAATATGAACATATTTCTTTGTCTCAGAAATGCTCTTCTTGCTATTACCAGTCCACATTTTATATTCTCTCTACTTCGGCCAACTTCAGGCATTTTGCTGCGCACAAAAATACATATGTATTCCTTCTTGGTGTCTCATTCCCTAACCTAAATCACTCAGCGCCGCCTGTTTGGATTCGACAACATTTCATCAGCGGCTCTGGCTCTGAGCACTATGGGATTTAACATCTGAGGTCATCAGTCCCCTAACATTTAGAACTACTTAAACCCAACTAACATAAGGACATCACACACATCCATGCCCGAGGCAGGTTTCGAACCTCCGACCGTAGCGGTCGTGCGGTTCCAGACTGAAGCGCCTAGAACCGCTCGGTCACTCCGGTCGGCATTTCATCAACCTCACTTTAGTTTTGTTGATGTTCATCGTGCAGTCTCTTTTCGAGACACTATCACTTTCGTTCAAGAGCTCTTCCAAGTCCTTTGCTTTCTGTGCAAAAGCACCGGCAAGCCTCAAAGGTTTCATTCTTTCTACATGAGCTTTAATTAAATTTCCAGATCTGTCCACTGCTTGTTCATTGTACAGATAGAATGACTCTGTGATAGGCTACAATCCTGTCTGGCTTACTTATCTCTCATGCCCTTCGACGCTCTTATCTGTAGTATGATTTCTGTGCAGGATGTAGAAAACCTTTCACTCCCTGCATTTCATCGCTGCCACTTTCAGAATTTCAAAGAGTGTATTCCAGTCAATATCGTAAAAACCTTTCCCTAGATCTACAATTGCTATGAACATAGATCTTGCCGTTCCTCAACCTACTGTATGTTCTAAGACATGTTGTAGAGATCTCCCCAGGATCAGCTTCTACCAGTTATTTCACGCTTCTGTAATTAACTGTCGTCAATATTTCGCAACCCTGGCTTATGAAACTGACGGGTCGGTACTGTTCACATCTGTGGACCTGTTACGTTAGCAGCGCCATAATCTCGACCTTAATCAGTGAGATCCCACTGAATGTTGAATACATACACTCATGTTCAGAAAAAAAAAAAACAGAACACCTTGAGCGACTAGAGATAGTCTGCTCACGTCACACTGATCCACTACCTTCGGTTTACAGCGGCACCGAGAGCCACAGCACATTTAACCGGTAGGTGATGTTGCGCCACGATACCGATGTTGACGCTGAACCCACGGGGCGAAACGGTTCAAATGTTAATCATTTCTGCTCAACATACTGATGTACCTGTCCTGTGAATACGAGCGACCAACCTGTAGTCGTTCAAGGTGTTCTGTTTTCTTCTAAACATGAGTGTAGTTAGGTGCGGGGTCAACTTCAAAGCGTGTTCCAGCCCTGCAGAATTTGCTTTGCAGACACTCTGGAGGCGGCGTCGTCTCGCCGTGGGCGTGCCGCCCCCTCCCCCCTCGCCGCCCTAGTACCATCCGCTTCTCCGCAGACCCCGGACTTGCTCCGGCCGGCGGCGCTGAAGGAAATTGCCCTCTTCCCTCCCGTGCCTTCCTCGCCGCCTGCTCCCCTCCTTACAGTACTGGCGCATTCCGCGACAACAATTTGGTACCCGTTTGGAGCAAAATCTGCGCTAAGGGCAGGCGCCTCCGAGGCTACGGTACTCCCATCCCGCGTGGAATGCAATTTCGGTGGGTGAACAGTCGGAAAGGAACCGCAAGGATCCGGCACACTAAGCAGACCGCAGACTGTGAAAAAAAGAGTACTGCTTTGTACTAGAAAGAACAGTACTCTCCGCACTGCCCATTCAAAATAATCCAGATGAAAACAGCTTCGAATTCACCCTCCCTTTTCTAGTTACACTGTTGTGCGCTGTCGGCTGTTTTCGCGTTTGATTAGGAAACCTGTGAGGATGCGTGGAGACAATAAGTCACAAATACAGCCATAAAGAAAGATTACAGCCAAAAAGATCTCTAAATAGTGACCACTCCGAACCGACGTAGTGAACACGATAGCGAGGCTTTGCAGCTATTCACTTCGCATTCGCCCGGTTGTTGACTATTGTATTTCGGCGGGACCTAAAGGCAAACTGAAAGGTAACACTACAGAACCTTAGCAGCTTTTTTGCTGTTACTTGAAGTGTATCAGATATTACGAAGAGATTTCAGAAATCAAGTTACATGTGTCGTCCCTCGCTAAGATCATTGCGCAACAATACTGGCCCAGTGTCAGAATATATTATATATTTTAGGATCCATACAAACACAGATATGCTGCGGTACAAACAACAAGCGCACCACAGTGTGTGAGTAAAATGGCGTGGCAGCTGGAAACATACTCCAATGTTGAAGTACGTGTGACAGTATGACTGCTGTGGGCGAAACTTCTAAATTTCACACAGACTCACCGTGAAATTCTACCTGTGTCGCGTCAAGCCGCAGTAAAACGATATGAACAATTTTACCAAGGCTGCCGAAACGTGGGAACTGCTGGTCGGGAAGGAACACAATCGACGTGGACCACAGACGACAATGCCCAGAATATCGAGGAACAGATTCTCAGCCATCGCTGTTTTTCCGACTACAAGAACGTTCACAAAGCGGTTCTCGAATGGTTCCGTGACCAAGGAGCGGATTTCTATCGTCCACGAACTGAACGACCTGTAGAACGTTCCATCCGTTGCGTACAGAACTTCGTGACTACGTTGAAAAAGAGTGTAGCATTCAGTAAAAGTTACTTAGCCGTTAATGATAATGGGTAACGTAATTTTTGAAGTCCTCTCGTACTTTCATTTGTACTGAACATTAGGTATCATGTGTCTCTACGCGTCATCTTTACGTTCACGCTACTCAGGTCACAGCAGTGACAACGAAAATGTATTACCTTCTTTGTGCTCTGACTTTATTATCGTTTAGAACACACGCGACGCGGCTTGTGTCGGCAAAATTCATACGCAGAGCCCATGCATTTGCCTTTCCACGTTCACTATATATTCCTGAAGAATGTATTAATAAAATTACAAAGTTAATTCCTCCTCAGACCTCAGACGATATTCGAGCTACAAAATAGTGATACATAAAGCAAGAAATAATTTCGCTAACTACTTACCGAAGAATAACTTCACAACAAAATGTAATTTCCATTGCATTTAGAATATTAAGCGAATTGTTAAAATTTTAATAGCACTGGCTCCACACCAGTAATATAATTCTTTCTACTTACAAGTCGAACTGCTAATTAGTGGTTAGCACCGAACACCGGCTGTAGGCAGGGTCGTTGCTGATCCACACTACCTTAGTCTGAAGTTGATGCACGTTTTCTTACCTGTAAATGAAACAAACAGTAAGCATATAGGATGGTTAACAGCAGGCAAGGCATCGAACAGGAGCACTGCTGTAAAACGAGAAAAGGTGATTATTAACCTTTTCACATACGGATAATACTTTGTAGCTTACACGGTGATTCAAATTTCCTGTTCCAATCTTCTGGCGCTTTAGAGGGTATTTAGTAGATATTGATAAAGAGGAATGTCCGAAATGTATTGTTTGGATATAAAATAAGTTAGAAGATCGGACCATTTTCAAATATTCCTCTTCACGGTACACACACACACACACACACACACACACACACAAACTAAGAAGACAGCACCGTCATTAGTTCCTGTTGGTTGAAATCACATACCACTTTAGTCCAAATACACAAAAGGCTGTCCGCTACTGTAGTTAAGTGATCAGAGCAGATGGCTGCAACGTGGACGGCCCATTTTCGACACCCGGTACTGCCAAAGATTTTTCCTTGGTGGGAGCAGTAGTACGGATCGCACTTCGCCTCGTGATGCCTATTGAAGAGCTGCTTAATAAATAGCAGTGCGGCTCCGAGGTCTGTAAAATCCGGGAAACGGCTGGCAGAGCAGTGTGCTGACCACAAGCTCCTCAACAGCGCATCTCCATTACGCCATACGGCAGAGGAAGACACGGTGGCCGGTCGACATGCCTTAGACCTTCAAAACCTGGACGAGGGGCTCATACGTACAACAAAGGCTGCGAGAAGCTGGTAGGTTTGCAACTAGGAAGTTTGACTGTGGTGCTCCGCAGACGTTCCGTATTCACGACTTTGAAGAGGTTCTCCTTCGCCACGTAGAAGCCGACGAAGAAAACTCGAAACACTGCCCACGCCATGGGGTTCCTATAGGCACTCAGTTCGAGCTCATTGACTCCCGTGAGAGCGCACCGTGAAGCGGGAGATTTAAAAGTGATGTGGTCTTCAAACTTATTTTACATTCGGACGGCACATTTCCGGATATAGGTTCCTGGACTTCATATCAAAACTTTATTTATTAAATCCTTCTGACAACCCCCAAAAGACTGTATGAGAATTGTGACACATTCTATATAACAACCTGTGTTTTCCTAGTACCAAAAAAAAAAAAATTCTGCGTTTATACGTACGTTGTGTTAGAAATTACAGTCCCTCTCATATATGTACTGAAAAGTGTTTCTCGTGCAGTGCCTACTATTTGTATTTTAACTTATTCCTTTTTCTGCATAAACTAGTCTGTTGGTGATATCTTTAGTCTTGAAGGTTTCTCTTGTCACTAACTAACGTCTTTTGTGACAGGTAGTCAGCTGTTAACTGTTGACGGCCTAATAACCCAAAAAAATATAAGCATCTATTAGTGGATTTGCTAGCCTTTCACCTTTAACTATGAAACTGTTCTGCGAAAGTTACAGAAGACTCCATTTATATTTTAGAGTGCCATACACAACAAGTGTGTAATTTCTGCGTTGATGGAAAGTATATTTTCTGGTTCCAGCTGAGTTGATTAGACCATTTTTGTGCACTGTTATCATTTTTGTGCACTGTGTTTTAGCACTAACTGATCCATATCGCATATGTGTTCCGAGAAAAGATCTTCAGCATGGTCACTCTACGCACTCACAACATTGTGCACCGAAGAAGACGAGTAGATGTTGCTAAAAATGTTATGCTGAACGTGGAATGTACAAAGTTATGTAATACCACGTGAATAAGTTCTCACACCGTCATCTGCTTCTGCAAATACAGAGTGTTAGGTGCGTAAGTACAGATATTTCTATTGATGACTGAGGGCAGTGTACCGAACAACATTGCATCAGTATTTACTTTATCTGCCGACCGAGCGAGGTGGCGCAGCGGCTAGCACACTGGACTCGCATTTGGGAGGATGACGGTTCAGTCCCGCGTCCGACCATCCTGATTCAGGCTATCCGTGATTTTCCTAAATCGTGCCAGGTAAATGCTGGGATGGTTCCTTTGAAAGGCCACGGCCGACTTCCTTCCCTGTCCTTCTGTCCTTCCATAATCCGATGAGACTGATGACCTCGCTGTCTGGACTCCTCCCCCAAACAACCCAACCCAATTTCATCTGCTGACTAATAGTTATGGCTATCACGAATAGTTTTTGGGTTTGTTAGTACCTCCAAGTACATGTGGCACAAGCATTTATTTTCCCCTGCGCAGTAGTTCATGTATTAAAGTGTAGATGCATGAACACATTACGGGTAGCTATACTTTCTCGCATAGTCCACTTAGCGGCACAGTAACGATCGTGCAGGAAACTTCAGGTAGTAATTTACTCGTATGTGTTGTGTTTGCAGGAAGATGCACAGGAAAAACAACTAACATACTGAAGTAGTACATATTACGGTACCAATGGTCACAAGGTGCGTGAATTCTTAAGAGATGAAACTGCTGAGGTCATCGGTCCCTTGACTTACACACTAGTTAAACTAACTTATGCTAACAACAACACACACACCTTTACCCGACGGAAGACTCGAATCTCTGGAGGGAGGACCGCGCAATCCGTGACATAGCGCCTCCAACCGCGAGGCTACTCCGAGCGGCCAATGACCACAATATCTCTAAGCGCACCCCTAACAGCCTGTACAGTCCGCAAGTCACTATACAACGCATGGCGGAGGGTACATCTGAAAAATACACTGACTTTCTATCCTACTCCGTTCTCATATTTAATGAGGACAAAGCGACTTCCGCGCCCCTGGAGATGTCCTAATCTCTCTTACTTTATTCTCGTGATTTATAGGCTGGCACCATAATGGTTGCACAGTCTTCTTGGAGTACAGGTTCTCTGAATTTATCCAACGGGGTTTCGGGAGAACTACATCGTCTCTCTTTCAGAGATTCCCATTTAAGTTCTGTAACCATTTTTGTTATACTTCCGTAGGGGTTATACGGACTACTACGATCCTAGCAGCGCGACCTTGAGTTCTCTCGATGTTTGCTGTCATGTTAGGTGTCTCGTCCCGATACTAGCCGTGATGCTGTTCTCTGCCGACGTCGCACTCCCTCACTTAATGTAATGTGGATATTTGAATGCCTTTCTGTCTGCAATAACCCACAGAGTGCGCCGATGTATCCTGGGTATGGTAAGACTTCGTATTCTTTATTCCGATGTACTATAAATTAATTGATTTTCTTCAAACGGTTTCTTTCGTTGGTATAAATGACAGTGCTATTTGACGGAACCATGACTCACACGAAAATTTCTTAGTAATTAGTGTGTCTTTCTTAATGGGAAATTAATTCCAATTTCTGATTATTTGTAACAGGAGAGATTAGTTCGCATAGGTGAGCAGGGACTGTTTCTTAAATTTCGAATAATAACTTCAAAGCAGCCTACGATGACTGACAAAGATTAAAATTGAAGTCTTTCCTTCAATCATATATTTCAGTCATAGGTTTCTCATTATTATTCCGTAATAATTGAAATTGAATTAATTTCTGTCTTGCTCGTTGGTACAAAATCTCACGTTATTCGACAGAAGTAGTTATCACGCATTTAAAACAACACTCATTTTATTTACAATACATTGGAGTAACATACAGTGATCGTTACAAGCTCACAACTTTTTGCGAACCGATACATTTACATTGATTCATTTAATACATCAGCTTCTTAATAATGCACAGATAAGATGCTTATAGTGATGTGACGGTGTTCCCACCATCGCAGATCGTCGGCGCTCTTGTGCTTAGTGACCCGCACTGCCGACTGCTGCATTGGTGGAACCCTTCGGCAGGTACGCGAAGAATCGCCCGCGTGCTCAGACTATAATCCGGAATACTGTATATGATCGATAGCTACAGTAATACCATACGAACAAGACTCAGACAGCGGATCAGTCCAATTTCGAGCCTTTATCTCACGTAAGTATGCGATTCTCACGGCATGTACACTGTCCACTCACTAACGTGTCCACCTGTCAAAAGCCTGGTTAACCGCCTTTTGGAGCGTGAACTGATGCGATACGTACAGGAAGAAAGTCAGAGAGGTTCTAGAAGGAACCGATTGGGAAGTGGAACCATGCCCACTCTAGTTCCTAGGTCAGGTGCGCTAGGTTTGTCAGTGGTATGTGAATCTATAGCGCGAACAGCCCGATCTAGGAGGTCTCACAGATTCCAGATTGAGTTTATATCTGGGGAATTTGGTGGCCGTGGGATTATGGTAAACTATTCCTGGAGTTATTCGAACCACGTTCATACACTGCGAGCTGTATGGCCCGTTGTATTGTCCTGATGGTATATGCCGTGGTGAAGAGGAAAAAGAAACTGCATTAAGGGATGGACATGGTCCCAAAGGATAGATGTGTGCTCGTGTTGATCACTTGTGCTTTCCATAATAATGAGAAAACCCAGCGAATGCCACGAAAACATTCCCCAGATCATAAAGCTCCCTCCTGTGTTTGCTTTCAGACATTTCAAGTCGTACACGCCAGTGCTCATCTGTCCAATGGAGCATAAACATGATTCATGTGAAAAGCCGTGTGTCGCCAGTCAGTGGTGAGGAAATTCTAGCCCTCGTCTCCGATGAACAGCAGTTCGATGAACCAGGCCCGCAGACCTACTCAGCAACGTTGGAAGAACAGTCGTTGAGGAGGCACTGTTGGTACTCAGCTTGATTCATCTGGGCAGTTAAGTTACTCAACTGTTGAATTTCTATTCGCCCATGCACATCTCTCCAGCAGTCATTCATCCTCGTAATGTGTGACCCATGGTACATTACAGTTCTCACACCGGCGGGGTTGGATAGTGCCATTTTGCCATATATACAGTGGCTCTCTCACATTTTGCAAACTTAGCTGTTTCGGGAATGCTTCTACCCTTGGCCCGAATGCCAATGGTCATGCTCTTTTGGACGTCAGATAAATCGCTCCGTTTCCACATTGCGACAACGACTGCACTGTTATCTGCATCCCCCCCCCCCTCCCCCACGTTTCCCCCACACGCTTTATATACCTTCCGCTGCTAGTGCTTCTACCTGCCGTCTGTGAGTGATTATTGCAAGTTGATGTCGAACATAGGCGGTGGTCACATTAATGTGACTGGACCGTGTACGTGAAAAACGATTCCTGTAACTGATTAACTTCGCTGTTAAAATTAAATTGAAAAGTAAACAGCTACAGTTCTCCAAGCATCAAAACATAAATAACGGCAAATGTTCGGCATTACTAGGTCGATTTTAATACTTGTTTGTTTGCCCTTCGCCATCTCGTAACAAACAAACGGGTGACGTGCTAATGGTTATCATAAAATTGTACAGGGCGTGCTGGAAAGTAATATTCAGAAGTTCTTAGGGGCAAACTCTTAAAGATTCTTAAATAAAACCAGCGTCACAAACATTCCACATCTTTATTCTTCATATTACATATCTGCAGCATTCTAGTGCTAGAGTGCTTCGAATTTTAGCATGTAACGTAGCGACATGTAACGTAACTAAGTCGGTGGCCGAGAAACAACGTGATGTCATCGAGTTTCGAATTCTAAGCGTTGGTCCACACATTGTGCACCTTCTCCTTCAGAATGATATTGCCTGACCACAAGAGCGCTGCGACATCTGCAACAATTCGACGCCTTGGGTTCCCTGCATCGACCATCCTCAATACAACCCGACTTGGACCCATCCGATTTTCATCTGTTTCCAAAACTTAAAGAACTTGAGTTTTATAGAGATAAACCGGTGCAAGCACAGGTAAGGTTGTGACTTCGTCAACAAAGTCAGACATTCCACAGTGGCGGTATCAACAAACTGTTTTCTCGTTCGGAAAACTCTGTTGTCACCAGGGTGACTATGTTGAGAAATAAATGTGTAGATATGAAGAATTAAGATGTATAATGTTAATAAAATTTGTTTTATTTAAAAAGTTTAAGAGTTTTCACATAAAAAAACGTAGGCTTTAATTTTTAGCTATCCCTCGTACAATGTCTTGGGAACTCTGCAAGTTCTGGACTAATATGATTCATGATAACAGCGAACCACAACATTTTTCTCAACGAAACATTCGGAGGAAGACGGAGAGGCCGACGTGCCCGGGTTGTTTATCTGTCACGATTCCCAGATTTAGCCCCACTACATCTTTCCGCTGAGTCCACAAGAAGTGCCTAATTTATGAGACGGCGATAGAGTCACGGGAAGAGCTGCTTGCGCAAAATACTCGCTTCGGCAGGAGGGACTCCACGATGAAGTGTTTGTGACGAAAGGTGGATGCCACAGTCGGTCACACTTCTAAACGTGTCTCGTAAAAATGTAACAGACACACGAATATCACAATAACGTGGCACCAGTATTTTAGAAACGTCTCATCAGCACTGAGTAACGTTTATGGATAGGGAAAAACAGTATTTTCTGAAAAAAAGACACATTTACCTTCCTAGAAGAGGGAGACATTTCGTTTCCATGTAGCAAACGTCCTCGCAAAGGCATACCTGTGCCATGGGGCGCAACTCTGAGGCAGAAGGGACAAATCCTGATGGTGGAAGAATTTGACCATTCAGAGGTGGAGAGGTTGTGACTTCAGTGTTCTGGTCAACACACTTTGCGCCAATGTCGTTGATTGAGTTACAGACCTCTCCATAGTGTCTCATGACGTGAGAGCTTGTGACAGTGATGTTGATGGTCATCCGTCTGTCGCATAGAAACGGTTATTTCGGCGGTGGTACACAATGGTCTGTACTGATAGACGTTTGTTGTCCATTAGTGTCATACGTGTTCCGTGCATTACCGTACTCTCTGTTGTTCACACCAATATTTGTAAGACAGAATGAGTACCAGCAGGGGCTGTCGTATCAGCATATACACTCCTGGAAATTGAAATAAGAACACCGTGAATTCATTGTCCCAGGAAGGGGAAACTTTATTGACACATTCCTGGGGTCAGATACATCACATGATCACACTGACAGAACCACAGGCACATAGACACAGGCAACAGAGCATGCACAATGTCGGCACTAGTACAGTGTATATCCACCTTTCGCAGCAATGCAGGCTGCTATTCTCCCATGGAGATGATAGTAGAGATGCTGGATGTAGTCCTGTGGAACGGCTTGCCATGTCATTTCCACCTGGCGCCTCAGTTGGACCAGCGTTCGTGCTGGACGTGCAGACCGCGTGAGACGACGCTTCATCCAGTCCCAAACATGCTCAATGGGGGACAGATCCGGAGATCTTGCTGGCCAGGGTAGTTTACTTACACCTTCTAGAGCACGTTGGGTGGCACGGGATACATGCGGACGTGCATTGTCCTGTTGGAACAGCAAGTTCCCTTGCCGGTCTAGGAATGGTAGAACGATGGGTTCGATGACGGTTTGGATGTACCGTGCACTATTCAGTGTCCCCTCGACGATCATCAGTGGTGTACGGCCAGTGTAGGAGATCGCTCCCCACACCATGATGCCGGGTGTTGGCCCTGTGTGCCTCGGTCGTATGCAGTCCTGATTGTGGCGCTCACCTGCACGGCGCCAAACACGCATACGACCATCATTGGCACCAAGGCAGAAGCGACTCTCATCGCTGAAGACGACACGTCTCCATTCGTCCCTCCATTCACGCCTGTCACGACACCACTGGAGGCGGGCTGCACGATGTTGGGGCGTGAGCGGAAGACGGCCTAACGGTGTGCGGGACCGTAGCCCAGCTTCATGGAGACGGTTGCGAATGGTCCTCGCCGATACCCCAGGAGCAACAGTGTCCCTAATTTGCTGGGAAGTGGCGGTGCGGTCCCCTACGGCACTGCGTAGGATCCTACGGTCTTGGCGTGCATCCGTGCGTCGCTGCGGTCCGGTCCCAGGTCGACGGGCACGTGCACCTTCCGCCGACCACTGGCGACAACATCGATGTACTGTGGAGACCTCACGCCCCACGTGTTGAGCAATTCGGCGGTACGTCCACCCGGCCTCCCGCATGCCCACTATACGCCCTCGCTCAAAGTCCGTCAACTGCACATACGGGTCACGTCCACGCTGTCGCGGCATGCTACCAGTGTTAAAGACTGCGATGGAGCTCCGTATGCCACGGCAAACTGGCTGACACTGACGGCGGCGGTGCACAAATGTTGCGCAGCTAGCGCCATTCGACGGCCAACACCGCGCTTCCTGGTGTGTCCGCTGTGCCGTGCGTGTGATCATTGCTTGTACAGCACTCTCGCAGTTTCCGGAGCAAGTATGGTGGGTCTGACACACCGGTGTCAATGTGTTCTTTTTTCCATTTCCAGGAGTATATATATATATATATATATATATATATATATATATATATATATATATATATATACTTTCGAAGCCATTGTATCAAGCTCCCTTGGCTTCAACGATTCCGACCCTGCATGATCCAAAATAACTGACTGCAAAAATGTTCAAATGTGTGTGAAATCTTATAGGACATAAATGCTAGGGTCATCAGTCCCTAAGCTTATACACTACTTCACCTAAATTATCCTAAGGACAAACACACACACCCATGCCCGAGGGAGGACTCGAACCTCCGCCGGTATCAGCAGCACAGTCCATGACTGCAGCGCCTTAGACCGCGCGGCTAACTGAGTGCGTTTCCTTTCGCGTGCAATATCGAAACAGAACAGTGCAATACGGTCAACAACTTCTTTAATCGGCTTCCAAGCGGGAATACCAGTAAAACAACTATTTATTTGGATTGGATTAAAAGTAGTGGCAACATTGCCGAAACATAAAGTATGTGCGCCACGTACCATGCTCGCTGTCTGCAGTTAATAGCAGGTCAGTTGAAGTAGTGCAGTGACCGGCGACGGCTGGGGATGAGTCATGAGCAGTGCGAATTGTCTGAAATTGCAAGATGCGACCGCTGTGGCCGTGCGGTTCTAGGCGCTGCACTCTGGAACCGCGCGACCGCTACGATCGCAAGTTCGAATCTTGCCTCGGGCATGGATGTGTGTGATGTCCTTAGGTTGGTTAGGTTTAAGTAGTTCTAAGTTCTAGGGGACTAATGACCTCAGATGTTAAGTCCAATAGGGCTCAGAGCCATTTGAACCATTTGAAATTGCAAGGGGCCAGCTCAGGCACCCTAACAATAGGTTTAGGAAACACGAACAACGTGCGTGGATCAAGACTGAAGTGGCACATGGTCGAAGTGAACAACAATGTTTCCTTCGACCACCCTTCATGACAAAGCACGACGCCACCTGGCGTACCGCGTACGGGAGAGTCTACGCACTTGGGTATGGGAGATACTAGAACACTCACCGTATTCAATCGATATGAGACCAAGCGATTACGACCGTGTCGCTAACATGAAGCTCTTCGTGGAACGCGCTTCAACACAAGAAAAATCATCATTCATGGCATAGGGCGGTCCTTGAGAGACATACAGATGGAGGCACCGACGATGTGCGACGCCTTCATTGTCTATGGAGAAGGTGATCGAGATACTGCGCAATTAAATTGAGGGCAAGTATCACAGTGAACGTCTGTCAGTCAAGTCTGTTATGAATTATAACCGAGATTTCACAACTTTTTACCCAACCACTGCTTGAATACTGCTCACTGATGAGGGATCTGTACCAGATGGGGTTGATAGAAGAGATAGAGAAGATCCAACGGAGAGCAGAGCGCTTCGTTACAGGATCATTTAATAATCGCGAAAGCGTTACGGGGATGACAGATAAACTCCAGTGGAAGACTGTGCAAGAGAGACGCTCAGTAGCTAGGTATGGGCTTTTGTTGAAGTTTCGAGAACATACGTTCACCGAGGAGTCAAGCAGTATATTGCTCCCTCCTACGTACCGGATGATCAAAAAGTCAGTATAAATTTGAAAACTTAATAAACCACGGAATAATGTAGATAGAGAGGTAAAAATTGACACACATGCTTGGAATGACATGGAGTTTTATTAGAACCACCCCATATTGCTAGATGCGTGAAAGATCTCTTGCGCGCGTCGTTTGGTGATGATCGTGTGCTCAGCCGCCACTTTCGTCATGCTTGGCCTCCCAGATCCCCAGACCACAGTCCGTGCGATTATTGGCTTTGGGGTTACCTGAAGTCGCAAGTGTATCGTGATCGACCGACATCTCTAGGGATGCTGAAAGACAACATCTGACGCCAATGCCTCACCATAACTCCGGACATGCTTCACAGTACTGTTCACAACATTATTCCTCGACTACAGCTGTTGTTGAGGAATGATGGTGGACATATTGAGCATTTCCTGTAAATAACATAATCTTTGCTTTGTTATGCTAATTATTGCTATCCTGATTAGATGAAGCGGCATCTGTCGAACATTCTTTGAACTTTTGTATTTTTTTGGTTCTAATAAAACACCATGTCTTTCCAAGCATGTGTGTCAATTTGTACCTCTCTATCTACATTATTCCGTGATTTATTCAGTTTTCAAATTTATACTGACTTTTTGATCACCCGGTATATCTCGCGAAGAGACCATGAGGATAAAATCAGAGAGATTCGAGCCCACACAGAGGCATACCGACAATCCTTCTTTCCACGAACAATACGAGACTGGAACTGAAGGGAGAACCGATAGAGGTAGTCAAGGCACCCTCGGCCACACACCGTCAGGTAGCTTGCGGAGTATGGATGCAGATGTAGATGTAGAACCCTTATATTTTCAGTTACTCAAAGGTACAGAGTTTGGCGGTGGGGGGGGGGGGGGGGGGGAGGGGAGGTGGTATGAGGATTTCTTCGTCATCCGGTCTCTCATGAAAAGCTGGGAGTTTTCTAAGTAAAACGTGGTGGAGTCCTGAGACATGTGTGGCAGTGAAATACTTTATGCCCGCGCTGGTGACAGTAATCCGACCAGAGACAGTGTCATTGGTGCTTTCGGTGTATAAAACATGCGCTGGCGATAAGGCGTACTCCAGAGCTCGGTGCACGAAGTTGATGCGCAATCCACGGCGGCCTGATCCCATCGTGTTTACAATCCGCTCCATGCCGGCTGCCTGGCACAGCAGCAGCAAGAGAGGCAGGGGGAGGATGGTGGCGATGTGGTGGGGGAAGGAGGGTAGGAGGGGGCACAGGGGGAGGGGCAGGAGAGAGGGGAACTCGCTCGCTGCGCTACATCCGCTACACTGCCCACTAGCCGTCAGTTAAAAAACACCGAGAGTGAGAGCCGGCCTCTGACGTGGAAGGAGAACCCTGCCTGCCAGATTATTTTCGCTTGCAGCAACTGGAGGGAAAAAAACGATGCGAAGGGAGTAAATATTTACCCTTTATTCGGTTTCTGTGTTTACGTCGAATGTAGCCAGTGCTTGGGCACTGGGGTTAATAAACAAGTTTCCGTGAGGAAGTTTACACCGGGTGCGAAGCGAATTTTGCATTTTTGCGCCTGCATTTCGGCAATGGTATAATATTCCATAACTTTGCTTCCAGGTATCATATTATGTAGTCCGCACTAGGTCCCTTTGTTGTGTATCAGATGAATTTAGTGCAGTATCTCTTCCTGTGCTAGGTACAAGAAAACAGTCAGTAACTGGATGCTTACACAGGCTATAAAGTACACAGTCCAGTCACATCAATGTGACCACCTGTCAAAAGCTTGAATAATCGCTTTTTGCAACGCTGACGTGCCGGAAGAGACTCAATGAGACTCTGAAAGGTACCAAGAGAGATGTGGAGGCAAGCTGACTCCAGTGCCATGGCTAGTTGCGTTAAGTTTTTCAGTTAAGGATCCATAGCACAGCCGGCCAGAGTGACCGAGCGGTTCTAGGCACTACAGTCTGGAACCGCGCGACCGCTACGGTCGCAGGTTCCAATCCTGCCTCGGGCATGGATGTGTGTGATGTCCTTAGGTTCGTTAGGTTTAAGTAGTTCTAAGTTCTAGGGGACTGATGACCTCAGAAGTTGAGTCCCATAGTGCTCAGAGCCATTTGAACCATCACCGAGCGAGGTGGCGCAGTGGTTAGCACACTGGACTCGCATTCGGGAGGACGACGGTTCAATCCAGTCTCCGGCCATCCTGATTTAGGTTTTCCGTGATTTCCCTAAATGGCTTCAGGCAAATGCCGGGATGGTTCCTTTGAAAGGGCACGGCCGATTTCCTTCCCCATCCTTCCCTCACCCGAGCTTGCGCTCCGTCTCTAATGACCTCGTTGTCGATGGGACGTTAAACACTAATATCCTCCTCCTCCTCCATTTGAACCATTTTCCATAGCACAAAAGCCCTATCGAGGTGGTCCCACAGTTTCTCGGTTGGACTGAAATGTGGGGAGTCTGGTGGCTAAGAGAGTCCGGTGAACTCATCCTAGTGGTCTAGGAACCATGCATGTACACTGTGAGGTGTGTGACACTTTACATTGTCCTGCTGGTAGATGCTATAATGCCGAGGGAAAACAGAGTGCATGTAGGGGTGGACATGGTCCTCAAGAGTAGGTGCATCCTCTGTGCCTTCAAGAATCATCTGATAACCCAGGGTGTGTCACAAAAATACTACCTAGACCATAACACTCCCTCCTCTGGCCTGGACCCTTCAGACGATGTTGCAGGTCCATACATGCCAATGGCTATCTGGAAGATGGAGCGTGAAAAGTAAGTCATTTTAAAACACTACCTGTCACCACTCAGTGGACATCCAGCTGTGGCGTTGGCGTCCAAATTCCAGCCTTTGTAGTCGAATGAAAGCAGTCATAATGGGCCCATGAACCAGACACCAGCTCCTCAAAGCCATACCCAGCAACATTCACTGAATGGCCATTCAGGAGACACTGTTGGTGGTCCCTTGGTTCCTCTGTGTGGTCAGTTGCTCAGAACTTGCCTGTTTATTCATCCGTACACATCTCCATAGCTGTCGTCGACCCCTGACATCTATGGTCCACGGTGCACCACAGTATCAAATGGCTCTGAGTACTATGGGACTCAACTGCTGAGGTCATTAGTCCCCTAGAACTTAGAACTAGTTAAACCTAACTAACCTAAGGACATCACAAACATCCATGCCCGAGGCAGGATTCGAACCTGCGACCGTAGCGGTCTTGCGGTTCCAGACTGCAGCGCCTTTAACCGCACGGCTACTTCGGCCGGCCACCACGGTATCCTTGGCAACAGTTTTGGCTAGCTCCATTTTGTCATGCACAGTATACATTGAGATGACAAAAGTCATGGTATACCTCCTGGAGGAGTGCAGCAACTCGAAATGGCTCTGAGCACTATGGCACTTACCATCTGAGGTCATCAGTCCCCTAACACTTAGAAGTACTTAAACCTAACTAACCTAAGGACATCACAAACATCCATGCTCGAGGCAGGATTCGAACCTGCTACCGTAGCGGTCGCGCGGCTCCAGACTGAAGCGCCTAGAACCGCTCGGCCACACCGGCCGGGCAGCAACTTGGCATGACATGGATTCGATAAGTCGATGGCAGTTGTCTACAGATAGTTTGAGCCATACTGCCTCTACAGCCGCTCAAAATTGCGAGAGCGTTGCCGGTGCAGGATTTTGTGCACGAACTGACCACTGGATTATGCCCCATAAATGTTCAACGGAATTCATGAGAGGTGATGTGGGTGGCCAGATCATTGACTCGAACTGTCCAGAACGTTCTTTAAGCCCTTCACGAATAATTGTGGCCTTCTGGCATAGCGCATTGTCATCCATAAAAATTACATTTTTGTTTCGGTACATGGAGTCCATGAATGACTCCAGATGGCGTCTAAGTAGCCAAACATAACTATTTCCAGCAACTGTTCGGTTCAGTTGGACCAGAGGGCCCAGTTCATTCCATTGTGGAGGACAGCTAGCACAGTGCCATGTGAACAACTTGAGTCCATGAGTTCGTGTGATCTGCGCCACACTTGAATCCTACTACCAGTTCTTACAAAATGAGATCGGGACTTATCTGACCAGACCATGGTTTTACTGTCGTCTAGGATTCAACCGATATGGTCACGAGCCCAGGAGAGGCGCTGCAGGCGATGTCATGCTGTTAGTAAAGGCACTTACGTCAGTTGTCTGCTACCATAGTCTAATAACGCCAAATTCGGCCGCACCATACTAACGGCATAACGAATCCTACAGCCCTCGATCAGATATCGGATTTGGCACGCAGATGCTGCTGGAGGTGACCACCTTACCGTTTTACAACTCCCTTCCCTGGTTCACCCTTACGATCGACGACGAGCGTCAAGCCACCAAAGGTTTGCGGTCTGCGCTAAACTTGATCTAGTGCACAGCTTGTGGGATAGCGTGGCTCTACTGAGAAACGCGCCTTTTGGCTCCTCTCTCTGGCTACAGTGTACTGTCGTCCACAATGGCACTGGCGTTGCCCATGGGGCCTCATGTGCACGTCCGTCGTACGGCCTACATTGATTTCTGCGACTATTTTACACAGTGTTGCTTGTCTCTTAATAATGACAGCTATATGCAAACGCCGCTGCTCTCGGTCGTTAAGTGAAGTTCGTCGACCACTGCGGTGTCTGTGGTGAGAGGTAATGCCTGTAATTTGGTATTCTGATCGAATTCTTGAGACTGTGGATATCGGAATATTGAATTCTCTAATGATTTCGAAATGGAATGTCCCTTGCGTCTAGCTTCAACTACCATTTCGTGTTCATAGTCTGTTAATTGCCGTCGTGCGACCATAATCACGTCAGACACCTTTTCACATGGATCACCTGAATACAAATGACAGCTCCGCTAATGCACTGCCCTTTTATACCTAGTAGAAGCGTTACTACCGACATAAGCATGTGCGCATATTGCTATCCTAGTGTACGTTGACCACAGCGACGAGCGAGAAGTTTACAAAATTAACAGTCTAGAGTCCTTCGCCCGACAGCCAATGATCACGCCTTTTGGATGTCAGGTAATCGCTTCGTATCCGCATTACGACAACAGCTGCAGTATTTTCCGCGTCCCCCGATACGCTTTATGTACACCCCATTTCTAATGCTGCCACCTACCATTTACAAGTAGTTACTGCACATTGTCGTGGAACATAAGCCCTGTATGATAGGAATGTGAAACTAACTGAGCTGATCGACACACTGCACATGTCAAACAAGTCATCGATTTTGTGTCTTACGAGTTCACTCGTAAGCAAACACGCTTCATTCTTTTCTGCGATACATTGTCAGTGAATTAAAGCAAAAACAGTTCTAATGTTCCGATTCCGATTGTTCATTATAGCTCAAACGCCATAATCAGCAAATCTCTCCCAAATAATCCTACCTCCAGCTCCCAGTGCCCGGCCGCCTGGTGTTTGGCTGAAAGGTCTCTCACCCAAAGTGGGTGATTAACTCGAACAACCCACACCACGTAGAAAAGGAAAAATTTATCGAAACAGAGAAAACATATGAGAAGTAATGAGAAAAAGAAGAGAAGTGTTGTTTTGACACTTATTTCGAACGGAAGACGGTGCATTAACGAAAATGATTTTCATACATTTGTGGGATAAGAAGACAATGTTCTGAGGCATCAAGGGATCACCAAATTAGTACTGGAGAGAAGCGTGGAGGATAAAAATCGTAGAGGGAGACAAAAAGATGAATACACTCAGCAGATTCAGATGGATGTAGGTTGCAGTAGCTTCTCGGAGATGAAGAAGCCTGCACAGGATAGAGCAGCATGCATGCAACCAGTCTATGGACTGAAGAGCACAACATAACAACACAAGAAGACAACTACAAGTTGGATCCATGAAGAAAAGAGGATTTAGAAATAAAGCTGAAAAAACAACTGACAGAAGTGTTGAAACGTCCCCTTAGAAAAATTAATGAATTACTGTGCTGATAAACCCCTTACGTTATTTGATTTTCAAACAGCTGAACAGAACTGAACGTACTCAGACATTTCGCTCTTTACTTATTCTGATCAACACTAAACTGACACACAATATTTTTAGCGCAACGCAATCTGACTTTCAATAATCCCTACAAAAGAATGGCCCTGACTAACAATAACCTATACCTTTCATGAATCACTTACCTCACAAAAATCTTCGTTAGTCGAACTACTGCAATACAGCGAGTGCCAATACTGCCAGCTAAATAAAAGATTCTAACTACTGAAGGCACTAACTGCTGATAGGCATAGTTAGCAAATGAAAGATTTTGATAGAGAACAAACAATGTATTTACCTTAATACAGTTCATGATATCCAGTATTACAAATTTACTCTTTCTGATGGAAACACGTCCAGATCGCCCTCTCTCAAAACTCTGCCATTTCTCTCCCCACATCCACCACTACAGGCGGCTCACCTCCAACTGCGCAACGCTACGCGCTGTTCACGTCCAGCTGCCCAACACTACAATAGCAAACATTCCAACAATGCAAACGAGCCACAGACTTACACAGCACAGTCAGTGATTTTCATATAGAGCGCTACGTGGCGTTACCAACATAAAAACCTAATCAGCCTACTTACAGTGTTTACGGAAAAGGTATCGGCTATGGAAGGATTGCAAGGTGGAAGAGTAAAAAACTCAGATGAAATGGTCAGAAGACAGAAAGAAAGAATATTGTGAACAGATGAAAAAGAAGTGGAAAAAAAAGAGAACAACGAATAAGGAATTGAAATTGGCACGTGGTCCTTAGTTGGTCCATCCGAGAAGAAAGAACTGAACCTAACTTACTTCGAAACGGGCTGAAAAGCACCGTAATTCTGTGTTGGATTGGGTCACAAAAAACGAACAGGCCACTCTGCTACATGGACTTGAGAATGAAAAGGACAACAACAAAATTTGAAACTCTTTTGCCTATTATAAGCTCGCCCGGTAGTTGTATGAAAAAACGTCATCCCTCCTGTTATGTTCTGTGCTTATACAGGAAGGTAAACCAGAGAATAGTCAATTTAATAAGACCAATAGTTAAGTGACAAGATACTTTATTTACTAGAAAACGAATTTTATCTTTGTCCCTCTCCGTTGCTGTGACTGGAGTAAGCATACGTGGTACAGTATATGTAATTCTTCACAGAGAAGAAACAGCCGCAGAGACGGAGGTGCGTAAAATGACCAATCTGTATCTTGAAGTATGAATGTCTGAATACAGGTACAACACCGATTGTACGTAAGGCACAAGTTAAGAAAATTTCTAAACACAAGTCTGTGAATAGCTCGGCAGGGTGATGCAACGGCGACTACGTACTTTAGAGACGGAAACAGAACATTGACTGGAGGCATAGTCCAAGTCGGGAATAAATGTTTCTGCCGGGCTGCTACGGCCATAGTTCATAGTAGGTGTGCTGCGGTGGCGCCTGGCAACTCCGGGAGGCGTTACTACCGACATAAGCATGTGCGCATATTGCTATCCTAGTGTACGTTGACCACAGACTCCAGACTTGTCTCCAAACGAGAAAATGTGGAATCCAGAATGAGATTTTCCCTCTGCAGCGGAGTGTGCGCTGGTATGAAACTACCTGGCAGATTATAACTGTGTGCCCGACGGAGACTCGAACTCGGGACCTTTGCCTTTCGCGGGCAAGTGCTCTACCATCTGAGCTACCCAAGCACGACTCATGCCCCCTCCTCACAGCTTTACTTCTGCCAGTATCTCGTCTCCTACCTTCTAACTAGCACTCCTGAAAGAAAGGATATTGCGGAGACATGGCTTAGCCACAGCCTGGGGGATGTTTCCAGAATGAGAAATGCCCGCGAAAGGCGGGTTCGAGTCTCGGTCCGGCACACAGTTTTAATCCGCCAGGAAGTTTCAAAATGTGGGATATTATGGGACAAGAAGTGACCCTTGCGGCTCGTCAACCAACAACTCTTACATGGAGCTACGTGGACAGGTCGAGCAGGCGTGGCGTGGCGTAACGTATCCTAGGACAGTATTCGCAATCTGTATGATCGACTGGATACCGAAGTCAACGCCTGCACTGCCGCCCTTAGAGACTGCACCACGAACTAATATTGGGGTTTCAGCATGGGTCGATACCTGGTACCTCAGAAGCGCTCGTCCTATTGATGTGTAAATGTAAACATTTCATATACTCGATATGCACTGTTGCAACAATAAATCTTGAGTGAACTGCAATCCTCTAAAAGGGTGTGCCAATTTTTTTCCGACAGTGTACTTTCCCTCCTTCCCTGTTTCATCCACGAATGGAGCGTGGGAAGAATGATTGTCGGTAAACCACCATATTAGCTGTAGTTCTTCGGATTTTCTCGATGTTGTCGTTTCGCCAGATGTGTGTAGGTCGAAGTAATGCATTGACGGAGTCTTTCCGGAAAGTAATCTCTCGGAGTGCCTGCCACTGGAGTTTTTCCGAGAATCTCCGTAATGGACTAAACATTTAGATTTATTATCTGATGTCCCTTTATTAAATTTTTGCTGAATCTATTTAAAATATTTTTCAAGCTATGTAATTACTGAAACGTCATTTCTTATTAAGTTTTCTTTCCTTTAAATCTGTAGTAGAAAAATTATGTGGAGAAGTGAAATTTCATGACAAGACCCTGCTGCAAAGCCAAACCCTTTTTTTTTCATGGCTGTCATGTCAATTCGCGTATCATATCCGTGACCGTCTTTCCCCTATTTAGCGATAATACAAAATCAGATGGCTTCTCTAAACTTTGTGGATGTCTTCCGCCAATTCTATCTGATGCGGATGCCGAACAGTGCAGCAGTAATCCAGAAGAAGACGAATAAGCGTAGTGTAGACAGTCTTTTTATTAGACCAATTTCAATTTCTTTACTGTTCTGCCAATAAATCGAAATCTAACGTTTGCTTTCTCACAACATTATCTCTGTGATCGTTCCAATTTAAGTTATTTGTCGGTGTAATCCCTAACTACTTAGCAAAATTCCCAGCATTTAGATTTTTATGATGTATTGTGTAACCGATATTTAGCAGATTCGTATTAGTCCTCATATGGACGACTTCATACTTATCATTTTTTGGAGTCAGTTGACACTTTTCGCACCAGACAGATATCTTTTGTAATTCATGTTGCAAACGGTTTTGATTATCTGATGATCTTAAAAGACACTAAATGATAGCATCTTCCACAAACAATCTAAGAGGACAGCTCAGATTGTCTCCTAAATCGTTTATATACGCTGAAGCACCAAAGCAACTGGTATAGGCATGCGTATTCAAATACAGAGATATGTAAACAGGCAGAATATGGCGCTGCACTCAGCGACACCCGTATAAAACAACTAGTGTCAGGCGCAGTTTTTAGGAGGGCTGTCCAGATAGTAAGTTCCGATTGATCGTGAAATGGAACCCACTTTGACAATCAGAAATATTTTATCTGAAACAGCTAGCTACAGCTTCCAGCCATTGCTCTAAATAGTCACCACTCCGCTTACACATTTGTCGTAGCATTGTAGCAACTTTCCATTACCCTCGTCATAGAAGGCAGCCGCCTGTGCTTCCCGTCAATTCTCTACGCTCATCTATAGTACGTTGTCTGCGCGAAAATGTTGTCTCCATAGCCAGTAGTTGATGCGTGCAGAGATGAAACACAGATGGAGCCAATTACGGGCTGTAGTGAGGGTGATCAAACACTTCTCATCGAAAACGCTGCAGGAACATTTTCATTGCCCCTGTAGATTGCGACAGAGAATTGTCACGAAGTAGGAACTGTATGACAGTTCTGTAATATGGGCTGCATAACATCAGGCGAAACCTCTCACCATGACCTCATACGTGGCGGGAGGCACTATTTTCTGCGCATCTTTATGTGCTCACCATGCGCTCAGAACTGAAAAGAGTGAAGTGATGCAAGCGACAGGTATACTAAAAACACTGTCGAACACATCTGTGCAAAGCTTCATCGGATTTTAATAGTCGTTTCCATTTCGCGACCGATCGGAACTTACTTTCTGGACACCCCTCGTAGATCGGTTACTGCTGCTACATTGGAAGTTTATCAAGATTTACGTGAGTTTCAACGTGGCGTTATAGTTGGCGCAAGAGCGATGGGACACAGAATCTCCGAGGTAGCGATGTAGTGGGGATTTTCCCGTACGACCATTTGACAAGTGTGCCGTGAATAACAGGAATCCGATAAAAACATTAAATCTCCGACATCGTTGCGGCCGCAAAAAAATCCTGAGAGAACGGTACTAACGACTACTGAAGAGATCCGTTCAACGTGACAGAAGTGCAACCCTTCCGTATATTGCTGAAGATTTCAATACTGGGCCATCAACAAGTGTCATCGTACGAACCATTCCACGAAACATCATCGATATGGGCTTTCGCGGCCGAAGAGCCACTCGTGTACCCATGATGACTGCACTACACAAAGCCTCTACTGGGCACATCAACACCGACATTGGACTGTTGATAAGTGGAAACATGTTGCCCAGTCGAACGAGTTTGTTTGAAATTGTATCGAGCGGGTGGACGTGTACGGGTATGGAGACAACCTCATGAAACCATGGACCCTGCATGCTCGCGGGGGCCCTTCACGACAGTAGGCAGGTACACCAGTTTCTTTCGCTCTTCAGTGTAGATCAGTAACAGCATTGGGTCTATAACAGTTTCTTGGTGAGAGCCAGATATTACTTCTGTTTCACTAACTGACGTTCCGTCAGTTACTACAAACTGTGACCTTTCTGACAGTAAATCACAAACCCAGTCGCACAACTGAGAAGGTACTCCCTAGGTACTCAATATGAATGGATGTCGCTAATGAGGAACGGCTCAAAAGTCTTCTGGAAATCAAAAATCATGGAATCAATCTGACATCCCCTGCCAAAAGTACTCATAATTTCGTGAGACTAAAAAGAGCTAGTTGTGCTTCAATGAGAGAGATATATTTTCTAGATCCATGTTGACTATTGGCTGATAAATCGTTTCGTTCGAGGTAATTCAAATGTTTGAACGCAGTATATGTTCGAAAATCCTACTACAAATAGTCGTTAGTGATGTGAGTCTGTAATTCAGCGGATTACTCCTACTTCCTTTCTTGAGTAGGTGTGTGAGCTGTGTAACTTATCAGTCTTTAGGTTCGGAATTTTCGACTAGCGACCGGTAGTATATAATCGCGAAGTATTGATCTACACTCCTGGAAATTGAAATAAGAACACCGTGAATTCATTGTCCTAGAAAGGGCAAACTTTATTGACACATTCCTGGGGTCAGATACATCACATGATCACACTGACAGAACCACAGGCACATAGACACAGGCAACAGAGCATGCACAATGTCGGCACTAGTACAGTGTATATCCACCTTTCACAGCAATGCAGGCTGCTATTCTCCCATGGAGACGATCGTAGAGATGCTGGATGTAGTCCTGTGGAACGGCTTGCCATGCCATTTCCACCTGGCGCCTCAGTTGGACCAGCGTTCGTGCTGGACGTGCAGACCGCGTGAGACGACGCTTCATCCAGTCCCAAACATGCTCAATGGGGGACAGATCCGGAGATCTTGCTGGCCAGGGTAGTTGACTTACACCTTCTAGAGCACGTTGGGTGGCACGGGATACATGCGGATGTGCATTGTCCTGTTGGAACAGCAAGTTCCCTTGCCGGTCTAGGAATGGTAGAACGATGGGTTCGATGACGGTTTGGATGTACCGTGCACTATTCAGTGTCCCCTCGACGATCACCAGTGGTGTACGGCCAGTGTAGGAGATCGCTCCCCACACCATGATGCCGGGTGTTGGCCCTGTGTGCCTCGGTCGTATGCAGTCCTGATTGTGGCGCTCACCTGCACGGCGCCAAACACGCATACGACCATCATTGGCTCCAAGGCAGAAGCGACTCTCATCGCTGAAGACGACACGTCTCCATTCGTCCCTCCATTCACGCCTGTCGCGACATCACTGGAGGCGGGCTGCACGATGTTGGGGCGTGAGCGGAAGACGGCCTAACGGTGTGCGGGACCGTAGCCCAGCTTCATGGAGACGGTTGCGAATGGTGCTCGCCGATACCCCAGGAGCAACAGTGTCCCTAATTTGCTGGGAAGTGGCGGTACGGTCCCCTACGGCACTGCGTAGGATCCTACGGTCTTGGCGTGCATCCGTGCGTCGCTGCGGTTCGGTCCCAGGTCGACGGGCACGTGCACCTTCCGCCGACCACTGGCGACAACATCGATGTACTGTGGAGACCTCACGCCCCACGTGTTGAGCAATTCGGCGGTACGTCCACCCGGCCTCCCGCATGCCCACTATACGCCCTCGCTCAAAGTCCGTCAACTGCACATACGGTTCACGTCCACGCTGTCGCGGCATGCTACCAGTGTTAAAGACTGCGATGGAGCTCCGTATGCCACGGCAAACTGGCTGACACTGACGGCGGCGGTGCACAAATGCTGCGCAGCTAGCGCCATTCGACGGCCAACACCGCGGTTCCTGGTGTGTCCGCTGTGCCGTGCGTGTGATCATTGCTTGTACAGCCCTCTCGCAGTGTCCGGAGCAAGTATGGTGGGTCTGACACACCGGTGTCAATGTGTTCTTTTTTCCATTTCCAGGAGTGTATTATACAAACATACTCTGAAAGGATACAATCTGAAACGGTGGCCTTACCTTTATTAAGTGATTTATGCTGCTTCGCTACGCCGACGATATCTAAATTACTCGTGTTGGCACTTTTTCTTGATTTGAATTCTGGAAGATTTCCTTCGTCTTCTTTGGTGAAGGAATTTCGAAAAACGATATTTAGTAACTCGGCTTTATTATAACTGGCATTGCTATCATGGAGAGAATTGTCCTGTCCGTTTGGGTTTTTTAAGAAATTTGTAGACAGAATTACGTTGTGGAAACTATTAAAAGCATCTCGCATTGAATATTGCGCTTAAATTCGAGCTTCTGTAAAACTTCGCCAATCTTGGGATTTTACATCATTTTAAATATGATTTTGCTACAGTGTTCTGACCTGTTTTGTGTACCAAGGGAAATCAGTACAATCCCTTATTAATTTATGTGGCATACATCTCTCAGTTTCCGTCGATATTATTTCTTTGAATTTAAATCGCGTCTGATCTATGATTACATAGATTGGATGGAGAGGACACTTTCTCTGAGGAAGAAGTCAGGTGAATTCTTATCTGCTTCTTTAAATAGATATGTTTTGCGTTCATTTTTTATGGATTTGGATGTTACAGTATTCAGTTTGCTACAACGACTTTAGGGTCACTAATGCTTATATTCGTCATGATGTTGGCTGTTTGCTCAGGATTATTTGTTGCTAGAGAATGTAAAACTAATTCCAGTAAGTCATTTCCTATGTGCGAATAATACACTTTAAATGTCTGTGGCTTCGATGTATCGGTAACCATTTGATTACCAGAACTGCTTCAGAATTACTAACACAAGCGTTCACCCTTAAAGAGGCTACATTATAACTTGCTGTTAGGACGGATTAAAACGTCAAGCAACCTTGAGTTGTACTGTGTATTAATAAATGTACTTAAATTTGCCGAAATAGGAAGTTTCTGTGTCAACACGATTATGACTTATATTGACAGCAAGTGAAATAACATTTACGTAATTAAAGTTCAGTTACAAGAAACTGTGGACAAGTATACACCATTTAACTGTTTATAGCAAATATTGTACTTCCAGTTTCTTTCAGAGTACATGCAAACCTATTAGTGTACATACAATTAAAGTTGACAATAAATGCACTAGTATATATTATTGAAGTCGTGTAAGCAAACAAATATTTCACACATATTTAGCCTTACTAGTTAAGGAAATGTAATTTGCTTTCTCAAAGTTCATTTAACAGTACAGCACTGAAAGGAAGACAGATTTATATTTAGAAGCAAATCAAATGTTTACCACTTTATTTCCTACTTAGTTTCAGATAGCTTTTTTGAAGACAACTCAAGTTTATTTTTATTGGTAACATTGTTGTTTCGGGTTACACCACGACGTTCATGTCGTATAAATGTTACAGATACCTCAGTGTCTAAATTTTTAGTACCAATATCCGAAAAGAGTTTGAGTTCCCTCACAGAATCTTAAATTTGGCTAGCGACTGAAACAGCTCTGAAAGTTTCAGAGCTGTTTCAGTCGCTAGCCAAATTTAATATTGTGTGAGGGAAACTCAAACTCTTACTCTGTTATTGGTACTAAAAATTTAGCACACAAGATGCAACTCAGATTTTGAGCAAGTTCAATTTTCAATCCAAAGGATTCACAGCATTTTAAAAAACGATATTTGACACGAAGGATATCACAGCCGTCCGGGGTACATCATAGGAGGCAAGTAGTCCTTAGTGCACATTTGTCAGCGTGCCTTGATTATTATGACAGGTCCCATGGAAGCCCGGGTGTATGTCCCCCATAGCATAACACTGTCCCCATCGACCTGTGTCCGTGGCGCGTTTTATGTTTCGAGCAGCATTTTGCCAGGCGAGACTTTTCCATTTGATCCACGATCCCATCTCTACGATCGCGTGTCCATTGCAACTGCAATTGTCGATGTCGTTGGGTTTACACTGGAATATGCACAGATCGTCTGCAGCAGAGCCGAATTTTCAAGAACATACGTCACACGGTGTGCTCCGCAACCCTTGTGTCAGCATCGTAATCTGTAGATTGATCTGTCGCAGATCATTACCTGTCCTTCCTCTGAGGAAGTAATTGAAAAAACACAGTTCCATCATCTTTTTTTTACCGCTTTCAATCGTGGACCATCTTCACAGGAAATCTACCAAAAGTACAAATGAAACAAGCAATGCACATGGGAAAATATAAACTACAAAATTTCGTAACAAGTACTTCAGCATAAGTTCTTCATGAAAACTCACAAGGCAAACGTAGATCAGATGAGTACATAGACCATTTTCTTTTCTGGCTGATAGAAAATCCAAAACGTCATGAAAGGTATAAAAAAAGAACATAACATTTTTCACAAAAGTCTAATGGAGATATGCCAGAGGTTACAGTTAACGTAATAATGTACAAAAAATTAAGAAATCAAAGAGGTAAGGGATATACAGTGCACAATCTGTAGTATAAGTCAAGGATGACATCAAAACACAGTCTATCGGTATATACCATAGTTCATATCCAGAACGAGTTGGCGGCTGGTAAGAGCTGGAGTAAGAGCTGCATAGAATATCACTGGAAGACATCTAAGTCGTCATAAAATCTAAAGAAAGTTGAAAGTGAGGTCACATCTAGAGTCTGTAATAGTCATATGGAGTAAATGAGTTACAGCAGTGAAAACATAAACAATGGTATAGTAACATCGTAAGCTTAATAATTCACAAACCTAGGTTAAGATTCACACATTGTACATTGCTCTATTATCAGCCAGCAAAGAAAATGTTTGTATTCACCTGATCTATTTTTGCCTTTTAAGTATTCGTGAAATGATTATGCGTATATCTTACCACCAAAATTTTGTATTTAATATTATTTCGTGTACGTTACTTGTTCCATTTTCTACTTTTTGCAGATATCCTGTGAACATGGTCAACGACCGAAACCTGTAGATATTAAACAAAAATAGCTGATGGTTAATAAATGTTTTTTCAATTACTCAACGGCTGTTCACTGGCACCAAACCAAAACACAAGCTTAAGTATTAGGAATTCTTTAGTGGAGCTATTTGTCTGGGCTGTAATCTCATACACACGTGAGACGTGTAGGATAACAAGGAGAAGCGGCTCAGACCAGAAGAGAATAGAAGATTTTCAAATAAGGTGCTACCGAAGACCGCTGAATATTAGATGGGTAGATCGAATAACTGATGAGGAGCTGGGAACAAAAGTGGGATGAAAAGGTATCTGTTGGTGGGGCACATTATGAGGCATCGAGGTATACTTAATTTGGAATACGAAGAAGTGTGGGGGCTAAATAGAGAAAGGGCCCAAAAAATGTATCCACTGTTGAAAAGTCGATAACTTGCAAACTAATTGACGGAGTTGTCTCATTTTTGGTGGAAGTGTAGCTTAAAGTCCAACTTAAAGATATCACTGTAGGTGTTCGAAATGGTCACCATTAACATCCACACACAAACGATGCCGCCGAACTGCAGCACGAACTACTGACTGCAACGTGTTCCGTTGGATATTTGCACACGAATGTACGATGAATTCTCGAAGTTCATCCAATGTGCGTGGCTTTTGTCAATAAACGACGTCCTTTAGTGTTCCCCACAGTTAAAAGTCCAGAGGAGTTAGTTCTGGGAAACGTGGTGGATACTCCACACACCTCTAGGGCCTATCTATCTTCCTGGTAGATTTTCGTCGAGATACGCCCTAACACGATTTTGGTAGTGTGCTGGGGCACCATCTTGTTGAAAGTAAACTCTTCCGTTTCGACACAAGTCTCGGATGGCAGGTAAAATGGATGTCTACAGCTTATATAGGTACACTTCACCTGTAACTGTGCCATCAAATAAGAACGGCCCAATCAAGCCCCAGTAAGACAACCAACACCACACATTTACTCCTGGAAAATTCACGGCTTTGTCTACATGGACGTTCGGATTTTCGGCGGCCCGTAGATGCAATTGTGGCGATCTACTGTACCATTGAGTTTGAACTGTGCCTCATCAGACCACACAATCATCTTTGCAAACTCTTCGTCGTTGCGCACCATGTTAGTAAACCACTCGCAGTACTCCATTCTACGATCTGGATCGTCCTCGTTCTTTGTGTCTAGCAATCGTGCGATGTAGCACTTCCACTTTGATGTCTTCTAAATTCGCCGAACACTTGAGCGACTCACTCCAGTTTCACGGGCACACTGTCTGACATCCTTCTGTAGTGAGCGAGTGAATTGTTGTAACACACGACGGGGGTTAACTGGACTTGTTACTGTTACAGGTCGTCCAGATCGTTGTTTGTGTACATCTTTAACACAGCCTTCGGCTTCAAATTTGTCTCGAATGCGACGAATCGTTCAACGTGTCGGTGGCTCTGTTTGATACTCATTTCGCCATTGCTGTTAAACTTCATTAATGTTTTCGTACTTAAAATACCACTTCAAAACTTACTTTCTTTCATCGAATGTAAGCCTTGCGCCAGCCATGTTTACTCGAGTAACTAGGTGCAACTAAGAACAAAACACTACCTGGCGACTGTCATCTGACAAAACAAAACAACGCAATACAACGCTTGTGTGGCGATTGCCGGAACTACAAACTATTACACTACCAAAGATGAGACAACTCCCTCAATTCGTTTGCCACTTACGGACTTATAAACAGTGGATACATTTTTTGGACCCCTCTGTATTGTAGAGAGAGAGGCCAAGGGATGAATAACAGTAAGTAGGTTCACATTCATGTAGGTCGCAGTAGTTACTCAAAGATGAAGAAAACTAGACAGGGGAGACTAGAATAGAGCTGCATCAACGACTCTTCTGAAGGCCACAACTGCTACAACAGCCATGATGATTGTTCATCAATGGGAAGAAATTGTTCAGGAAACAAAAATCACTCAAATGGAGCATTCATGAGCACAGTTATATCCACAAGGAAGTAAAGAGTAACTAATACTTTGTAACGAGTATGCGCCTCGACAATACAGAATACGTAAAGTCATTTTTGTATCTTACTCCAGACTCGGTGAGTCTGCAGGTTGTTGAGCCTCACCTCAAGCCACTCTTCCTCCAATTTAAGCTACACCTGCGCGGGAAGTGAACGTTGCTCAAGCAAAGCTTACAATATGCAATTCTGTACTGATATTGTGGCCACCGATGGTTTCGCAGCACAGTGACTCCGAGGATCCGCAGTCCTTTGTAAGGTGCTGGAAAGGCTGTTACCGCGGCTGTCAAATGCGCAACTCTTACAGCGGCTGCCACAAGAAAAAAATGTTCAAACGTGTGTGAAATCTTATGGGACTTAACTGCTAAGGTCATCAGTCCCTAAGATTACACACTACTCAACCTAAATCATCCTAAGTACAAACACACACACCCATTCCCGAGGAAGGATTCGAACCTCCGCCGGGAGCAACCGCCTGTCACGAGAGATGAGGGCTGTGCACAGAACAGAAGGTGGGAAGCTCTCCTTGCCGACCTCTGGCTTTGGTGCGGGAGGAGGCCCTCAGCAAGGGCCATATGCGCAGCACTGCGCATGCGCCCTCCAAGTGTGCCCTTTGTCTGTCTGACGCAAAGCCACAATGAGGCCCACGTAGCCGTCTCGCTCCGTCCGCTTTTGTGCTCCTCCCAGTGGAGCATTTCACATTGCACAAATACTACAAAAATTGTGCGCATATGAATGAGTGTCGAGTTTCAGTGCTACACTTTCCCTTTCCAGCATTATAGTGCACGTGCAAATGCTCACGATATTATATCGTACTGCTCAAAAATCACATGGGGTAGCCGTTTCATGTTTCATAATTCTGAAGTAAAATCCCTGTAAACCTAGCTGTAGAAGAACTGGATCCAGAGCAGCGAAAACTGCACATGCATAAGTTGTGGAGGCAGGGATGAGTGAAGGAGGATGGAGTTCAAGCACGTCCCCCCCCCCCCCCCCCCATTATCTCCCCAAAAGAGAAAACAGAAGTTTTTAAGTTTTTACATATGTCAGTTTCCGAATTTCACGGCTATCTACCGCAGAATTTAACAGTGTGAAAACCAAGAATCTCGAACCTGGCAAGCAATTTTTAAGACAGAATACTTTTCAGTTGCTTGCAAGATGGACTGACCACACAGATTGGATAACAACCTGACAGATAACGATGTAGCCTGGTAAAGGCACACATTCCCAGGCTGACCATACTAGACATCAACAACAAATCCGACACAGTTCGTGATTCCACAGGCAGAACCAGCAACTGCAGACAGAACAGGCAGTCGCAGGAAGCTGAGTAAGGCAAGATAGAAAGTGAAATACTCCATTAATAAAGGAAAAGAAACAACATAAAGACAAATACCCCACTTTTATGGTTCTGTACCTCAATCGGTAAAAACAGACCCCTTGTAGCATGGACAGGTAAGATTTTGGCTCGCGGGTCATGCCTGAACCTGAGTGCCAAGGCGCTCAGCCTCGATTCACGTTTTCCCCTCCACTACGCCACACGCTATCGGAGCGCGAGGAAGGTAGGGTTGCCATACGTCGGGGATTTCGCAGACAGGCCGCGATTTTATGCTCGAAGACGGGTGTCCTGGACGAAGAGGAAAATGTCCGCGAAAAAAGTGACTAGTAAGTAAAAAAATTTTTTTACGCATGTTTTGCCACTGACTACCGATCAAGTGTTTCATAACTCATGCAAACTTGACGATAGCCGTTGAAACCTGTGCCGATGTTCCGTATCACTTCAGAATCGCTCGGCTATTTTCAGAACAGACTGTGGAAGCAGTGCAATAATCGATTCTTTGCGATTGTTTCGGTTTTCCGTCATGGCGTTTTATCAGACAGTTAGAGATTATCTGATAAAATGGAGCAAGCCTTTATCCGAACTTGAACATTTGTGAAGGGAGACGAAAATTTAATAGTCATGGGTGACTGGAATTCGAGTGTAGGAAAAGGGAGAGAAGGAAACATAGTAGGTGAATATGGATTGGGGGACAGAAATGAAAGAGGAAGCCGCCTGGTAGAATTTTGCACAGAGCACAACATAATCATAACTAACACTTGGTTTAAGAATCATGAAAGAAGGTTGTATACATGGAAGAACCCTGGAGATACTAAAAGGTATCAGATAGATTATATAATGGTAAGACAGAGATTTAGGAACCAGGTTTTAAATTGTAAGACATTTCCAGGGGCAGATGTGGACTCTGACCACAATCTATTGGTTATGACCTGTAGATTAAAACTGAAGAAACTGCAAAAAGATGGGAATTTAAGGAGATGGGACCTGGATAAACTGAAAGAACCAGAGGTTGTACAGAGATTCAGGGAGAGCATAAGGGAGCAATTGACAGGAATGGGGGAAATAAATACAGTAGAAGAAGAATGGGTAGCTTTGAGGGACGAAGTAGTGAAGGCAGCAGAGGATCAAGTAGGTAAAAAGACGAGGGCTAGTAGAAATCCTTGGGTAACAGAAGAAATATTGAATTTAATTGATGAAAGGAGAAAATATAAAAATGCAGTAAGTGAAACAGGCAAAAAGGAATACAAACGTCTCAAAAATGAGATCGACAGGAAGTGCAAAATGGCTAAGCAGGAATGGCTAGAGGACAAATGTAAGGATGTAGAGGCTTATCTCACTAGGGGTAAGATAGATACCGCCTACAGGAAAATTAAAGAGACCTTTGGAGATAAGAGAACGACTGGTATGAATATCAAGAGCTCAGATGGAAACCCAGTTCGAAGCAAAGAAGGGAAAGCAGAAAGGTGGAAGGAGTATATAGAGGGTCTATACAAGGGCGATGTACTTGAGGACAATATTATGGAAATGGAAGAGGATGTAGATGAAGATGAAATGGGAGATACGATACTGCGTGAAGAGTTTGACAGAGCACTGAAAGACCTGAGTCGAAACAAGGCCCCCGGAGTAGACAATATTCCATTGGAACTACTGACAACCGTGGGAGAGCCAGTCCTGACAAAACTCTACCATCTGGTGAGCAAGATGTATGAAACAGGCGAAATACCCTCAGACTTCAAGAAGAATATAATAATTCCAATCCCAAAGAAAGCAGGTGTTGACAGATGTGAAAATTACCGAACTATCAGCTTAATAAGTCACAGCTGCAAAATATTAACACGAATTCTTTACAAACGAATGGAAAAACTGGTAGAAGCCAACCTCGGGGAAGATCAGTTTGGATTCCGTAGAAACACTGGAACACGTGAGGCAATACTGACCTTACGACTTATCTTAGAAGAAAGATTAAGGAAAGGCAAACCTACGTTTCTAGCATTTGTAGACTCAGAGAAAGCTTTTGACAATGTTGACTGGAATACTCTCTTTCAAATTCTGAAGGTGGCAGGGGTAAAATACAGGGAGCGAAAGACTATTTACAATTTGTACAGAAACCAGGTGGCAGTTATAAGAGTCGAGGGACATGAAAGGGAAGCAGTGGTTGGGAAGGGAGTAAGACAGGGTTGTAGCCTCTCCCCGATGTTGTTCAATCTGTATATTGAGCAAGCAGTAAAGGAAACAAAAGAAAAATTCGGAGTAGGTATTAAAATTCATGGAGAGGAAATAAAAACCTTGAGGTTCGCCGATGACATTGTAATTCTGTCAGAGACAGCAAAGGACTTGGAAGAGCAATTGAATGGAATGGACAGTGTCTTGAAAGGAGGATATAAGATGAACATCAACAAAAGCAAAACAAGGATAATGGAATGTAGTCTAATTAAGTCGGGTGATGCTGAGGAAATTAGATTAGGAAATGAGGCACTTAAAGTAGTAAAGGAGTTTTGCTATTTGGGGAGCAAAATAACTGATGATGGTAGAAGTAGAGAGGATATAAAATGTAGGCTGGCAATGGCAAGGAAAGCGTTTCTGAAGAAGAGAAATTTGTTAACATCCAGTATTGATTTAAGTGTCAGGAAGTCATTTCTGAAAGTATTCGTATGGAGTGTAGCCATGTATGGAAGTGAAACATGGACGATAAATAGTTTGGACAAGAAGAGAATAGAAGCTTTCGAAATGTGGTGCTACAGAAGAATGCTGAAGATTAGATGGGTAGATCACATAACTAATGAGGAAGTATTGAATAGGATTGGGGAGAAGAGAAGTTTGTGGCACAACTTGACCAGAAGAAGGGATCGGTTGGTAGGACATGTTCTGAGGCATCAAGGGATCACCAATTTAGTATTGGAGGGCAGCGTGGAGGGTAAAAATCGTAGAGGGAGACCAAGAGATGAATACACTAAGCAGATTCAGAAGGATGTAGGTTGCAGTAGGTACTGGGAGATGAAAAAGCTTGCACAGGATAGAGTGGCGTGGAGGGCTGCATCAAGCCAGTCTCAGGACTGAAGACCACAACAACAACAACAACAACAACAACAACTGTTGAAGGCTTGGGAAATAGTTGAATGTACACTGAAGTGCATGCAACAAAACACAACATGAAAAGTGGATGAGAGTTTGCTATTAGACAAGATAGTGAATCTGAAATTTTTTCTTACACAGGAAGATAACCCGAATTTGGAGATGATGCCTCATAAAAAGTGGGTTAAATTTTTTGAGGATTGTGTTTCTAAAGAGCAGTATTCAGAACTGCTTGCTATTGTGCAGTACCATTTCTCCATTCCAGGGCATAATGCCAATGTGGACAGAGTGTTTTCCCTAATGAATGCACAATGGACAGAAGAAAGAAACAGGCTAGCTTTAACATCAGTCAATGCAATGCTCCATATCCAATATAACATGAAAAACATAAATTGCACAGATTTTCATAGACTGATTCAGAATCGGAGCGAGTTTCTTTCTTCTGTCCAGGGCCAGAGAAATATGACTGGTTTAAAGCATACAGTGAAAGATATATATCAATTGTAGCAGAATGATTGTGTACATGTTAATAATTTGTGTTCAGTGCTTTGATTAAAACGTTATTTAATGTCAACTGCAATTAATTTTCTTCATCATTGACCATTCCTTTAAAGACACCATTAATGCTTGGATTAATTTTCCTTGTTAATTACAACTTCTTTGCTGACAGAATTGCTGTTTGAATTATGGTAATTATGAAGATTTGGCTGACGTGCAGAAAGGTGAAAGGACGTTGTGTGATTCCAAGTTTCAACCACATCTACATAATTGCCACTGTAAAGTAATGATGAAGATTCAACTGAAATGCAAATCATTGGTCACTTGCACAACATAACGGTCCGTGTTTCAACCACATCCTTATAATCACCGAATTTTGTCCTTGATTTTCGTCCTTAGATTATGGAAACCGTAGAGTAGGGGAAGAGGGAAAAACTGCGAACACGCCACATTTAAATGGCAGTGAAACTACACTGCATACGATGTGGTTTTCCGTTTCGCATTTCTCGACAGCAAAGGTCACAACCAAAACAAATTTTCAATATTATTTTATTCTTTTTGGCCCACTGAAGATATAACATTTATCTGTATAGACTGTCTGCGTACGGACAGATGCAGACAGTTTCACAAAGTTTCCGACTCAAGATGCAGCGTAATCGTGACTTATTTAGTTTCATAATCGAAAAAAGGTTTTTCACACAAAAATGTCGATGGAAATATTGTAGCACTTTTGCAACGTCATTATGGATACTTGGAAACTCTACCTGATAAAAGTAATATAATTTCAATGTAAAAAATCTGTCATTACAACTGCAATATCTTACAGGCCAATCCGTTACATCGGCACATGCACACGGGCGCACTCAACTGAAAAGGCAAATGTTCTTCGAAACAGCACGGAAACAGATGTAAGGTTGACACTGTCCTAAAATCTTTATAAAACTATCCTTGTAATTCTTTCATGGCCACAATGAGTTTTTCAGACTTCGAGTTTCCTTCATTGGCAGTGAGCTTATGGAAGTGGAGTGTCTTTGTCAGAATGTGTCCGTTCTACCACGTCATTTTATTTTTTAATGCACCCGCACCAAATCAGAAAGTTATGTTAAAACGTCTTACTGTGGGCAGTGTACAGGCAAGGCCACAGAAAATGCGAAGTCTGCAGTCCATTCCGGATGTTCAAATTTTTGATCTTGTACTCCTTTATCTTTCATAAATTCAACAATAGTGAGTTTTAAATTGAAAAATGCCCCCTGACTTAACTAACGTGCTTTGCAGTAATATGTCTCCATACTCTTCATTCAGTTGCAGTGAAAACAGTTGCACCTGGCAGTGGAATGATGCATGCGACTTCAGAAATTATAGCATTCGTACGGCCAATTTCTTCATGTGCTCCAGGCCTACAAATTTAGCACAAAATGGTTTTTTTATGCCAGCACAATGAATCCCGTCTCTCGATCGTTGTGATTTTTCGCTCATTCGTTACGAACTAAAACTTTAAAATTCTGTATCATATTGTAGTCTCGTTTCATAGCGAATATGCAGTACCTAATGTTATACGAATGGAGAAGTCTCATGTCTCTCTTCTGGTATTCCCAACATTTTAAGGCATTACGACGATAGGTCGACAGACTACCTCTTCTTGCACAAACAGCCACTCGACCAGTGAACGTCCTTCATACGATGAACAAATAGCAAAGATAAAACAGCGCTGACACCACGATTCTGCTGACCTCAGAGAGTTGTGGCGACCACAAAATGCAGCGCCGCAATACTCAGTGAAATGTGGCGCTGTTTGGTGTGCGTCCGAGAAGGACCGACCGAAGCCGTGATGTCCGGCACGCCGCGGCCGGCCCTGCCTTATGGGATGACTTTGCTGTCCGTCTGTGTGTCTGTCCGATTGTTAAAAGCCCTTTTTCTCATGAGCAGATACACGGGTCAAGCTGAAATTTCTGTCGCATAATAAGGTCTACTGTCCCTTGGTGGCGTAAAAGATTGAAGCTTCTAAATCAATGCACTCAAAAATACAACCATTTATGTCACATACACTACTGGCCATTAAAATTGCTACACCAAGAAGAAATGCAGATAATAAACGGGTATTCATTGGACAAAAATATTATACTAGAACTGACATGTCATTCCATTTTCACGCAGTTTGGGTGCATAGATCCTGAGGAATCAGTAGCCAGAACAACCACCTCTGGCCGTAATAACGACCTTGATACGCCTGGGAATTGAGTCAAACAGATCTTGGATGGCGTGTACAGATACAGCTGCCCATGCAGCTTCAACACGATACCACAGTTCATCAAGAGTAGTGACTAGCGTATTGTGACGACCCAGATGCTCGGCCACCATTGACCAGACCTCTTCAGTTGGTGAGAGATCTGGAGAATGTGCTGGCCAGGGCAGCAGTCGAACATTTTCTGTATCCAGAAAGGCCCGTACAGGACCTGCAACATGCTGTCGTGCATTATCCTGCTGAAATGTAGGGTTTCGCAGGGATCGAATGAAGGGTAGAGCCACGGGTCGTAACACATCTGAAATGTAACGTCCACTGTTCAAAGTGCCGTCAATGCGAGCAAGAAGTAACCGAGACGCGTAACCAATGGCACCCTATACCATCACGCCAGGTGATACACCAGTATGGCGATGACGAATACACGCTTCCAATGTGCGTTCACCGCGATGTCGCCAAACACGGATGCGACCATCATGATGCTGTAAACAGGAACTGGATGCATCCGAAAAAAATGGCGTTTTGCCATTCGTGCACCCAGGTTCATCGTTGAGTACACCATCGCAGGCGCTCCTGCCTGTGATGCAGCGTCTAGGGTAACCGCTGCCATGGTCTCCGAGCTGATAGCCCATGCTGCTGCAAACGTCGCCGAACTGTTCTTGCAGATGGTTGTTGTCTTGCAAAAGTCCCCATCTGTTGACTCAGGCATCGAGACGTGGATGCACGTTCCGTTACAGCCATGCGGATATGATGCCTGTCATCTCGACTGCTAGTGATACGAGGCCGTTGGGATCCTGCAGGGCGTTCCGCATTACCCTCCTGAACCCACCGATTCCATATTCTGCTAACAGTCATTGAATCTCGAACAACGTGAGCAGCAATGTCGCGATACGATAAACCGCAGTCGCGATAGGCTACAATCCGACCTTTATCAAAGTCGGAAACGTGATGGTACGCATTTCTCCTCCTTACACGAGGCATCACAGCAACGTTTCAGCAGGCAACGCCGGTCAACTGCTGTTTGTGTATGAGAAATCGGTTGTAGGTGTTGCTTCTGGCGCCAAACTTGTTTGAATGCTCTGAAAAGCTTATCATTTGCATATCACAGCATCTTCTTCCTGTCGGTTAAATTTCGCGTCTGTAGCGCGTCATCTTCGTGGTGTTGCAATTTTAATGGCCAGTAGTGTATATTGGCTATTGAAAATCCACTCATCATGACCTATAGCGTACTTCCCGTAGACCTAGAATCGTGAAATTCGGCAATAAGGAAGCTTTCACAGTACAAGTAAAGGAAAAACTCAAAATTCTCAATTTGTAGTTATCTCACACATAAAAGAATTATTATTTCATTTATTATAAGACTTGAAACCTATAATATTCTCCGAAGCCTTGGAATTCGCAGGAACGATGTTTTGTCAGTATCAATATCGATAACAGACAAAAACCGCAGAAATTCTCGATTCCTTGTACGGTTGAACTGTCTATATACACAATTAAGTTTGTACGGAACAGTTAGAGCGCCAGTTCTATTCATATCTGACCTTTTTTTATACATATACGCTCTCATAGGCATAGCGTTGCAGATTTGTGTTCGCGAAATCATGGTGTTGTGTCAAATACTGACAACAGTGAGTGAATAGTTTCATTTTCCGTTTTATATTTTATAAACCATTACGTTGTCATAATCGTGAGGGTTTGTTATTGTTTTAGTTCTTCAGTTAGTTGAGTAACACATTTACATCTAAAATTTTAAAAGCTATACGATTCATTCCGTGAACTGCAATTTCCCAGACGTTATGCTAATGCGAAGTGCTAAGCACTGATGTTAACAAATTATTGTACTAATACTTTTTATATACTTTAGTGTGACTAAAAAATTTAATATATCGAAAAATTTTACATATTTTATCGTTACTGTTATGAAAATCGTACGTATGTGTGGGGACGTTACAAGTAGAAGTGAGAGATCAGAGACGGACAGTCATCGTCTCCGTATGGAGAGATGCTGATGCCTTGTTGCACATCGAAGTTGCTTGCTCTGCCAAATTTAGACTTTCGCCTGTTGTTACTTCTAGACCTTTCGCTGAAAGAGAGAAGTTGATATTTGTCCGAGAACCTGGCTTATGAGCCTAGAACGACCAATCAGTTCCACTTGGATTTTGGATGGGCTGAGCTTTGACTCTATATCCGGTGCCCATTTTGTAATGCACAAATGTCGGTCGCGAGATCCTCGACAGGTGTCTTCAACTTTATTGGTTGTGTACTGAGCTACAACTGGAGATCATCAGCGTAGATGTATTTGCAGGGAACTTTAGTCATCTAGAGTCTTTATTCTGTGCAACATTGTCATTATCTTAAATCTTAAACACATTTTTAATGTAGAATGTAATATTTAAGATTGACAGTAAAGACATTCCCATTGTAACAAATAATAAGCCCTTATACACTGATAACGCATCATTTTGTGAAATACATTTAACAACAGACTGTTAGGGTGACATTATAAATTCTCATTGTACTCCAATGGCCATTTAAAATATAACACGTGTTGTGTGCTCCTATTGCTGAATGGATGTACAAGCGTGTCTTTGCGCATATTCCGTAACCGCCAGGTTTACAGAGATACCATTCAGACAAATTCTAATTTCTTGTTTCTTTTTCTATGCGTCTGTGCCTGTATTGTTCCATCCACTAGTTAAACTGGCGAAAAAAACTGCGCTCTGCAGGATTCACAGACATACGTGCTTCAGATAGTAAACAACGACGCTTTGTTATTCCGGAACGTACATTGCCCATCAGCCTCTGCGTCAATTTGGCATGGAGAGGGAGAGGGAGAGGGAGAGAGAGAGGGAGAGAGAGAGAGAGAGAGAGACCATTTCATATCGCTTTCAGGTGTTACTACGTGCCTTTTTCCGGTGTCAGACAATTCTCGCTTTGGATCTTTTTATTCTCGTGCTCTGAAATTTCACGACAGCGCCGATACAAAGAGTCACACTTCTCTTTGATGAACAATTGTGAATTTGCTGCGTATTGATTGGAACGCGTGTAGTTTTTAGAGCTGAATTTCTTCATGTTTCTTCTGCAAATAAATGTATCAAATATACTGTCAGACCAAAAGAATGAAAACTCGAGCCCTTGCAGTTCGCGAACTCTTCTTGTCGGCTACACGCGGATGTGATGTTACTTGGTGTATATGAAAAGTAATGATCCCGAATCTGGGAAAAAATCATTGGAGTTGTCGCTAAAAATATATAAAATTCTTTAAAATAGTACTCCTGGGCTTCTGTTGCCGGTATGTCCTTCAAACAGCGCGTCGGAGCTGCTTTGGCATCCGCCGCTGTCTCGTCACGTTGCCCTTTGAGGCCTGTCCTCACTCGGGGAAACGGGAACTGTCCAGCGTAGCCGCGTTGGAACTGTAGTGGGGTTGGATAAGCGCTGAGATGCCTTTCGAGGCCAGGTAGTCACTGGCCGCAGAGAAGGTGTGCATTGCCATGAGGCAGACTCCAGAAGGTGCAATGCCTGGGACTCACTCGGTTGACTCTTGCCCTCAATACATCCAGTATTTCCACGTAATCTCAGACATTTCGCAGAATATTCAGCTATCTGCGACAAAGTACTGTCTGAACAAAGCTGCACATATATTCAATCGGATCTCGAAATTTTTCAAAGTGGTTCAAAGATTGAAATCCTGCTTTAAATGTTCACAAATATAAAACTTCTGGCTTTAAGAAAAAACAACAAAAGAAAGTATCTTATGACTACGGTAACAACGAATCACAATTACACGGTCCAGTCACATTATTGTGACTATAGGAGGAAACAAGATGACTTAGATAAGATTTCTATTTGGTGTGATAAATGGCAGCTAGCTGTAATTGCAGAAAAACTTAAGTTAATGCAAATGAGTAGGAAGAACAAATTCGTAACGTTCGAATACAGCATTAGTAACGTGCTGCTTGGCACAGTCATATCGACTCTAGGCGTAACATTGCAAAGAGATATGAAATGGAACCAGCATGTGAAGATTGTAGTAGGGAAGGAAAGTGATCGTTTTATTGGGACAATTTTGGGAATGTGTGGGTTGGGTTGTTTTGGGGGAAGAGACCAAACAGCGAGGTCATCGGTCTCATCGGAGTAGGGATCGACAGGGAAGGAAGTCGGCCGTGCTCTTTCAAAGGAATCATCCCGGCATTTGCCTGGAGCCATTTAGAGGAATCGCGGAAAACCTAAATCAGAATGGCCGGACGCGGGATTGAACCGTCGTCCTCCCGAATGCGAGTCCAGTGTACTAACCACTGCGCCACCTCGCTCGGTGGGAAAGTGTGGTTCATCTGTAAAGGAGACCACAGAGTATATGACACTAGCATGTCTAGTAAGACATCCTCCTTCTTATCACGCTCTCGAACCTTCTACCAGAATATTGTTAAATGAAACAGACCAAAAGTACCATCGCGCGGACACTTTAACGTGACAAATTTAGGTGGTGTTTGCCTTGAAATGCGGTTGTGTAAGATACCAGAAAAGGTCGAGTTTGAACTATCTCGTTTACGACACTGCCAATTTCAGCAAGATATTACGCGGTAACCGTCGTTCATAGCTTTGTGTAGTCCACTTTGCTTTGCTTTGTGCGTTGCTTGTTGAATCCTTCTACTACTCTGAAATGAGTGAGAGGCTAATTCTGGTCTATAGCGGGGTTCGAGTAGGACTCCCCTGACACTTGAAAGGATTGGCGATCCACCTGACAATGTGTCAGTTCTGCCTGCGCAGAAGCACAGAACACGATTGTAGACTGATAGCCCTGCGAGAGGAAGGTCTGGCTGGCTCCCCTCCACCGATCCTCTCCCCGCGGCAATCCAGTCTTCTTGTTTGTTTTCGCTCGCTGCCGACTGCCACATTTAAGTGTATGTACTGCACGAAATGTGACCGTACATAAACGGTATTTACAGTTCTTACTCCACGACAAAAACGTGGGGAGATTTGGCTTTTATTACAGGTCACTGGCTCACAGTCCTAGATGTGGCACTACTTCGCTACAACCGCTACTCTTGGCTAAACAGTGGTGACAACAATTTGTTCCACCACGGTAGCTCGGTAGGCAGCGCAGAGAGTAGACCGGTCATGTTTAGCGGAGGCGGCGGCAGCAGCCTGGAGCCATCAGCTGACCGGCGTGTGTGTGTGTGTGTGTGTGTGTGTGTGTGTATTTGTGCCTGGACGGCCAGCCTGGCCCGACGGCGCAAATATTTGCAGCCGTCACGGATACATTGCGGCACACCGAGCATCGCGAAGCGTCGCTATAGCAGCGGCCACTGGCCGTGCGCAGGCAAATACGGCGACGCGTACACTATTAAGTACACGCCGGGAAATTGACAAGTGCTTACGTCTTTGTCCAGTTCCCACTGTCATTTTGTTAACACTTGGAAACGTTGCGGCGCTATTGGTTCCCCTACAATAAGTAATCTGAGAACGCAAAAAATCACGAAAAACTTAAGATTTAATTCATTTTTACATCTACAGTAAGCGAAGGATTTGATACGTATTAGAAATTTCAGTTTTACAGCAAGGCGACTTAGTGAAAATAAGTTTGGCTTGCGGAAAAGGAGGAGCAAACTTACACTACGACTTATCTTCGAACAAAGATTGAAGAAAGACAGACCTAGTTTTTTTTTTTCCTACCAACTGTAGATTTACAGAAGCTTTGTTGTCTGCAATGCACTCTTTGAAATTAGGGAGGTAGCAGGGTCGAAATACAGGGAGCAAAAGTTTATTTACAACTTGTACAGAAATCAAGCTACAGGCGCGAAAATCAAATGACATTAAAGAGGAGGAGTGAGACAAGGTTGTAGCATATCCCCTATGTAACTTAGTCTGCATGGTAATCAAACTTCACGGTAATCGAGCTATGATGAAAAGATTTGGAAAGGGAATTAAAGACCAGAGAGAAGAAATTAAAACTGTCAAGTTCGCCGATCACACTGTATAACTCTAAGAGATTGTAATATTTCTGGCTTATTCAGCCATCATATTAGGCTCCAGGAAGCTATTCCCAGGGCAGTGGAGATGTAAGAAGCATAGAGATGACGCAATGTAGGATGAAGTACCGGTGACAGATTCGGTACCATTCCCGTGAGAAAGACCACCTGCATGATGCTGCTGCTCTGTGATTGGCTGCTGTGTTCGGCAGTAGGGCGCCAAAACATTAAACTTTAGTTGCTGTTGTTAATTAAACCTGTCATCCAAATTACTTCATTTTTTTGAAATAAACATCTCCCAACAGCCAGCTATCAATCAGTCATTTCAAAATTATTAAAATCAAAGTATTACTAAAACAAAAGACTGACGATATTACTGCCGATGCACTTCGGTGGCGTTCGGGTCACACCTTGCTGGCTTGACACGCGAAGTGTCTCGGGCAGTCCGGCTCTCCAGGTCTGACCGTTCCAGTAGACAGAAATGTTGTCTGTTATAGCAGTATTTGTTTCATGCAATTTTATTTACTATAGTTCCGACCGTCGCTAGATACAGACATGTTGTCTGTAATATTAGTATTTGATTCATGTAATTTTATTCTCCAGTTCTGACGGTTCCAGTAGACAGACATGTTGTCTGTGGCAGGATGTATTTCATGTTATTTTAGACAGATATAATGACTGTGGAAAGATATGTTCAATACGTTGTGATCAAGAATAGTTTCTCGTGTCTATATCAATAAAAACGCGAGTGGCATCCCAAATGAGTTATAGTTTATTCGTAGCAGCAGTTCCTTGCGAAGTTAATTTCAGCCTCAAGAAAAAGAATCCACGACCTGCGTGCGGTTTTCTGCGCTGGCGACATCATCATCATGAAGACAGCAGGTTAGTGAAGTGTACAAGAACTTGTGTTTTCCACACAGGGCAGTGGAAACAACTAGGCACCTCACGTGTACTGCATGCACAGTACAAATGTGCTCAGTGACACCTCATCTGCAGTAATGCAGAGGAGGTAAAAAAGGATGAACGTATTAACACTATCTCACTTATATTCCTTTTTTCTTGCCGTAAGATGATTAAGGACTCGGAAAAGTATATGAAATGTATTGTGTAGTGTCTTAAAATGAAATTACAATATGAATATCAAAAAAAGTAAAACGAGGGAAATGGAATGTAGCAGAATTAAATCAGGCAACACTTAGGTAATTAGATTAGTAAATGAGCACTAAAGTAGCAGATGAGTTTTGTTATTTGGGCAGAGAAACAACTGACGATGGCCAAAGTAGAGAGCATATAAAATGCAGAATGCCAGTACAATGAGAAGCATTTCCGAAAAAGAAATTTCTTAACGCTGTGTGTAAATTTTTGTTTCAGAAAGTCTTTCCATAAAGCAATTGTTTGACTTGTAGCTTTGTACAGTTGTAAAACAACTCACACAAGAAGAGAATAGAAGCTTTTGAAATGTATCGCTACAGAAGAAAGGCGAAGGTATGTTGAATACGTAATACAGATATTACATCATAAACATTGAGAAGCGTGACAAAGGACGGCATCACGCATGAAGTTTTAATACATTAAACTTTACTACTAAGACAGTCCTGCGGACGAGTCGACATAAGGAAATGCCTGACATCTGGTAGTCTTGTGATAGCTTTCAGCTGCGAAGCCCAAACGGCTATAGGCGAAAACAGTTGCCGACTATAGAGCCATGAAGGCGCGTTGTTATAGAGACGTCTACAAAATCCGTTGTAGATACGCGACGCCGCTGCACCAGCGTACAGAAATGTCTGGCATTATCTCACACCGAGTCTACTTCAGAAGTACATACAAGGTTTTATTCTAATAGAAAACTGGCAAAAATGAATACCCGGGCAATGCCGGGTTTGTCAGCTAGTATGCTTATACATTATGAATGTTAAAGAAATATACAGCCCATACCCGTCCAAATATTTACCAGAGCATTGCGAAAAACATTGAGGTAAATTAGTCAAGAACTTTTCGAGATTTTTGGTAACAACGAGACACAACTAATTTTCTTTATACAGACTCCTGTACCGGGAGCAAGCGGTATCATGATTCCACAAATACTGATGTGATAAGCACTGTTAGGCTGCCTCTATTACTGTGTTTGTATCCGCAATTCCTCATGCCCAACCACTTTCTTTTTCGTTATTTACCCCCAAGAGCTCATCTCAGTTCTCCGAATACTACTCTCTACGGACTGGACGGGTTATCATTTGCGTCTAATAGCTTTTCCGTGTATTTTCCTTGTCCTACAGCAAGACGACTGCGTGGCAAACAATTCAGAATTGTGGTTTGATGTCTTTACAGTTTTGTAACAAGACTACCTAGGATTTATACTGTTTTTAGACGAACAATATACTTCGAGTGATTCAAATTGCTATCTGTTACTGGTCCCTATGGGGCTGAGGCGGTGTCTTCGTGGTGTATTTGAGAAGCAGCTAAGCGGTGATTCTTTACGATTAACCGAGTTACCTCTTGCAGTATAAAAGATTGAGATATTTGAGATATTCAGAAAGTGCATTCCCGTGAGTGCACGTTGTATTTAGGGCTGAGCTCTCTGTGTTCTACGCTAGAGCTATCTTTAAGTGAGCTTCTACTTTCTCGGTGCATACAGCCCTTACATCAGAGCCAGAGGCTAGCTCAAAAGTGGTGTTTCACTTAACGAAACATCCTTGGAAGTTTGAGTGTTGTATTTTTTGTGAGACTGTTTCCTTTACTGGCATTGAACTGTATTTGCCTTTCGTTATGAGGAGACATTGTTCAAGTGTGTGTGAAATGTTATGAGACTTAACTGCTAAGGTCATCAGTCCCTAAGCTTACACACTACTTAACCTAAATTATCCTAAGGACAACCACACACACCCATGTCCGAGGGAGGACTCGAACCTCCGCTGGGAGCAGCCGCTGAGTCTTTATGAGGAGATTATCGGCAGAACTTGCTAGAGGCCAGCTGGTGTCAGTTTAAGTATTCCAGTCCAGTGGTTCTGAAAGTGGTTGAATTGCTACAGGGCTTAGATTATTGACATCGGAATACTGGGAAGTTTAATCCTATCTCGCGGGACAAAGCGAGGCTGGCAACCATTGTTCAGACTGATCTGATAGTTTAGCAAAACAGAGGACTGATAAGTGTTCGACAATAAACGTTTCCACTTAAATCTGTGGAGAAACACGCTCCTTATTTGGTCTCTGGTGCGCCGCATATCACCAGGAGTACGACGGTTCTGACCGCGGCCGCCATTGTGATATCATAAGGCTTCGCGAAAGCTACGAGACTTGGACGATGGGAACGTTTCACTTCCATAGTAAATGGTCATACCGAGGTGGATAATCGCTTCCCGTCAGATCACCGAAGTTAAGCCCCGTCGAGCGTCACCAGTACTTGGTTGGGATGACCGTCCAGGCGCGCCGCGCGCTGTTGACATTTTGACATTGGTGCCTGAAGTCGCTGATCACCAGTCTTTGCGCCAAATGTACTGGATTCAAATCCGAACTTCTTTGCAGTGACTCATGGAGTGAGGACATACTACACTGTTGATTGGTGATCCGTCCCTCGGATAGAGAACCTAAGCTCGGCGACCCCCTTGGTGCTCTTCGACACTCCTGTAGGCTATGAGCCGTCACAGGGGTTTACGCTCTGGCTTCCCTCACTGCACTACACACACACACACACACACACACACACACACACACTACGAGATGCTCTTTCATACACAGCTCTCATACTTCACGAAAGATAGGTGCCTACGGGGGCGAAGGAAAGGAAAAGCCTTTCCAATTAGGCGGCAGAACCTGCCCACAGGTATCTCCCAGCCATTCATGACGTATGACTTTACTTTAGTAATTCCAAAGAAGCAAGATTCTCTTAATTAACTTTTATAAAGAGCTTTTCTTACTTGCAACATTCTGAATCAATACACATTTAACAGTCCACGAAGGAGTTGGTGTTAATTCACCAGAAAACTTTTAATCACCTTAATGCAGATTTTAGCTACATTTGCTGAGAGTTTTCCCGGGTTGTATGGCCGTGATCCATGGAAGTCTTCAATCCCTGACGTTTCGTCCAAAGCTACGTTGGACATCTCCGGAGGTGCACAACCAGGAGCACCTCCGAAGATGTCCAGCGTAGCCTTGGACGACACGTCAGGGATTGAAGACTTCCATGGACCACGGCCATACAACCCGGAAAAATTCTCAGTAGCCGAAACATCCGGTCGTGAAAGCCTTCATTGTATGATTAGCTACGTTTATCATCCAAAAAACGTAGTTATTTTTAAGCCCAGAAGCTGGAACATCAGAAATTGGAAAGGAGATCGCACGTAAGTACTGAGCTGCCCATTGTTCACTGGATGGCAAGGAAGATTCTTTTTTGAGCGAAAGCGAGAACAACGACGAACGAACGAGAGGAACACTCAGATCCGCTTCCATTGTCCCAAAGTGCGCTCTAGCAGACATAATTTTCAGATCGGCTTCACACAGAGAAAGTAACTCTTAGTAAATAACAATTCGAGTCGCACACAAATATTCTACGGCACTGTCTTCCTCAGCCGTTCAGGAAATATAAAGCCACTTTAAGAAACGCGTTGTGGTTCATCATTCCTTTAGCTTTTTCAAATTATTAACAACACTTGTGGATACTTCATAACCACTATGTAAAAAATAGTGAAGAAAAGAGGCGGTTAAACTTGATCCTCACAACTTGTCAGCATCTGTTGTATCATGACGCTGATTACACGAGGGTGATTCAAATGAAAAACTTAAAAGTTACATAAAATTTTGAAAAGTGGTGTGATGGAGATTGAGCAGCGAGCTGTGATGTGTTTTTTGTGTAGTGAAGGTGTCAAACCAATCGGAATTCACCGCAGAATGACAACGCAGTACGGTGATTCGTGTATGTTGTTGCAGAAACTGTATGGGTGGTGAAGGAAGTTTAAAAGCGATGTAACATCTGTGGAGGATGCCCCAAGACCAGGGCAAGCTCACCGCGTGGTGGAGGACAACAACATTGCGTCAATGAGGGAGCTTGTAAAGGAGAAGAGAAAATGTGTGTGAAATCTTATGGGACTTAACCCTTAAGGTCATCAGTCCCTAAGCTTACACACTACTTAACCTAAACTATCCTAAGGACAAACACACACACACCCACCCACCCACCCACCCACCCACCCACCCACACACACACACACACACACACACACACACACACACACACACACATGCCCGAGGGAGGACTCGAACCTCCGCCGGGACCAGCCGCACAGAAAGGAGAACAGACGCAGACCTCTGAACGAAATAGCCACGAGTTTGAAAGTTAGTATTGGTTCATCGCGGGGAGTGACGGAAACTGGTACTTCTTATTGAGACACATCCTCCTTATTCACCAGAAGTCGCTCCTAGTGAATTTCACATGTTCAGTGCACTCACAGAAGCAATGGAAAACAGTCATTTCAGAAGAGACGAAAAGGTGAAAACCGCGGTGCACGGCTGGCTACACACACGACCAAAAGAATTCTTTCATGGTAGTGTCTATACACTTCCGAAGCGGTGGAATACGTGCATTCAACAGGAATAGTCTAACTTACACAGTCGTGGCACTCACTACTGTAAAAATTGTTACCCACATGTATATACGTGTTTGAGTGGTGGCTGCTCTCTTAGACATGTCCGACCGTAACAGACACCACTCAAGTACACACATTTCTGGAAGAGCGCGACGACTCCTTGACTTTTGTTTCAGTTTGGATGCACTCGCGTCCTCCGAACTCTTACAGAAACTGATAATTTGCAAATAGAGGGTTAAAGAACAAGGGACGCTGCATTGCAGCATGCGATAAGTTGAACATTAGAGCCGGTCAGGGACAGTGCCTAGATGGCCGAAGCAGTGAAGGTAACCGCTCATGAGAAGCGGTAAATCCGGTTCGAGTCCCCATTTTCTATTTCATATAAAAATTGTTACCGTCTGATAAACAGAGCGACATTAGCACCGAAACGGCGAAAGAGACGTCTGTTGTAAAGTCATTTAAGAATAATACTTGTTTTCATTTCATTTACCATTTAATTTCGCTAACAGTTGCTATATTTTTCCGTGCCAAGCGTTAGTAAAATATGAAATAACATGGATCAACAGTAAAATAAATGTAGCTAGAGGCAAAACCCACGAATGAAATTACGTAAGCTAAATGGCATTCATAAAGAAATATGTTCGAAATTGCATATAACTGCAGCTAATTTCGTTGAAAGCAAGACCACATAAACACATACTGCATGCGTAAGAAACATTTATTAATGTTGTCGAGTATTTCTTCTTTCGACATGCAATAATTTTGTAGGGAGTCTCGTGATTTCCACAGTCGTACACTTCGCTCGATTTTCCAATAAACGAATAAATTTAATATAATTAATTCTTCAAATGACGGCTGTGTTGAAAATTCCAACGCTTTTAGCTCTGGTGTTTGCGGCTCTTTTGTTCTGGCTCTCATGTAACAACAAGCGCGGAACTGGTTTATTCTCTGTCGACAATGATTTTAATGTTTAATTATCCTCCCTTTGTGGCAGCTTTCTCTTCAGCTAAAGCTGTGGCGGCTGCTATGCTGCGATGAATAGTAATGTTACCTATTTTCACATTCATAAACTAGTTTGGCTCGAAGTGCAACGAACAAAACTTCACTTTATTTTGTATGTATAGCACAGCTTCCTGTAATACTTTACTCTTTCCGTATTTACTAGACAGTCCCGTTCCTAAAAAGAAACGTTATTCTTCACAATACCGTAAAAATCGTGTTCCAAATAAATATAAATGATAGTATTGGCATTCATCAAGCAGTTCAACTTACTGCCAACTTGGAGCGGTTTTGATGCAGTGTGTAACAAAAATAAGCAGGAATGTCGCACCTGTATGCGTTAGGTTGTGCCGTAAATAGCTTGAATTGCTTCTGCTGGAAGACTTTTCTCACAGACGTTGTCTATTTGCTCAATAAGTGTGTGTCATCGTTATACTTACACATTTTTGTCTTACAGGAACCAAATATTAGCGACCATCAAATCCACCTAATGCGTAAGTCTCATTTTGTGCTCAACTGATAAGAAAATATTATTTTAACGGTCGGGCAATCGCAGGCATAATTGAAAATGGTGAATAAAATCTTCCACGTCCTCTGTCAAAATACTGTTATTAACAAGCCACAAACGATTTCGCATCAATAGAAAATGCATCTTGATGCGCTAAGCTTTTCAAACAATCGTGGTTCGACAAAATAATTGCTCAGAGCCAATGATGGGCTTTGGGCCCAAGCAATTACTTTGTCGAGACATGACTGTTTAAAAAGACTATCACCTGAAGATGAATCTAGATTGATGCGAAAGCGGTAATGACTTCTATGAAAAGTATTTTAACACCCAACGCGAAGGATTTTACTCACCATGCTCGACTGGAAAGGACCGTTAACCTTAGTTTCCAAATTATGGAAAATTACGCGTTAGTTCATACTGCTGTCCGCAGCAACACTTCGAAAACTTAATTCAGTAAACCATGGGGTTCCTTGGAAGAGACGAAGATCATTTTGAAAATATTTTCTTTTAACAAAGCTATGTTTAGTGATTATACAATTTACAATACCTCGATCACTGTGAAATTGCTAGGAAACATTTTAAACATTACTGTATGCCAAAATATAGATAAATACGTAGGATAAAGTTGCGTTAGTCGTACCACAGCCCCAGTCGCACTCTAATAATATCTGATTCTATGTGTATAAAAAAACGACATCAAGTGGTTTAAAATTGAACGGGTCGCTGGCTGTTGTGACAGAAAATTAATTTACAAGTAAGTTTGTTTGACAGCTATTACTACATTCTCTCGCTAATTTGTAAGCAATTTCAAAGAATAAAGTAATTGTTTTCTACCATGTCTATTTTCGTGATACTCTGTCATTCATTTAAGCATAATCAAGCGCTATAAAACTTTTAGGTTATGCGCGAAGTTCTGATTTTAAAGCTCTCACTTCTCAAGTCGTACCTGTGAAGAAGTCGTTAATCTTACCAGTATTACTTGATGGATATTACATACCAATTAAAAATTATTTGTTTAAGCTGATAAATATGACAAAGAAAGCATACAATTAGATTAGATTAGATTAATTATTCATTCCATAGACCCATAAAAGAGGGAATCCTCCTGGGTGTGGAACATGTGAGATAAACACATTGCAAAAATGTGGCACCAGTGTACTCACATGTACGGTAACTACCTCAGTCAGCACCTAAGAGTTGCGCTGTGGAGCTGGTGCAGTAGTTAGCGTTTAGGGGTAGCACACAGAAGTTCGAGTGTTGATTCTGAGTCGAGGATTATTCCTTTTTATTTGCTAAATGTAGTCTACATGGTACGGTACCAGGCGTCTTAATCGTCATACAGCGATTGCAGTGGGTCTTCTCCACATTAGCAGTTACGTACTACGAACATAGATATGAAAGTACAGTCCTTTTCATTGGCCAGCTTTTAAAAAAGCCTTTTGCACGTCGTGGACGCGAACTGTTTCGCACCACTGGGTCTACCATCTCCTAATAGTTTCATCGGTTAATACGAACTATTATTCTTGCCATGTTCAGGTCCATTACATTTCGTTAGGTCGTTATGTTGCCAATAGGGCTAGAAACATGCTTTGCAAATAATTTCGATAGGACCATTGGGGGGATGGTACACAGAAATCAGGTTTGTAATCTAGTAGATGCAGTAGTACGAAACATTTCGCGTCCACGACATGCAAAAGTCTTCTTTAATAGCTTACCAGTGCAAACGATTGTACTTCCATCTCTGTGTGCGTAGTACGTAACTGCAAATATTTTGTAGAAGACCCACTGTAATCTCTGTACGAGGATTAAGACGCCTGGTACGGTGCCATGCAGATTACATTTAACAAATAAAAACAAATACACCTCAATCCAGAATCGAGCCCCCGACCTTCTGCATGCTAACCCAAAATGCTAACCACTGCAACAACTATACAGCACTGCTTCATTTCCACGTAGTTTCCGTACATGTGATTACAGTGTTGCCAGACTGCAGATCTTTATGTCCATTTACTGCCCGAAATATACGAAGTACGAAATTTTGTGACAGACATTTTTATATTGCTAGTATGTGAGGTATCGCGCTGCGAAGTCCAAGTGTGCGAATTTTTCTTCACCCTGTATATATTGTGAAAATTTTGGTTCTATAACATTCTACTGGGACACGCTTGAATTCACTTTTACGTCTGAAGACTTACCTCTGTTCGTAATATAATGGTCTGTTCTGTTCTGTTACGGGAATCGCCGCTGTGAATCAATACCGGTCCATCTCAACCGGTGTCCCAGAGAAAATTGTGAAGAGAACTGCATACAAAGGACATTTGAGTTCGTATGCTCAGTCAAAGGACATTGCTCACAGCGGCACACGAAGTTGCACCCCTTCAGTGGTATAATCAACTCAGAAACTGGACAGTAGCGGACTGGAGACGTGTAATGTGCCCGCATCTCGTGGTCGTGCGGTAGCGTTCTCGCTTCCCACGCCCGGGTTCCCGGGTTCGATTCCCGGCGGGGTCAGGGTTTTTCTCTGCCTCGTGATGGCTGGGTGTTGAGTGCTGTCCTTAGGTTAGTTAGGTTTAAGTAGTTCTAAGTTCTAGGGGACTTATGACCACAGCAGTTGAGTCCCATAGTGCTCAGAGCCATTTGAACGTGTAATGTAGTCGGATGATTAGCGATATTGTCTCTTTTCAAGTAGCAGAAGCTGCCGAATGCAACGATGGCCCATTGAGAGTTTTCGGGCCGGCCGGCGTGGCCGAGCGGTTCTAGGCGCTTCAGTCTGGAACCGCGCGATCGCTACGGTCGCAGGTTCGAATTCTGCTTCGGGCATGGATGTGTGTGATGTCCTTAGGTTAGTTAGGTTTAAGTAGTTCTACGTTCTAGGGGACTGATGACCTCAGATGTTAAGTCCCATAGTGCTCAGAGCCATTGAACCATTGAGAGTTTTTGCACTCTAAGTGAGGAGAGTGTACTTAGAGCTGGAGGGGCTTCTGTGACGTTTGGGGGCATTTTTCATATCATGATTTCCACCCACCTTTTTGGATTGCCACGAACATGATCCAGGATGTTTATTTTAACGTCGCCGATGACCAACTATCGCCCTTTGTTGGAAATTTGTGGTAAGTTCCTATGGGACCAAACGCCTAAGGTCATCGTTCCCTAGGCTTACATACTACTTAATCTAACTTAAACTAACTTACGCTAACGACAACACACACACCCATGCCCGAGGGAGTACTCGAACCTCCGACGGAGGTTAGCTGCGCGTCCCGTGGCAAGGTGACTTAAGACTGCACGCCTACCCCGCGCGGCTATCGCCCTTTCCTCCACATCTTCATGATGGGTATGCCATAGACAATCCCGCCTTCCAAGGTGACAGCAGTTTGTTCGCAGTGCATACGTTCCTGGTTTGGCGAAGACTGAGCCACACTATCGCACCCCGATGGTCCGCTAAATCACTTGATCTTTATCCCTTAGAAAATTTCCGTCACCAACTCAGCAGCGGGTAAAACATAACAATCAACACGCCCACAATTTGGTAGTTGCACGGGATTTTCAGATCGACGTGCTTGCAGATGGACGTCGCATACTTGAAGCAACTTTTCGACCCTCTTTCCCTGCGAAATAGAGGCCAGGCCGGTGTAACATGGCATTAACGTAATGTCTCCTTAGATTCAGCAATTTTCTGTCTGATCTTCTTACACACTCCAATTTACTTAGCACTGGCTGGATTTCATCGTACACGGTAAGTCGACAAACCTACCTACTAATTACCAGTAACTCTTAAAACTAATGAATATATACTCCTCGGATCTGAAAAAGACTATAAGGCCGAGGCACATTAATGTGACAATCCCCTATGTTCGACGTCAACGTGCCATGTCCACTCACAGACGGGAGGTGGCAGCACTATCAGTGGGGGGGTATTATATAAAGCATGTCGGGAGGATACAAAATTCAGTGCACTCGTTTCGTACAGCTGGAATGGAGCGATTTGTCTGGCGTCCAAAAGAGCATGATTATTTGCTTTTGGGCAAATGGTTGAAGCATTTCCGACACGGTTAAGTCAGTTAACTGTTGATGTGCCGCCGTGGTTGAAGTATACCGTTCATAGCAAATTGGCGCTAACCAAAACCGGCGCCGAGGTAACTGTGGCGCACCACGTGCCACAGATGACAGGGATGCAGAGACGTATACGGGCGAACAGACGTGCAACTGTTGATCAACTGACCGCCTAGATGAACCAAGGGGTTACCAACAGTCTCTCCTCAACGACCGTTCAGCGAACGTTTCTGCGTTTGGGCCTCCACAAAGGGGGGCCTGATTCTTAAATCCATGCTGACTGCAGTTCATCAGCGGCGAAAGTTGAAATTTCCCCGCGGTACCGGAATTGAACATTCACGGAGTGGGGCAGGCGGCCTTTTCAGATGAATCATGTCTTATGACTCACGGGCTAGACGACCATTGGTGCGTACTGCGTGAAACGTCTTAAAGCAAATAAGAAGGGAGCGCTATGATTTGGGGAATGTCTTCCTGACATTCTCTGGGTGATCTCGTCAGTGTGGGAGGCACAGTGGATTAAAGTAAATATGCAGCTATCTGAGGACCATGTCCATCGCCACATCCAGTTTGTTTTTCCTCGACATGATGACATCTACCAGCAGACAATGCAACGTGGCACATTGCTCGCAGAGTACGTGCCTGAGTCGAAGAGAACGAGAAGGAGTTTACTGTACTCCCTGGCAACCAAACTCCCCAGACTTAGATCCAGTCAAGAATCTTTGGGAGCATCTACATCGGGCTTTTCGCGCCATGGATCGTCAACGGAGAAACCTAGCGCAGCTGGCCACGGCACAAGAGTCGGCGTAGTTCCACATCCCTGTCGGTACATTCCAGAACATCACTGACTCTCTTCCTGCACGTCTCGCGGCAGTCACGTTGCAAAATGTAGTTATTCAGGCTTTTGTCAGGTGATCGCATTATTGTGAGTGGACAGTGTAGATGTTACCTCTGTGAAACAGCGTGTGTAGCAGCATTTTCTGACTACAAGGACTGCAATTGGAACGTGACAACAGCCATCGGTAGGTCTCGCTACATGTAACTTATTGCTGCCACGGTCGAGTTTTCGTCAAACAAATTACGAAGAGAATGCGTCTGTCATTTTTTACATGGATCACATTTATTATTTGACGAAAACGAAAAACTAAATTAATACCTATGAATGAAGAAAACTACATTACGATTGCCATAAAAAAATTGTTTCTATCAATAATACAAATAAAAAATAAAAGTCTCAAAAGATTTTTGGTCAGATATCTGAACGGACTGAACGCAGGTTTCCTTAGATTTCACACACACTGGATTTTTGTCCGAAATTTCATAGCGAACAGCATGAGGAGTACTTTTGAGAGGAAAAATGAATTGTTTGAAAGTAATCAGGGCAATTAAGAAAAACGTAATTCATTATTTGAAGGAAAGTAGCACAGTGGATTCTTGTCCAAATTTTCATAGCCAAACGAAGAGCGGAAAACTGTGGAAAATTCAAATATTTCGCGAACAGCTGCTGTTAACTATGTAAATGAAGTGTCAAAACGTTCATCTCGTCGACGCATAGGTGTTTCACGCATAAAAAGTTTCACTTGTATAATTTTTAATTGTCAACAAATGTTTTAGCGGATCTGAAACTAAACTCCCTAAAAATTACACAACTGATTTTGTCCAATTATCATGGGAAAACAAAGAATGGGAAATGAACAGATGAGGCATCAAACTGATAACCGTGAAATCTAGTTCTGCAAAAAATAGTCAGTTACTTCAAAGTAATGGAGTAATCAGAATATTATATTATATTTTTTCTGAACAAAATTTAAAAACAAAAAGAACTGAAAAGTCGGTCAAATGTTTTGTGAAATGATTTGATTAAAGGTAAGAAATAAAACAGATTAGAGGTCATTCGATGCACCTATGACTGATGTACAGAAAATGAGATGCTGATTGGCAATCTGAAATTCAAGGTTAAACTTAAAATTCTGAAGAGTACTAGATGATATTTGTCTGGCGGTCTGCATAATCCACTAGATAAACATCCTTTAATGCTCTTTAAATTTAATATTCTAAGTTAAACATTGAATTTTAGGTTATCATTCAGCATCTTATTGGTGTGCATAATTTCGAGCATCATTCACAAGAGCGTCAAATGTTTCTCTAATCTATTTTACTTGTTACCTTTGGAAAAATCATTTCACAAAACATTTTACTTTTTTTCGAAAGTTTTGTTTGTTATCGAAACAAATGCACACATTACCTTAAGTTACATTACGCACTCTACAGGGCGAACCACAACTCCACTGACAAACTTTCAGAAGTGATAGTATGGACGAAAACAAGAAAATAGTGTTTACTGAACATCGACTCTAAAATCCATACTTTAAGACCTATGAGCATTTGTTCGATCGAAGAGATGATTTTCAAAGTAGCGAAGATGAACAGATGCTCATAGCTCTTAAGGTATGCGTTTTCGAGCCCATGTTTACTAAATATTTTTTCTCTATCTGGTGCATACTGCCACATCTGAAAGTTTGTCTCTGGAGTTCTGGTCGACCCTGTACATTTAACGACACACGGGAAGGCACGAATTAGCGCTGCTACAATGAGTCTATAATTGTTGATACGAAAATTCATTGCAATACGATAGTGAAACTGAAAGGGTTATTACTGCCAACAATTTACAGTAATTGCTAAAAACACAGGCCGTTCAACTTCTTATTGTACTTCCCTTCACAAAAGCCGTATTTTAAAACCTTGTAAGAAAGGGTACACACTAGCTTAGCAGTTAATGAAAGTAGAGGATTTTTGAAATTCAGTTACTGCTGACGTGATTAACCTCAATGGATAACAAACAACTGCTGCATTTCATATAAAATCACAGTCATAGATCACCTATACAAGCATCAACCGAGCTCATATACAAAACGAAAAACTATTTTTAACGGTATTATTGAACTGTACGTCGCACATAAAATAGACTATGTAAAAGCAATAAAATAAGGGAAAAATGCTATGAATTCGCACTGGGATGTGGAGCAATGTATTAAGGTGACCAGCGTTAGTGCACTTCGACGTGGCAAGAAAAAGAGGTGTCAGAGTAACAGACTGGAACACAGTGACTACGGACTCATCCCGAGTGGACCACGGCTAATTGTGGGACGAAAATGCGCCATTAACTCGGGCTATTAAGAAGTTACGATCGTTTATTCGGAGTTACATTCAATGCTCGTTACTGAGTAACGATTATATGCGATTTGCACGAGGCCTACAGGTGGTCGCCCCACATTCACCCCCCTCGTTACTCTCCGGACCGTGACGTCATGCAGTGGCTTACAATAGACTACTCCCTGGAACACTTGGCCCACTGTTGTTTTGTCCATCAATTCAATCAGCAGTCCGACAGCGTGGTCGGTGATAACTACTAAAATGATATACCAGCGTTTAAAACGTTATTGAGAGTGTGCTTCAGCAGAGTATATAATTCTGTTTGGGCAATGCAACTTTATTCTAATGTACAGTAAAACAAGTATCAGGTGGAAGACGTTTCAAACACATTATCATGCGTTATTTACATATGAAAATACAGAGTAGTTAGAATTAAACTTTCGCCTCCTGAGAGAGACCCTATGAAAAAAGAAGGATCGTAGGACAATGAAACTTTGTGGAAACATTTGTAAGGACATGCGGAAGAAAAATAACGAATATACCACTGAAAGAAACACATTTTAATTCCCACATGAGAGGGTAATATTTGTTAATTTTGTACCCTGTTTGCCTTCCAGGTTACAAACGTTAGTGTGACGATGATCTGCGTCAACGACAGCCTGGAACAGCACCAGAGATGGTTTTACTGCTGTCCAAAAACTCTCAGGTGGGACGTTGGTTCCTTCCCTCGCTATGCTCATATTCAACCTCCAGCGCATATTAGTGTTCCGTTGATACACCCTGTCCTTCAGGCAACCCCACAGCCAGAAATCAAGCGAATTCAAATCTGGTGATCATGGTGGCCACGCAGTCTGAAACAATGGGCCAGTGACTCGCTTTTCTCCAAATGTATTACGGGGTAACTGAGTAACGTCAAGAGCAATGAGAGGTGAGGCTTCATCGGCCATCAAAATTGTTGAGTCCAAAGCACCTCTCTCCCGTATTACATGGATCACATGTTGGCCAAGCAGAGGACAGCAACGTTTGCCGTTCACACAGCATGTCCTTCGTCCTTGGAATCCGAGTTCCTCCAACAAAAATGGACCATGAAGCCACGCCACACATCGAAGCGCTGACTATGCAGGGGAACTTCATGAACGTTCGTTGACGGTGACGATCCCAAAGTGCGATAATTGTGACTATTCGCTGCCCCGGTGAGCGTAAAGTATGCTTCATCACCCCATAATATGTTGCTAGGTCACATGTCGTCAATTTCAACCAGTGAAAGCAACGTAGGAGCAAAGTCTACTCGAATGTCTGCATCATGTGGCAAATGTTGGTGAGTAATGTGAAGTTTGTAGCATTTCACAATTGTTCGCAGCAGTTTTCGGAGGTTGGACCACGGGATGTTCAGCTGTCGCGACACAGCTCGTGCATCGCTTGAAGATTACGCATTGCGTCCATCAGTCTCAGCCATGGCTGCAGGAACTTCTGTAACAGCTAGTGGCGCATTTGGCCGTCGCCTTTTCCCAGTAGCAATTCCCAAATCATCAGTTAATTCGAACCTCCGAACGATGTTCTTGAACCTCGGTGCGGAAAGGGCACCTTTCCGTATTCCTTTAATGCGGTGATACTCGCGAAGAGCATCAATACTGTTGCTGTTGTTTTGATATAACAGTTTCACGAGTTAAGCCTTGCTCACCTTTTCCAGCCCCATACTGACTGTCTCCATCTGTAATGCAAACTGATGCTTCTGTTTCAACCCTAGGTCGCCTTACCAGTACCAAAGCCTAAGGACAACTTATTTCATTAACACTACGAACAACGTGAATTCTGCAGCGCACAGTCTGAACATCAATCTTACAAAGTTCGGTACCCATACGGTAAATAGTTTTCCGTATACATCGGCTCAAGTAGCGTTTTAACTATGACTACACTGTACAATACAGCAATTTTTACAAACTCTTATCAGTGCTACAGCATTCAGTACTTTTGTTTCTTATTGTAAAACATGTTGGGTATGCTTCAGCTAACGGGTGGGGAGTACAGAGTCTAACACAGGTGAGAACTTTGTATCAGACTGCACGGAATCCAAACACAGATTTAATAAGACATGAAGTTCATCTCATCACCTGTTTTTGAACAAGTTACTATTTTTGTGGAATGCCTATCGGGAGTCCGTCTTCATGCGTGAACGGCCAGCGTGGCTGACTGACATGGGGAGGGCACTCGTTCGATTCCCGGTATAACGAGGGATTTTTCCTTGATGGGAAGACGGTACGAGGTGCGGGCAGCGTCGTTAGGGCAAATGAAGAGCTACTCGACCGATTAGTAGAGGTTCCAAGGTCAAGAAACCCGACAATGACCGGTAGAGCGGTGTGCTGACCATACGCTTCTCCATACTGCATCCAGTGACGCCATTGTCAGAGGATGACACGGCGATCGGTCGGACCTGATTGGCCCGTCTAGGGTCAGAAAGCAGAAATTTACTTTCGCCTTATGCCCTTCGGATATGATTCGAAAAAGACTTAAAAGACTTTTATCCCCTTGAGGTTAAATGGTTAGACAGTATTATTTCAATATGCTCGAAGAAGTCGGAAGTGACCCTGCACGATTTAAAGTGTTATATGACATCAAGATTGCTTGGGACAGGAGGCGCTGAGATACATCAGGGCTGTCAAATTTCGTTACTGTGAGGTATGTGAGAAGGCACGATGCATGTTTCACAAGACCAGCGGATGGTGGCTCAAGCGAGCAAACATAGCAGCAGCGTCCACACGCAAAGGGTAAAGTAGCATGCCCGCAGCCACTTCAGTGCGATAACATTGGTATCAGCAGTCAGGCGGCAGATGAAACACGTAAATGCTGGCAAGCCCACACATATTTGTAAATCCCCTCAACTGAGGCAGGAAATTCCCAGAAATTAAGAAATCTGGAGGGAAAAATAGAAGCTACGTGGCAAGACACCCTGCGAACATGAAACCAACGATCGTTCGCGCATTATAATAAGAAGCCATCACAAGTATGAGCAATAGTATGTAGTCTTTGCAGTTTACGAACGGTCGGATTTCATCTAAAAGTCTCGGTGAGACAGACTGAGTGCTACGCAGTAGTAAGGAATCTGCAAAGAAGACTGTATTTCATTTAGGAGGACAGCTGGCTTAGATAAATACAGAGCAACAGAAATACTGGCTGTCTCTGCCTGTGTGTCATATATACTTGTAATGTTGATGCATTAAGTTGTTCTGAAAGCGGTGCTGATATTCAAGACAATAAAAGCGGGTTAAAAGCCGTGAGCTATCTGGGGAAGTTAACCTTGCATTACTGAGCAACTGTTTCACCAGGTATCCAGTCTAGCTTACAAAATTCCCAACCAGACTAACATTAATTATAATCTTTTAATAGTCACCCTACGACAACCGGTGATATATATATATAAGAATTTAAATAAGAAGAAATAAATCAGTTTATATTTGGACATTTATTTTAACATTGATCATTGTTCCGTTAAAATTTCAGCATATTAAACTTGATTCATAACTAAACTGGTGCCTTATTTAGGATTGTGAAAATGTGAGTTTGTAATCTTACGGAACACATCAAATATGGAGCCAAGATTGGGAGACTGCATACAACACTGCATTCATAAAATAACACACGAAGAACGTTGAAACATATGCGAGAGGAAATTAACCACAACCAACCGATTCAATTTTCACCCAAAGAAGTTACGTTCGTAGCACAATCCTGTCTGTCATAAAATTACCACACACTGGTATACTAAATTCATACTCACTCTCTGTGAAATCGTCGCGAAAAGAATAGCTGAGGGCTACTTTGATGATTACACCACATGCTTCACGTGGTCAACTTGGTTTACACCAAGCGTGTAACTCCACAATAAGTTTGATAATTAAAATAAATTAGATCGAAAAGCAATTTACAAAAGAAAAACCTCGAACTGGTTACTATCGTCTTACTATTAACCTGATGGGTCAAACAATTGTATAAGCACGTGGTACTGGTCTCACAAAGTACACCCCACGTGAGTTGAACATAAAGAAAAGTTGCTATATTGAAAAATATTGTCAAGACGAGACGTTATAATCTCACGCACATTCGCATTTAAGATTGATGATCTTAGTTAGAGTTACGGATCCTCAACACGTGGTTTCACTTTGCTCTCAAAGTAGTGACAAAGCAACTACTGGAAGATATTCTGAACTTCACACTCGAATTACACTGCGTTGCAATTTAAGATAACATTAGATATTTTAGATCTAAACCTGAAATAAAGGTGATTAAATTTTCAGTTAGGCTGAACTCAAGAAATCCATTGTCCTACGGACTTAGCAGAGACGTGCTTAGCCGGAGATCTTACCACTTCAGACGTTCCCCGCGGACAGACTGCCGTGGGCCCCTACCAAGGGTGCTTCACTGATACAAACGGAAGTGACCAGAGAGGCAGCTTCCTATATCAACATGACAAGGGATGGACAGGACCATACCAAGAATATAAACCTCTTTGCTTTTAGAAAGTGTAGCTACCTGTTCCGACGTTGGTCCTACTGTTCTCTAGCAGACAGGCTTGTCTGCTACCATCAAGCATGCAACAAGAAATACATTTGCTCATTCATCCTTTCACACACAAGGGAAGGGGGATGACAGTATCTTATCATATACAGTATATAAAAGAAAGCGGATGTAGGTTCCATATGAGACTGTGTGACATGAATTACATATAAGCTGTGTTTTGAAGTGTATTAGTGTGATAGATTGTTCTTGATTATGTGTAAAAGTAACACGTTCCACTGCTCAGTCTCCTCCCAGATAGAGTCAGAAACACCACAGTAAATTTAGAAGTGGAATGTATGCCGTAAATGACAACAGATTTAAGAAATTAACATCAAAGGAATCCAACAGAGACCTTTCACACTGAAGAGCCAAAGAAACTGGTACACCTGCCTAATATCGTATATAGGCCCCGCAAGCTCGTAGAAGTGCCGCAACACCACGTGGCATGAACTCGACCAATGTCTGAAGCAGTGCTTGAGGGAACTGACACTACTAATGCTGCAGAGCTATCCATAAATTCCTACGAGGGGGTGAAGATCCGTTCTCAACAGCACACTGCAAGTTATCCCAGATATGCCCAATAAGATTCATATCTGGGGAGTTTTGTGGGCATCGGAAGTTTTTAAACTCAAAAGTGTGTTCCCGGAGCCTCTGCGTAGCAATTCTGAACGTTTTTTTATGTCACATTGTCCTGCTGGAATTGCCCAAATCCGTCGGAATACACAACGGACATGAATGAATGCAGGTGATCAGACAGGATGCTTACGTAGGTGTCACCTGTCATAGTCGTATTTAGACGTATCAGACGTCTCATATCACCCAACTACACACGCCCCACATCATTACAGAGCCTCCACCAGCTTGAACAGTCCCCTGCTGACATGCAGAGTCCATGGATTCATGAGGTTGTCTCCATACCCGTACACGTCCATCCGCTCGATGCAATTTGAAACGAGACTCGTCCGACCAGGCAACATGTTTCCAGTCATCAACAGTCCAATGTCGGTGTTGACAGGCCCAGGCGAGGCGTAAGGCTTTGTGTCGTGCAGTCATCAAGGGTACAAGCTCCGAAAGCCCATATCGATGATGTTTTCGTTAAATGGTTCTCGTTCTGGTATTTGTTGATGGTCCAGCATTGAAATCTGCAACAGTTTGCGGAAGGGTTGTACTTCTGTCACGTTGAACGGTTCTCTTCAGTCGTCGTTGATCCCGCTTCTGCAGGAGCTTTTTCCGGCTGCAGATATGTAGGACATTTGATGTTTAACCGTATTACTGGTATTGACGGTACACACATGTAATGGTCGTACGGGAAAATCCTCACTTCATCGCTACTTCCGAGATGCCGTGTCCCATCGCTCGTGGACGGACTATAACACTTAAATCGTGATGCGGCAGACACTTGTCTTATATAGGCGTTGCTAACCGCGGCGCCGTATTCTGCCTGTTTACATATCTCTGTATTTGAATACGCACACCTATACCAGTTGCTTTGGAGCTTCATTCTAATAGAATAAGAACAGCACCTTGCGTTTGTCTCGATTTTTGAGCTAATACACGTGTTTCTGTAAAGAAATAATGAGTCCTGGATTTCTTTATTTGTTTTATTAGTACTCGTCTCTGATAAATCTGTGTAATTAAGGGAAAGGGAACAGAGTAGAAAATGGTTCAAATGGCTCTGAGCACTATGGGACTCAACTGCTGAGGTCATTAGTCCCCTAGAACTTAGAACTAGTTAAACCTAACTAACCTAAGGACATCACAAACATCCATGCCCGGGGCAGGATTCGAACCTGCGACCGTAGCGGTCTTGCGGTTCCAGACTGCAGCGCCTTTAACCGCACGGCCACTTCGGCCGGCGAACAGAGTAGAACATCAAGCAGAGTCAGTTATGTAACTGCACTTATCTCTTGTGGCTATGGGCCTACAGCGCTCGACTAATCGAAACAGTTTGCTATACTGCAAGCGTCCCTTGAAAGAGTTAGGCCAGCAAGCCATGAGAGGAAAGCCGCCGTAAGACACCTCTACCAGCAATATATATATATATATATATATATGTGAAATAAATTGTTGAGCTACATTGACGAGAAAAAAAATCGCAACGCCAAAACATGTAGAGGAATGAAATTTTTGGAATACATTTAGCTAGGTAAAATATTTAGCTGATGAACACTGCAAGATCAGAGTATAATGTAAAAGAGTGATAAGCCATTGCAAATATGAAATGCTGGTATATTAATAACCGGTGTAATCCCCAGAATGGTGAATGCAAACATGCAAACGTGCATATATTGTGTTGCACATGTGTCGAATGTTAGTTTGTGGGATGGAGTTCCATGTCTGTCGCACTTGATCGTCAGCACTGGGACGGTAATGCTGTTTGCGGAAGGCGCTGGAGTTGTCGTCCGATGATTGGAGACAGTTCTGGTGATCGATCAGGCCAAGTCAACATGTCGATACTCCGTATGTTATGCTTGGTTACAATAGCTGTACGTAAGCGAGCGTTGTCCTGTTGGAAAATACCCCCTGTACTGCTCTTCATCAATTTCGGCACAACAGGTCGAATCACCAGACAGGTAGAAATTTACAGTCAGCATGCGTGGGATAACCACGACGGTGCTCCTGCCGTCATTCGAAATCACACTCCAGACCATAGCTCCAGGTGTAGGTCGAGTGTTTCTAGCATGCAGACGGATTGGTTTCAGGCCCTCAACACGGCCATCTCTGGCACCAAGGCAAAAACAGCTTTCATCAGAAAACACAGCAGCCTCCACCCTGCCCTCCAATGAGCTCTTGTTTGACACCACAGGAGCCGCAAATGGGGCTGGCTTGAGGTTAGTGAAATGTACTCTACAGGGCATCTGGCTCGGAGCTTTCACTGAAGTAACCGGTCTGTAAAGGTTCCTTGTGTCACTGTGGTGCCAACTGTTGTTCAGATTGCTGCTGCAGATGCAGTACGATGCGCCAGAACCACACGCCGAACACGATGATCTTCCCACTACTTAGTGCCACATGGCCGTCCGGAGTTTGGTCTCTTGCAACCGTGTATTCTCGTGACTATCGCTGCCAGCAGTCATGTACAGTGGCTACATTCCTCCCATGTCTTTCTGCAATTTCGCAGAATTAATATCAAGTTTCTCGTAGCCCTATTGCACGACCTCTTCAAACTCAGTGAAGTGGAGATAATGGCGTCTTTTTGCCTTAAAAAATTCTTGACTAACACCAACTCACGACGTCGTAAAGGTAACTAACACTCAAGAGCGTCACAGTGTGTACGCCACTCTTATGCGACTGGTGCGAAATTTGGTTGGTTGGTTTGGAGATTAAAGGGGTGGTGCGAAATTGGAATACACACCATCTTTCAGATGTATGTGGAAACACACATGCCAACTTTCGTCTCTCTCACACAACTCCTTGTTGCCGTTGCAATTTTTTCCCGTCAAAGTATTTAAACAATAACTGTTTTCAATTCGAAATACTTCCTTGTCTCATAAAAATTCTCTCCGTTCAACTCACATACCCTACGTAACTGCGGAAGGCTTTCGCTCCCTTCCACTTATAACAACATTACAAAGGAGCCACCCCACAATCCGTTGTCCCTAATTTCCTGCCCGTAACTAATAAGGATGCGGTAGGTAAAGACTTGTTTCATATCTTTAGTAACAGCCTACTGCTTCAGTTATTTCCATCGCTGGTTAGCGACGCTAAGGTCCTGGCTTTGTTTCCTTGGCAGTACATCAGTTACTTAAGAGCTAGATCAGCTCACCATCACCATTTAAAATAGTAGTAAACAACCAGCAGTTTGATACGAGAATCACGCAAGTGTCAAATCAAAATCGTACCTCATGCAGTCAACCAAACAATCAATAAGAGCGAAACTGGGTCCAGCAAAGTCTGTCAACACTGCTGTTTATCAGTTTCATCCATGACGTAATGAAGGAATTTCATGCCTAGGTTTTTGCTGATGTTGTGACATAGGGAGAAACATAGCTGTAATCACTACTTCGAGTCTCCAAATTCTCCCTGGCAAATGTGGAAAACTTTGCCTGCCGTGGAAGTGTAATTTCTCGAGACAATCTAATCGTAAGTTGCAAATAGGGTTCAGAAGAGTTCATGCTTTTACCGACATATTGGATAGCCTATGTGGGATCCCAAGGTGTACAGAAAACGAAAATCAGTGATGTACAAGAGCCGCTGCAAAACAAATCTAACATATGCTACAGAAACATTCGTCTCCAAAAACTGATTCGCTGTGACTACAGGGCTCAGAGATGGCTTTCTTTTGATCCGTCAATACAGAAAAAAAGGGAAAGAGCAGAGAAACGGCTTCGATGAGGATAGAACTACTAGAGTCTGTCGTAAAATCTAGACTCAAGAGAAATGGGCTCGCGCAACGAAAGGAATCAACGAGGACTGCTCGATTAATTCTGTTGAGGGAAACTGTGGGGACTCACTGGGTACAGAGACCGAGAACACACTGGATGGGCCTTTTGAAGATGGGTATTGTGGAAAGAGTAGAAACACTGGACGATGTAGGCTTTCACGACCGGATGTTTCAGCTGCTGAGAATTCTTCCGGGTTGTATGGCCGTGGTCCATGGAACTCTTCTATCGCTGATGTTTCGTCCAAGGCTACGTTGTACATATTCGGAGGTGCTCCTGGTTGTGCTGAGTCTAGCAGACTGACGAGTCGGACGTCGAAGAGCGGCCTAAATACCGTGGAAAGTGGGCGTGGTCTGGATTTCACGTGATAGCAGGGATAAACCTTGTCAAAGATAAAATATAACTATCGATCATAGTACGTCAAAGATAGAAACTTTTCATCGGCAAGACTGAGCACAACCAGGAGTACCTCCGAAGATGTCCAACATAGCCTTGGACGAAACGCCAGGGATAAAAGAGTTCCATGGACCATGGCCATACAACCCGGAAGAATTCTCAGCAACTGGACGATGTCATGAACAATAGGATTCATCTCCACAGAAAGATATGGAGTAGACTCGCACACACCACTCGAGAAACTTCAGTTTGAAAGATAATAATGATGATGATAATGGCGGTAGTGATGTCATGGCGATGGGAATATTTTTAACACGACGGATGAATGCGGTCATGTTTGTTGGTTTGTCAGATAAATGTAATTTAATTCCATTCATGTAAGGATGGCCTACACTGTGTTAGAGCTACATGAAACTACCTAAAATTTCTTTTTTTAATGTTTTATTAGAACAATTACTGTCCCATAATCTGTATTCGGTGTACTAAACGCGACTGATGACTTGGTGGCTGAAAGATGGTGCTGTTGTACAGTGGGTATCGACCGCCACTTTCGGCGAATTCTGTGCCACATAGTGGAGTAGGCTTATTGGAGTCTCCGCAGAGTTCGCAACTTATTTGCAGCTCGCACAGGCGGCGGGCCCGCTTAATGAAAACATCACAGGACTCGGGCGGTCTCAATTAGTGCTCCCGCTGACCTCACAAACAAATACCCACGAATGAATTTCCGATACCGTGCTCCCGGACGGGTCGTCTCACAACAGAGGAATGTGCTTTCTGCTGGGCAGACAGCCAGCAGCACTTCGGCATCGGGTCTACATCTACAGCTACATGGATACTCTACAAATTACTTTTAAGTGCCTGGCGGAGGGTTCATCGAACCACCTTCACAAGTCTCTTCGTGAGTAGATTCCGTCGCAACAAAAGACGCCTTTCTTTTAATGATTTCTATTCCAAATCCTGTATCATTTCTGTAACACTCTCTCCCATATTTCGCGTTAATACGAAACGTGCTGCCTTTCTTTGAACTTTTTCGATGTACTCCGTCAGTCCTATCTGGTAAGTATCCCACACCGCGCAGCAGTATTCTGAAAGAGGACGGACAAGCGTAGTGTAGGCAGTCTCCTTAGTAAAAAAAGCACTCCGTCTTCAGGCCACAAGTGGCCCACCGGGACCATCCGACCGCCGTGTCAACCTCAGGTGAGGATGCGGATAGGAGGGGCGTGTGGTCAGCACACCGCTCTCCCGGTCGTTATGATGATTTTCTTTGACCGGAGCCGCTACTATTCGGGCGAGTAGCTCCTCAATTGGCATCACGAGGCTGAGTGCACCCCGAAAAATGGCAACAGCGCATGGCGGCTGGATGACCACCCATCCAAGCGCCGGCCACGCCCAACAGTACTTAACTTCGGTGATCGCACGGGAACCGGTGTATGCACTGCGGCAAGGCCGTTGCCCAGTCTCCTTAGTAGGTCTGTTACATTTTCTAAGTGTCCTGCCAGTAAAACGCAGTCTTTGGTTCACAGTAACAAACCACGATAAGTGGGCATGTACACCGGCATCTAATGCTTTTTTCAGTATAGCACTATCTATGTTCTTTTGCGATATAGGCCTGCGTTTCCCTGCACTCAAGGCATCCCTTTGTCCTCCTAAATCAATTGTAAATCAATAATTGCAAATTGTTGCACAGTTTCAATAAAATTGTTCTAGGTCGTAGATCGAGCCGTATTATTCGGTGAGCCAACGTCACGGAGGGTACTACACATGTGCCATAGATGGACCTTCATCAGTTTTTAGATACTCCGATGAATCTCATTTGCAGAATTGCATTTGCCGTTTTTTCTAAAAATGACGCGATTAAACACCCGAGATACAATCATAAGTAGTAAGTTTGCAAATATGTGATTGGCTCGAAGATTATTTGACCGATGGCGCCCAGTACTTATACTGGACAGCAAATTTTCCATAGAAACAAAATACCCTTTGATGAGTCCCAAGGAAGTGTAATAGGAACTCTAATATTCTGTAATATGCAAAAAAATTATCAGATATACCAAAAACACAACACAATTGTTCACTGATGATGCTGTTTTGTACAAGCAAGTATAGTCTGTTGAGAAACGTAAGCAACTGCTGAAAGACTTCGACGAAATTTCTTCATGGTGTAATTAAGAGCAGCTCTCTTTAAATGTGGTTGAATATAAGATAATGCCTATAACAGTGTGGAAGAGTTCAATAAAATGTGATTGCAAGATGTAGTGATCAATCCAAGGACGTCACATCACATAAGAACAAGGTGTTTAAAAATTAATATCGGGATTTTAAGGCTTTGTTGGGTTTATTACATTCGACTCACAATTACGATTTTGTTTGTCTGCCTGTGCGCATTCGCATGTAATAAGTCCTGTATTTTTCGCTGAAAAGCGCTAATAACAAATATGGCGACTAGTAAACTGAAAGCTTTTTGCGTTCTACAGCTTGTAAGGACAGAATCTGTTTGTCACAGTGTAACGTGCGTTCCATTGTAATCTTCCAAGTGATAACAATATCCGTAGATGGTATCATCAGTCTGTAGATACCGGTTGCCTTTGCGAAGATAAGAGTACGGGACGACCAAGAGTGACTGAACAACGTGTTGAACGAGTGAGTCTTTCACGTGTAGCCCCACGTCAGATGGCTAATCGTGAATTATCAGTTCCAGTGACGTCTATGTGGAGACTATTAAGAAGACGCTTACAACTACGTCATTGTCGTTTGTTGTTGTTGCTCTGAACCGACAGACTACGGTTTACGTGCCAACTTTGCAAACTACAGGTTGCTGCATGACGACGAAAATTTTCTGGATCATGTCGTCTTCAGTGACGAATCGACATTTCATTTACGTGGAAATGTGAAGGCACATAATGTCTGATAGTCAGCAAATCCCCATAAGAATATACAATTGTAATGAGACTCACTTAAATTGAACTTTTTCCGTGCCATATCTCGACGGAAAGTTTATGGGCCTTTCCTTTCGGTGAAGCAACTGTAACTGGTGTTTCTTATCTTGATACGCTAGAACTATGGCTCAGTGCTCAAGTAGAAGTAGCTAAATCAGGAACTTCATTAGGCTGCAGGATGGTGCGCCACCTCACTGGCATAACTCACTACGCGACTAGTTAAACAACGTTGTACACGGTCTCTGGATTGGCGGCAGCGGGCTAGATGACAGAAATTGTTTCACACAGCCTTCACATTCTCCCGACCTGAAGCAATGCGATGTTTGCCTTTGCGGTTCATAAAGGACAATGTGTATGTGCGTTCTTAGCATAAGTTAGTTTAAGTTATTTTACGTAGTGTGTCAGTCTAGGAACCGATGACCTCAGCAAATGTTGCTGCCAGAGGCGACAGTTCTGTATACTGAATTTCACAGCCTGTGTACCTACAAATTTAATCATGTACTCTTCACACCATCCTGCAAACGCACGTTAAGTAAAACTTCGTTGCATGCTTCCCTTCCTGGTACTGCAGTTCTGATAGCTAGCAGTGTATAATCCACACAGACGTATTTTTTTCTTTATTTATTTACAATATGCTCCATCAAAGTATTCCCAACACTAGGTGTTTGTGTAGCGTGTGTGGTTCAAATGGCTCTGAGCACTATGGGACTTAACATCTATGGTCATCAGTCCCCTAGAACTTAGAACTACTTAAACCTAACTAATCTAAGGACAGCACACAACACCCAGTCATCACGAGGCAGAGAAAATCCCCGACCCCGCCGGGAATCGAACCCGGGAACCCGGGCGCGGGAAGCGAGAACGCTACCGCACGACCACGAGCTGCGGACAGCCTAGTGTGTGTGTGTGTGTGTGTGTGTGTGTGTGTGTATGTTTTTCTACATTTTCTCCTAAAACCACTGGAACGAGTTCAAGGACCGATTTGAACCAATCTTAGTACACATATCCCTCTCTGTCAGACAACAATCGCTGTGGCGGTAAGCAACACCAGTCGATCATTGTTCAGGAGATATGACACGATAAACAGTGAGATGCATGAAAAACTGCCGCATTAGGTGTGACTTTTAGATTTATTACTTTTTTGTTGGCACCTCTATTCGCAACACATTTTGGAGACAGTATCCACATATGCCTCTAAAATGTACCTACGAAGTTATATCATAGTACCACTCATAGTTCAAGAGATATGATGTCATAAACACATAGATACGTGGAAAATTCCGCATCATACAAGAAGTTTCAATGCATTTATTCTTCACTACTAAGACACTCCTATAGTCGTGTCAACTTAAGGATATCCTCGATAGCTTTCAACTGCGAAGAGTAAACGGCTGTAGGCAAAAACCGTAACGTCTACAGAGTTATGAAGAGGTTTAGAAAATCGCGTTGTAGACTCGTGAGGCAGCTGCGTCCACATAGATAAACTGTCTGAGATCATCTCACACCGCGTCTATTGCAGGTTTCCTTTCTAGCAGAAAATCTGCAAAATGATTATCAGGTCAATGCTGGATTTGTCAGCTAGTAGGTATTAATTACTTGGCGTATTTGATACAGTATTTCACAGCAAAAGCAGCCTCATCAAAGGATAGGCCATCGATCAGAATATTACAGAGAGTGTGCACTCTATTTACTTTATCGTATCTCGGCATTAATGGTCTTAAAATTATTTAGTAACAAAATAGATTTCAGGCTCTAATTCGATACCTCATTCCCGCTAAGTTAGCTTATTTAATGCTTCTTCAAATTTACGGATAAAATAATTGAGGATAATTACAGATTTACATACATTCCATTTTGTTCGCGTTTTTAATAGAAAACGGAATTATTAATGAATGACTTATAGGTTACCCACTAGCGATTGAATTGTAACTCGAAAAGAAGACATAGCGATGGTTCTGAAGAGTAATCTTGTACGTCAAAGAAGTCAGTTTTACAGGAGACTGAAAAAACTTTACTGTTATTTTGATGTCAAACAAGTGTAAAATTATTGTCGTTGTAATACATTTAATTAACAAAAAATTAGATAGGGAAGGATCGGAAAATAAATTTCAAGTCACGCAGAAATAAAGTTGACATACGATGTCGTGCTGTATGAACAAACTGACATACGAGGTTGCAGTTCAGCACTGTCGAGAGGCTATTTAATCTCAGAAAGCAATGAAAATTAAAACAGAAAGGTTTTACGTACAGAGGTACTAACTATTTTGCAGCACGGGGCCCTCGGTTCGCTTCCCGGCATGGTCGAGGATTTTTCTCCGCCCGGGGACTGGGTGTTTGTGTTGTTCTCATCATTTCACCATCATTAGGGACAATGGCGACACTGGACAGTGAAAAGATTGTGAATTTATACGGGCGTTGATAATCACGCCGTTGTGCGCCCCACTAACCAAAATCATCTTTATCATCTCTTTTGCAGCTTAATCACCAGGGTGGCGTGAGACATGTTTCTTAGCGATATAACTAAGAAATGACAGTCGCGTATTTGTCGAGCAGTGAGGGCACAAGTTCTTACTTGACGTCAACGTCATCCGCCCACACGCTTCTCCGTCTTTGGAGGAAAAAGTGACAATCATTGGCACCACACCTATAGTACAGAAATGTGATTCATCAACACTCTTTTGAAAGATTTAAGAATTTGCACTATTCTGTAGTGCAGTGTTTGTGTTGTACTGTACAGTCCGAAGCATGTTTCTGACTGTGTAGTACAACACATACACTGCACTACAGTTAAGTACTTCACGCCATAGCAGAGAAACGTAAAATTCGAAAAACAACCTCTCGACCTGTGCGAAAATCACGGTAGTATAGTGCGAGCGCTAGAGCACTTAGTCACCAGTACAAATGGAAGTCTGGAGCACTCCTGGAAACGTGCTCGACGGAAACTCCGGATTCGAATCCCAATCCGTCACAAATTTTCATTTATTCTGAAATACTGTACAACTCATGCGGAACCACATTCGCAATTTGAAAATCGTTTCTTAACTAAAGAAGTTGTTGAATGCACGCAGGAGCATGCAGTGTGACCTTGTATGACAGAACAGCATCTGGAAACGTTTATTTATCTATTTTCCACTCTTTAGTCGTAACCTACAATCTAGAGGACAAGCCGGATCACGTTTCCAGTAATTAACAGCGGGAAACGGTTTTCATTAAATATAAAAGTGAACTAAACAGTATATCCAGCTGTAAAATAAGCTACTAGTGGCAGTTTTAAAATAATTGAATGGCTATTCGTTAAGACCAAAGTAATGAAGAAAGTGAAAGCTTGCCTAATTTCATAGCACAAATGAACTTGAGCAACAACACATGACGACAGCTTGCGTATTTGTTTGTTCTGATGTATGTACATAGCCCGAAGTATTGGTTATTCCTAAAACGAGGTAGTGGAGGATGCTGAGACAACATGACTCGGCAAACTAAGTTTAAAAGTTGCGCTAACGAGAAAGAAGAAGGGGAAATATTCAGATCCACTCTTCTGAAATTAAACTCGGTCCAAACAAGTCATGAAGGCCCAACGGTACCGCCCGGCCGCCGTGTCATCCTCAGACCAAAGGCGTCACTGGATGCGGATATGGAGGGGCATGCGGTCAGCACACCGTTCTACCGGCCATATGTCAGTTTACGATACCGTCGAAAACTGACTAGGGGTGGTAAAAAGTAAAATTTCCACATTTCCACTAAAAGGGACGAAAATAAAGTGGAATGTAACTTTGACGGGCACCTTCCAGGACATTCAGCATTCGCCCTCTTACGGAAACGGGATGTTTCGTGTCGGCTCAACGGTGACATCATCAGAAACCAAGCAAGAACTTTCAAACTGATCTTCGTGCTCTCAGAGAAAGAAAGATTAGCATTTAACTTCCTGTTGAGTTTATAAAAACTATGGAGCTGCATAGTCGAGACACAGATCACAGTTTTTTTTTTAATATATATGTAGGTATTATCACTGGAGAACACTGAGTAGATGCTGATACGGTGTTCTAAAACACATTAGTCTTTTCCGTCCGTTGTTTCACAATTTTTCTTGCTTAATCTTTTATTTTGACTTTTTTTTTTTTTTTTTTTTTTTTTTTTTTTTTTTTTTTTTTTTTTTTTTTTTTGTCATCAGTCTACTGACTGGTTTGATGCGGCCCGCCACGAATTCCTTTCCTGTGCTAACCTCTTCATCTCAGAGTAGCACTTGCAACCTACGTCCTCAATTATTTGCTTGACGTGTTCCAATCTCTGTCTTCCTCTACAGTTTTTGCTCTCTACAGCTCCCTCTAGTACCATGGAAGTCATTCCCTCATATCCTAGCAGATGTCCTATCATCCTGTCCCTTCTCCTTATCAGTGTTTTCCACATATTCCTTTCCTCTCCGAGTCTGCGTAGAACCTCCTCATTCCTTACCTTATCAGTCCACCTAATTTTCAACATTCGTCTATAGCACCACATCTCAAATGCTTCGATTCTCTTCTGTTCCGGTTTTCCCACAGTCCATGTTTCACTACCATACAATGCTGTACTCCAGACGTACATCCTCAGAAATTTCTTCCTCAAATTAAGGCCGGTATTTGATATTAGTAGACTTCTCTTGGCCAGAAATGCCTTTTTTGCCATAGCGAGTCTGCTTTTGATGTCCTCCTTGCTCCGTCCGTCATTGGTTATTTTACTGCCTAGGTAGCAGAATTCCGTAACTTCATTGACTTCGTGACCATCAATCCTGATGTTAAGTTTCTCGCTGTTCTCATTTCTACTACTTCTCATTACCTTCGTCTTTCTCCGATTTACCATACTGTGTACTCATTAGACTGTTCATTCCGTTCAGCAGATCATTTAATTCTTCTTCACTTTCACTCAGGATAGCAATGTCATCAGCGAATCGTATCATTGATATCCTTTCACCTTGTATTTTTATTCCACTACTGAACCTTTCTTTTATTTCCATCATTGCTTCCTCGATGTACAGATTGAAGAGTAGGGGCGAAAAGCTACAGCCTTGTCTTACACCCTTCTTAATATGAGCACTTCGTTCTTGATCGTCCACTCTTATTATTCCCTCTTGGTTGTTGTACATATTGTATATGACCCGTCTCTCACTATAGCTTACCCCTACTTTTTTCAGAAACTCGAACAGCTTGCACCATTTTATATTGTCGAACGCTTTTTCCAGGTCGACAAATCCTATGAAAGTGTCTTGATTTTTCTTTAGCCTTGCTTCCACTATTAGCCGTAACGTCGGAATTGCCTCTCTCGTCCCTTTACTTTTCCTAAAGCCAAACTGATCGTCACCTAGCGCATTCTCAATTTTGACATAAGAGTTGGCAAAACTGCACTCATTGCAGCACGCTCTCTCTAAGTAAAGAAGTTGTGCATCAAGAATCAAGTATTTCAAATGGTGGTGTTTTGCATTTGAAACAGCTATCAGAAGTAACAAGGAAACTCTATTACTAATACGCACAACTCTTTGCTGGTAATAAATATCTCTGATGAAAGTCGTGGAAAAGATTAGAATGACTGCATTGATCTATTAGCGAGTATGGTTTAGCAGATTCGACAGATTTAGGAGGAATGAAGAGAGATAAAAATACTTGGAGGGGGATATGGATTCAGATTGCACACCCTACGGCAAAACAAATAGTTTATACAATAATTATGTTCACACTGATGTTTGTTCAGGTATGGCGCACGTGATCTTCAGCAGTTAACTGTGTCAGGGAGTGGCAAACGCTAAAGGAGGATGGGAATGTAACACCTTTTTCTCATATGTCCTGTTACACAAACCGTAACACGACATTGTCTGCCGTAGACGCCTGAAAAGAAACAACACAAGGCAGTTTAGCTCTTTACTTTAAACTTTCATTACTTTCATTTTCTGTGAGCCACTAACAGTCTTACACTATATGATGAAATCTCCTTAGTTACGATGTCATCAAACTCTAGATGTAAGATTATAGGAGTATTACAACAGTTACGTTGTTAAACAATATTTGTTTGGTTATGTATCTGTTATTTCGTTATCATTCATGTTCGTTTCGTGAATGGTATTTTTCTGCCACATCATTCGAGATGTGGTCTCATAACCAGCAAACCACAGCTATTACTGCAGAAGTGGCAGCTGATGATTCAGTTGTATTTATAAATTCGGTAATCATCGACTGCAATTACAATTAATCTCTTTAATTGGAGTCAATCATTGTTTGATTTTAGTTTATATATTCATGTAATTAGGAATATAAAGCTTGTACACCCATAACTGATACGTGGTTCGGTCTGTAATTGGCGTTAAAATACTGTCAATCGCGCAGTGATTAAAATTGCGTCGGTGACGAGAATTCATGTTATGCAATATAAACGCATTATTACCCATCTGGATTATTTAATACTACTAAGGCATCTACTTGTTTTACTGTCATATGGTGTTTAAGTCACATGACCTTTCTCCAATACGAATTCTTATTTCATCGTATGATTATTTTGACAATACAGATGTTTTTATTTTCCATATGATTCAGTATGTTGCTTGTATGTTGCGAAAAAAAAGATCAAATGATTACTTCATCAAACCTCTAAATAGCGCGTAAGCGTTATGCATTGAACAGCCAAAGAAACGAGTACGTCTGCCTGATATCGTGTAGGGCCCTCGTGCGCACGCAGAAGTGCCGCAACACGACGTAGCATGGACCCGACTTATGTTTTAAGTAGTGGTGGAGGGAAGTGACACCATGAATCCTGCAGGGCTCTCCATAAATACGTAAGAGTACGAGGGGGTGGAGATCTCTTCTGAACAGCACGTTGCCAGGCATCCCAGATATGCTCAATATTGTTCATGTCTGGGGAGTTTGGTGGCCAGCGGAAGTGTTTAATAACTCGGAAGAGTGTTCCTGGAGCCACTCCGTAGCAATTCTGGACGTATGGGGTGTCGCATTGTTCCCGATGGAATTGCCCAAGTTCGTCGGAATGCACAATCGATATGAATGGATGCAGGTTATGAGACAGGACGCTTACGTAAGTGTCACCTGTTAGAGTCGTTCAAAATGTTCAAAAGTGTGTGAATTCCTGAGGGACCAAACTGCAAAGGTCATCGGTCCCTAGACTTACATACTACTGAAACTAACTTAAACTAATTTATGCTAAGAACCAACACACACACCCATGCCCGAGGGAGGACTCGAATCTCCGGCGGGAGGGGCCGCGCAGTCCGTGACATGGCGCCTCAAACCGCGTGGCCACTCCGCGCGGCGTCAGTGTCGTATCTGTACGTATCAAGGGTACCATATCACCCCAACTCCACACGCCCCACACCATTACAGAGCCTCCACCAGGTTTAACAGTCGCCTGCTGACATGTAGGATCGCCGGCCGAAGTGGCCGTGCGGTTCTTGGCGCTACAGTCTGGAACCGAGCGACCGCTACGGTCGCAGGTTCGAATCCTGCCTCGGGCATGGATGTGTGTGATGTCCTTAGGTTAGTTAGGTTTAATTAGTTCTAATTTCTAGGCGACTGATGACCTCAGAAGTTAAGTCGCATAGTGCTCAGAGCCATTTGAACCATTTTTGACATGTAGGATCCATGGGTTCATGATGTTGTCTCCACATCCGTACACGTCCATCAGCTCAATACCATTTGAAACGAGACACGTCCGACCAGGCGACATGTTTCCAGTCATCAAGAGGCCAATGTAGGTGTTTAGGGGCCCAGGCGAGGCGTAAAGCTTTGTGTCGTGCAGTCATTAAGGGTACACGAGTGGTCCTTCGACTCCGAAAGCCCATACCGATGATGTTCGGTGAATGGTTCGCACGCTGACACTTGTTGAATGCCTAATGTTGAAATCTGCAGCAATTCTGGGATAGTTGCACTTCTGCCACGTTGAATGATTCTCTTCAATCGTCGTTGGTCCAGTTCTTGCAGGATCTTTTCCGGCCGCAGCAATCTCAGAGATCTGATTTTTTGCTGGATTCCTGATATTCATTGTACACTCGTGATATGATCGGACGGGAAAATCCCCACTTCATCGCTACCTCGTAGATGCTGTGTCTCATCGCTCGTGCGCCGATTATAACACCACGCTGAAACTCACTGAAATGTTGGTAACCTGCTATTGTAAAAGCAGTAACCGATCTAACAACTGCGCGAGACACATGTTGCCTTATACAGGCGTGGCCGATTGCAGCGCTGTATTCTGCCTATTTATATATGTCTATATTTAAATATATGTGCCTATACTAGTTTCCTTGGCGCTTCAGAGTATATCCTCACTCAGTTTATAGACGGTTCACCGCTCTCCATAAATCAGTAAGAGTACGAGGGGGTAGAGATCTCTTCTGAACAGCACGTTGCAAGGCATTCCAGATACGCTCAATAATGTTCATGTCTGGGACGTTTGGTGGATAGCGGAAGTGTTTAAATTCAGAAGAGTTTTCCTGGAGCCACTCTATAGTAATTCTGGACGTGTGGGGTGTCACATTGTCCTGCTGGAATTACCCAAGTCCGTCGGAATGCACAATGGACATGAATAGATGCAGGTGATCAGACAAGATGCGTACGTACGTGCCACCTGTCAGAGTCGTATCTAGACGTATCAGAGGTCCCGTATCACTCCAACTACACATGCCCCACACTATTACAGAGCCTCCAAAAGCTTGAACAGTCCCCTGGTGACATGCAGGGTCCAAGGATTCATGAGGTTGTCTCCACACCCGTACATGTCGGTCCGCTCGATACAATTTGAAGCGAGACTCGTCCAACCAGGCAATATGTTTCCAGTCTTAACAGTCTAATGTCTGTGTTGAAGGGCCCAGGAGATGTGTAAAGCTTTGTGTCGAGATATGGGCTTTCGGCTCCGAAAGCCCGTATCGATGATGTTTCGTTAAATGTTTCGCAAGCTGACAATTGTTGATAGCCCAGCATTGAAATCTGCAGCAATCTGCGGAAGGGTTACATTTCTGTCACGTTGAACGATTCTCTGCAGTCGTCATTGATCCCTTTCCGGCCGCAACGGTCGGAGATTTGATGTTTTACCGTATTCCTGATATTCACGGTACACTCATGAAATGGTCGTACGGGAATCTCAGCACTTCATCGCTACCTCGAAGATGCCGTGTCCCATCGCTCGTGGGCCGACTATAACACCACGTTCAAACTCACGTAAATCTTGACAACCTCCCATTGTAGCAGCAGTAACCGATCTAACAACTATGCCAGACACTCGTTGTCCCAAATAGGCGTTGCCGATCGCAGCGCCGTATTCTGCCTGTTTTCATCTCTGTATTTGAATGCGCTTGCCTACACCAGTTTCTTTGGCGCTTCAATGTACTAGATGGGTGTTTGCTCTATGTAATCTATGTTATAATACTACCTGTTGATTATAATTAAAGTGCAGGTACTCCCACAGGGACAGTGTTGGCCGTAATTATTGTATGGTAGTGAAACTTGGTAGTTAGTCTAATGTGTTAATGCGTAACCGATTTACGTTGGAAAAAATGTGTTGAAATCACCGGGTACAAATCTAGCGCTGTGCGCTGTTTGTGTGATGATTTGACAGCCACGTTGGCATTTCACAAGCCATAACGCGAGTCACTTTACACCAAAACCATATGGTGGTTCTTACTTGATCACTGTTTTCTTTTCAGTAGCAGAATCTCTACACCATGTAAAATAAATGAATTGAAACAGGAAAGCGCAAAATATCTTACTGCAAGTAGTGCAAGCTATTTTATAGATAACGTCAATCGAACAAACTCGTTCCTCATAGAGCGCGCTCAAATACATTTATGTAAGATCGAATATTATACAACACGCTTCAACTAAATTAATAACACCGTACCAGATCCCTTTAGAAAAGGTGGAGGTGAATAGTAAAATAGTTGAATGGCGGGAACGCGAACCAGCAACACACGTTACCTGACAACTCTGCGTCCCTACTCATCACACTACATCAACCACGAATGATTTACGACCAAAATTTGCATCTTAGCGTCTCCTGAAAGCTTTAATTGCAGATACCTCTTTAACTTACGTTTAATTATAACAAACTGTACCAAGAACCTCGCGCATTTTTGATGAGTGCTCAATGAGCTGTTGCTTTGAAACGGCATACTTTCATAACACACAAGTTACAGTTCGAAAATTCTTTAACCACCAACATGACGTTTCCCCTCATTTTATTACAAAAAGTCGTACAGTTAACGGCCAGTTATCGGCAGATATATTCATGTTAAACCCATCAAATATAGGCCTCAAGTGAAAAGCAATATGGCTTCCCCTGACTCTGTACTGGGCAGGTCATGTGAAGCAGGTAGCGTCCTTCCCTCTCATTGGTCTACGTTCAAACGCTGGTTCAGAATGTCTGGGATGCTAGATATTTCTCTGCACGTTCAGAAAGACTCCCTAACGTGCTTTTTCATCGCTATGCGGTATGAAACACGGCACCCTCAATGAGTGTGTGAGAATTCCTGACTGGAGCACAGGCAGCGAGTGCACGTTAACATCAAACTCGCAGCACCTGAAGAAGACGAGAGGCCCGGTCGTGGAAATATTGTGCAGAAAAGGGATACAGAAACGTGGCAGAACATCAGAAAATACACCATTATGGGGACATTGTATGTCCTATGCCGCCAATGTTAAATTATCGAATTTTGTGACCCAATATCTTGGAAACTTTTCGAGATACCAACTTACACTTTCCCATAACTATTGAATGCACCATTCTAGATGCACTGAACTAGAATTATTACTAAAATTGTATTGTGGGGCATATTACCTTTTTGTAAACACTCAATTTTTTGACAGAATTTTGTAAATAAATGAACATAAAGACAAAACAACTCAGGATATTTTAATTATTCTAGTTCCATATGTGTTGAATCTCACACTTGGCATGCTGTGAAAATTTCATGTCTCTGCCATCAGTACTTTTTTAGAAAACGGGTCATTTATTGCAAAAAATGTAGTTCAGAGATATTGAGGTTTAAAACTTTTTTATTACAAATTCTTATACAGACTTACATTCTTGTGTCTTTTATGCACAAGAATTGCCCTGTCCCATAGTCTGTGTCTTCTTCAGTATCACAACAACCCAGTGCTTGCCGCCTCCTTTTCTCTCTTGCTTCTTTTGTCATTTGCTGAGCAGGTAACTCTGCTTCACATACACGAAACTCATCCAGTTCCTGCAGTCCTTTAGCTGTGCTCTGTCCAAAACTTACCCCTAACTTCTCCAGAACCTTACGTCTTTCATAGTTTCCACCATTAAAAGTTATTACAGCATCAGACACTGCTAACTTTAGAGTCATAAGGCCAACATATACATTTTTAGGCACACGGCACCACACAACATTATTGAAGGACTCATTCACATTCTGGGTCTCACCATGTAAACACTTCTTCAGTAGGTCAGAATTTGCCAAATCTCTGTAAATAGGTTTGACTGTCATAATATCATTACTTTTACCACTGTCATCCACTTCTAAAGTTGCTTTCCTTTTCAATGCACTAGGGGGCGTGGTCAGTCCAGAAACATTGCGGTTTCCTTCACTGCTAGCACACGCGTTTTCAAGTAGTTCAGAAGGAAGAAAATGCAGGTCTCACATATCTGTTACCCACAAATTTGCATTTCTTGAAGTTACTTTTACGCTTAGTCATTTTATTTATGTATAAGAGGTTAGCTTACTACAAAAATAGCCGATAATCACACTACTTTCAACGAAAACTAGTATCAGAAAAAAGTACTGATTTGTTTATTCGTGATGACAACTTCTGAGACGTAGCAGTAGGCACAAAACAAAGCAATTCACAGCCTTCTAGATTGTGTAGTTCCCAAGATATGATTGCACAACTGTGGCAGCATATGTGTAGCTACGAAATTTGACAGTCACACGTCAACATTCAAAATATTATTTGAAGGTCTCACAATTGTCTTATTTTAATGTATTATATATCACAGTGTTCAGGAAAGTCCAAAGTACATTAGGGAGTAGAAAACAGAAAATGTCAAATTTCAACGAATTTCACATACAATTCCCCTTAAATTATGAATCATACAGGATTCCTTAACTTTTATGTACTTCATACCACATGCAGTTCGTAGGGACGTGAAAGGCTTTCAAATTCAATGAATCATTTATGCAACAAAATTGCAATTTCATAATTTTGGGCTGTGATAAATTTTGCAGATGTCCATGTGTCTGTCCACTTATGTGTTCATGTGTTAATATACGACACTAATTTCATGTATGGCTTGTAAGTGACAGCAGCGTAGTAAATAAACTGGCAGCCTGTACTAAGAATTGTAAAATGCGTGTGTCCATTCAACCAGTCAGTTGTGTGCAGGCAGCGGTAAGTACTGGACATGCGGCCGTAGTGTGTCACTGCTGGCGTGCCATAAATCACAATGCAGCAACATCTCTAAATCAAATGTTCAAGACATTCTACAGAATGTTTAGAAAAGAGAAAAGTTTGTCGAAAGTTTGCCCCACATAGGGGAAGGCAGGGCAAGACGGGGAGGTGGGGTAAGACGGGGAAGGGCTATAAGCTACAGTTAGAGTGCTGCCATCTGTGGATAGCTACGTCAACATCATCAATACACAGGTCCCAGTGTGTTGACATTGCTGAACCTTAGTTTCGCGGCGGTTTCTGTGAGCTTTGCAAGGTACGTACAATTGTTATACTGATTTGCAATGTTTTACACCTTTTGAGGTCCTAAAACATGTGTTTCGTGAACATTTGTCCAGACTGTATATATAGCACTGAATAGTACGTCTTATTAACAGTAAACTGCTGTGTCAGTAGTCAATGTTCACTCAATAGTGTTCATGTAGGCGTAACATAACCTAACAGCATGGTAGGGGGCATGACGGGGTGGGGCAAAATGGGGAGCTTCCCCATCTTGCTCCTACTATTTGTCCAACCATTACGTTCTTATCGTCTCATGTGTTTACCACGCTGCGGGTTTTGAACACGTACATTATACGTTGAATACAATTGTAAATAGAATGATATTCGTTATTCCAACGTTTCCTAATTAATTACAAATTATGCCTTAGGCTATATGTTGAATAAAAATACACAAAACGTGCAATGGCAGTATTCTTGCTTCAGATAGTTCGCAAGTATCGGCGACAAACGTCTAGGCAAGATTGGTCATTGGAGTCAATGGAAAGCGCTGTAAATGCTGTTATAGAAGGTCATATGGGTTCTTTCAGGGCTGCTCGACAGTTCAACGTGCCACAGACAACGATTGAACGACATGTGGCAAAGAAACGTGCTAATCCTGGTTATACAGTTGTGAAAAGGTTAGGACCAATCACTAGTGTGTTTACCCCAGAACAAGAGGCAGAACTTAAAGACTACATAACACAGATGGAAGGACAGTATTTTGGCCTAACACTTAAAGAACTTTGTGAACTTGCTTTTCAGCTAGCTGAACGAAACAACATCAAACATCCATTTAATACTGTAGCCAAATCTGCTGGAATAGATTGCTTAAATGGGTTTCTTGCACGAAGTCCTACCTTAACAATACGAAAACCAGAGGCCACACCAATCGCACGCGCAATGGGGTTTAATCGAGGTGCTGTAGATCGATTTTTCGATATGTTAGAAAGTCAATTAGACACATTCAAGTTTACGGGAGACAGCATTTTCAATTGCGATGAGACTGATTTAACAGTCATTCCAAAAGGTCACACAAAGGTGGTTGCTTTGAAAGGGCGCAGACAGGTGGGAGCAGTTACTTCAGCAGAAAGAGGCCAGACTGTGACTGCAGAAGTCTGTGTTTCAGCGTCGGGGTGCTACGTACCACCTATGTTAATTTATCCTCGAAAACGAATGCAACAAGCCTTTGAAACTGGCCTGGCCCTTGGTGCCTGCGCAGAAGTCCAAGAAACTGGTTGGATGACGAAAGAACTGTTTTTGACTTGGTTTAAGAAGTTTATTGCATTTACTGGAGCGTCAAAGGAAAGACCAATACTTCTCATATTGGACGGCCACAAAACGCACACCAAGAATTTAGAACTGATAGATGTGACCCGCGAAAATGGGGTTGTCTTGCTGTGTTTGCCACCACACTGCTCACACCTTCTTCAACCATTGGACGTGGCATTTATGAAACCTCTCAGTAAATTTTACGAAGATGAAGTAAGATCGTGGCACCACACCCATCCTGGAAAAGTTGTTACGCTGCATCAGATCGCAAGTTTATTCGGCAAAGCCTTTATTCATTCAGCTACAATGTCCACAACAGTGAACGGGTTTCGGAAAAGAGGCATTTGGCCTGTAAACAGAAATGTGTTTCAAGAAAGAGGATTGCCTCCCCTGTTCAACTATAGACATTCATCAAGCTCACACATCTGAAGTTACAGAAACGGAAGACCAAATAACAGAGATGTTGTCAAGATGTAAAACACCTGAACAATTAACAACTGACGATCAAGCCTCTGTTTCGTCTTTCAGGTTACCAGCCCTGAAATGGTGTTACCTATTCCAAAGGTGGATAAAGAAACCAAAAGGAAACCGTCTAACAGGCGTGGAAAACCCGTTGATTTAACCGAATCTCCTTATAGAAGTGAACTATCTGAAGAAATTAAACGAAAAGGAGTCCCCAAACGTGCTGCATGTAAACGAAAACTCCTCTCAAAGACGGTTAATAAACCTGGGATACCACCAAAAGGACGTAATGACAACGAGAAAGTGACGAACGTTACTGACGTCTTAACCACCCCTTCATGCTCAAGGGATAATAAACAGAGGTCGGAGCCGGCCCGAGTGGCCGAGCGGTTCTAGGTGCTACAGTCTGGAACCGCGCGACCGCCACAGTTGCAGGTTCGAATCCTGCCTCGGGCATGGATGTGTGTGATGTCCTTAGGTTAGTTAGGTTTAAGTAGTTCTAAGTTCTAGGGGACTGATGACCACAGAAGTTAAGTCCCATAGTGCTCAGAGCCATTTGAACCATTTTGAACTGAGGTCGAATCACAACGTGGAAGAGAGTGAGGAATGTTTATACTGCTATGACTTCTCTGAAGGAGGCTGGATACGGTGTATTAGCTGCGGACGCTGGGCCCACGACACTTTTGGAGGGATAGAAAGTGATGATGACGAGGCTGTCCACACTTGTGTACTATGTGAAACTAAGAGGCCTAAATAAAACGTAATACCTGATTCTACAATTCACAGAACCATGTTTCGAAACCTTATCGTCACATGATTTCGTTATTCCAGTCCTTATTTAAACTTTAGAGATGAATTCATGCTAGTTCCCCATTTTACCCCGCATGTGGGGCAAGACGGGGAATTGGTAGTTTATGTTTCAAATCGAGATATTTCTAACTAAATGTTACAAGTTTGCAGGTTTCTTTGCATGCTATTGTAATTCAATGGTTAGGTAAACAAATGATAATCAAACCTACTTGAATTTGTTTATTTTTGTCCCTTTTGTAAGAGTTTAAAGTTAGCTTCCCCATCTTGCCCTGCCTTCCCCTACCTTGACTCCCTAACGAAAGCAACGACGCTTGGACGCCTGCCGCGACTACTTCGAATGCAACACCCAGAGGATTCCTTTTTGGAAAAAAATTATCACAGGAGTTGCGAATTCTTGTTATCAATACGAACGTACCTCAAAACAGACAAAGTGCAGAAACTGACGCTTTGACGGCATAAATGACATACATAGCGAGGAGTTATTCCAAAGAAGGATTTTCTGACGGGTTGTATGGCATGGTTGCATGGACGCGCGTTGTACTGAGGTGCGGGAGGCTATGGAAAACACATGAAGTATTAAAACCATCACCTTAGCTGTTTTCATTAATCCTGTATCGAAATTTTGGACTGATACACACACACACACACACACACACACACACACACACACACGAACGCACGCACACCTTCCCACCACGTTTTTACTTTTATTTTTTCCTTTATCTCTCTTAGACTCCTTCCTAAGTGTTTCGATCATGCAAGTCAGTCTGATTTCGTCTCGTGACTACATTGTGAATCTAACTTTCTGATAAAGGAATAAACCACAGATTTTTCTCTTCTCTCGTACATGTATCTAGCCGGATGTTCCCGTCCGTGTGCCACACAGACGTCCGCTCGACGCTTATCAGAACATCGTGAGATAAAAAAGTGGAGCGGTGTCGTCGCACTGCGCGTGCCAGATATTGCGGGCCGCAGCTGCGCCGCGCTGCTCTGTGTTACGGCGCGGCGCCGCGAGGCTCATATGCCTGCACAACGAGCGGCCGCAAATTCGCTGACCCGCAGATAACGCGGTTTTTCGACACGCTCGTATAATCACAGTCACGCTGCTATTGTAAATGCTGAACGTGCCCGAAAGTCTGCATCCGAATGGGCATTCTGCTTCTGAAACCCCTTCTTTCTGGCTTTTTTACTTATTCCATAAGCACTATTTTTCCACTAGAGCCGACATATTCGTCTAGAGAGAATCAGCAATTGTACTAATGTTTAAAATAATATTCATTTATTGTTCAGTCTATTGTGTATTTTAAGTAAATAATATTTTTCGATATATCTATTATTCTACGCTTATAGTTTCAATATTTTAACCAGAATTTTCATATAATTTTAATTTTTTGTAATTGCAGAGTTAGACCCGGGCTACTTTATTTACGCTTTTATAATTCACCATTTTCTCACTTTTACAGTTTTACACATCCATTGCTCTACGCTTTTAGTACACTACTGGCCATTAAAATTGCTACACCACGAAGATGACGTGCTACAGACGCGAAATTTTAACCGACAGGAAGAAGATGCTGTGATATGCAAATGATCAGCTTTTCAGAGCATTCACACACGGTTGGCGCCGGTGGCGACACCTACAACGTGCTGACATGAGGAAAGTTTACAACCGATTTCTCATACACAAAAAGCAGTTGACTGGCGCTGCCTAGTGGAACGTTGTTGTGATGCCTCGTGTAAGGAGGAGAAATGCGTACCATCACGTTTCCGACTTTGATAAAGGTCGGATTGTAGCCTATCGCGATTGCGGTTTATCTTACCGCGACATTGCTGCTCGCGTTGGTCGAGATCCAATGACTGTTAGCAGAATATGGAATCGGTGGGTTCAGGAGGGTAATACGGAACGACGTGCTGGATCCCAACGGCCTCGTGTGACTAGCAGTCGGGATGACAGGCATCTTATCCGCATGGCTGCAACGGATCGTGCAGTCACGTCTCGATCCCTGAGTCACCAGATGGGGACGTTTGCAAGACAACAACCATCTCCACGAACAGTTCGACGACGTTTACAGCAGCATGGACTATCAGCTCGGAGACCGTGGCTGCGGTTACCCTTGACGCTGCATCACAGACAGGAGCGCCTGCGATGGTGTACTCAGCGACGAACCTGGGTGCACGAATGGCAGAACGTCATATTTTCGGATAAATCCAGGTTCTGTTTACAGCATCATGATGGCAGCATCCGTGATTGGAAAAATCGCGGTGAAAGCACATTGGAAGCGTGTATTCGTCATCGCCATACTGGCGTATCACCCGGCGTGATGGTATGGGGTGTCATTGGTCATACGTCTCGGTCACCTCTTGTTCTCATTGACGGCACTTTGAACAGTGGATGTTACATCTCAGATGTGTTACGGCCGGTGGCTCTACCCTTCATTCGATCCCTGCGAAAACCTACATTTCAGCAGGATAATGCACGACCGCATGTTGCAGGTTCTGTACGGGCCTTTCTGGATACAGAAAATGTTCAACTGATGCCCTGGCCAGCACATTCTCTAGATCTCTCACCAATTGAAAAGTCTGGTCAATGGTGGCCGAGCAATGGCTCGTCAAAATACGCCAGTCACTACTCTTGATGAACTGTGGTATCGTGTTGAAGCTGCATGGGCAGCTGTACCTGTACACGCCATCCAAGCTCTGTTTGACTCAATGCCCAGGCGTATCAAGGCAGTTATTACGGCCAGAGGTGGTTGTTCTGGGAACTGATTTCTCAGGATCTATGCACCCAAATTGCGTGAAAATGTAATCACATGTCAGTTCTAGTTTATTATATATGTCCTATGAATCTGCATCTGCATTTCTTCTTGGTCTAGCAATTTTAATGGCCAGCAGTGTAATTTACACCGTATGCGTTTTACACAACCACTACATTATTAACATTTAAACGAGAATTTTTATGTACTTATACTTTCTATTATGTCAGTAAGACTCCTTTGTTAAATTCATGACATTCTCACTATTCCCCTTGCCTTCATCCTTTCCCCCACCTCAATCACTCCAGCCGCACGATGTAGCCGAGCGGTCTGAGGCGTCTTGTCACGGTCCGCGCGGCTCTCTATCCCCGAAATCTGGTAGAAAACCCAAAGAGATTCTGGTCATACATAAAGCACACCAGTGGCAAGACACAATCAATACCTTCACTTCGCGATAACAACGGTGAAGTCACTGATGACAGTGCCACTAAACCAGAGTTATTAAACACGTTTTTCCGCAACTCCTCCACCAAGAAGACGAAGTAAATATTCCTGAATTCCAACAAGCACAGCTACCAAGATGAGAAACATAGAAATATATATCTTCGGTGTCGCAAAGCAGCTTAAATCACTTAATAAAAGCAAGGCTTCCGGTCCAGATTGTATACCAGTCAGGTTCCTCTCAGAGTATGCTGATACAATAGCTCCATACTTAGCAATTATATACAACCGCTCGCTCACAGAAAGATCCGTACCTAAAGATTGGAAAATGGCTCAACTCATACCAATACTCAAAAAGGGAAGTAGGAGTAATCCGTTGAATTACAGGCCCATATCACTAACGTCGATTTGCAGTAGGGTTTTGGAACATATACTGTATTCGAACATTATGAAGTACCTCGAACAAAACAATTTGTTGACACGTAGTCAGCATGGATTCAGAAAATATGGTTCTTGTGAAACGCAACTAGCTCTTTGTTCTCATGAATTAATGAGTGATATTGACAGGGGATGTCAAGTTGGTTCCATATTTTTAGTTTTCCAGAAGGCTTTCGACACCATTTCTCACAAGCGTCTACTTAACTAAACTGCGTGCCTATAGAATGTCGCCTCAGTTGTGCGATTGGATTCGTGATTTCCTGTCAGAAAGGTCACAGTTCATAGTACTAGACGGAAAGTCAACGAGTAAAACAGAAGTTATATCCGACGTTCCCCTCTATTGTTCCTGACCTATATTATCGACATAGGAAACAATCTCAGTAGCCCTGTTGCAGATGATGCTCTCATTTACTGTCTTGTTAAGTCATCAGATGACCAAAACGAATTGCAAAGTGATTTAGATAAGATATCTGTATGGTGTGAAAAGTGGCAATTGACCCTGAATAAAGAAAAGTGTGAAGTTATTCACATGAGTACTAAAAGAAATCCGGTAAATTTAGATTACTCGGTAAACCACACAAATATGAAGGCAGTAAATTCAACTAAATACTTACGAATTACAATTACAAATACCCTAAATTGGAACGATCACAAAGATAATTTTGTGGATAGAGCAAACGAAAGAATACGATTCACTGGCAGAACACTTAGAAGGTGCAACAGGTCTACTAAGGAGACTGCTTACGCCACGCTTGTCCGCCCTATTCTGGAGTATTGCTGTGCGGTGTGAGATCCGCATAAGCTCGTTTTGTATTATCGCAAAATAGGGGAGAGAGTGCCACAGACATGATACGTGAATTGGAGTGGCAATCATTAAAACAAAGGCGTGTTTCGTTGCGACGGGATCTTCTCATGAAATTTCAATCACCACTTTTCTCTTCCGATTGTAAAAACATTCTGTTGGCACCCACCTACATAGGGAGAATTGATCATCACAATAAAATAAGAGAAATCAGGGCTCGCACAGAAAAACTTTAGTGCTCGTTTTTCCCGCCCGCCGTTCAAGAGTGGAATGGTAGAGAGATAGCTTGAATGTGGTTCATTGAACCCTCTGCCAGGCACATTATTGTGAATAGCAGAGTAATCACGTAGATGTAGATGTAATTTAAGTTAGATTAAATAATGTGTAAGCTCAGGGACCGATGACCTCAGCAGTTTGGTCCCATAAGACCTTACCACAAATTTCCGTTGCACTTTGTGAACATTATGAAAATTCGACAAACCAAAAACAAAATAAATCTCTGCAGGCATTACAGTCTACGCGTCGGAAGCAGCATGCGCTAAGCTAGTAACATACGAGCAGAAATTTTGAAACAAATGGAGCAGGCATGCGGGTTTTTATACACCGAATCCAGCTTATCTCTTGCAATTTACCATTTTCCTATAAACGTGTGCATTTCCTGGTGAGCATATACACTGAAGAGCCAAAGAAACTGGTACACTTGACTAATATCGTGTAGGACCCTCGCGAGCAAGTAGAAGTGCCGCAACACGACGTGGCGTGGACTCGACTAATGTCTGAAGTAGTGCTGGAGGGAATTGATACCAAGAATCCTCCAATGCTGTCCACAAATCAGTAAGCGTACAAGGGGGTGAAGATCTCTTCTGAGCAGCACGTTGCAAGGCATCCCAGATATGCTCAATAATGTTCATGTCTGGGGAGTTTGGTGGCCAGCGCACGTGTTTAAACTCAGAATAGTATTCCTGGAGCCACAAGCAATTCTGGAATTGCCCAAGTCCGTCGGAATGCACAATGGTCGTGAAAGGATGCAGGTGATCAGACAGGATGCTTACGTACGTGATACCTGTCACAGTCGTATCTAGACAGATCAGATTTAACAGTCCCCTGCTGACATGCAGCGTCCCTGGATTTATGAGGTTGTCTCCATACCCGTACACGTACATACGCTCGAAACAATTCGATACGTGACTCGTCCGATTAGACAACATGTTTCCAGTCATCAACAGTCCAATATCGCAGTTGACGGGCCCAGTTGAGGCGCAAAACTTTCTGCCGTGCAGTGATCAAGAGTACACGAATGGGGCCGGTCGCGGTGGTCTAGCGGTTCTAGGCGCTCAGTCTGGAACCGCGCGACTGCTACGGTCGCAGATTCGAATCCTGCCTCGGGCATGGATGTTTGTGATGTCCTTAGGTTAGTTAGGTTTAAGTAGTTCTAAGTTCTAGGGGACTGATGACCACAGATGTTAAGTCCCATAGTGCTCAGAGCCATTTGAACCATTTTTGAACACGAATGGGACTCCCGCTCCGAAAGCCCATATCGATGATGTTTCGTTGAATTGTTTGCACGCTGACACTTGTTGATGGCGCAGCACTGAAATCTGCAGCAATTTGCCGAAGGGCTGTACTTCACTCACGATGAACGATTATCTTCAGTTGTCGTTGTCCCCGTTCTTGCTGGATCTTTTTCGGCCGCAGCGATATCGGAGATTTGATGTTTTACCGGATTCCTCGTATTCAAGGTACACTCTTGAAAATGGTTGTACGGCAAAATCCCCAGTTCATCGCTACCTCGGAGACGTTGTGTCCCATCGCTCGTGCGCCGACTATAACACCACGTTCAAACTCACTTAAACCTTGATAATCTGTCATTGTAGCAGCAGTAACCGATCTAACAACTGCGCAGACACTTGTCGTCTTAGATAGGCGTTGCGCCGGCCGGAGTGGCCGTGCGGTTCTAGGCGCTACAGTCTGGAGCCGAACAACCGCTACGGTCACAGGTTCGAATCCTACCTCGGGCATGGATGTGTGTGATGTCCTTAGGTTAGTTAGGTTTAATTATTTCTAAGTTCTAGGCGACTGATGACCTCAGAAGTTAAGTCGCATAGTGCTCAGAGCTTTGCCGACCGCAGAACCGTAGTATGCCGGTTACGTATCTATGTATTTGAATACGCGTGCCTATGCCAGTTTCTTTGGTGCTTCAGTGTATTATGCCATGACTGTAAACAAAGCACGAGACCAGATACTGTGTGTTGGGAACTTGGTTCTTAGTGTTCGGCTCTATTTGCACAACCGGCTCTACGTGGCTCTCTCCCGTGATGCAAACAAGCTCTTTCTTCGTGTCCCCATTCGTACTATTTCAAACATTGAATACGAAGAAGCTTTATAAGCTAAAAAGGTCCACGTGTAAGAAGTCTTGAACATAGCTATAAATAAATACCCAGGGAACATTGTGTTTCTCAGCTATTTTAATAACTTAAATACACGGTGTCCCAAGAGTACAAACAGGAATGTTCATATGGAAAAAAGAAAACCCACAAACACGCTCTGTTCCGATTGGTTTTCGAGACAGATTACATTTCATCTACTGTACATCCCCCTCCCCCCATCTCCCTCCCCCTCTTCCTCCCCCCCCCTCTCTCTCTCTCTCTCTCTCTCTCTCTCTCTCTCTCTCTCTCTCTCTCTCCTTCTTCATGTTTTCTATCTAGTCCGCTTACTTTTTTTTTGTTCTTAACCCCTGTACTGAGCAGCATTGAAACCGTACAGTTAATTTCACAGTTGATTGTGGCTTATGCGACTGTGGTTGTGTGAGCGGTTGAGCGTGAATCTGTTCCATTGCACAAGTGGCCGCCAAAAATACCACACGTTGCCAGGAATGCAGGACATGCAGATATGAAATATGTTTACGGTTTCTGCGGTGGCTATCCTGCTGCTACTGATGTTGCATAATGCCGACAACCCTTCCCGCATATCGAATTCCGCAACGTCATTATAATATTTTACCACATTATGCGAAAGCCGTAGACTGTCCGGAGGGCATATTTCGGTTTAACGTGGAGCAACTAAATGGGCAGGAACGGCGAGACATCATTACCTTCGTGTAGTGCAGACTACCAACTACGAAGGTGTGCCGAAAAATAACTGTTACAGCTTTTTAAATAAAGCAAACGTTCTTTACATTCTACATTTTTATTCTTCATGTCGATATATTTATTTCTCAGCACAGTCGCCCTACCGACGAGCACATTTCTCCGAAGGGGATAACTGTTTCTTGATACCGTCGCTGTATAATGTTTGTTGACGGCGCCACAAACTCATCTTTGCTTGCACCGCTTCATCAGTATCAAAGTGAAGTCTTCCGATCCATCACTATGAAAGTAGATCCGCAAAGGTGTTCAAGTTTTGGAAACAGACGAAAATCAGATTGTGTCAAGCTGGAACTGTGCGGAAGATGATAGAGGGTTGCAGATATGTAGTCATGAAGCAAGACCATGGAGAACGTTAGCGCCGTTTTTTATTTAAAAAGGTTTAAGAGTTTCACATAAAAAATTCGGAGGCATTACGTTTTAGGACGCTCGCATAGTCGCATAGTAAGAGACGATTTTGTATACCTGTCACGTTCTACAAATATTGAAGACTTATATCCATTTCAACAAATGAGGGAATAACATATTCAAATGCCGTCTTAAGTACGGAGAAAAACCGTTTACATGTAGTGAGATCAATAACACTCAAGACAATTATCAGTTGTCGCAAGTGGCACAGCAGAAAAAATCTAATTTCTAGTTTTCTCCATATTTTGCAGTTTTGCGTGTGACTGTATTCAGCAGATAGGATGTATGAGTAATAGCACCTTCAATTACCAAAAAAAACCTTGTTTCATTAAATCATACAATCTATTTCGGACCAAACAGTCTGCATTTCTGGCCATGTTGTACAGAGGTACAGAGCACAGGTACTTCATTAGAAGAAAATATCCTCAGGAGGGGGATTAGACATAATAAAAAATATTGCCATAAACAATGGCACCGAAGCCAAAACAAGAGATAATGTGTACTCACAAAGACACAAAAATAAGACAAGAAATTGCAATACGAATAAAGATGTGAATATACTATAGCATCCCATATCTAGGCCCCATTTCACAATCAACTGCTAACCACTTAAAAATAGCACTATAAGAATGGCATTTTTCGTTACGAAAATGTTAAAAAAACATGCAAGTGCACAGTGCAGAAACAGATTGCCAAAACTTCTACAACAAAGGGGTGCTTATAAATATCATGCCCCAGTTGTTTCGCCTACTACGTCGGAGAAACAGACAGAAGATTCAAAATATGTTTCCAAGAACAAGTGAGTGTCTTCACACATAACAATTTCGAAAACCAGCCATTTTACAGCGTATCATCGAAACTAAACACATTATCAACAATACAGAAAACAGTTTGTTAGTATCACGCAATGAACCCAACTGTAATACCTTTTATCTTTTAGAGGAAATGGAAATATACCTCCATAAAATCAGAAATCCTGGATCATGTTATACCAGGAGACAGATCCGGAAGCCATAATTATTTTAGTAATTTTTAAAGATTTGTTTTATATTTAGTAGTCAACGTTTTCCAAATTATTTTATACGAATAACTCTTATATCCCACACAACATTTTCAAACTTCATCTTTGGTCGTGTCATATTATACTGCACCTCTGAAATGTATTTATGTATACAGACAGGTGTATGCCTATATAGAAGTGATGCGAAATTACAGAATGGATAAATCAACGTTCGTTGACAACACATCATTAAAAATGTTCTCAATGGATCTTTTGGTAAGTTTTTCATCCTATTGTCATTGCTTGATTCGAGAAATTCCAAAGTTAATATCTGAGCTCCTCAAGATAGGAATGTACATATCGAATAACTTCAATCAAGAGCAGACGTAAATAAGGTATTAAACAATTTTCGTTTGATGATGGACCATTAGGGTCTGAAATGCATCGTGTTATCTGATAAAAACGATTTTTTGTGACTGAAGGCGTTGTTGTTCACGATTCTTGTGAATTTCCAAGTTCGCTTCTTTATTAGTGTATGTTTTCGCATGAATGATGATGTCTTTTTATTCTGGAAAGATTGTTGATAAGACAAAATAATTACTTGGCATCTTACTTTAGCTAAACTAGAAGGCTTAACTCCGGCCACTTTAATTGCAAAATTTCTAGTTTGATGTAGCCCTTGCAAATTCTACAATACGTAAGAGGCAAGGCTTTGTCACACTTTCTCAAACCTCAGGTCTGTGATCGAGTCGTGATATTATCCTTTTCTGGTCTCTATGATTTCCAGAGCTAACAAATTTAAACTGCTGATTATGGGGCTACGTGGAGGCAGGAGAATGCAGGAGACACTCTGGCAGTGCTAGGGCGAATTGTAGCACTGCTGACCTCACAAAGAAATGCTGAAGTGCAGTAAAACAAGATACACATCTTAGTCTCAGTTGGAAAACATTTTCGGTGAATTTTTCTTAAATTAATACTGAGTTGTTCACGACTGATTATAAACCATTTTAACCTGGTTGGCAACTATCTACAATGTACGCCAACTGTTGTAAAAAAATAGTAAATCTAAATAACATTTAAAATTTAAAATTTAAATAAATCATTTATCAAAAGTAATGGAGATGTACATGTATTTATCTCGAGAAACATTTGAAATAAGTTGTATATGTATATAAAGCTTTTATCTATTGATGGCAATTTGTGTCACCTCCAAAAACAGTAACACCACCTCCATGGTGACATGCAAGAAGCGGACACCAAGTCACTGCATTACCCTAGACACGAACACCTACGTAACGTTCCTTCCCGTGCGATCAAATCTTCAAATAGAGAATAATGCAGAGATAAAAAGATATTTTAAACGTTCAAACACTTACGTGTTTTCGAAGATATTTGAGGTGTATTTTTTACTAGCAGTTTCATTTTATCAACGGCGGAATTTCTTCTGTTTGTGTGCGGGGGGAGGGCTTTTTAAATTTACATTAAAATTTGTGGGTGGCAGATATCTTCGCCGATTTAAGACAAGCAGTTGATAATGTTATACTCTTGCATTAGTTGGAATATTGGGGAAAGGCGATGGAAAAACTAATCAATGGTTCCCTTTATATGTATAAAAGTAGGGCAAATACATCAGGAATACAGGTGTGGATCCATGGTTCGGTTCTCTGCCTCTCCCTTCCTCACTCTCTCCCCTCCCCCTTCCTCACCACACTTCTTCCCAAATATACACACATCAAAAAAAGTTATGCATCACCTCGGTTCCGAGAGTTCCAGAACCTGTACAGAAAATTGGAATAGAGATCAACATAAACATTATTTCTGCCCTTTTTATTGATCATCTAACCACACACTGCATGTTGTACTACCATACAGCGAGACAGTGGTGGTCTAGATTTCAGTACACAGCGGTACCTCTGATACCCAGTAGCACGTCCTCTTGCGTTGTTGCATGCCTGTATTCGTCGAGGCATACTATCCACAAGTTCATCAAGGCACTGTTGGTCCAGATTGTCCTACTCCTCAACGGCGATTCGGCGGAGGTCCCTCAAATGGTTGATGGATCACGTCGTCCATAAACAGCCCTTTTCAATCTATCCCAGGCATGTTCGATAGGGTTCATGTCTGGAGAACACCTTGGCCACTCTAGTTGAGCGATGTCGTTATCATGAAGGAGGTCATTCACAAGATGTGCACGATGGGGGCGCGAACTGTCGTCCATGAAGACGAATTCCTCGCCAATATGCTGCCGATATGATTGCACTGTCGATCGGAGGTTGGCATCCACTTATCGTACAGCCGTTACAGTGCCTTCCATGACCACCAGCGGCCCCCCATAATGCCCATAAGGCGTTCAGTCTGACCGGGTTGCCTCCAAAAAATTCAAATGGCTTTAAGCATTATGGAACTTAACATCTGATGTCATCAGTCCCCTAGACTTACAACTACTTAAACCTAACTAACCTAAGGACATCACACACATCCATGCCCGAGGCAGGATTTGAATCTGCGATCGTAGCAGCAGCGCGGTTCCGCACAGAAGCGCCTATAACCGCTCGGCCACAGCGGCTGGCAGTTGCCTCCAAACACGTGTCCGTCGATTGTCTGGTTGAAGGACTATGCGACACTCATTGGTGAAGAGAACATGACGCCAATTCTGAGCGGTCCATTCAGTATGTTGTTGGACCTATCTGTATCGCGCTGAATGATGTCGTGGTTGCAAAGATGGACCTCGCCATGGACATCGGGAGTGAAGTTCTGAGAATGGTTCAAATGGCTCTGAGCACTATGGGACCTAAATCTGAGGCCATCAGTCCCCTAGAACTTAGAACTACTTAAAACCTAACTAACCTAAGGACATCACACACATCCATACCCGAGGAATCATTCGAACCTGCGACCGTAGCGATCGCGCGGTTCTAGACTGAAGCGCCCAGAACCGCTCGGCCATTCGACCGGCGAAGTTGTACATCATGCAGCCTATTACCCACAGTTTGAATCGCAACACACGTCCTGTGGCTATACAAAAAACATTATTCAACACGATAGCGTTGCTGTCAGGGTTCCTCCGAGGCAAAATCCGTAGGTAGCGGTCATCCGCGCATTAGTAGCCGTGTAGCTCCTTCTTGGTGGAACGACTGGAACTGATACGCCGTCGGACCCCTTCCGTCTAATAGGCGCTGGTCATGCATGGTTGCTTACATCTTTGGGTGGGTTTAGTGACATCTCTGAACAGTCGAAGGGACTGTGTCTGTGACACAATATCCACAGTCAACGTCCACCTTCAGGAGTTCTAGGAAATGGCGTGATGCAAAACTTTTTTTGATGTGTGTAGTATTTGTGTAAATCAACGCAAAGTACATCGGTAGCGTCCAAGACACCGAAATTCATGGAAAAATAACATTTGGAAAGCATTCAGCCATAAATTTTAGAAGTACATGCGTCACGCAATTGATTTAAGAACTAAGAGTATAGCAATAATAAACTCAGAACTTGGACAACATTACAATTTGCAACAGTATAAAGTGGAAGTGTTATCAGTGTTTCACTTCGCAGCTGACACTACGTCTGTGAACACAGGTCCGCAGACTATTGGCTAAGCGAGCGAATAATTGGAAGGAACGCTGTTTATTTCGGTTGTTCTCGCCTACGTTCAGGAAGGCACTGTTTCAGGGTTTTTTTAATTTATTTTTTTATTGTAGATTCTTTCTTTTTCTGTCTTACCGCATTCAGCTTCCTGTGGTTTGCTAATTCCACCTGTGTATTCACGAACCGTGTCTGATTTGTTGTTGGCTGCAGGCACGGTCAGGCTGTGGAAGCACTTTTCCCTGGCCGGAATATTCCCTGCATCCGGTCAAACCGCAAGCCCACCCACACGAACAAGACCTCAAGTATGCAGCTGAAAAGTATCCTGTGTTGAACACGGCTTGAAATTTCTAAAATTCATTGACTTTTGTCAGACTCTTCGTTCTCGTGCTACTTTACTCTCCAAAATTAGCTGGTGAACTTGGAAACTGATGCATGTAGAAAGATAAATGTTTTCATTATAACGTTCTTTGCCGGGGAGGAGGGGCTTGACCTGAGCATTAATGTTTTCAGAGTGATTGTGTGTGTATGAGCGGGGGGGAGGGGGGGGGGGGGTTTGAGGACGTTAAAGGCTAAGTTATTAGCGCCCTTAAAAGAAAAATTCGTGACGAATGCGGTTAAAGAGCTAAAACTAAAAACATTTACAACATAATGTTACTTGAAATTCTCATATTCGTACTCGCATTCACCTAAGCAGTCTTTAAAAATGTAAAATTTGTAACTTTTTCCGTGTTAAAATATGTTACTCGCATTAAGCTCCTAAATGATCTAAAGCGTAAAAGTTAAATAATACTCAGGGAAGTGTGGCTGGCGGATCGCTTACAAAAAACGAGTAAGAGTCAATCATGCTGCCAATAGGTTAGGGAATACGTGAGACATCTACCAAGTCATGAAAGATGTAACACATTCGTCTCATCTTCAGCTAACACAGAGTACAGATCAGTTGGTAAAGTAATCTCTGCCCTGTTGTCTGAATATAAATTACATCAGTTGCTTTCGACACTCTAAATGGCGCTCTTTGAGCCCACCTACTCTTCAGAAAAAATTTGATAAATTCAAATTGCTTCAATTTTTGACGGAGTTCTATGACAGAAGGGACATCTGGAACGAGTTGGAAAGTAACGTAAATCACTTAGCGTCTCGTCCATATCGGAACAATTAGAATAATATCGGCCATGCCCTGTTCAATGAAATATCCCCATACCTTAATGTAAATCAGTTTTTCCGGCGCTGACAGTACCTAGTCAGCTCTACAACTCAGAGATATTTTCTTGGCACAATATTTCTATAAAGTAAGTCGTTATGAATAGATGCATCCTGACATTCTATAAGTCAGACAGCGCCTGGTGATGGAGACGAGTTACCTAGCCGAAATATCGTATCAAACACAACTGGTAGGAAATTAAGAAGAAATTTGCCGATTCTCTGAAAAATACTATTTCAGTAGAATTTGTTGAAACATGAAAATTACTTACGATCTGATGAGTGTGGTTCATACCGCAGTGAAGGTAAATTACGTTCCAGAAGAGAACGCTTCGTGGTGCATATGCTTCCCGGCACTTAAGAAAACTTGGCAACACACTCACATAGTTCCACCACCCAAAGTTTAATTAAAACAGGGATAATCTGCAAAACAAACTCCGGCAGTATACCTGCTTCGTAAATTCACAGCTTGCCGGAGAAAGTTGGTAATTAAATTCCCAATAGCTCAAGGTAAAGACTGTTTATAAGCAGTGGTTTACGCGGCCTCTGCTGTTGTCGCCTTATACCGCGCCGAGCAGTATCAGTAAATACTGCCGTCACGCGTAAGACTGAAGTACTTCGTCAGAGAGTGCTGCAAACGTCATAAATGATAACCATAAGGGTACTGCTGGTAAAGATCGCAGAAGACAGCAGGGTACAGCATACCGTTAACTGCTTAATATGAAGAACCTAAGGCCTAACACTTTTGTTTTGGAACACTGATGAAAAGGAACGCTCCCTGATTTCCCTAGATCAAGTCCGAAACGTTGTTATGGTGTAATTCATACTAGGTTTGTTCCATGCAGTATTTGGTGCTCTATAGGGCAAGTGATAATGATTAGCGTGCTACCTCTCAACGGAAACACCCCTGATATCTATGTGTGTTAGAACGCCTCTTCCATAACGAGCAGGTGCAGGGACCCCGGATCGAATCCACACGGCGGGTTATTTATGGTGTGCCCTGTATATTTGTCCAATGAATACCCGTTTATCATCCGCATTTCTTCTTGGTGTAGCAATTTTGATGTCCACTAGTGTAAATGAATTCGCAGTCATCTCGTCTCGGTGGCTGAGAACTCTAAGTTCAAACCAAGCAAGTTCTGCTCTAAGTTGGACGTATCTCCCTCTACAGCTCTCTGCCATGACCTATGCAGCAGTACCTTCTGTGACACTATTCTCTACAAAACGTATCTTCTTCTGCCAGCATCAGATTCTTGCCGACCAATTACAACGAACATTGTGAGTAACAACCAATGATAATTTCATGAACTTGTTAACAATTTCTCTGCTCTTATGGATTTTTCGGTGGTTAACCAATGAAGTATATTTCTCCCTTCATGCAGGGAATAAGGCAGAAAATCTCCTTCGTCAGGTAACAGATTTCTTGTTACGGCCAATCAGAAGGCATCTACATACACATATGCAGGAACACTGCCCCACAACCAAAATTATTACTGTGAGACAATCACAGACCTTCTTAGAAAATTTTGAACAAACATTCCACCTGACTTTCTCCGGGCCCAGCGGCTGGTTTCACACTCGTAGTCTCATGTTCTGTCCTGTCCTTCACATCTTTATGTTAGCTGAAAAGGATTCTTTCCGCTTCATACACAAGCTTTATGATGGACTAGCAGATCGTGATGGTCGTTCCTGCTGTGCTTGTTCAGCTGACGGCTCTCCGGTCTTTATCCGCGCAAGACTGGCCTTCAGAAGCAGTCACTTCATGACCCATGTGGTTGCACCAAGCGACTCTTCCCTTCCACCAACCAGCTAAAATCCCCCTATAAGCCTCCTTTACCGTACCAAGAGGAGAAGACAGAGTTAATTAAAATTACAATCACTGCCATTTGTTATTATTACTTGCAGTTCTCAAGCAGTGCCTGTGATTTGATTTGATTTAACAGTAAGAAACGCATGTTGGTTTGTTAAACAGGTTACGTGACAGTTTTTGGAAAAAGACTGCCACGTAACAAACTGCAGAAACAGATCATCTCTGTTTCTGAATCAAATGTGGGTGGATGTTCTTGGCAATAGATTAATATGGCAATATCTGCTACAGTAGATTAAATGGGGCTCATTCTCAGGACCATCTCATTAACGCATTGTCTACCATCCTGGAGGATGTGTGATTACATTGAAGACTACAGATGTGGTACACGCATGATGGCACGCAGCAAATGGCGTGAACATCTGATGCAGGCATTTCAGGACCACAGTATTGGTCTAGAATGTCCCACAAGTTTCCCTCCTCGGAGTCCAGAGCTAAGCCATCAGATTTATCTTGAAGAGACACTTGGAAAAAAAGTCTATGCCACTCCGGTGAATATTGTTCAGAGACTACAGGAATGAGAAGTCAATGCATGTTCAACAACATGCCTGGTCAGCTTCAAGGAGTCCAAAGCAAATTAGCTACCATGAGCGTCTTTCATCAGGGTTCCAAAAAATATGGAAATCACACGGGGAGGGATCTGGACTGTATGGAGGATACGTAAGGTCTTCTCAGCGAAACTTTTGTAGCGTAGTCGAAACAACCTTGGTAACATGTGGGCTCACCCACACTACGAAGAGATGCACGGCTGGGTACGATCATGATTCTGTAGGCAACTGCAAACATTTTCCCATAAAGGAGTCTCACAGTAGGATAAATGTACTGACAGTTGTGACCATTACCTTCGAAATAATAAAGACTTTCCTTGTCTTTTTTCCCTCTATCTCGTTTCCATTTGCCTGGCCCTTATAGGTACACATTGTTTCACAACAAACAAGCGCACCTAAATACTGTGTGTGTGTGTGTGTATGTGTGTGTGTGTGTGTGTGTGTGTAAGCCTGCAAAATGTACGTTATCGAAATAGATTTATCATGGGTACCACGACCCTAGTGTCCTGTTGTACACGCTCGGGAATATAACGTTCCTGTAACACCATCATCTGATGATTGGCGTCCAGTGGCCCGAAAACTACTTCAAGGTACAATAAATCGTATCAAATTCAAAAAGCGACTGGATGCAAATTATACCTAATAAACAGCTAACTCACACGGGTTTCTCTGAATCCAGGCAGAGTACTTATTTGTCCGATATTTATTCGTGGTATTTCAGCAAAGCACTGCTTTTATCGTAAAAACGGTTCAGACCGCTGCGGAGAAAGCCCAAGTGGCCGTTTCCATATACCGGCAGACGCTCCGTGAGTGCATCCCGTAATTTCTCTTCACTACGCTCTGCCCTGGAAGCCAGTAGAGACGCACTCTGCTGGAGGTGCATTGGCTCTTGACCAAATTTCTCTCGTCATTGTATCCATTCGTTTGCATCGCTAAGATTAAATGAACTTACATAGTTCAGTCCCCTATGTCAATTTTTATTTATTTTTCAAGAGAGATTCTCCAAATTAGATGCAAAGATTATAAAGAGTATTGCATGCACAAAACTTACTCTGTTCTGGAATCTATGAGGAATGTTTCTGAGTGGACGCTATATCTTACCGAAATGTATCCGTGCCGCTAATCACAGTCTGTCTAGCACTCCCAGATGTTACTGTTTACAATTTTACCTCCCTGGTTTCCTGACACAGGTACCTTCAAAATGGAAACAGTACGAGGAGTAAGATTTTTCCTTGGGGTATTTTGTGAGAGACGCTGAATCGCTTCACTGCTTTATAATTCCTGTGGGAAGAACGGCACTGGATCGCTGAAACACCGTTACAATAGGAAACGGACTAAATACGCTATTAAAAATGTGAAAAATGTAGCATGTATGACGTATGATCGGAGAATCACTATTATTATGGTATCATTGTCTTTTCGCGTAAGATGCAGTGCAGTAGCATTAGTCTATCTATAATACAGAATCTTCATATTATCGAAAAACGTTTCATGAGAATAGAAATTTCCTTCTAGAGATTCTCTTTCAAGCTCATGCGGCACTTACACGGTGACAGAAGCGGTCGATTACAACTGTAGTTCCACATATCTGATTCGCTTCGGACTCTGACGCCGATTTGAAGATGAACCCAGTCAGAGGAGCAGTACGCTAAATACTAAGAGTAAATAACACGAGAATCTTGTATGGTGGCTCCATCGTAAATGTGCAGATGTCATTTTTGAAGAAAGTAATTTCTATTTCTCAAGTGTAACCTTTCCAGTTCCATTTCTGACTTTTATCGATTAAGTGTTTCTGAAGAAACGTCATGAGATTTAATCTTAGAATACCCAACATCACACAGTCGCTTGGAATGTTTCACTTTGTACATGTTGAAACGTTTATCCATTAAGTGAAATGGTATAAATCTCAGTTTGGTAAGTTGCCACTTTTGAATGAAAATGCCATGATAATTGTCAGTTTATTCGAAATGTTGCCATTTTAAACATCTTTGCATGCTGATAAACAAATGAGCAGTGCACGTTCTCTGGTTTCCACAGGTTACATTATTGGGTAGAGCGCGAACAAGCAGTTAGCTAACAGTCGAATCGACTCAGCCTCGAGCAGTAGCAGTTGAATGGTGGAGAGAGGGTGTTGTTTCATGTGAAAATGAGCATCTTGGATAGCGGTTGTGGTGCACAGATATTTCTGTTTGAGATATTGCTTGTAGTGTAAACTGATGATAAAGGATGATTTTTAAGATGATTGTATAAAAAGACAGCACTCCGGTAGAAGGTAATTTATATTGAGGTTGTTAGCGCGAAATCAGTAATTACTGCTGCGCAAAGTATCATTATGTCTAATAATATTTGTGTGTTGGTAATCAGGGAGACCTACTAATCATGTATTCAATATTCTAATTTAGCCTTCCCCTATTAACATTCGGTAAATAGTGTTGCATTAGGAATTCAAGAAAACAATTTATGCAACAGAAACATTTTGTAGAAGCAGAAATTATGGTGTTTGACAATGCGCAGAAAGATAATGAGTTAATTTTTGTGTCACGAAAATGAATGCAGATAAGTTCAAAGTACTTCCTTTTGCAATTTGTAAACATTTCACAACTATAGCCCCAATGTTCAAAGAAAAATTGGTTTGGGAAAATTAGCACTATCAAAAACGAATCTGCTAAAACAGCAATTTAAAAGAATAAGAAAGCAAACTACCATGTAGTGATTTATTTCAGCTCCTCATTCCTGCAGCGCAGCCAGAGCAGAGTCAAATTAGCCCTTGCAAGATAAGAATTTGTTGTAGGACCCAAACGAATATTTTGCAGATTATTAGGAACAGTTTTCAATAAGAGAAATTTCATATAAATTCAACAGATGCGTTTTTTGTAACAGTTAGTCATTTTGAGTATTCTTTTGAATCATTCTTTCTTTGAAATCTAATTTCAGATTAATTAAGAAGCAATTTGCACAAATACGTTTATGTTCATAAGTAGGGTAGTGACGCTGTTCTAGATCAGGATCTGTCATCTGAATTTAAAAGTCAGACAGTTTTCAATTGTTGGTGAGAAATTAAGTTACACACAGTTTCAGCATACAACTTGTACATACATAAAACTTTCAATGTTTTATACTTTTTACTAGCCGAAACGGCCAGAACTTTATACTTTAAAAGGCAGAATTTAAGAGTTCAGGCTTCCCTTCTATTTCGAATCCAGATTCAGCGAATGGTTTAAGTGACGCTTTCGATTCAGAACCAAAATTTCTAGCATTCTCCGTTGAAACATGACTTCTCCTCATAATGTATAGCTCCTCTGATTGCTAGTAACGTTTTATTTCGACCTGCATCTTAACACTCAATGTTTTATAGTGGCATAACGCTCAAAGAGATGTAAATTTCACACGACTGAAGAAATTAAGGGGGCTCTTCTGAAAGCCGTTGACGTGACAAACAAATAAATAAGACTCTGCTGTCGTATAAGTGATCTCAAATCGTTTGATGTAACACTTTATGGAATGTTTTGGGAAACCGCACCTAGTCAACAGATTTGTCATTTATAACTGCCAACATACGTCAGGGTGAGGCCAAGCTAGGCTCAGTGTTTGAGAATATGGCCATATAAATGTCACAAGCTTTCCGTGAAATAGTGGAACGCTTCTGCCATCTAATGCCACGCTCCTTGTGGATGAGCAACTCGGGTTGCAGCACGCCAGTTGCTTAAATAATTTCCCAACATAACATGTCACCTAGATTTTCAGGCAAAACTCATCATCGAGTTCCGGTGGTGGTGTGGAATGGAGGCCGTGGCAAATTAGTGCACGTATCCTCCTGCATTGCCTATAAGTGACCGAGGAGTTCTTTCCTGCTCGTATATTTCAACAGACTAGCGGATAGTCTGTGCCCTGTGTAATAGTCTTAGTTGTGATATTTGGAGATAAGAATGGTACGATGACGTATAGACATTACAAAACATGAAACAAATAATTAGTGGGTTAATTTTAACACACATAAACAGTTATAACGAAAGGGCACGTTTTTTAATGATGAGATGAGATTATTTGACAGCAAAAACAATTACACACTATCTTGACTCTGGATAGATTCGTAATTTTCAAATAGTGCAAATCAAGCATACATTGCTGGAATTATATGTATTGCATTGTCAATGAGTGAAACTGCTGATAACCACACTGTAATAATCCAGTTGAAACTTTCCTTTGGTTCGATCTCCGGGGCTTCCGTTGCATCTGTTAAAGAACCACTTTTGGCCGTGGCCAGCACACGCAGTCTTATCGCGGTGCAATGTGCGAGAAAAATCACGCGACTTACTGCTCTGTGGACTTTCTCGGAAACGTTTGCTGGTAGACTGGGGTTATTTCTGTGCACTGCCACGCATACAGGGTGTAAACGATTGCTATCTGCAACGTCTCACGAAGAGGAAATCGAGACGAACAATTTAGTTCAGAACATTTCTGGTTTATCACGCCGAGAAACCACCTTAAATTGGCCTATAAATGCCGTCTAAGTTTCAGAACTTGCTTGACGCACGAGATTTTCAAAATCCCCTTGCCCTCTTACACCAACTTTATGGTCGGTAAGTTGTCTCAGATTCTTAATTTCGTTAACTTCAGTAGTTTACATTTTCCCGTGTGGGTAATGAAAGAAAAAATGCTTTTGTAAACGTTGTGGAGAATTTAATTACGTTTACAACGCGATCTAAATTTAACCCATACAAGCATATTAGTCTCATAGTAACAATCCCATGTTAATAAATTTGTTTTAAAGCTGTTCCCAAAATTCTTAACTAAATTTACGCAAACGTGAATGTTACAGTTTAAAAGAGACATGTTTAACGTTCAGCGGTGCTTTTAGAGAGAAAAATAAATGTGCTACAAAGCGTAAAGACCGACTAATCCCGTGGCGTAAGCGGGCGAGTGGATGTTTAAATTCTCGCGAGGCGCGCATGCGCTGTAGCAAGTGGCTTTAGCGCGGCAGTTTAGGGTTTTCCCTGGCTTGGTAGATCACAAATATCGTTTAGCAACTTGTTCGTCTACAGTTCACCCACACCACATCGTGCGGGAGAGCACAGCACTATTTGTGGCGTTGTCTAAGCAATGTCGGGAACGTTGCGAGTTCGGCAGCAGAGAATTATAAGGTACTATATTGTCACTGCACTCCGCTTTTAGTTTGGTGTATATTTTAGCTATGGTTGCTCGTGTCAATTTGATATGCTACCTGTAACTTGAACTGTACTTTAGCGTTTCTACTGGAATACACACTGCGCCGCTAGATTAATTTAGACCTCGTGCTTACAAACGAAACCGCTAGTCCTTAGTTTCAGTTTAGCTAATACATGCCTCACCTGCTGGTACTGCAACGTGAGCGGGCTATCAGTCGGCAATGAATTGTTGTGAACACAGCTGCGCTCTACCAAAGCTACGGTTCGCTCGTTTACGTACTACATAAATGGCGTAGTATCTGGTAGGATCACCGGTAGCATTTGTAGGGAGATAACCATAAATGAATGTGTGAGAGAGAAACTGGGATCTGACGAATTCTCTTTGTTTTTTATTTGTTTGCTCATAATTAGAGCCGCACATGTTGCTGTCAGACCGTTGTGTATTCTCTATCGTTCCTAAATATAAACTGCATTTCATAAGTAATACAAATTAGTTGATTGCGTAAATCTTGCGCTTTTACGTAACCAAAGCAATAACTTTTGATGCAAGTGCAGTTTACATGCACAAACGTAAAGATATCTATATTATTATTGTTGTTTTTTGTACTCAATAGAACGTTCTTCAGCTCGATCAATGGCACGAGTTTCCTGTGCGAAGCTGATTACGAATAACAGGAAAATGTTTTATATAAGCTCGACAAAGTATTAAAGCGATGTTTGGAATGTTTTTGTTTTGCGGTAATTTTTCATTTTACTTTTTTTTAGTAAATTGCGTTTTCTGGCGCTACATGATAAATCTGTATGGGTTTCCTTTATTTGCACTACAACACCCCGCTGTTTCACGTTACATATCAACAATTTTGGAATAAAACCTTGATCAAATACTGACAATTTCAATTTTACTACAAACATTTTTTATTTTTAAGTAACAGACAGGAGGGTAACTATGTAGAACAGAAATATTTCGTAGGTTATACAGCTCTTCACACAATGAAGAGCAAAAGAAACTGATATACGTGCCTTATATCGTGCAGGGCCCCCGCGAGAACGCATAAGTGCCACAACACGTCATGCCATGGACTCGACTAATGTCTCAAGTAGTGCTGGAGGGAACTGACACCATGAATCCTGCAGGGCTCTCCATAAATACGTAAGAGTACGAGGGGGTGGAGATCTCTTCTGAACAGCACGTTGCAAGGCATCCTAGATATGCTCAATAATGTTCATGTCTGGGGAGTTTGGTGGCCAGCGGAAGTGTCTAATAACTCGGAAGAGTGTTCCTGGAGCCACTCCATAGCAATTCTGGACGTATAGGGTGTCGCATTGTTCCCGATGGAATTGCCCAAGTTCCTCGGAATGCACAATGGATACGAATGGATGCAGGTTATGAGACAGGACGCTTACGTAAGTGTCACCTGTCAGAGTCGTTCAAAATGTTCAAAAGTGTGTGAATTCCTAAGGGACCAAACTGCTTAGCTCATCGGTCCCTAGACTTACACACTACTTAAACTAACTTATGCTAAGAACAACACACACACCCATGCCCGAGGGAGGACGAACCTTCGGCGGGAAGGGCCGCGCAGTCCGTGCCATGGCGCATAAAACCACGCGGCCACTCCGCGCGGCGTCAGAGTCGTATCTAGACACATCAAGGGTCCCATATAACCCCAACTGCACACGCCCCACGCCATTATAGAGCCTCCACCAGCTTGAACAGTCCCCTGCTGGCATGAAGGGTCCATGGGTTCATGATGTTGACTCCGTATCCGTACACGTCCATCCGCTGAATACCATTTGAAACGAGAGCCGTCTGACCAGGCGACATGTTTCCAGTCATCAAGAGTCCAATGTCGGTGTTGAGGGGCCCAGGCGAGGCGTAAAGCCTTGTGTCGTGCAGTCATCAAAGGTACACGAGTGGTCATTCGACTCATAAGCCCATATCGATGATGTTCGTGGAATGGTTCGCACGCTGACAGTTGTTGATGGCCCAGTGTTGAAATCTGCAGCAATTTGCGGAAGGGTTGCACTTCTGTCAAGTTGAATGATTCCCTTCAATCGTCATTTGTCCAGTTCTTGCAGGATCTTTTCCGATTGCAGCAATGTCAGAGATGTGATTTTTTACTGGACTTCTGATAGTCACGGTACACTCGTGATATGGTCGTACGGGAAAGTCCCAACTTCATCGCTACCTCGGAGATGTTGTGTCCCATCGCTCGTGCGCCGATTATAACACCACGTTGAAACTCACTCAAATGTTGGTAACCTGCTATTGTAAAAGCAGTAACCGATCTAACAACTGCTCTAGACACATGTTGCCTTACACAGGCGCTGCCGGCTGCAGAGACGTATTCGGCCTGTTTATATATCTCTATATTTGATTACATGTCCTTATACCAATTTCTATCGCGCTTCAAAGTAAATCGTCACTCAGTGTGTAGGCGGGTCACCGCTTCCGGTTTCTAGGGAATCTAGTAAGGCACAGACCGAATGCGCAAACTAAGCGATCGACAGGAGGTAACGCACGATATGTATGTAACACATCTAACGTACAGGTAAAGCGGTTACGAGATTAACTGAACAAAGTTACCACGAAAATTGTCGTAGTGTACGCTTACTTGTGATAGTCCAATAGTAGTTTTACAACCCTCGCCGTGAGTGACCGGGTTACTTGCCAAACAATGAAAACCCCTAGGATAGTTTGAGCTAAACTACTGTAGCTTTCGTTTAGTAAGTTATTAGTTTAACTGGATTTACTTGATATGTTATTAATATGTAATCCACATCACCTGTGTGTGTGACACAGTTGCTTCTTGTGATGGTTTATATGATGACTGTGTGATGTTACCACGAGTTCTGTTGCGGATTATACATAAGGTTCATTTGGCAAGGTTGTGGATCTCCAGGTGGGTCTTAACACCATTTTTGCTACGAAATTTCAGTCCACGTAATAACTTGGAATGCACAGATGTGTCCAACAGCATCTGCACAATCAGCAGCAGGTGGAATATCTCGTTGCTCAATGTGAGAGTTTAGGCTATAATTACGCAACATACCGACCATGTGCTACAGGCGCCAACATTAAACTTCTCCCGCCAAGTAGCAACGCGACAGCATTGCCCCTGAATCACTGCTGACCCGCCGAACAACCAGCCGTTCGGCATGCATGCAACCAGTGAACTCCAGTACTGAAATGGAGAAACCACTCCATGAGGGCAAACCGAGACGCGGGCGTCACAGCGGCCATGATAGGTCGAGGTAAGCTTTTTAACTGAGATGCTAAACAAGAAAAAGGAAATGACTATTTACTGATACTGCGTGACACTGTCTAGGTTTAATTTGGACCAAATTTCAATGGAGACACTTTCATCTACCAATACAGGACCTCTGCTTTGACGTAATGACATGGTATGTGACGTCATACGTGTGTAATCAGAAAGAGAACGCAACACGGACATTGCCAGTTTTTATGAGTTGTATATTGTAGTGACAGACTGATTTGTAGTGTAACCCTAGATGTTAAAGAAAAACAGTTTGGCTGTATGTTGGCGAAGCGGAACGGTATCAAAGGGTTCGACTGACCATGTCAATGAAGGAATCACACGAAATTTGCCAGCACAAGCACTACCAACAACTACGCATGCCACTCACCAATGTGGATAACATTTATTGCTGAACGGTTTCAGTCCAATGACGGACCATCTTTGGACCAGATTTCAAAGTTGGTTTGTGGAGACGGATCCACGGAGCAGGAACTGCATAAGTCCCCAGATGCTAGCAGCTTCAGCGCACCCAGAGCCCCGACCTGAACCCAATGGAACAACTTTGGTATGAGTTAGAATGTCGACCTCGCTCCCAACCCTAGCGTCCAACAATACAGCCTTCTCTTTCTCTTCTGAGGCTGAATGGGCTGTCGTTGCTAGACAAACATTCAGACACCTCACTGAAAATGTGCCCACCAGAGTCTAAGCCTGATAAAGTCGAAAGATGGAAATACTCCAACCTTATGTCCACTATTGGTAGTCCGGATACTTATCATGATTAGATATTGTATTTTGTTATGTGGAAGATTACAGACGTCCTCAGGCTGGACATTTTTAATGTTGCTTATTCAAACAAAGTGCATTATCGATTTCGAAATACACATTCTGTCGTAAGATGTATCTGGGAAACCAATCACATCTACATCGATTCAGTGAAATAGTCCACGCATGGGCAGCAGGTACCATCCCGCCATTATGCTTTACAAAGTGTGTAAAATGACGCAAAGTTATGCCAAAATCTATTTAATACATACGAATGTATGTATACTATAAGAGGCAGTCAAATAAAAACGAGACAGGTGGAAAAAAAGCAAGGAAACTGTTTATTATTTCAAAAGTAGTCACTACTGCTGTTAATACATGCATCCCGCCACATCGGAACGAGATGGCCAGTGCATTCATGGGAAAATATTTGCGGTTGCCAATGGAACCATGATTATACCCAAGCATGTACATCTTCATCCGAAGCAAATCGGAGGCTACAAATGTCTTTTTCACCGTGCCAAATCACAGAAATCGCGTGAGGTGAGATCGGGAATGTATGAAGGATGTGTAAGGCTTTCTCAGCGAAACGTTTGCACCGTAGTCCAAACAACCTTGGAAACACGTGGGCGAGAATCACTGTGCAACAGCCTGCTGGTCGTTGAGTTTCTGGAAGCTGACGCATAATTAACGCACAGCGGTACGTAGACACCGCGAAAATTGAAGCGCGGAAAAAAGCCCAAACTCCCAGGAATGTCGACGGACACCATCATTCTGCTGCAGGATTATGTCCGCCCACATGTTGCTAACGTTGTTTCGACTACGCTGAAGACGTTTCACTGGGAACCCCTTACACATCCTCTATACAGTTCCTATGACTCCCCATGAGATTTCTATGTTTTTTGGAGCCTCGAAGAAAGACTTTCGTGGCCGTTGATTTCCTTCGGACGAACAGGTGCACGCCTGGATACAATCATGTTTCCGCAGACAACCGCAAATATTTTTTCATGAAGGCAATGAGATCTTGTCTTCCAGTGGGATAAATGTATTAACAATTATGCCGATTGCTTTTGAAGTAATAAACAATTTCCTTACTATTTTCCACCTGTCTCGTTTCCATTAGACTGCCCCTTATACTTTATAACATAGGTAAAACAACGTAAAGTTCTGCTAGAACATTCTTTTTGTTTTCTTTGTTTGGCGGGAGATCCCGTCCGGGGTTGTTCCGTCGCTTGTTTCTATCTGACGCCACTTCGGCGATTTAAGCGTCTTTACAATACATACGAAACCCAAACCGCCGCTCTAGCGTGCCAGTCGATATTAAGATTATGGTCAGTTTGGGTTTCATATCTTTTGTAAAACAAAACAAATAAAAGTTTTCTCATAACTTTACGTGAATTTGCCTATAAGTTACAATAGTAAGCTAAGATATCGGTAATTATCGTTTATTAATGCATGGACTTATTTCACCGAATTGCTTTCTGTGTGACTGGTTTCCCAGGTACATCTAAAGATGAATGTATCATCTGAAATCTATAATGTGTGTTCACATCAATAAAGTGTAGATATAGACGCCTATAACATTTCAAATAATAAAATTTTAATTTTTTGTGATGAGACAAATATAATAATAGGGAATTAAATCGATAGTTAAGGAAAAATCCATATTATAAAACAGTCATAACAGAATAAAAACTCACCTGAATATGCGACATCGGCAACATGTTGTCACACAATCCAACTTTTCCATGATTGTCTCAAGTGGTACTCATAAGCTTGGAGTATTTATTAGCATTCGAGTGCCATTTTTATCTCTTCTACAGCGATGTCTCACTTTGCTTGTAGTATCAGTCGTCAAGAACGTCACAGAACTCCATTTCTGATTGAATGGCAAGTGTGCGAAGATAGGGACTGACAACCGTTGTTAACAGTAGATTTTTTTTTAATTAGTATAATCTGGTATTGAAGACTGAACTTAAGGCCATGGCAGTGAAGTTGAAGGACTCTCGCGGTGCATGGCAGCGTCAGATGGGACATCCTCAACATCCACACAGTGGATGAAATCAATGCATTCGCCCAAGTTTGTCCAAAGACACTGTTTATCTACCAGTGTTTAACAAATAATTGAATGTGTTAAATATTTCACGTTGACCACGTAAAACCTTTATGGCTGGAGACGCAAAACCATAATTATGAAGGTTTCATTAGTTTCGGGTTATCCAATGGGAGTATAGCGTCCGTAACTAGCGCTCTGTTTTGAGAAAAGCTAAATTCTCACGCATCTTAACGTTTATGACGTCAGTTCTCCTGAACTGAATCTCGTACAGTGATATAATTTTGCAGGTAAATTCAGTGGTTTATGTGAATATTGTCTGAGAAATACGTTGAGAATAGTGTAGTTTGTAAAAAAATAATAAATTAAGACATGATGCATAATGCTGAAATACGAGTAGTACTGCATGAGCAGCGAAAATGTACTAAGCGATGAAATTTTTGCCTTTCATTATTTTGTGGACTGTATCAGTGAGAAAAAGTTTGAAAAAGGTTTTTTTTTTAAATTCGGTAGATAATTATATGAAACGTGCTGAAAATCGAATTTCTGTTGCCCCTTGAATCCGTTAGATAGGCAACCTGCAAAAAGTTGAATGTACAGCTGTATGGCCTTGACACAAAAAAAAAACAAGAATCGAATACGTTTCATCAGTCATGATTGTCTTGTGCTACTACCATCGAATGAGTTTAAAGCACTGGACTTACATTAGGAAGAAGAGAAATTCCATTCCCCAAATGTACATTCAGGTTTACTTACCTCTTCGGTGTATCCTCTAAATCAATGAATGAGCGGGGGTTCCTTTTACAAATACATGACATGGTAAGTAGGCTGTTTAGGTTTTTTTATTGAAAATATGAAAATCACTGACTGTGCTGTGTGCAGTCTGAGACTGGTCGGCATTGTTCCAATAGTCGCTATTGTAGTGTTGGGCAGTTGGCTGCTAACAGCGCGTAGCATTGCGCAGTTGGAGGTGAGCCGCCAGCAGTGGTGGATGTGGGGAAGTGAGATGGCGGATTTTTGAGAGCGGATGATCTGGACGTGTGCCCATCAGAAACATTACTTTTGTAAGAATGGATGTCATGAACTGCTATATATATTATGACTTTTGAACACTATTAAGGTAAATACATTGTTTGTTCTCTATCAAAATCTTTCATTTGCTAACTATCCCTATCAATAGTTAGTGCCTTCAGTAGTTTGAATCTTTTATTGAGCTGGCAGTAGTGGCGCTCGCTGTATTGCAGTAGTTCGAGTAACGAAGATTTTTGTGAGGCAAGTGATTTGTGAAAGGTATAGATCAATGTTAGTCAGGGCCATTCTTTTGTAGGGATTATTGAAAGTAATTGCGTTGCGCTAAAAAAAATATTGAGTGTCAGTTTAGTGTTGATCAAAATAGGTAAAGAGCGAAATGTCTGAGTACGTTCAGTATTGCTCAGCTGCTTGAAAATCAAATAATGTAAGAGATTTATCAGCACAGTAAATCAATAATTTTTCTAAGGGGACGTTTCAACATCTCTTACTCACTGTAGTTTATAATTATAAAAACTTCCGTATTAATTTTATTAACATATCATTGTAAGATGCGAAAGACATTTAAGAACCTGTGACCAACGTAGAATAAGGAAATAAATATATCTACTGTGGAAAGGTTCTAATTTCCTACACTCTGCCGTTCAATGTGAAGTACATGGCGACGGGCAGAGTACAATCGAGCACCACGTGCGATTATGTTGAGGGTTGAGGTAATGCCAGAAGCTGGGGTAATTACGAAGTGCGCAGCGTGGTTACATTGAGGAGCTCACGTGGCAGCCTTCTGATCACGTGGACAAGATCCTGATCACGTGGCTTGCTCTGCTCCTGCTGCTGACGCCACGTGTACAGAATCAATTACCTGCGTTATACTGCCCCATCTTTTAATGAACACCTCTTACACAAGTTTTGTGTAACGCCTTTACAGTTTTGCGACACAGCTCACATTCGTTCATTTTATTCGTTTTTACAATCAGATTTCGTTTTCGCTTTCGGTCCTAATGATGCACGGCTTGTGGCTTTCATTCTTGCGAAGACTGCGATGTTTCCCGATCTATGTTATACGAGGGTTGGAACTTAAATAGTGGCAACTATTTATTCACAACCGATACAAATGAGATACATGTTTGAACCTGTTTCTGTCCTTCAAAGTAGTTACCAGCTTTGTGTAGAACGCGTCGCCAGCGATATGGAAGGCGTAGTATACCGTTAGCAGAATCTGTTCTGTTGATGGTGCGAATGGAGCGGTCTATAGTCATGGTGATTCTTGTGTACGACTGTAATGGTGTTATCCTACCGTATTACGTTCCCCCACGGCAGACCGTCAATGCACAGTATTACTGTTCGTTTTTGGAGCATCACCTGCGACCAGTTTTGCGAAAGAAGCGGCGACACTTTCTGCGCAAACTCCCCATCATTTGGCACGACAATACGGGGGCGCATACAGCGCAAGCTGTGGCTGCTCTGTTCGGTCGATGGGACTGGAAAGTACTGTACCATCCACCATACTACCCGGACTTAAAGTCCTTGGTACTTTGATTTGATCCCGAAGATGAAGGAACCACTTGGTAGCATTCGCTTCAGAACTGTTGCAGAGATTCGACAGGCAGTAGACCGCTCCATTCGCGCCATCAACAGAACTGGCACTGCTAACGGTATACTACGCCTTCCACATCGCTGGCAACGGGTTCTACACAACATTGGTGACTACTTTGAAGGACAGTAACAGGTTTTAATATGTAATCGGTTGTGAATAAATAGTTGCCACTATATAAGTTCCAACCCTCGTACTTCCAGGTGTCCCTAAAAAATATACAGGCTGTAACCTTTCTTTCATAATCAATTGTTAAATAACACCAAAAGCTAACTCCAAAATAAGATCTACAGGTTGCATATTTAGACGCCGACATCATGTTTCACTACATTGTCACAACATGCCGTACTACAAATGATACATTTTCAAGAGAACTTTAATGCAGTGTATATTAGCTTCACTGCATGCTTGATGTTTTTCGTCTTTTCCGTTCCGAACTTGAGACGTATGATGTTTTTAATGTGTGTTCAATCTGCAGCGTTTATGCATTCGAGTGACCAAATAGTGACATCCCATGACGTCCTGTGTTGTGATTCGTTGACAGAAACAAAGAAGCAGCGCTGTTTTGATTTAAATGTTTGTGAAGCTAAAAAATGGTTCAAATGACTCTGAGCAATATGGGACTTAACTGCTGAGGTCATCAGTCCCCTAGAACTTAGAACTACTTAAACCTAACTAACCTAAGAACATCACACACATCCATGCCCGAGGAAGGATTCGAACCTGCGACCCTGCAACCGTAGCGGTCGCGCGGTTCCAGACTGTAGCGCCTAGAACCGCTCAGCCACTCCGGCCGGCGCGAAGCTAAGATGCCGTGTTTGTTCGTTTTCGTGTTTATACTTGCGTTTTACAAAAATATGCCGTTTAAGTGATACACTGCACCAAAAACATCTCCAAAACCCGTTATTTTTAGTACGTCTGTTGTGCGAAAGTATCGTGAAATGTGACTTCGGCGGCTAAATATGTTACCCTACGGGTACACTGTTCCCATGAAATTATGTATATAACCTTGCCTGGATTTACACTGTTTTTGTTCCCTATTGATGTTTAGCACGAGCCTCGGCACACGAAGTTCCTTCAGTTTTATCTCCAAGCTCATGTTCCAAGCTTTTGCCTAATCAGTTGTGTAGCGAACTCATATTGTGCTGTTTTCAGACTCGCTACATTTATTCACGTGAAAATAAAACTCAGACACAAGCAACTCACAAAAAGAAACTTGGTAATTACACACTTTATCTCCCAAGCGCCACCACCAAGCAAGGAAATTGTTTGTAACAAAAGGTAACGCGACATATTTCGCGCGCTTATTTCCTCTACTGACTCAGAAGCTTAAATATTTTACACCGCAAAGTGACTGTAGACCGTAGTATGCGACATACGCGAGATGAGTTTCAACTTTATCTCTCTGCTCGTCCTGATAGAAAGGGGTCTTAACAAACAGACACACGAACAGAAAAAGGACAAAAAGTATTTTTTGTGATATAATTACAAATTAACAGTTCCCGGACTTTTCCCTTTAGGTATACTGTGAAACTTTTCTTCTTAGTGAAAGTGATCAAAAATTTGAATCAACCATTTCTGAATGGCTGGAAGATAAAGTTATGTTTGATCAACAAGATGACTGCGATTCTGGCCCTTCAAGATAATGATTCCACGTTTTCTATCATCCCAATTGATTGGAGAAATCAGTTAGTAATCAGAGAAGACAGACCACAGAACTGCTGATTTCTTTATCACTGCTGATGGATCTCAGTTGAGTAAAGTTAAAACCGTCCTGAAGAATTTGGGTACACAATACCATGAAAATTCCATCTCGTCCAGTCAGAGGTACTGTAACTATCGTTCCTAAGTAAGCGTAGGACTATTTTGTCTTTCAAGAAATGTTTAGGGAAATGTTGCACTTTCCGAATTTAGACGACGGGAACATTGCTAGTATCGAGGACACAATTGGCAGCATATTACACTGCACGAAATAAATGCGTTTTTTTGGCTCCCAATTATTGCTGGTAATAGGTGGGAAACTTGCGTGTGCCAATCAGAGACATATAACTTCCCCAGTTCTTCTTGGCCACGTTTCCAATTTACAGAGTTGAAGATATTCGTACAGTCTTGAAACGCAGTGACAAATGGACCATAGAGACCAATTGATATCATGGAGATCTGTGATATTTGGGAAATTTTCATAGAAAGTTGCCAACAAAGGACGTACCCCAATGAAACTAAGTATTAATGAACAACTTGACCCCTTCAGTGGTTGTTACAAGTTTCTTAAGTATATTCCCAGCAGACAAGGGAAACGCGAAATACAGCGCGACCATTAATAAAACCGACAAACTGCAGCGACGGGTTGCTGACTGGAAATGGAGAAAAAAAGGTCCCAAGGACCTGTGTCTGGAAATGCACCGTTGCCACGGCGGACGGCGCTGACGAATGGAAGTGTGTTCCTTGTATATTGCAGGCTGTGTGCTGACAGATGCTGGCAGGCGTTCCTTACCTTTACACGAAGAATATTTCATTTCTTTACAAGGAGTATAATAGCCTGCTGTGGAAAACTTAAGGACGAAAGCAAATTTCACAATATATGTCGCCGCCAAGTAACATGGCTCGATGAAACTTGGGCCATCCCTACGACGGCACATGCTCTGAATTTCTTATGTCAAAACTCTTGAACAGAACAAACCTTATTAACTGTCTACCTCCTTATTCCGCATGGCTATACATTTATTTCTCAACATAGTCATCCTGGCAACGAACAAATTTCCCCTAACAAGAGACCAGTTTGCTCATACTGTCACTGTAGAACGTTGTAGTTGTCTGACGGAGCCACAACCTCACCTCTGATGGCACCGCTTCATCATTGTCAAAGTGAAGTCCTCGTAGGTGTTCTTTAAATTTTGGCAACAATCCAAGCTCCGTCACACACGTGGAGGTTAGACCATTGTTTCTTTCATTAGGAGCACGAACAACCCAACATTACATGTTTCTGACGCCGACACAATCTTTACCGTACATAGTACTCATTCTTCTATGAACTTCAGCTGGATACAATTTTTCTTCGGTTAGAAACTCAATTACAGCACCGAAATAATTTCGTTACACACGCTGCAATTCGGAGCCAGTACTATTCTAGCGGCGGAGGTTTGCAACTTGCATCGCCTTAGTAATATGTATGAAATGTAATACCTCAATTGATATTGAGAACAGAATAAAGAATTCGGGAACATTATTTTTCTGTGATTCTTGAGTTTCTCCCGGCGTATTCGATAATCAAAATATCCACGGGTGTATTGCCGGTAACAGTGTCCAACGGGCACTGTTAATAAGACGAACAGAAATGATGCTTTTATTAGAAGACAATAACAGCATTGAAGCCATCGAGATTTATGATGATCCCCTGGACTTCAAAAACGGCGTGACACGGCTCTTGTCAGAGTTTCTCTTCACCACAGATGGCAGTGCATACTCTGGAAAGCCCTCGCTCGTTGGCCAGAAGTTTGGAAAGGCGTATTCGTGGTGGGGCGTTCCATTCCTACTCTAGCGTGGTTGACAAGCGCTATACGGTGGTTAGCGCATGTGGACGTGCTACAATTCGCATCTTACATGGGATTTAAGTCGAGGGGCGTCATGTAGTCTCACACGGCGACAGGTGAGAACACGTCATGCTCTCAGGAAGATGGTCGAATATGATCGTTTTGGTGGTCCAGGTGTTAAGGGGTGGAAACGCATAATGTTGTTTGAGGGAATTGACCTCCAGATTACTGAAAACGGAACATTCACGACACTGAGACAATGTACTCCTTTCCCATGCACGTCTCTTTAAGAGTGCATTAGACCCTGACTTCATTTTTAACGATAACAACGAGCGACCGCATCGAACTGCGCAGGTGGAGGAACTCTTGGAACGAGAGGATATTCGGCGAATGGACTAGCCTGCTACACTATGTGATCAAATGTATCCAGACAACCCGAAAAATATACGTTTTTCAAATTTAGTGCACTGTGCTGACAGGTGCTCCATATCAGCGACCTCAGTACTCATTAGACATCGTGAGAGAGCAGAATGGGGCGCTCCGCGGAACTCACGGACTTCGAACGTCGTGTTATACGTCTGTACGCGAGATTTCCACACTCCTAAACATCCCTAGGTCCACTGTTTCCGATGTGATAGTGAAATGGAAACGTGAAGAGACACGTACAGCACAAAAGCGTACAGGCCGACCTCGTCTATTGACTGACACAGACCGCCAACAGTTGAAGAGGGTCGTAATGTGTAATAGGCAGACATCTACCCAGACCATCACACAGGAATTCCAAACTGCATCAGTATCCACTGCAAGTACTACGACAGTTAGGCGGGAGGTGAGAGAACTTGGATTTTGTGGTCGAGCGGCTGCTCATAAGTGACATATCACGCCGGTGAATGCCAAACGACAACTCGCTTGGTGTAAGGAGCGTAAACATTGGAAGATTGAACAGTGGAAAAACATTGTGTGGAGCGGCGAACCGTGGCGATCCGACTGCAGGGTGTGAGTATGCAGAATGCCCGGAGAGGTGATCTGCCAGCGTGTGTAGTGCCAATAGTAATATTCGGCTCAAAATGGTTCAAATGGCTCTGAGCACTATGGGACTCAACTGCTGAGGTCATTAGTCCCCTAGAACTTAGAACTAGTTAAACCTAACTAACCTAAGGACATCACAAACATCCATGCCCGAGGCAGGATTCGAACCTGCGACCGTAGCGGTCTTGCGGTTCCAGACTGCAGCGCCTTTAACCGCACGGCCACTTCGGCCGGCGTAATATTCGGAGGCGGTGGTGTTGTGGTGTGGTTGTTTTTCATGGAGGGGGCTTGCAACCCTTGTTGTTTTACATGGCACTATCACAGCATAGGTGTACATTGATGTTTTAAGCACCTTCTTGCTCCCCATTGTTGAAGAACAATCCGGGGATGGCGATTGCATCTTTCAACACGATCGAGCACCTGTTCATAACGCACGGCCTGTGGCGGATTGGTTACAAGACAATAACATCCCTGTAATGGTCTGACCTGCACAGAATCCTGGCCTGAATCCTACAGAACACATTTGGGATGTTTTGGAACGCCAACTCCCTGACAGGCCTCACCGACCGACGTCGATACCTTTCCTCAATTCAGCACTCCGTGAAGAATGGCCTGCCATTTGCCAAGAAACCTTCCACCACCTTACTGAACGTATGCCTGCGAGAGTGGAACCTCTCATCAACCCTATGGGAGGACCCAACTTCATATTGAATTCCAGCATTACCGATGGAGGACGCCACGAACTTGTGCGTCATTTTCAGCCAAGTGTCCGGATACTTTTGATCACATAGTGTAGTTCCCCAGACTTAAATGACATCGAGCGCACGTGGAATGGTTTAGGGAGATATATTTCCGTATATGCACATACACCAGCTACCACCAGCAGTTGCTAACGGCACCCGTCAAGAAATAGAATACCCTACCATAAAAAAAAATCGTTACCAACGTGGGGGCCAGCATGAGAGCACACCCTGCCATCCGAACTGAACAACCACCGAGTTTAGAGCCATGTCCCGTTTTTTAAACGTCCACGAGTCGATAACGAATCACGGTGGCTTCAATGAATTTATTATCACTGGATAAAAAAAGTCATATCTGTTCGTCTCAAGGCGTATTTCTTTTAGTCGGGGTATGCAATATACTGTAGCAGTTTTTTCAATGTATGGTTCAAGTTTCATCGAGCTATTTTATTTGGTAGTGACACATGGTACGAAGGTTACTTTCGCCTTTAAGTCATGCACACCAGTGTACTAGCATCTCGCAAGTAACCACACGCAAACCAGAAGCATGTTGCGCTGAGTTTCCTTATATGGAGAATGTAATGGTGTTACTCATAGACAATTTGTTTAGGTGTACTGAATATGTAATCATGTACACTACTGGCCATTAAAATTGCTACACCAAGAAGAAATGCAGATGATAAACGGGTATTCATTGGACAAATATATTGTACTAGAACTGACATGTGATTATATTTTCACGCAATTTTGGTGCATAGATCCTGAGAAATCAGTACCCAGAACAACCACCTCTGGCCGTAATAACGGCCTTGATACGGCTGGGCATTGAGTCAAACAGAGATTGGATGGCGTGTACAGGTACACCTGCCCATGCAGCTTTAACACCATACCACAGTTCATCAAGAGTAGTGACTGGCGTATTGTGACGAGCCAGTTGCTAGACCACCATTGACCAGACGTTTTCAATTGGTGAGAGATCTGGAGAATGTGCTGACCAGGGCAGCACTCGAATATTTTCTGTATCCAGAAAGGCCCGTAATTGACCTGCAACATGCGGTCGTGCATTATCCTGCTGAAATGTAGGGTTTCGCAGGGATCGAAAGAAAGGTAGAGCCACGGGTCGTCACACATCTGAAATGTTACATCCACTGTTCAAAGTGCGGTCAATGGAACAATAGGTGACCGAGACGTGTAACCAATGGCACCCCACACCATCACGCCGGGTTGATACGCCAGTATGGCGATGACGAATTCACGCTTCCAATGTGCGTTCACCGCGATGTCGCCAAACAGGATGCGACCATCATGATGCTGTAAACAGAACCTGGATTCATCCGAAAACATGACATTTTGCCATTCGTGCACCCAGGTTCGTCGTTGAGTGCAGCATCGCAGGCGCTCCTTTCCGTGATGCAGCGTCAAGGGTAACCGCAGCCATGATCTCCGAGCTGATTGTCCATGCTGCTGCAAACGTCGTCGAACTGTTCGTGCAGATGGTTGTTGTCTTGCAAACGTCCCCACCTGTTCACTCAGGGATCGAGACGTGGCTGCAGTATCCGTTACAGCCATGCGGGTAAGATGCCTGTCATCTCGACTGCTAGTGATACGAGGCCGTGGGGATCCAACACGGCGTTCAGTATTACCCTCCTGAACCCACCGATTGCATATTTTGCTAACAGTCATTGGATCTCGACCAACGCGAGCAGCAGTGTCGCGATACGATAAACCGCAATCGCGATAGGCTACAATCCGACCTTTATCAAAGTCGGAAACGATGATGGCACGCATTTCTCCCCCTTACACGAGGCATCACAACAACGTTTCACCAGGCAACGCCGGTCAGCTGCTGTTTGAGAAATCGGTTGGAAACTTTCCCCATTCATCACGTTGTAGGTTTTGCCACCGGCGCGAACCTTGTGTGAATGCTCTGAAAAGCTAATAATTTGCATATCACAGCATCTTCCTTCTGTCGGTTAAATTTCGCGTCTGTAGCACGTCATCTTCGTGGTGTAGCAATTTTAATGACCAGTAGTGTAAATACTTACTGAGACTGTACTCGTCCACTGGATCCGAAGAAACACGACAGGGGGCTTAAACATAAGTTAGGTGACAGATTCTTACGTACTGAGATGAACGCTGCGTGTTCTGCAAGGCCGGGATAGCTTTCTTGATTCCGAGCGGCCCCGCGGTGAGAGATCAGGTGTCGGCCGATCCCTTATGGCCGGCTCAGACATGCCCTAAGTCCACAGAGCTTACTGCCGAGGCGAGCCCGGGCCATAAAACACAGTGTAAGGCGAGCGCCGCGCCGCCTTCCATTAGCTGCCGGCCTGCCCCCGCGTCTTGCGTCGTACGTAACAGGAGCCGCGCCTGCCGCTGCCCGTAGCTCCACGTTAGCCTCTGGTGCTGGGGCCGTGGCTGCCGAGGCGCCAGCCGCCACCGCGTGCAGCCCACACGTTCACCACACTGCCCCCTGTCCTGGCACCAAGTCACCCTCGAGAGCAGACAAGTTAGCATTAACTAATCCAATCGTCAGTTTATTTACACTGGCCAGTCACATTGTGATCACCTGTCAAAAGCCTGAAGACTCGATGTACGGGTCCCCAAGGATCGATACGTATTTGAGTTGAGCCATTATTTCTTTATGAAGAGCTCACCCAGGGAATGCCACGAAACCATTCCCCAGACCATAACGCACTTACCTTCATGCTGGACCCTCCCGACAGTTCATATATTGTCGTACACGCCAGTGGCCATTCGTCCGATGGAACATAAAAGTGATTCGTCTGTGAAGACCACTTTCCCCCACTCCATAAACGTCCAGTTGCGGCAGTGGCATGCAAATTCCAGACTTTGTGCTGACGAAAGGCAGCCAGCATGAGTGCATGAACCAGCCGCCTAATGCGGAGGCCCATAAGCATTAACGTTCTATGAACTGTCGTTGAGGAGACCCCTTGGTTCATTTGGGCAGTCAGGTGTTCAACAGTCGCGCATATCTCCTCCCACACACAGCTGACGTTCACTCCTGTAATCTGTGGCCCGTGGTTCAACACATTTACCTTGACGCCAGTTTTGGATAGCGCCATTTTTCCATGCACAGTATACTTTAACCACAGCAGCACGTGAACAACTTATGAATTCAGCCGTTTCGGAAATGCCTCCACGCTTGGGCTGAACGCCAATGATCATACACTTTTGGATGTCAGATAAATCGCTCTGTTTCCACATAATGACAACGACTGCACTGTTTTCCTCGTCCCTCCGACACGTTTTATTCACCCTCCACTGGTACTGCTTCCAACTGACATCTGTGAGTGGTTATTGCACGCTGATGTCGAACGTAGACGGTGGTTACATTAATGTGACTGGACTACGCATATACTCTAACTAATTTATCAACTTACCTAATACAAAAACAAATAAACACCGTCCAAACAGGCCTTGAAGGTGCAACGCACCGACCGGCCGCCGTGTCATCCTCTCAGCCCTTAGGCATCACCGGATGCGGATACGGAGGGGCGTGTGGTCAACACACAACTCTCCTAGCCGTTCTCAATTTTTGTGATCAATGTCGCTACTTCTCAATCAAGTACATTCTCAATTGGTCTCACAAGGGCTGAGTGCACCCTCTTGCCAACAGCAATCGGCAGAACCAGACAGTGACACATACAGGTGCTAGGCAAGCCCCACAGCGCTTAGCTTCGGTGACCTAAAGGGTACCGGTGTTACCACTGTGGCAAGGTCATTCACAACTTGCCTAGTATGGGGTGTAACAAAAAGATATGGCCAAACTTTCAGGACGTATACCTCACACATAGAAGAGCAAAATGTGTCACATGAACATGAGTGTAGAAACGCTATATTTCCACATCATACCTCATTTCCTACTTACCTTCATAATGACATTCATAACTGAGAAATACAACTGCTTCGAATCATACTTAACAAACAGAATGCAAAAATTTGTGATGAATTATTCAAAAAATTTTTTGTATGGAGAAAACAATGTTGTAAGGAGAAAAAGTTTCAGTAACAAGGGGGAAATTATGGAGTCCCACAAGGTTCAGTTTTGGGTCCATTCGTATTCGCTATTATGGGCTGTTGAGAATCCTCACGAAATTGTGCAATCACTCCATCAACAACGTTTGGACTGGCACTGCTGGTGACTGTTTGTTAGGGCATTATATTCTTTCACCTAAGCTCAACAGAGAAACTTGCCATGCATCGTTAGAGAATACTTTACCTCTCCTGCTAGAACTTGTTCCTTTACGAGTACAGCAAACAATTTAATGCCTGAATGGATGGGGCTCCTCCTCATTTCAGTGCTAATGTTCCTACACTTTTAAATAACAGATTCTGCGACAGATGGCTAGGTGGAGGCGGACAGTACCTACAGAAAAAATTAACAGGACGAACTTTTTTTTTACAGACATGTTCGTACTGTTAGAATGCCCGAAATCACGCTATAACAATTGGAAATTTTGGTTCAACTTGTACATGGATGACGATTCAGTTAACCAGTTTGTCTCATATTTCGGAAACTTTTCAAGATGAATTGTGACGAAGTCCTCACTAAACGCCTCATAGTTCTAAAAAATACAAATTGAAATGCGTTTTACTCTTCAAAATCCGATAACTGGTTTTAGAAAAAGAAAAAAATATTTACAACTTACGACGTATGCGTTTTGAACATTAAATCGATTGGTGTCTTACGCGGGTGTTCATGTTGTTGTTCAGAACTGTCGCTTTAAAGACTGTTGAACTTGTTAACTTCGCATCGTGGGTTAGTGTCAAGATACACACTTAAACTGCAAATTTAAACAGCAACAGCTACAAAAAGGAAATCACAGAAGAATTTTGCCATGAACACTTCCTTAAAATTGCGTTTGTGTCACATTTATACCGGTATCGCGCCCGTGCAACATTCCGTTTCTTCATTACCCGACGTGAGATATTTCTTTATTTACTTATGAAAACATGAAATCTGCATGACAGAGCAATGGGTTTCACGTTGAAAGCAGTTCACTACTAAATTCTAAGTACTGTAATTTCTCCGAAATTATTTACCTGATTTTGAAAACTGAAGCTTGGTTGAATTAATATCTTTAATACTACGATACTAGCAACAGAGCCCGCATCTCGTGGTCGTGCGGTAGCGTTCTCGCTTCCCACGCCCGGGCTCCCGGGTTCGATTCCCGGCGGGGTCAGGGATTTTCTCTGCCTCGTGATGGCTGGGTGTTGTGTGCTGTCCTTAGGTTAGTTAGGTTTAAGTAGTTCTAAGTTCTAGGGGACTGATGACCATAGATGTTAAGTCCCATAGTGCTCAGAGCCATTTGAACCATTTTTGAACTAGCATTTTAAAAAGTGAAGCCGATATCGATCTCCCTGTAATTAAAATAACTAGGAAAAGACACTATATGCTGTATAGTGGAGACTTTACCACAACTGATCTGGGTGAGAAAGGAATTACGACATCTTCCACGGTTCAGAAAATTTCTGAGGTGAACATCTTTGCTGTTTAGGTGTATCCGCAAGCAATCGTGCAATAGCCGTTACCAAATACTTGGCGTACTCTTTTTTGCTTTGTTTGTGTGTTGCTCGTTGTTTTCTAACTTTGAAGCGACTGAAGAGACTATTCTTGCTTCATTACGATGTTCCAGTACAGTTCTCACAGCACCATTATGCCAGTTAGACTTCCGCTGAAGCACAAACCACACGTCGACGCGGGAAGCAGACAAGGCTGGTTCTCCGTGCCCTCTCTCCGCTCCTCTCCCTCTCAAAGATCTCCTTTGTTTACAATCGCGGAGGACTACCGCGTTATAATGTACACACAATATGGGTCTATTTGTCGACCGCCATTTCCATTTTGAAGTTCAAGGTGGTAAATTGTGCTTGAGATTACACAACTGAATTTATTTCCTGTTGCGTCGCGAAATAATATAATTGGTGCAGCTGAGCAAAAAATGTAAGACAGCTTCGTTGGCAGCATAGGAAGCAGAGGTAAGTGGATCAAGATATAACAGCCGAACGGAATTTCAAGAAGTGGAGACCGCTGATACCGCGGGTATTGTGCGGGCACGCCACGATCCGTTTACCTCATCCCACAGCCGAGCTGGGCAGTCTGAGGCACCAAACTACAGACGCAGCAAATAGAGGGAGCAGCTACGACTCGGACGGCCTTATATCAGAACGTCTACGCTGCAGCAACGTTGCAACTTGTGGTGAAGAAACCAGAAACGTAGCATAACAACTACAGGCCACTTTCTTATCAATATTTCTCACTTTTTAGTGTCCGCAGTTGATCAGCACAGGGAGGGACCTGTATCGGTCCACCATCTGCTCCTCTAGGTCTCCACACACATGTATGGGACAGCTAGTCCTACACTGGGAAGTCAGACATTATTGGCCGCATCTCCGCCATTCGTGCCGAGTGCGATGGGGAATACTTGGCGTCTTCGATCAGTAGGCCACTTGAATATACTACTATAAGTACAACTGATGCTGCCTTCCACCCTGGGGGTCACTGGTTGGCATCCGAGCAGGTTCAACCGCTGCTCCGCCATCATCGGAACATGCAGTATCGGCTGCCCGCCGGCTGCTCCTGTGGCCAGGCTATGCTGCTGCTGGCCGCTCTGCTACCCAGAGACCGCAACGTGCCCAGTACGTCTCCACACACTACATGCACGGCTGCCGGTTGCCCGCTGCCGCTGGTACTGTAGGTGACATCCGGAACCGTCTCGCTACCTCACCAGCCTGGTGACACCTCTGTCGTCGCAGCAGCGTCCACGCGGGCCACGCCCTTGTTTCGGTGCAATCCAGGTAAGGTGTGCACTGCCGCTGCCTTTGCCACGAGCAGTGTGGAGTGGTGTCCCAACATCTGTGTGGAGTTAACCGATGAATGTTTAGCTGCTTAATACCGTTTTACTGAGTCCAACGGGAGTCAAATAGGCACCCGTACACCAAGCAGCTATTCACGCGCTTCCTAGGGTGGTTACGCACAGCACCCTGACCTCGACTTGACCTCATCTATCACTCAACATAAAGTTCAACGGTATGGGCGTTTCACAACTGTGATGCATATAGCAACTAATTTATTCCCAATTCTACTGTACCGTTTAAGCATTCCGCAAGTCTACTGTACAGTCACATTAATGTGACCAACTGTCGAAAGCCTGACTAACCACCTTTTGCAACGCGAACCACTGTGGGACGTGCAGGAAGAGAGTAGATGAGATTCTGTAAGGTACCGATAGGAATATAAAGCCTTGCCTACTCCAATGGCGTGGCCAGCTACTTTAGATTTCTCGATTGAGGATACATGGGGCGAACAGCCCGATCGAGATGTACACATTGATTCTCAATTGAGTTTAAATCTGGATAGTTTGGTAGCCAGGAGAGTACGGCAAACTCTTCCTGGTTCACTTTGAACCACGCACGTACACCGCGAGCTGCGACACACGTTGTATTGTACTGCTGGTAGATGCCATCGTTCCTAGGAAAAGCAAACAGCATGTAGGTGTAGACATGGTCCCCAAGGATAGATGCATACTTCTGTTGATCCGCTGTGTCTTCCGAAATGACGATAGCACCGAGGGAATGCCTCGAAAACATTTCCCCGGCTTGGACTCCTCTGACGATTGTTGCAGAGTGCTTGCTTTCAGACGTTTCACACTATACGCCATACACGCCCGGTGGAGATAACAAGTGATTCATCTGAAAAGGCTACCTGTCGTCACTTAGTGGACTTCCAGTTTTGGTACCGGCGGGTAAATTCTGTCTTCTCCTTAAATGAATAGCAAGCAGCATGGGTGCATGAACCAGGTGCCTGCTTCAGACGCCCACACGCAGCAACGTTTGCTAAACGGTTGTCGAGGACACGTCGTAGCCCCGTGGCTCGTCTGGGGGATCAGTTGTTCAACTGTTGCACGTCTATTTACCTGTACACGCCTCCGTAGCTCTCGTTCACCCCTGGCACCTATGGCCCCTGGTGCACCATTGTTTGCAGTCCGGAACCGCAGCACTGCTACGGTCGCAGGTTCGAATCCTGCCTCGGGCATGGGTGTGTGTGATGTCCTTAGGTTCGTTAGGTTTAAGTAGTTCTAAGTTCTAGGGGACTTATGACCTAAGATGTTGAGTCCCATAGTGCTCAGAGCCATTTGAACCATTTTTTGCACCATTGTTGATCGGCACCAATTTTGGATGGCGCCACTTTGGTATGGACGGTACTCTTTAACCATGGAGGCACGCGAACTGTTTAAAAACTTTGCCTTTTCCGTAATTGTTCCGCCCTTGGTCCGAAAGCCAGTGATAATGTCAGATAAATCTCTCCCTTTCCATTTACGATAATGACTGCACGGTTTTCCGCATTCTCCGACACGCTTTGCATACCCTCTACTGCTAGCACTGCCACCTAATGTCTGTGTGTGGTTATTACACCTTGATGTCGAACATAGGCGGTGATCACATTAATGTGACTGGATCCTGTGTTAATAAATGCTGAGTCTGCTGCTTGTAGAGACTACGGTAGACGATTTTCTAACCATGGGGTACCAGATTCAAGAGTGTTTACTTGTGCTTACTTGTGTTTCCACTGAAGCAGTGCTCAGCAGTCGTATCTCATCTGAGCGCGCAAGTGAACAGCATGCACAAAATGTAGAAGACGTTCAGCTTGTGGAACGTAGTCTTTCAGCAATCGTACGCAGTATTTCTGCTCGTACACGTGCTCCATATACAACAACATAGCACATATTACTTATAGACGGTCTCTATTCATATCCTTTACAGAGGATGCAACACATCTGAGGAGAAAATAAAGGTAGACGTTTCAAATTTCCTAGTTGGCTGGTTGAAGATCGCCATGTAATTCCATCAGTACTGTTTGTTAAAGAGGCCACTTTCACTCACAACGGTACAAATAACATTCATAACACCCAGCGGTGGTACGAAGAAAACTAACTTGTCATTACCGAGACACTTTTTCAAAAAACGCTTCTCTGTAACTATGTGAAGTGGTTTGATACACAGTTTCCCTGCAGCGTTACCGCATCGTCTTGCAAGTTCCCGTTATCTATACTTTCTTGAAAACAAAATACCAACAGTATTGGAAGAGCTACTTTTGGTTATAAGTAGAGTTTGGTCCTAATTAAACTCCAGTACTTGAAAGGGCCCCATAAAAACGATTCACCGTGAGACAATGAAACTTTGTGGAAACATTTGTAACAACATGCCGAGAAGAAATAACGAATGAACCCTACAGAGAAACACATTTTAACTTCTACGTGAGAGGGTTAACATTCATTAGATTTTTCAGGTTACAAACGTTGCTCAATGTGACGACCATCTGCATCCATGACAGCCTGGAGCCGCACTGCAGATCGCTCAACTGCTGCCGAAGCGTCTCACGTGAGATTTTGTTCGTTTCCCTCCCTATGTTCATCTTCAACCTTCAACGTGTATTAGCGTTCCGTTGATAAACCCTGCCCTTCAGGTAACCCCACAGCCTCAAATCACACGACAGCAAGTCTAATGATCTCGATGGCCGCGCAGTTTGAAACAATCGGTCAATGATTCTGTAACACCCCACCTATCACTTAGCTGGTTTTGGCGTGTGTTCACCCCAACTAATTGACTAACAGATCAACAAAGAGTGCAAAACTGCCGAAATATCGGATAACGCAAAAAAGTAATATGGCCCTATGACACCTGATTGAACTGCAGTGGCAGCGTTGACATTAATTTACTCAGAATTGATCCCTTTTAATTAAAAAGGGGTGCACATTGATGTTATATTCAGCTATTGAACACCAGATTCAAATGTTGAACATAAAATGAATTAAGAAAGTGGCTTGGGATTTCAACTACTTGATTGAAAACAGATGCAGTCGATTAGCACAAATTTATTTTAACTCCCAACCTTCAATCATCACATTAAAAGACTCTCCTATCAGGCAGTGGTAATAAATTGTGTTTGCATGGAGTAAAGCGCGATAACTCAAAAGTAATTCCTATTGACTGACCCAGGCGTAATGCGAAGTGCGAGAAGAATTCTACAATACACAGCCCATGAAACCCTCGTGGAAACTTTGCCGATGTGATCCAGCAAATTAATCAATGGCCGGAGCGGACACAATATCACCGAATTCAGTGTGGTGGAGTGGTGTCATTGTGTGGACGTCGGCCGACCTTGTGGTGCTGCAAGGCTGCGCTCGTCTATTCACTCCTAGCTATCTTGCTCTGTACATAGCTGAACAAAAACTTTCTATCTCCAAACTCAATCGTTCCGTTTGCTAAGTCCTAAACTGCAGAGATGCTCACTCTCTCTCAGGTAAGCTGATTGAAGAACGTCACGTCTGCACTCTAGGCAAGCTGGGAATGGAAGACCTCTATGCAGACTTCTCACAGTCCACTCTTCGCCTAGGTTTCCCCTCCAGCAAAATCACTTACGCCAATTGCAGCACAAGTCGCGTTAATTATGCGTCGCTTCCCAGCGCCAACCAATGCCTGCTCTGAGAAGTGAACAAATTCCCACAAAATTTCCCTTCCTCTCAACTTCTGTTATTTAGTTCCACCCAGGCAACCCATCAAGGTTAGCGTCTGCACAACACCAAGTTTTCCGGAATTCTGACTCCCAGGAGAGTACTTCAAATTCCTTGGTCCTACATTCCCATTGGAGGCCAGCGTATTTCATTCTGTCGCTCTTCACCTGATTTGCTTCAGACTCTGCAGACCGTGAATTCAGTGTGAAGTTGCTATAGTCACAAACATGCATATTTTGACCTCTGCGCAGCTTCCTCGCATGTTTCACAGAAAACGAGACAACGGACATTTATCAACAGGCGTACAAGTTCTCCGTTTGTTTCCCGGTACACAAGCATGGAGTCGGGGTCAACCACCCACTCACTGTCACTCATCTTAAGGCGGCTGGAGGCCATGCCCCGTTACTGCTTTCTCAGAGCTTGAGCCGCCCTAAGCTGCCTATTGTCGCTTCCCTTAGCCGCTCCCCCAGCGGCCACGGTCAATTTTGAGTACTTCCCTGGGGTAAACTAGCCTCCAGTAAATCGACGTGTTACCACAAAGTTTTCATGTCGTGTGAATTACTTTAAAACCATCACCTGACATTAATTATTCCAATACGTCCATACTATACCCTCTACAAGATGCATTGTGCCTTGTCAGTCATTTTTGTTCAGCCCTACTGTTCGCTCAACGTGAGTTAGGTGATCTTTAATGACTTCATGTAAGGGGCATAGTTCTTGCCATCTTACAATTCAGTTTTCTCCAAATGTGTTCGGGATAAACAAGTGATGCCATGAGCAATGTGTGGTGGAACTCCATCTGGAAGACGTCGGTTTTTAATGGAGGCTTGTATAAATTAATAATAATATAATCAATTCGCATATTTCATGACGGGAACGAAATGAGAGAATTATTTACATAGTGACAACGAGGATGGCATTGCTGATCTTCAGTAATGTATGATAAGGTAAGAAGCAGCTCAGAATACAGCTGAAAGTTTTGAAATGATACGAGAAGTTTTTCTGCATAGCCTGGGCAGGTATAGCCGAGCATGCCTGTACGAATCACGGCACAACAGGCGGTCCAGCGTCCCACTTAGAGCGATGTGACCGTTCGGGCTGATGCAATAGTGGAGTGAGGCAGCGACAGAAAGGGTGCCTGGACGACAAGGATAGAGATAGAGGACCAATGAGCCTGTCTTCAATTTGAAAATGCCACTCGGCCATCGGCCGATCGAAAAACTAGCAGGTGAGGTGGAAATTGTCCACGATACAGCTAAATAACGCGGACGCCGATAGGTTGGCGTGATGTAGGAAGGAGTTACTGATTTCAGAGACAAGAGCTGTCATTGGACCGTGAAAGTAAATTCGATCCTGTAGCTCTTAGTGTGGGGCCTTGTCTTGCTCTGGGGGCAGAGGCGAATGGTAGTCAGGGTTGTGTCCTCTGCGACTGAGGATAAAATCTGTCTCTGTGTGTCCCAGGATGTACACGTTAGTGAATGTGCCAGCGTGTCTCAGATAGCTGTACATTCGTCAGTCAGGGCGCAGAGTGACGAATTTAATACGTTTCACGAGAAGTCTATGCATTCGAAGTATTCTCCTATACTGGTGTGCTCGCTGTGAATCACTGTCTTTGTCTGGCGCGTGGGCAAGCACTAAATCTTACTCGCATACGTAAAGATACAATGGTACTTCATGTGAAGAGTTTTACCGGAAAAGCTACAGTCAAAAAGTGTAGGAAGGTTTCATAACTGGTGAGAGCAGCCACAGACCTTGGTGCAGCCGCAAACAGACGGCGCGCGCCAGCCGTTCTCATAGACAACTGCTGCGCGGCAAATTAGAGACGTAACTCAAATAAATGCCTTGAATTTCATTCTCCTTTAGCTGTATTCGAAGGTCAGGGTCATAGCGCATTTTGGCATCTTCCTCACTAATATCAGTGTCATCCATAGGTTACTGTCAAAATGCAGTCAGTTTCCATTGCGCAACATTTTATAAGGGCCAATATTTTTATAAAATCAGTCTGCTAGTCCAAACTCGTTAGTTGATTCTACATCGCCCATCGAAATTGTTGAGTCCAAAGCACCTCTCTCCCGTAGGGCAGGGATCGCGTGTTGGCGAAGCAGATCACAAAAACGTTCGCCACTCACGCTGTGTGTCGTTCGTCCCTGGGGTCTGAGTTCCTCAAAGAAAAATGGACCAATTGTGAACAGTGCCGGAACGTTCGTTGGCGGTAACGATCCCCAAATGCGACAGTTGTGAGTGTTCAGTATTCCAGTGAGCGTAAAGTGTGCTTCATCGCTCCACAAAATGTTCCAAGGCAACATGCCGTCAACTTCAGCCCTCGCAAGATACGTAAGAGGAAAATCTGCTCGAATGCCTGCATCATGTGGCAAAAATTTGTGAGTAGTGTAAAGTTTGCACCATTTCACAACTGCTCGCCGCACTTTTAGCTCTCGTGACACAGCTCGTGCACTGCTTGCAGATCGCACACTACGTCCAGCATTCTCAGCTGTGGCAACAGTAACTTCAACTGTTTGTGGCTCAATTGATCGTCGACCTCTCCCAAAAGCAATTCCTAAATCTCCAGCCAATTGGAACTTCCGAATCAAGGTCTCCAACTTCGGTGTAGAAAGAGGACCTTTCAGTATTCCTTTAATGCGCCGATACTTGCGAAGTGCAGCAGCACTATTGCTGTTGTTTTGAGCAAACAGTTTTACGAGTAAAGTCCTGCTCACCTTATCCAGACCCACATTTACTGTCTATAGCTGTGTTGCACACTGATGCTTGTGCTTCCAGTGTATGTCGCCGTACTTGTACCGACGTTAGGGGCAAGTCATGATACTAACACTTCTAACAACACAGTCCTGCAGCAAAAACAGTCTGAACACCACTCTTATAAAGTTGGATACCCATATGGTAAATAGATTTCCGTCAACACTGGCTCAAGTAGTAGAAGTTTGATTATAATCTTTCTGTACATACACAGCTCGCATCATTTGCTTCACAAATGTTTATTTATTTAACAAATATTATCACAACAATGTGTTTCTACGGAAATATTGTTTTCACAGTTTAATTCGAAACATGACACTATTGATTTCACAATTTCTTTGAAGTTTTGCCGGCCCGGGTGGCCGAGCGGTTCTAGGCGCTACAGTCTGTAACAGCGCGACCGCTACGGTCGCAGGTTCGAATCCTGCCTCGGGCATGGATGTGTGTGATGTCCTTAGGTTAGTTAGATTTACGTAGTTCTAAGTTCTAGGGGACTGATGACCTCAGAAGTTAAGTCCCATAGTGCTCAGAGCCATTTGAACCATTTTTTTCTTTGAAGCTTCGCGAAGTTTTTTGCAATAGACAAGTACAAAATTGAACCGCTGACGACTAAACAATATCGTTCCCTTAGCCCACGTGCAGCTCTTGCTGCCGCAACTGCATCGTTGTGCAACTGCGCAAGTTCAAAAATAACGTGCCATGAGACAAGTTATTATTCTGAATTGGGGTCCAGTTGGCCCACTGCCAGTTAGTCTGGCACAGCTCGAAAGTTCTATAAGGGCACGCCTTCTCCTTTCCGGGAGGGAAAGAAATGTGAGTAAAGAAAAGGTCGTTTATAAGAGCGAATGCTGAATGTTCGCCCGGTGTCTGTGCATTTACCGTGCATGGTATGGATACAGCAGGTTCTCATGTAGCACTCTCCAGACAGTCTTGTGATCCGCATTACTTGCTGTAGCTAATGGTCTTACACTGACAATGGTACTGTCATCAAGTACATGAAGTTCTTTTTCCAGCTGAGGCGTTCTCGTCCTTCTACTTACCACCCAGTCGCGAGTAGTGGGCTTAAACGTCCATGCCTTGTAAGACGACAATTAACTACTTCAAACGTTCTCCTTTAAGGGAATCGTCGTTCTACAAATCTCCCCCGATACAAACGATGAGCGCCACGGCAATTACCATCTCTCAATTCGTGCAGCAAATGGGTGTCTAACAACTCCGCATTTGAGTACATCTCCAATGCTTTGTACCAGAAACCAAGTCCGTGATGAACACCAATCTGTTGATGCTATGTGTGTGATGGTGATAGAAAAATGAAGTTAGTTGCATGCAAACACGAGTAATGAAATGAGTCACATGTCAACAGTATCTTCGCTCAATGTGAATAACAAACGATGGCTCTGAACCTAAGAACTGCAATTTAGAGTGTGTTCTAACCAAACACAACGAAGCTAATATTCAACATTTCATGTAAAAAAAACCTTTCGTGTGATGCTGATACGTTCTCTCTCTGTATGTTTCCCATAATTAACGTGATTATAAAGAGATGTAGAAAATGAACCCTCACACTAAAATTAAGCGTTTCTGAATCCATGTCCACGTAAGGCATTTTATTTGTCCAAATGTGAACAATGTTTCCTGAAAGATTGACCACACCTTTTTGGAACAACAAGTAAGATCAGTTCGTGGCGATGGCCGGAAGCGTTAGTCATTGTTCTTGCCAGAGGTGTCAGCCCCGTGTATTAAATCTCGCAGACTGAATACCCCAAATCAACAAAAAATTTTATCATGCACTCTTCCTGCTGTATAGTTTACAAGCACGAGTGTAAATCACGTTATTTGTTACCTTTCCTCGTGTTGCGACTTCAGTGGCGAGCAGTGCATTTTCGCTAGTTAAGCGGAACATAAGCTTGACACCTTTTTACAGCTGTATTTTGTTGGCTATTCTGTTTCTAACAGTAGTAACTTGTTGCATTCATCAGAAATTTTTGCCCTACATGCAATTCAAGAACACGTTTCGAGTGACAATGCTCTCATCATGAGGTTGCAAAACTTAGCTCATGAGGTCAAAACACTAAGAAATCTAACAACACAATTGCAGCATTCACAAAAGAAAATGGAATGCAAACATGTTGGCCTGTGTGTCCTCGTCTTATCTTACATTATAATTGGTGACTTCTGTCAGTGGCCGTCCCCTCTCACACCACATACTGCACCAGGCCGCGCCCAGCTGATCTGCTGTGGGCTGCAAGAGCGTCAAGTTGCAGAGCTCCGAGGGTCGTTGTGAACTGACATGTCCGCAGTGTTACAGCTGTTGGCCCAACCATAATGCTGTTCTATTCATCACCTACATTTCCCTTATTTGTTAAGTCTACAGTCGACAGCCTATAACTACTACGCGAAAGACGCATTGCAATTTATAACTATGTATCTACCTTACAATGACTCTACAGTTGCGTTAAGAAATCTCATTCCGATGTAATTACCTTGCGCATTGAGAATATTTTTTTCCATGAAGGGTGATCTCAGATTATTCAAACAATCAATATTAAATCTCTGTTTCTAAATTCCAAACTTTTAGGAATATGTTTGATAATAAATTATACTTTTTAATTTTTCAGGGCACGTGTCCCTTCTGTACTGTGCTTCACTCGGACGCACCAGAGAAAATCTGTTCGCGCAGCAGCGAGAAAAATTTGTTTCTTCTACAACACATTAGCACCTTTGACTCAGAGTCTTGCTGTCCAGAAGTTCTTGTTTCAGCTAATAGCAACTCGATAAAATGAATATTTTGCAGCAGTAACTTAGACATATTACTCGGAAACTTTCGTTATTTGCTTGTCATATTGCCAGAACACTGCGTGTCCTCTTAATGGTTTCTTTGCAGTTTACATTTTTTATCCATCAGCATATTATTTTAGCCAACACATTAGATGACTCTCAGTCCCATACAGGAAGGACTGAAAGAAATAGTTGTTCGTCAGCGCGTAAGTGCTGTAAGGAAAATACGGTGTCTGCAATTAATACAGCGGTTATTTAGAATATAGCCACCTCTATTTTAGGATAATCCAGCTTCAAGGAAGAACAGATGTTACTGCCAAGGAAAAAATTAATAATACTACTTCCAATGCCATCATTGATTTTGTTGTCACATCGAGTAACTTACACCCACTTTCTCTTTATATTCGCTGGTTAATTCCTATGCAATCGTAGATAGAAGGAACTGTAACTCTTCAGGTACTGTGGACAGACTTAGATATTTAACAAATTGACCAAAAACGTCTTATGTAACTATATCAGTTATATTTATCGTATCTATCGCTTTACGTACCTACTACTACTACTACTGCTTCCTCTACTACCAAGTTTTTAGCAATTAAATTCATTAAGTTTATAATCGCTATCCACAGTTGTCAGTACTGTTATTTGGCGGAATAGACGAGAATATACGATTTTGAGGAGTGGTGGACAAAAGATTCCGCGATGATTTGACTCATAAATACAGATGGAACGTGTTCGCAGGGCGTGATGTTACTGTAGTTGTGACTCGATTTGTGGAGGCTTTGATGGATCAAAAGTCTGTAAATAAAACGAGACGTTTCTCCAGTTCGCTCATATTTGTCATGTTGCTCCCGGGGAGCATCCGTGAGCTCATTAAAGTTGTCTGTAAAGGTTATCAATCAATGATTACACATATTTTGTCTATTGGTTATACCGTTATCGAGTCTTTTGTCATTTACTATAGCTCGTAATACTTGTTGGACTCCGGCTGCCTTAGAATGTAGTAGGAGTGAACAGCTCTTCAAGACAACTACTAGACAAGCATTATGGGCTACGTAAAATGACTAAAGAGTTGACACAGTCATAGCTTATAAAATCTGTGTGAGAGTTGATTGATAGCGTTTACAGTCAAATTTCTCATGGATTCCAGGAACAAAATGAGTACATCTGTTGACTTTAACTGACGGGTGAAGTGGAATATACGGAGGTGAAGAGCTAGTCCGTATTACACTCGTGTCCAAAATTATAGCAACAAACGGAAATGTTCCAAGTTTGCTTTTATTTCGCCAAAAAACAGTATAAACAGGTGATAGTAAAGTAGAAACAATTTAAAGAATATAGAGTATAAACAACTGCAACATGCATAACAGTAGAAAAAAATGTTCTTCGTATTTCCAACGTGACGGATTTGCACACACGTCGACAACTGGTTAACGTGCTCAGTATGAGGTGTAACCACCTCTGGCAGCAACACAGGTTTGACAATGATTGGGCATCCTGTGAATGATGTCATCAATCTTATGTCGAAGCAACAGCGCCCACTCTTCCTGCAGAACTGTTTGTAAGTCTTAGGGAATAGTTAGTGGATGTTGTTATGCAACCCGTCTCCCCAGTGCATCCCAGACATGCTCTATGGTATTCAAATCGGAAGAGCGAGCAGGCTACGCCATGCGTGCAACATCTTCCGTTTCCAAGAAAATATCCACCACCCGTCCTCTATAAGGTCGAGCATTATCGCCCATCAATACGAAGTCTGTGTCCACAGCACATCGCAACAACCGCACATGAGGTTCCACGATCTGGTCACCATACCTGACAACAGTTACCCCCTACCCTATTCACCCATGCAGTTTCATGCAGAGAGGTCAACATAACACCTGGCCACGCCATCAGCGATCCTTCTCGATATTGGTCTCCTTCCACAATGTTTGGGTCCCGTTTCACGTTAAGCCATCGGAACACGTCAGTCTGCGACTGTCCTGTGTCTACTCTTCCTGCGGCCTTCCAACGCAGAGAGGCTGGTAGGCATCTCTGTGCTATGCTGTACCGTTTGTGGCTGTGTTCACAGCGACTGTGTATGTGGGACTACCTTGCAAACATTATCCTGCTTGACAGATGCCCTGACGTCATCGTTTTGTGGTTGTCTGTTGACCCGAATGCCATCTTCCGTGCAGAACACGATCGTACTCACTCCTGTTAACAGCTTGTATGATTATATCATTAATTAGACACAGGTCGGGAAGATAGTGGTTTGTTGCTTTAATTTTGGACACCAATGTATATTCAGGAAGAATTAATTTTCAACTACTTAGCGTCTCTATTGGGTTATTAGCAACGCCTGCATCCGTACTATGCAATAGAAAACTATTGATTAGTTAAAAATAAAAATTTTGACGTGACCTAATCGAAATAAATCCGTCAAAAAGTACGTAGCGGAAAGGAAAACCACTTGCATTGGTGATAGAATCAATAAGGATTCATCGATGTGCATTTTCGAGTCTAATATCTCGTTTAGACGTAATACTAGTAACTGTTCCTGCATTAATTACTATAAACCTGTTTAGAAGTTTTCCCTGATCAAACGTACATGCCGATTCTGTGCACAAAGCCTTGCTGATCAGTTGCTCAGCTTTGCTCACGTCAGACGCAAAGACGTGCGATGTATGTCATGCCATCAAATACTGGGAACCAAATGTATATTTCAAACCTGCTGATTTGACCTGAACGTATTTTACAGTGTAAACCGAAGATCGTAAGGAATCGTGTCATGATACAAGAAATTTGTCACTTCTTGAGTGCTAGCTGTATAAAATATACATACCTCCGTCATCGGCGTGAATAATTACAATACATACCTTGCAAATTATTATCAATATTGTTCAAGCGTTGGCGACCTGCAAAAAATAGAATTCATTCAGCCATGGACAATGGATTCAGTTTAAAATTCAAAACAACTTCAAGAAGCTAACATTGTATTTCATACACAATTTTAAGGCATAAACAAGGCGTATCCAACATAAAAATTCTCAAAAGAAACTCTGCACCACCTGCAAATATTGCGAACATGTGAGGATAGATTCAAGGGGAGCAGGGATGAAAGAATAAGATTGCTGAAACAGAGAATATCAACTTTAATGTGAGATAAAAATAAAATTGCTATAAAAAACGTAGTCCGTTCTTAGGTCCACGATCGTGAAATAAAAATCTGCTGCTGGGTAAAATTGAACAACATGTTTCTTGACCCCGTACTTAACTGCTTCTTAACATGCAGCCCACAAGCTGATCGGGACAGTGTTGCTCTACCTGTCTGCTCTACGATGGCGACCCTCCAAGGTTACGTGGTGTGTGAAGAGAGTTCTTGCGACGACGCTCTGCATGTTTCAACTGCTCCCATATGCAACCGCCCTCATATCAGTAGATACCGCAGCCCATTACGTTCGATTGATATCTGGCTCCTGGACGAGGGTGTTCACGATATGGCTGCAGTGTGATCGTAAATTACAGTTCACGTACACCTATCGCTGAATTATTGATAACAGTGCTAAAAGGAAAAGGTGGGAGATCCTGTTACGATACTGCACAGTCCTGAAATTACCCTCAATAGCTATCAGAGGCGTCGAACGTGGTGAAAATGAGCAGCGTCTCTCGTGACAGGTTAGTTTACTAAGCGCAAAAATATCACTGTGGTGCTCAGCCAGCACCAGTGACTAGAGGGGCGTTCCGTACCACCGTATACTCTACGGCATGCTTCCGGGAGTGTACTTCCATGGAAGAAATACAAGGCTTCCTCCCTCGTAGGCCGAGCGGTTCTAGGCGCTTCAGTCGGGAACCGCGCTGCTGCTACGATCGCAGGTTCGAATCCTGCCTCGGGCATGGTTAGTTAGGTTTAAGTAGTTCTAAGTCTAGGGGACTGATGACCTCAGATGTTAAGTCCCATAGTGCCTAGAGCCATTTGAACCATTTCTGAACCTCCCACGTACATCTCGCGAGAAGACCACGAAGGTAAAATTAGCCATATTCGAGCTCATAAGGAGTCTTACAGACAATCGCTGCTTTTGGACATCTTTCACGACTGGAAGAGGAACTCACCTGAGTAACAAATCCATCAGACATTTCAATCCTACTAACAGTGCCCAAGGCGACTTTTGGCGATATGAGTGTGAAGTGAAAACGGAAAGGAACAGCCACTGCAAAACAGGGACTTGGCAGACCTCAAACTCGCCGACAGGGACCGTCGAACATTGCTGAAGCTGGTTGTAAAACATCGGAGGAGACTGGCGGAAAGAATGACTTGGGAGCTGTGACTGCTACCTGCAATCCCGCTAGCACAATGGTTGTGCGTAGTGAGCTAAAAATAATGAGGTATGATGGTCGAGCCACACGTTGTGTAGTGTGTGCTATAGGACATGTGAGGTTGAAAAGAGCGGCGCCTGTGGACAGTGGATGACGGGAAACGAGTGATCTGGAGCGATGAATCACGCTATACTCTAGGGCAATATGAGGGAAGCGTTTGGGTTTGGCGAATGCCTGCAGACCTTTACCTGCCATCACGAGCAGCGGCAAACAGAGAAATACGCAGTAGGTGGATCTACAGTTAAGAGATGCCCACACGTGATATTACTGATTGATTCATTCGATTTGACTTTAATTCTGAACATTAGCAGTATTATAATGTAGGATATACCTTTCGCCATATCAAATGGTGGAGCTAGTGTGCTTCATACAGAGAGCAGGTAATGCCTCCCTATTGGTCAATTCTAGTGAGTGCAAGGTCATCTGAAGCTGGTAAGAGAACATAATGATATATGACCATACTATTTGTCTGAAAATGCGCAGTGGAAACTGACTAACTAACTTCTGTACGACTGACCAGGGAATTTAATTCATTGATAATTCTAAAAGACATTTCTGGAGCGAGAACACCTTTCCATATCAATCACGCGAGGTGGAAAGGAGCGGTGGAATACATTTAGGCGTAAAAAGTAGTGAATCGAACTCCATGAAGAGAACATTTTTCTCTTAGAGGTGTTCTGTTCACGAGGCTTACCATTTATTTAACAACCAAGTTCTCTTACGGAGTTCGTTTTCTTAATGAATACTGTGGACATTATTCTGTCAGGGAAGTATCGTGCCGTCGGAGGGATAGGACGCAGCTGCACTTCTGAATACATTAAAAATTCTTGCACTGGCAACGCTAGTGGACGAAAAAACTAGAAGAAAAGTTCACCAATAATACGTCCGAATTGCGTGCGGTTGGGGTCAAACCGGGCTTGTGAGCAATCATTCCGCTCAGAATAACATGTAGACCACAATTTAGCTACATAACTCCCTCGATAATAGAATTTAATTACTTCACGGGTTACCTGCATTACGGAAACGATTAACCAAATTCCCAACAACATTTTGCCCTAATTGCACTAGGAGGCAGCAAGTGTTACTCACCACATCGTCAGACCCTGACTTAGTGCTACCAGCCAGTTTCTAAAACATACCAGAAGCTGTGCTTTGGTACAACCTCCCATGGTGAATGTGGCCGTCACCCAGTCGTCACAAGACAGCGAGGCCGCAGCAAAAACCTTTTGCCCAACCGGGTGGAAGCTAGAAATGTCAGTGCCGATTACTCAGCCTCCCAAAATTTATCGAACAAAATTTCGAACAAGAGTTCAATAGAAAATTCGACCTTCCGTGCCTTGGTGTGACTGACCAAACGCAAGACATACTTATAAAAAAGAATAGGAAAAACTGTCTCCGGTCCGATTATACCAAAGGCCATCTTTGAAAGTCAGAACTCAACAGATTTTCCCACGCTTCTACAACAAGAGCCAAAAAAGCTACACTGATTCTACGACCACACATGAACTCCCAATTCACCACACATTCATGCATCACAAAGCTAACTGTGGTTAGGTTATGGGTAAAAGCTAACATAGGATGCTGATACGAGACAGAAGGAAACAAAACCAATAAAGGCGGTTCCAAATGCAACCGTTCAGCCAGGCATGGCTCTCTGATAAGAAAATACCACGAATAACATCATCTGGACGTGGTGAAGCCATGTTAATGATTCAAAATAATACTTTCATGAAATGTTTTTGTGACAGACACCTTTAACGGTATGGATAGTGTTTTGAGTGGTTAGGACGTGGTCCCCTTGTAGCGCTCAAGAAAACTATAAATACGGATCGATGTGAACAATTTTACAGAAGCTTACAGTGAAGGACCACAAGGACATGATAAGAGATATTAGGACTCGTACGGAGGCATATAGCACTCGTTTTTCCCTCGCTCCATTTGTAAGTAGGATCTGGAAGAAATGTCAGTAGTGGTACACGGCGTCCTCCGACATTCACTAGGCTGTGGCTTCTAGAGAATGTATGAAATATAGAAAGTGAACTTCAGAAAGTATTGCCACAGTGACTGAGTAGATTTATGTGTAACAAAAATTGAAGTGGTACTTTAATGTCGTATTATACTGAAGGTCGTAATTTAGCTTTGGACCTAGAAATTTTCCTGTATCAGTAGCTAACAGGATAATGATAGCATTTAGTCTGCAACTCAGTTTGCACTAAGAGTGAGATATATTTTGGACGTAACAAATGAACAATATTTACGTTGAGCAACATGACAATTCATTATAATTGTCAACTTCGTTTATAACTGACCAAAATCTCCAGTCCATATACACTGTCGGCCCTCGTGAGTAAATCGAGCAAATGAACGAACAGTACTCGTTACATTTGATAATGTTGTCTGCACTGCCCGGAAAGAAGAAGGTGTAGCGGTAAGGGAAGCGTTGCGCGCATGCGCACTTTGCGAATTCGCAGTCTGCGTGCAAGTGAGCGTGACTGCGTGACGTCTACGGAGCCGCGCACAGCGCTCACTCAGCTGTGTCACTACGCGAGACAGCATCGTTCATCTCCGGCAATTTCCGCCGAAGTACGCGAATTGTATTGGCGCTCTCTCTCGCACACCGCAGCCGCGTGCAGACTATTCGGATGGGCCACGAGCCGGCAGGGTGCTAATACATCTGACCAGCAGCATCACCTCGTCTGCAAACCTTAGCTTTGGTATCTGCTACCCTTGCACATTTAGTCTTCTCCAGAAATTTTCTTTCCCTGTCTTCATTGTTTCTTCTATGAATAAATTGAATAACAGTGATGATAAGCTACAGGCTTTTCTGCCATCCTTCTTAACACCAAGTGATCTCACTTGATCTTCCTTTTCAATTATAAATATTGTACCTTATTGTCTGTCTCAGCACTTTAGCCCCATTCTCCCAAGAACTGTGGACCCCTTAACCGAAGTACGACAACGAGTGGCCGAGCAGTTCTAGGCGCCACAGTCTGGAACCGCGCGACCGCTACGGTCGTAGGTTCGAATCCTGCCACGGGCATGGATGTGTGTGATGTCCTTAGGTTAGTTAGGTTTAAGTAGTTCTAAGTTCTAGGGGACTGATGACCTCAGAAGTTAAGTCCCATAGTGCTCAGAGCCATTTGAACCACTTTGAACGACAACGAGAAGAGTGTCCGTCACTCCAGAACACCTAAGGAAAAAACCAGTGGTGCGAAATAGTCCCTTGTAGCACTTATCAATAATCAAGGAGAGGAAAGAAAGCCTACAGCTGGAGATTCCACTGTGGACGTCGAAGGTGACAAAATGTATCAAACAGGTATGGGTCAGGGACCAGACATTGGACGTTTTGTAGTATTCATCCCAGTACCCACATCAGGGAATTTTAAGAGAATCTGACTGAACTCTAAAAGTGCACCGCTGCTAAACGAAGGTTGGATGACAAGAAGGAGAATTAAGATCTAAATATTTTCGCGGTATATCATACACTTTTATTTGGCAAGATGAACATGAATTCCACCGACAGGATTTATGGGTTCGTTCAGGGATATTTTCTGAGTATTTTGTAAATAAGAGATCCATAGTCTCCGGTGGCTCATTTCTATGTTTATCACGATTTATACTATTTCTTAACAGAATTACTGCTGCATTTGTGAAAATTCTTATACTCTAATGGCAAATCCTGTGATATGAATCCATCAAACCAAACAATCCAAGAAATAGGAGTACCTGGTTTCTCTTAGGAGCCTATGCATAGATGAAAAAGCACTGTGATATGATTGACGTCGCAGCGAGAGCAAAGGAAGGGAAGTTGGGTTTAAGGTCTCGTCGACATCGAAGTCATTAGAGTCGGAGCACAAGCGCAGATTTGTCAAGGATAGGAAAAGAAATCGGCCGTACCATTTCAAATAAACCATTCCGGCATTTGCCTTGAGGAATTTAGGGAAATCACGGAAAACCTAATCTGGATGATCGGACGCGAGTTTGAACCGTCGTCCTCCCGAATGCGAGTCCAGTGTACTAGCCATTGCGCCACCGCCCACGATACAGCGAGAGTAGCTCGTCATAACGTCGCCTAGCCGCTCTTCCATTACATTGAGTGAGCCCATACTCGACCAACTCTCCATCACCTTAACCTACCAGTATTTATGTGTATCACTGCCAGGAAGATACTGTAAGAATAGAGAGGAGATGGCGTTATCTATGCAGAACACAAACGCCAGTTCAAGCCTGTGAGCCATCTCGTGAATCTTATGAGTCTTATAAGTCTGTTTCTCTAAATCCCTGTGTGAAACATACCATCTTAGCGTTAATGTGTTGAACTGACAGTCAGTTCTAGTATATAGTTCGAAACAATATATAACCCTCAAACTACAAGAAGAATGTAAGAAAACCAATTCAAAAGGAAGCAGGTGCTAACAGTTGTGAATGTTACCTAACTAGCAGTTTAATAAGTCATAGTTGCCAAATACTAACGCGAATTCTTTACAGAAGAATGGAGAAACTGGTAGAAGTCTCGGGCAAGTTCAGTTTGCAATCCGAAGAAATTTAGGAACACAGAAGGCAATACTGACCCAACGACTTCTATCAGACGATAACTTGAGAAAGGGCAAAATTGCGTTTATGGCATTTGCAAACATGGACAGAATTTTGGCAGCGTTGACTGGAATATTCTATCTAGAATTCTGAAGGTAGTGAGAGTAAAACAGAGGAAGCGAAAGGCTATTTACAACGTACACAGAAAACAGGCGGCAGTTAAGAGTCGAGGAGAATGAAAGGGAAGCAGTGGTTAGAAGAGATTTAGACAGTGTTGTAGCCTATCCCGATGTTGTTCAGTGAGTACATTACGCAGGCAGTAAAGGAAATCAAAGAAAAATTTAGAGTAAGAATTAAAGTTCACGTAGAAGAAATAAAACTTATAGGTCTGCGGAAGACATCGTAATTCTTTCAGAGGCAGCAAAAGATTTGGAAGAGCAATTGAACGAAACTCATAGTGCCTCGAAAGGAGAATCTAAGATGAACATCAACAAAAGCAAAACAAAAAATTGGAATGTACTCGAATTAATCAGGTGATGCCGAGGGACTAGATTTGGAAACGAGAAACAAGAAGTAGTAGATGACTTTTGCTATTTGGGCAGCAAAATAATAGATAATGGCCGAAGTAGAGAGGAAGAAGAGAAATTTGTTAACATTGAATCCAAGTGTAACTCTTAGAAAGCATTTTCTGAAGGTATTTGTCTGGAGTGTAGCCATGCTTGGAAGTAACATGGGTGAAAGCAATTTAAACAGTAACAGAATAGAAGTTTTGAAATGTGGTGCTACAGAAGAAGGCTGAAGATTAGGTGGGTAGATCGCGGAACTAATGTGGAGGTATTGAATAGAACTGGGAAGAAAAGAAATTTGTCACAAAACTTGACCGAAAGAAGGGATCGGTTGATAGGACGCATTCTGAGACGGAGATCAAGAGATGAATACAGTAATCCGATTCAGAAGGATTAGGTTGCAGTAGCTATTCGGAGATGAAGCCTGCACAGGGTACGGCAGCATGGAGAGGTACCCAAACCAGTCTTTGGACTGACGACCACAATACCAACAACAACAACAATAACTTTCATGGGTGAATACTCATCATCAGACAATTGAAAATTTAATTTTGTAGCGCCAATACTCATTCGTCGGGCATGACGTTCATCTCGGCAAAACATAGCTGGTTTAAGTGAGGTCGAAGAGCAGCACTAAAACACGAACACTTCACTATGACTCACCAATACGGCGGTGGGAAGCTTAACTGTTTCGTCGTAGGGATGTCTCCCTATATTCTGACCTCCTTGACCAGTGTTAAGGTACAATTAATACCGCTGGAGGCTGGAGGTATGACCGTGAGGAAGACTCGAGTAGTAGTGAATGCAAGCTTGAGGGCGAGCAGAAAATGGGCATTACTATCGTCAAATTGCCGTGACTCAATGGGAAAAGCTTGTTTGAAACAAGACAAGCAGCGCTTACCGTCAACATCTGCGCTGCCATTCAGACGTTTTCAGTGCAGTGCAGATACGCAGGAACTTCAGAAAGAAGTTACAAGTCATTCCACGCTAAGGTTACTGTACAACAACAGCGGCTCCTTGTTGAAGGGAGTCCATCCCGCCGCGCTATAGATAACAGGCGATGGAAACGCACTCCAAATTTGAAGTCCACATGACAGTACGATTCTTGTGAGCGAAACGTCTAAACTGCGCGTAGATTCACCTCGATCTCTGGCGTTATATGGATGAAGTGCAATATCGCAGCCGGCCGGAGCGGTCGCAGGTTCGAATCCTGCCTCGAGCATGGATGTGTGTGATGTCCTTAGTTTAGTTAGGTTTAAGTAGTTCTAAGTTCTAGGGGACTGATGACCTCAGAAGTTAAGTTTTTTTTGTTTTTTTTGTTTTTTTTTTTTTTTTGCAATATCGCATCCAGCCGTAGTGAAATGGTGTCAACAATTTTACCAAGGCCGCACAGATGTGTGTAGATCCGATTTCCACCTTTTCGGCAAGGTGAAAGAATGTCTGGGGAAAAGAGATATCCCAACGATGTCGACATTCACATTGCGGTTCTCAAATATTTCTGTGACCGAGTAACGGATCTCTATAGTCGAGGAATTGAACGATTGGTAGAATGTTCTGATCGTTGTTTACAGAGTCTAGTTGACTGCGTCGAAAAATTGTGTGATGTATCTGTGCTACTTGGCTTGCCATAATAATGTGTAACTTAACGTTTTGAAGTCCCTTCATACAAACGGAAAGGGGGCGAGAAACCAAAAACAATTACTGTGTAACGAACCAGTGGAAACCACAGGCCCCATTCAACTAAAGGTAAGAAAATATCCCTAAACAATCTCCGAAATTTTGTTAGTAGATTCACGTTCGGTCTGTATAAAAACAACCACTATCGCGTTGTACAGGGTGCTCTAAAATTCCACTTACAAACTTCTAGGACTTGTAGAGGGAATTGAGTAGATATTTTTAATTGAAACCCATGTCCGGAAACGTAATGTTTCCCCGATACAACCATTTGAAAGCATGTTGGTAACGCGATCACTTTTACAAGTGACCCAGTACATCACTTGTTTTACAATTCCACTCATCAATAAACAAAGAAATAAAAAGGAAACAATGAGTCCTCTTCAAAGAAAGGCTAACATTTAGATCCACTACCAGTACAATTCGATGTGGCGATCACTATGTTTGGTGCATAAATTGCACCTACGAATGACGCTGTGGTACACACACTCTATCACACTTGGTGACTCTGCAACCCGTGCTGCAACGAACACAACTCTTGCCAACTGTTCTTCTTCTGTCTCTACAGGAGCCTCACAAAATTAAACTCTTCATTTGACCCTGGAGGAAAAAGTGCGATGGAATCAAATCCGATGATAGTGAAGGCCATGCAATCGGACACCTCGGCCTCACCATCTGTGTCCGAATTATTGGTTCAGATTTTTCCAAACCTAACGTAAGAATTGAACTACATATCTAAACGGACGTTGAATGGCACAGCATCCAACAATGCTTGTTATAGGAAGGTCACTCAGTAGGAACCCGTGAGCTTGGGTGGAAGTATGTGCGGTCCAATAACATGATCATTCAGATTACCTGCCCACACACACACAGATACCAAATCTGTGTTGAAATCCTTGTACATGCGTGGCATGAGAGTTTTCTTCTGCCCAGAGATGGCTGTTTCGAGGATTCAGAACAATAGTAAATTAAGATTCATCTGTAAAGATAATGCGCCGTGTAAATTCTAATGGCTCGATGATGCAGCGGCGCAGAAACCGCGTACAGAACTCAACGCGTGCAGCAGAATCTACTGCCATTGGTAACTATATCTTTTGGAGGTAGTGTGGATGTAGCTGTTGGTCATGCAGGACATACCAGACAGTGCTGGGAGCAACATCCATTGCACGCGTAATTGATCGTGTACTCGTTGACGGGTTCTCTCTTCAAAGTGATGCAATACGGCCTCTTCCAGTTTTGGTGAGCGGCGTTTCCTTGGAGCGCCACAGTCACGCCGATGACGGGGAAAGTACCCCTTTCCCGAAGCCGCTGCGTAATCGTGGCGAGAAATATGTACGATGGAGTCGGACGTTGTGGATAACAATTTTTATACAGGCGACGAGCAGCTCTTCCATTACCGTGATCTTCGCCATACACAAGGATCATGTCGGCGTGTTCTGCAAACGTGTACTCACACATATCGGTTGCACAATGGACTCGCATTCGGGACGGTGACGGTTCAGACCCGCGTCCCGCCACACTGATTTATGTTTTCCGTGATTTCCATAAATCGCCTCGCGGGGTAGCTGAGCGGTTTGAGTCGCCTTGCCACGGTTCACGTGGCTTCCCCCCCACCCCCACCCCCCACCCCCACCCCCGTCGGAGGTTCGAGTCCTCCCGTGGCCATGGGCGTGTGCGCTGTCCTTACCAATGACCTAAGCAGTTTGGTCCCATACCAACTTGCCACCTATCCATCCGTCCTAAATCGCTTAAGCCAAATGCCGGGACGGTGCCTTTGAAAGGGCTCGGCCGATTTCCTTCCCAATCCTTCCATGATCCATTCTTGTGCTCCGTCTTTAAGTACCTCGTTGTCTATGGGATGTCAAAAACTATACACCTCCTCCTCCTCAATCATGTTGCTCTAACACTGACAGACACATGAATGAAGCTCGAACCAGGTCAGAGAGCAAGGATAGACGTCAAACGACATTATCCGTTCCAATGTAAGCGCCCATCACTGTGACTACCCTTCTGCATACCCACCCAGTAAACATGTTTTCAAACGGCTGTGCAGCTACTCACAGAGATCCAGTGTGAGCTGTCATTATTGCAAGGCAACTAAACATGGTAGATATTCTAATGCGTTAATGCGAAGCCGATTTACTCAGGAAAAAAATTAGTTCCAGTTTTGGCCAAAAGATGCAAATCTGGAGCTGTGAATGCAAGAAAGACGTTTGCAAATGTTTCCGTGTGTAATGGATTACGAACGGGACGTGGACAAAAAAAAAATGGCTCTGAGCTCTATGGGACTTAACATCTGAGGTCATCAGTCCCCTAGAACTTAGAACCACTTAAACCTAACTAACCTAAGGACATCACACACATCCATGCCCGAGGCAGGATTCGAACCTGCGACCGTAGCAGTCCCGCGGTTCCGGACTGAATCGCCTAGAACCGCACGGCCACCGCGGACAGAAAAGGTCAAACAAGTGAGAAATCCATACTCTTTATTATCAACCGCCGGTTACACAGTTCTTTCACTATGAGCACTGGAGACGTCGACGCGATGCTGCATCCGTTAAACGAAGTGATCAACGTTTCCTCACAGCAGTTCTGGTGGAATCTGAGCAACGTGTTGCTGCACACTGGCCGTCAGATCAGGTAGAAACCGAGCGTGTCCATGATAAACTCGTTCTTCCAGATATTCCCAGGGCTTAACGTCAGACGGATTCAGATTTCGTGATATTGCAGACCATGCATCTGGGCAACCTCTGGAAATAACGCGATAGTGGAAGGTTTAAGCAGATCTTTCACTGGACGAGCGACACATGTCGCGTGCAATGGCTCTTCGTGACAATAAGCGGTTTAACGGTACCCCAAATCCGTTAATCCTGCGTATACACCGTAGTGTAAAATGCGCGTTGTCACTAAATAGAATATGTGTCATCAACTTCGATCCGTGCAAGAAACCGAAGCGCAATCTCAGAACGTTGCTATGAATCATGTGGTTTCAGTTGTTGCACCGTTTGGATTTTGTAGGGCAGTAGTGTAAAATAGGCCGAAAAATTTTCCGTAATGTTGACTGTGGAATGGACAATTCTCAAATGGTTCAAATGGCTCTAAGCACTATGGGACTTAAAATCTGAGGTCATCAGTCCACTAGACTTAAAACTACTTATACCTGACTAACCTAAGGACATCACACACATCCATGCCCGAGGCAGGATTCGAACCTGCGACCGTAGCAGCCGCGTGGTTCGGGACCGAAGCACCTAGAACTGCTCGTCCACATCGGCCGCCTGGACAATTCTCGCGATACTGCACGAGCACTAGGCACGTGCCACGTGATCAGCTACAGTAACAGCAACCTCGTCAGTAACCTCTACCAGGACAAGACACATTCCTCTTCCAGCTGCCACACCAACCTCACCTGTGTTTTCGAAATTCATTATCATCTGTTTTAAACCATTTGGCCTCTCCTCAGACCTTTCAGTCAGCTATACTCTCTCAATGAAACTCTGTAATAACAGCCATTCACATAAAACAGCTTCACTAATAGCTCAACGACTCTCTTCTTGATAGCCATATTGTTTACTCACGTTATGGCTTTGTATGGCAGTATGACACACACGCTGTCATTTGCAAACGGTGTACAGCGCCAGATTTGCGTCTGGTGGCCAAAATTGGAACTATTTTTTTTAGCGTAAATCTGTTCCGAATTAATCTATTGCTATATCTACAAAGTTTCGGTGTCATATGATACACACAGCCCACATTGGACTTCTGTGAGTAGCTACACTTTAATTATAACCACCCGGTCGGTATCTGTAGAAGGTAATACACTACCCTGAAGTGATTCATTCGCCCTTATTTCATAGTAGAGTGTTGTCCCCATAAATATTTACTTGATATATGTTGATGCTGTCAAATCGAACAGCATTCTTGAGATAATTTTTGTATGAGTGTGGCCAGAGCTCATTATACACGGTGGTCCATGGATCGTGACCAGGCCAAAGATTTCACGAAATAAGCGCCAAACGAAAAAACTACATAGAACGAAACTCGTCTAGCTTGAAGAGGGAAAGCAGATGGCGATATGGTTGGTCCGCTAGACGACGCTGCCATAGGTCAAACGGATATCGACTGTGTTTTTTTTAAATAGCAACCCCCATTTTTTATTACATACTTGTGTAGTGCGCAAAGAAATATGAATGTTTTAGTTGGACCACTTTTTTCGCTTTGTGATAGATGGCGCTGTAATAGTCACAAACGTATAGTACGTGGTATCGCGTAACATTCCGCCAGTGCGGACGGTATTTGCTTCGTGATACGTTACCCGTGTTAAAATGGACCGTTTACCAATTACGGAAAAAGTCGATATCGTGTTGATGTATGGCTACTGTGATCAAAATGCCCAACGGGCGTGTGATATGTATGCTGCTCGGTATCCTGGACGACATCATCCAAGTGTCCGAACCGTTCGCCGGAGAGTTACGTTATTTAAGGAAACAGGAAGTGTTCAGCCACATGTGACACATCAACCACGACCTGCAACAAACGATGATGGCCAAGTAGGTGTTTTAGCTGCTGTCACGGCTAATCCGCACATCAGTAGCAAGCAAATTTCGCGAGAATCAGGAATCTCAAAAACGTCGGTGTTCAGAATACTTCATCAACATCGATTCCAATTGTACCATATTTCTATGCACCAGGAATTGCATGGCTTCGACTTTGAACGTCGTGTACAGTTCTGCCACTGGGCACAAAAGAAATTACGGGACGACGACAGATTTTTTGCACGCGTTCTGTTTAGCGACGAAGCGTCATTCACCAACAGCGGTAACGTAAACTGGCATAATAGGCACTATTGAGCAACGGAAAATCGATGATGGCTGCGACAAGTGGAACATCAGCGACCTTGGCGGGTTAATGTGTGGTGTGGCATTATGGTGGGAAGGATAATTGGACCCCATTTCATCGACGGCAATCTAAATGGTGCAATGTATGCTGATTTCATACTTAATGTTCTACCGATGTTATTACAAGATGTTTCACTGCATGACAATGTCCGGTATGTAGCTCGCGTGCGTTTGAAGCGGTATTGAATAGCATGTTTCATGACAGGTGGATTGGTCATCGAAGCACCGTACCATGGCCCGCACGTTCACCGGATCTGACGTTCCCGGATTTCTTTCTGTGGGGAAAGTTGAAGGATATTTGCCATCGTGATCCACCGACAACGCCTGACAACATGCGTCAGCGCATTGTCAATGCATGTGCGAACATTAAGGAAGGCGAACTACTCGCTGTTGAGAGGAATGTCGTTACACGTATTGCCAAATGCACTGAGGTTGACAGACATCATTTTGAGCATTTATTGCATTAATGTGGTATTTACAGATAATCATGCTTTAACAGCATGCGTTCTCAGAAATGGTAAGTTCAAAAAGGTACATGTATCACATTGTAACGATGGAAATGGTTCAAAAATGGTTCAAATGGCTCTGAGCACTATGGGACTTAACTGCTGAGGTCATCAGTCCCCTAGAACTTAGAAATACTTAAACCTAACTAACCTAAGGACATCACACACATCCATGCCGGAGGCAGGATTCGAACCTGCGACCGTAGCGGTCGCGCGGTTGCAGACTGTAGCGCCTAGAACAGCTCGGCCACTCCGGCCGGCTAACAATGGAAATAAAATGTGCAAACGTACCTACGTTCGGTATCTTACTTTAAAAAACGTACCTGTTACCAACTGTTAATCTAAAATTGTGAGCCATACGTTCTTTGTAGTTTTTTCGTTTGATGCTTATTTCGTGAGATATTTGGCCCGGTCACTATCAATGGACCACCCTGTAGTGTTAAAATGTATCTTATTTTACGTTAGTACACAAAAATTTAAAAAGACAGTTTAATGTCACATAGGCGATGAGGTCATTACAGAGTTAACCTTTCCAAACATTTGTTTCCAATATAATATTTCTTCCTTGTTTTGGTGAAAGGTGGTGGCCCCAAATTTTGCCGAAGTGTTTCAGTTTCAAAGCGTACGTAGAGTACCACAGTTCTGTAGCACAGCACAGTGGACGAGTGGTGTCTGCTTCACGGCGACGAAATCTTAATAATCCCATAAAATCTACCAGCCGGTTTCCTGTGATTTAGATGCAAAATACACAGCGAACAATTGAAACGGGATTTTTTCAGAACAAATAGGGAGCACAGGCGCTCAATAGGAGCTTGCACAATCGACGGCTCTGAAATATTTGTTGGTCTCATGGTAGAGCGGCTGTGTAAACGAGGTCAGGTCTTTCTGCAACATTACCAGCTTTCAATTAAACCGTCCCATTGACGCCTGCGTATTTTACGCTAATTAATATTCGATTACGCAAATGCCATTTTTTTTATTTACTAATCGTCGCTTTGTTCCCTGTTCCTACCAATTGCAACAGATTTAATTTTACACTCTGTGTCGGGCAATAATTGTGTAAATTGCGAATGTGAATAAAAACCGGTATGCACACACACCTCGTCTGCCAGTCATGTTCTATGTTCAAATTAAATTTACAGAGTATGGTGCTGTGAGAATTCGCGCAGATTTAGACGGAATAATTACAAAGTGCGTCATGATACTAAACCATGCAAGTACAAATATGAAATAAGTCTTTTTAGCATGTGTCATTCCCTTAGATACTGTTCCCAATAACACGTTACCAATAAAATTAAGGACGTACAAGATAGGCTGGGTGTTGAAGAAAGACGGAATGATCTTGCGACTACGAAACTGGATTTTGGACTTTGATTTTTCCAGCCTCCTCAATGGCAAAGGCGTGAGGATCCAGTTGCGTTGCAGTTTTCGCGATTAAAAATACGGTGGGTATACGTGGGTGATTTGCTGTATGTGTTTTAGTGTAATGTTACAGTACGGTAGTGTGGTGTTTACTTCGGGGGTCTGTGGCGTACGCTGCGCGGTTTTGAATCTTTGCCAGTGGATTGTCGATTGCCGCTCCAAGTGTCCCGTCTCGCGTACTGCCTCATAGATTCCTGTTTTTGTATTGACCGCTGTATTTCGGTACTACCTCGCAGATTCGTTTTTTTCTTTTTATCCTTGCTACGGCAACGGACTGAGCCAAAAGCAAGTTCCCGAAAACCGAACACATTAATATTCGACAACACTAAGGAGTCGCTCTCTGGACTTAATATGAACTGGACTGTGACTTATCAAAGAAGCAGTCGGGAACTTAATGATGTTAACCGCGTTTTTATCCCATCGGCCTGAGAAGTAGGCTTGCTTCAAAGGCTAAGTCTACAATGAATTAATGAACTCAAAATTGCCATCCTAGCTATAGGATCTTACGAAGCACTACTTCTGTGGCTAGTTCTTCACGGGCGCCATGAGCGTCCGCTTGTTCTTGTACAAGGTGAAGCTTTTCTGGCCATTGTCCAGCCTAGTTCTGTTGCAGATGGTCAAGCATGTAAACTGATCAGCCAAAACATTATGACTACTGCCCATTGCGAGGTTGAATGTTTCCTGGTGGGACTAAGCGTATGGCATCGTTAGCCGGGAGGCCCCATCCGGGGAAGTTCGGCCGCCAAGTGCAACCCGAGCAGAGGAAATCTCCAACCCGTCCAGGAATCGAAACAGGGCCCGCTTCCATGGGAGGCGAGCCCATTCACCATCCAGCTAAGCAGACGGACCCTGGTAGCACTGAGGGCACGTGACGCGGTAAGAGAAGTACACGAGCGGAGCAGAGATGAATGGTGAATCATTCTAGCGCCGGAAAGTGGCAGAAATGCGGAAATCTGCTGACTTAAGTGACTTATAAAGCCAGATTGTTGTGGCCCAGTGCCTTGGAACGAATATCTCGGGAAAGGTGAAGCTCGTCGGCTGTTCCCGTGCTACTGTCGTGAGCAGCTATGAAAACTGTTGAAGCATGCCGAAACCACGAGTAGATAACAAGATGTTGGACGTCCATACTCATCACGAAACTTAGGGATTGGAGGCATGCGCGCTCTCTAAAGCAGGATAGGCAGCGATCTGTGGCAGATCTGGCGACTGAGTACAGTGTTGGCGCGGGCACAGGTGTTTTGGAGCGCACCGTTCAGCGATGAACATGGTGTTCCGCAGCAGAAGACCCCAACGTGTTTCCGTGTTGACCCAACAACAGCTTCAGTTATGATTTGAGTGGACACGGAATCATCGAGATTGGACCGCGGATCAATGAAGTCGCTATATGAATTCACAATTGCAAATAAGGACAACCACCAGCTGTACGAGGTGTGGCTAGAAAAAAACCGGACTAGTACTGGTGAAACAATGAAACGAATGCAATAAGGCTGAAAGTCGCGTGGCCTGTCACGTGACTCTCGCTCCGCCTACTGCTCGAGTTTCATCTGCCTCCTGCACTCAGTCTGCCCGTGGCGTCTGTTTTAAGTAGTTGACGTTTTGTCTGTGCGTCGGAAAATGTTGAGTGTACAGAAAGAACAGCGTGTTAACATCAAATTTTGTTTCAAACTAGGAAAATCTGCAAGTGAAACGTTTGTAATGTTACAACAAGTGTACGGCGATGATTGTTTATCGCGAACACAAGTGTTTGAATGGTTTAAACGATTTAAAGATGGCCGCGAAGACACCAGTGATGACACTCGCACTGGCAGACCATTGTCAGCAAAAACTGATGCAAACATTGAAAAAATCGGTAAACTTGTTCGACAAGATCGCCGTTTAACAATCAGAGCAGTGTCAGAGTTAACAGGAGTTGACAAGGAAAGTGTTAGGCAGATTCTTCATGAAAGTTTCAACATGAACAAAGTGTGTTCAAAAATGGTTCCAAAGTGTCTCACAATTGAGCAGAAGGAACGCCGAGTTCTGACATCCTGGAAAACATTGAAAGTGATCCCACCTTCTTACAAAATGTTATTACTTGCGATGAATCGTGGTTTTTTACTTACGATCCCGAAACTAAACGCCAATCGATGCATTGGAAAACTCCTGGTTCTCCACGACAAAAAAAAGCACGAATGTCAAAATCGAAATTCAAGGCAATGATGATTGTTTTTTTTTTTTTTTTTTGACATCAAAGGGATTGTGCACATTGATTGGGTACCAGAGGGACAAACAGTGAATCAGCATTACTACATTAGCGTCCTGGCTGCCCTACGTGAGCGAGTACGGAGAAAACGGAACGATTTGTGGAGATGCCCCAGCTCACAGTGCGTTGTCCGTGAAGACGTTTTTGGCAAAACACAACATTCCCATCTTAGATCATCCACCCTACTCACCTGATTTGGCCCCCTGTGACTTTTTCTTTTCCCTAAAGTCAAGTCAGCTTTGAAAGGAACTAGATTTGAGACTGTTGAAGCAGTAAAAGAAAAAGCGACGGAAGTAATGAATGGACTTACCGAAAATGATCTGCAGCATTGCTATGAACAGTGGAAAATTCGTATGGAGCGGTGTAGAGACCGAGGAGGAGAGTACATTGAGGGAGATAACATGATATTGTAAATAATTGTAAATAAATGTTTTTTCCAGCATCAGTCCGGTTTTTTTCTAGCCGCACCTCGTAGAATGGAATGACGACAATAAGAATTTGGGCTGGACCGGGACTCGAACCCGGACCCGCTTATCGCGAGCAGTCCCCTTACCATTTCGCTATCCGTACATGACTCACGGCCGGAGCCCAAAGACCCATATGTCGTCAACCATGCGTCCACGACCTGTACTCGTACGTCCATTACGTAGATTTCCGTACATGTGAGACACTGTACTTGAAAGTCGCTTGCGCGGTATCGACAGATAAATATGATATTGCAGTACCTGTGATATTCTGATTAGATGCAAAGTATGCCATGCATGCATGTCGGATGAATCCCGTCTAATGTTAAAACAGGTCGATGGTCGTGTCCAGTTACATCACCATCCAGGCGAAAAGCTGTTCGAAACGTGCAGTGTGCCAAGGGCGCAGGCCGGTTGGACCAGTATTATGATATGCAGGATACTCACCTGGGCTTCCATGGGGCCTGCGGTAGTGATCGAAGACACGTGACAGTTGTGGACTACGTGAACATTATTAGGGACCACCTATAGCCCCTTATGCTTGCTTTTTTCCTCGACAACGTTGGCAACTTCCAGCAGGATAACCCACAAACCTCTGGAAACCGATCAAGTAATTGTCCAATCCATGGCACGCAGAATCACTGCTGAATTGCATTCCAGAAGGAGACCAAAGTGCTTTGTAAGTAGAGGGCCATAACGTTTTGACTCGTCAGAGTAAATCGCGCGAATGGATCGTTCGAGAGCAGAGCAGAACTGAGGTTTGTAAGTCTCGTTCCAGTTTTCATTATTATAATGTATGGTATTTTTATGTTGAAAATTATAGGAATCGGACTTCGAAGTTTATGACAACACAGGTGTAGACGCAGGTACATGAGTCGAACTATCAAAATCACTAACCGAGCACCTCTTGAGACGTGCCCTAAAAAAATCCTACTATTTCTGGATGCCATTTGCAGCAAAATAATAAAATGATAAAAAGGCTCTCATACAAAATGTCCCTACGTTGCCTATTCACCATTCACGGCACAGTTCCAATCACACTTATATCACAGCTTCTCCTGTATCAGCCATCGCTCTTCGAATGAGATACGGTACACGTATTATTAAATAATCTTTCACTGAACACGAAATTAGTCCCGATCTTCAGTTGACGCACATCTACCTCCGATTACGGACATCGCGCCCACTCGCCACCGGGTCTGTGCGCTGGCTCAGACGTCTCCCTCATTGCCACACGGACCATCCTAACTGCACGATGCACGACGCACCCTGCAGTTCCGCGCGAAAGAATATCTGTGTGAACACAGTGTCATTAAAGAGGCGGGAGTGTGGTTAAGCCACCACGTAACCGCCTGCCAAGTGCATTTAGACGCAAACGCCTGACGTGTGTTGTTCTCACGCATGCTGTTCTGCGTTCAAAAATTGGTTCAAATGGCTCTGAGCACTATGGGACTTAACATCTATGGTCATCAGTCCCCTAGAACTTAGAACTACTTAAACCTAACTAACCTAAGGACAGCACACAACACCCAGCCATCACGAGGCAGAGAAAATCCCTGACCCCGCCGGGAATCGAACCCGGGAACCCGGGCGTGGGAAGCGAGAACGCTACCGCACGACCACGAGATGCGGGCTGTTCTGCGTTCACTCGCTGACTCTTTATCAGTCAGTTCGCTACCGTACGCGACGCGATTGTGTGCGCTCTTCCTTAGGTACTTGTCAGTAACCTACAGCACGCGGCGTGATCATGGCCGATTCCCGTTGCTGGACCGAAGACTTGACAGAACCTTCAACAAACAAGTGTTGTGCTGTCGTAGAATGTTTAAGATTAAAAGGACAACGAAGTTAGGAAATGAGGTAATACTAAAATGAATACACAAGGAAAGAAGTCTGCGGAAAGCCCTTACCAGATGAGTAAACAGGTTGTTGGGACATCTGCTACCAATCTAAGAACAGTTACATTGGAGCTGGAAACAGTAGCAGAGGGAAAAATTTAAAGGGGAAGACATACTCTCTAAACTGAAAATAAAAATTCCGAAAGATGTTGAGTGTAGTGGATACAAGAGATGATGAGATTAGGAGCGAATACTGCTGCAAGGACTACATACAGGCATTCCTTCACGGATACGCAGCATTAAGCACGTGCTTAAAAGAACGAGCAGCGTGCAGATCGACTTTTCTGTTGCGTACCACTTTGTCTTCCAGCTTGATTACTACAAATTACGCGCTGAACGATGTCGCGATGAGTGCCATCTTCCTGATCGCATTCTGGAGTGAAGCTCTGGGGAGAAAGGAAAGCGATACGAATTGTCGCTAAGTTTTGCGGTTTATATCAGTCACCACTGTATTCGAGGGTGCTAGCACACTTTTCTGCACGGTCTTTCCATGCAGAAGTACCGAAATCGAATCTTAGTAGTGGATTAAATTTCTATCCTGCGGTATTAAGAAATTGTCAGCACAGTAATGGAGGTAAGTGTAGGGAGTCCAAATTGTGGAGGAGACCAAGGCTTCATTATAGTGATCAGGTTCAGATGGGTATAGGTTGCAGTAGATATTTGGAGATGTAGACCAGCCAAGGATCTACGATATTCCCCATCCGGGGCTCAACTCCACAGTGGCGTCACCCTCCCCCCTCCCCTCCTCCCCGCCTCCCCCAACACTCCTCGAGCGATTGAGATACGACGTCAAAAATATAAAGAAATCAATTTTTCAAAAATACGTTCATTTTGTAGCGCAAATCTTCTGAAGTATTTGATATATAAAATATACATGTTCGAGGAAACGCAATACATGTCATTTGGTCTTGTTAAGTGCAGTGGCACGCCTCTTTACACAGCATTCTTCTATCGCACGTATTTCGCTCTGTGGAATTCAAACGTGTATATTTTATAATGGAAGCCAAGCCGTCAAGCCTATATTCAGGACAATGGAAATTAAAATGTCCTGTGGGGCCTCTCGTGCTCCCAGCTGGCCGGTTTGGCATCCTACCGCGTTTACAAAAGACTCGCAATTAATACTGAGTGGGATTATTTGTGTCCGGGATAATAAGAACTCTTCAGAAAATATGAACTCTTCATTGCTTATTAGCTAATAACTTTCTCTTTTGTGAGACCTGAAATTAAATGTAGGAACCATCAAACCTGAAAGGACAAGAGAAAAACAAGCAGTACAAATTTCTTCAACCCTTTGATACCAGAAAATTTTTCTCTTATATTGCTACAGCTTTACACCGCGTGCTTTCCTTTCTGCGAAAGAATATATTACCTCATCAAAGTTCGTCAAATGTTTTGCTACATGAAAAATCAGTATTTCGTTGTCTAATATCGAAAAAGCTGTTGACACGAATAGTACCCAAGGCTGGTATGGCTTCTCGATTTGATTACGTCTCTTTTGTCACTCTCTGCTAGATAAAACGAAATAGGTCTTTCTAATATTGCAGCAATTGTAACACACGACAAATAAGCGACACTGTTTTGTTACAAATGGCCATATTTATGTACCGTATTTACATAAATAACACGAAAGAACCTAATACACGAAGTACCAATATCAAATGCCTATTATGACCTACTACAAGCAAAAAGTTTTATGTTAGGAAATAGTTTCACATTTCATTCATACGCTCCAGGGTCTCAAGCATGAGATCTAAAAGTAGTAGTACTACGAAATGTTTTGTATGAATTTGGAATCGTCATGTTCTTCCATACAATTTGTGTCATCTTCTCCTTCCTCCTTCTAACAAAAAAAATTCGTCATCACTAATTTTCCAACTATTCCTGCTATTATCAAACTTATTCTCTAGTTAACTTCACTAATCCTGCCAGAATCACAGGTTCTGTTACCCCCGTTTATTCTCCGATTAGGCACCATTAAGATTTCGTACAACGCGTTCTCCGCTCTATTCCGAGAATAGCACTTCAGGAGTGCTAAAACGGGACTGTACAACAGGCCCTTAGCAGTGTAGTAATCTCGCAAAAATTTTCTGTCAAAATTTCGCTTTCTAGGACACACCGAGAAGGTAATATGTAACCTTTCTTACCTGTGATTCCTGTTACTTATTTCCACTATGGTAGCCTGAATCTACGGATTTCGCTAGTAATAATAACGCTGATCATTCGCAAACCTAACCAGCCACATAAACAAACAGCGATCGGCATTCACTCTGGCGTTGATGACTGCGCAGTTGAGCGCCCCACAAACCAAACATCATCATCATCATCATCATCGACAGCGTTCACTCAGTCGGGTTTACTCGACTCAGCTCTTATAGCCCCGTCCCCTTTGTCTGCGGAAAAGTTTTTTTTATTTCTAGATGCACACCTGACGCACGCATGACTGCCAACTCCGGCAGATCCTCGGGCCAGAATGCAACAACTGTGCGTGTGAGTGAGGTGTGCTTGCTTGCGTGTGTATGAAATGGTGTGCGTTTCTCTTTTGCTGATGAAGGCTGTGGCCGAAAGCTTCGTGCTAGTATCTTTCAATAGTGCCTTTGTGCAACTTAACACGTCTTCTTTACGGTAAATAGCAATCTATCTTTTCCTACATTACCACTTTTATTATAAAACTTTACTGAATGATGAGTCATATTAATATCCACAACCAAGTACTAAGTGTACTAAATGCTAAAATTAAGAATTTCATTCAGGTATGTATAGTTAGTTAATAGGTTTTAAAGATTTTATTTAGTTACAACACTAAAGACGCATGACCGGAAACGTTTACGGAGGATAACATGTAAGGGAATATTGCCACATCTCCAAAATGTGGGCACCGAGGCTGAAAAAGATATTTACCTACAATCACTAATGGAAACAATTTCAGTACAGAGAGAGAGACAGACAGACAGGCCAGAACAGGGATCTTCAGCAAAACGAAGGGCTTTTTAGGTTAAATACAACACTTTCCATGAAGAAAGACCTCAAATATGTATGAAAGTTTTTTTCAAACCTATGGCTGTCCTCCTAAGAGATAACACAAACTTTCCCATCTGTTACGATTAAACATTACTCCCACATATAAAAGAGAGTTTTTGCTATTCCCGGGACAGGGATCACAAAACTAAAAACTCATATTGAGAGTTCTCCTTGAAAAAAAGGAAATTACATACGAAAAGGCGAAGAATATCTTGCAGCAAATAAAATTCTTCTGGTAATTTTGTAAGGTCAACTACAACTAGGGATCTGAGCGACAGCGAAGGATGCATTACTGACATGTGAAGAACTTAACAGTTGAACAAGAAGTCCAACACTCAAAACAGTTGTAAACAGGTGGCAGTTTCCGAGATTATCGTTCACAAACTACGAGCCTAAATTTCTATACTACTCTAAAAGAAACAACAAAAATTTGTGAAAACGAGGAAAAAACAGTAGGTATTGGTGCCGACTTCAGGGCTAATGCAGTACGCAAGTTCTATGGCCCGTGTAAATGTATCTTTAAGTATCTTTGCGTACTTGGTCCCCAGAGGATTGCTTATGGCCGCCCAACGATATCGCAGCACACTACTATACTTTCTTCCAAGAATAATCTCGAATCGTGGAGTCGGTTACGGTACAGTGACTTCGAAGAGGAAATGCTAAACAAGGCATTTCAGGCGCTCCTCCAAGTCTTCTCTGAAGCTCCAATTTGTAGGCAAATAAGCTTTCTTGAAGCAAGTCAGAGAGAAGCCAAACAGACCAAACCACCAACAGCAGGCGTAAGCTACGTATCTCATCCTAGTTTAGAACAAAGGAGCCACATTAAGTACACAAACCCGTAGATTTGAAGTAAACAACAAACAACGCAAATACTCAAGGATAATCTTATAGCGTACTTTTATTTAGATGAGTGCGTCACAGTTTGATAGCTGTAAACAGTGTAAACAATATCACATATTTCATCAAAATAGGCCGTGATTTGTTTCTCAATCGCAGGTTTAAACAGTTCTCAGCACAAGACGACTTGCATGTGGGATGATGTCCCAGTTCAATGCAAATTTGCAGCACATAACTTTTTAAGGATACACAACATGTTCGCTTAGTTATATCTTTCAGAGTTATCAAACGAATCTTCAGGCAAAGATAACGCATGTTGCAAAGTGACTGTGTTCTCGGCTTACAACACGTGAAGACGTAGTCCGTAAATTTTGTAGAAAAAAGGGTATATTCTCAAGCGCAGACTCAGTAATGAATCATCATAACTAAGGCAGAAACTTGAAACGTTTTTCTTCGCCTATCGATAGGAATTTGAACTGGAGACACATATTCTGAAGTTCCTTAGTCAACTATGTGTAGTCATTTTTACATTTAACGTCGTTGTAACTCTCGGAGAGATAAATACGTTAGTAAATTTAACACACTTCGTTTATTTTCACTCGGTAATTGTCTATGACTTTATATTCTAGAGTAAAGCACCATTTTAGGAGAAAAAAGAACAATATGCGGCGATCATCCACGAAAATGTATTCGGCAACTGTTCATCGAGTTGGACGCTTTCCAATACATGTTTTCGCTTTTTACATTTGTTGTCATTAATACATTAAGGCTTACGAGGCATAATGATGTTTGCAGTTACAACACTAGAGGGAGAAACTATCTTCAGCACTCTTCACTGAAACTGATTTTAGATGTACGATGCTGTTACCAAATACTTTAATGACGTATAGCACATACGAAATACCTTGTAGAATTACTAAATTTGAAAGCATGTGGAAACAACTACTTCTGAACAAGAATGTTTCCATAAAATTACTAATATTAATGCATCAAATAATTGATTTGTGACTCCATGGAGTTATTGTGATCGTTTCTTAGCATTGGTTACTGATAATAAATTGATACCAGTGCCTAAGAGTTTAATTTGTACACCACAGCGCAGATGATGATCACTATGTGATTGAAAATCGATTTTGCTATCAATAAACCATCAATATTACCGCCAAATCTGACCTTCCTTCTAAATTCAAGCATCAAATAATGTTACCTAATTCGAAACACTGCAAATAAGACGTAGCTTACAAAGCGATAAACTGTACATATTTGATCTTACGGGTAGTTCCTGATACCTAAGTAGCGGTAAATATCGCTTCGATAACACTTGTTTATGTGACGGATCGCCAATATCGCGGCCTCCGGGATCATCCGAACTGAAGCCACTCGATTTTTTTGTGTGAGGATTTTTGAAAGCTTTGGTATATTCCAGCCCTGGTGATAGTGTCAGTGAAGTGGGAACACATTTTGGATGGTTGTCATTTGATTCGCAACGCACCTGGAATTTTTCAACGTGTATGGGCATCGATGAAGAGACATGCAGAACACATCCTGACATGTGCGGTGGCCGTGCGAAACACTTGTAATCTGTTCGTCCAGCTGCAAAGACGCACAAAGGGGAATGAGTACAGTGCTATAATAATGTTGACCAGCGACGTGTACGGCATTCGTAGACATCGAGGTTAGTACCCCTGCGCGGTTTATGCCTCTCCACACCATTACACCTGGACCACCAAAACGATCATGTTCGACAGTGCTGGACGCACCCTCCTACCATGGGAGGTGGAAACACGTAACGCACCAAGGAACAATGTCGAACGCGATCGTTTTGGTGGTCCAAGCGTTATGGTGTGGGGAGGCATATAGTTGCATCGGAGTACTGGTCTACAAATCTGTGATCACGGTCCACTCACAGGTCAACGTTATTGTGACACTTGTAATGGATCTTGCCTCATCAGAATTTTCGTACTTCTATTGATGTGTTCGATTCCGTATAAATGTCTGACTGACTTGAACTACTTTTTATACTTAAATTACATACTTCATATCATGACGTGCAAGTCCGAAGAGGAGCCAACATTGACTCTGACCATTATCTAGTGCGGATCAAAGTGAAACTTACTCCGAAAAGAATCCACCACAAGAGAACTCACCTCCAAAAATATCAAAGAAAACAACATAAAAGAAGAAAGGGAAAAGGAAAAGGCAGGCACCTGGCATCAATTCCGTAACAAGATAATCAACAGACCCAAAGAGGCAGTACCATCGAAGAAGAATACGAAACACCGTGGTGGGACTCAGAATGTGAAAACATGGTTCAAATGGCTCTGAGCACTATGCGACTAAACTTCTGAGGTCATCAGTCACCTAGAACTTAGAACTAATTAAACCTAACTAACCTAAGGACATCACACACATCCATGCCCGATGCAGGTTTCGAACCTGCGAGTGTAGCGGTCGCTCGGTTTCAGACACCAGCACCTAGAACCGCACGGCCACTCCGGCCGGCTCAGCATGTGAAGAAGCACTGAAAGAACAAAAGAGTGCTTTCCAGAAATATAACTCTAAGAAGTCACCGGAGACTCAACACCATTATCTTCAGACCGGAAACGAAGCCTCAATTATTATCAAACAAAGAGGAGGTACATGATGGACCAGACAGAAAAAGACTTCCGAGATCACAATACTTGATATTTTTACAGGACGTTCGCAGGGAGGATTCGAGGATTCACCCCTCAGAGCTTATATTTCCGAAAACCAGACGGCAAATTCGCGCTGACCAACCGAGATAATTCTAGAGAATTGGCTCGATATTTCTCAGAGCTATTCAGTTGCCAGGAGCCCACATCAAGATGGCCCAAAGAGACTCCCGCACAAGTAAACCCAGAATCTCCACCACCTACCAAACTAGAAATCCATAGACAACATCTTCAGACTCAAGAATAACAGGGCATCTGGAGAAGATCGTAAAGTTTCAGAACTGTTGAAGAACATAGGCCCAAATACACTTGAGGAGCTAACACAAATCATCATAGACATCTCGAAAACGGAAAAGGTACCTGAAGAATGGAAATGTGCACTCATCCATCCGTTACACAAGAAAGGTGACAGATGATATGTCAATAACTACTGAAGGATTTCTCTCCTTGAAGTCACCTACAAAATTCTATCCGCGTTCCATCTTCAAAGAACACAAGAAGAGTTTGAAAACAAAATTGGTTACTATGAAGCCGGTTTCCGACCGGGGCGTTCTTGTATTGAACAAATTTTCAATTTGGAGATGCTATTTAAATATAGAGCAACCCGAAGCTCTCAGATCATCTGTATGTTCGTCGACTTCAAGGAGGCATATGATTCGGTCGATCGACAGTTCCTCTTCAACATCTTAGAAGAACAAGGACTTGATCGAAAGACATTAAGACCCATCAAGAAAACACTCACGAAGTCAAAAGTGAAATTCATGGGTGAACTGGCAGAGCCCTTTGAGATAAAGATCGGTGTGCGACAAGGTGATGGATTGTCATCACTGCTCTTCAACCCTGTTCTGGATAAAGTAATTCGAGAATGAGAGAAAGGATTGAAAACCCACCACCGCTGGAAACCCATTCGACTCGGATGAAAGAATGATGACATCAAAGTCTGTTGTTTAGCTTCCGCATACGACCGAGAGATACTAGCGCCTGTGAAAATACAGCGATCAAACAGATTCAAGTCCTCAAGCAATACGCTGAGAAAACGACTGCAAATTTCATTCGAGAAGACCAAGTTCATTTGCACTAAATTCGACATTCAGGAACTGAACACAAAAATATGGGCAGATCAAACGAGTTCGACAATCCATATATCTCGGTAAGATCATAGAACCAACGGGGTTGGAAAAGGAAGCACAGAAATTTCGGTTACTAAAGCGCAAACGAGCATATGGGAGAACGCGTGAAATCTACAACAAGAAATGTAAGTTCATTCATACAAAGATTAAACATTATAATATAGTGATTAAACCTGAAGTGTTGTACGTGAGTGAAACCTTGGTACTTAATAGATAAGGCGATCTGGAAAACATCTTGAAGAAGGAAAGAAATATCATGAGGAAAATGCTGGGACCAGATATAAAATAAGAGGAGAATAGACTTAAATCGCGCAAAGCAACAGAAGAACTGTCCAACCTTGCCGCAAATATCAGGAAACGAAGACTGATATTCTATGGACACACTTATAGACTCCATCTTCCAGGCTAACTCACAAGACTTTTGACATACACTGCAAAACTGAAAAACATTCCATGGATGGAAGAAGTCAAATATGAGTTGTAAAAGTCACAGATAGGAACATCGGAAATATTAGACAGGAAACTTTACCGTCAGAAGATAAATAGATGGGTAATAAAGCCAAAGAATGAACTCCCTAAAAGATCAGGGACCAAGTGGTCAGAAGAAAGTAAGAAAGCACATAGCGAAAGAATGAAAGCTATATGGGCTATTAGAAAGGAGAATCATAAACTTAATGCGTGGTCTGACAGGGTCCGTAAGCACATAATAATAATAATAATAATAATATAATTCATATCTAAAGATAATTTTGCATACATTTGGTCAACAAAACACTATTTTTCTGATAACATAATTTTTTTTCATTTCGATCTATTTAGTAACATCAGTCTTGAACAATGAAAATTAATAATCACAATTGTTAAATTAAATAAGTCCAAAAACAATTTACAGTGAAACTAATATTATTATTCTTCAGTTTTCATGTAAACAAAATTTCAGTTTTCATTCTTAATTCTTCTAATTTTACTATCGATAATTCAGTTTACAATTATATAAAAACGGGAAGCTAATAGTTCTTATATTGTCAAACTTTGTAACATGCATTATTAATTATTAGGCGCGTAAGTCTGTATATAAAAAATTATTTTCAATATACCTGAATAGTAATTTCAATTAACACAGTCATAAAAAATCCTCGTTTGAACTACATCGTGTTCTGCAAGGCTCTGGAAGCTATGTACATAACACTCTTAGAATAATATTTATAGAAAATTTTGGCGCCAAATGCCCATAATAGTTTCAGTTGTTCTCGAGATTGGTCAATGCAACTATCAAGTTCTTTTTGCTGTGTTGGAATGTTGCACAATGCAGTTACTCTACAAGTGGTGGTGTAGAAAGTGTCAAGAATTTTTGAATAAACATAGATGATTTGAAAAAGCAACAATATTTCAGCGGCTTTTACTGGAACAAGAAAACCCTGTACCTAGTAATTGAAAAGTTTAAACGGGAACCGACAACTTAGACAACGAAACAGCCACAGTAAGATAAGTAACATTTATGCGGTAATGTAATTTTTATGCCCCTACAAAATTATATTAATGCTGAAAACAGTAGACTACTTACTTCAACGTGGGATATTTACTTTCCGTACATCTATGAGCGTTTTGATAGTAAGGGATGTTTTGTAAACCATCGTCGCCAGTTCTGTAAAGGCCTCGTCGCTACTGCTGTGGAGGCCGAGTTGCCACTGTTGTTACGGTAGGCTGAGTTTGTGAGTTCGTGAAACGGCTTCAAGTGCAGTACATCGCTAAGACAATTTCTCCCTGCCACTATTACACAGCCGGCCGGGTTGGCCGAGCGGTTCTAGGCGCTTCAGTCTGGAACCGCTTGACCGCTACGGTCGCAGGTTCGAATCCTGCCTCGGGCATGGATGTGTGTGATGTCCCTAGGTTAGTTAGGTTTAACTAGTTCTAAGTTCTAGGGGACTGATGACCACAGATGTTAAGTCCCATAGTGCTCAGAGCCATTTGAACCATTTTGAACTATTACACAGCTATGCCCCAGGTTCAGGTAGCAGGATAGGGGAACGGAGGTTCTACAACTCTCAAACAAATTAGTAAAAAAAAAATCACACAAATGAGATAAAAAGTTTACTTATTTTTGTGACTTGTTGAATAATGATGTCTGCAACACTGAATGTAATATAACACAAAAACGGCCCACAACGGCTGAGTGTAAGTAATCGTAGGTATACTTCACAGTACATAGCAAATGCAATTTACAACAACTATCTGTTCATTTCTAAGAGTTCACTACACGATGTTCCCTGTTTAAGCCAACCTGGACGATGATCTATAAAGAAGTGGGCAAGCGCTGCTCTTCTATCTTCCGAGTGGGCTTCGGTCTATTAGCAGAGGCGAAGTCGGTATCTTTATTCTCAGCGCCTCAGTGGAACTCGCGCAAGTGGAGAGTCTCCATGACACTACAACCAGCTCGCATGGCTCTGAGCGCTATGTGACTTAACATCTATGGTCATCAGTCCCCTAGAACTTAGAACTACTTAAACCTAACTAACCTAAGGACAGCACACAACACCCAGTCATCACGAGGCAGAGAAAATCCCTGACCCCGCCGGGAATCGAACCCGGGAACCCGGGTGCGGGAAGCGAGAACGCTACCGCACGACCACGAGCGCACCAGCTCGCATCTTTGCGCCTGTGGTGCTTTTGCCCTGGCTGCATCTTGTTCGGAGGACACAGCAGTATGTAAGCTATAATCTATAGTCCTGCCCCAAGGTGCGTCTTCTCAGGACTGCATTAGTCCCTGGCTCCATTTTTATGGATGACAGTGCGCGACAGCATCGAAGTCCGCAGGTGGGGAGGATATTCGGCGAATGGACTAGCCTTCCCGTTACCCAGATTTAAATCACATCGAGCAGTTGTGGGGTGCTTTGTTAAGGTTGGCCCTTCTTCACATTGGCAATTCCCTGTTCACTGTTACACCTGTCATCATTAGAATCATTTGTTTATACAAGTGACACGTTGTCTAGCGTCAGGGGGTTGCTCCGTTGCGTATGAAGCCACAAACACCTGCAGGACGTTGACATTCTACTGTGGATTGGTCTCTAAAACGTTGCCGCTGCGGGTGCAGTGTCCCGCGACGTTCTTAGTGGCTGATTCACAGCGCTCTATCGTGGCGAGCGCCTAGAGACAGCCGCATATCCGAGAAGTGGGGTGCCGGCGCGATATTTTAAGGATTCCCGCAGCGGCCACGTAGAGAGGGTTTATTTGCTCGGGCGCTCGCAAGCACTCCGCCCACACTCATCGTTGCCTGGGGCAACAAGATGAATTCGTGGCAGCGCAGGCGGCTCATGCACATCGCGTTTTGACGTTGCGGGAATTCTGCATTCCAAGTTCAGAAACTGCTCTACTGAAATTCAGACAACCGCTAAATATTATTTCAGCGCCCGTAGCAATATAGACTGTACACTCATCAGAGAGCACGGGACTGTTTTTCTATTTATTTATTTAACTCGAAAAAGCAACTCACCTCTTCAAAAATCTATAAATGTAGAAATAGAAGTACGGTACCCATTTTCACCTTAGAATACTGACGAAACATATCAAACGCATGTGGTTTTGTTCATAGAAAGACTTGAAAAGAATTACACATATTTTAATGTGTAACCATGAACGTAAATACTGCTACCGATCGAGCGATGGGAATTTACAGTGTTACCCTCAGAAAAATACTTTCAAAATATTTGAGGTTGGATGTATCTTCCTTCTGTCGTTCAATGCTTCGTTTCCTGTTTTGTGATCCACTTCGCTTTTTGACGTTGCTCATCGTGTTGGATAGATTACTATAAAAGAAGAAGAATATTTAACACGCATATTAATGAAAACTGTGAACCAAAGACATGTTCACTTGAACACGATCGATGCGAATCGCATTAACATGCTCTCCAACTGAACTTATGTTGTTCAAACACTACACTATAGTGAGTGCTACTGCTTTCTGACTTGTCTTCCCTATTTTCAAGATACATGCACTTCTTTGTTTTGTCCGTGACAAAGTCTACCAGAAATACAAGTGCCGATCGAGGTCTCTTGGTGCCCTTGGCCACGGTCAATATATAGCCTATGCGTAAATTCGGCCCTGAAAAACGAAAACAATGATTGTGTATAGTTCCTCCATCTGCGCGACAAAAGGCAAGATAGTAAGCACGAATTTAGTGTTTACAATGATCCACGATGATTGTTGTTGTGATGCCTTGTAGGTCACATATACACTCCTGGAAATGGAAAAAAGAACACATTGACACCGGTGTGTCAGACTCACCATACTTGCTCCGGACACTGCGAGAGGGCTATACAAGCAATGATCACACGCACGACACAGCGGACACACCAGGAACCGCGGTGTTGGCCGTCGAATGGCGCTAGCTGCGCAGCATTTGTGCACCGCCGCCGTCAGTGTCAGCCAGTTTGCCATGGCATACGGAGCTCCATCGCATTCTTTAACACTGGTAGCATGCCGCGACAGCGTGGACGTGAACCGTATGTGCAGTTGACGGACTTTGAGCGAGGGCGTATAGTGGGCATGCGGGAGGCCGGGTGGACGTACCGCCGAATTGCTCAACACGTGGGGCGTGAGGTCTCCACAGTACATCGATGTTGTCGCCAGTGGTCGGCGGAAGGTGCACGTGCCCGTCGACCTGGGACCGGACCGCAGCGACGCACGGATGCACGCCAAGACCGTAGGATCCTACGCAGTGCCGTAGGGGACCGCACCGCCACTTCCCAGCAAATTAGGGACACTGTTGCTCCTGGGGTATCGGCGAGGACATTTGCAACCGTCTCTCTGAAGCTGGGCTACGGTCCCGCACACCGTTAGGCCGTCTTCCGCTCACGCCCCAACATCGTGCAGCCCGCCTCCAGTGGTGTCGCGACAGGCGTGAATGGAGGGACGAATGGAGACGTGTCGTCTTCAGCGATGAGAGTCGCTTCTGCCTTGGTGCCAATGATGGTCGTATGCGTGTTTGGCGCCGTGCAGGTGAGCGCCACAATCAGGACTGCACACGACCGAGGCACACAGGGCCAACACCCGACATCATGGTGTGGGGAGCGATCTCCTACACTGGCCATACACCACTGGTGATCGTCGAGGGGACACTGAATAGTGCACGGTACATCCAAACCGTCATCGAACCCATCGTTCTACCATTCCTAGACCGGCAAGGGAACTTGCTGTTCCAACAGGACAATGCACGTCCGCATGTATCCCGTGCCACCCAACGTGCTCTAGAAGGTGTAAGTCAACTACCCTGGCCAGCAAGATCTCCGGATCTGTCCCCCATTGAGCATGTTTGGTACTGGATGAAGCGTCGTCTCACGCGGTCTGCACGTCCAGCACGAACGCTGGTCCACCTGAGGCGCCAGGTGGAAATGGCATGGCAAGCCGTTCCACAGGACTACATCCAGCATCTCTACGATCGTCTCCATGGGAGAATAGCAGCCTGCATTGCTGCGAAAGGTGGATATACACTGTACTAGTGCCGACATTGTGCATGCTCTGTTGCCTGTGTCTATGTGCCTGTGGTTCTGTCACTGTGATCATGTGATGTATCTGACCCCAGAAATGTGTCAATAAAGTTTCCCCTTCTTGGGACAATGAATTCACGGTGTTCTTATTTCAATTTCCAGGAGTGTAAAAAAAGGTGCATTTCTAAGCTTATTACACAGGGTTGGCAATACACCCACAACACACAAACGGAGATAAATATTATCAGATATATGGAGTTAAATAACCTTACAAATTAAATATCATCAATCGACTGATAAACAAGGATAAGGAAGAAAATCACGGTCATTTGGCAAAATGAAGGTGATCACTTTTCCATGTTCCGAGAAAATTTCACATAAGATTATGAACATCTTTAATCCATACATCGTTATAAGAGCTTAGTGAGCAATGCAGTAAACCGATATATATTTTGAAATATGCCGTCATACGTTACGTGCGTGCCTTTGCAATATTTTTGTTTGTATTTTTCAAAAGTGCGAACTTCTTTTATTCTGAATGGAATTAATTTTATATTCTATCGAAATCATTTAATTGTTTATTAGGTATAGCGAAGAGGTTGCTGGTTTGCATGGCATACTTTATTGTACATGCGTAAGTTTAGTGAAGATGGCATTCCATTGAGGGGAGAATATTTCGGATCGTTCTCTTTAGTACACGTACATAGGTTTAGTGGTAATGGTGACCCATGTAAAATTATTTATCTGCTTTTCTCAGATTTTATACAGAGTGTCGCAGGAGAAATGGTGAATATGATATGACAAGATTGCTCATTTGAAGCAAAAAGCTTCATGTTGTCGTATACAATGTTCCGAATGGTTTCCCCGATAACACATTAATGTACGTTAGGTTTTTGGGCTAGTGGCACGCACACATGCTTCTACTATCCTCTTACACGTTTTCTTCTAGCCCAACCTGCCTCGTTGCTTTCAGCCTATTTGTTCGGGATGTCTTTTGAACGCTGAACAAGGCCGTTGAACGCACAGTTGTACGTGGTCCGTTTTCAGTGAAGTAGTGAGAGGGACTGCGAGTGTATCACAGACAAGCATCGGTTAACCATGTTGGTACACGAGCTGGCTAAAATGCCTCGCATCTACACTAATGAAGGATATGCAGATATGGAGTATGCGCACGGCTGGTACTGCTACTGCTGCTGCTGTCGAAGAATACTGCTGACGTTTTCCGACACGTAGAATTCCTGATCGTAGAGTGTATACCAGAGTTTTCAGAATATTGCGTGCAACAGGTATTCTTCCAGGTTCCCTTTTCCTTCTGAACGTGTAGTTCAACACCCTGTGCAGGAACAAAAAAAAATGGTTCAAATGGCTCTGAGCACTATCGGACTCAACTGCTGTGGTCATAAGTCCCCTAGAACTTAGAACTACTTAAACCTAACTAACCTAAAGACATCACACACATCCATGCCCGAGGCAGGATTCGAACCTGCGACCGTAGCGGTCGCGCGGTTCCAGACTGTAGCGCCCAGAACCGCTCGGCCACTACGGCCGGCTGTGCAGGAACAGCAACACACTGTTGAAATGGTGCAGCGTAGTCTTGCTACCAGCATACGGCAACACTTTTCACGTATCATTGTCCCGCGAACACGTGTATGGTGAATATTACATGCGGCACACTCGTACGCGTTTTACATATAGCGTATCCACAATGTTCACATGACATGAATTTTGTTAAACGATTAAATGACAATTGTCATTTGCTCCCATTAATACCACTCACGGATGAAACCATGATTACACGTAATGGAATCAATAATTCACGTAATAGTCATCAAAAGTCATAGGTGAATCCATACGCTACAGTGTAAACCAATTCCCAAGTTCGTTTCTCGATCAGTGACTTGTTGATAGGTTCAGTCATTTTAGAAGAGCGAATGACAGGACAGAATTACTTGCGTTTGGAAAATTCGTCTGTTGAACGCCTTGAGGACATTTCTTTGTCCTGGCGGTTTGCGACGTATTTCCAGTATGACGGAGACGCTCCACATTATACGAGACGAGTGACGGAACATCTCAACCGCACTTATGCTAGTCGCTGGATTGGTCGCGGTAGTGCAATTAACTGCCCACCACGATCTCCAGACCTTACGCTATTCGATTTTTGTTTACGCTGTTGGATGAAGTCTGAGGTGTACAAACAAAAGACGCAAATTCGCGAGATGAATTACTCGGTCGCATCATCGACGCTGCTGCCCTCATTAGCGAACGTGCAAAGGCACTCAGACAACCAACACAACGTGTTCTCCCCAGAGCGCACAAATGCACAGAAGCTGATGGTGGGATATTCGAACATTCACTGCAAACTGTACAACGTAATGTGACGTGTACTATAATGCTTAAAGGTGAATGTGTTGAAAATATGTATTTTTGGGTTGATACTTTTGTAATGTTTATTGGCTGTTGTACATGTGTAAACCTGACAATGATTGAATAATACAGAAAATAAATAAAAAAGTAGAGTAAGTGTGTTCTTTCTCGGAAACTACTCGTAAAAGGGTATATGAAGTTTTTAGCTTCAAATGACCGTTCCTGTTATATTAATGAATGCTGACCATCCCTCCTAGGACACCCTGCACACGTACTTACATTTCTGCTTTGTGTCTGTAAACGTATATTTTAATTGTTTTTTGTAATTTCCTGGGTTTCGTCTTTTTTGTTTCGTTTTGTCCCAAAAGTATCTTATTCCCGTAGAAGTCTCGTTTGTCGGTTTGTGTCTTGGTAATGTCATTGTGTTAATATCCATCGGTCATTTCATTTCTTGAGGCTAGTATCTCCATGTTTGTGACGTCATCGGTCTATCAGTGCGGTATCGCGTTGTCTACTGATCCTCCTTAACATAGCTTTCCCAATCAATAGTTTAGTAACGTACAGCTGGAAATATAATGAAGGCAATAGGGTAAGTCGTCTTCTTCTTCTGATGCGGTCTTTGTCCCGTTCGTATGCAGGGTCGGAAAGGTTAAGTACGGATTTGGCAAGGTTAGTTTTAATGGGTGGCCGGATGCCCTTCCTGCCGCCACCCCAGGACGGAAATAGTGTACCCCAGCTGTCTGCGTCTAGTGGAAATCATGAAATAGCGCGAATGTTTGTAAAATGTCTGTGAGGCATGTAACTGAGGCGGGACGTGCGAACCAGCCCGATATTCACCTAGTGGGATGTGGAAAGCCGCCTAAAAACCACATCCAGGCTGGCCGACAGACCGGCGCTCGTCGTTAACCCGCAGGGCGGATTCGATCCGGGGAGGCCGCGCCAACCCGAGTCCAGGAAGCAGCGCATTACCGCTCTCGGCTAACCTGACGGGTTAAGGAAATAAAAAAACACAACGCTCGTTCTGCGAGGCTAAATATTTGGGACAGGCAGCGATGAAGCTTGCAGCCAAGTGCAATCAGCAAACTAGAAGAAATAAAAAACGCTTTCATGCTCGGAGATTATGACGGGTCATCAATCGTCAGAAACGTGTACGCAATAGGCCACACCTTAAAAAAATCAAGCACAACTTAAAAACTTTGAACAAGGACCACATAATAGTATAGCAAAAGTACACATTCCTGTTACTCTCCTTGTTCTTACTGCAGTCTTTGTTAATGATTTGTCTCATGATATTGCTCCATAAAGCCTTATCTATAGTAATGCTGTTGGCTCCATAACACCAAAAATCGTATTTCCGTTTGGAACAAGCCATACGATGCAGAACATTTCAAAAAAAATTAATCACAAGCCTACTACATGAGAGAAGGACATGAAAATAATTAGAATAAATAACGAAGACAATGAAAGACACCTCCTAACTTCAAAATAAAATTATTACATATACAGAACAAAGGCTGAAACTAAGCTACTACTTGAGAACCAAGTGAACACAACCATTTACTGTTTACACTGAGAGACAGAAATCCCAATAGCGGATCACAAATCCCGTACCTCTCCTGAGCATACAACTCGAAAAAAGGGCTATATATATATATATATATATATATATATATATATATATATATATGTGTGTGTGTGTGTGTGTGTGTGTGTGTTTGCGCGCGCGAAACTTACGTAACAGACCTACAGTCAAACAAGAAGTACCAGAAAACAAAAACTGAAAAAGTTGGCAACACATCACAGCGATAGTTTTTAGAAAATCTGCAAGCTCTCAAGCAGTTTGCCACATGAGACACCCACTGGAGATGCCTTGTAAAAATAGATGAAACGCTTCTGGGTCCATAAGTAAAATCAAAAATTAATGTACAGCATGCAAAAGGCGTTTTTGTTGTAAAATACAGCAAATTATATACATGAGCTGCGCAAATGCTCACCACAAGAAATTTTTATTTAGCACTTCTATATGGCTACACGTATTCCAAGGTGAACAGTTTCAATCATTTTATACTGCCATCTACAGGCTTATTAATAAAGCAGCCTTCCTGTACGAGTTAATATAACTTTTATTTTTTAATTTTTTTCTCTGTAGGAATTTGTCAAGCGTAGTAGCTCAGATCTGCGCGTCACCTTGCAGACCCTTAACGGCTATGTTAACACGATGTGGTTTGTACAACCTTTACTGTGGCAAGTGGTTGGTTGTTTTGGGGAAGCAGACCAGACAGCGAGGTCATCGGTCTCATCGGATTAGGGAAGTATGGGGAAGGAAGTCGGCCGTGCCCTTTCAGAGGAACCATCCCGGCATTTACCTGGAGTGATTTAGGGAAATCACGGAAAACCTAAATCAGGATGGCCGGACGCGGGATTGAACCGTCGTCCTCCCGAATGCGAGTCCAGTGTCTAACCACTGCGCCACCTCGCTCGGTCTATGGCAAGTGGATAACAGACAATGACGACGAGTCTCTGCTATAATTATACGAGTAATATGGGATATTGTTTATCCTGTTTATTTTGTGTAACGTCGTAATCCAATAGCTATGTCAGATAATGTTTATTTTGTCCTTTTTGCAGCAGCCTTTTCAGTAGTTACAGGGTCAACAGTCTGGATGATTGACTGATCTGTCCTTGTAACGCTAACCAAAACGGCCTTGCTATGCTGGTACTGCGAACGGCTGAAAGCAAGGGGAAACTACAGCCGTAATTTTTCCCGAGGGCATGCAGCTTTACTGTATGGTTAAATGATGATGGTGTCTTCTTGGGTAAAATATTCCGTAGGTAAAATAGTCCCCCATTCGGATCTCCAGGCGGGGACTACTCAAGAGGACGTCGTTATCAGGAGAAAGAAAACTGGCGTTCTACGGAACGGAACGTGGAATGTCACCTTAATCGGGCAAGTAGGTTAGAAAATTTAAAAATGGAAATGGATAGCTTAAAGTTAGATATAGTGGGAATTAGTGAAGTTCGGTGGCAGGAGGAATAAGTCATTTGGTCAAGTGAATACAGGGTTATAAACACAAAATCAAATAGGGGTAAAGCAGGAGTAGGTTTAATAATGAATAAAAAAATAGGAGTGCGGATAAGCTACTACAAACACCACAGTGAACGCATTATTGTGGCCAAGATAGACACGAAGCCCATGCCTACTACAGTAGTACAAGTTCATATGCCAACTAGCTCTGCAGATGATGAAGAAATTGATGAAATGTATGATCAGATAAAAGAAATTATTCAGGTAGTGAAGGGAGACGAAAATTTAATAGTCATGGGTGACTGGAATTCGAGAGCAGGAAAAGGGAGAGAAGGAAACATACGAGGGCAGTTCAATAAGTAATGCAACACATTTTTTTTCTCGGCCAATTTTGGTTGAAAAAACCGGAAATTTCTTCTGCAATATTTTCAAACAATCCCGCTTCGTCTCGTACAGTTTCATTGACTTCCGACAGGTGGCAGCGCTGTACGGAGCTGTTAAAATGGCGTCTGTAACGGATGTGCGTTGCAAACAACGGGCAGTGATCGAGTTTCTTTTGGCGGAAAACCAGGGCATCTCAGACATTCATAGGCGCTTGCAGAATCTCTACGGTGATCTGGCAGTGGACAAAAGCACGGTGAGTCGTTGGGCAAAGCGTGTGTCATCATCGCCGCAAGGTCAAGCAAGACTGTCTGATCTCCCGCGTGCGGGCCGGCCGTGCACAGCTGTGGCTCCTGCAATGGCGGAGCGTGCGAACACACTCGTTGGAGATGATCGACGGATCACCATCAAACAACTCAGAGCTCAACTTGACATCTCTGTTGGTAGTGCTGTCACAATCGTTCACCAGTTGGGATATTCAAAGGTTTGTTCCCGCTGGGTCCCTCGTTGTCTACCGAACACCATAAAGAGCAAAGGAGAACCATCCGTGCGGAATTGCTTGCTCGTCATGTGGCTGAGGGTGACAATTTCTTGTCAAAGATTGTTAAAGGCGATGAAACATGGGTTCATCACTTCGAACCTGAAACAAAACGGCAATCAATGTAGTGACGCCACACCCACTCCCCTACCAAGAAAAAATTTAAAGCCATACCCTCAGCCGGTAAAGTCATGGTTACAGTCTTCTGGGACGCTGAAGAGGTTATTCTGTTCGATGTAATTTCCCCTGGTCAAACAATCAACTCTGAAGTGTATTGTGCTACTCTTCAGAAATTGAAGAAACGACTTCAGCGTGTTCGTAGGCACAAAAATCTGAACGAACTTCTCCTTCTTCATGACAACGCAAGACCTCACACAAGTCTTCGCACCCGAGAGGAGCTCACAAAACTTCAGTGGACTGTTCTTTCTCATGCACCCTACAGCCCCGATCTCGCACCGTCGGATTTCCATATGTTTGGCCCAATGAATGACTCTATCCGTGGGAGGCACTACGCGGATGATGAAGATGTTATTGATGCAGTACGACGTTGGTTCCGACATCGATCAGTGGAATGGTACCGTGCAGGCATACAGGCCCTCATTTCAAGGTGGCGTAAGGCCGTAGCATTGTATGGAGATTACGTTGAAAAATAGTGTTGCGTAGCTAAAAGATTGGGGAATAACCTGGTGTATTTCAATGCTGAATAAAACAACCCCTGTTTCAGAAAAAAAATGTGTTGCATTACTTATTGAACTGCCCTCGTATTAGGTGAATATGGATTGGGGGTAAGAAATGAAAGAGGAAGCCGTCTGGTAGAATTCTGCACAGAGCATAACTTAATCATAGCTAACACTTGGTTCAAGAATCGTAAAAGAAGGTTGTATAAATGGAAGAATCCTGGAGGTACAAAAAGGTATCAGATAGAGTATATAATGGTAAGACAGAGATCTAGGAACCAGGTTTATAAATTGTAAGACATTTCCAGGGGCAGATGCGGACTCTGACCACAATCTATTGGTTATGAACTGTAGATTAAAGCTGAAGAAACTACAAAAATGTGGGAATTTAAGGAGATGGGACCTGGATAAACTGACTAAACCAGAGGTTGTACAGAGTTTCAGGGAAAGCATAAGGGAACAATTGACAGGAATGGGAGAAAGAAATACAGTGGAAGAAGAATGGGTAGCTCAGAGGGATGAAGTAGTGAAGGCAGCAGAGGATCAAGCAGGTAAAAAGACGAGTACTAGTAGAAATCCTTGGGTAACAGAAGAAATATAGAATTTAATTGACGGAAGGAGAAAATATAAAAACGCAATAAATGAAACAGGCAAAAAGGAATACAAACGTCTCAAAAATGAGATTAACAGGAAGTGTAAAATGGCTAAGCATGGATGGCTAGAGGACAAATGTAACGATGTAGAGGCTTATCACACTAGGCGTAAGATAGATACAGCCTACAGGAAAATTAAAGAGATCTTTGGAGAAAAGAGAGCCACTTGTATGAATATCAAGAGCTCGGATGGAAACCCAGTTCTAAGCAAAGAAGGGAAAGCAGAAAGGTGTAAGGAGTATATAGACGGTCTATACAAGGGTGGTGTACTTGAGGACAATATTATGGAAATGGAAGAGGATGTAGATGAAGATGAAATGGGAGATACGATACTGTGTGAAGAGTCTAACAAAGCACTGAAAGGACTGAATCGAAACAAGGCCCCGGGAGTAGACAACATTCCATTAGAACTACTGACAGCCTTGGGAGAGCCGGTCCTGACAAAACTCTAGCATCTGGTGAGCAAGATGTATGAGACAGATGAAATACCCTCAGACTTCAAGAAGAATATATTAATTCCAATCCCAAAGAAAGCAGGTGTTGACAGACCTGAAAATTACCGAACTATAAGACACAGCTGCAAAATACTAACGCGAATTCTTTACAGGCGAATGGAAAAACTGGTAGAAGCCAACCTCGGGGAAGATCAGTATGGATTCCGTAAAAATGTTGGAACACGTGAGACAATACTGACCTTGCGACTTATCTTAGCAGAAAGATTAAGGAAAGGTAAACCTACGTTTCTAGCATTTGTAGACTTAGAGAAAGCTTTTGACAATCTCGACTGGAACACTCTCTTTCAATTTCTAAAGGTGGCAGGGGTAAAATACAGGGAGCGAAAGGCTATTTACGATTTGTACAGAAACCAGATGACAGTTATAAAAGTCGAGGGGCATGAAAGAGAAGCAGTGGCTGGGAAGGGAGTGAGACAGGGTTGTAGCCTATCCCCGATGTTATTCAATCTGTATATTGAGCAAGCAGTGAAGGAAACAAAAGAAAAATTCGGAGTAGGTATTAAAATCCATGGAGAAGAAATAAAAACTTTGAGGTTCGCCGATGACATTGTAATTCTATCAGAGACAGCAAAGGACCTGGAAGAGTAGCTGAACGGAATGGACAGTGTCTTAAAAGAAGGATATAAGATGAACATCAACAAAAGCAAAACCAGGGTAATGGAATGTAGTCGAATTAAATCGGGTGATGCTGCGGGAATTCGATTAGGAAATGAGACGCTTGAAGTAATAAAAGAGTTTTGCTATTTGGGGAGCAAAATAACTGATGATGGTCGAAGTAGAGAGGATATAAAATGTAGACTGGCAATGGCAAGGAAAGCGTTTCTGAAGTAGAGAAATTTGATAACATCGAGTATAGATTTAAGTGTCAGGACGTCGTTTCTGAATGTATTTGTATGGATTGTAGCCATGTATGGAAGTGAAACATGGACGGTAAATAGTTTGGACAAGAAGAGAATAGAAGCTTTCGAAATGTGTTGCTACAGAAGAATGCTGAAGATTAGATGGGTAGATCACATAACTAATGAGGAGGTATTGAATAGAATTGGGGAGAAGAGGAGTTTGTGGCACAACTTGACTAGAAGAAGGGATCGGTTGGTAGGACATGTTCTGAGGCATCAAGGGATCACCAATTTAGTATTGTAGGGCAGCGTGGAGGGTAAAAATCGTAGAGGGAGACCAAAAGATGAATACACTAAGAAGATTCAGAAGCATGTAGGTTGCAGTAAGTACTGGGAGATGAAGAAGCTTGCACACGATAGAGTAACATGGAGAGATGCATCAAACCAGTCTCTGGACTGAAGACCACAACAACAACAACGACATATTTGAAACAGGTCGCCATGTAATAATTCTACCGATATAGACTTATTAAAAAGGTTTATACACTACACAGAGATGGCGTGCTCCTGGATATTACGGTGTTAATTTTGATGCAAACTTGATGCCTCAGCTGATAACTTGTTGGTATCTTCTAAAGTGCTAAGCATGCTCTGAAACATTTCTTTGTAAATTATTCCTGGCATTCAATTGCTTGGACACAGAGCAAGGGAAATGAAGCTGGTGAATTGTGCCACAAGTCTACAAAAACTTTTTACGATGTAATTGGTCAATACTCGTTCATTATTTTCGTGTATAGTAGGCCTACCTATCAACGCTACGTCATGTGAATACAAATGTTCAAATGTGAGTGAAATCTTATGGGACTTAACTGCTAAGGTCATTAGTCCCTAAGCCTACACACTACTTAACCGAAATTATCCTAAGCACAAACAGACACACCCATGCCCGAGGGAGGACTCGAAACTCCGCCGGGACCAGCCGCACAGTCCATGACTGCACCGCCTTAGACCGCTCGGCTCATGTGAATACAAATCATGGCACTGTTTGTAGAAGATTGATGACTGCACAAAATATTGTAGCAAACGAAAACAGATAGACATAGGAGTGGTTCCAGACTTTGGCTGCAGAGGTCCTCACCAGCGCAAATGAGAAACAGAGGAATTCCATATGAAAGGAGTGACAAACTCTCGGGCTGTGAGGGACAGACCGAAAGGTATATTTCCCCTCAAACCTGATGCGAATCACTTTATCGTTTCCCCCTAGCTATTTCTCCAAACCGTGCTGTCCTAGTAGTGGCTACTACTTTAATACTGTAGCCACGCATCGTCCACATATTCTCCAAAACACTTCAAGCGCTTCCCTCTCTCACGCCATGAAGTCCACTGAAAGATGTGACCACCCTTACTGATCTGAAACAATCGCCCTCTTCCTCTCCACATCGAAGTACCTCTGCTCCCCGCACTTATATTCCCCATCCTTTTCCAACAGTTTGGTTTGCAAACCTAATGATAATCACCGCGTCATTTTCCTCAGCTGAATAAAGTTTCACATAAAATTCACTCCACTTTTCCCTTTTCATTAAACCTACAGTTACTGAGCACCCTTTGCGCGACCGCTACGGTCGCAGGTTCGAATCCTGCCTCGGGCATGGATGTGTGTGATGTCCTTAGGTTAGTTAGGTTTAAGTAGTTCTAAGTTCTAGGGGACTGACGACCAGAGCAGTTAAGTCCCATAGTGCTCAGAGCCATACTGAGCACCTTTGTCACAAAGTGTGTGGAATTCAAACCCAACTACCAGGTCCTTTGCATACAAATCGCGTAGGATTATAATCTACAAACTTCAAAAATTCATGCCCATTCCCATTGTTTTAGAAAATTATCAAAATAATTTACTGCTTATTTTCCTTTAAAAAAGGCGAAGTACGCTCTTTGCAGGATAATATTTCAGAACTACTTCTATTTATCTTAAAGGAGATCTTTTTTCTTGCTTAGATTTTTCATGTATTGAGAACCAAAGAACGAAACATAATATCTCATTATTTAGCAATTAATTAATTTTACCACTTTGCACATTACCAAGCTTCTTCACAATAAAAATTGTTAGGCCCATATCACACTGCATTGTACATATCAGCGTGGGAAAAAGCAGCATATTATGGTATCCGTAACAATGGTTTCGTATGACCGTAGTAGCTATGGGCACAACTGTCCCAGGCGTGAATTCCATATATAAAATGTAAAAAGCGCAACCGTTAAGGTCGTTTTGTTAGTGCACCAGTATACGTAGGACAAACGAACTACCTTACCGTGATTATTGTGTGAAAACATGCATGGCTTGAAGAAAAACTTAAAATAGTAATTTTGTTTAGGTCAAGCACTCGGTACGATTCCATCCGTCAGCCGTGACCCATGACGTCCTACGTGACTTCATAAGTTTACGTTGCGAAGGACGCAAGCGGCCTGTTAGTAAATGTTATCTGTGGTTGTCTTAGTCACTTGCGTAGTCTATGACGTTGGTAAACTATGCTGTTTATTCCAAACAATTCGTGATGTACGAGGGTGTCGGACCTCGGTATATACGATGCTGTTGACTCAAATCATGACGTCATGAGTCAAAGCAGACTATGGGATCGGACCACACTCTGTTCCCTTTTGTTCGCTATTCACTTCCCACACACATAACAAAAAAAAGTGTACACTCCCTCTTAAAAAAGGCTTTTACATATTTCAAACCCTCTGGAGTGGTAAGACGCAATCAATACCGTCTCTCCGCGACACTAAAGCAGAGTTATTAAACACGGTTTTCCGAAACTGCTTCACCAAAAACGACGAAGTAAATATTCCTGAATTCCAATCAAGAACAACTTCCAAGATGAGAAACATACAAATAGATATCCTCGGTGTAGCAAGGCAGCTTAAATCAAACGGTCCAGGTTCAATAGCAGTCAGGTTCCATTCAGAGTATGCTGATACAATAGCTACATATTTAGCGATTATATACAACCGATCGCTCACAGAAAGTTCCGTACCCAAAAACTGGAAAATTGCTCAAGTCACATCAATACCGGAAAACGGAAATAGGAGTAATCCGCTGAATTACAGGCCCATATCACTAACGTCGATTTGCAGTAGGGTTTTGAAATACATATTGTGTTCGAACATTATGAATTACCTCGAAGAAAACGATTTATTGACATATAGTCAGCACGTATTTAGAAAACATGTCTTTATACTCAAAAGTAATGAGTGCTATCCACAGGGGATGTCAAATTGATTCCATATTTTTAGATTTCCAAGGCTTTCGACACCATTCCTCACAAGCGTCTTCTAACCAAACTGCGTGCCTATGGAATATCACGTCAGTTGTGCGACTGGATTCGTGACTTCCTGTCAGAAAGGTCACAGTTCGTAGTAATAGATGGAAAGTCATCGAGTAAAAAAGAAGTAATATCCAGCGTTCCCCAAGGAAGTGTTATAGGCCCTCTATTGTTCCAGATTTATATTAAAGACATAGAAGACAATCTGAGTAGCCCTCTTAGATTGTTTGCAGACTATGCTGTCATTTACCGTCTTGTAAAGTCATCAGATGACCAAAGCGAATTTGAAAAATATTTAGATAAGATATCTGTATGGTGCGAAAAGTGGCAATTGACCCGGAATAAAGAAAAGTGTGAAGTTATTCACACTAGTACTAAAAGAAATCCGCTAAATTTCGACTAAGCGATAAATCACACAAATCTTAAGGCTGTAAATTCACCTAAATGCTTAGAGATTACAATTACAAATAACCTAAATTGGAACGATCACATCGATAATGTTGTGGGTAGAGCAAACCAAAGACTGTGATTCACTGGCAGAACACTTAGTAGGTCCAACAGGTCTTCTAAAGAGACTCCTTACACCACGCATGTCAGCTCTATTCTGGTGTTCGGTGTGGGATCCGCATCAGGTGGGACTGACGGATGACATCGAAAAAGTCCAAAGAATGGCGGCTAGTTTTGTACTATCGTGAAATAGGGGAGATAGTGCCACAGACATGACACGTGAACTGGAGTGGCAATCATTAAAACAAAGGCGGTTTTCGTTGCGACGGGATCTCCTTATGAAATTTCAATCACCAATTTTCTCCTCCGATTGCGAAAACATTCTGTTGGCACCCACCTGCAGAAGGAGAAATGATCATCACGATAAAACTAGAGAAATCAGGGCTCGCACAGAAAAATTTAAATGCCCTTTTTCCCTCGCCGTTCACCGTGCGAGGTGGCGCAGTGGTTAGCACACTGGACTCGCATTCGGGAGGACGACGGTTCAATCCCGCGTCTGGCTACCCTGATTTAGGTTTTCCGTGATTTCCGTAAATCGCCAAAGGCAAATACCGGGATGGGCCCTTTGAAAGGGCACGGCCCACTTCTTTCCCCGTCCTTCCCTCATCTGATGAGACCGATGACCTAGCTGTTTGGTCTCTACGACCCCCCCCTCTCCCCCCCCCCCCCCCCAAAAAAACGGTAGAGACAGCTTGTAGGTGGTTCATTGATCCCTCTGACAGGCACTTTATTGTGAATAGCAGAGTAATCACGTAGACGTAGATGAGTGAAAATTAAGGTAAGTATTAGTGTCAAAGTTAATTTTCCAAGGACATAGATCGAAGAGAGTGAGATCAGGAAAAAATATCAAACACATAGTCCTAACAAGGAACTTTTTACACAATGTTGATGGGCAAAAAGCATATCAAACCAATGAAAACAAAGAGTGACAAACGGGGAAATAAAAACAGAGGTAAAATTACACACGTAAACGGCAAAATAGGTTAATTTCAAAAAACGCTTCAAAGCGATATATATCTACAGCGTGGCTGTCACGGAGCGTGTATCGATTATGTTTACAGTGATGACAACCACAACAACAGAAGGTAAACGACAATGCATTTTGTTTATAGCATTGGCAACAACAATGACCAAACATGAATGCCGTCGAATGATGACATTAATTGTAATTTCACTTTCCTTACTCATCATCAATATTTCCGTGTGGACAATTTCCCGTTAAATGAATTCTACCGGAAGAATCGCTTTTCTTTTCCGTAACCGAGATACACGCTAGCTGTAGCTCTTAAGAAAACTGCAAAAGCCTTACAAGGAAGTTTTACACAACGAAAGCACAATAGTGGAAACACAGGCATTGAAAAATATATAGTTCGTCATCAAAGATTTCTGCAATCGCCCGATGTTCTGCGTGTGAACCGACGAATCCACAGAAGACACGCATTCCACAGAATGGTTCACAAATTCGTGGTCAAATCCATCCTTCTTTAAAGTTTTGTACGAATTCCAGTCGCCTGTAATTACATTGATTCCAGGCAAGATAAAGATCTTAATAAGATGCACTAAAGTATGTTAACTACTTGAATACACTTATAACAATGAAACATTTCCTAGATTCTCGTTCTGTACTTCCAGACACCCAAATCTGTTCAGTTTTGTTCTTTCCCGTATTTTCGAGATGTGATATGTGATTCATATATTTCTACAATCTATTAGTCACAGTTACAGAACACACCTGGTGACGCAAACCGTAGTAATGACAAACAGTTTCTGAAGCTGTGTTTTCCAATGCGTATTCTTTAACCCAGTAAGAAGCCAAGGTGATGCTCTGCTGTATTGTCAGTTTACAAGTACCGAATCGCGTGCTTTTTGTTATATTTGTTCTTTTTAGACATTTAATGCAATATAACTTAACGACAACTCGAAATCGCATGTTTTTCTTAACCCGGATTGACACACGTCTGCCAATTACAATCCACTCAATTTCTAGAGTTGCAAGTAGGCCGCAGATAAGCCTGCAAACAGATATCCAAACAATTTTACACAGTACTCAATCTACGGATCAAATCACACCATGCGAGATTAATACTACTCGAAACTGTACTGCTTTCAGTCATCTCCTTAAAACTACTGAAATTAGATATTCAGCTGTCACCGAAAGTCTACAGAAAAGGTCGTTAAACTTTTGGTTTTTTCTTTTTCTTTGCAGTTAGCTGGCTTGCATAAACACATTGAGAAGAGATTCTTTATTGTATATATGGAGTGTAAAACATATCAAACACGTAAATGATGTGGTCTTCTGGAGTTAATTATACCGCTACAATTTTAGAAGCAATAAAAAAATATCTCCATCACTGTAAAAGCTATGACCTACTTTTTAACGAATCAAAATGTGTCTGTAATCCTCAAAGAAACTTGTGACACTATTTAGGAGCGACACAATTACACTGCACTGACGTTTTATAATTTTATTTTGATATTAAGACGACACGAGACATTACTTTAATGTCCTATTGAAAAAGTCGCTCGAAGCAAGATTCTTTGCCGCAGGTTTATGTCATCGTTGTAAATAAAATCTATCTGTGGCTAGATGATACCCGCTCCTTCGATATACAAGTATATCGCCTGCAGCCGTTCTTGTAAATTGGTTAAAATACACAGCGCAACAGAATTAAAGGATCAGTTTTCCGAAACGCCTTCATTGTCTCCCATTGTGACGCATACGTTTGAAACTTGGCTCAAAGTTACCTACAGCCTTCCACTGTAATGGTGCATGAGACGTCAGCCTCGTGCTCGAGGACGCTTCAGACAGAAAGGTGTCGACACATGAGGGAAATAGGCACGGTCAAAAGTTCATGTGAGCTGTGAAGTGGGTTAATGATGCCATATTAGCATCAAATTTCTCCATAATATTGCCCAACGCCACCGTGGACGTATCACACGATGACAAGGTCATCACAGCTACTCTGACCCACATTTCATTCCTTGTTTTGACTCTCTGCGATGGAGGTCCGATCTGTGACACCCAGAGTTGAAATCGCGCAGTTTTTTTACGGGTGGCCGAGGAAGAACTTTGAGACACACCCTCGCTCGGTATCGACATGTGAATAAACAGCGAAAGGGCCCTCTAAGACACTCCCGTTTAGAAGCACCCGCGGTGTCACCCACACAACTTTGCTGAGCACGTTACAAAATGTCCCTTCAGAAATTTCAGCACCAAATCAGCCCGGCGGCTGTTCCAGCGCCTGAAGGCTAGGCAATCGTTATGTACGGTTTGCCTACCTTCAGGCGCTAGTGCAGCAGCGAGGCTGAATAAGTGTCAAGAGTTCCAGAAAGGTACACTTGTAACGTGCACGACAAAAGGTACGTTGTCCCACAAAAGTTGTCAAGAACATCTTCCTGTTGCTCACAGCAGTCTTCAACAGCGGAATTTGTGGGAATCAACGTTCCAAGGGAAGGGGAGGTTTTGCCTGCCGGCGATTATGCCACCCGTTGAGGCCCTTACGTGTCGATTCTGAGCGATGGTGTGCGTGAAATGTTTGCCTTGGCCAGCCATAAGAAAACCGCGTGATTTCAACGCGGTGCCTAGGTTCTGACCTAGAGTGGGTGAAATGTGGGCAAGAGGGGTTGTGGTACCCTTGTCACTATCTGATGCGTCCATGGTGGCATTGGGCAGAAGTATAGTGAAGTTTGTTGGCAATATAACATCATCAACCAACTTCACAACTCTTTTGGCTGTGACTTTTTTCCTCGTGTGTCGGCATCTTGCTGTTTGAAGCGCCCTCGAACCCGAGGATGACGTCTCGGGCGCCACGCTTTTGCACCATTACAGACAAAGGTTGCAGGCACCTTTGAGCCGTATTTTCAACATAAGCGTCACAATTCGAGACAATTATGGGGTTTCGAAAAAGTAAATCTTTAATTTTGTTGCGCAGTGCAGGTAAGGTTAGGGGCCCTAACCTTACCTGCACTGCGTCCCTGCTGCTAATTTCGGCACGTTAGAAATTTCAGGCTTCCACAGCTGCTCACTAATTGTAGGTTGTGTGCTCATGCAGAACCTCATTCTACTGTTTCATTGAGGGAGTCTGTTGCGTGCAGTACGTTTCGCTTCAGTGTGCGGGGTAATTCAGTTGTTACGCTGAGGTGAGTTAAATGTAGCAGTCAAACTAACATCCCGCTAATTCCTGGAGTGAACATTGTGTTGCATCGAATAATGGGCAGTAATTCACTCGTGTGTTGCAGTTTGTGGTGCGTAATCACTATACCCATTGGTGTAGCATATATACTGTAATGGGCATCATAATAAATCTGGCGAGGTTCGTAATTTCGTCCCCCTTGCAGATCCTATTTTCATACCGAGGAATAAATTCGGAACAGTTACTAAAATTTTATTTTACTTGCTATTTATAAATATTATTTCACTTTCTTCACATAGGGAAACCCAAGCTGTGTAAAATGATTTGTTGCACGAAACGCTTAGTTTGGTGTAACGGAATATACTCTTGAAATGCACAAATGTAAAAATTCACATTTCAAACATGTTTAGAACGCCTAAAAGCATTGTTCATTCTTGGCCTTCGAGTGATTTATAACAGTGGAAGTATTGGAAGTATTATAATTAAAAAATATATTTAAATCAATTTTAGTTTTCAGAATTTTTAAGGGGAACGAAATTACGAATACTTTTTTGTATTTCTGTATTTGGAGCGTCAATGTTCATGTAAAATTCTGATTATTGTATGTTGTGGCAGTTTAAATGAAACTTACCTACGAACGGAAAATAAATTCTGGAATATATATACATATTTTAAGCCTTTTCCGTAATTTTTCAGTCATTGTACAGATCCTAACTTACGAAGGCGACGAAATTTAGGTCCCCCCCACCCCTTTTTTCAGGATGGAATGAGGCAGAGACAAGCGACTGGAATGAGCTCATTTCTAAGGGATGGAAAATCGTGAACGAAAGGGAGGAAAAAATTGGTTAGAACTGTGGATGGTGGATTACCCTGCGACTTGGAGGCGGCGTGGGGGGTGCCCTTGGCAGCCCTTGGCGCAGCCCGGGGCACGGCCGCCAGCCACTCCCTTCGACCATCTGCGTCAGAGCCGGGCCTGGCGTTACCATGGAGACGCTGAGCCATCTGAGGCTGCTGCCATGGCAACGGTCGGCGGCGCACGCGTGCACGCGCCCACCCCGCCGCAGCCACCCCATTGGCCCTACCCCCACTCCGGCCCCTTCCGCTCCTAATCCCCCTGGTGCAGGCTGGGAAAAGATGCGCGAGAGTTATTGCTACTCTTTCCTCGTTTTGATCAATGGCTCTTTTCTCTAGACTGTTCAAACAGCACGCCGAAAACTGAACTAGACTTTTCTTCTTTTTTACGCGAGACGAATTTATCTCCTGAAATATCTGTCAACGGGTCCTGCTTTGGAACAAAAAATATAATTTATGTGGAAGGAAAGTGAAATCAGGAGTTAAACAGTATGATAGACTGCCATGCACAGAGAGAAATGTGTTATAGACCTATTTTCTGTATTATTAATTTACGTAGGTCGATGATGTTGAACGATTGCTCACTCATGAACTACAGCTTCTACGCCTAAAATAATAACATGGATAGCCAGTTCTGTATCATATTTTCCTCTGCGAATAATATTACGCTAGTACAATTTTAAATCACGTTAACCGTTTAACCCCTTATTTCACTTTCCCCTTTTATCCTAACTATAGCTTCTGGTTTAACCGGAAATCCGTGACAGAGGCTTCAGGAGACAAGTTATTCTCGTTTTTAGGACTAAAATACTAACACAGGAACCCAGTAAGACCGATGTGGATTTCATCTTAAGCACAACAATCAGGCATGTCGAAAACTTAGCATCAGAGGGCTAGGGATAGAATTAGTAAAAACAGTCCATGCAAAATATCTGGCAGTCACTCCGGATTGTCCTCTGAAGTAAAAGCAGCACTGCTAGAATAGGAGAATGCAGGTGGAAGTAATGAATAATATCCTCCGCAAGATAACTGGTAGTACGTGGGGCTTTCAACCCCAAACCACGAGGAAGACAGCACTAGAAACACATACAGTGCTGCAGAGAATGCGTGCCCAGTATGATACGAACGTACCCATGCAAACACAGTTGACAAGACACTAAACAAAAAGCGCAGAGCTATTACAGGATGTTTGAGACCACTTGTAAAACTGGACCAGCTCACAGGTGTAGCGTCACCAGATATTCGTCGTGAAGCGCTAATAACCTCGCCGTTGAGCGACCATAAACTCTAAACACACACACACGCACACACAGTAGCTGCCAATGCGAAGAGAATCAATCGGGCTTCTCAGGTAAACCAACCATTAAATGGCACATTCCATCAGCCCCAAGGCTGAGAATCAGAAAAAGTTTCAACAGGAGCACTTCAGTCTTGTAAACAACAGGAGCTTCATGAAGGAAGAAACTGCAGATTTTACGAGTTGAGAATAACTCGACCTGGTCTCCCCCCTTCGGAAACCCTCCCACCTGGTCATGAACAGAACTGGACCGTGTGGATACCACTCAGCCACCTTCAGTCCGGAACTGGAAGATCCAGGAGTAATCTCCGGAAATCACACTTCCCTGTGGATGCCATCAACTGTGACTGCCTGGGAGGGACGCACCATGGAATACCTACTGGTCTCTTAACCATGCAGTGCATCTCGCACAGAGGAAGATCTTCTGCAAGCGGCTCGGAGAACAATTGACGTTGCAAGATTTTGAGCACCAGTAATGCAGCTCAGTAATTCTTTGTCTCCTTTGTTTTGATGGTAGTTACCGTGTATTATATTTGCCTCTGACTCGAATAAACCACAATACGAGGGTTGCCCAGAAAGTAATGCACCGCTTTTTTTCCTTCAACAATTCTTTATTGAATATAATGAGAATTACACACACGAAAGAATGGTGTTTTACCTACACACTCTACTTTTCCATTCCCATCCCGTTCTATGGCCTTCGTCCAACGCAAAACGAAGGCATGTATTCCCTGTCAGTACCAATCCTTGAACGAGCGAGGTGGCGCAGTGGTTCGACACTGGACTCGCATTCGGGAGGACGACGGTTCAATCCCGCGTCCGGCCATCCTGATTTAGGTTTTCCGTGATTTCCCTAAATCACTCCAAGCAAATGCCGGGATGGTTCCTCTGAAAGGGCACGGCCGACTTCCTTCCCCAATCCGATGAGACCGATGACCACGCTGTCTGGTCTCCTTCCCCAAAACCAACCAACCAACCAACCAATCCTTGTCCTGGTGGCGGAGCCAGTGCTTCACTGCGTGAATTACCTCCTTGACGTCCTCAAAATGTCTTCCACGAATGGCATCCTTTAATGGACCAAACAAGGGGAAGTCCGAGGGGGCTAGGTCAGGGCTGTCAGGTGTGACAGCCGTAGATGGTCTCCCCGACCGCTGCTAATCGTAGAGCTCCGCCGAACCGCCTTCTGATGACCTCATCCTCCGTGCCCAGCGATATGCTCCATAGCCTTTGCACAAGCGTTTGTGAATATTCCCTACAGTTTCTTTCTCTGCAGTGAGAAATTCAATGACGGCACCTTCAGACGCCGTTTGGATACTGTCCTGCAGCTACGCTATCTGTCGGAAGTGACGGAAACTTGGCGCTCTCACTAAGGAGACTTCAAATAACTCATACGTAACGTTTCAAATTCGTATCATTGTTTTCGGCAGAGAAAAATTATGCGCGGCATTACTTTCTAGGCAACCCTCACAGTAAGTTCGGTACCATATCTTCACAGAAATGAAGCGGGAGCGGCATGTATGTACCTAAATTGGTCTATGTAGGAAACGGAAAGAAAACTAGTATTTTGTAGCATGCGCTGTAACGAAACCATTTAGAAATCACACGCGAAAATAAATAACATGAGTTTCGATATCTAACACAACTGCTGTTAAGATGTTTAATGAGTGCGTTACTTTAATTTTTAACGACTATGAATTTCTATGAAATGGCACGATACTGTGCGAGTGGCGGTAAGATCGATTTTTGTTACGCAGTTTTCTTTCAACTTCCAAAGACACACGATGCGCAGTTCAGAGTTGCCTATAAGTGGTCCAATAACTAATTTTAGAAGAACAGTGGAAAAAAGTGGCTATCGCCTGTCAAGAAGCTATTTTAGTAGTCGCCTGCAATGATTTAAGGAAACCAGAAAAACCTAATTCGGTACGATCATGCGGGTACTGCACCCTGGCCGTCTCAAATACAGTTGCTGTGTCTCCGGCAGGGAGTTACATCGCTTCGTTCTACTTTTCTGTTGTCCGTATTAATTAACAGTAAAGTTAATAGCTAGACGGTCGTGAAAAGAACGGTGTTAGTCCGTGTCTGGTGACAAATTAACTCTGGCCAGGAGATCTTTGATTTAATTTGTCTGTCTCTGCTTCTCGGCTTTAAATATTTGCCTTTAAGTGATTGCTCTCTAGCATGACGCAGAGGACACGTGTGACTTTAGGAATGTCATTGACGCTGTGCGGAAATGTTGACATGTGGTAGTTTAGTAATGCTTGTATATGTATAGCCATTCTTGTGACTCAAAAGCTCATAACGTATGGTAAACGATCAATAAATAAATTATTTAATAATAAATAAATTCTGTGTCCGTGGTGTGAGTACATGGGCGCTATTGGGTATGTCTAACATTACTAGATAATTTCAGATGGAGACCCCATCACACTGTGCACCGAGGATGTGCAGATACAGCTTATAATCATCTTTCGAGCACTCATAAAAGGAAGAATCATCGTGGTGAGGGTCATGAGGCCATCACAGCGACAAATCCCATAGACAGCACTGAAAATGGAAATGACCGTACGGCATTGTGGGCCAGGAGTCCCCCATTCGAGGAAGTTCGGCCGCCAAGGGCAAGTACTTATTGCATTCGACGCCACATTTGGCGACTTGTGCGTAGGAGATGGGGATGAAGTAATGATGAGGGAAACACAACATCCAGTCCCGGAGCGGAGAAAATCTCCTGTCTCAGCCGGGAATCGAACCCGGGCCCCTTGGCGTGACATTCCGCCGTGCTGCGTGCTGACTACTCAGCTAACGGGTGGCAGTGGGGGGGGGGGGGGGGGGGAGGCACAGACAGCACTAAGTGCTGACGGTATGTACTCAGGGCAGCAGTGTCACAAGAAGCGTGGGCGCATGTCCCTACAAAAGGACTGCACGAGCAGAAGATCGTAGCATTTTTCTGCTGTCTCTGACGAACAGACGTCTGACAACAGTTGAAATCCGGGCAGAGGTTATGTGCAGAGTCGGAAACATATTACTGAAAGCTGTTTTGCGATATCAACTATCTACGCGTAGATAACCGTTGACACTGTACAATAGGGAATAGAGAATAGCTTTGTGTTAAGTCCAGAGACAACTGGAACATTGCGTGTCATCAACTTGAGACGGTCAGACAGACAAGAACGTGTCCTTCGACGATGTAATAGGAAGCAGCGATTATCGATGCACATACTTCTTCAACTCCTCGAATTATAGTGCGGGGAGCTATTGGATATGACAACAGAAGTGGTTTGGAAATTGTTGAATGGAGGCTGAATACTCGTCATTTCATGGCAAGAACGGTAAAACCTGCTGTCTTACCCGTCGTAATGAGTTTCCTCAACAGCTTATTCCAGCAGGTTAACGCAGGACCCACACTATAGTTCACATTACAAACGCACTGAGGAATGTACGATCGCTGACTGGTTTGCCGGGTCCATGATTTATCTGGGATGCGATACCAGTAATATTCGTACACTGACACAGCGTGTCTTTCAGTAATGGCAAGAAATTTCTCAAGACAATATTCGAAGGCTGTTTATTTCCAAGTCACAACTAATGAAACAGTGTTTGCATGCCCTGATAAGTCACAGCTCATACTGATGATGAAAATGGACTTAAGAGTCCAATAAAATGAAATTTTAACGATGTCATACCTCTTCTATGACGAATATCTCCATAAAGTTTGATAAAACTTGGAGTGATGCTTCATGGTGTATCGCTTTTCTTTACTGTCAGCGCACATTCAACAACTGAATATTCCTGTTAAGTGCACGGCGAGTAGCAGCGCACACTGTAAACTCAACTCCACTCTTATCACTTATCAGTATTAGACTATCAATACGAGATTAAAAGCAGCTATATAATATGCACACATCATCAAATGATTTACATCAGCCCTTTTTCCAAATTCATGGCACAGAAAACAAAAATTCGCTTTAAAGCATCCGTATACTCGTATATTCATTTTCAATGTGCTCACGCCACCAAGCCAAAAAACCAAACATCGCTATAACGATAAAACTGTCTGTTTCCCATAGCAGGATTTTCGCAAAACTGCTGAGCTACATCAACAAATTCTTGAACGTTCGCTTGGTCGGATGCAGGTTTGAGTCCTTCGCAGCATAATACTGATGGGATTATACAGCCAGCCTTAGTCCAAATTGTCCCACTTCAACGGCGGTTTCGCCGTCGGCGTCTTGAACGTTTCAGTCGATCCCACTATGTTCTAATGGGTTCATCTGCGGGGAACAGGCAGACAACTGCGTTATGGTCATTTTCGCATGCCGAAGGAACGTGTTCGCGAGAACAGCATGAACAAGCAAATTTTCATTCACCAAGATTAAATGGTCTTCAAAATGTTGACGATACGGTCTCACCAGAGAAGCGTACGGCTTGCCCAATTAATGCCACTACCATTTTTGACATGTCAAACACAATGTTGGAGATGCTCGATATTATTGGTTTGTCTCCCAACATATTTTCTGCGATTATCAGGGTTCAAACAGATCCAAGATTCGTCCGTAAATAACACCCAACGACAACATCGGGCGTCTATTCTGCATGATTTCTTGTCCATCTGTACAAGAGCCTCGTCGTGGTTGAAGTTTTGCATCATACAATGGTATCCTAACACTTTGATCCGATACATGTCGTTTTCTAGCCTGTTCGAAGCCAAAGCCAGTTCTGGAGCACTGAGCACACGGTTTCGGTGACTAAAAAGCCGCAGATATCGATCATCCCGTACACCTGTAGAACGAGGACGACCTCTGCTTTGCGGCGTGAGTCTTCAAAAAGGAGCTCTGAGCACTATGGGACTTAACTTCTGAGGTCCCCTAGAACTTAGAACTACTTAAACCTAACTAACCTAAGGACATCACACACACCCATGCCCGAGGCAGGATTCGAACCTGCGACCGTAGCGGTCGCGCGGTGCCAGACTGTAGCGCCTAGAACCGCTCGGCCACCCAGGCCGGCCGTGAGTCTTCAACACTAGCTGTCATTTGGAACAGATTCCACATCCCCATCCCATCATTTTTTCTCCGGTGAACACATCGAGCAGCTTCAGTGGTTCACTAGTCTTCTGAGAGCAACATGATAGTGCTGACCCGACGGGTAGCGCTCAAGGGAACTGTGCGCATGTTTGCAACAAGCGTCAAGGGATGACCCGATCGTTACAAGGACAGTCACAATAGCAACACACCTGCACGGCATATCTGTAAGATCCAAAACTTTTGTTGATGTATATAATTAAGGAAACAGCTACGATTTTAATGCTAATTTTTCTACTTCAAAGTCACTCGGAGTAAGCAGAGATACTTCATAGCACTTTCTTACAGCCAGCGAATTCTGCATGTTAATATAAACTTTGAGCTGTTCCACGACACTCACTGTTCTCTCCCAAGATAGTATCTCCGATTTGTGATGAATTAACTAATACATTTCAATGTTTGATCAACAGTAAATGACTGACGATTCAGCATACAGGATACAAACAGAATTTAGTCAGTTCGTAACAACATAAGTAATTCACCCTGTATTGCAGACTGTTCTTATTTTTAAATTGTGTAACTTATTTTATGGCCTTGTGCTCTCTCAGTTTCTGAAGAGTTGCAGTACTACGTCAGAGCGAGCCACAATGAACAGAGGTGTTTCATAGCTAGCAACGACCCGACCGTGAGATCAGGGCGAAAGGTTATTGATTGGTGCAGATTTCTGGCTGTCAGAACTGCAGTACTTTGACGAGCGCACGTCGGTATCATGTGTCTGACAGCAGGATTTCCACTTCCGACAGACGCTGTGCCGAATACGGGCGCTTACCCCCGGTATCTCTCGTCAGCATTTTTGGGAGCAGTAAAGGAAACACGAAAACGATATGAAAGTTGCCGGAAATTCAAAGCAGACTGTGACAGATAAATGATGGGAATTACATGTCGATGACAGATGCCAAGGTGGTCTGAATACCTCCGAATGTCCTCGTTACTGCTGTGTACAAAAAAGGCCTGCAGAGAGGCTATCGACTATATGTTTCGCTGCCTGACAACGTTAAAAGCTGCACGAGAGAGGTCTGGACCAGTAGACGTTAAAAGATGATGTATTACCACACTGTGGAGACCGAGTGGGTCATAACGAGCGTATCAGCATTTTAGTTGCAGTGCGGCCCATTGTGAAGACAAAATTTTTGAAACATGAAAATCATCTGCATTTATCGTTAGCAGGATTAGAAGTCCTGCTATTGTGTGATCGTCCGCAGCCGGCGGTCTAGTGGCTAGCGTTGCTGTCTCTGAATCACGGGGTCCCCGGTTAGAGTCCCGGCCGGGTTGGGGATTTTCTCAGCCCGGGGACTGTGTTGTCCCCATCCTTTCATCATCATTCGTGACTGTGGCTAGATTGGACTATGTAAAATAAAATTGACTGTGTAAAAATTGGGACTTTGTAGACGGCTGATGCCTGCGCAGTTGAGCGCCCGACAAACCAAACATCATAATCATCTATTCTGTAATCACCGATATTGCGTTATTTCGGGTCTGTAATCATTTTCAAGCGTATGTGAAATGTAACGTGCAGTCAAGTGAAAACGACAGACGAGAAAAAAGTAAGTAAACTATTTATTGCTTCAAAAGTAATCGCCATAACTTAATACATTTATCTCACTGTGAGACAAGACTATCAATTCCTTCACGGAAAAATGTTCGCGGTTGTCTACGGAACCATGATAGCACCCAGGCGTGCTCCTCTTCGTCCGAAGCCTGTCTACGGCCATAAATGTCTTTCTTCAAGACTCCAAAAATGTGGGAATCGCATGTAGAGAGATCGGAACTGTATGGAGAAAGTGTAGGGGCTTTCCAGCGAAACTTTTCAGCGTTGTCGAAACCGCGTTGGCAACATGTCGACAGACACTTTGTTCAAATGGTTCAAATGGCTCTGAGCGCTGTGGGACTTAACATCTGTGGTCATCAGTCCCCTAGAACTTAGAACTACTTAAACCTAACCAATCTAAGGACACCACACACATCCATGCCCGAGGCAGGATTCGAACCTGCGACCGGAGCGGTCGAGCGTTTCCAGACTGAAGCACCTAGAACTGCTCGGTCAACACGGCCGACGGCATTTTGTTGGAAAGTTGTTTCGACTACACTGCCGTTGGCTTGTTTCGGACGAAGAGGAGCACGCCTTGCTACAATCGTCGTTACGCAGTATAATGGGACACCTTCTTCTAATATTACCTTTTCTTATTGAAATAATCGATACCATATAGACTCTCGAATCAGGTATAGGTGAACATTCTCAGCTGTTTAACTGAATGAACTTCATACAATTTTGTATACGACGTTCTATATTTCAGGCTAAAATGTATAAAAAGAAATTAATTTGTTACAATCGATATGCACTAACGGTTAAAAATTATTTTTGTTTTAGAAATATTTGAAATTAGAAATTTCTGATACACTTAAAATTCATATTAGTCTATTAATTGCACAATCTGAACATAATTATTTATTTCTGGACTCATTTACAAAATAATGATATATCTTGGCTTGTCAAGAAAGTTTGTAAACTCTTTTGCTTTATAAATACTTTGGAATATTGTGAATAACGCAGAATGTAAAAAATAGTGGGCATGCCTCTGACAGATGTAGACGAATTTCTAATCTTGTCAACAACAATGTGAATTTATGTTCTGAAAATGGAGATTGTGAAGTCGGCGTGATTTAGAAGAATGTACAAAATAAAAGAAAATCATAGCAACAGATAATTCTTCATCAGTTATTTAGTCATCAGAAACCCACAATGTTAAATCAAACTTTCAGCCGCAAGAATGTACCCCTAGACACAATAAGTGGAGCCGACAATAACACGAAGAGAGAATGAAGATAAGTAAAATGTTCTTCTTTTGTATATCTTACGCTTCTTGAAGCTGTCGAAACTTCTGTAGACAGAGGATTTTAATAGTGATGTGTGACAGGGAAGATTACAGCAGGCAACCTCAAACATTTTTCCAAGAAGGCACTGACCGTCTCGTCTCGCAGTGGAATAAATATATTAATACTTATGGCAATTACTTCTGAAATAATGAACAGTTTACTTAACTTTTTCCGTCTGTCTCGCTTCCGTTCCATTGTTCCTTATACGTATCGATATACTTCCCTGTGTAAAACAAAACGTAGTGCGTTCTGTCAGGAAGGAAGTACTGAATCGACTCACAAATGTAGTCCAATATTCGGTACGCTCGTATTTTCTCCAACAGACGACAGTGTGGAGCAGTATCGAATGCCTTCCGAAAGTCAAGGAATACGGCATCATGATGGGCGCCATTGCACTGGCGCTTTTGGCCTTGCATTTCCTGAACGAAAAGAGCTACCTGAGCGCCGCGATGTCTGTTTTAGGACTCTATGTTAACTTTTATGCATGATATTTTCGTTCTCCAAAAAAAGTCATAATGAGTGAGCTCGTCATGTCGGAAGAGAATTCTTACAGACAACTCGCATTGTTACGATTTTTGCGTGTGAGTGTGATTCACTTGTGACATGTAGAGCCTCCGTCCCACGATTCCTCGCAGTTCAAATATCACTCGCAGCGAAGCTGCAGCGGAAATGTTGCAGTTGTATCACTCCAATACAGATGGATTCTTTACAAACTAATCACCATGTGCGTGTGCTGTCTGTATCACTATGCAAAAGGGGCACATCAGGGAATGGAAACAGTGGCCGAAAAGGCGAAAACCCAACCATGTCGGGTAAGTTGACGCTGAGTGTTTTTTCGGGACTACGGTGGTGTGGTGTATAATGATAACAGATTAGACTCGAATGAGGAGAACTACTTCAGGAGCTTGATAGCAAAATCTGCGAACAAGGTTACGGAAGTCTCTCAGGGCGGAGCGTCTCGGGAAGCTGTCCACGTTGGGGTTATTGCTCCATGACAACGCTGCCAAATTTTGTATCATCCCTCATATTCTCCTAACACGGCAACCAATGACTTCTTTATCTTTCCTCACGTGACGAAATCATTAGAAATCATTCTGTGGCAGGCATTTTCAGAATGAAGAAGAGGTGATTTTGAAAGTGTAACGTTTCCTGAACAGACAAAGCACAGACTCCTACAACGAAGGCCTCTGAAAAAAAAGATAGAATGTGCGCATTACATGTTTTGGAAGGGAATCACCTTTCGGGGAGTCTTCTTATGGGACGCGACTTGCAGATCAATGATGATTAGAACAACACAAAACCCAGTTCCCGAGCACAGAAAGTCTCCGACCTGGCCGGGAATCGAACCCGGCCCTTCGTATGGAATTCTGCCAAGCAGATCACGCAGCTATGGACACAGACCTGTCTCTCCAAAGTCATCTTCTAGAGGAGCAAGACTCCATGAAGTGACTGATAGACTTTGCAATAATAAGTGTTTATTACAAGAAGTAGGATAAATACGTCATCTACATCTACACCCATACTCCTCAAGCCACCTGCCGCTGTGTGGCGGAGGGTACCTTGAGTACCTCTATCGGTTCTCCCTTCTATTCCAGTCTCGTATTGTTCGTGGAAAGAAAGATTGTCGGGATGCCTCTGTGTGGGCTCTAATCTCTCTGATTTTATCCTCATGGTCTCTTAGCAAGATATACGTAGGAGGGAGCAAAAAAAGCTTGACTCCTCGGTGAAGGTATGTTCTCGAAACTTCAATAAAAGCCCGTACCGAGCTACTGAGCGTCTCTCTTGCAAAGTCTTCCATTAGAGTTTATCCATCATCTCTGTAACGCTATCGCGATTACTAAATGATCCTGTAACGAAGCGCGCTGCTCTCCGTTGGATCTTCTCTATCTCTTCTAGCAACCCTATCTGGTATGGATCCCATACCGGTGAGCAGTATTCAAGCAGTGGGCGAACAAGTGTATTATAACCTACTTCCTCTGTTTTCGGACTGCATTTCCTTAGGATTCTTCCAATGAATCTCAGTCTGGCATCTGCTTTATCGACGATTAATTTTATATGGTCATTCCATTTTAAATCATTCCTAATGCCTACTCCCAGATAATTTATGGAATTAACTGCTTCCAGTTGCTGATCTGCTATACTGTAGCTAAATGATGAAGCATCTTTCTGTCTATGTATTCGCAGCACATTACACTTGTCTGCATTGAGATTCAATTGCCATTCCCTGCACCATGCATCAATTCGTTGCAGATCCTCCTGCACTTCAGTACAAATTTCCATTATAACAACATCTCGATATACTACAGCATCATCCGCAAATAGCCTCAGTGAACATCCGATGTTATCCAGAAGGTCATTTATATATATTGTGAATAGCAACGGTCCTACGACACTCCCCTGCGGCACACCTGAAATCACTCTTACTTAGGAAGACTTCTCTCCATTGAGAATGACATGCTGTGATCTGGTATCTATGAACTCTTCAATCCAATCACACAATTGGTCTGAAACTCCATATGCAATTACTTTGTTCATTAAACGACTGTGGGGAACTATATCAAACGCTTTGCGGAAGTCAAGAAACACGGCATCTATCTGGGAACCCGTGTCTATGGCCCTCAGAGTCTCGTGGACGAATTGAGACAGCAATTTACTGAAGAGCGGGACAGGTTAACAACGACGCAGTCCCACGAGGCTGGTAACTAGTAGGCAGCTGGTGCTGTGACGACTCGGTCCTATTAGGCTGACAGTTCGTTGGAAGCTTACTGGTTCTAGCGGTTCTAGGCGCTGCAGTCTGGAACCGCGCAACCGCTACGGTAGCAGGTTCGAATCCTGCCTCGGGCATGGATGTGTGTGATGTCCTTAGGTTAGTTAGGTTTAAGTAGTTCTAAGTTCTAGGGAACTGATGACCTCAGAAGTTAAGTCCCATAGTGCTCAGAGCTATTTGAACCATTTGAGCCTACAGGTAACGACACGGTCCCACAAGCAGATGAGCATGTAGACAGTCACAACAAATACCGCGAAGTGGTGCCCTGGGAACGGCTGGTGGAAGCGCAGCGTTGGACGTGGCACATGAAGAGGGCGGCACGGCATCTTGGCGGGCAGCGAAATGCCAGCAACAGGCGGTGTCCTTAGCGCATACTCGAGGCAGCTGTTGGTTGCTTGGAGCTCGGGACGTTTCTGGCTGTATTTCTTTTGTTTTTTTATTGTAATTTTCAAACCTTTACAGAATGGTAGGCCGGCAGCGGCCTATCTATGCCGCTCTTCGGCCACAGAAAAAAACATACATAAAACAAGAAGACATGTAAACAAACATACATGGAGGATAAAAAGACGAGACATACATACTAAAATAAATGAAGGCGTTCACGTACGCACTATTTGTATAAAAACGTTCAGCACTGTACACAACGGAGACACAGAGTTTCACACGTGAACGGAAGAGCACTGAAGGAGAGACACTGAGTAACTGATGGGAAGGCAAACACTAACACAGTGGCGACGATCCCCGGCGCACTAAAAACGTACTATGCACACGAAAAACCTGGGGGCATGCCACAGGGAAGAGGTGATGGTAGAAGGGCGATGGGGGAGGGGGGGGGGGAAGACGCCAGTGGGAGAGAAGAAGGGAGGGGGAGTGGAGAGGGGAGGGGGGTGTGGTGAAGCCTGGGGAGGGGAGGGGAGGGAGGGAGGAAGGGGGAGGAAGCGAGGAGGGAGGGAAGGTTAAGAGGGTGCCCTGGAGGAAAAACATAGGAGGAGGAAGGGTAGGATCAAACCTGGTTGAAGGGGTAGATGGAGGGGACGACGAACATCAGGGAGGGGGAGTTGGCGAAAGCCACCTTGGACAAGGGTATGGAGTGTGGTAAGATGGAGAGAGGGTGGGATGCAGGTGTACTGGCGCGGCAGCGGACAGGGGTGGGAAAGGATGGAAAAGACAAGCGGGTGCTGGCTGCCCATGGGCGGACCCCTGTCTTTACATTCCTGCGGAAGGATACATGCGTGGTATCACGTGAACATGTGGGCGTGCGAACGTAAATTAGCGGTCGCGACTGAAGCGCTGTGTGCTACGACTTGCACGCCACGTAGTGCGAGATTGGCGCCCACGGACGCTGTGCACTGTAGCTTGCCTCCTCTATCTACAAATAACGTTCTAGGTGAAGCCGAGGCCGTACCTGTCTTGCCACACATACACGTAAATGTGGTGGCCGAAATACGCTGTGGGCAACCCTATATACTCGACAGTTGGAACAAATATCTCCCATCGAAGGGTAAATATTTGCAAAAGTTTGATGACCTCAAGATGATTTATTCGTGGTGATAAATGAAACTTTATTGCTACCTTTCGTACAGACAGGGGTGGAAAAAATGGTAGTTGGTGCATTGCTTGCAGTAAATCACGTTTCTCATAGCAGTTTCGTTTCTGATTGCCATACTTGATGTTTAGTCCTTGTGTATGCGTGCTGAGTATCAACAGAGTATGAGAGGGGTTTCAAAGGCGAACAGGTCAAAGGTCTTGCTGCAGTGATTGCCTGCAAAGCACTTCAAAGCCGGCTTCTGATACGGGTGGGGCGAGGCCACAGCGCTATTCGCGGCTTCCCATAGGCCAGCAGATGACGTGCGGCCTGCGCAGCTGCGCGAACTGCCCGGAGCCAGACCGCACGGTCACACGTACGCAGTGAATATCGCGTCGTTAAATGCACGCCACGCGTGCCGACTGCTGCTTAACTCCGATCCGTTCAATCGCAGCCCCCATCCCCCAAGCGGATACTGCCAGTGTGGAAAATAGTGCTGTGTCTTATTGGTTGTCTTTGACCTCGGTTGTACATTTCTGGCCATTGAAATTGCAACATCGTGAAGGCGGTTTGCTGCAAACGTCAAAATGGCATGAGGTGTAGTACAAATGGTTAGCGTTTCAGTGCAACGACAGAAGGTAGGTACGAGTAATGCCATCTACATCGTGTGTATAAGGAATGACAACGCAGACAGTTTCTCATTCAGAAATAATATTTGAATGTTCGTTGCACGTGAAAAGTCATGTTCCGCCTCGCGTGAAAAAAAAAAGTTCAAATGTGTGTGAAATCTTATGGGATTTAACTGCTAAGGTCATCAGTCCCTAAGCTTACACACCACTTAACCTAAATTATCCTAAGGACAAACACACACACCCATGCCCCAGGGAGGACGAACCTCCGACGGGACCAGCCGCACAGTCCACGACTGTAGAGCCTAAGACCGCTCGGCTAATCCCGCGCGGATCGTGTGAAAAGGAGACACGTCTACGAACAAGTGTGCGAATTCCATAGGTTCAGGATCGTGGCCTATAGACACTGCAGTTAGTTAGTTTCGATGTGGAAAGAGTCATCTTGCATTAACATTGCAAATTATATAAATATGGCTATATGCTGAATATTAATAAGACTTTATTGTTCTTAATATATAGATGTGAGTAGGTGATTCCACCCACTATCTTTTACACATTACAGTAAGGGAATTAGGAAGAGTTGTCAATGAGTAACTTTTTCTGTTTTTTTTCAAACTTTACTGCATTGCCTGTCAAAAAAAGTTGACAAAAATCTTAGTCATGGCTTAATACACTCCTTTCTGTGATAAAGCCAATCTTAATGTGGAGAAATAATATTATTTTTCCTTCTGTTATTGAAAAAATGACATTATTATTCCACATTAAGGTGTCTATCACAAAAAGGATTGTACAATGCCGCGATTAAAAACATGTACAGCAATGTTCCTTTTGAACTGCAGTGGATTATTTACAACAAACTCGCGAGGGAATCAGAATGCCAAATTCATTAAACAGATGTCTACAAGAAGATCGTTCGTGAGCAACATACAACACGTTTTTCAGCAATGAAGACTCTCTTTCTTAAAGATGAACTACGCCAGAAGATTATTCCATATGACATTACTGAATGGAAATATACAAGATACGTCAACATACTGATTTGAGTCTCCTCAAAGTTCGCAGTTATTCTTAGAGCAAATGTGGCTGAACTAAATTGTTTCAGATGTTCCAAAGTGTGCTTTCTCCGGTTTACATTCTCATCAACACGCACCTCTAAGAATTTTCGCAACTCCACCGCATTTACACCACTGGCCATTAAAACTGCTACACCACGAAGATGAAGTGCTACAGACGCGAAATTTAACCGACAGGAAGAAGATGCTGTGATATGCAAATGATTAGCTTTTCAGTGCATTCACACAAGGTAGGCGCCGGTGACGACACCTACAACGTGCTGACATGACGATAGCGTTGCTTGGTTAAACTTTGTTGTGATGCCTCGTGTAAGGAGGAGAAATGCGTAGCATCGCGTTTCCGACTTTGATAAAGGTCGGATTGTAGCCTATCGCGATTGCGGTTTATCGTATCGCGACATTGCTGCTCACGTTGGTCGAGATCCAATGACTGTTAGCAGAATATGGAATCGGTGGGTTCAGGAGGGTAATACGGAACGCCGTGCTGGATCCCAACGGCCTCGTATCACTAGCAGTCTAGATGACAGGTATCTTATCCGCATGGCTGTACCGGATCGTGCAGCCACGTCTCTATCCCTGAGTCAACAGATGAGGACGTTTTCAACACAACAACCATCTGCACGAACAGTTCGACGACGTTTACAGCAGCATGGACTATCAGCTCGGAGACCATGGCTGCGGTTACCCTTGACGCTGCATCACAGACAGGAGCGCCTGCGATTGTGTACTCAGCGACGAACCTGGGTGCACGAATGGCAGAACGTCATTTTTTCGGATGAATCCAGGTTCTGTTTACAGCATCATGATGGTAGCATCCGTGTTTGGCGACATCGCGGTGAACGCACATTGGAAGCGTGTATTCGTCATCGCCATACTGGCGTATCACCCGGCGTGATGGTATGGGGTGCTATTGGTTACACGTCTCGGTCACCTCTCGTTCGCATTGACGGCACTTGGAAATGTGGACGTTACATTTTAGATGTGTTACGACCCGTGGCTCTACCCTTCATTCGATCCCTGCGAAACCCTACATTTCAGCAGGATAATGCACGACCGCATGTTGCAGGTCCTTCACGGGCCTTTCTGGATACAGAAAATGTTCGACTGCTGCCCTGGCCAGCACATTCTCCAGATCTCTCACCAATTGAAAACTTCTGGTCAATGGTGGCCGAGCAACTGGCTCGTCACAATACGCCATTCACTACTCTTGATGAACTGTGTGGTATCGTGTTGAAGCTGCATGGGCAGCTGTACCTGTACACCCATCCAAGCTCTGTTTGACTCAATGGCCAAGCGTATCAAGCCCATTATTATGGCCAGAGGTGTTTGTTCTGGGTACTGATTTCTCAGGATCTGTGCACCCAAACTGCGTAAAAATGTAATCACATGTCAGGTCTAGTATAATATATTTGTCCAATGAATACCCGTTTATCATCTGCATTTCTTCTTTGTGTAGCAATTTTAATGGCCAGTAGTGTACATGCTTGGATCATTGCAATACTTATGCCATCTGCAAAAAGAACTAATTCTGCTTGATGTATATTAGACGGTAGATCGTTTACACACATTCTAAGACAAAAGAAGACACACCACGAAGGAATTATCCGAATGGGACCTAAATCGGTACATGATTACAGTTTCAAAATAAATTGGATGATATATTCATGAGAAGGAGCTTCACAAATTTAGTAAAGACGCATCTGGAGGAGCCCCGAACAGTGGTGGTGTACCTGCTTTAGTGTCGGCCTCCTCAAGGCCTGACAACCAGGTGAGATGGCCTGGGATGCCATTTCATTTGCCTCTGGTTGCCATCCGCGGCACTCTTACATTGTAGCAGTATTTCGACGATATTCTACGCCCCAGTTTGTTGTCCTTCATGGTAAACCATCCTGGGCTTACATTTCAGCAAGATAATGCCCGCCCACCCACGGCGAGAATTTATAGTGATTTTCTTCGTCCTCGACAAATCCCACTTTGGCCAGCGAGGTCAGCAAATGTAGCCCCAATTGAGAACGTTTGGAGCATTATGGGCACGGCCCTCCAACCAACTCGGGATTTTGACGATCTAACACACTAGTTGGACAGAATTTGGCACGATAAGCCTCAAAAGGATATCCAACAACTCTATCAAACAATGCCAAGCCGAACAACTGCCTGCATAAGGGCCTGAGGAGGGCCAGCGCGTTATTGACTAGCTCAATTTGTGAAGCGCCTTTTCTTGTGTGTATCAGCCAATTTTTTCTGAAACTATAATCATTTGTTTGTCTGTACATGTACGTCACGTTCATCGTTTTCCGACCCATTCGGATAATTCCTTCTTGGTTCGTCGGTGTGTGTGTGTGTGTGTGTGTGTGTGTGTGTGTGTGTGTGTGTGTGTTTTTATAATGTATATGGTGAAAAACAGACGCAAGACTCCGAGATGGCACTGCTCGTATTAGTCGGGAGCCCCCGACTGTCAAGCGAGCATGGCATCGACTGTTTCATGTCGTAAAGGATCTTAACGGCACGTTGTGTCTAACGCCAGAGAGGACAGACACATTATTCAACTGACCGTTGAGAACCGTACGTGACTCGACGTACCATGAGTTAGGAAATGAACAGTGCGTCTACGTAGTCAGCACGGCGATCATTGTTGCAGTTTCCATTGAAGCGGCAGCACAGAGAGGTGCACACCAGTGGTGGTGCGCCACACAACAATGGACACAGGAGCGGCACCACATCGTGCTTTGGGACGAGTCTCGCTAATGCTTACAGCATCAAGATGCACCCGTCCATTTGTAGAGGCTCCGAAATGAACGAACATTGGCAGATAGCATTCGCAATTGTCATATGGTTACAGTACGTGGTTTGGTGGTATGGGCTGTCATTGAGTTCTTAACAATACGAAATGCGAAGCTCGTAGGATCGTTCCTGTGAGTGTGACCTGCTGGGGCTGGCAGTGGAAAGCGCTATCTGCCTGCCACACTTACCGTGCTCGTCACACAAACGATGTGCATACTGGTGTAAGAGTTATATTGCCTTAACCCAGAAAATTGCTCATCATAGTAGCTCAAAATGCTCTGTGATTCCAAATCCGTTAAATATAAACGATAACAATTCTCACTGGTCGTTTGTCATGTAAATTAATTAAATTTCCTACCACACACATGTATTCTTCCGTACAGGGGCACCTGCGTTACAACGGAGTGTATTCAGTTATATGGAATAAATCGGTCATATTTCTTAATTGCGTGTCATATGACCTAATTTATTGTAGGACTAAATAAAAGGAGAAAAACAAATGAATTCTTTTAAATACTGGATTTGTTTTCCCTAAAATTTGTTCACATGTAAAATGAATATTTTCTCGAAATGAATCAAAGTACAGTTTCTAATTGAAAGCTCAGATAAGAGACGAAGTGTCTCTCAAAATAAATCTAAAAAACCAAATTCCCCAATGGAATGGACGTCGATGTGCCCAAAAGTACAATAGATGATGGTCTGAGCGAAGCTCACTTGTGACACATTGTTGGCTAGTAAGTGGTGGATATCTCTAATTGAACTGGAAAAGCAACACAGGTTGTGGAATTTACCCACAAATTGTGAGGTTCTCAGAGAAAAAGCAGAGCTAGCACTAAAAAGGCGACACTTACTCGATGGATTCGGCGAAAACTGTGCCAGGGGACGCGTCCTCGCACCGACCTTACAACTGACTAACGTTCCTCTCGGCTCCCAGGGAAGGATTTTCAACTTTCGCCACAGTGACGATCAAGAATTCTTTTTAACACGCTGAACTCAGAGGAAGCCTACAAAAGCTTCTCCACTGTCGCTTACAGTATGCCCACTAGCGGCCCAGAGGCTGGCGCACTGTATGTGCTACGTCGCTACTCATTGGTACAGGCACTGACGCTACAGCGCCTATGGCGATGACCCTTCTCATTGGCTGACATCACCCGCACAGTGACTTTCTAGAATTTTCCACAATGGACATACCATAATGTCGGTGTCGCATATTTTCAACCGCTGACAGGAATTCGTCAGACCAGAAATGCTCAGGAGACCTGCAGTCACCCTGCTACCTTCCATTTCCGTTAACCGGTAGCCCAGCAGGGGATAGCTCACGTAGTCCCGTATTCATAGAGCTGCGTCCATCCACGTCCATCCTTGTACGCCCATAGGCCTGCCTCAACGAACGGAAATTCACGAATCCTACACTAGAAGTCAATAACGATGTATTTCCCTCCAGCACAGTTAAGAACATTAAGCTGCCAATTTTTCTTATCATCGCAAAGCGATATATGTGATGGTATTGTCATATAGATGACCTCTGGTTCGCATAGCCCGCAATATGGACAGCAGCCGCTTCTTTTCTGGCTAAGGCCGGTGGCTGTGAACTTATTTTCGATGTCTCTGTGATGCTGTCTTACAAAAAGGGAAAGTAGGCTCGGATGTTGGCTTTGCTGCCCTGATCTAGCTCGATAAACAAGGTGTTTGGCTGTTCCCGTCACAGGCATGTTCTCCTAATTTCTCACTCATTGAAAACGTTTGTTCATGGCTGACCGAGACACTAGCACCACCACTTGACAGGCCATTACGACTGTTGAAAACTCTGACAGTAGTTGAAGCAGCACGGAATTATATGCCCGTATTTGTCTTCAAAGCTCAGTTCTATTCGACACCGGGCCCGTTTAGAAGCGTTGTTGCTGCCTGAGCAAGCATACCTCTGTACTAAATTCTGTATTCTGCACAGTCTCAAATCGCCTACAAATTAAATTATGCATTCTTCTTACTATAATGTACATACAAAACAATAAACATTCCGCTATTTGCTGTCTTCCCTGATGCTACAATTTTAATGCCAACAGTGTAATTCAAATAATTTTATAAATTTCCACCCAGTTACTCATGTTGTTCGTACAAGAGTAGTAGTGAAATTAACGCAAAAGTCGTCATAAATGTCTCCATTAACTGATACGAAACTTCATAAGTCACAAGTCGTTAGATTGCCTCTTGGTCTATTCAACGTAGTCTTCATTAAAACAAAACCATCACTGATGCAATACACCTAATACTCTTTGGAAAATATCTAATGTGCACCGTCGTATCCAGTTATTCATATCCACTTTCTTCCGCGTCTGTAGATCTGCTTCGTTGAACCGAAACGGAAGAAGTCGGATGACGCAGGACTCAACCTGAAACGTGAATGAGACACTGTTCTCCAAACCAGTTTCATCTTTGTATATGAGTGGTACCTGTTCTGTCGAAAATGTCCGAAAGAACAAATACCACTCAGATACATACATTTCTGAAAATAGGGTAACGGCTCCTTGGCGTCGCTCTCAGTGCGGATGCGCTAATGTCGTCCGAACTCTTACGGAATCAATAATTTGAGGGTAAAGACGTAAGTGGACGAGCGACACTGCATTGCGGTGAGCAATAAGTCGGAAATTTGAGTGGGTCAGGGACTGTACCCGAATGGCCGTCACAGTCGGCCTTACGCTGTGGAGCGGTGGGATTCGTCCCGCATCTCCGTGTCGCGTTTACGAGTCTGTTGTTGTTTACCACACCACTGCGCTAATGTTGACTGTCATAGTTACGTTCGTGACATCTGATGGCTCTTTCCTATGGGAGAGCCACGATCAAACTGCAGTTTGTCGCGACGTACGCTAGACGAGATTTTGACGAGACTTAATACATATTGACACGAAAGAGCTACTGGGAACCCACTTTTCTATCGTCTCCATCGTTGTATATTTTAAGTTCACTGACGATGAGGTCTGTGACAAACTTCTCAGACGCTCGACGGAAGGTTGTAGATCCTACCTCCCTGACAGAAACGTGGGTGTGGTAACTCTTGAACGTATTGGACTGGAATACAAAATCGGAGTGGTGTTTGAACTACCATTTTAAGTTACAGCTGATTTGGTCACCCTTACTCTTAGACCCTATGGCACAGTCCTCGGCCATACGGCCGTGGAATGGAAGACCTTCAGAACTTACCCTATCCGTAACGGGGTGTGACAGGTCCGTAATGAATTGCACCGCCATATGCCTTCGTATCTCACGATCGCTGGTTGCCGGGCGATAATTATTTACGACGGTCAGCCGAGAACCTGCTCCGTATGCTGGTTTGGAGAACAGTGTCTCATTCACGTTTCAGGTTGAGTCCTGCGTCATCCGACTTCTTCCGTTTCGGTTCACGAGACGGTGCTCCGTATGTAGGACACATGCGTACCGAATGCCTGCAACGCCGTCTCGTACAGACCCCCTCAGCTGATCAGATTCAACCGTCGATAGCCAACTCTTTGTCGATTACATAATTATGTTGCGGCGGCGAGACTGGAGACGCCAGCTGTCTATGACGACCCTTCTGTATGGGTTTAAGCCTTGCAGGCCCCTGCAACAGTTAGTAAGGAGCCCCCAGCGTCTTCCAGCACCGATGCTTCTGTTGCTCTCTCGTCGAGGTCAGGCGCACCGCTACAACTACAAGCCGATGGTGCGGTGGATGTTGAAGAACAGGACGGCGCGTCCACCCCCTGCCCTGTGCCGGACACAGAGGCGAGACAGCGTAAACAGAAACCGCCGAAGCGTCATACGAAACTGTGCATAACGAGCGAGTAAGCAGAACGGCCAGAGGCAGCAACGATGGATGACGAGGTGCATCAGACAATACGCCGATCCGACACGGCCGATCCTAATGTACCACACGGTTTTGATGTCTTCCCCCCGCTACCGATGGGACCGCGCACTTTGGGAATGCGGGAGATCACCGAAGCGCCGCCCCTGGGGTTGAACCCACCACTACAGCTGCCTCTCGAGATCCAGTGGTATCTATCTCCCTGGGAGACAGGGCGCACGAGACGGTGATGCTGGATGCGTTTCAGGACGCTGACGAAACACCGATGCCGTCGGCAGCGTTTACGTTGACGACGACAGACGCCGAGGCCGGCATGACCTGCACCCGCCACCTCCTATCTCTTCGCCCTGAAGACGCTCCACACCGCGATTACTGCCCACCTGTAATACCAAGGACAGCCCTCGTGACTTGATGGAACAGGCGTACCGACTCGCCACATTCAGTGACAACGGCGTTACTTCTGCTTTCAAAACTCATTTGCTGCAAGATACATTATGAGCTGCGGATCTGGACATTGTTTTCCTTCAAGAAGTTCGATCAGGACTATGAATAAATACCTACGGATGTAACGTCTACGCTATGCCTTCAGATATGGGCGGAGGATGTGCGGCTATTCTGCCCAGGGAAGGGATTATGGTAACTGATGTGTCCTATTTACCGTCGGCCCGTGGGGTCGCACTCACGGTTGGTACAGTTCGTCTGGTGAACCTGTATGCTCCTTCTGGCAACGACAGAAGAAGAGAACGCCGCACCTTTTATGCCAAAGACATAACACCGCTCTTCCGGGGCAATGCCGTTCACTTGCTAGTAGGCGGAGATTTCAGTTGTGTGCTCAGCCCATCCGATCAGAAACCGCACCTGCCCGGCACTTCAGGCACTTGTAAAGGACTTAGATTTGTCGAACACACGGGTTATACAACATGGCCACCGAAAGCCACACACCTACTTTACTAGTCATTCGGCGAGCCGTTTGGATCGAGTTTACGTCTCACGCGCACTGCGATCGGCAATTGTCGACGCTGAGACGTGGCCGGCAGCGTTTACTGACCACCTAGCGTATGTATATAGTCTCAACCACGCCCGCCAACGCATCCGACGAGGGGTTCGTGGTGCCTCAATGTGGCCCATCTTGATTAGGTGAATTGTAGACGCGAAGTTGAGTCCACGTGGAGCAGATGCTAACGGCGATTACCTGACTACGATTCCACATTTCAATGGCGGTTACGGTGTGTCAAACCCGCCTTGTGCCGAACAGTAACCAGCTACGGAAGAGATAGAGCGCGGTGGTATACCGCGAACTGACTGTGCAACCACCGTAGCCGGAACGACAGTCGGCAGAACACCACGTCAAGGCAAAACTGCTACGTATCACCGCGGTACGTCTCGCGGTTGTGCGGATTCGGGCGAGGACAACTAGTGATGTTAGTGGAGGACGACCTCCACCATATCATTCAAGACAGGAGAAGATGCAAAGGAAGCTCGTTAAGGAGGTCGACACGGAGGATTGACGACAAGCTGTTATATAAACTTCCCTACGAGCGAGAGTACAACATGGATATAGGAGTCAGCGAAGTCCTATCCCGCCTACTCGTCTCTCGGAACCCACAAGATGATGCTACGCTCTTGTCGGAGGTGACTTTGGAGAAACTATGAGAGGCTACGTTGCGCGGTGCTCGCAAGAAAACGCCAGGCCCTGACGGACTCCCTCTTGAATTTTACCAAATGTTTCTTGATCTTATGGGCCCAATGTGGATCAGAATGTACAGAGAACTCCTGAACCCCGACGTTCAAGTAACACCTGAATTCAGTGATGGCCTCTTGATTCCTGTGCCCCAACCCGGAGGAGGCTGTCGCCCACTTGATTTTCGACCATTGGCAATGCTAAACACCGACTACAAACTGTTGATACCCATCCTCCGTGAGAGGCTCAGATCTACGATAATGGCGGCCATTCACACTGTTCAAACCGGTCTCGGAGGCAACGCTAATCTGTTTACGATTTTGAACACCTACAGACACGTGGCGGCGCTGATGCAAACATGCCGCCTCCATGGCGCTCTTGTTGCGCTGGATTTTGACCATGCTTTCGATCGCGTCGAACACGGTTTCCTGCGTGCAATTATGGAACACATCGCGCGTGATGACATCTGTTGTATTTCGTTTGATCCATGGAGTGGTCACGACAATTACGCTAAACGGTTATCGGTCCGCCCCCGTCCGCGTCAACAGGTTCGTCAGACATGGTGTCCTGCTATGTTATTCGCCATTTCCCTCGAGCCAGCTCTTCACGGACTGCGACGACGCTTGGAAGGTCGTAGTCTCCGCTCCGACACCTGTCTATGAGGCGCGTATGCCGATGATGTGATGTTCTTAGCACAGGCTGGTGACGAAATACGAACGGCGCTTTCCTGGCTCCAATAGTATGGGTCGGTGGCAGGCAGTGCGATCAACCTACGGTAATCACGCTACGTGGAGGTGGGACAAGGCATGCCTGCAGAACTTCAAGTACCCCTGAGAAATGTCCCAATGCTCAAATGTTTAGGGACATCGCTCCACTGACAAATACAACGTTCGGCGGTCTTTACGTATCATAAGGTATTACGACGACTCCGCACAGAGGCTCGCCTCAACAAATTTAGATCGTTGGACATTTTGCAACGAGCTCAGAGCGTCAATGTGTTCATGGCTTCTCAACTTAACCATCACGCCCACGTACACTCCTGGAAATTGAAATAAGAACACCGTGAATTCATTTTCCCAGGAAGGGGAAACTTTATTGACACATTCCTGGGGTCAGATACATCACATGATCACACTGACAGAACCACAGGCACATAGACACAGGCAACAGAGCATGCACAATGTCGGCACTAGTACAGTGTATATCCACCTTTCGCAGCAATGCAGGCTGCTATTCTCCCATGGAGACGATCGTAGAGATGCTGGATGTAGTCCTGTGGAACGGCTTGCCATGCCATTTCCACCTGGCGCCTCAGTTGGACCAGCGTTCGTGCTGGACGTGCAGACCGCGTGAGACGACGCTTCATCCAGTCCCAAACTTGCTCAATGGGGGACAGATCCGGATATCTTGCTGGCCAGGGTAGTTGACTAACACCTTCTAGAGCACGCTGGGTGGCACGGGATACATGCGGACGTGCATTGTCCTGTTGGAACAGCAAGTTCCCTTGCCGGTCTAGGAATGGTAGAACGATGGGTTCGATGACGGTTTGGATGTACCGTGCACTATTCAGTGTCCCCTCGACGATCACCAGTGGTGTACGGCCAGTGTAGGAGATCGCTCCCCACACCATGATGCCGGGTGTTGGCCCTGTGTGCCTCGGTCGTATGCAGTCCTGATTGTGGCGCTCACCTGCACGGCGCCAAACACGCATACGACCATCATTGGCACCAAGGCAGAAGCGACTCTCATCGCTGAAGACGACACGTCTCCATTCGTCCCTCCATTCACGCCTGTCGCGACACCACTGGAGGCGGGCTGCACGATGTTGCGGCGTGAGCGGAAGACGGCCTAACGGTGTGCGGGACCGTAGCCCAGCTTCATGGAGACGGTTGCGAATGGTCCTCGCCGATACCCCAGGAGCAACAGTGTCGCTAATTTGCTGGGAAGTGGCGGTGCGGTCCCCTACGGCACTGCGTAGGATCCTACGGTCTTGGCGTGCATCCGTGCGTCGCTGCGGTCCGGTCCCAGGTCGACGGGCACGTGCACCTTCCGCCGACCACTGGCGACAACATCGATGTACTGTGGAGACCTCACGCCCCACGTGTTGAGCAATTCGGCGGTACGTCCACCCGGCCTCCCGCATGCCCACTACACGCCCTCGCTCAAAGTCCGTCAACTGCACATACGGTTCACGTCCACGCTGTCGCGGCATGCTACCAGTGTTAAAGACTGCGATGGAGCTCCGTATGCCACGGCAAACTGGCTGACACTGAGGGCGGCGGTGCACAAATGCTGCGCAGCTAGCGCCATTCGACGGCCAACACCGCGGTTCCTGGTGTGTCCGCTGTGCCGTGCGTGTGATCATTGCTTGTACAGCCCTCTCACAGTGTCCGGAGCAAGTATGGTGGGTCTGACACACCGGTGTCAATGTGTTCTTTTTTCCATTTCCAGGAGTGTATTACCGATGACAGACACGATGGCTACCAAGATACAGGCAATGTTCGAACACGTGGTGAACACTGGTCCAGTTTTTAAGATTCGTTTTGTTACTCTAATTTTACCCTTCCACTTAGGAGGTGTTGGACTCACTCAGGTCAAGCACATAGCGCTGGCACTGTACCTTCGCTCAATGCGGCGACTCTGGCTTTCACCAACAAACAATCTTCCTGTGGTTCTGATAGCAGAGGTGGCCCCACACACTCTGTGCCCACCGGTAACTGCTGGACATTTGGCGCCCTCGCTAGGACGTTTTTCGTAGAACACAGCTATATGTTGGGAGTTATACCGAACACACGGAATCCGACAGCAAAGATTGACTAAAGTGTTTTCCAATGCTGGAATCCTGCAAACGACAGTGAACGGCGCCACCCCACAGTCCACTGGACGCGGGTTTGGCGAGCCATCCACGCGATCTTTCTGTCCGCTTTCGTACGGTCGACGTGGTACCTGGTCACTAACGAGAAATTTCCGACCCAAGGAAGACTACATGCCATTCACTTAACTGACGATCCCATTTGCCGCCGTCGCGCGATGATATATACGGACGAACACAGACTGAACTGTGGCCCCGCAAGCGAGTGCTGGAAACGAATCCACCAGATACTGGCTTTACTCCTACGCCGCCCCTTTGTTTCGAATGTGCCTCTGGACCTCTTTCATCCTAACGCCGTCTATTTCCCGGTGACCCAGATGAAGGCGGTCAATTGGATACAAGGAATGGCGACACACTACATGTAATGTGACGGTGAAAAGGAAGTCCTCGACTTGTTGCAATAACTGATCGACGAGTTACTGGTCTTAACGAACAGAACGCAATAACGGAACCTTTTTGCTAAGTATTTGTGGTGATCATTCAGTGAGCCACCACCCAGCAGGGGTGTGAGAGTAAGTTGCCTTGCAGACGTGATGTTCCCGCGATTCCCGTACGGTAGCAGAAACAGTCTCTGACTCTGTGCAGCGGCCCCAGACACTCCGACGGCTGACGACTGATGATGCCCATTGAAATGACGACCTCCTCTTACCTGCCCCCCGCTTCGATAAGCTGATCCCAGCGGGCAAGATGGTCTTTTTTAGTTGACATTATCTTCATAATTTTTGGCGCATGGCTGCCGTGTATTTGTTGATTATTACATAAAAAAGTGACGGTGCGCTTCGGTGGTAGGAGGAGGGAGACATCGTGGCCACGCCTCGAAATTCGAGCCCTGCTCGCCTTGGCTACTCCAGCCTGCCGCTGACTGTGCTCCTCAATAATTTTAAAAAAATTAAGTAAACAAATAAACTTAGTAGGCGGCCCGGGTTCGGTTTCCGGGCCATGCATTAGTTTCCGTATACAAGAGGTAGAAGAAGAAATGCAGTAATCATTTTTCATCAAAACGAAACCTCTCTCTCTATTTTTTTTTCCAAACTGCTCTTGGATTTGCATAGGGTTTACTTTTATTTTGCGTCCAAATGATTTCTTTTGGCCAAAAAGAGGAAATAAAAATAAAAGGAAAAAATAATAAATGAAAAAAAGGTAAGGCGAAAAAACGTAACCGCTTGGTTTCATAATATGAAGGACTTTGCGTCGAATCTCGCTGCAGCTAGTGGTTTTTTTTTTCTTTTTCCCACGTAATTCTTGTAACATGTTTATTGTGACTGTGCAGGTTATAAGTATCTAAGGAATCATTTATTGTCAACAAAAAGAAAAAAATGAAAAAGTGGTCAGGGCATCTGCGTACTAAGCGGGAGACCCGGGTTCGAGTCCCGGTCCGGTATAAATTTTCAACTGTCCCCGTTGCATTACCATAATACCATGCGCGGCTGGAAATCACGAATTCCCACCCACCCATACGGCCCCCTTCTTTCCCCATCTTCTGTTCCATATAAACGGATTCCCCGACTGGTTGCCAAAGAGGTACTGGTGTGTTGGGTACTATCGGCTAGAGGATTGTATCGAACAAGAGCTTTTTCTAAACTCTAGCGCTAGTGATAGCATCTTGAGGAGCCACTTCACTGCGGATTATGCAGTAATAAAATAGCTCAGACGATTTTGAAACAAAACAACAGTGTACTTCGAAGCGGCAACAACTTATCTATTTCTAACGAGTTTTTCGGTGCACGAGCTTTGAACTATTGTGTCTTGTGGTAATATCATGTTTAATAGTGTCTTTGCACACCACTGATATCGTTCTCCATATCATACAACGTAACAAGATCTAACCCAAGTAATAACAGCAGGAATGCTAAATATCACAGGGTTACGTTCAGTTTGCACCGCACAAAGTAATGTACGGTTGTGCTAGACAAAATACATACGACAAAATCCTAATTCTTTACGATTTTTGTTCTTTAACAGACAGACATGGAGAAGTCACGACGATAATGGTACGAAAATAACGTGAAGGAATTAGCAGGAAAAATCAGACTTCTTGAAATGACAGTGAATGAAGCGAGTGAAAAATATTTCAATTCCAAGAAGTACATTAGGAGTTAGACTTGAAGCTTTACGGCAAAACAGCGGAACCTGTATAAGAAAATAACAAGGGTTTTGAGATCAGTCACTGATGGAAAGGGAACGTTAGTGTACAATCAATGTAACCTTCATATAAGTCTCTGCACAGATACATTTTTAAACTGCGTCCGTGGCACCACGAGTGCTGTCGAACGGGGACCGGAGAGGGTGGGGGTGGGGTGGGGGGAGGGGCTAGAACTCTTTGCTGTTATGTCAATGTTGTACCCCTCCGTTAACAGGCCACGATGGGGCACGAAAAAGGAGGCCTGGTAAAGCATAAACATCCTTTGCTGCTTCGAATCACGTTCAAATTCCGCTGAATGGTTTTGAGGGGTCTCAAGTGGTCCTACCCTGCATATCAAAGGAAAAACTGCGGTCTCACTACACTGCAAGACGTCAGATCCCTCTCGACGGTGTTGCAGACAAAAAGAGTAGGGTTGAATCGTGAGGGAGGTGGGGGGAGGGTGTCAACAGTACCGAATCTTGTCGATAACGTCGTCCTGTTGCTCATCTCACTACGAACTGTAGTTTCCGCCCCAAGGTAAGGCTGGTTGGTTGGTTGGTTGATTTATTTGGGGAAGTGGACCAAACATTGAGATCATCGGTTCTGTCGGATTAGGAATCGATGGGGAAGGATGTCGGCCGTGCCCTTTCAAAGGAACCATCTCAGCATCTGCCTGAGGTGATTTAGGGAAATCACGGTTAACCTATATCAGGATGACCGCACGCGGGTTTAAACAGTCGTCCTACCAAATGTGAGTCCAGTGTGCTAACCACTGTGCCATCTCGCTCAGTCTCAAGGGGTGGTTCCATTGACGCTCTTAATGCTTCCTTCTGAGATATTTTCGTGTCGATTCTGAGCGGCGGTGTGTTTGAAATGCTTTCCTGGTCCACCCACAAGAAAACGGTGTGGCTTCAACTCTGGGTGTTGCAGTCCTGACCTGCATTGCAGAGGCGTCTAAAGGAAGAGTTAAATGTGGGTAAGAGGGGCTGTGACGACCTTCCCACCGTGTGACACGCCCACGATGGTGCTGGGCAGAACTGTGGTGAGATTTGGTGCCAAAGTGGCACGATTAACACGCCTTACACATCACATTAACTTCTACGCTGTGTGCTTTTTCGCTCACGGACCGACACCTTGCTATTTGAAGCGACGCCTCGCCCGAGGGTGACGTCGCAGAACGCTACAGTTTTGCACCAAGGGTGTACCCACCTTTGATCCAAATTTCAAACATATGCATCGCAATGGGAGACCATCGCGGAGTTTCGAAAAAGTGATAGATTCTTCTTTTTCTCCGCAGTGTATTTGCTTTGAGATTTTGTAGCATCATAACGAACTCACAGCAAGAAATTCATTGCTGAACAGTGTTGTGGCTCTGTAGTCTGCAAGTGTGTGAAACAAGCGCACTTTTCTCTTATGTGTGTGAAGCAAGTGTACTTTTCCCTTATACGAGAGGAGTTCAATAAGTGATGCAACACTTTTTTTTCTGTAAGCGCGTTGGCGTTGTACAGGATTCCAGCACACCATATGATTTCCCATTCTTTAGGCTACAAAACGCCATTTTTTGACACAAACTTCGTTCAGTGCCACGGTCTTACGCCACCTTAATGGAAAGTTTTTTTTTAGTCTGTTGTCATCTGACTGGTTTGATGCGGCCCGCCACGAATTCCTCTCCTGTGCCAACCTCTTCATCTCAGAGTAACTCTTGGAACCTACGTCCTCAGTTTTTTGCTTGACGTACTCCAATCTCTGTCTTCCTCTACAGTTTTTGCCCTCTACAACTCCCTCTAGTGCCATGCAAGTTATTCCTTCATGTCTTAACAGGCGTCCTATCATCCTGTCCCTTCTCCTTATCAGTGTTTTCCACATATTCCTTTCCTCTCCGATTCTGTGCAGAATCTCCTCATTCCTTGCCTTATCAGTCCACCTAATTTTCAACATTCGTCTGTAGCACCACATCTCAAATGCCTCGATTCTCTTCTCGTCTTAGTGCAGGAATAACTTCTCCATCATCGACGTACTGCTTCCCGTGGAGAGCATCTTTCATCCAATAAAGTTCTGTAAGCTCCTCTGGGGTGCGCAAACTTGTGTGAGGCCTTGCGTCGTGGAGAAGAATAAGTTCGTTTGGATGTTAGAAGCGATGAACACGGTTTCTTCAATTTACAGAGGTCTGCACAGTACCCATCAGAGTTGCTTGTTGCACCATCATGGAGGACATCGTACAGAATAACTGCTTCAGAGTCCCAGAATATCCTCACCACAACTTTACCGGCTGAGGATCCGGCCGCGAAGTTTTACTTCGGAGGAGAGGTCGTGTGGCGCAACTCCACAGATTCCAGTTTTGCTTCTGGTTCCAAATCATGAGCCACTGTTCCATCGCCTGTGACGAATTACGACAAAAAAATTTCACTATCAGCCTCATAACGCGCAAGCAATTTCGCACAGATTGTCCTTCGTTGCTTTTTGTGGTGGCGAGCAGCCTAGCGAGTACACGTCTTTGAGTGCCCCAACTGGTGGACGCATGTGTCAGCACTACCACAGAGATGTCCAGCTAAGCAGCGAATTGTTTGACTCTAATCTGTCGATCACCTCGAATGAGAGTGTTCGCACTTTCCAACACTGCAGGAGTCGCAGTTGTGTTTGGCCGGCCGGCACGCTGGAGATCGGACAGGTTTGCGCAACCAGGTAGCGAAGATGAGAGACGCCTCACCCTATGACTCACGATACTTTTCTTCACTACCAGATTTTTGTATATACACTACCGCCCATTAAATATGGTACACCAAGAAGAAATGTAAATGATAAACCGGTATTCAATAGACAAATATATTATACTAGAACTAGAACAACCACCTCTGGCCGTAGTAACGGCCTATACACCCACGGGCATTGAGTCAAACAGAGCTTCAACACGATACCACTGTTCGTCACGAGTAGTGAATGACGTATTGTGACGAGCCAGTTGCTCGGCCACCATTGACCAGACGTTTTCAGTTGGTGAGAGATCTGGAGAAGGTGCTGGCCAGGGCAGCAGTCGAACATTTTCTGTATCCAGAAAGGCCAGTACAGGACCTGCAACATGTGGTCGTGCATTATCCCGCTGAAATGTAGGGTTTCGCAGGGATCGAATGAAGGGTAGAGCCACGAGTCGTAACACATCTGAAATGTAACGTCCACGGTTCAAAGTGCCGTCAATGCGGACAAGAGGTGACCTAGACGTGTAAACAATGGAACCCCATACCACCACGCCGGGTTGATACGCCAGTATGGCGATGAGGAATACACGCTTACAATGTGCGTTCACCGCGAAGTCGCCAAACACGGATGCGACCATCATGATGCTGTAAACAGAACCTGGATTCATCCGAATAAATGACGTTTTGCCATTCCTGCACCCAGGTTCGTCGTTGAGTACACCATCGCAGGCGCTCCTGTCTGTGATGCAGCGTCAAGGCTAACCGCAGCCATGGTCTCCGAGCTGATAGTCCATGCTGCTGTAAACGTCGTCGAACTGTCCGTGCAGATGGTTGTCGTCTTGCAAACGTCCCCATCTGTTGACTCAGGGATCGAGACGTGGCTGCACGATCCGTTACAGCCATGCGGATAAGATGCCTGTCATCTCGACTGCTAGCGATATGAGGCCGTTGGGATCCAGCACGGCGTTCAGTATTACCCTCCTGAACCCACCGATTCCATATTCTGCTAACAGTCATTGAATCTCGACCAACGCGAGCAGCAATGTCGCGATACAATAAACCGCAGTCGCGATAGGCTGCAATCCGACATTTATCAAAGTCGGAAATGTGATGGTACGCATTTCTCCTTCTTACACGAGGCATCACAACAATGTTTAACCAGGCAACGCCCGTCAAGTGCTGTTTGTGTATGAGAAATCGGTTGGAAACTTTCCTCATATCAGCACGTTGTAGGTGTCGCCACCGGCGCCAACTTTGTGTGAGTGCACTGAAAAGCTATTCATTTGCATATCACAGTATCTTCTTCCTGTCGGTTAAATTTCGCGTCTATAGCACGTCATCTTCGTGGTGTAGCATTTTTAAATGCCAGTAGTGTATTTTGCAAGCACCTATGAATATCTGCCATGGTCTGGTTTTCCGCCAAAAGAAACGCTGTGACAGTTCTCTGCTTGGAACGTACCTCCGTTACATTTTGAAAGCTACCGTACAGCGCAGCCACCTATCGGAACTTCATGAAGTTATGTGGGCTGAAGCGGGATTATGGCACAACGTCCCACAACAAATTCTGCTTTTTTCAGCCGAAACTGTCCGAGGACAAAATGTGTTGAGTTACTTATTGAACACTCCTCGTAAAACGTGTTAGCGGTAGACGTCTGTTCGATGGTAACAATTTCTTCATTATGCTACTTGGATGAAATGATACTGTAGAAATGAAACTGTCACAACGGCGAGCGTTTGCAGTGGCGGACCGAGGGACAGGAAAAAGACTGAGCTACGAAAGGTAGGAGAACTCACATGCCTCTCCCGATTCATCTTAAACCGTTTTATTTCAGTTGGAATTTGCGCCACTTTTGTTCCTGCGCCTTTGGTAAAGATGTAAATCGCCACCCCTCGGTACGACCCCCCTCTTTGGGCACAAGGTTGTGACCAAGAACGTAAGATCACAGTGAATTAACGTGTAAGGACGTTGGAGGAAAAATGAAGAACAGTTCTCACATGTAGAACTGTCGCGGTTAAGTTGGTTGGTTTATTCAGGAGAGGGGACCAAATAGTGAGGTCATCGGTCCCATCGCATTAGGAGAGAATGGGGAAGGAAGTCGGCCGCGCCCTTTCACAGGAACCAACCCGGCATTTACCCGAAGCGATTTATGGAAATCACGGAATGCCTAAATCAGGATGGCGGACGCAAGTATGAGCTGTCGTCTTCCCGAGTGCGAGCCCAGTGTGGTAACCACTGCGCCACTTGCTCGGTATCGCAGTTACCACAATTAAATAATGAAAATAGCAATGATTAAGAAAGAAAGGGTAGACAGTTTGATGGCTGAAAAACTAAGCGTCCTGATTGGTTATTTTGCACCGCCTTTGTTGGAAGACTGAGAAGGACTGTTTCCAGTCAAATCTGCTGTGTTTCTAATATAAATATGTTAAACAACTGAGAGTATTAATAGCCCCAAAATTTAATATGTTCAATACATCACCGACTCAGTGTAGGAGAATGTTATGCTCCGTGCACGCTACTTCTGTTTGTCACGCTGGAATGATTATAATGATCATCTCGATAATAATTGCGTACAACGTCCTTACTTGGGAATGTGCATTGCTACCAAGAGGAGATCACGAGATTCGGATCACGGATTTACTGCATACTTGGGACACTTTTTTTTTGTCCATTATGGCAACATAGCGTGCAAGTAGTAAGGCGTCTTACTTACTCGATTTCGAGAAAATCGCAAGAGAACATTTACGTGACAGTGACGTACTGCGGCATTGCGATCACGAGATGGTAGCAGTCATATGATCTGCGTTCAAGCTCCCCTATCGGTGCTCACGTTTCTATAATTTACAATTTTTAGTACATTAATAATATTATTTCATACATATTACATATGGAAGATAATATGATGAAGAGATAAATGTATTTGCAAGAAATGTTATTGAATTTTCAGTGTTATTTTTCTGTTCGCTAATTTTCAGTATCACAACAAATATTGTATTTATAATTATCAACAACGAATAAATGTTTCCTGAAACTGTATGCCTGTCGTGATTTCCGAAATCCCTTACACATGCAATCGGATAAGGTACCGAGAACTGCTTTGCTCCTATACACTTCGTTCTACCGACATACGTTTCAAGCACGTGGGACAGGCTTAAAAAATACATGTCAAATATCGATAACTAAAGGCGTAAATAACTTTATTCAATAAGGCAATGAGTTACAATATGTCAGAGTATGACGGTAACGTACGACTAATCATACAGACACGACAAACAAAAATTAAGACGGCCTCCACTACATGAAATGAATGCAATTTTCCCGCATTCAAAAGGAACTTTCATAGTGTCCAATGGAGAAATACAGTTCCTTGACATTTTGTAAACGTTTTCTTTTGAATACTTTTTCTTTCTTTCGACATTTTGGATGCAAACCGTGCGTAATGCATTTCGTAATTATCGGTGCCGAAAATAGGCAATGTACGATTGTATGTATTTTAATAGATATTCACGAGAAGCAATCTCTCGTTTGTTATCAATCCAATATGAACAACAAATATGAAGGCACTTGATAAAATTTTTATCTTTCCTACAGGAATAAAAGTCGCATAATATTTGTTGCAATCATAAAAAATTGTAAACAGCGAAATAACGTTGGACATTCAATGGAAGTTCAAGCAAATACACATGTCTTTTCATCATATTACCTTTCAAATCTAACGTGTACAAAATAAAACCGCCAGTACCGAAAAAAACATAAATTTGAAACAAAAATAAGCGAGACTTGATCCCGCGACCCACCGATTATGGAGCTTAAATGCTAGCCACATGACCGCCACCAGCTCGTGCCCAGAATCGCAACGCACCAGCACATTACCGACACTTAAAATTTCTCTTGCGATGTTCACGGAATCGCTTAAGTAGTACGACTTACTATATGCACATTTTGTTGCCCTAATGCACTACTAAAAGGGTACAAGTTCTGAAGTAAATACCTGATCAGAACGTTTCGGCCTCTGCCTCTAAGAACCTACACAGAAGAGCCAAAGAAATTGGTACACCTGCCTAATATCGTGTAGGGCCCCAACGGTTACGCAAAAGTGCAGCAAAACGACGTGGCGTGCACTCGACTAACGCCTGGAGTGAATTGACACAATGAATTCTGTAGGGCTGTCAATAAATCCGTAAGAGTTTGATGGGATGGAGATATCTTCTGAACAGCACGTTGCAAGGCATCCCAGATATGCTCAATAATGCTGACGTTTGGGGAGTTTGGTGGCCAGCAGAAGTGTTTAAACTCAGAAGAGTATTCCTGGAGCCACTCTGTAGCAATTCTGGAAGTGTGGGGTGCAGCATTGTCGTGCTGGAACTACCCAAGTCCGTCGCAATGCACAGTGGACATGAAGAGATGCAGGTGATCGGACAGGATGCTTACGTACTTGTCACCAGTCAGAGTCGTATCTAGACGTATCAGGCGTCCCATATCACCCAACTTACACACGTCCCACACCATTACAGAGCTAGTGGACTGGCTTGAACCGTCCCCTGCTGACATGCAGGGTCCATGAATTCATGAGATTGTCTCCGTAGCAGTACATGTCCATCCACTCGATACAATTTGAAACGAGACTCGTCCAACCAAGCAACAGTCCAATGTAGGTGTTCATGGGCCCAGGCGAGGCATAAAACTTTGTGTCGTGCAGTCATCAAGCGATCACGAGTCGGCCTTCGGCTCTGAAAGTCCAAACTGATGATGCTTTGTTGAATGGTTCGCACGCTGACACTTGTTGATGGCCCAGCATTGAAATCTGCAGCAACTTGAGGAAGGGTTGCACTTCTGTCACGGTGAGCGATTCTCTTCAGTCGTTGTTGGTCCCATTATTGCAGGATCCTTTTCCGGCCGCAGTGATGTCTGAGATTTGATGTTTTACCGGATTCCTGATATTCACGGTACACTCATGAAATGATGGCACGGGGAAATCCCCACTTCACCGCTGCCTCGGTGATGCTGTGTCACATCGCTCGTGCGCCGACTATAACACCACGTTCAAACTCACTTAAATCTTAATAACCTGCCATTGTAGCAGTAGTAACCGATCTAACAACTGTGACAGACACTTGTTGTCTTATACAGGCGTTCCCGACCGCAGCGCCGTGTTCTGCCTGTTTATATATATCTGTATTTGAATATACATGCCTGTACCAGTTTCTTTGGAACTTCATTGTATTATGATTAACTAAATTGCTTCAGAGACTTTTCTTATAATGGCAACAAATCCTCCCTTCCCAGAAGCTCAACATCCACATGCACGTTACAACATGCATGCAATTTTAAGAGACGTTGCTATTCCGGTCCATTCGGTTTTTTTTCCCCTCTGAAAAACATGTCTAATCAGAGGGATAATCAGATATTGTTTAAGTTCAGGTATTATTTACCAGAACGCAACGGAAAAAAATTTCAAAAAATTGTCAATAATTGTAAAAAGGGGCATTCAATTGACCACGAGTTGTGCCCACGGTTCTCTCGGATCTTGAGTCATCGACTGTTCGAGGTAGCGCCTGGAGCTGCCTCACTGTGTGAGAAGCTGTGTTGCGGGATTCGCCTCCCCCTGTTCCCACGTCGCCGGCTAATGGCTGGCGCAGAGGCCGGAGGTGACAGTAAGCAGGGTGGCCAACTTCGCGGAGATAAGAGCAGCTGTCGCGCCCGTTTGCTGGGGACTCTCCCGGCAGACTTAGGGCGCATTAGTGATGGCAACGCCGCACAGCGCGCTTTCCCGCACCCACACAGGCGTAAGGAGCCAGCCAGCCAGGTCGCTTCTTCTTCCAGACGCCACATTAATTTACTGCAAAATGCCCTCCCTGGTGTATAATGCGGCTCCGACTGCCTCCGCCGAAGAAGTTTCGTTTGGATGTTTTACTCCAGAAACACTTTATATCAGTCCCAAGTTCATGGCAGAATGTAATTCTCCCATTAGCTAATTACTGGTTCGTCTCGTACACTTCATCTACATTCATAATCCTCAAGACGCGGTATGATGCATGGTGGGCGGTATTTTGTACCACTATTTGTAACTTCCTTTCCTTTTCCACACACAAATAGTGCGAGAAAAATTACTATCTTCGTGCCCCATACCTTCATACCTCATAAGAGCGCAAAATCCCCAAGACTGGCAAAGTTTTGCAGAAGTTCGAAATATAGCTCGCACTTCAATGCGAGATGCTTTTAATAATTGCAAAAACGGAACACTGTCTCTATATCTGTCAGAAAACCCAAAGATATTCTGGTCATACATAAAGCACACCAGTGGCAACACGTAACCAATACCTTCACTGGGCGGTAACAACGGTGAAGTCACTGATGACAGTGTCACTAAAGCACAGTTATTAAATACCGTTTTCCGAAACTCCTTCACCAAAGACGACGAAGTAAATATTCCTGAATTCCAATCAAGAACAACTGCCAAAACGATAAACCTAGAATTAGATATCCTCGGTGTCGCAAAGCAGCTTAAATCACTTAATAAAAGCAAGACTTCCGGTCAAGATTGTATAACAGTCAGGTTCCTTTCAGAGTAAGCTGATACAATAGCTCCATATTTACCAATTATATACAAGCGCTCGCTCACAGGAAGTGCCATGCCTAAAGACTGGAAAATTGATCAAGTCACACCAATATCGGGAAAGGGAAGTAGGAGTAATCCGCTGAATTACAGACCTATATCACTAACGTCGATTTTCAGTAGGGTTTTGGAACATAAATTGTGTTCGAACATTATGAAATATCTCGAAGAAAACGATTTATTGACACGTAGTCAGTACGGATTCAGAAAAAATTGTTCTTGTGAAACACAGCTAGCTCTTTATATTCTTGAAGTAATGAGTGCTGTCGACAGGGGATGTGAAATGGATTCCATATTTTTAGATTTCCAGAAGGCTTTCGACACCGTTTCTCACAAGCGTCGTCTAACCAAACTGCGTGCCTATGGAATATCGCCTCAGTTGTGTGACTGCATTCGTGGTTTCCTGTCAGAAAGGTCACAGTTCATAGTAATAGACGGAATGCCATCGAGTAAAACAGAAGAAATATCCGGCCTTCGCCAAGGAAGTGTTATAGGCCCTCTGTTGCTCCTGACCTATATTAACGACATAGGAGACAATCTGAGTAGCCGTCTTAGATTGTTTGAAGATGATGTTGTCATTTACCGTCTTGTAAAGTCATCAGATGACCAAAAAGAATTGCAAAGTGATTTAGATAAGATAACTGTGTGGTACGAAAAGTCGCAATTGACCCTGAATAAAGAAACGTGTGAAGTTATTTACATGTGTACTAAATGAAATCCGCTAAATTTTGATTACACGATAAATCACACAAATCTTAAGGCTGTAAATTCAACTAAATACTTAAAGATTACAATTACAAATACCCTAAATTGGAACGATCAGATAGATAATATTGTGGGTAGAGCAAACCAAAGACTACGATTCATTGGCAGAACACTTAGAAGGTGCAATAGGTCTACCAAAGAGACGGCTTACACTACGCTTGTCCGCCCTATTCTGGAGTACTGCTGTGCTGTGTGGGATCCGCACCAGGTGGGACTGACGGATAACATCGAAAAAGTACGAAGAAGGGCAGCATTTACTATCGCGAAGCAGCGGAGATAGTACCACAAACATGATACGTGAATTGGAGTGGTAATCATTAAAACAAAGGCGTTTTTCGTTGCGATGGGATCTTCTCATGAAATTTCAATCACCTGTTTTCTACCGGCCATTGTGGTCGAGCGGTTCTAGGCGCTTCAGTCCGGAACCCCGCTGCTGCTACGGTGGCAGGTTCTAATCCTGCCTCTGGCATGGATGTGTGTGATGTCCTTAGGTTATTTAGGTTTAAGTCGTTCTTAGTCTAGGGGACTGATGACCTCAGATGTGAAGTCCCATAGTGTTCAGAGCCATCTGAACCATTTTTTTCTCCGCCGATTGCGAAAACATTATGTTGGCACCCACCTATATGGGTAGAAATGATATCACGATAAAAAAGAGAAATCAGGGCTCGCAAAGAAAAACTTAAGTGCTCGTTTTTTCCGCTTGCCGTTCGAGAGTGGAAAGGTAGACAGACAGCTTGAAGGTGGTTCATTGAACCCTCTGCCAGTCACTTTATTGTGAATAGCAGAGTAATCAGTAGATGTAGATGTAGATGTATACCTCTGTACAAGCCCTCATTTCTCTTATCTTCGTGGTACTTACGCGAAATGTACGTTGGTGGCAGTAGAATCGTTCTGCAGTCAGTTTCAAATGTGGGTTCTCTAAATTTTCTCAACAGTGTTCCTCGACAAAAACGTCGCCTTCCCTCCAGGGATTCCCATTTGAGTTCCCGAAGCACCTGCATTAATACTTGCGTATTAATCGAACAAATCGATAACAAATCTAGTAGCTCTCAGTGAGTGGCTTCGATGTCTCTCTCTAATCAGACCTGGTGGGTATCCCAGACACTCGAGCAGTATTCAAGAATGGGTCGAACTGGTGTTCTACATTTCGTCTCTTTCACTGATGAAGAACATTTTCCTAAAATTCTTCCAATAAACTGAAGTCAAAAATTCGCCTTCCCTACTACGTCCTTACTTGCTTTTCCATGTCATACGAGGTGCGACAATAAAGTAATGAGACTGATTTTCTTTGCAAGATGTGGCAACCCTGGAGGTTTGCGTAGGCACAATATCTTTGACCTTGGTCTATAAGCTGCTTCTAGTCCAAGAGGCACATCGATGCAACTGCTCAGTCGTCAGTTGTGCTGTAATAAGTTAACACGTGTTTGTGTCTCTCGTCATAGAAATGGAACCGCAAGGGTATGCCATTTCTTTTTGGGTTAAATTGGGTGAAAACGCGACGATAACCTCAGAAGGGTTTTGGAGAAGTGGTTATGTCAAGATCTCAAGTTTTTTGTTGGCATAAAATGTTTAGTGAAGGCAGAACGAATGTTGAAGACGAAGGCCGCAGTGAACGAACATAAACCTCACGGATGGATGTCAACTTGACCAGGGTGCGTGAACTCGTACGATCTTATCGAAGATTATCCGTGAAAATGATTGCAGAAAAACTGAACATCAATAGAGAAACGGTTCGTCTAATAATAATTGGATTCTGCATCACGATAATGCATCATCCTATGCTGCTCTGTCAGTACAGCAATTTTTAAGCTCAAAACAACTTTCAGTACTACCACAGCCACCTTATTCACCAAACATCGCTCCGTGCGACCTTTTTCTATTTCCAAGAGTCAAAACGGCGGTCGAGGGACGCCATTTTCCAACAACGTAAGATGTCCAAAAAGCTGTGATGAGGGTCTTGGATGATATTACAGAAGATGAGTTCCAGAAATGTTACCATCAATGGTAGAAGCGCTGGAAAAAGTGTGTGCAATGAGAAGGGAACTACTTTGAAAGAGACAACACTAAACGTGACTAAAACGGTAAGCAACATTTTTTTCACATCAATCTCATTACTTTATTGTCGCACCTCGTATGGCTTTGAAACGCTACGCCTGCATATTTAATCGAAGTGGCTGTGTCAAGCATCACACTAATGATACTGTATTCGAACATTATACCTTTGTTTTTCGTGCTCATCTGCATTAACGTAAACGTGTTTCACATTTAGAGAAAGCTCCCATTCATTGCAAAAACTAGAAATTTTGCCTAAATCATCTTGGATACTGCTACAGTCACTCAACTCCGGCACCTTCCCATACCCTACAGCATCGTCAGCAACTTTGTCCGTCAGATCATTCGTGTATACAGAAAAAAAGAGTGGTCGTATCACCCCTAGTGAATGTAGTGTGATTAAAACTTTTGGCTCCATGGTCTTCAACTGCTGTAATTAATGTAGCGCTGTCTATTTGCAGAGTGTAACGGGCATAAGTGCAGATATCGTTATATGTAGTACCTTAATATGTTCGCACATCAATGTGTTGGTCATTATTTCTCTGCGTTGAGCATTATTCCCACAAGCAGCCCATGTATCTCTCCGATGATTACATTTTCGAGTCCGCTTCATAATGTTGACACCACATCTCATATCCGCTGATGATGTCAGACAGAAAATTGTCGCCTTCAGTATCATATTGATTCAGCAGGTCCCCGACAAATTCCAGTTGCATTACATTTACTATCATCTATAAGTATCCCTCTGACTCATCTTGTACACACTTCATGATAACAAAGTTTGCGAAAACATCTTGCCCAAGGCACTAAAACTGAAATTCAGCTATACATACGGTTCTTTGGTCACAAACTGCCCATCGTCACGGATGATTTGATCGATAGACTGTTCATTATGTGACACTGTACCCAATCATTCACATTTCTCCAATGGAAATCAGCTATAGATCAGATCTTCAACATAAGGCAAATTTTAGAAGAGAATTCGGGGTTGCCACACATCACCTCTTCATAGACTACAAATCAATATACGATACTATAGACAGAGAGAAAATGTACCGCAATTTGAGTAAACTAGTAACCCCTAGAAAATTGTTGAAGCTTGTGAGAATATCAATGAATGGGGTACAGAGCAGTGTAAGAAAATGTTTCTGGTCCACAAGATCTACAAGATGGTGTAACATAAGTAGACGCGTCGGCGTGTCTCCACAATTTTGCCTTGGAGAAGGTTACGAGGGAAGCAAATCTGCCTAACAAGGTAAGGATATTTCATAAATCAGTGCAGGTACACGCTTATATTGATGACATAGATACAGCTGGAAGAAGTCGAAGGCAATTGAGGAGACATTCTTCACACTTGAGCAGGCTAGAAGAAATATCAGATTGAATATCAAACTAAAGGAAACAAAATACATGTCTCGGAGAAGTATACCAAAGGAGAAGAAAGTAACATTAAAAGTTGGTGTGCAGATTTCTCACTGAACTCTGAGACACGGAAAATTTACTCTAGGATGCCGCCCTGCACAAGGATATTCTCAAGACTTACGCAAAAACAAAAAAATACGATTAATTTTCTAACCTCTAGTCTACACAGTAAAATACACCCGTACAGTTCACTTATTTGCAGAAGCACGTGAACAAAACAGAAAGACTAAATTAATTCACAGTTTATCAGAAAAGTTCTGCTGCTGCTCTGCTGTGCGTCCTCTCGGCTCGCTACATTGATAAGGGGCTTCCTTGGGTAACGCCCGTTTCTATTTCAATTTGTTCTGTCATTTGACTTAAAGGAGATTTGTGCAGTAACACCCACTGCCACGTTCTTGATGATGTCGATGTTTTTAGCAGGAAGTCCATTCGGCGCATTGTCTCTATCAGGCATTCGTGATTAATTCGATCAAATGCCTTATCGAAGAAGTCTACGAAAACAGGCCATATTTTATGTTACTTGTCTGTATTAGCGCAATGACATCGCGGTACAAAACTGCCACAATAGTTCTTCTGCTGTTGGCCTATGAAGTCAGCGGTGCACGGTAAAACCGCTTATTAATAACGCTAGCTGTAATCTTATAATTCGAATTTAAAAGTGAGGTCGGCCGCAGCTTATCTATTTTTTTGCAGCCTTTGTTCTTCTGGATCAACACAATTTTGCATTGTTTGAGCACTGCAGGCACTAGCTTTTCCGTAAGACTTCATTGACAGTTTCGGTGAACTTGTCTCATATTAGGGTCAAGAAATGGTTCAAATGGCGCTGAGCACTATGGGACTTAACATCTGAGGTCAACAGTCGCCTAGAGCTTAGAACTACTTAAACCTAACTAACCTAAGGACATCACACACATCCATGCCCGAGGCAGGATTCGAACCTGCGACCGTAGCAGTCACGCGGTTCCGGACTGAAGCGCCTAGAACCGTTCGGCCACCACGGCCGACCATATTAGGGTCTAATTCGTTTACAGAATTCAATGGACAGTTCTTCACGTCCTGGAGATTTCCTAGTGGGAGATCTGGCATGATTTCCAATACATCTACCCTGGTGATGCCCGAAGAAATGTTATCATCATCTCGCGATATTCGTGTAAGATGCGTACCAAAGAGCTCACCATATTCTTCTTAGTTTCTTTCTCCCAGTCCATCCATGCGTTCATAGTACTTGGAGATTTCTTTAATTATTCCCTTCCGGGTAGTGATTATGATACGATCGTCGAGTTGAAGTTCATCCATAAAAATTCTTCTGTTCTTGGTGTGCCTAACGAGATGACACAACGCTGCAGTCTCATATTCAATGACTGACTTTGCTTTGGATTTTACCTAAAGCCCCTCCAGTTCCTTACGTTTCAAACTTATTAACTTTGCTTTTATTTGCTTGACGTCTTTTAATCTTGTAGCAATTTCATCTGTCTGATCGTAGAGGTCCCTTATAACACTACAGCAGATTTTTACAGTCTGTTTCCTTTATCTGGCCTCACCTATACTATAAGATATTAAAAATTGCCTTCGCCCGTCGGGTCCACACTTATAGCACACTTAGAAAGCTGTTCGGTGAACGAAGACACAATTCTCAAATTCTTGTGATAATAACGATATATTTAGATTCAAAAAAATGTTCTAATGTGTTTGAAATCTTATGGGTCTTAACTGCTAAGGTCATCAGTCCCCACTACTGAACCTAAATTATCCTAAGGACAAACACACACACCCATGCCCGAGGGAGGACTTGAACCTCCGCCCGGACCAGCCGCACAGTCCATGACTGCAGCGCCTAGACCGCTCGGCTAATCCCGCGCGGCTATATTTAGATTCCACTGACATCTTACTCATGGGGTTGATTGTGGTGTTAAATTTAAGCAGCTTAACAACGCGCTATGGTCGGGAAAATTAACAGGAACAGTTTCTGTTTTCAACACTTTCTCTGCTAAGTTTTCCGATACGTAAATTCTGTCAATCCTGCTACAGGAATCCGCAATAAAATGAGTGAAGTTCGCCATTATTGGGTATTTTACTTCCCACTCATCTTTTAGTTTTAAATCAACAACAAGACCTCTTAAGTCAGTTGAGTTACTGAAGTTGGGAATTAGATTTTTACGTCTCAATATACAATTGAAAGCTCCCCTGGTTATGAGTAGCAGGGGTTTTTTCCTCAGTAAATAAATTATGCTCTCTTTAAAGAATGTGGCCCTTGCAGCACTATTAGTGCTGCCAGAAGGCGCATATAATTTGACAATAGTAACTCCTGCTATTTTTATTCCATTACTTCGCTCCGATCCTAATTTATCAACTTATGTACGTGAGCGCCTTCTGTAACTAAACTGGTTGTGCCGACGCTCGTTTCAGTGGATATATTGTAAAAACTAATATAACTGGAAAAATTTAGTTGTGGGGACACCGCTTCCTGCAGGAGAGCAATGTCTGTCCCTGACTCATATAAAAACTGTTCCAGAGCAGCTATTTTTACATCCGACTTTATCCCGTTAGTGTTTAATGTGGTAATCGTATATGGCTGTAACTTTGGAGAGCGACTTTTTTTTCCTCCAGTCTATCGTTTCATGCCATTCCATGCCGAATCCTTCCTGAGAATCTGAAGGGAGACTTCCATCCCGGTTTGTATTTGAACTTTTCTTTTTGTTTTCTTACGGTTTGTGTTGACACTGGCGTTCACCGAATGTCTGGTCCGCGCATTCCTTGAGTATTTTTCCATCGAGGGCTGCGTCGCTGAATCTGAGGAGCAGTCGTGTGCCACCATCTCGTCTGCCGAGCGCGGTGCATACGCAGTTTGCAAACATTCTTCCAATGTCCGGTCACTTCTGTGAATACTTTCGTTTGCTTTTTGTTACTGCTATAAAGCTCCGCGTGTTCTTTGTGGCATTTGGACGGTGACGTCACCTGTTGTTGAAAGATACTCGCTACCTCGTCATGTTTGGTTTCAGTTGCATCCGCGGGTGAGTCTGTTTGCGTTGACTGACATGCCACTACTGCAGCGCAGGGTTATGCCGTCAAATGGGTCCGTGCATTGCCAGCTACTGGCAGGTCCTGGACTCCAGAATTGGGCTGTGACGTCACCTCTACCTGTTCGGTTGACGGTGGAGAACCAGATTTGTCTACTGACATACTTAGAGTTTGAGTCTTTGCCAATAATATTGTCTGAAATTACAGTTTCCAATATTGTTTTCTGAATGTCACCTACAGCATTCAGCGACGGGTTGATTTCCTCTTCACCTGTACCACTGCTGTCACCAGTTCGACTTCTCTTGCTAGTGACTATACCACTTTTCACAACCTGACTGCCTACAGTGCCTTTCCTAAGTAAGAGAGGAAATGCTTCAAGAGTATTTTGTGCCCTCTCCTCCCCTTTTCTCGTAATGATGGAGCCTTCACCACCCATCTGTTTTTCGGTCACAAGATCAGCCAGTGTTAATCTTTTAAGCTGTTGTAAATTGTTCTGTAGTACAAACACGTTTTTTGGACAGTTTTTCCGGAGACGACCACTTTCGTTACATATGTTACAAGTCAAACTCTGTTCATCGTTAATAACGTGCGCCTTGTAACCACAAACCAAAACATGAGATGCGATATATTGTTTGACCATTGTTCATTACGAATTTGCTTGATGACTCCGTAATTAGATAATACGTCTTTGAAGTAGCAGTTTTCTACCTCAGGGGGCACATTAAATGCTCTGACCTGTTTATAATCAACATTAGCGTTTGAAATAGTCACTGTACTTACCAAATGTCGCGATGGCAGAATTCAGCTTTCCCTTCAAATTTCTGTAAAATCCGTTCCAGCACCAAAGGAGAAAGCAGCTTCACAATAAAGCAGTATTGCTCCAGGTCGTAATAAGTAGTGTGCGTAATACCAATGACATTAACGACCCATTCGTGAATTTCCAATTAACTTGGTTGAACCTTACGGGTTGCTTTATCAAATCCAAATCTTATAGTAGGCTTCCTCGAAAGCATGGTAGCCATGTCAGTAGGAAACAAGGAAACTAAAAGACTTTATCCCCACAATTCGCGACATCCAAACATACCAGCACCGCGCCTGATGCGCTACGGTGCGTCCGCTCAGCGTGGCTGTTAAAGCCGCTATTCTGGTCCCAGGCAAACGAAGTTTGTGCGTCGATTGCTTGTCGAAAGGCTATGAACGACAATGGACACCGCTTAAAGTTCAACTGACTGTAATAAAACTATATTTAAAATTATTTCTGAGTTCGAACCAAACTGGGATATCTGTTTACATTGTCCAGCACGTGGCCGCCGCGCCTGCGAGCAGGCTGCACGCAGCGCACAAACTCGACCCGTGGAACGGCGAAGCAGGACAAACACCCAACACACTTCTACAAGTACGTCACGCAATAAAACCTGTACAACTGGTCGCTTAGCACGCACGCAAATCAATTCTTGTGTACGAGTACCTGCGTCACCATTAAGTACGTGGTAATGGATACCTCCCTCTCTGCCGCTCTGTCCGATATTCTCCGCATTCTTCAGAGGCCGATCGTAAATAAAACAAAACTCTGTTGAGATTGCACAGCATAAGACGAAATCAGTTTTTATCTATTGCCTACTGATTATTGGATTTCCGGGGTTTGAGTGAAAGTAGCAATAAGGGTCTGTGTTGTTTTTCATTGCTGGATCATACGAAGCATGAAATGATTGTAAGGTCCCCGGAATAAAATAACAGTCCTCTCTCTCCACCTCAAAAGAGCAATGGTCTCTTTAGATCAGTGGTCGTCAAACGGCGCCTCGCCAGCCGCATGCGGCCCGAATCAAATGTTCGTGCGACCAGATTTCTCAGCTGTGTTTTATGATAATACGCGTCTAACAACTAACTGCCAACTCAAGAACGGCAGCTAACGTTAAGAGCTTCTTAATAGTATAGTTTTCCTGCTGAGTAACGAAAAAAAGTTATAGTGACAGTAAAATTTTAATTCACATGATGGAACTCGGCCATAAACTGAGTAACGTTGGCGGCTCACCTCAGGGGCTGAAGGATAAGCAGTGCGGCCATTGCGGGTTAAAGAATATGAGAGGGGGAAAGATTTCATTACTTGTCTATCAGTATTGACAACTCATGAGCGTGCTCCCTCCGTATCATTTATTGTGTAAGAACCATGAAACAAGGTTACATATGTGGAAGAGACATAAAGGCGCCGGAAGGTTGTAGATTGATTATATTTTGGCAAGACAGAGATTTCGGAACCATATTTTAAATTGTAAGACATTTCTTGGAGCAAATATGGACTCTGACAACAATTTATTGGTTATGAACTGGAGATTAAAAGTAAAATAAAATGTCGTGTGACTAGAGCCTCCCGTCGGGTTGACCGTTCGCCGGGTGCAAGTCTTTCGATTTGACGCCACTACGGCGACTTGCGCGTCGATGGAGATGAAATGATGATGATTAGGACAACACAACACCCAGTACCTGAGCGCAGAAAATCTCCGACCCAGCCGGAAATCGAACACGGGCCATTCCGTCGCGCTGACCACTTAGCTACCGGAGGGGACGAGATTAAAAGTGAAGAAACTGCAAAAAGGCAGGAATTTAAGGAGATGAGACTTGGATAAACTGAAATAACCAGAGGTTATAGAGAGTTCCAGAGGGGGCATTAGGGAACGACTGGCAAGAACATGGGAAGGAAAACAGTAGAAGAAGAATGGGCAGCTTTTAGAGATCACATACAAAAGGCAGCAGAGGATGAAGTAGGTAAAACGACGAGTGTTAGTAGAAATCCTTGGGTAACAAAAGAGGTACTGAATTTAATCGACGAAATGACGAAATATAAAAATGGCATAAATGAATCAGGCGAAATGGAATACAAGCGTCTAGAAAATGAGATCAACAGGAAGTGCAAAATATCTAAGCAGGAATTGCTAGCGGACAAATGCAAGGACCTAGAAGCATATATCAGATAGATGCTGCCTACAGAAAAGTTAAAGAGACCTTTGGAGAAAAGAGAAGAACCACCTGTATGAATATCAAGAGCTCAGATGGAAAACCAGTCCTAAGCAAAGAAGGAAAAGCAGAAAGGTGGAAGAAGTATACAGAGAGTTTATACAAGAGAGATGTACTTCAGGGCAACATAATCGAAACGTAAGAGGACACTGATGAAGATGAGAAGCGAGATGTAATATTGCATGAAGAATTTGACAAAGCACTGAACGACTTAAGTCAAACCAAGGCCCCGGAAGTAGACAACATTCCGTTAGAGCTACTGACAGCCATAGGAGAGCCAGCCATGACAAAACTCTTCCATCTGGTGAGCAAGATGTATGAAACAGACGAAATACCATCAGGCTCCAAGAAGAATACAATAAGTCCAATTCCAAAGAAAGCACGTGCTGATAAGTGTGAAAATTACCGAGCTATCAGTCTGATAAGTCACAGTTGCAAAATATTAACAAATATGGAAAAACTGGTAGAAGCTGACCTCGGGGAAGATCAGTTTGGATTCCGCAGAAATGCTGGAACACGCGAGGCAATACTGACCATAAGACTTATCTTAGAAGATGGGTTAAGGAAAGGCAAACCTACGTTTATAGCATTTATAGATTCAGAGAAAGCTTTTGGTAATGTTCACTGGAATACTCTCTTTCAAACTCTATGTGTGGTAGGAGCAAAATACAGGGAGCGAAAGGTTTCAATTTGTACAGAAACCAGGTGGCAGTTATGAGAGTCAAGGGGCACGGAAGGAAAGCAATGGCTGAGAAGGGAGTGAGACAGGGTTGTAGCCTCTCCCAGATGTTATTCAATCCGTATACTGAGCAAGAAATAACGGAAACAAAAGAAAAATTTGGATTAGGAATTAAAGTCCAGGAAAAGATATAAAATCTTTAAGGTTTTCCGATGACATTGTAATTCTGTCAGAGACAGCAAAGGACTTGGAAGAGCAGTTGAACGGAATGGACAGTGTCTTAATAGGATGATATAAGATAAACGTTAATAAAACCAAAACGAAGATAATGGAATGTAGTCGAATTAAATCAGGTAATGACGAGGGAATTAGATTATGAAATGAGACCCGAAGTAGTAGATTGGTTTTGCTATTTGGGAGGCAATGTAACTGATGACTGTCGAATGGATATACAGTAGAATGCAGACTGGAAATGGCAAGAAAGGCGTTTCTGAAGAAGAGAAATTTGCTAACGCCCAGTATAGATTTAGGTGTAACGAAGTCCTTTTTCAAAGTATTTGTATGGACCAGTGGTTTCCCAAGTGAGCGCTATGGTGCACTGGTGCGCACTAGAATATTTACGGGTGCGCCTTGTAATATTTTATGAAAACATATGGCCAAATATAAAAGAACATATAGCTACTCAATTTTAGACATTTCACGACAGGTATAATACGGAACGAGTCCTTAAGTTAAGAAAATAAGGTGGTTTATTCTCCTTGTAGTGTCGACAGTATTTGGAACGTTTCATGTCGACTGTCTTCCTCTCTTCCATTGCTGCTAATCTTAGCTCTCTAACAGTAGCGGCTGTTTGGGAATTGGGAAACGTTATTTCAAAATAATGAGTGATGATAAAGCCATTGATGGCCCTTTTACGTCATCCCTTACACCACCGAGAAGTGTAAGTAATTCTAGGGAACGTGTAATTCGCAGTGGGACGAGAAAATTGGCAGAATGCTGCGGTCTGGAGAAACAGAATGGTCAGGTAACTGTCACATTTCCACAATCATAACAATATGCATTATTGTTAGTGATTAATTCATTTAATAATGAATGTAGTAAGTGTATTTATAAATCTAACACTTTATCCATGGCCAACACAATAACCTATTTGGTGTGTTGTGAAAAACTTGCAGTCCAAGACTGCAGCCACGGACTTCAAGTTTCTTACAACGTAATGCTTCATGGTCATTCATAATTAATAAATGCCTCAAATGCCATTTTCTTCAACTCCAATCACTAGAACTGTATTACAAAAGCAATACCTTAATTTCGCAATTTTTGATAGAAATAACGCACTTTTAGCGAACCCTCTTTACTTTTGTGTGTAAAATACAACTATCCTAGTCACTGGTCGGTACCAGGCGCACAAGTATCCGTAGATGACTAGCACTGGTCGTGAAATAGTCCTAACCATCCCTTCTCTCACCACCCCTCGCCCTGTAGGCTTCGTGAAAATTATTTTCGTACGCCTCGTGCCTTCTTTCCGTAAACAAACTGTACGATACTTGTGTAGCTCTTAAAGTCTGTAAATAAACATTGAGTTAATTCACAGTGGTGTCAAGCGCTCATGGATTTCTGGTCAGATCGAGACGTTCAGAACCACGAGAAAACGGTGAAAAAGTATTTGACGACCGACGGATTTTTCCGACGGAAACTTTTACGTAGATTATCTGTTCGTGTCGTGCTTTTGTTTTGCAGTTGACTTGCCTATGGACGTTTTTCTTTTATTATGGTAGCCATGCTGAAATTTGAGCCATGTGCGCTATGCATGTTATCACAACTTGTCCATAGGATCCGGAAGGTTTCCTGTCGTTCCCAATGTTTGCGAACCTTTTCCACCTAACTCCGTGTGCGGCTGCAAGAGCACGTAGGAAGTGAGTTGCGTATTACTATTATTGATCATTATGCCCTTTTTAGCTACCGCGACAGTGTATCACTTTTTAATAATATTTTATTGAAAACGTTTGCCTTTCTCTTGTCAAGAAAATGTTATTGAAAAGAGAAACTGGGATAAGAAATTATCTATGAGAGTTTCTTCTTGTTTGACCTCGAACTGTCCGTGATTAAATAAATTTCATTTCATGTTCTCTGCTACAGATGAGTAGCACTTGTGAACATCATTGTCATTGCTCATGAAGCTACTTTTGAGCTTCATTTCCACTGCAGTTTAGTGATCCAGCTGATTCATGACAGAAGCAAGGTTGGTACCACGCAAAGCAACTACAAGAGAAGATAGTTTAGCCACGACCAGAAACGTTTCTGTACGCCGACGAGTACAGTACCACTACGCCATAGTCCATGATCATCGACTAATATGACAGGATACTCTTCTAGTAGGCCAGCTGTGCGATCAGAGCATTAGGCGGAATTCTACGTGAAAGTTGTTGTTCACTGTACTCAGAGTGAGAGGCGTATTCTGTCTGTATCAAGTGATACGTTAATGTTCAGAGACAGCTGTAAATACTCATGACGTTCTTGGGTAAATGGATTGTCCGAAGGTAAGTAATTCTTCTTAACTACACTCCTGGAAATGGAAAAAAGAACACATTGACACCGGTGTGTCAGACCCACCATACTTGCTCCGGACACTGCGAGAGGGCTGTACAAGCAATGATGACACGCACGGCACAGCGGACACACCAGGAACCGCGGAGTTGGCCGTCGAATGGCGCTAGCTGCGCAGCATTTGTGCACCGTCGCCGTCAGTGTCAGCCAGTTTGCCGTGGCATACGGAGCTCCATCGCAGTCTTTAACACTGGTAGCATGCCGCGACAGCGTGGACGTGAACCGTATGTGCAGTTGACGGACTTTGAGCGAGGGCGTATAGTGGGCATGCGAGAGGCCGGGTGGACGTACCGCCGAATTGCTCAACACGTGGGGCGTGAGGTCTCCACAGTACATCGATGTTGTCGCCAGTGGTCGGCGGAAGGTGCACGTGCCCGTCGACCTGGGACCGGACCGCAGCGACGCACGGATGCACGCCAAGACCGTAGGATCCTACGCAGTGCCGTAGGGGACCGCACCGCCACTTCCCAGCAAATTAGGGACACTGTTGCTCCTGGGGTATCGACGAGGACCATTCGCAACCGTCTCCATGAAGCTGGGCTACGGTCCCGCACACCGTTAGGCCGTCTTCCGCTCACGCCCCAACATCGTGCAGCCCGCCTCCAGTGGTGTCGCGACAGGCGTGAATGGAGGGACGAATGGAGACGTGTCGTCTTCAGCGATGAGAGTCGCTTCTGCCTTGGTGCCAATGATGGTCGTATGCGTGTTTGGCGCCGTGCAGGTGAGCGCCACAATCAGGACTGCATACGACCGAGGCACACAGGGCCAACACCCGGCATCATGGTGTGGGGAGCGATCTCCTACACTGGCCGTACACCACTGGTGATCGTCGAGGGGACACTGAATAGTGCACGGTACATCCAAACCGTCATCGAACCCATCGTTCTACCATTCCTAGACCGGCAAGGGAACTTGCTGTTCCAACAGGACAATGCACGTCCGCATGTATCCCGGGCCACCCAACGTGCTCTAGAAGGTGTGAGTCAACTACCCTGGCCAGCAAGATCTCCGGATCTGTCCCCCATTGAGCATGTTTGGGACTGGATGAAGCGTCGTCTCACGCGGTCTGCACGTCCAGCACGAACGCTGGTCCAACAGAGGCGCCAGGTGGAAATGGCATGGCAAACCGTTCCACAGGACTACATCCAGCATCTCTACGATCGTCTCCATGGGAGAATAGCAGCCTGCATTGCTGCGAAAGGTGGATATACACTGTACTAGTGCCGACATTGTGCATGCTCTGTTGCCTGTGTCTATGTGCCTGTGGTTCTGTCAGTGTGATCATGTGATGTATCTGACCCCAGGAATGTGTCAATAAAGTTTCCCCTTCCTGGGACAATGAATTCACGGTGTTCTTATTTCAATTTCCAGGAGTGTATGTTGTAACAAAGCTAACTAACATTTTGTGTGTTGTAATACCCACATGATCTCCACCCGGAGCAAGACTCCATCATTCTACCAAAGAGTTTATTTTCCTCCGACATGGTACACTCATGTTCAGGAAAAACAGAACACCTTAAACGACTAGAGGTGGGGCTTTCATATTCACAGGACAGATACATTAGTATGTTCTGTTCAAATAATTAGCATTTCAGTCACCTCGGTTCAGCACATGTCCTTTTGTCTATAGGCACACGTCCCGCCACGGGCCCTGATAACTTGCTCCAAGCGTGATGGCATCGACGCGTATAGGGCACGTATGGCGTCGTGTGGTATAACCATCCATGCTGCATTCACTCGGTTGCAAAGTTCATCTGTGATCGTTGGCACTGGGTCACAGCGCTGCACCCGTCGTTTCGTCATATCCCACACGTTTTCGATTGGTGACAGATCTGGTGATCTAGGGCAAAAAGCTGACAGCCTGTGACACCAAGAAGGCACGCGTTGTGCAGCAACATGTGGTCGTGCTGTATCTTGCTGAAAAATGGCGTCTGAGGTGTTGTGAGGAAAGGATATGGTTACTGTTCGCAAGGTGCCATTCACGTAGGCTACACTGGTCACAGTGTCCTGGACACGCACCAACTCTGATCTGTGGTTGAACACAGTAGCACCCCACACCATAAGGCCATGAGTTGGCACTGTATATCTTGTGAAAATGCAGTCACGGTGATGCCTCTATCCCTGTCTGCTGCGAACCAAAATACGGCCATCATTTTCGAACTAACAGAATGTGGATTCGTCCTAAAACACTATCTGATGCCATTCTTACGTTGCTGCATACACCACTGTGGTCTACCATGTTTCTGCACATTCGTCGAAGGTAGGCGGAGAAATGGTCGACGCACACGTACATTCCGTAATATATGCAAGGACGATTTTTGCGGCTGTTCCACTGTTGCACCAGAGCCGAGGATGATATAGAATTGTATTACAATGTCATTCGAATGAGGTGTCGATCTTCTCGGGGGGGGGGGGGGGGGGGGTGGTGCGAGCTGACCCATCTTGTTGTGTTCTGTGGCCCTCCGTGAGCGATTCTGCACACACCCGTTGCACTGTCGAAACACTTCGTCCCACACGAGCAGCAATTTCCCGGATCCGCGATATCGATGACATGACTCAAATGCTAATGATTTCTTCAGAACACATTAATGTACATGTCCTGTGAATATGAACGTCCTATCTCTAGTCGCTCGAGGTGTTCTGTTTTGTCTGAACATTAGTATACATCAACGTGGAATGTGGAACGCGTCTCCAAGGAATGATGAATCACTCGCATTCACGGAACACGGCACAGGAAGAGCAGTTGTTAGAAGATTCTGGCCGACAAGGTTCAGAAACGAGTGTCACGCCTTGTCGATGACAATCTGTTTAAAAAAACGACAGGCATTGCTGTTGTCGGTGGGCGCCAGTTTCCGAGCGACCTTTTGCAAAGTCATTGTTTCCGATTGTCATTTGGAGTCGAGTACATCGCAGTAGAGTACTGTTGACAGTAATAAATACAGCTGTACGTCTTCAGTGGGACAGACAACACAGAACTGAACAGTTGGTGAATGGTGCGCAGTGTGGTCCGACAAATCGTGGTTTTCCTTCTTTTCAAATAGCACATTGCGTCGAGTGCACCACGGCTCAAATGGCGCTGAACGGGCTGTGTGGAGGTCGTGGTTGAGGCCGGAGACAGTTCTGTGATGTTTCGGAGGTATTTTTCGTACTATCATCGGAGACCATTTATTCAAGTTCTCTTGAACATGAACTAGGATATTTAGTTCAACATCCGCGATCACCATGGATTGCCCTTTGCTGTGAATCCTCATCATCAGTACGCTGTGGACATCCCTCCTAGCAAGATGTAAATAGCAGTATTCAAAGGTTTGAAAGAATATCAGGCATCATTTCGCATCTCGTCTGGCCCGCTAAATCACTCGATGTTGATCACATGGAAAATAAAACACTTCTTAATGTTCTGCATAATTATATTTATTTGGTCACGAACCGATCAGACTCAATTTCCATTTTCCCATTTGTTGATTTAAGTTTTCGTCACAAATACTAGATTGAAACCGTAAGTTTATCTTCTTTATCATCAGTTGTTTAATACATCTCCACATAAAAACTGTATTTACTCCCTCTTTATGGCTCCATACCTCAATCAGTAAAAACGAATGACTTTCTTGTCCGTTTCTCTGCCTTTTTACCTGTCTGTGTGTCTCCCTGTCTGTCCCTCCGACTGTTAAGAATCTTTTTTTTCTCAGGAACGGATAGACGTATCAAGTTGAAAATTATGTCACATACTAAAGCGATGTAAGAAGTTTAAGCTTCCAAGCCAATGCAATCAAAAGATACGGCCATTTATGTCACATATTTTGATATCTGCCAGTATCGATATCGATAACAGGCAAAAATGCTGGAAACTCTCGATTCCCAGAGTGGATTAACTTACTAAATACATAATTAAGTTTGTACGGAACTCTTGGTGTGTAAGTCGTACTCGCAGTTATCCGATTGTTTTATGCAGTGTAATTATTTCTATGTGACAAAAAATGTAATGTTTTCCTATGTAAACACTCTATGTCATTTTCCCTATCATCTGTACAAATTGTGTATGTGTAAGGCGCGCATCATGTTTATCCGTGTTTGCGGCATTCAGTTGTCACCTGAAGATGGCCTGAGAAGCCGAAAGCCCGTTCGTCAGGAAATAAACATTATTTTCAGAACATTAGGTGCCGTTTTCTTTTTAATATTATTACCATGTTCTCCCATGCACCGACGAAAAATTCATTTAATCCCATAGAAAATATTTGGGAATATTTAGAATAGCTGGTGAAAATTCGGAGTAAAATCCATGAAATTTCGCAACTACGGGACAGTCGTCAACGATTGGATTTATTAGGAAATAACATACTTGAAGAAATGTGTGAGCTCTCTCCTCGCCGAGCTTAGGCTATTACGAAGGTAAAGGTAGCGTGAAGGCTGTTACAACTGACAGACTTTTTCTGCACTGTGCTCACGAGAAAGTTACGCTATCCCATACAATGTCTCTGTAGTCACAACGGCCGAAGTGTCTCAGCAGGGATTCTACGAGGGCTGTTCGTTTATTAAAGCCCGATCGGTAGCGAAATGGACACCACAGTGAAAATCCGATGAACCTTTGCACATATGTGTTGGGCAGTGTCTCTAGTATGCCCGTCGATCGAGTCACGTCGCTCCTCTCAGTTCTGTGCGGGCAGTGATGCCTAGAAAATACTGTCTTCCGCCAAGAATTAATGCCTCCTGAGAGATTTCGCATCATTTCGTGGAGCCCACGTAACGTACACTATGTGATCCAAAGTATGCGGACACACCCTAAAACATACGTTTTTCATATTAGGTGTGTTGTGCTGCCACCTACTGCCAGGTACTCCACATCGGAGGCCTCAGAAGTCATCAGACATCGTGGGAGAGCAGAATGGGGCGCAACGCGGAACTCACGAGCTTCGAACGTGGTCAGGTGATTGAGTATCACTAGTGTCATATGCCTGTATGCGAGATTTCCACACTCCTAAACATCCCTACGTCCACTGCTTCCGATGTGGTAGTGAAGTGGAAACGTGAAGGGACACGTATAGCACAAAAGCATACAGGCCGACAGCGTCAGTTCACTGACAGAGACCGCCGACAGTTGAAGAGGGTCTTAATGTATAATAGGCAGACATCTATCCAGACCATCACACAGGAAATCCAAACTGCATCAGACTCCACTGCAAGTACTATGACACTTAGGTGGGAGGTGAGAAAACTTGGATGTCATGGTCGAGCGGTTGCTCATAAGGCACACATCATGCCGGTAAATGCCAAACGACGCCTCGCTTGGTGTGAGGAGCGTAAAAATTGAGCGATTGAACAGTGGAAAAACGTGTTGAATAACGAATCACGGTACACAATGCGGCGATCCGATGGCAGGGTGTGGGTATGGGGAATGCCCGGAGAACGTCATCTACCAGCGTGTGCAGTGCCAACAGTAAAATTCGGAGGCGGTGGTGTTACGGTGTGGTCGTGTTTTTCATGGAGTGGGCTTGCACATGTTGTTTTGCGTAGCACTATCACAGTACATGCCTACGTTGATGTTTTAAGCACCTTCTTGCTTCCCACAGTTGAAGACCAATCCGGGGATGGCGATTGCATCTTTCAACACAATGAAGTACCTGCTCATAATGCTTTGGTGTAAAGGGACAAGAAGGTTGAAGTTTCCCGTACAAGACGCAGTGACTGGCGAAAAGAAATACCGTCCACTGACGGTAAAGTTATTTTATCAGAACGGCAGTGATAGCAGAGCTGCATTGTAGGAGTGTCATACACACAGAAACAGCTGTGAAGAGTTCCTATGTCAATAAATGCGCCATAGGACATGATCAAGAAATCTGAAGAAAGAGGTGAATTAGGTGGTGCAGCTTGGAGAGGGAGGCGGCCCATTCCCATGGCAGTAGTTGATGAAGTTGCTGGAGCTTAGCCGACCGTGCAGCACATGCCTCACATTCTGCGGCAAGTGCTCGAGCTGAAACAGATGAATTGTCTCTGCCCTGGTAAACAGTTCAAAATATTTGCGTCGTATTTTACAGAGATATCCCTACAAGATTCAGAATGTGACCAGATTAAGCCACAAGACAGGCTACAACGCCATGACTTTGTATTTCGGTTTCTTCGGTGTTGTTCGACTTGGAAATGGATGACATGTAGATGGTAAATATTCTTAGGACGGACGAGGCATATTTTACTCGGCACGGTGTTGTAAATACACAGAACGTCCGCATATGGGGCTCTTCACCATCACACATTGTGGGGGATGTCCATTACACCCGGCTTATGTGACTGTATGATGTGATTTACCAAGCTCCCTCATTCTCGGCCCGTTTTTCTTCCAGGAGATGACACCTCGAGGGCCTGTTACGTGTAGACACCTACATGCTATAAGGACTTCCGTGTGTAACACATGAATCCAGCTTTTCAAGAACGGAACTGTGTCCACACGACCATTTTAATGCAGGATGGGGCGACGCCACATGTCACTTGCCAGGTTAAAGATATACTTCGAGAAGCCTCTGGTAACGACCGCATCATCTCTAGACAATTTCAAGATGTGTGACCTTTCTGATTCCCCTACCTAATTCATGTGACTTCTGACTTGCGTTTGCACGGATATACGAAAGATAATGTCCGTCAGTGATGTACCCAGCCTCTTCCTGATCCGAAGGGTAGCTTACGACGACATATCCCCCCGATTACAGCGGACATGCTGCGAGCAGCTGTCGACCATGCCGTTTTACGGTGCAGCGTGTTACTGAGTTGGGAGATGATATTGAAAGCCGTCCGCTGTGGCCGAGCGGTTCTAGGCGCTTCACTTCGGAACCGCGCTGCTGCTACAGTCGCACGTTCGAATCCTGCCTCGGGTATGGATGTGTGTGATGTCATTAGGTAAGTTAGGTTTAAGTAGTTCAAAGTCTAGGGGACTGATAACCTGAGATGTTGACTCCCATAGTGCTTAGAGCCATTTGGACCAATTGACCATATTGAATACATGTTGTATATTGTGACCGATCGACATAAACGTGCCACAATCACCGTTTTGATGTGTACGATCGTTCCTCCCCTTTTCTTGGACCCAAACCGCTTTCTTACTGCTTACAGCGCCTTAGTTTCTTCTGGTGCCAGGAAGTAGAACTATTTTTTTCAGCATACTCCTCGAGCGCACCGAGTAATTAACGTACGTACGATGTTTCAGCCTCCCACAGCGTATACAGCCCGCACTGCATCATTAGGAATGCTGTCAGTTTAATTGTAACCACGCCGTATTTCACCTTAAGGTCACCACAAATGGTATCATTACTCGTTACTTTTTTTATATATATAGTAAAGGCAGCCCACTGGTTGCAATGGATTTTATAGTCGCATTGACCATGGTTTCGACTCCTAAACTAAGGGAGTCTTCATCAGAATTTATATTACATACGTAAGAAGTTGAGCATAACAGCTCTCGTCATACAATTTTAACACCAAAAAGGCCACGTCACATAACAATGCTCAACTTCTTAGGTATGTAATATAAATTCTGATGAAGACTCCCGTAGTTTAGGAGTCGAAACCATGGTAAATTCGACTATAAAATCCATTGCAACCAGTGGGCTGTCTTTACTATAAAAAATATTTTCACGGTTGCTGCACACAGCTATGTTTAAAATTGTATTACTCGTTACATTGTTTCCAACTGGACACGGCTGCAACGAAGCATTCAAAAAATGCCCTATGCTCCGTTTTCAACTTGGAGGAATCGAGTGGGAATAGTGGAGGAGAATCGGTGGGCAGTGGAGCGTTCAGACGGCAATAGCGGTCCCAGACGGCCGTCCCGCGGTGGATTTCGTGACGGATGCGACGTATTTACCCGCCATCGACCGCGCTCTATCGGGAACGAGAGCGGGCTTAGCTGCGGGCAGGACAGGACTCGCCCGGACACGGCGGACAGCGCAGCTGCGGCCGCATTCGGTGGCCACGACTCTCGGCTGCCCGCACTGCGGCGGCGTATCGGTTCCGGGAAGGCGCGGGTCGGTGCAGTCGATGTCTGGATCGATAGCGCAGACCGCGACGCGCCGCACGCGTAGCCGCGGCGGAGGGGGGCGGGGCGCGGCTGCTCTGTGTCCGTATCTGGCTCTCTGCCGCCCGCCGCTGTCGCCGTGCCGGGACAGCCGGCCTAAAGCTGCCGTTTTATCACCGCCGTCTGTCTGCGGCACCGAGGAGGGGCAGGGCGAGGGTAGCCAAGTACACAGTGTACGTCTGTCGAAACCAATAGCGACATTCCACACGATCAGCCGCAAAAATCGTCCTTGCATATACGTATTTGATGCCCAAACAACGTTTTGTACTGAACCGCAGATATTAACCACACTTCGCAAATAGTGCAACGTTTGGGAGGAGGCGTTGAGAGTCCTAGCGTCCTACCGCGATACAGCAACAAAGGGTGCTCCTCTCGACTCTACACGTTGTAATGGTTCTTTATTTTAGTGACCATTACGGCACTCCAACCCCAGATCTCGATACCAGTAATATCGTACTACTTTTCTGCGAAGTAACAGACATATTTTTGTGACAATATTCACATTTGGTTTTATTAATGTATAGGTACTCCGATGTATCGATATATTACAGTGATATGGTTCTTGTGTGTGTTCATTTCTGTGAGACTGTCATAATCTTTCACTTACCTGTAACTGTTCTGGCGCGAATGCGCACAGAGCAGTCTTTGTTTCACTTTGCAGAAGTTAAGTTGGTATTTAGATTTGTAAAAGAACAGTCAAGTCTTGTGTGTGGTTAAAATGGAAATTAAATAAATGAACATTGATAAAAAACTGTTTTCTTGATGATGTGACAATTAAGAAGAAGTGTATGTGAATTTACAATAAGTTTAATAAAAATGTGGATCCTGAACACCAAGTCAAAAATTATTTTTACCATACCATTGTTCTGACCTGGGATTGTTTGATCACTAAGAATTTCCTGAAAAACGCATTTGTTAGGTCTTTAAATGTTGATAAAATACAGATCTGGACCGTCTAGCAGTCAAAGTGGAATCACCCTAGAATCAACGAGATGAGCCATAACAACTTCGACGAAATCTACGTGGGAATCCATTCAAGATAAGTGCCAAAATTAATGACTTTTTTACAGTGACTTCATTATTTCCATTCTGACAGCCGGCCGCGGTGGTCTAGCGGTTCTGGCGCTGCAATCCGGAATCGCGGGACTGCTACGGTCACAGGTTCGAATCCTGCCTCGGGCATGGGTGTGTGTGATGTCTTTAGGTTAGTTAGGTTTAAGTAGTTCTAAGTTCTAGGGGACTTATGACCTAAGATGTTGAGTCCCATAGTGCTCAGAGCCATTTGAACCATTTCCATTCTGACGATACCACCCACAGTCAATAACTTTGTTGTTACCCGATAAAGCGAAAATATGCTGCGTGAGCAACATTGCTAATCTGATTTCTAACCTACTTTGCAAGTGGTGGTACTGTTAGAATGTGATGGTAATTTTTTTCCCTTGGTAAGTGGTATGTTACGTCATAGCTACCCAAGAAACACTTGTTATTACGTTGATGTTAATTTTTTTCGCTTGGTAAGTGGTATGTTACGTCATAGCTACCCAAGAAACACTTGTTATTATGTTGTTTGTGTTACAGCCCGACCACCCAACAGCATTTTATCAACATATGACTAATATAAGCTTTGACTGGAACTCAAATATTTTCGTTTGCTTCCCTTCGGATAGGCAACACAGCCGTATAAAATTTCAGAACTGACGATATTTCTGTCACTTATAATTTTTGTGTATTACCCACCACAGGCCAGTTTCGACTGTTACACCACTGTCAAGCAGTTGCTGAAGTGCATGAGATGGTTCAAACAGCTCTAAGCACTATGGGACTTAACATCTGAGGTCATCAGTGCCCTACACTTAGAACTACTTAAACCTAACCAACCTAAGGACATCACACACATCCATGCCCGAGGCAGGATTCGAACCTGCGACCGTAGCAGCAGCGCGGTTCCGCACTGAAGCGCCTAAACCGCTCGGCCAAGCGCATGAGAAAAGGCTACTACTTTGTTCAACAAATGCAACCACACAGAACGCCATAAAATCTGAAAATCGCCAACAGTAGAAAATACACACCCTGGCGAGAAAGCTGAAGCGCTCAGAAGATGAGGAAATGAAATCACACTTCACAGAATGGGAGGGAACGTGATGTTATTTCAGTGATCCCAGTGAAAGTTTATAAATACCTTGGCAGTACTCGCTCACCTGTCGATTGCCGGTCGGGGTGGCCGAGCGGTTCTAGGCGCTTCAGTCTAGAACCGCGCTGCTCAAAAATGGTTCAAATGGCTCTGAGCACTATGGGACTTAACATCTGAAGTCATCAGTCCCCTAGAACTTAGAACTACTTAAACCTAACCAACCTAAGGACATCACACACATCCATGCCCGAGGAAGGGTCTGTAGCGCCTAGAACCGCTCGGCCACTCCGGCCGGCAACCGCGCTGCTGCTACGGTCGGAGGTTCGAATCCTGCCTCGGGCATGGATGTGTGTGATATCCTTAGGTTAATTAGGTTTAAGTAGTTCTAAGTACTAGGGGACTGATGACTTCAGATGTTAAGTCCCGTAGTGCTCAGAGCCATTTGAACCATTTGAACTTGTCGATTAGTTGCACTCACTTTGTCCTCGATGCATACACTGACTCGGTTAGAAAGGGTGCCATAAAGCTATTGTATCCTCTCTGAGGCAAGCTGGCGCAAAACTGTTGAAAATGGTCCTTAATATGGTGGATGCTGGCAATAAGACGAACTATTCCCACACGTGTTCTGTCCGGAACAAATCCGAGGATCTTGCTGGTCACGGGAGTACCTTAACATCACGCAGCCAGGACATAGAGACAGCGACGTGTGTCGTCCAGACTTGTCATGTTGAAAAATGGCACTAAGGTACTGCCACATGAAAGGTGACACATATGGACGCAGGGTAACGTACCGTTACGCCGTAAGAGTTCCCTCAGATACTATTAGCCGGACCCTGGAGTCATAATCGATGGTTCCCCACACCATGACTCCAGGTGTAACACCTCTGTGCCTGGAAGAATAGTGATGCGCTCGGAGTGGCTGCGCGGTTTGGGGCGCCATGTCACGGACTGCGCGGCCTCTCCAACCGGACGTTCGAGTCCTCCCTCGGATATGGGTGTGTGTGTTGTTCTTAGCGTAAATTAGTTTAAGCAGTGTGTAAGTCTAGGGACCGATGACCTCAGCAGTTTGGTCCATTAGGAATTCCCACACATTTGCACATTTCTTGAAGAATAGTACTTCTCTCCGCGTCCTTGATGTGCCCACCGACAACGATCATCCAGAGTAGTGCAGAACAGTGATTTATCATTGAATATATTGCGAAGTCATTCGTCAGCAGTCCCAGTTTCCCCGGTCACGGTATTAACCCAGACGCAGCCGTTTCTGTTTTGGTGTTAAGGGCAGCCTACTCTTGGGACGGTTACCCCATAATCCGGCTGCTGCTAGCCTCTGATCGATGGTGCGGATGACACAGAATGTCGCAGGAATTCCATTGCTTGTTCTTGGACGGCAGACACAGATGAAAAGGGGTTACTGTGTGCTTCGTGCACAACACGGCGATCCTCTCCTGTAGTGGCCAGATATAGTCGACAGGAACCTTGGCGATGAGTATGTCTGGCCTCACATTACGATGCAGTCCAACGTCAGCCCACCGTCACATCCGAATGCTCCACAAATGTGGGTATTCCACTGTTCGACCAGCCGGACAAATGGAGACCCAACATGAGGTCCCTTTCAAACTCTCTCGCAACTCCGTGTGCTGCACAGTGATCACATCTGACACTGTTCACATCTCTTATACATTTAACCAGGTCTACTAACAATATTAAACAAGAACAATACTAATGCACTCTCGTGGCCATTCAAGCTGTCACAGAAAATCTCAGCCCTAATCATTTACATATCCATCGATGACATCTGACCGGGTCTCCTGGTTGCATCACTTTTTTTCTCAAGCAGTGTGAAAGGATTCCAAGTTAAGACAGTCGATGCCGTCTATTATTGCCATTACAAAAGGTTCATTGACACCTTTTCTTTAGCTGTAGCGGATAACTGTTACACTTGTATGTGCTTTCTATTAACATTATTCAAAAGCTAATTTAAATGCAGCGTCGTGGAGCTCTGGTTCCCATTGTACCAATGCCTGCAACAAAATGATCACATGTACCTCCTCAAAAAGAACGCAACGCACAGCCCACACCAACTTACTCCAGATTTCAGGGCCTCCAGCAGAATGTATGAATGTAAAAAGATGAGCATATAAAATAGGAAAGGAAGTGTGGGAAGATAACAGGTTTCAGACGCAGGCCATCATTACTACAGAGTGAAACCTGCTCACTCCCTCGCGTCAGAATATAGTGTTTCACTGATTGGAGCTGTGGTAGACAATCTATAACGCCAATGAAAACGACGCGTATTCAACACAGGCAGTTTCATTTACTATTCTTTCGGAAAATATGAAATTTTATGTGCTGTAAATACAAAAAAAAAGGTTTCGATTATGTCTCGGCACAACTTTAAAATGTTTTTAAAAATGGTTCAAATGGCTCTGAGCACTATGGGACTTAACTACTGAGGTCATCAGTCCCCTAGAACTTAGAACTACTTAAACCTAACTAACCTAAGGACATCACACACATCCATGCCCGAGGCAGGATTCGAACCTGCGACCGTAGCGGTCACGCGGTTCCAAACTGACGCGCTTAGAACCGCACGGCCACACCGGCCGGCTAAAATGTTTTTAGAAATGATCTCTAAGTAGCTTGAAATTCATTCTAAAATGTTCCATTTTCAATTTTCATTTGCAAAATGAACCCGCAAAATCGTACACGATTGCCCCCAAATCTTGCACAGACAAAACCACCCACACATATAAAGAAAAACATGAATTTTTTTCGAGTAAACACACACAGAATCCAAGATAAACAGACCATACCTGTACATGCGCACCTTTCGCACTTATTAACGAAAATTTCGGGTATCGAACGAAAATTGTTACTCATTTGTTGGTAGGGAGCACAAGCAGCAAACTTATCTTGAATGAACACTCATCGACAGGTATGGAAGTACAGACGTGTTCCAGGCGAGTGTTGGGACACTTGCTATTCACGTTGTATATTATTGAAATGGCAGAATTTCCGCAGATGGTGCAGTAATCTAACAACTGCGGCAGTGAAACGGGCGATTTGGTAACCTTGGAAATAGCACGTTACTTTAGGAATCAAAATACAAGAGTTGTGCCATCTCAACAACAGACGTCTGCCATTGACCCTGATATCGATGTTCAGTCGAGATGCCGTCGTGGACCGGTGCACAGTGCGCTGTTGGCGTGAAGGTATTTTACGAAAAGAGCGGCAGTTGCGTGGCTGCACAGCGTGTATTCGTGAATATTACAATGCCGCACGGGATGCCTCAGTTCCGTCGGCACATGCTGTCAAAGTATGGGTACAGAATTTCGGGGAAAGGAATGACATGGTGCGAGAGAGGAGTGGATGTGGAAAACGCATATGCGCGCCAGAGAATATTGCAAGAATTGAAGAAACCTCCAGCCAAAATTCCAGGCGTTCTGCACGCAACTATGCGCTGCAACTTGACGTATCGGATCGCATTGCGCGACGAATATTGCCCCCCTTCTTGCACCGGTGTACCGTAGGTCGATAAAGAGCGTAGCGTTCCAAAGGATTGGAAAAGGGCACAGGTCATCCCCGTTTTCAAGAAGGGACGTCGAACACATGTGCAGAACTATAGACCTATATCTCTAACGTCGACCAGTTGTAGAATTTTGGAACACGTATTATGTTCGAGTACAATGACTTTTCTGGAAACCAGAAATCTACTCTGTAGGGATCAGCATAGGTTTCGAAAAAGACGATCGTGTGAAACCCAGCTCGCGCTATTCGTCCACGAGACTCAGCGGGCCACAGACACGGGTAGATGCCGTGTTTCTTGACTTCCGCAAGGCGTTCGATACAGTGCCCCACAGTCGTTTAATGAACAAAGTAAGAGCATATGGACTATCAGACCAATTGTGTGATTGGATTCAAGAGTTCCTAGATAACAGAACGCAGCATGTCATTCTCAATGGAGAGAAGTCTTCCGAAGTAGGAGTGATTTCAGGTGTGCCGCAGGAGAGTGTCGTAGGACCGTTGCTATTCACAATATACATAAATGACCTTGTGGATGACATCTGAAGTTCACTGAGGCTTTTTGCGGATGATGCTGTGGTATATCGAGAGGTTGTAACAACGGAAAATTGTACTGAAATACAGAGGGATCTGCAGCGAATTAACGCATGGTGCAGGGAATGGCAATTGAATCTCAATGTAGACAAGTGTAATGTGCTGCGAATACGTAGAAAGAAAGATCCCATCTCATTTAGCTACAATATAGAAGGTCAGCAGCTGGAAGCATTTAATTCCATAAATTATCTGGGAGTGATCATATAAAAATGATGGTCGGTAAAGCAGATGCCAGACTGAGATTCATTGGAAGAATCCTAAGGAAATGCAATCCGAAAACAAAGGAAGTTGGTTACAGTACTCTCGTTCGCCCACTGCTTAAATACTGCTCAGCAGTGTGGGATCCGTGCCAGATAGGGTTGATAGAAGAGATAGAGAAGATCCAACGGAGAGCAACGCGCTCCGTTACAGGATCATTAGTAATCGCGAAAGCGTTACGGAGATGATAGATAAACTCCAGCGGAAGACTGTAGGAGAGACGCTCAGTAGCTCGGTACAGGCTTTTGTTGAAGTTTCGAGAACATACCTTCACCGAGGAGTCAAGCAGTATATTGCTCCCTCCTACGTATATCTCGCGAAGAGATCATGCGGATAAAATCAGAGAGATTAGAGCCCACACAGAGGCATACTGACAATCCTTCTTTTCACAAACAATACGAGACTGGAATAGAAGGAAGAACCGATAGAAGTACTCAAGGTACCCTCCGCCACACACCGTCAGGTGGCTTGCGGAGTATGGATGTAGATGTAGATGTAGAAGGAACTGCAGTTCTAAACGCACAAAATTCAAGTAATCCAAAAAATGAATACTGACAACCTCCCAAAGAGACTGTACTTTTGCTGGGAATTGTCGGAACTCGAGAACGACAACCCAAACCTGTGCGACAATCTGATTGCGAGTCACGAGGCCAATTTTTGTGTGTCAGACTGTGTTAATAACCAAAACTTTAGATTCTCGTCAAGCAAAAATCCTGAAATACTTCATGCAACGCCATTTCACAGCCAGAAAGTGGTACTATAGTGTGGTGTATCGTCGTTTAGAATGATAGGGCCTTATTTTTCGGAAGCCGATAGCGGCAACGTTGTGATTCTGAATGTCGAATGTTTGTTCACGTGTTGAACCGTGTACTATTGCGACAGCTTATTGATCTTCCTGTAACTGCAAACATCCACAAAACAAGACCCGTTCCTTACATCGAGGCATTCCATTAACACGCAACATAACATGTTCCTTGGTCATTCCATCTCCAATAACGGGGACATTTCCTGGCCTGCAAGATTCTCAGACCTTTCAGCGTGTCATTCTGACTACAGTCTCAATGACTTATATTTGGACTGTGTCAACTCATAAAAATACCTGGGTCTTGCAGTAAGAGGGTGGGGGCAAAGAATGGAACGATCACACCGTCTCAGTCGTAGAAATAGTCTGTTGCAGGCGTCGTTTCATTGAGAGCACACTTGGAAATGCGGTCTACAATGGAATCTGTTTACAAAGCAGCCGTAAGACCCTTACTAAAATATTGCTGAAGGGTATGGGACCCGTATCAAATAGCTCACACAGGGGATACTGATAGTATTCAAAGGACAGCGCGAACGATTTTTGTTTGACACACGGCAATTTGTCTTGGAAATTCTAAAGAACCTGAACTGGCAGACGCTTGAAGATGAAAAGCCAACTATCCCGCAAAATACAAAAAATTGTTGAAATGGCTCTGAGCACTATGGGACTTAACTTCTGAGGTCATCAGTCCCCTAGAACTTAAAACTACTTAAACCTAACTAACCTAAGGACATCACACACATCCATGCCCGAGGCAGGATTCGAACCTGCGACCGTAGCGGTCGCGCGGTTCCAGACTGTAGCGCCTAGAACCGCTCGGCCACTTCGGCCGGCCGCAAAATACACTACGACGTTTGAGTAACCAGAACTTTTCGGTACTACAGCGACAGCGAAGAGATGATGAAACTACTTACAGCGCGCACACAGATGAGAGTGTTGTTGAATGTTCTGTTTGCAGCTTTTGAACTGATCCCTTTTGTGGACTAACTGCAAATACTTGATGACACAAAAATAGTTTATGAAACCGACTGTCTTTTTGAATAAAGATTTTAAACAATCGCAGCGGTCCTTCTTATGCAGCTCGGAATATTTTGACTTTGGATGCCCTACAAACAAAGTGATAGTCTTCCCTACGCTCTATCCTGGAGTGGAACGGGAAGAAAACACAACACGTGCTACAATTGGAAGTATCCTCTGCCATGCACTTCATACTGGTTTGCAGAATGTCGATATAGGCACAGACTATCTGACAAAAGTATCCGGAAACCCCCATATAACGCAGAATTTGTCACTACATGTCACGAGAAGCGGACCAGCGATTATAAAAGAAGGGATGTTTTGTTGTGTTCTCAGTGGAGAACCAGTAACAGGAGAATGGGTCGGTCAGAAGATGTCACGCGAGCAACAACTCCATCGGAGACATTTCAACCCTTCTAAAGCTGCCCAAGTCGACTACTGGTGATGTGATTCTGAAGTGGAAACGGTAAGGAACAACCTCAATAAACCAAGGCGTAGCAGACTTTATGCATTCACGGTCATGGACCGTCGTGTTCTACATGCGTTCTGGCTCTCCATAGTCTTTTTTGTATTCTCTTATACTCCTTCTCAACGTATTTTTCAATGCCTTTTTCTTATTGCAATTGAAATTAGAGTTCGTGATGCTTGCTTTCCGGTAGCGCGTAGTCATGCACTGTGTGCCTTTGATATTTGGCCATGTGTATGCCACCTTTTTAATCGGAACCCCCATTGTTTGTGCTGCTTTCGACTCAACGTAGATTTAATGGAAATAGTTGTTAACGATTTTACACATCCTCTGCATGATCCTTCCTAGCCTTCGGCCTATCTTTCCCTTTGTAAAGAGATGTGCTATGTGCACCGCAGACAAGTACATAAATGTTCTGTTTCAACGTGTGAGATAAATGAGTCTACAAGATGCGGGCCAAGGGTTCAGAGATATTCCGTAGCGCAAACTTATTGACTAACCGTTTTCATTCATTTCAGGGCTAGGATCAATAAGATGGATTCTTGATGCACATTAGTAAAGTTAGTGTCTACATTCAATAAAAGAGGTCGCTAATTATCAGTAATAAAGCAAGTATAAACAATGAGTGTTTCAACAGTTGGTGTCAACCTGCAGACTAGGGTCCCACTGTCATACACAATATTTTCAGTCAGCATCTGGCATGGTGAAAGCTTTCAAATTTGAAATATATCTTAAACAACCGATGTTCAGACCTCTGTTCGAGAAATATTTTCACATTTCTTTCATTAGTTCAAAATGGTTCAAATGGCTCTGAGCACTATGGGACTCAACTGCTGTGGGTATCAGTCCCCTAGAACTTAGAACTACTTAAACTTAACTAACCTAAGGACATCACACACATCCACGCCCGAGGCAGGATTCGAACCTGCGACCGTAGCAGTCGCACGGTTCCGGACTGCGCGCCTAGAACCGCGAGACCACCGCGGCCGGCTCTTTCATTAGTCATTGTAAAACGAAATCAATGTTAAAAGCGCTACAAAAAGTAATTTTCCTACTAAAAAAAAAAGAAAAGAAAAAAAAAAGATTGCAGTTTGTTGACACAGTTCAGACTGTCCACTGAGGCTCGGAAAGCAGTATCGGTTAACACACGTTCACGATATTGCATTTCATTGATCATATTTATAGACTCTTCCTTCCAGTTAAACTTGTCTTCTGTCTTTTCTTGATGACATATTCGAAAATATTTCTGAGTATCCAGGCGACACTCATAGCTTTTATTTTCGTATCACTTGATTCATTTTTTAGACATTAAATTTACTGTTTATGAGCACTGAACTTTATTTCGGAAGTTCCAAGTGTGGCTCGGATAACAGCAGTATCCGAAACAGGTTACGCGAAAGAATGTAGAAAAAAATGATTAGGCAACTTAGACGGCGTTATTCTGAAAGTTCATAGTGATCGCAGACTCATACCAGGAATTTATCTTCTGCATGGAGAAATATTTTTTTAGCTCAAAAGCAAGCCATTAGCCCCAAACTGTGTGCAAATTCGGCCGGCCGGTGTGGCCGAACGGTTATAGGCGCTTCAGTTTGGAACCGCGCGACCGCTACGGTCGCAGGTTCGGATCTGCCTCGGGCATGGATGTGTGTGATGTCCTTAGGTTAGTTATATTTAAGTAGTTCTAAGTTCTAGGGGACTGATGACCTCAGATGTTAATTCCCATAGTGCTCAGGGCCATTTGAACCATTTTTGTGCAAATTCACGAACGTGACTGAGACCTCACTTCAGTGACGTAATGCACCTTACATCACAAATGAGGTTTGTGGTGGGCAATATACTCTGTTAGATGATTTGCTGGATCATCTTTTACAAATGGTGCCTCAAGTGTGAGCACGTTGGCGAAAATTGACACCTAGTGATTGATTTTAAGGCTAAGAACTATGGACATATAGGTGTGCAGTATGTTTTTTACACTATCACATGCACCGCATCCAGAAATCAGTTGTCCTCTGTTAACACAGGAATCTTCCACACCGGCGTTCAGACAGTGTTCTTCTCGGTCAGCTGTAGGAAAGATTCTGGATCATCTTCGATTCGCAACTGTTGTAATTAGGAATCTTGTCCGCGAAGGTCAGGTAGATGAACGTGATAATTTGCTCCGTTCACAAAAAAAAATGTTCAAATGTGTGTGAAATCTTACAGGACTTGACTGCTAAGGTCATCACTCCCTAACCATACACACTACTTAACCTAAATTATCCTAAGGACAAACACACACACACCCATGCCCGAGGGAGGACTCGAACCTCCTCCGGGACCAGCCGCTCTTAAGTTCACCACTGGAAGAACCAACACATGGAATCTACTGGTTTTCCGATACAGTATTGGGAAGTAATCAGCACACAGATATGCCGTTGGTAACCGGTGCTGCAAATTTCAAATCACTATGGATGTAACAGAATCTGTAGCATCACCGATGATGTAATTTGGTTGCTGTCATTACCGCATTATGTATTAGTTTAAATTCGTTAATCTGAAAACTACCTCCCTCCTGTTGCAAAGAAGATGTATATCAGCTCGTAAACGGCTGATAGTGACACAATAAACAGACCTGGAAGAGGTCGAAATAAAAATCAATAACTTGCGCACCAACTACTCCTGCGATGGAAACACATGATTATTTGACACCCGTTATCACCGCTGCATCTCTTACATCATTAAAAATTCTGCTTGGCCACTACACACAACGGAAACTGGTCACAATGGATAAAACAGCCTAGCAATGCAGCAAGTTATATTTATTATTTATGGCTTGCTTAACTATAGTGGAGATAATCATCTTGAAGTTGAAGCTCTTTTGCCTGGTTTTGTTTTAACAATACATGTGTTTTTGGTTGGGATCCACCTTTAGCAAAACACAATTTTGTTTTTTGTCCCAGACAGGTTTCACTACAAGTGCAGCATCATCAGTGGTTTTTTTTATTTTATGGCTGTTAAACATAAGGAATATATATATATATACTTACTTACTTATCGCGAATGGACCCAGAAGGATCACGCAAAGCTTTCTGACGTCGTTTCTTCCATACTTCTTTCATTCGTTCTCCATGTTTTCTTTTTCCTTCTTCTGTCCATTTTGTTCCTGGTCTCTTTAGTGCTTCCTTCTCCGACAATACAATCCACTTTTCCACCTTATTTCTAAAAGTTTTTCTATCTTTGACATCTTTAAGTTCAATATTTGCTTTTTGTAAATCTAATTTTACTTGGCTAATCCATGGTGTTGTTGATTTGACTTTTTCTATGTAAGTGAGAATTCTGTTGGTGAGTCGTGTGGGGGGAAGTCTAGTGACATGTCCATAAAATTTTAATCTTCGCCTTCTTATGTCTGCTGCCAGGTTTGATATAGTTTCTGTGGTTCTTCTTGATTGTATCCGGTATCCTTCTTCTGTTAATTTTGGACCTAAAATCTTTCTCATAATTTTGCGTTCTTCTTTTAGTATTTTTTCTAAATCACATTTTGTGTGGAGTGTGAGCGTTTCACTAGCATATAGTGCTGCTGGCTTAATTACTGCGCAGTAGTGTCTGATTTTTGTGTTCGAGGAGATGCATTTTTTATTGTATATTTCATGTGTCATACCATATGCTCTCTTCATTTTCTGTTGTCTGATCTTCTGTGCAACTTTCTCTCCTCCGGTTGGCTCCAAAATTTCACCTAGGTATTTAAAATGTTTTACTCTATTTATTTTTCCATATTTTGTGTTCAAACTGTGTATATGGAATTTCGTACAGAAAAATTCTGTCTTTTGAAACGAAATTTGTAAACCTACTTTATCCGCGCATTCCTTAAGGATCTCTATTTGTTTGGTGGCGATTTCTTCATCATCTGCAAGTATGGCCAAGTCGTCCGCGAATGCTAAACAAGATATCTCCACGTTGTCTTTGGTTCTACCAAGATGGATTGGTTTCCAGTAGGATTGATTTTTTAATTCTTTTTCCCATTCCTTAATGACTTTATCCAGGACTATATTAAACAGAAGTGGAGATAACCCGTCACCTTGACGTACTCCAGTTTTTATGAGAAAAGGTTCAGAGATTTCTCCCCTGAATTTAACTTTAGATACAGTGTCTGTCAGTGATTCTTTGATAAGCCTTAGTGTTTTGGAGTCAAGTCCAAGTTCCTCTAAAATGTTAAACAAAGATTGCCGGTCAATTGAGTCATAGGCTTTCTTAAAATCTACAAATGTACAAATTATGGGGGCATTTCTAATTGCTTTGTGTTTTAATATTGTCTTTAAATTAAATATTTGTTCTATGCATGAGCGACCGGGGCGAAAGCCTGCTTGATAATCACCAATTTGGCGTTCCAGCTGCTCTTGTGTTCTTTTCAGCAGGCATGTTGAGAGAATTTTGTAGGTGACTTGTAAAAGTGAGATTCCCCTGTAGTTATTGACATTTGTTCTGTCTCCTTTTTTATGTAACGGGTGAATAAGGGCACATTTCCAATCCTCTGGTAATTTTTCTGTTTCCCATATTTTTGTTATTATTTTTGTGAGCTCTTGGAACGTCTTTGGTCCTAGGTTTTTTAATAGCTCTGCAACAATGCCATCTTCGCCAGATGTTCTATTATTTTTTTAAGTTTTTAATGTGACATTTGATTTCTTCCTGTGTTGGTGGTAATGAATCCGGTTGAGCGTTGGCACTGATTTCTTTGGGAAACCTTAAACTAGGTTCTGGGCAATTTAGTAGGTTAGAAAAATATTGAGCCAATACTTGACAGTTTTCCTGGTTTGTTAGGGCTAATTTACCATCAGGTTTTCTGAAACATAAATTTTGAGGGATATATCCTCGTATTTTATCTGCGAAAGTTCTGTAGAAGTCTCTTGTATTATAGTTTTGGAAATTTTCTTCTATGGCATCCAGTTGTGCCTTTGTGTACTTCCTTTTTGCTTGCCTAATGGATTTTGAAACCTGTTTTCTAACCTCGTTAAATAAATGTAGACTTTCTTGTGATTTTTTGCTGTTATATTCTTGAAATGCCTTTTTTCTCCTTTCCAATGCATTTTCACAGTCTGAATCCCACCAAGGGTGTTTGAATATCTTTTTCAAGGGAATAGTTTCCTTAGCTATTCGCGTGATTTTAGAATGAAATTCTTCCCATGTGTTTGCCTTTTCCTTCTCCCATTCTTCTTTTACTTTAGATTCTTTAATCTTCTTGGTGTCATATTTCTGTATTTCTGTTTTCTTCTGATGACTTCTTCGTGCTGTAAACTTGATTTTAATTCTAGTTAGGTAATGGTCTGAATCAATGTTTGCTCCTCTGCGTACTTGGACGTCGTAAATTTCTTTTTGTACTGGGTATGAAATCGCCACATGATCTATTTGAAACTCGCCAATTTGTTGTATAGGAGATCTCCATGTCTTTTGTTCTCTTGGACATTTTCTTACAGATGTTGACATTATCTTCAGGTTATTCTGCTTACATAGTTCGACGAGCCTTGTACCATTTTTATTGGTAAATTTATGTGCAGGATATTTGCCTACGGTTTTTTGGTGGATTTTCTCTCTACCAATTTGGGCATTAAAATCGCCGAGTAGAACTTTTGTATCATCTTTTGGAATCTTGGCCATTATATTCTCCAAATTTTCCCAGAACTTTTCTGTTTCTATGGGGTTTTTCTTGTTGTCTCCGTTTGTGGGAGCATGAACATTAACCATTGTGTATGTTTTGTTGGCACATTGTAAGCGCATCGTCATTATCCTATTATTTACGGGAGTAACTTCCTTGATGGAGCTGAGCACGCTCTTGTGTATGATAAACGCCATCCCGAGATGGGGGGCTCCTCTTCCGATTCGTTTATCCGTCTTGCTCTTAAAGATGCGATAGTTGCCATAATCTGATGTTTCTTCATCTGTAAAACGTGTCTCCTGTAAAGCTAGTATTACTATCTTTTGTTTTTCAAGTTCTGTTGTAAGGTTTAGAAGTTTTCCTGGTTGGATTAATGTATTTATGTTAAAGGTTCCAATGTATGTAGGTGTTTTAAGTGGAAGTTTGCCAGAGAGCTCCGACTTTCTCTGGTGTAATCGTGTAAGTCCAGGTTCCCCAGAATCCGAATTCCTGGTTGCCATCTGTTGATGGCTGGATTGGTTACCACCTGGGGTAATGTTGTTATTACTTGCACGAGTCATACTTGCTTGTAATCAAGTTGGTCCAGTGTTTCCACTGGGTGTTTAGAACCAGGGATTGTTAGTTCCTGGCGCATTATGACCAGCCGCACATTGTGTGAACAGACGCTGACCAGGATGCCGATGGTTCCCACTTCAGACGCGTCCTGGATTTAGGTGTTGACAGTGCTTATTGTAATGGCGGCACTTACTCGCCATGACACAGCAACGTCTTCGGGTTCTGTGGTTTTTGAATGAGTGTGACCCTTGCCAAAAGTCACCCTCCCACACCCTCGTGATGCTGCCGCCTCGGTCCGGGACTGCTTATTTGGGTTTCCCCTTATTCGCAGCTGTCCACCATATCTGATGGATCGTTCGCTATCCGCCAGCTGCGACCCGCCCTGTACCTGAGGCTCGGCTAGGATATATATATATATATATATATATATATATATATATATATATATATATATATATATATATATATATATATTAGTTTTCAAATCGTAATTACAGATTTTTGAAGAGCACATAAAATTATGTAATCATACCTTCTTACCACATGGTGTGGTTTTCCTGCTGTATTACGTTTTTAAAGTGTCTATTTTTCTTTTCAGTTTGTCATCTGCAACCAAAATATTTACGCAAAATTTACGGTTTTTAACCTGTTATGGCTATGCCTGAAATTAATTAGTTTTATTTGAAAGTGTGTGTGTGTGTGTGTGTGTGTGTGTGTGTGTGTGTGTGTGAATTTACATTATGTTTCAATTGCATTTTCTTTTTTCCCTCATCTTCTTCATTGTCAAGTTCTGTGTATTGAGTCGACACTGTCACTGTTTACCAGCTGTAAAAACAAGATGACGGATGATGGAACAGTTGAAGGTGTGAAAACAGCCATAAATAAAAAAAAACACTGATAATCCTGTAACTGCAGTGAAACATGTCTGGGACAAACAACAAAACTGTGTTTTGCTAAAGGTGGATCCCACCCAAAAGCACATGTATAGTGGAAGTGTAGCACATCAGGGATCTAGAAATGCAAGTCAAATCAAAAATACAAAGCTTTTTGTGATCTAATCAGTGAACAATTGACAATGAATAGTACAGAGCAATACTTTAAAAACTGTAGCAAAGTAAAACAAAACTACTCTAAACTCCATGAGATTGGTGTTAAATTTTCACCCAGGAGGAGCCCATTCCCCATATTTGAGACACAGTGAAAAGCATTCCGCCGACACTAAGGGGTTGCTGAAACCTCCAGACCACTTTCTTTTAGCAAGAAATCGATTGCGCTCCACTTCCCGAAAAATGTACCAAGCTCCCAAGCTCACACAATTAATTATCGTGTAATCAGAACAGGCTGAAACAAAATCTCAAAGCGATAAGAGACAACCACCTCACACACCTTTTAGCAACAAACCTGTGTAGAGTTCATGCAGGAAATATTTGAAGGGCTTTATCACCCTGGCTAAATTTCCTTCACTATTCTGTTAAAAAAAATAACTGGATTTTCGACAGCTGAGATGAAACCAACAAAATGTTGTAGAAGAATACTCGAAGCTCCAGAAAATTATACAATTATTCTATTGTAATATTGCACTCTTAAATATAACTTGAACCTGCAGGAAATCTGAGACCACAATCTGCAATACTTTTTGAAAACACCCCTTTTGGGTTTCCTAATGTTAGATAGTACTCGTAGAGGAGGTGGTGGACCGAAAACCACTCGTACATTAAGAAGACAGTAGAGCATCTAGGCACAGCAGAGGGAACTTGGCGGAATGCCAAACCAATGAAGAACTTTATCACACACAAAAAATCTATGCGTACTTATTTCTAGAGATCCTCCTCCTCGTTGGCTCTCAGTCGACAAGAACCGAAAGATTTCTAACCATAAAAGTTTATGCTCCGCTCGTTGCTAATTTTGCGATCATGTAGTATTTGTAGCTCAGTAGTCTCCAGTGGTGATTACTGAGTGTCGTTTCGTTTTATTGAGCACTATTCGAATAGTTCTCGCTGGAATACATCATAAAGTAATTTCTAGTTCATTGAGAATACGATCTATGACTACTCTTCCGAAAAGAAAGCTCACCGTCCGGAACTGCGGCAGAAAATAGTAAAAACATGTGGTTGTGCTGTACGGGGCATTTGGAAGAGATTCCATCTGATCAGCTCGACTTAAGATAAAGCAACACAGGAAATAATATAAAAGCTTTAATGTTTCGTCAACAAATAGGTCATTAGAGACAGAGCACAATCTCGTACTCGGGAAAGACGGGGGAAGAAAACCAGCCTTGCCTTTTGCAAAAAGCGAGCGGGAGTGCCACAAAACAGCAAAAGTTACATATTCATGTTTTATACCTACATAATAATTTGAAATTGTGTGCTTAAACTGGGTCTAAAATTTATTCGGGAATTCTATTTAAAAACATTTTTCCACGTTTTTCGTAATTGTACGTGCACTCAGGGAAGTTACGCACCTCGTGATGTGTTCGTATTCAAACCTTCGAATTTCCGGAAATAGGAGATACGGAAAGCTGTGGACTTCACTTATTTGTTGTGGAAACTTCGATCTCCCGGCTGTTATCGTTATCGTAATGGTCAGGTGTGCTTATAGTTTTTGATCTGTGATTGTTTTGAGTCTTGATCGCAAAAACGTTGGAGGTCAATTATCAGACACTTTTTGAATATTCTTCAGCAGTATTACGACGTAGTAATAAGATTTAATGTAAATAACATGAACGAAATGAGGGAAGCTCTACGGGCAACGTATTCACACCGATCATCAACTGGTGATTTTTTAATTTTGTTTATACAGAAAGTCCTCCAACATGGCGACAATACACAGAAGCCGAAGCTACTGAGGTTACTTATCAACATAAAAATTATATAATTATGGCAGTTATGGAGGCAGTTAAACCAATATATAGACACTTGGAACACCAAAGTTTTATCATAAAAAAGTGATCATGGTTGTACCAAGGAAAAAACATTCGATATCTTCATATGAATTCGTATGTGTATATGACTGTATTTTTAGGACATAAACTTTGAACTAAGGAGTCTGTGAAGCCGTTATTTCATTTAATGTTGTTCATCTAGGTAGAGATGGCCGGAATGATCCAGCAGGTAGAGAACAGAGCTCCAGCCCTGAAAGTCATGTGTTCAGTCCTGGATACCGGTGGGGATTTTTCCTCGTTCCACTTCCTCTAGCATTGGTCCAGATCCAATCAGCCTGTTATCAAATTAGTACCAGGAATATTTCTGAGGAGTAAAAGGCGGCCAGGGAGACGGACACGCCACCCACCCCCTCCACAGCCGCAGTGAGGAAAGGCAGTACTCTTGACTACAGTCAGGACAGTAGCTCACTCACAGGTTGTACGCCACACATTTTTCGCCGTGTGGATGAGTTAATGGTCTTGGTCTTGCCACTGTTGCTGGTGTCAATCCTGTCAAAGGTCTTCAACATCCAAACAAAGTGCGAATACGCAAGGTTCAGTACACAGCTGAAATCAACACCAAGAATGCAAAGGCAGCAAGCAGAAGAAAGCTTTTAGATAAAGGAGAACTAGACTATGACCCTGATTCCTCTGCAGGACACTATTTTATTAAAAAAATCAGTGTTGCTTGTGAAATTTCATAAATGCACTGACGCGCCAAAGAAACTGGTATAGGCATGAGTATTCAGATACAGAGATATGTAAACAGGTAGAATACGGCGCAGCGGTCGGCAACGCCTATGTAAGACAAAAAGTGTCTGACGCAGTTGTTAGATTGGTTACTGCTGCTACGATGGCAGGGTATCAAGATTTAAGTGACTTGAACCTGGTGTTATAGTCGGCGCACGAGCGATGGGACACAGCATCTCCGAGGTAGCAATGAAGTGGAAATTTTCCCGTACGACCATTTCACGATTGTACCGTGAATATCAGGAGTCAGGTGAAACACCAAATTACCGACATCGCTGCGGCCGGAAAAAGATTCTGCAAAAACGGGGCCAAAGACGACTGAAGAGAATCGTCCAGCGTGACCGAAATGCAATTTTTTCGCAAACTGCTGCAGATTTCAGTGCTGGGCTATCAACAAGTGTCAGCGTGCGAACCATGTATCCAGACATCATCGATATGGGCTTTCGGAACCGAAGGCCTAATTGTGTACCCTTAATGACTGCACGACACAAAACTTTACGCCTCCGTCTGGGCCCGTCAACATTAACATTGGACTGTTGATGGAAACACGTTGCGTGGTCGAACGAGTCTCGTTTCAAATTGTATCGAACGGGTGGAGACGTACGGGTATGGAGACAAGCTCGTGAATCCATGGAACCTGCATGTCAGCAGGGGACTGTTCAACCTGGTGGAGGCTCTGTAATGGTGTCGGGCGTGTACAGTTAGAGTGATACGGGACCCCTGATACGTCTAGATACGACTCTGACAGGTGACACGTACGTAAGCATCCTGTCTTATCATCTGCATCCATTCATGTTCATTGTGCATTCCGAGGGACCTGGGCAATTCCAGCAGGACAATGCGAACTCCACACGTCCACAATTGCTACAGAGTGGCTCCTCTGAATTTAAACACTTCCGCTGGCCACCAAACTCCACAGACATGAACATTATTTAGCATATCTGGGGTGCCTTGCAAGGCGCTGTTCAGAAGAGATCTCCACCCCCTCGTATTGTTACGGATTTATGGACATGGTGTCAATTCCCTCCAGCACTACTTCAGACTTTAGTCGAGTCCATACCATGTCGCGTTGCAGCTCTTCTGCGAGCCCGCACAGTCCCTACACTATTTTAGACAGGTGTACCAGTTTCTTTGAGTCTTCAGTGTAAATATTTTAATCGCATATATCAGCATTTGACATTTCTGTGTTTTATGTACGATGATGTGTTGAAAAGTCATGCTTCTTAATTTTTTATATGAAAATTCTTTATGCGTTTCAAATAAAACAAATTAACATTCTACAAATTTATTCTTCATAGCTACATATTTATTTCTCAACATAGTCGCCCTGGCGACGAATACATTTCTCCCAACGAGAGACTAGCTTGTTGATACCGTCACTTCGTAGACAGAGTCAAATCTCGTCTCTGCTTGCTCCGCCTCATCGCTATCAAAGTTAATTCCTCGAAGGTGTTCTTTAAGTTCTGGAGACAAATGAAAATCGGATGGGGTCAAGTAGGGACTGCGTGGAGGCTGATCGACAACAGTGAACCCAAGGCGTCGGATTGTTGCAGTTGTCGCAGCGCTCTTGAGTGGTCTTGCACCGTCATGCTGAAGGAGGGAGTACTCCGTGTGTGGACAAACTCTTCGAATTCGAAACTCGATTAGAGCGCCCTCTTCCTCACGCGCCAGCATACTTAGGTTACACACCGCAATGTTACAGTGACAGAGGGCTGCAGATATATAGGCATCAAATATAAAGATACAGAATGTTAATAATGTTTGTTTTACTTAAAACTGTTTAAGAGATTTAACATAAACACTGGAAGGCATTACTTTTCTGCTCAATCTCGTTTCTTTATCTGTCAAAGCACGAGGCCAATGATATACATTTTTTTAGAAATAGTATAAACTAGCTAGAGGTGCCACTGATCCAGAACAGAGGCAAGAAATGGCATACTCTATAAATCACATCGAGATATGTGAAATCTTTCTCTGTTACCAATAAGACAGAAACATTGGTTGTAATTAAGTGACATGAGAATACATGCTGAAAACGGCTGTCTAAATTCCAAGTTCTAGATACAGCGATTCCAGAGATGAATAGGTTGTTCCGACTACCCTTAAATCATTTAGGGTAACTACGGAAAACGTGAATCTGGCTGGCCGGAGGGGTGTGAACCGCTGCCCTTCCGAATTCGAGTCTGTTGTTCTCCTAAACACTTGCACCATACGGTTTATGTGCGAGGCGAAATGCCTTTCCTATACTTTCCGCACGCCCTTCAAATGAGATACAGAAAGACTTGCATGTACTACACTACGTGATCAAAAGTATCCGGACACACCCAAAAATATACGTTTTTCATATTAGGTGCATTCTGCTGCCACCTACTGGCAGGTACGCCACATCAGGGATATCAATAGTCATCAGACATCGTGAGTGAGCAGAATGAGGCGCTCCGCGGAATTCACGGACTTCGAACGTCGTCAGGTGATTGGATGCCACTTGTGTCATACTTCAGTAGCCGAGATTTCCAAACTCCTAAACATCCTTAGGTCCACTGTTACCGATGTGATAGTGAAGTGGAAACGTGAAGGGACACAGCACAAAAGCGTACAGGCCGATCTCGTGGGTTGACTGATAGAGACCGCCGACAGTTGAAGGAGGGCGTAATGTGTAATAGGCAGGCATCTATCCAGACCATCACACAGGAATTCCAAACCACATCAGGATCCACTGCAAGCACTACAACAGTTAGGCGGGAGGTGAGAAAACTTGGATTTTACAGTCGAGCGGCTGCTCATAAGCCACACATCATGCCGGTAAATGCCAAACGATGCCTCGCTTGGTGTAAGGAGCATAAACATGGAAGGATTGTACAGTGGAAAAACGTTGTGTGGAGTGACGGATCACGGCACACAATGTGGGGAACCGATGGCAGGGTGTGGGTATTGCGAATGCCCGACGTACGTCATCTGCTAGCGTGGGTAGTGCCAACAGTAAACTTCGCAGGCGGTGTTGTAAAGATGTGGTCGTGTTTTTCATGGAGGGGACTTGCACCTCTCGTTGTATTGCGTGGCACTATCACAGCACAGGTCTACATTGATGTTTTAGAAACCTTCTTGCTTCCCAGTGTTGAAGAGCAATTTGGAGATGGCGATTGCATCTTTCAACACGATCGAGCACCTGTTCATAATGCACGGCCTGTGGCGGGGTGGTTACAGGACAATAACATCACTGTAATGGCCTGGCCTGCACAGGGCCCTGACCTGAATCCTACAGAACACGCTTGTAATGTTTTGGAAAGCCGACTTCGTGCCAGACCTCACCGGCCGACATCGATGCCTCTCCTCAGTGCAGCGCTCCGTGAAGAATGGGCTGCCATTTCCCAAGAAATCTTCCAGCACCTGATTGAACGTATGCCTGCGAGAGTGGAAGCTGTCACCAAGGCTAAGGGTGGGCCAACACCATACTGAATTCCATCATTACCGATGGAGGGCGCCACGAACTTGTCATTTTCAGCCAGGTGTCCGGATACTTTTGATCACAGTGTATATTCAGCTGAAATACGTCGCATATATGGTTGCTAACGACAGGCGTTCCACATGCAGTAATCTATTGATTTAGCTACCATAGACTCACATTGACCGAGTTCCAGTGCTATTTTTTATTGTGCTGCGTGACAAAATGGAGCGCACTGCTGCAACAGAACTCCTAGGACGTCTTACTAGGACCACGTGCCGCCGCCGGCTCCCTGCCACGCCCCCACCCGTTTCGCCGCCAGTGGTGATTGATCCCTGGGCGCTGCCATTAATCACGGCGCGGCTGTGGCTGATACCGCTGGGGGGCTAGGGGTGGAAGCGGGGGCGGGAGTGGGGGTAGTGGTAGGGCTGGGGCAGCAGTTGTATCAGTGCCAGTGCGTCTCCCCCCTCCTTCCCTCACCTCCCACACCGCCAGCAACATCCATCACAGACCCTCGCCGCTCCTTTGTTGCTTACAGTTTCCCCTCCGGGTTTCAACTCTTTCACCTCGCATCTCTTCTGGCTGTCCTCGCGGCGCTGCCTTTGTACACAAAGACAGAAAGATGTCTCGATCCATTTCTCAGTACTGCTTGGGGAAACAGAACCGACACAGACGCGCTAACAATTGAAAGACTTGAAATTTTGCATCCATCTCCTGATTTATGTTTCTAGTTACACATACTGTAACTTTCGCGGCGTAGCAGTGTGTTGGCGCCGGTAGGACAACGACCTTACCTCCCGTGAAAGACAGCTGCTTCTTCTCAGACCAGCAGAGGCTCCAAATTTACATCCCACCCGGACGATACAGTTTCACTGTCAGGTTCTGCTCTAATACTCTCACCATACAACACTCTTTCGTCTTGTTCCGGCAACAACTCGGAAACAGAAAACACTGTTAATTTTTAAACTGTTTGCAACTGGCAATCGGTCCCATCACTTATTTACAGGCATGGTGATCTGTTTCACAAATGATCGTAGCTAGGTACAGCAGAAGAGAACGAAACCCAAGGATAGATGGTTCTACAAACCAGCATACTAAATTACCAAAGGTGTAAAAAAACACTGTGCTATTCAACAAAAAAACTTCATTCTAGGCACTTCAGTCCGGAACCGCGTGACTGCTACGGTGGCAGGTTCGAATCCTGCCTCGGGCATGGATGTGTGAGATGTCCTTAAGTTAGTTAGGTATAAGTGGTTCTAAGTTCTAGGGGACTGATGACCTCAGATGTGAAGTATCATAGAGCCCAGAGCAATTTGAACCATTTGAAAAAGGTTCAAAACAGAAAGCACTGGCACAATATAGCAGCGTTTTAGAACGAAGTCTTTCACGACGGCACTGTTGTGCGAAACATTCTCGGACTTCTTGCCGCGTCAATTCAGGGTAAAACCTCAAGCTTTCGATGATTACCTCCATCGTCTTCGTCAGCAGCAACTAACTGTCTAAACTGCTGTTATGGTGGCCTTATATAGCCCATAAACGGTTTGTGCCTGATCGGTAATTACGGAATGCTGTCGCAGATGGTGTCATCGTCTGCGCTGGTGGTGCCACTGCTCCCGTAGTAGCGACGAATATCTCTGCTTCTTCTCCCCATTAGCCGGCCGGAGTGGCCGATCGGCTCTAAGCGCTACAGCTGGAACCGCGCTACCGCTCGGTCGCAGGTTCGAATCCTGCCTCGGGCATGGATGTGTGTGATGTCCTTAGTTTAGTTAGGTTTAAGTGGTTCTAAGTTCTAGGGGACTGATGACCTCAGAAGTTAAGTCCCATAGTGCTCAGAGCCATTTGAGCCATCTTCTCCCCATTGAGAGGTCGCTTCCATGCACCGCTAAGATTATGTCCACTGTCACTGTTGAAGTTCTTCGCACATATTCTTAGTTCTAAAGCCTCTGCAATTACAGAATGCCAGTGTGTAGGACCATGGGACATAAATTTTGTTTCGCCAAACACCATTTTATGTTTGTTTGTAAGGCTTTGCGCAGCAACTGCAGATTTCTTCAGCTTTCGATTTTTAATATGCCGTTGACGTCCAGCATAGTGGTCAAAAACGGGACCCAACTTTGTCATATACAGGGTGTTACAAAAAGGTACGGCCAAACTTTCAGGAAACATTCCTTACACACAAAGAAAGAAAATATGTTATGTGGACATGTGTCCGGAAACGCTTACTTTCCATGTTAGAGCTAATTTTATTACTTCTCTTCAAATCACATTAATCATGGAATGGAAACACACAGCAACAGAACTTACCAGCGTGACATCAAACACATTGTTACAGGAAATGTTCAAAATGTCCTCCGTTAGCGAGGATACATGCATCCACCCTCCGTCGTATGGAATCCCTGATGCACTGATGCAGCCTTGGAGAATGGCGTATTGTATCACAGCCGTCCGCAATACGAGCACGAAGAGTTTCTACATTTGGTACCGGGGTTGCGTGGACAAGAGCTTTCAAATGCCCCCATCTAATGAAAGTCAAGAGGGTTGAGGTCAGGAGAGCGTGGAGGCCATGGAATTGGTCCGCCTCTACCAATCCATCGGTCACCGAATCTGTTGTTGAGAAGCGTACGAACACTTCGACTGAAATGTGCAGGAGCTCCATCGTGCATTAAAAACATGTTGTGTCGTACTTGTAAAGGCACATGTTCTAGCAGCACAGATGGAGTATCCCGTATGAAATCATGATAACGTGCTCCATTGAGCGTAGGTGGAACGAAAAATGGTTCAAATGGCTCTGAGCACTATGGGACTTAACATCTATGGTCATCAGTCCCCTAGAACTTAGAACTACTTAAACCTAACCAACCTAAGGACATCACACAACACCCAGACATCACGAGGCAGAGAAAATCCCTGACCCCGCCGGGTAGGTGGAACGAAACTAAAATGAGCTCTAACATGGAAATTAAGCGTTTCCGGACACATGTCCACATAACATCTTTTCTTTATTTGTGTGTGAGGAATGTTTCCTGAAAGTCTGGCCTTACCTTTTTGTAACACCCTGTACAGCAGCTGAAAGGTAGAAGTGCTGAAGAATTCTGGTCTACGACAGGATGTCATGAAAAATATTTTAGCCCGAGCTCTTAGACCTCCAAGGCTGTGCAAATTAGCTGAAGTCCACAAGCAATGTATTCCACTGAGAGCAATTGTTTGCGCTATTGGCTCTCCTATCTACAGGCTATCCAAATATTTAAGCAGTTTGATGATTCCGATAGCTGGCCTCTGCGAACATCACATCAAAAACTCTCAGACGTTCATTACATTACAGTGGTCCCAAACGATATTTTACGCAAATGGTCTCACTAGTTATAAAAGTTCCTGTGGAGGACACATTGCAGGTGTTGGCAGAGCATTTTCCACCTGAAACGATAAAGTTGTTCCAACATGTTTTGCCGGCCGCCTACTTCTTATAGGGCGATAAACTTTATGAACTGACGGACGGAATGGCTGTGTGTTCTCCTTTCCCTCCAGCAGTGGCCAACTTTTTATATGGAATCCTTTGAGGAACGTGCATTAAATTTGGCTCCCTTTCTTCCGTCTTCACTTCATCGCTATATTGACGACTCGGTTATGGTCTGACCACAGGGGGTAGAATCTCCTGAGTACTTCCTTGAACATGCGAACAGCAAGCCTCCACACATCCAGTTCACTGTCGAGACAGAGAAAGAAGGAATTCTGCCATTTTTAGATGTATTAGTACAGCGAATTTCGGATGAACGTTTCGGCCACTGAGTGTACCGCAAGCCGACACACTCATTTTCATCATCCAGTCAAGGAGAGAGTAGTTTTAAATGCATTGGTACACAGAGCAAAAACTGTTTCTGACAAGTACACTTTGGATTCCGAAATTGATCATCTGAAGTACGTATTCCAAAAGAACGGCTATGATTCACTTGATATGAAGTCAGCGATCTCCGAGAAAAGACAACGTGAAAATGTTGAACATTCACGTGATGAGCCACTGACTGTATTCCTTCTTTTCTCCGGTGCTACATCCAGAAAAAGAGGCAGACTCCTGGGAAGAAGAGGTATAAGATCTATTTTCCGACCTCCTAGGAAGAGAAACTAGATGCTACGCCATGTTAAGCACATGCTCGGCCTCAAAATCCCTGTGATTTTTAACACTCCTTGTGAGTAAAGAAGCAGTTACGCCGGTCAGTCCATCCGTACCGTTTCCGACCGCTGTGCAGAACATCAAGTGCATATTGAAAATTGAGAACTGCAGAACTCTGCAGTTGCTGAGTACAGCCTTACAAACAGAAAATGTTGTTTGGCGAAACAAAAGTGTTGTCCCTGGCGCTCCGTAATTACAGAGGCTGTAGAACTAAGAATGTGTGAGACGAGTTCAACCGTGACAGTAGATACGATCTTAGCGGTGTATAGAAGCGAGCTCTCAATGCGAAGAAGAGACAGATATGTTCGTCGCAATGTTTACGCTACTACGGGAGCACTGGCACCACCAGCGCAGACGATGACACCATCTGCGACAGCATTATGTAATTACCGATTAATTACAAGCCGTCTATGGACTACATAAGGCCACCATAACAGCAGATTAGACGGTTAGTTGCTGCTGACGAAGACGATGGAGGTAATCATCGAAAGCTCGAAGTTTTACCCTGAATTGACGCGGCAAGAAGTCTGACAATGTTTTATACTACAGTAGCATTTACTGTACGAACCAGTACTGAATTTAACAGGAAAATAGTCAGAAATGGAAAACAGGGTCTATACCATCCCTCACAACTTTTCTCGGCACTTACATCTCTAAAGTGTATTGTACAATGCTGTTGTGATGATGATGTTGGTTTGTGGGGCGCTCAACATCGTGGTCATCACAATGCTGTTCAATTTTGTTCACTGATAATATTATAAGTGCTGGAGGTGGAATTTTCGGGTGATATGAAATCTGTTTCTTGTCGCTATTGCTAAGCAGAAAGATATTCCTACCTTTCGTTGTGCGGGGTGTTCAAAACGTCTCTGCGCAGTGCCGTATGTGTTTAGCCGTACGATTGTTTTCCTGCCTGGGTTACTTCCCTTTAAGTGGACTCTCCCAACATTCAACCGTTTAGTTTATCGCAGCCAGCGTCAATAGTATCGTTGGTGTGTGTCGTTACGTGTTGACCTGAACGTATTAGTTCCTTTGTTCGTTTGTTTCGTTTTTGTCACTGCTAAAATGCTAACCATTGAAGAACGTGTGTTTTTAGTCGAACAACTGTTCAAAGCTGGCGGTAAATACACAGTTTCAGTTCGTCAAACATTTAATTCAGCTGTCCCGGAGACAACACTCCCACATCGCGATACTGTGCGAGATTTGACTAACAAATTTCGAAGTACGGGTTCAGTGACAGATGCACCCAGAAGTGGTCGTCCTAGCGTTTTGCTGAGGATAAACTACTCGATATTTCCGATAAAATGTCGGTGAGTCAGGACAGGTAAGTAAGAAAACTACCCCAGGAAATCTATGTGTGTCGGAACGGCCTACACAGCTGTAAGGAAAAAATTAGAACTTTTCCCATACAAAGTGACAGTTGTGCAAGAACTGAAAAATACTGATCATGTCAAGAGACTGCATTGTTGTCAATGGTTCAAAAATTTCGTTCAACAAAATGGAAGGGATGTTCTTAATGAAACTTTTTCACTGATGAGGCGTGGTTTCATTTATCCGGGTACATGAACTCGCAAAATTCTCGTATGTGGAGTACTGCAAATCCATTGTGTATTCATGAGGAACCACTTCATTCTGTGAAAATAGGAGTTTCGATTGCAATTTCTAGGCGTCGGGTTGTGGGTCCCATATTTTTAGACAAAACAATAAACGCACAAAAATACTGCAGTGATATTCTGTACCCATTCATAGGAGAACTTGTGTTAAGTGAACTACTGAACGGTTATTTTCAACAAGATGGTGCAACCGCGCATACAGCTCGCGTTTCTATGTCACTGCTTGCTGACGTTTTTGGCGATAGCAAAATTTCACAGGGACTTTGGGCTCCACGATCGCCTGACCTCACACCACCTGACTTTTTCTTCTGGGGTGCAGCGAAAGCAACTGCTGACTTTTTCTTCTGGGGTGCAGCGAAAGCAACTGTCTATAAGAACCGTCCAAAATCCATCGATGAATTGAAAACTGCAATATCCACTTTCATTGTTTCTGTTACAGAAGAAATGTTACAGCTTGTGTTTGGAAACATGATTAGACGAATTGAATTGTGTATTCAACAACAGGGGGGACATTTTCAACGTTTAATGTGAAAATTTGTTACTAAAATGAATATTCAATACATTAATAACTTTTATTTCACTGAGTTTCATTTCGGCATACGGCACGCGCGGCTAACAATCATACGACACTGCGGAGAGACTTTTTGAACAGCCCGTACGTTTATTTGCAGCAGGATTCAGTGATGCTGTATATTCGCTGATTCCCTGTTCTAGATTCAGTCGAAAAGTTCGGGTCATTTTGTTACCAGCATGTCTAAAATGTTTTCTGCAGAGGTCGGTACTCTGATCAACTGCTCAAGGTAATTTCCGATAAAGCGCTTAGAACAATTTCACGTTACTCTCTCTACCTTCTGCCGTCCTGATCACTTGAGCCTCCCAGTTTAAAGCTGGTTAAGTTAAAATCTCCATTTAAAACTTTAACATGACCAAGAAATTTATGCGAAATATTCTCCAAGTTTCCCAACAACTGTTTCGCCAGTACTGCTGCTGAGGCAGGGGATCTATAAAAGCAGTGGATGATTACGTTTGCTCCACAATTAACCCTTGTCTTCACTCAAATTATTTTTCATTCGGAAACTGTACTGATCTCACTAGATATTATCGTACTTTTACGGCTACAAACACGCCCACACCACCAGCTTCCACGTTATCTCTGCGATGTACATTTCAATCGGAATTCAGAATTCCATTTCTATTGATATCTGATTTCTGCCAGCTTTCTGTCCGTAGTACTATGTGGCCATTGTTACCGTTTGTAAGCGATATAAGTTGCGGGCCCTTTCCATAAACGCTCCTGCAGTGTACTACATTTTCTTTCTCCGATCTACTATGACGAATGTTACTCTGCTCGGACTCAGAAGACATCTTATTGTGGCTGTGGAGGGATTTCTCCATCCCAGATAAATAGCATGTGTACACCACAGCGAGAAGGAGGTGCAAGAGCAGTTAGATGCATGGGAGGCAACGGCAGCACAATATGGAATGCATTTCTCTGCAAAGAAAAGTGAAATAATCGTCACAACAAGGAAGAAGAATAGGCCAAATGTGGATATAACTTGTGGAGGGGAAAAACTGCAAGTGGTAGAGAACTTCAAGTACCTGGGAAGCGTGATTGAAAGTAAGGGGGGAAACGCAATGGAAATAAATGAAAGGTGCAGAAAAGCAGGGCAGTTCTACAAATGCATTAGGGGGCTTATTTGGAGCAAGGAGGTGCCACAGAAATCCAAGGGAATTATGTACCGAACCTACTTTGTCCTCATATTGGCATACGGAAGTGAGACATGAGTAATGCACAAAAGCGACAAAAGTAGAATACAGGCTAGTGAAATGAAGCTCCAGAGGAGCAGGTTGGGTGTAACAAGACGAGACAGATTGCGAAATGTGTATGTGAGGGAAAAACTAAAGGAGGAACCAGTACAGGACAGGATAGAAAAATCAAGACTGCAGTGGTATGGACACATGAAGAGAATGGATGAGGGAAGAATTCCAAAGAGGATGTTTGATCTGCAACTGGAGGGGAAGAGGCCCAGAGGAAGACCAAGAGATAGATGGGTGAAGGGAGTGAAGGAATGTGTGACGAGAAGAGGAGAGAACTGGACGAAGGTGGAAGAGGGGGAATGGTGGAAAGACAGAACACGATGGAGAGGCTTGTGTTCCCGACAGACCCAGCCAGTGGCTGGAAACTGTCCAAGATGATGATGACACCACAGCTACTCCTCTACACCAGTAGCCGCTTCTTGTGCGTAGTGCACGCCTGACCTATTAAGGGGGACCCTGGGGTGTAGGCAGCAGTGCGATATAACATCGAGTCTTCGGCAGAAGTGAACCATTAATAAAGTCACGACACGGTTGTCAAAATCAGTGTCCTGAAAATCAGGGTTTATGTGCAGAGGTATGTATGACTTCCTCTTCTAGCCAACACCAACTAAACATGTCTGAATCAAGTTGGACGCAGTAGGTTATCGGCTACTCTACTAATGGTCAACGTCATTTGTCCTAGAAACGTCAACTATTGTCCGTCAAGAACGAAGCGCAAGCACAGAATAAGAGCGAAGTGAGGTGCATTCACTGTTTTATTAACTCGGTTCTCAAACCAACAGGAGACTGCACCCTACTAACTCTCTAGCGGTTCCAGCCACCCACCGGTCGTTGTACGCTGCATCAGGTTGCACCTACTATGCATTGCAGAGCGAAGTCTCAACGAAATAGACACGTTCAAATGAACAACGACTGTTTCTCGCTAGCCGCCACTTTGTGATCTTAGTTAATGAATTAACGACTAACCCCATCAATGAGGATCTTTGGGTTCAGTGACTCCTATACCTGGGGGTGTTACAGTTGTTGCTCAATCCAGCGATATTAAATATGTAAAATACAATCATCACGTTTCATTGAATTTAAACTAATCCATACATATCAAAATTTATGTTAGATGATTTCAATCCTTTGATTTTTTTCTTAATTAAATGATACTTTTATTTTTTGAAGAACTACAGTGGCTAATGAAACCCGTGCTTTAAGTGAAGCAAAGAGACTGTCTCACGGGTGGGCTTCCTAAAGGTACAGTATGTTAGGCAGTGACTTGCACTCTCGTTCAGGCGTGTAGTGTAGCAAGATACGTGATCTTTCTTTAAACGGTAGCAACACAATTCCTTGCCTGCCACGGTATATTTGAGGCCACGGAAACGACGCATTCCATCGCCTTAAAAAGAAGCGTAACTTTTCCCTGTTAAAGGTAGAAGGAACGGGGGCTGCTACTATGCTCAATAGTCATAGTTCTAAGTTTGGTAGTGGTAGGGTGTGAACATGTAAGAACCGGTCACGAAATCTGTGAACAAAATCAAATGGCTCTGAGCACTACGGGACTTAACTTCTGAGGTCATCAGTCCCCTAGAACTTAGAACTACTTAAACCTAACTAACCTAAGGACATCACACACATCCATGCCCGAGGCAGGATTCGAACCTGTCACCGTAGCGGTCGCGCGGTTCCAGACTGTAGCGACTAGAACCGCTCGGCCACCCCGGCCGGCTATCTGTGAACAAGACAGATTAATGCACATAGGTACATATTGCGTGGAACTGCGTTATAAAATTTCTATTTTCGACCTGTCAGCCTCGTAAGAAGTAACTCTTACAATGGTATAATTTGATTGTGGCATCAGGAGTTTTAAAAGCGGTTTCTATAATGTGTATATTCGATTCAAGCAGATCGAGATCTGATTTGCGCTGCTCAAGCACAACTGAATCACAGTCATCCCTTCACCTTTGAGACCGGTCGCATAACGGATACACGCAACACTAAACATACAGAATGAGCAGGTACTAGCAAAAATTCAGAGGTCGCCACCGGGTTCCCAACCGGATCAAACAAAGCTATATTTGCGCGCCCTTAGCATTGATGAGAGTTTCCACTCTCTCAGGCATACGTTCAATCAGGTGCTGGAAGGTTTCTTGGGGAATGGCAGCCCATTCTTCACGGAGTACTGCACTGAGGAGAGGTATCGATGTCGGTTGGTGAGGCCTGGCACCAAATCGGTGTTCAAAAATATCCCAAAGGTGTTCTATAGAATTCAGGTCAGGACTCTGTGCAGGCCAGTCCATCACAGGGATGTTATTGTCGCGTAATCACTCCGCTATAGGCCGTGCATTGTGAACAGGTGCTCGATCGTGTTGAAAGATGCAATGCTCCGAATTGCTCTTCAACAGTGAGAAGCAAAAAGATGCTTAAAACATCAATGTAGGCCTGTGCTGTGACAGTGCCACGCAAAACAACAAGGAGTGAAAGCCCCCTCCATGAAAAACAGGACCACATCATTACATCGCCGCCTCCGAATTTTACTGTTGTCACTAACACACCTTGGCAGATGACGTTCACCGAGCATTCGCCATACCCACACCCTGCCATCGGATCGCCACATCGTCTACCGTAATTCGTCACTCTACACTGTTCAATCGTCCAATGTTTACGCTCCTTACAGCAAGCGAGGCGTCGTTTGGCATTTACCGGCGTGATGTGTGGCTTATGAGCAGCAGCTCGACAATGAAATCCAAGTTTTCTCACCTCCCACCCGTCGTAGTACTTGCAGTGGATCCTGATGCAGTTTGGAATTCCTGTGTGATGGTCTGCCTATTACACATTACGACCTCCTTCAAATGTCGGCAGTCTCTGTCTGTCAACAGACGAGGTCGGCCTGTACGCTTTTGTGCTGTACGTGACCCGTCACGTTTCACTTCACTGTCACGTCGGAAACAGAGGACCTATGCATGTGTGGAAATCTCGCGAGCAGACGTATGACACAAGTGACACCTAATCACCTGACCACATTCGAAGTCCGTGAGTCCCGCGGAGCGCCGCATTTTGCTCTCTCACGATGTCTATTGACCACTGAGGGTGCTGAAATGGAGTACCTGGCAGTAGGTGGTAGTACAACGCACCTAATATAAAAAAGTATGCTTTTGGGGGTGTCCGGATACTTTTGATGACATAGTGTATTATTATACACGGAATGTGGCCATCCGTCAGAAGCCTGAATGACCTCCTTTCTAGCGAGGACTTGCGGCAAGAGAGTCAATGAGCTTCTAAAGGTACTGACAGGGATGTGGAATCATTCCGATCCCAGTGGTGTAGCCAGTTACGCTAGGGTTCTCGATTGATGATCTACGGTGCGAATAGCCCGATCGAGGTTGGCGCACATATTCCCGATTGGGTTTAAACCCGGCTAGCTTGGTGGCCAAGGGAATACAACAATCTGATCCTGGTGCTAAACGAACCACGCACGTACACTGCCAGCTGAATGACACATTGCACTTTCCTGTTGGCAGATGCCATCGTACCGAGGAAACACAAACTGCATACACAGCCGTACGTCATCCCTAAGAATAGATGCGTACTTGTGTTCTTGCATTGTGCCTTCCAGAATAACAAGATAATCAGGGAATGCCACAAAAACATTTCTCAGACCATAACGCTCCTTCCTCCAGGATGGACCCTTCCGGCGGTTGTTGCAGGACCGTACATGCCAACTGCCGTATGTCCGATGGAGCATAAAACAATTCCTCTGAAAAGGCCGCCCGTTGGCACTCGGTAGACATAAAGTTGCGGCAATGGCGTGCAAATTCCAACCTTTCTCGTCTGCTGCGGAGGTCCATAAGCAGTAACGCTCGCTGAACGGTCGGTCGTTGAGGAGACGTTGTTGACAGCTCCTTGGTTCATCTGGGCTGTCGGTTGCTCAACAGTTGCTCGTCTATGCGCCCGCAAACATCTCCCCAGCCGACGGTCACTCCTGTCATCTACGGCCCGTGGTGCACAACCGTTGCCTCGTTACCAGTTTTGGATAGCGCCGTTTTGCCATGCACGATATATCTTAACTGCGGCGGCACAAGAACAGTTTACAAAACTTAGCGGTTTCGAAAGGGCATTCATCCTTGGCCCGAAAGCCAGCGATGATGCCCTTTTAGACGTCGCTCAGTTTCCGCTTGCGCATCCCCCCCCCCCCCCCCTCCTCTCGACACTGTTAGTGCAGCCACATGCCGCCTGTGAGTGGTTACTGCACATTGATGTCCAACATAAGCTGTGTTCACATTAATGTGACTGGAGAGTGCAGTTTCACTTTTCTGAAGCACTACTTAAACCTTACGCTAATTATTTGGTTATTTTCCTTAAAACAGCTAGTCTATGAATTGTTCCTGCACACGGAAAACCACTCCCAAGAGAGCAAGGTAACTGATCCATTTCACCAGTGCTGTCCGTACACCTCTATATTAGAACATAACCGTCAGTCCAAGAGTATGGATGAAGATCTGTTTCACATCCGCCACTCTCGAGTTCCCAAGAAGTAGTGCTTTTCGAGTGCTATTGTCTCTAGATTGGCTCGCACTACGTATTTTTGTGCCAGCCAATCAGGGCTCGGTACCTTCCTTTATGCTACTTGGGCTTTTAATGTCATTTTGCAGTACACGCGGCTCAGAGAAAGTAACTGACATTTCCAGATGACTTTATAGGAGAAAGGCCCTCTTTGTTTACACATAGTGTAACGGGTATGAGTGTGGATACTTTTGTATGTGGTACTTAATATGATTTTTCTCTGAGTTGAACAGCGCTCAAATAAACACGTCACAAACTTTACGACCTGATGTTTTTCTGCACGATCGTGACTTCACCCTAAGTGGACTACGCCTGTCAGTATAGACTAACCGATTTTCCTCCACGCATCCACATTTCAACTCCTGATCTGCTGCCCAGGGGAAAATAAACATTAATGACTTGCTGTTGCCATATGTACTTGGAGGTGCTAACCGATCTAAAAACATAAAGACTTATAAAGGGTATAATTAATGGTCTGCAAATGACGTAAATACTGATGTAATATTATTCAGTACACTGTCCTCAGTTACCAATAGAAATATCTGCGCCTATACCCGTTACTCCCTGTATATATCTTGAATTTAGTAACTAGTTTTTATAAAAAAACAAAACACCCGCAATTTAAATGCGCGGCTGTGATTCGCTGATTCCCTGTTTTGGCGGACTCCAGCATATTTTAGACGTGCCGGGCAGCTGGGCCTTCGACTCCTACCCGCCTGATGGTCAACAAATCCCCAGCAAGCCTGGCTGAACACTGTCACTCCTGCATCCATCCTGACGCCATTTTTTCAAGACTGCCGCACCACGTGACACTAAACTGTCTGCTTCCTTATTTATGTATCCGTTCCTTTATGGCTGTGATGTCATTCTGAATGGTTTTGTTCATTTTTCCAGCTTAACTCTAAAAACAAGTCTTCGCGTCCTAAACGGTTAAATCATTTCGAACTGTCATCTAGCACATTCTTCGTAACAATCAACGTTGCATCAAAGGTTAGTGGTCTCTGAACCGGTGAACACGTGCTGGCTACATCAAGTAACATCACTTGAAGGTTCGAGGTGAGTGCTAATTATAACTCTGCGACCCGTGCCTGAAGAGCGTTTGTCCATTGGCAGCCATCTACGTGAACTATAGAGTTGTCACAACCAGTCGCACTCTCACGTCCTTGACAGTAACGTCGTACCAAGTATCTTCATTTGGAATTGACTCACTCTACATGTACCTACATACTCCGCATTGCATAGTGCATGAAGGAGAGGTTACACATGGTATTTAGTACATGAACTATTCATTGTTTCCTATTCTACTCACAAACGACGTAAGAAAAATATGGTTGCCCGTATACATCTGCACATCCCCTAACCTCCTTTAATTTGTCCTTACGGTTTTGACGACAGAAGAACGTTGGAGATAGTAGAATCGTTCTGCAGTGTCGCAAAAACTGCTTCTCTAAATCTAGTCAATAATGATTCCATAAAACATCATCTTCATCCCGTCAAAGATTCCAAACTAAGCCCACAGAGTATTTCCGTATAACTCTCGTAGTGATGGAACCGACTGGTATCAAATGTAGCAAGACTCCTCTGCTTGTTTCCATGTCCCTTTTCACCCGATGTGATCAGGATCCAAAATACTCGAACAGCACCCAGGAAGAATTACTTTCGCATTTGTAGTATTAAGATACAGAACTTTAAATAACGATATTTTTTTCGCTATGCACTTTCGATAAAATGTACACTTATGCTCATAAATTAAGGATAATTGCAGAATGTGGTGCCACACAACGTGGCACTACACAAAACTGGCGCTAATAGCGTAGGCACATAGGGAACACACACGACACAGATCTCTAAGTCCACAGTATTGGTGATAAGTTGAGAAAACCGTCCCGAAACACATGTGCTACAAAACGCCACTGTTTCCTGCGCATGTACCCCGGCATCAGTACGGGATATGATCACCGTGCACACGTACCCAGGCCGCACAACGGGTTGGCATACTCTGGATCAGGTGGTCGAGTAGCTGCTGGGGTACAGCCTCCCATTCTTGCACCAGTGCCTGTCGGAGCTCCTGAAGTGTCCTAGGGGTTTGAAGAAGTGCAGCGATACATCGACAGAGAGCTTTCCAGACGTGCTCGATGGGGTTTAGGTCTGGATAACAGGCTGGCCACTCCATTCGCCTGATATCTTCTGTTTCCAGGTACTCCGCGATGGCAGCTCGGTGGGGCCATGCATTATCATCCACCAGGAGGAAGGTGGGACCCACTGCCCCCTGAAAAGACGGACATACTGGTGCAAAATGAGGTCCCGATACACCTGACCTGTTACAGTTCGTCTGTCAAAGACATGCACGGGTGTACGTGCACCAATCAGAATCTCACCCCACATCATCAAACCACGACATCCATACATGTCCCTTTCAAGGACATTAAGGGGTATCTGGTTCCTGGTTCACGCCAGATGAAAACCCGGTGAGAATCACTTTTCATACTGTACTCGTCCGTGAATATAACCTGTGACCACTGTTCCAATGACCATGTACTGTTTTCTTGACACCAGTCTTTACGGGCTCTCCTGTGACCAGGGGTCAGTGGAATGCACCTTGCAGGTCTCCGGGCGAAAAAACCATGTCTGTTTAGTCGTCTGTAGACTGTGTGTCCTGCAGACAACAGTTCCAGTGGCTGCGGTAAGATCCTGAGCGAGGCTACCTGCAGTACTCCGTGGCCATCTGCGGGCACTGACTGTGAGATATCGGTCTTCTTGTGGTGTTGTACACTGTGGACGTCCCGTACTGTAGCGCCTGGACACGTTTCCTGTCTGCTGGAATCTTTGCCATAATCTTGAGATCACACTTTGTGGCACACGGAGGGCCCGTGCTACGACCTGCTGTGTTAGACCAGCCTCCAGTCACCCTAGTATTCTACCCCTCATAACGTCGTCAATATATGTTCTTTGAGCCATTTTCAACACACAGTCACCATTAGCACGTCTAGAAACGTCTGCACACTTACTCGCTGCACCGTACTCTGACATGCACCAACGCACCTCTGTATATGTAGACTGCTGCCAGCGCCACCGTGCGACGACCACAGGTCAAACGCACCGCATGGTCATACCCCGAGGTGATTTAAACCCGCAAACCGCCCACCAGAGCGTTATTTCATCATGTATCAGGTTTATCCTTAACTTATGAGCATGAGTCTAGATTGTGCGTTGCCCAAAGATACGCTCAAGTTACCTGTTAAAACCTCATGAAAATTCGTCTAGCAGTTACGGAGATTATGGTGTTCAAACAGATACTTGGTTTTACAAAATGGCTCTGAGCACTATGGGACTTAACTGCTGTGGTCATCAGTCCCCTAGAACTTAGAACTACTTAAACCTAACTAACCTAAGGACATCACACACATCCATGCCCGAGGCAGGATTCGAACCTGCGACCGTAGCGGTCGCACGGTTCCAGACTGTAGCGCCTAGAACCGCCCGGCCACTCCGGCCGGCACTTGGTTTTACAATTTTATTATTATCACATATATAAATATAGAAATAGGTTATAAGTATTCAGTATACCATAAAACAAATAGCTCCTCAGTACTATTTCTGTAATTAGGTTGCCTTTGCGTAGTTATTTAACCAGTCTTCACAAACTGCACGAACTGTCTGTGATACAGCTGGCTTTGAAGTATAGAGTAAGTATGCAAGAATTAAAAGGGAACTCCTAATTGCCAAACACCTAAGAGTATCAGCAAGGAATCGCTTTTCTGAAATTTGTGTCTTCCTTTGAAAGTATCAAATTCGTCAGAATTTTAAAATAAAGTGGCAACATCATAGTGAAATTAGGGAAAGCAGTGTCCTCTTCTACATTCAGCACGTGCCATGTTTGCTACAGTGTGTGTTAGTACAAGACGACGACTATGCCGTTGTCTTCGGCGAGTATTAATAATGCGGCACCAACCACCACTAATTCATTCTCCTCGCTGGACATGAGTAAAATACAGCGCGAATGCACAACGTGATATGTTTGCAGTCAACTTCAGTGTTGCGGAATATGCGAATACACACAAACACAAATGTTTGTCGTTAGTGTGCAAGGGGACACGAACAACAAACACAGCTGCAAACATATAGCGAATTGTCGGAAGCAGTGTCGCGAACAAGAACATGTTTTTAAACTCAGTGTAAACGCGCCTTAACGCCGCAGCCAGCGGAAGCGGGGCGCCCACGAGCCTCTCTCGCCACGCAGCGCAGCGCCGTGGGAACAAACCTAGCGCGCGTGTGGCGGCCACTCGACCACGGTACATGCGCGCGCCAACGGCAGGCGCCGAGTGCCCGCCAGGGGGACGCAAACAGGCTGTTTTGCGCCGTGTATACGCAGCGCCGCGCGCAATAACACCGCAGATAAGATTAGCCGCCCGCCTCCCGGCTGTACCTGGGACCCCGTCTGACCGCCGCGGAGGCCACGGCAAAGGCGAGCGCACGTCCGTGAGCGTAACCGTTGTGCAGTGTGGTTCAAAATGGTCCAAATGGCTCTGAGCACTATGGGACTTAACTTCTGAGGTTATCAGTCCCCTAGAACTTAGAACTAATTGAACCTAACTAACCTAAGGACAACACACACATCCATGCCCGAGGCAAGATTCGAACCTGCGGCGGTAGCGGTCGCTCGGTTCCACACTGTAGCGCCTAGAACCGCTCGGCCACCTCTGCCGGCTTGTACAGGATGGCAGCCATTCAAGGTAATTGGTTCAAAAAAGTTTATTTTAAAGACCCAGTGGAATCTTTACAAGTTTTCTCCAAGAGTAATTCACGCCGCATCTGCGTGATGCAAGTCGGTTGCCTTTAAACCGAGGCGGTTCTGTCCAGTTAAAGCTGCTGACAGGAGACGCCCTGAGACCTCTGCTGAAACTGCTAGCGAATTCATGCCGTTGACTTTAGCCAATAGCGTGCGCGGGATACCGATCACGTGTGTGGACGCAGGAGCGACCTGCGGTGCAGAACACACTTGCATATCTCACTTGTGATCCAGACCTCGAGCAGAACAGACATCTTTTTGGAAGGCAGAGCCTCTGGCTCTGCTTTTCATGACCGGCCACCGACGTAAGTTAACATGAACCACTTCCCCTTCCGTTGCCCATTTCGTTTAAATGTTTCTAACAACCCTGCCACAACAAAGGTCAAAATTTAATAACGATTGTGGTGTTGCTCACGCTGCTAAATACTGCATTTTCGGGCAACAACTCAGTTATTATGTGGCAGGTGTCATTAGAGCACAGTTAATAAAGTCATTTCATGTAATAATGAATAAACGAGGCACTCATCTTTTCGTGTTTCCTACGCTGGTCTCGTTGTAAAATCATAGCTCAATCGTCGAAAATCTAGGTGGTGGTGATTTCAAGCTCGGATGCAAAGAGGCCTAGGTTTTATTCTGCTATATTCAAAAGTTTTGTAGATGCGCTTCACAAACCATTCTTGAAGATAAAACCTTTCAAAGTTAGCACAATGGTGATGTAAAAAAAGTAATCAGCACTCCGAATTTAAGTTACACTTCCTTTTAATTGCTTTTATTGCAATATCACGTAACGCACAAAACATCACTTCACAATACAAAACATACTTGAGAACATCTTCCTCACTGTTAAAGTTCACATTTTACACTCCTGGAAATTGAAATAAGAACACCGTGAATACATTGTCCCAGGAAGGGGAAACTTTATTGACACATTCCTGGGGTCAGATACATCACATGATCACACTGACAGAACCACAGGCACATAGACACAGGCAACAGAGCATGCACAATGTTGGCACTAGTACAGTGTATATCCACCTTTCGCAGCAATGCAGGCTGCTATTCTCCCATGGAAACGATCGTAGAGATGCTGGATGTAGTCCTATGGAACGGCTTGCCATGCCATTTCCACCTGGCGCCTCAGTTGGACCAGCGTTCGTGCTGGACGTGCAGACCGCGTGAGACGACGCTTCATCCAGTCCCAAACATGCTCAATGGGGGACAGATCCGGAGATCTTGCTGGCCAGGGTAGTTGACTTACACCTTCTAGAGCACGTTGGGTGGCACGGGATACATGCGGACGTGCATTGTCCTGTTGGAACAGCAAGTTCCCTTGCCGGTCTAGGAATGGTAGAACGATGGGTTCGATGACGGTTTGGATGTACCGTGCACTATTCAGTGTCCCCTCGACGATCACCAGTGGTGTACGGCCAGTGTAGGAGATCGCTCCCCACACCATGATGCCGGGTGTTGGCCCTGTGTGCCTCGGTCGTATGCAGTCCTGATTGTGGCGTTCACCTGCACGGCGCCAAACACGCATACGACCATCATTGGCACCGAGGCAGAAGCGACTCTCATCGCTGAAGACGACACGTCTCCATTCGTCCCTCCATTCACGCCTGTCGCGACACCACTGGAGGCGGGCTGCACGATGTTGGGGCGTGAGCGGAAGACGGCCTAACGGTGTGCGGGACCGTAGCCCAGCTTCATGGAGACGGTTGCGAATGGTCCTCGCCGATACCCCAGGAGCAACAGTGTCCCTAATTTGCTGGGAAGTGGCGGTGCGGTCCCCTACGGCACTGCGTAGGATCCTACGGTCTTGGCGTGCATCCGTGCGTCGCTGCGGTCCGGTCCCAGGTCGACGGGCACGTGCACCTTCCGCCGACCACTGGCGACAACATCGATGTACTGTGGAGACCTCACGCCCCACGTGTTGAGCAATTCGGCGGTACGTCCACCCGGCCTCCCGCATGCCCACTATACGCCCTCGCTCAAAGTCCGTCAACTGCACATACGGTTCACGTCCACGCTGTCGCGGCATGCTACCAGTGTTAAAGACTGCGATGGAGCTCCGTATGCCACGGCAAACTGGCTGACACTGACGGCGGCGGTGCAGAAATGCTGCGCAGCTAGCGCCATTCGACGGCCAACACCGCGGTTCCTGGTGTGTCCGCTGTGCCGTGCGTGTGATCATTGCTTGTACAGCCCTCTCGCAGTGTCCGGAGCAAGTATGGTGGGTCTGACACACCGGTGTCAATGTGTTCTTTTTTCCATTTCCAGGAGTGTATAAGCTGACTACGTCTTTCCAACATAACGTCCAAGACTTGACTTTTTCAAAGTCCGACTCTAACTACTGCTTACGCGCCCAAAAATCAAGAGTTACAAGTACGTCAAAGGTCATAGTGACAAAAGAAAGAATACACATAAGAATAATATCATTGCAACATAAACATATCGATGCACCAAAGTATCTCTACATTAATGAAATCAAATCTGAATGTTGTCTCCGAAATATGTCAACTACTTTACAGAAACACAGTAGAATATTGCTGGTATCGAGAGGTTGAGTTGAGGTGCCGTAATGGTTGCGTAATTCAAGTACCATTACGTGTTCGACCTCCTAGACTGGCCTAAACCTTCTAACTTCCGACCCTAGGCGCGCCTTTTGTACTCCTTATATTGAAATATATCCTCTTTATTGAACTTAATTCCCTGTTTTGTCATTTAACGGCAGCCCTGGACGCCCACTATCAAATCCTGACCGCTCGACCTACTGCACACTGCCGCCATGAGGCATATTTAACAACCTTCTGCCCCCTCCCCTGCCATTTTATACATTAACATTGGTGACAGAAGTTTCTCTTCCCATCCCCAAACCACGTACTCTTTTACAATTGGTTTCAGAAGTGGGATGTAACAATTATATCCCCCCTTCTAGGCATGCTTTCTTTTACACAGCGCTTCACTGAGGTTAGCGCCAGAGACTCAGTAACGGTGCGGGGCTACACAGAACTTCCAATCGTCAAGAAACGATACAGAAAAAACTCAAACCAGCTTCTTCCACCAAACAATTAAATTTTACAATTACATTATGCAACAAGATTAGAGAGTCTCCTGTAACGCGGCTCCACGGTCTCCGTAAATTATTTACATGACATCGTTTTCTGATTTACTCTGTTATTGTTTTCATTGTGTAGTTGCAGATTCGGCTTGTGTGCCACTGTCAAGCATAAGAGTCTGTGTCATACTTACCGGCTTTCCCCGGATATATGTTTATTCCAGTCTTCTGCTAATCCCTCTCCTCAACGCCATTGTCTTTCTATCTCCTCTTTCCCTTTACTGGGTCCCTCTGCTCTTTCTACTCTCTCTACCCACCTGCTACTACACCTATCTTTGTCCTTCTTCATCCTCTAAGTCCATCTCCTCTTTCCCATCTAAATTCATCTCCTCCCCCCTTCTAAGTGGATCTCCTCTTACACTCTCTCTCTCTTTCCATCTCCTCCTCCCCCACTCTCTGACCATCTGCTCCTCCCACTGCCTCTGCCCATCTCCTCGTTTCCATATTAGGTGCATTGTGCTGCCACCTACTGCCAGGTAATCCATATCAGCGACCTCAGTAGTCATTAGACATCATGAGAGAGCAGAATGGGGCGCTCCGCGGAACTCAGGGACTTCGAACGTCATCAGGTGATTGGGTGTCACTTGCGTCACACGTCTCTACACAAAATTTCCAAACTCCTAAACATCCCTAGGTCCACTGTTTCCGATGGGATAGTGAAGTGCAAACGTGAAGGGATACGTACAACACAAAATCGTATAGGTCGATCTAGTCTGTTGGCTGACAGAGACCGCCGACAGTTGAAGAAGGTCGTAATGTGTAATAGGCAGACATCTATCCACACCATCACACAGGAATTCCAAACTGCATCAGGATCCACTGCAAGTACTATGACAGTCGGGCGGGAGGTGAGAAAACTTGGATTTCATGGTCGACCGACTGCTCTTCAGCCACACATCGCGCCCGTAAATGCCAAACGAGGCCTCGCTTGGTGGTAAACATTGGACGGTTGAACAGTGGAAAAACGTTGTGGGGTGTGTCATATCACGGTACACAATGTGGCGATCCGATGGCAGGCTGTGGTTATAGCGAATGTCCGATGAACGTCATTTGCCACAGTGTGTAGTGCCAACAGTAAAATTCGGAGGCAGTGGTGTTATGGTGTGGTGGTTTTTTTCATGGAGGGGACTTGCATCCCTTCTCGTTTTGCGTGGCACTATCACAGCACAGGCCTATTACATTGATGTTTGAAGTACCCTCTTGCTTCCCACTGTTGAAGAGCAATTCGGGGATGGCAACTGCATCTTTCAACACGATCGAGCACCTGTTCATAATGGACGGCCTGTGGCGGAGTGGCCACACGACAGTAACATCCCTGCAATGGACTGGCCTGCACAGAGTCCTGACCTGAATCCTGCAGAAAACCTTTGGGATGTTTTGGAACGCCGACTTCGTGCCAGGCCTTACCAACCGACTCGATACCTCTCCTCAGTGCAGCACTCCGTGAAGAATGGGCTGCCATTCCCCAAGAAACCTTTCAGCACCTGATTGAACGTATGCCTTCAAGAGTGGAAGCTGTCATCAAGGCTAAGGGGGGCAAACAAAATATTGAATTCCATCATTACCGATCGACGGCGCCACTAACTTGTAAGTCATTTTCAGCCAGGTGTCCGGATACTTTTCATCACCCATACGTACATACTTTTTTATAATAAGTGAGGATTATGGAGTAGGAATAGGTTAAAAATTTCAGTATTCTTGTAGGGCTGTGTCACATGACTTCAGCCAACACAAAGATAGGAACTATCTGATCAAAAGTATCCGGACACTCTTAGATAACGTGGACTTGACCGCTAGATGTCACGAGAGGTGGACCTCCTAGTATAAACGAAGGTGAGGAGTAATGTATTGTCAGTGGAGGAACAGTAACAACAGAATGGGTCAGTTACGACATCTCAGCGGCTTCGAACATCAATTAGTCATCGGATGACATCTGAGTAACAAATCGATCAAGGACATTTCGACGTTTTTAAAGTTTCCCACGTCAACTCTTGATGTTGTGATTCTGAATTGGAAACAACCAGAGTTAAACAAAGACCAAACACACCTCATGTACTGACGTACAGAGACCGTCGATCTTTGCAGAGGTGGTTGTAAAAATTCGCGTCAAAACAGCGGAAGGAATCTCTCTTGATTTCGAAACTGCTGGCACGAGTGCAGCAGGCAGAGCAAGTGAGCGTAAGGAGTTTAAAAGAAACGGATACAGTTGTCGTGCAGCTCCACACAAACCAAACATTTCTGTCTTCAATGTTGTGCAACTCTTCTGTATTCACTGCTGAGCGACTCTTGGGATGGCGTAAAGAGTGACGCCGCTGGGCAATGCATCACTGGAAACGAGTGATTTGGAGCAATAAATTACGTTATCTGCTGTGGCAATACGATGAAAGGGTTCGGGATTGGCGAATGCCTGGAAAACGTCACCCGCTACAGTGTCAACGCTGAAGCACAGAGCACGTGGCGTTACAGCATCGGAGTGCTTTTCGCGGTTAGGTTACGGTTCCCTTACTGAAGTTAAGAAAACACTGGATATGAACACATTTTATGTTGTGTACTGCGTACAGTAAAGGGGCAGTATCACGTCCGCCACCGTTAGCTGAGTGATCAGCGCGGTGGAATGCCACTCCAAGGGGCCTGGGTTCGATTCCCAGCTGGGGCAGGAGATTTTCTCCGCTCAAGGACTGGGTGTTGTGTTGTCCTCATCATCATTTCATTCCCATTTCCGACGCGCAAGTCACCCAACGTGGTGGCCGAACTTCGCCGAATGGGGGACTCCCGGTCCACAATGCCGTACGCTCATTTCCATTCCATGACAATTCATGCTGTCATTAAGCAGCACCTGTGAGGCAGTAGTCACATTCGTGAAATGAACTCGCTTTTCCAAAGTACCGACGTGAACGCAATGCAACGCCTGTGTGATTATTTACAACGTCGACTTCGCTGCAGACCCCAGCTTCCAATAGCAAAACCTCTGTTTTCGTCTCCTGAGGAAGAAAGGGCTACCATTGCCCCCATAGTCATACACACACCTCACTGAAAGTGCCTCCAGCAGAGTTCAAACTGTCAAAGGCGGATGTTGAACACAGCCCACATTCGCTACTTCTCGCATAACGCCAAGAGATGAATCTGTTGTTAAGACCTTCGAGCACAATAATACGACCGGAGACGGTTGTCCAGTGAAGAACACCCGACAAGGAACTTCCACGGCAGTGCTGTAATTCAGTGCCGCAAGCGTGCAAGGGCACACGTCCATTTCTGGCATCCCCCCCTTTGCCAACATTCTCGACAGTATGAGATTTTCACTCTGCAGCGGAGTGTGCGCCGATATGAAACTTCCTGGCAGATTAAAACTGTGTGCCGGACCGAGACTCGAACTCGGGACCTTTGCCTATGCGGGCAAGCGCTCTACCAACTGAGCTACCCAAGCACGACTCACGCCCCGTCCTCACAGCCTTACTTCTGCCAGTACCTCGTCTCCTACGTTCCGAGGTCCCGAGTTCGAGTCTCGGTCCGGCATACAGTTTTAATCTGCCAGGATGTTTCATTCTCGACAGTGTACGGAAGGAAACGAAGGCCCGAAAATCGGAAATTCTCTGCTCATCATCGGTGAAGAGCGCTCTCCAGCAGAAACTGAAGGATAAAGAGGGAAAGGAAAACCAAAGGGAAGAAACAAAAATAAAGTAGAATCCTCTACGACAGAAAGAAGACCTCGTTGTGCTAAATGAAATTTACTCACAGCTCCAAGGGAAACAGTCCGGAGTACAATACATTTCCCTGGGGTGCGGATATAATTTTGATGACGACTGGATACAGTGTGGTAATGATACTGTAACTGTACTTTCGCTGCTTGAGCCAGTGTAGACGGAAAACTGTTTCCCGTGTGGGTACGCAACTTTACAGGAATGATGTTGAGGCTGTGCGCTGCAGTATTTGCACCGCTAGTAGTGCTAGTATCATGACTTACCGTTAGGCACCGGTTCGAGTTCGAGTCTCAGTCCGGGACACAGTTTTAGTTTGCCAGGAAGTTTCATGTCAGCGCACACTCCGCTGCAGAGCGAAAATCTCATTCTGGAAACATACCCCAGGCTGTGGCTACGCCGAGTCCCCACAATATCCTTTCTTCCAGAAGTGCTAGTTCTTCAAGTTTCGCAGGAGAGCTTGTGTGAAGTTTGTAAGGTAGGAGACGAGGTACTGGTGGAATTAAAGCTGTGAGAACGGGGCAACAATTGCTTCCATGTCCTTCGACTCTTATAACTGTTCAAAAATGGCTCCGAGCACTATGGGACTCAACTGCTGAGGTCATTAGTCCCCTAGAACTTAGAACTAGTTAAACCTAACTAACCTAAGGACATCACAAACATCCATGCCCGAGGCAGGATTCGAACCTGCGACCGCAGCGGTCTTGCGGTTCCAGACTGCAGCGCCTTTAACCGCACGGCCACTTCGGCCGGCTCCCCATTGCCAAAAGCTTTCACTAAATTAGCAATTGTACAAACGTAGGGCTGCCTTTCTTTAATTACCTTATAAGACGAGTCATGGGGCAGAGTACAATAAAAGACTATTTAGATAATCGCTTTCTTTTCTCAACTGCATACTCTTACCCGGGCCTCCATTATGAGTCAGCCTGATAGGCACGCACAAGTCGCGTCGGCCCTAACGCTCTTTCTGACAGGACGGCCCGTGTAATTAGAGGCTGGTAATGCATCTTGTACCATCTGGTTATAATGTGCTAGGACAAATGCCTCAATACTGAGGATAAATCTTTTGGAATCGGTAGTTCTTACAAGGGAACCTCCCCATCGCACCCCCCTCAGATTTAGTTATAAGTTGGCACAGTGGATAGACCTTGAAAAACTGAACACAGATCAGTCGAGAAAGCAGGAAGAAGTTGTGTGAAACTATGAAAAAAATTAGTAAAACATACAAACTGAGTAGTCCATGGGCAACATAGGCAATATCAAGGAGAATATGAGCTTAGGGGTGTCGTGGTCCCGTGGTTAGCGTGAGTAGCTGCGAAAAGAGAGGTCCTTGGTTCAAGTCTGCCCTCGACTGAAAATTTTACTTTCTTTATTTTCGCAAAGTTTTGATCTGTCCGTTCGTTCATTGACGTCTCAGTTCACTGTAATAAGTTTAGCGTCTGTGTTTGGCGACCGCACCGCAAAACCGCGCGATTAGTAGACGAAAGGACGTGCCTCTCCAATGGGAACCGAAAACATTTGATCGCAAGGTCATAGGTCAACCGATTCCTCCACAGGAAAACACGTCTGATATATTCTATACGACACTGGTGACGGCATGTGCGTCACATGACAGGAATATGTTGTCGACCCACCTAACTTGTACACTTAGCGAATGGGTAAAAAGATTCTTCTACCTTGCCCGATTTAGGTTTCCTTGTGGATGTGATAATCACTCCCAAAAAATTGATGAAAACATAAGAGTTTATCACATAAACTGAAAATAAAAAAGTAAACTTTTCACTCGAGGGAAGACGTGAACCCAAGACCTCTCATTCCGTAGCTGCTCTCGCTAACCACGGGACCACGGCGCACCTTGACTTCCATTGTCCTTCATTTTGCATATCTTCGCATGGACTACTCAGTTTGTGTATTTTACTAATTTTTTTCATAGTTCCACACAACTTCTTCCTGTTTTCTCGATTGATCTGTGTTCAGTTTTTCAAGGCCTATCCACTGTGCCAACTTATAACTAAATTTGAGGGGGGTGCGATGGGGAGGTTCCCTTGTTAGTAAAGGACAATATGACAGGAGCGAATTTAATTTACTGAAGTATCGTCTACATCTTACAACCTGCAAACAGCCAACCAAGATCGATATACAAGAAACAAAATTTCATGCAACTTTTTGTTCGTGCAAGGATGGCTGCAGTCAGCCATCTGTCACACTTTCGCAAATATTCTGTGCACTGTGGTATAGAAAACTTACGCCACGAATACCAAGTCATCAACCTACAGCAGCAACCACAACATGCCTATTATCTCCAAAGATGATAAAGAGATTGCAAGAATGTACGGTCTGATAAAAGAAATAATTCAGAACATTAATTGTGGTAGGTGCCAGGGATCCGAAAGCAGAAGAAAGAGGGTGGGGGAAACTAGTAGGAAAATATGAACCGAAGGAAAGAAAAGGTAAGCTGCCTGATAGAATTTTGCCGAGAACACAATTTAATTATAGTTTAGGAAGCATGAAGAGAAGTTGTACACCTGAAAGGGACCAGTAGATACCAAAAAGATTACAAGATGGTAAACAGAGATTTCGAAATCAGGTTGTAAACTCGGGCAGATGTGGCATCTGACCGTAATTTATTCGTTATGAATTGCAGGTTGTAAATTAAGAAACTGCGGAAAAGCAGGAAATTATGAAGGAGAGGCCTGCATATATTGAAAGTACCAGATACTGTTGAAAGATTCAAAGAGAGCCTTAGGCAACGACTGATTCTAAGGTGAACAGAATAGAATGGTATAGAAATGGACAGCTTTGAGAGATGAAATAGAGAAGGCAGCATAGGATCAAATATGCAAGAGATCATGCCTACTGGAAATCATTGGATAACAGGCGAGATATTCGATGTAGCAGACGAAAGTAGAAAATATAAAAATACAGGAGTTTAAATAATGAGATAGACAGAAAGTGAAAAATGGCAAAACAGGAATGGATAGAGGAGAAACGCAAAACTGAAGAAGCACGTATGATTATGGAAAGATAGATGCTCCCTGTAAGAAAAGTATAGACCCTTTGAGGAATAGAGACGAATTTATGTCAGTATAAAGAGCCCAGAGGAGAAGCTCATACTAATCAAAGGGGGGAAAGCTGAAAGATGGAACGAATCTACAAGGGTGTCTCAAACCTTTTGGCCGCGCGGTCTGGGGCGCGTTGCCACAGTTCGCACGGTTCCCCCCATCGGAGGTTCGAACCCTCCCTCGGGCATGGGTGCGTATGTTGTCCTTCGCGTTTGTTAGGTTAAGCTAGATTAAATAGTGTGTAAGCCTAGAGACCGATGACCTCAGCAGTTTGATCCCATATGAACGTACCACAAATTTCCAAAGTTCTCAAACCTTTTGGATCAAACTGAAACAGGCGATACTGTGTCCACAACCAATTATACTGAGACAGCGAACCAATGATTAGGAATACATGTTCATTGTTTGTGTAATACACTCCTAACACTGCATAAAGACAATGTAGCTCATAATAATTGTTCAAAGTGACGACTGCCAGTCTCAATGCATTTATTACAATGGCGCATGAAGTTCTGCTGCACTCTCTTAAACATCCCTGGTGTCTGTCGTACCAGAAGAAAGGCAGCTTGGACCCTAGCAAGTTGGTCTTCATACACCAATGTCTTAAGGCAAGCCTAGAGGAAAACGTTCAGAGGTGTGAGTGCAAACGATCGCATTAGCCGCGGGACAGGACATCCCCTTCAATCCAGCGACGATGGTATATGTTGCTCAGGTGCTCGCGAACATAACGTCAAAGTGCGCTGGTGCGTCGTGGTGCTGAAACCACATCCATCCACTGACGACAAAGAGTACAGTCTCCAGGAACTGTGGCAGCACATCTCACAGGAACATCAGGTAGTAACACGGACGAGCCAAACGGGTACGCAGCAAATAATTATTAGATGATCTTGGTCAATGCCCGCCCTTTGGCTGAGAGAGAATCGTTGCTGGTGGCCACCGATGTAGTTGGCGTAGCGATTGTCCTCACTCCGGACACGGCTGCTGCCGCTACTAAAAACACCATCGCTGGTGAACGAGGCCTTATCCGTGAACAACGCAAACTATACGAAGTTCGGCACTGCAGCGCTGAGGTAGATAATCCTTTAACAGATATGAACGCAAAGCTCGAACTCCGTTCATCCCAGTGCTTGCACACCTTTTCTTATGATAGGGTTGTAACATCTGTTCCATCAATGCTATCTTTCGAAGTGTGCATTTCACGGGCAGGTTGACTGGTGCTTATTGCTGGGTAGTTGGTCACACGATCCAACACCATCTCCTCAAAGTCTAATATCCGAACATGTCTTTGGCGGGAACCTTAGCCAGCTGTATGTGGCGTGAAAGACCCCGTCTCTCGTAAGTTGGTATCCACGGAGATAAACTTCTTCCAACTGGTGTGAGGCCAGCTGAGAAAGTGTTCGCTACACATTCGTGCTGCCTTACGGACACTACATACTGCCACACAGTACACTAAATGGATGTCTGCGAACCCTCGTGACGATTTACGTTCCATTTTTGACTATGCGCCATGCACTGCTCGCTGTTACACAAGTCACCATGGACACGTCACAAGCTGGCTGATGCAATAGATGACTGACACTAAGGAAAGTGGTGCGCGTACGGCACAGGTTAATGTGCCGATGCCATACATGCGGTCGTCACATGACACACGTGCTATGAGGAAAGATGCGTAAAGTATGTCTGTTTTCGTGATCGGGGGTGTACGCTGTTTACGCTTGCTGCCTGTTACAGTGTACAACAAAAGCCCATCACCTTTGCGAGAGTGCGGCAGAGCTGCACGCTCCTTATAATACATGCATTGAGGCTGCTGGCCGACGCTTTGAACAATTACTACCAGCTACGTTGTTGTTATTCGATACACGCTGCGCAGGTCCGTAACACGTTATGTATTTCCGACCGTTGGTTCCCTATCTCAATATAATAGGTCGCGGACCCAGTATCATCTGTTTCAATTTGTCCCAAAGGAATGTATAGACGTGCTGTACAAGAGAAAGTAACGACTTTCGTCGTCCCTGATCTTTTACCGCGGCTCCAAAGTGTCGTCCATGTCAAATTAGCCCCGCGGAGTGGCCGTGCAGTTTGAGGCGCTATGACATGGATTGTGCGGCCCCTCCCGTCGGAGGTTCGAGTCCTCCCTGGGTATGGGTGTGTGTGTTGTTCTTAGCATAAGTAAGTTTAAGTTAGTTTAAGTACTGTGTAAGTCTAGGGACCGATGACCTCAGCTGTTAGGTCCCTTAGGAATTCACACACACACACACACACACACACACACACACACACACACACACACACACGTCAAATTCTTCCAAATTGTTTCACACTCACACAATAGCAGTCGCTCGTCTAGTGCGTCGCTGTAGGCCATACCGCACCGCAACAAAAATCACTAAATTTTTTGACTTTGTGTATTTAATGGCCAGCTCTACTCAGGGAGCAGGCGGAACAAAAACCGATGCAAAGCACTCATGTCGGAAGGACAAGCAACAAAAGGGCGAGGTAGGCATTTTCATCTTTACGGAATGTTGTGACGAAGATTCCTGTTCAATACCTGTCAACAGCATCTGCGAGTTGCGTGCGTACTGTGAAATGAGAGCACGTGGACCATAAAAAAATTACTGTTTGTCCGTAGAGCAAAACATTAAAAGCCTGCAATAAAAACTTAATGAAAGTCACCAAACGAACAGTACACGCAGCTGCAAAAGTGCAGCCAGCAGGTGAGTGCTGCAAACAACGAGCCTGGCAGAATCGTGAAGTACGCGGGAGTATGTACACGCAACGCAGCTGTTCGTGTTACAGCGCCCGCGGCTAGCGAATGACTTCCACGTGAGTATACTAAACGAGAAACTACTGCTCAGTGCGAGATGAAGCAGCGTTCGTGTGAAAACCGGCGTAGAGAACACATTTCCCCGGCACTAACTTTTGCCATAAACAAGATTAAAAAGTTTATTAACAAAGACGGTTTTTTCCTGGTCCAGGACCCAGCTAATGAACTCGTAACACCATAGCATGGATGTTCTTTTTATGTTTTCCGGTTGACGAGCATGTGCTTACTTTTTTAGTGTTTGAAAAGACGATGTAAGATGTAGAGTATGCCGTACTGTGGCAGTGGCTGAGAGAGTCCATGGTGCACGCAAACGTGTTAGTCGCTCAAATCTTTTGTACGAATGTGATGGCACAACTGTAGCGAGAATAAGTCTCCGCGTTAAATAACCATGCAGTCTGCACCAATCGAGTAAGTAACGGAAAATTCTTACAGAAATACGCACACACTTTCTGATGAAAAGTATCTGGACATACCTATGCAATGAGGAACTGGCCACAAAATGTCAAGGGAGACGGGCCTGCCAGTAGAAAAGGATGTGGAGAGTTTTGTGTTGTCAGTACAGGAGCAGCTATGGCATAACAGTTGTGTGAGTAGAGCTCAGTGACACAGAACGTTGATTAGTCACTGGATGTCAACTGGGAAACAGATCCATCAGGTACATTTCAGCCCTTTCAAAGCAGCCCAAGTTGATGTTTTCCTACGTGACTGTGAAGTGGAAACGCGAAGGAACAGCCACAACTAAACGAAGACCAGGCAAGTCCCAGATACTGACGGACAAAGTTCGTCAAGCATTGCGAATGGTGACTGTAAAAAAGCGCTGAAAACAGAGGAAGCAATCCTCCGTGAGTTCCAAAACTGCGACCAGAAGTCTAGTTAGTCAAATAAGTGTCTATAGGGAGTCAAACGGAAAGGTGTATAATTGTCGTGCAGTTCTTCATAAGCTACGCATATCCATAACCACTGCTAAGCGATGCTTGAGGTGTGCAAAGAGCGGAGGCCACCGGACAGGTACGCTTGGAAATGAGTTATTTGGAATGATGAACAACCCTGTACCCTGTGGCAGTCTGATACATGGGTTTGGGTTGGGTTGGGTTGTTTGGGAGACGAGACCAGACAACGAGGTCATCGGTCTCATCGGATTAGGAAAGGATGGGGGAGGAAGTCGGCCGTGCCCTTTCAAAGGAACCATCCGGACATTTGCCTGGAGTGATTTAGGGAAATCAGGGAAAACCTCAATCAGGATGGCTGGAGGCGGGATTGAACCGTCGTCCTCTCGAATGGGAGTCCTGTGTGCTAGCTACTGCGCCACCTCGCCCGGTTATGGGTTTGGGTTTGACAAATGCCTGGAGAACATTCCTTGCTGTTGTCTGCAGTGCCAACTGTGAAACACGTCGAATGTCGTGTTACGGTATGCGGCTGTTTTTCGTGGTTAGCGTGTGATTCGCTTAATATGCTTAAGAACGTTAAATTCAGCGGGATATGAAACATTTTACAGTATTTGTTCCTGATCTATATTAACGACATCGCAGTAGCCCTCATAGATTATTTGCACATGATGCTGTCATTTACCGTCTTGTAAAGTCATCAGATGACCAAAACGAGTTTCAAAATGATTTAGATAAGGTATCTGTATGGTGCGAAAAGTGGCAATTGACCCTGAATAAGGAAAAGTGTGAAGTTATTCATGTGAGTACTAAAATAAATCCGCTAAATTTCGATTACGCGATAAGTCACACAAATCTGAAGGCTGTAAATTCAACTAAATACTTAGGGATTACAATTAAAAATAACCTAAATTGGAACGATCACAAAGATAATGTTGTGTGTAAAGCAAATGACTGCGATTCGCTGTCAGAACACTTAGAAATGCAACAGATCTACTAAATAAACTGCTTACACTACACTTGTCCGCCCTATTATGGAGTATTTCTGTGCGGTGTGGGATCCGCATCAGGTGGGACTGACGGATGACATCGAAAAAGTTCGAAGAAGGGCGGCTCGTTTTGTAGTATCGCGAAATAGGAGAGATAGTGCCACAGACATGATATGCGAATTCGAGTGGCAATCATTAAAACAAAGGCGTTTCTCGTTGCGACGGGATCTTCTAATGAAATTTCAATCACCAGCTTTCTCCTCCGATTGCGAAAACTTTCTGTTGGCACCCATCTACACAGGGAGAACTGGTCATCACCATAAAATAAGAGAAAACCGGTCTCGCACAGAAAAATGTAAGTGCTCGTTTTTCCTGCACGCCATTCGAGAGTGGAACGGTACAGAGGCAGCTTGAAGGTGGTTCATTGAACACTCTGCTAGGCACTTAACTGTGAATAGCAGAGTAATCACGTAGATGTACATGTAGATGTATTGCGTACTGTGTACAGAAGAGGAAACAATTATTGTTTGACTCAGACCCTGTCATAAAGCAGCATCTATGAGGCAACGGTTTATGGATAGTAACATCCCTGAGATGGACTAGTCTGCCCAGAGCTCCGACCTCAACCTTAGGGATGAGTTGCAATGTCGACATCGCTCCAGACTCCAGCGTACAACGTCACTACTTTGTCTGGTTTCGGCTCTAGAAGAAGAATGGGCAGCCATTCCTTCACAGACATTCAGATTCCTCGCTGAAAGTGAGACCAGCAGAGTCGTCATGAAGTCGAAGGGTAGGCAGCCCCATATTACTGTCCACTGAGTGATGTAAAGATACTTTTGATCAGCTAGTGTAGCTATCCATTTCGATAACCAGCGAACGATTGCGCACAGCATTTACTTGAAGACGTAATCAAACGTATGTCGATGGACAGGAGTTTATCTCAGCTAGGTAGCAAGGAGTGCGTAGTTGATCAGAAATATATTTGATTAACAAATTACAACGTCGGCTGCAGTCTCGGAAATCAATATGGGGAATTAGGTCATTACGAAATTTCGATATTAGTGGAGAATGGAAGGGGAGACGGACGACTTACGTCAACCGCTTAGATATCACAAATCTCAAACAAGAACTTCAAAGAATTAACCGTCCTAGGAACGTGTTGACAAGACTAGGCAGAGTAAAAACAGGCCTTGCATGGTGTAAATCGATGAGGCAGAGCTGGAGAATACCGATAACTGCGACTTGTGACTATTTGGGAATCTGAGCAAACTACAGACCACTTACTGCATGAGTGCCCAGCGAAGAAATCAAGGACCTATGACAAATGCGATAGAAACAGACGAATCTGGCATTATATTGTTGACGACAATGGACTTGGAACTCTATAGATATAGGAGGGTTGGAACTTAAATAGTGGCAACTATTTATTCACAACCGATACAAAAGAGTTACATGTTTGCACCTGTTACTGTCCTTCAAAGTAGCCACCAGCGTTGTGTAGAACCCGTTGCCAGTGATGTGGAAAGCACAGTATACCGTTAACAGAGACTGTTCTGTTGATGGTGCGAATGGAGCGGTCTAAAGTTATGCTGAATCTCGTGTATGACTATGATGGTGTTATCCTAACGCATTACGTTCCTCCACGGGAGACCGTCAATGCACAATATTGCTGTTCGTTTTTGTAGTATCACCTGCGACCAGCTTCCCTTTTTCTAGTCAAGTTGTGCAACAAATTCCTCTTGTCTCCAATTCTGTTCAGTGCCTCCTCGGTAGTTACGTGATCTACCCATCTAATATTCAGCACTCTTCCGTAGCACCACATTTCGAAACCTTCTATTCTCTTCTTGTGTAAACTAGTTATCGTCCATGTTTCACTTCCATACATGGCTACACTCCATACAAATACTTCCAGAAATGACTTTCTGATATTAAACCTGTACTCAATGTTTACAAATTTCTCTTATTCAGAAATGCTTACCTTGCAATTGCCAGTCTACATTTTATACCCTCTCTACCTCAACCATCATCAGTTATTTTGCTCCCCAAATAGCAAAACTCGTCTACTACTTCAAGTGTCTCATTTCCTAATCTAATTCCCTCAGCATCACCTGATTTAATTCCACTACATTCCATTATCTTCGTTTTGCTTTTGTAGATGTTCGTCTTATACCCTCCTTTCAAGACACTGTCCATTCGTTCAACTGTTCTTCCAGCTACGTTGCTGTCTCTAATAGAATTACAATGTCATTACAAACCTCAAAGTTTTTATTTCTTCTTCCTGGACTTTAATTCATAATTCATTTTTTTTGTTTTCTTTTTCTTTTCTTTTTTCCTTTACTGCTTGCTCAGTACACAGACTGAATAACATCGGGGATAGGCTACAATCACTCCCTTCCCAACCACTGCTTCCCTCTCATGCCCATGGGTGTTCCGTTGGGATCAGATCGGGAACCTGGGCAGGCCAGTCCATTTAAGGAACGTTATTGTCCACAAATAATTATCTCACAGATGCTGCTTTGTAATGGGGTGCATTGTCATACCGATACAATCAATGATCGTCTCCGAACTAGTCCTCTATTGTACGCAGTACGCAATGTTGGAAAAAGTGTCCATATCCTACCGTTTTCTTAAGCGGGTTGAGGAGGTCACACCAAATCAAGTAAACATCCCCATACCGTACCAGCGTCTCCTCCTCAGTTCACTGTTAGCGCTACACACGATGGCAGATAACGTTCTCCAGGTATACGCGAAACCTAAATTCTTCCATTGGATTGCCACAGGATATAACGTGATTCATCTCTGCAAATCATTAGTTTCCAGTCGTCCACTGTCCAGTGGACTCACTCCTTACATCCTCTCAAGCGCCGCTTAGCAAAGATTACAGAAACGTGCATGTTATGAGGAGCTGCTCCATCATTGCACCCCATTCCTTCTACCTACCTACATCATTGTGCTAGGACGACGATCGGTAGCGCTTTGGAGCTCACGAGGAATTAAAAGAAAAATGGCTCCAAGCAGTATGAGACTTAAAATCTGAGGTCATCAGTCCCCTAGACTTAGAACTGCTTAAACCTAGCTAACCTAAGGACATCACACACATCAATACCCGAGGCAGGATTCGAACCTGCGGCCGTAGCAGCAGAGCGGTTCCGGGCTGAAGCGCCTAGAAGCGATCGGCCACAGCGGCCGGCCGAGTCATTCCTTCCGCTGATTTCATTTGAGTTCTTCCAGCACCCACCACAATTTTCACGGTCCCTTTCTGCCACTACATGACGTCTACTTGGTCTTAGCTTATCTGTGGTTTTTCCTTCGTGTTTCGACTTCACTATCACACCAGAATCTATCTGGCGGCTTCAGAAGCATTGTGACGTACCTGATAGATTTGTTAGTCAGGTGACATCCAATGACTAGTCCGCGCTCGATGTCACTAAACTCTCCCGGCCGAACTATTCTGCTGTTTCTGCCGCTCTACTGACAACATAATACGCCCGGTCTCCTTTTACTCTGGCGGATACGTTTCTCGTGACATCCGGTGGTCAATTCCTCATTACGTAGGTGTGTCTGGATGCCTTTGACCATACAGTGTACATTCGCTAATGAAATTCGCCTTGAATAATCCATTACAATTTCAGAAGAGAAGCGTCGTCCACAGGTACAACGCTAGAAGAAAATATGACGTCTAATACCCATTTTTAAAGCTGGAAGCAGCTCGGAAAGAATTACAGTATGCATCAACAAACATTTTTGATCATTTTCCAAATAACATAGAAGTCTGACTCGATAACTTCTTCTACTGCATTTAAAAACTAGTAGAGTTTAAAAAACAAAAACCCTTGTTTTGAATTTTAGTTGCATGAGTAGCACTGAAAAAATATATGTTGATTGCTTTTAAAAGTAATCATGTACACACATCGTGTAAACTGTCTCCTTTCATGTAATTTCATTTAAAAAGTTGTTCAAATGATCCATGAAATTAACTAAAGAACTAACTAATTCTCCATTGCGCGCTGAGCAATATACATCGATCGGACAGACAGTACAAGCCCAATTTTTAGTTTGTGTTGTTGTTGTTGTTGTTGTGGTCTTCAGTCTAGAGACTGGTTTGATGCAGCTCTCCATGCTACCCTATCCTGTGCAAGCTTCTTCATCTCCCAGTACCTACTGCAACCACGTCCTTCTGAATCTGTTTAGTGTATTCATCACTTGGTCTCTCTCTACGATTTTTACCCTCCACGCTGCCCTCCAATACTAAATTGGTGATCCCTTGATGCCTCAGAACATGTCCTACCAACCGATCCCTTCTTGTAGTCAAGTTGTGCCACAAACTCCTCTTCTCCCCAATTCTGTTCAATACCTCCTCATTAGTTATGTGATCTACCAAACTAATCTTCAGCATTCTTCTGTAGCACCACATTTCGAAAGCTTCTATTCTCTGTTTATCCAAACTATTTATCGTCCACGTTTCACTTCCATACATGGCTGCACTCCATACAAATACTTTCAGAAAAGACTTCCTGACACATAAATCTATTCTCGATGTTAACAAATTTCTCTTCTTTAGAAACGCTTTCCTTGCCATCGCCAGTCTACATTTTATATCCTGTCTACTTCGACCATCATCAGTTATTTTGCTCCCCAGATAGAAAAACGCATTTACTACTTTAAGTCTCTCATTTCGTAATCTAATGCCCTCAGCATCGCCCGATTTAATTGGACTACATTCCATTATCCTCGTCTTGCTTTTGTTGATGTTCATCTTATACCTTAGTTTGTGTATGACAATGAAAGACATTGTCCAATATGTAGTTTGAAAAAGATGCAATCCTCTAAATACGACCAAGGTTCGGAAGGATTCGCTTGGTTATAAGGAAAATGCCGACACTGTAAATAACCATCCAAAATTTCCCATCGATAATCCCTTTTCCACTCTCTCAGCGTGCTGGTGTTTAGTTCAAAGGGAACGAGCGTTCTGCAATCGCACAACCCGGTCTCGTCTGTAGTGAATAAAAGGTGCAAAGACAATGTTTTCTGTTTCAGACACACTGAAATCTATACAGCTGAACAAGAGGTCAGGTCAGTTATACTAAGCTGCTTGTTCCTTTGCGGTCTAACTGTCCTAGACACAAAAAACTTTTCCCAAAAAAACCATGATTTGATACAACAACCGTAGATCACGTCCTCACTGAAACACTGCCAGCTTCGGTCATACAACAAGCCATCCTTGAGAGTGAAAAATGGTTCAAATGGCTCTGAGCACTATGGGACTCAACTGCTGAGGTTATTAGTCCCCTAGAACTTAGAACTAGTTAAACCTAACTAACCTAAGGACATCACAAACATCCATGCCCGAGGCAGGATTCGAACCTGCGACCGTAGCGGTCTTGCGGTTCCAGACTGCAGCGCCTTTAACCGCACGGCCACTTCGGCCGGCTCTTGAGAGTGAAGTACGATTTAAATTACTGGTCGTGGGTCCAAACATGCTCCATTTTTATCGAAATCACCGTTATCCATTCGTCTTCTCAACATTATAAAATATAAGAAAGTAACAAAATTGCACGTCGGGCAATATTTTGGCAGGGCTAAGCACTGATCTGGCCTTGTGCTCCACCCTGCGAAGAACTGCCCCATGTGTGCCTTTGTTACTTTCTTGCGTTTTGTAATTCTGACACAGCGAATGGATGAGTTGATTTCTATACAAACGGTGCATGTCTGCACGCATGACCTGTAATCATCGTTCTCAATGCCCGAGGATCTACATCCCTGCTCTTTAATCCATCTTACGGTGTGTTGGAGAGGTCACAGGTGATACCACTCACTGATCGCACCCGCCCCTTCCCTGTTCCATTCCCGAACACCACTTCGGACGAGTTATTGTCGGTAAAACTCTGCATCAGCTTTGGTTTCTCCAATTTTCTTGTTACCGCCATTGAGCAAGACATATGTGGGAGGAACTACTACGTCGTCCGATTCTTCTCGGAACATACTCTCTCAGACTTTCAGTAGTAAACCTCTCCGCCAGGTACTACACCACTCTCGTAGCGTCTGCCCCTGGAGTTTGTTGAGCATCTCCGTACTGCTCCCATGCTGATTAAACGATCCTGTGACGAAATACGCCGCTCGTCGCTGGATCTTCTCTATCTCTTCTATCAGTCCTACATAGAAAGGGTCCCAGACTCATGGACGGCACTCAAGAATTGGTCGACCGAGTGTTTTGTAAGCCACTTCTTTAGTGAATGAGTTACATTTCCTTACTATTCCCCCGTCCGCAGCTCGTGGTCTTGCGGTGGCGTTCTCGCTTCCCGCTCATAGGGTCCCGGGTTCGATTCCCGGCGGGCTCAGAGATTTCTCCTGCTGCGGGATGACTGGGTGTTGTCGTGACGTCTTCATCATCATCATTCATACCCATTACGGTAGGAGGAAGGCAATGGCAAATCATCTCCACTAGGACCTTGCCTAGTACAGCGGTGCGGGTCTCTCGCATCGTCGCCAACGCTCCTCGGAGTATGAGACCTCATAATCATCATCTCTATTCCCCCACTGAATCTCAGTTCCGCGTCTGCTTTTCCTATGGTTCGTTTTATGTGGTCATTGCACTTTAGGTTGCTCAGAACATACCAGTCCCTGCGCCAGTCATTGATACTCTGCAGGTTTTCCTTCAATTCTTTACAGCCTTGTGGCGTAGTTATCTTGTAATTGACAACCACCTCACCTGAAAGCAGCCCCGTGGAGCTTTCGACGTTATACAGTAGACAATTTAAAAAATGTTGTAAGCAGTAACGTCCCTGAAGTACTCCTAACTGCCGGCCGTTGTGGCCGAGTGGTTCTGGAACCGCGAGATCACTACGGTCGCAGGTTCGAATCCTGCCTCGGGCATGAATGTGTGTGATGTCCCGAGGTTAGTTGGGTTTAAGTAGTTCTAAGTTCTAAGGGACTGATGACCTCGGATGTTAAGTGCCTTAGTGCTCAGAGCCATTTGAACCATTCGAATTCCTGAACTTTCCTTCACGGTTGTCGGTTTGTTGTGTTAAGGTGGTTCTGTGGTATAGAAATTTTAAAAAATCGATTCTTTTTTGTACCGTATATCTCGATACCTTACACTATGGAGAACATGTGGATGAAACCGTTTTGCCCGCAAACTATTTCACACAGTCGAAATACACTATCATCGGACCTCCAGTCACATCTGTATACGAAGAGCTATTGATTGACAATTTATTGAAAAGATGCGTTGGCGCGAACACTTTTTAGAGTCGATAAATTCGCTGATTTGTACGTTTTCCCGAAAACACATATACTCCGGTACAGAAGTAATCGAAGCTGAAAACAATTTGCCTACAGTTATCTTCAACGACTCTTTCATGGGAATCGCACAGACAATGAATGGCATTAGCACTGATCTTGGCAACGCGGCGTTCGAATTTTGCAAAAGACACAAACCGGACCGCCTCGTACGCTCAGAGCATGGCGCGTCTACGGCCAGTAAATTAAGCCAGATCTCCGGCCCCGGAGGAAGCGAACGAGATTTACGAGATCGAGGAAGGCGTACTGTACGCTCCAGGCGTCGCAGACTGATGGTAAGTCCCAAAGAACCAACGAAATCCCTTTCCAAAACTTTAAACGCGATTTCCTAAAAGTCACATTTTTTCCCCCGGTGTTTGGATGGCCGAAAAACTACTCGACCGATTTGGATGCCGGTTAGTTTTTAGAGAAATGAAAAAAATGGTTCAAATGGCTCTGAGCACTATAGGACTTAACATCTGTGGTCATCAGTCCCCTAGAACGTAGAACTACTTAAACCTAACTAACCTAAGGACATCACACACATCCGTGCCCGAGGCAGGATTCGAACCTGCGACCGTAGCAGTCGCGCGGTTCCGGACTGAGCGCCTAGAACCGCTAGACCACCGCGGCCGGCTTTAGAGAAATGAACTGGCTATGATTGGAACCTCTAAACGTTTAACATTTTTCAAATAAAAGATTTTTATGTATCTTTGAATGCCCAAAAAAAGTCGATTTCTTTTACTTTTCTTTAAACAGACGCCATTTCTTCACTTTTCGGAGTTTCTGACCATGGCTACGCTCGTATATTTTAATAATTTTCTGTGCTGGTCTGTTTCAGACCACGCAGTTACTTGAACCAGCCCCATCCGCCTAACGGTGCACGGCGTGCATTACGATCTTCGGCGCCATTTTGTTAAATAATCTCTTAATATTTTTGGACAAAAAAATTTTAATGCAGCTAAAAGATTGGTGAATAAAGAGATATAACTAATAAGCATCGTTCGACTTACATTTTGGTTTCATCTTTAAAAAAAATGTTGAAATTGAGGTAAAAATCGGATCTTTAGACCAGAAAACCCCCATAAGATTGAAGTGTTGAGTTTCATCTCCAAAGAAGTCCTAAATCCAGCCACAAATCGGGTTCGAAACTCGGTAAACTTGCATTTACTTCATTAAACGGCAATGCGGAACAGTATCAAAAGGCTACCTGAAGTCAGGGAACGCGGCATGCATCAAGTTGGACGCCATGCCTATCACGCTCTGAATGTCACGGACGATCAAAGTGAGCTAGACAGTCTCATGCTTGCCCGAAATTGATAGTGTTTCAGTAAATAAGTGACAAATCATGAGTTTTGAAAAATATTTAAAAGCTTTAAATCATAATTCTTCAAAATAATGTAAAATATATTGCTGCTTCTCACCACGGTTGATGATATACAATAATTACAATAACACTGCTTGATGATTACTTACAACAGTTCACTTTTACTGCAAAGTCTGTATCAACCAAACAAACTTCGTGCCTTTTAATGCTACTCATGAAAGGTCGTTAATACACACCAGAAAAAATACGGTCCCCAAGATTGAACCCCGTGGACACAATATGTAATTAGTTTCTAGTTAGATGATGACTGTCAACTTAATATATTGGCACCCACTGTTTCTGTCAGAGAGATGCGATTTCAGCTATTATGCGGCATTTCTTGCTACAAGCTAAGTCTACCTAAAAGACTACTGCGATTTCTACAGCTTTGGCAGGTCACAGAATAAACCAGAAGCTTGTAATATCTTGTCTAATAAATTAAATAAATTCACACTGTATACTCGTGTGCCTTTTCAGTATCGGAACTCATCGTAAATCCAATCAGAGACTTTCAGAATATATAGATTATAGTAAGGAGGCCCAGTTTGCTAACAGCAATGGAGGGTGAATTTTCAGTAATACCATTCGTGCTGGTAAAACGTGAGAAAAATTATTTAAAAAACATTGGACGAAAATCAAGAGACGAAAAACAACGGGCCATATATCTGTGATTGTCATGAGAGTATTTTTGCGAAACGTTTTTACTGTGAACGATTGTTTAAAGTCCTCAGTCTTTTGAATGGTCTGTTACTAGCCTCCTTGTGTTGCTACTTTGTGCTACTAGTCATATCTACATAACTACTGCAACCTATATTTTCTTTACTGTTTTTAATATATTCTGCTCTTTTAAAGCTAAAATGTAGGCTCCACCACTCAGAATTTTAAAAACTCTAATTTTCACGCACGCGCTTTCCATGGAGCACATTGAAAACGTTCACCCGTGCAAAATCCTCACAGAAATATCGGTTTATAAATGTGAAAGGTAAAACACACCCACATAAAAGCCAATAAAACTTTCGTACTCACTTCCCTTGTAAATATGCCCTCCTCTTCAAACGTAGGCAGCCACCGCCTGTACTGCAAAATAAAAAATCGGCACATGCATTCTGTGAACGTTGGTACAGTCACAGTGCCAAAAATCTGTCTTCTCGACCTCTTCTCCTCCAGGAAAAACGCGCTCGGACATAAACACACATGCTATATTACTAAGCGCCTTGTATACGCGATCGAGGAATCAAAGGCACTCCCTACAGGCATCAAAGGTATCAAATTTCCCCTACGGATATTACCGGGATTACTAATCATACTACACGCTCAGCAGAACCTAAAGGCCGGCCGAAGTGGCCGTGCGGTTAAAGGCGCTGCAGTCTGGAACCGCAAGACCGCTACGGTCGCAGGTTCGAATCCTGCCTCGGGCATGGATGTTTGTGATGTCCTTAGGTTAGTTAGGTTTAACTAGTTCTAAGTTCTAGGGGACTAATGACCTCAGCAGTTGAGTCCCATAGTGCTCAGAGCCATTTTCTAGAACCTAAAGGCACAAATATCACTAAAATAACTGTTACTTAAGGCTGCTAAATAGATGACGTTAAAAATATGACAGTCCCAGATTTTTTAAATATGTTATTGTCTTTGTCTGCTCCTACTACTTTTCTCGTCTACTGCTCCTTTCAACGCCGAATGAACCATTCCTGGAAACCGCACCAGATGTCCTAATAACTCACCCTTTCTTTCAAAATGGCTCTGAGCACTATGGGGCTTAACATCTGAGGACATCAGTCCCCTAGAACTACTTAAATCTAATTAACCTAAGGACATCACACACATCCAAGCCCGAGGCAGGATTCGAACCTGCAACCGTAGCAAAAGAATGGCTCTAAGCACTATGGAACTCAACATCTGAGGACATCAGTCCCCTAGAACTTAGAACTACTTAAACCTAACTAAGGACATCACACGCATGCCGGAGGCAGGATTCGAACCTGTGACCGTAGCAAAAGAATGGCTCTAAGCACTATGGAACTCAACATCTGAGGTCATCAGTACCCTAGAACTTAGAACTACTTAAACCTAATTAACCTAAGGACAACACACACATCCACGCCCGAGGCAGGATTCGAACCTGCAACCGTAGCAGTCGCGCGGTTCCGGAACCGCTCGCCACTGCGGTCGGCTCCTTTCTTTCCTACATTTGTTTTCTCACCTATTTCCTTTTAGTACTTCATTTCGTAATTATCTGTCGACTTAATTTTAAACATTCTTCGATAATATCACATTTCATATGGTTCAAGTTTATTCTTCTCGAGATTTCCAATGGTCCACCTATCGCTTCCATGTAGTAATAGTCGTAATATTAGTAGTAATAGCTGGAGTTGCAAAACTACCGTAAGCTATGGTAGGCCATCATAAGTAAGCGTAGATTACGGCCTTTTCCTAGTAGTTTCTGAAAGTTAAGTTAGTACCCCCATTACCCGTATGTTATGTGTTTTGCATACCTAACGGGTATTACCTCATAACAATCGCTTTCTCTGCGAATCCAGTCAGTGTCTCACCTGATTCCCCAAAAAACAGGAAGCGACAAACCGTCTAGAGACTGAGTGAGTATATATAATTAGCCAGGTAACCTACGGAATATTTTTGTTTTACACAGTTATCCTCCTGTCTGTTATTTAATTTAACAGTGAACAGTATTTCTAACAAAACGGAAACTTTCCATGTTTAATTCAGGTTTTACTCGAAAATTGGGGGTTTGTAACGTGAAACAGACAGACTTTGTAGTAAAAACAAAGGAAACAATTCAAGTTTATCATATAACGCTAGAACGCAATTTCCTCAACAAAAAGGTAAAATTTTAAAAAATCGCAAAACAAAATTACATCAAACGTCGCTTCAGTAATTCGTCGAAGTTACTTTCGCATTTATCAAGAATAACAGGAAACTCTTGCCTTTGATCATGATGAAGAACGTTATATTGAGTACAAAATAAAAATATTCATACATATATTTTATGTTTGTGCATGTAAACTGTACTTGCATCAAAAGAAAAAGTCGCAGAAGTTACGCGGTCAACTAATTTTCATTATTTATAAAATGCAATTTATATTCTGTAATGATATAAAATACACAAGGGACTAACTCTGAATGAATTCTAATTATGTGCAAAACAAGCAACCAAACAAGCAAAAAAACAAAGAGAAATTATCGACTCTCATTTTCTCGACTACATATTCATTCCTATTTCTTTCTCTAGCACTGCTATCAATACCACCGGTAGCCCTACAATTTACTACGACATTTACGTAGCGTACGAAAACTACCGAGCAGTAGTTTTGGTAGAGCGCAACTCTAGAAGTAGTAGTAGCAATTTTAATCATTCGTTGTAACGCCTGACACAACTGATGGATATTCTGTGGCGAATAGTGAACATAGCAACGAAACAGATCAGTAATTGGAATGGTTTCGGATACATCACGCGGCTTGACGCAGTTACAAGCTCCTTTTTTTTTTTGTTATACTCAAATTCATTTCTCAAAATGCAATGTACACAGCGTAGGCACCCGTTAAAGTAAATTTAGCACAAGCTCCACGTCTTTCAATCCAAACACATAACATGTCGTCAGTGTACAACTACGTCCAGTACGAATACATAATGGATTATCAACAGCAACAGATGCACTTGCGGTAGCAGAGTATGACCACACAGTCCCGGACAACATCAAAATCTTGTGAGCGACATCTCGGGGAGGAAAGTGTCCCAGTGCAGTAACACCGACGGTGTTATTCTTAGAGACACGAACACATGCGACAGTAGCACAGTCCTTGTCACCATGAACATCAATAATCGTCAACACAAAATCAAATTCCACGCCACGATACACAGCAAGACCGCGAAACAATAGCCGATAACCGGCAATAGCGTAACAATATTAAATTCAATTTCTACATCACAAAGTCGTTTGCAGATGGTAGGACGCAATCTACACACACGATGAACACGCCGAGGACGCTTCTTGACGACCTACTAAACACTCGAGTATGTCGTTGCTTATAAAGCATCGCGCAATCCGGATGATGTCATCACGGACTTAGAATAACGTCGGCTACCGCGACTGATCTCGAACGCAGGCACTATGTGTTCTACACTCGCGCGGGAAACGGCGTGACTCAACTGTGTACCAGACGTAAAGTTCCAAGAATTTCTAGCTCATTTCCATATAAACATCTGACAGTTTCTTCGCCTTTGCCAGTTATTGTTTTGATGTTTTCCTAGCTTCGGCGGTCCTTCGTGGTCTTGCTTCCTACATATGAAATTGCTTTCACAGCTGCATTATTCACACTGTTCATTTTGAGCATGTCGTTATCCTGCTTTCTATTATTCTTCATCAACTTCGTCTTTCTTTATCCTTAAACCAGATTCGAATCGTTTGCGATGTTGTGTTACAGAAGGATGCTGAAAGTAGATAGGCTGATAAGAAGAGGAATGAGGCGGTCCTCCACAGAATCGGCGAGGAAAGGAATACTTGGAAAATACTGAGTAGGAAAAGGGACAGGAGCGAAGGAGTTGCGTCAAGACATCAGAAAATTAATTCCATAGTATTAGAGGCAGCCGTACAGAGAAAAACCACTAGGGGAAAACAGTTGCAATGTATTCAGAAAATAATTGAGTACGTTGGGTGTCTTTACAGACGAATGGAAAAACTGGTAGAAGCAGACCTCGGGGAAGATCAGTTTGGATTCCGTAGAAATATTGGAACATGTGAGGCAATACTGACCTTACGGCTTACCTTATAAGAAAGATTAAGGAAAGGCAAACCTACGTTTCTAGCTTTTGTAGACTTAGAGAAAGCTTTTGACAATGTTGACTGGAATACTCTCTTTCAAATTCTGAAGGTGGCAGGGGTAAAATACAATTTGTACAGAAACCAGATGGCAGTTATAAGAGTTGAGGGGCATGAAAGGCAAGTAGTGGTTGGGAAGGGTTGTAGCCTATCCCCGATGATATTCAATCTGTATACTGAGCAAGCAGTAAAGGAAACAAAAGAAAAATTCGGAGTAAGTATTAAAATCCATGGAGAAGAAATAAAAACTTTGAGGTTCGCCGATGACATTGTAATTCTGTCATAGACAGCAAAGGACTGGGAAGAGCAGTTGAACGGAATGGACAGAGTCTTGAAAGGAGGATATAAGATGAACATCAACGGAAGCAAAACGGGGATTATGGAATGTAGTCGAATTAAGTCGGGTGATGCTGAAGGAATTAGATTAAGAAATGAGACACTTAAAGTAGTAAAGGAGTTTTGCTATTTGGGGAGCAAAATAACTGATGATGGTCGAAATATAGAGGGTATAAAATGTAGACTGGCAATGGCAAGGAAAGCATTTCTGAAGAAGAGAAATTTGTTAACATCGAGTATAGATTTAAGTGTCAGGAAGTTGTTTCTGAAGGTGTTTGTATGGAGTGTAGCCATGTATGGAAGTGAAACATGGATGAGAAATAGTTTGGACAAACAGAGAATAGAAGCTTTCGAAATGTGGTGCTACAGAAGAATGCTGAAGATTAGTTGGGTAGATCACATAACTAATGAGGAGGTATTGAACAGAATTGGGGAGAAGAGGAGTTTGTGGCACAACTTGACTACAAGAAGGGATCGGTTGGTAGGACATGTTCTGAGGCATCAAGGGATCACCAATTTAGTATTGGAGGGCAGTGTGGAGTGTAAAAATCGTAGAGGAAGACCAAGAGATGAATACATTAAGCAGATTCAGAAGGGTGTAGGTTGCAGTAGGTACTAGGAGATGAAACACCTTGCACAGGATAGAGTAGCATCGAGAGCTGCATCAAACCAGTCTCAGGACAGAAGACCGCAACAACAACTTGGTGTTAAAGGGCGGAACCATCACACTCTTCATATTTGATGTGCAATAATATTGTGTCATGTATCAAAGGAAGTGCGAGGCCAAGAACTGCACAATATACTGTCCAGTCGATTCAATGTGACCACCTGTGAAAAGCCTGATTAATCACGTTTGGGATGCGAAGCGCTGCGACTGGAGTCAGTGAGGCTCGAGAAGGTATAGACAGTTCCGTGGATAGCTGCGCTACGCTTTTCGCTTGAGGATCCACGGCGTGTATAGCCCGATCGAGGTGCTCCCAAAGATTCTCATTGGGTTTAAATCCGGAGAGTCGAATAACCAGGGAGTACGACAAATTCATTCTTCTGCCCTTCGATCCACGCACGTACACTCCGAGCTGTATGACACGCAGCATTGTCCTGCTAACAGATGCCATTGCGCCGAGGAAAAACAAACTGGATTCAAGGGGTTACATAATCCCCAAGAATAAATGCAAACTTGTGTTGATCTATTGTCGCTTACGGTATGACGAGACCACCCAGGGAAAGCTTGAAAACAATCCCGAGATCCTAACGATCCCTCCTCCGGCGTGGAACCTTCCGACTTTTGTTGCGGGGTGTTCCCTTTCAGATGTTCCACGTCGTAAACGCCAGCGACCATCTGTCCGATGGAGCACAAAACGTGATTCACCTGAAAAGGCCACCTGTCGCTTCTCAGTCGACGTCCACTTACGTCAATGAACGGCTGTTGCCATGCAGATTCCAGCTTTGTCGCCGATGAGCAGCAGTCGACGTAGCTACACTAAATGCACGCACCCATAACACTGGAGAGTCCCATACGCAGCAACGTTCGCTAAACTTTCGTTGAGGAGACAATGTTCGTAGCCCCTCGGTTTATCTGGAAGTTAGTTACATGTCTCAGCAGCTGCGCTTCTATGCGCCGCTCCACACCTCCACAGCGTCGTTCACTCCTTTCATCTACGGCCGGAGATGCACCACTGTAGTCCCCGTGCCTGTTTTGTATAAACTCATTAATACTTTAACCACGGTGGCACGCAAACAGTTTACAAACTTAACCGTTTCGGAGAAGCTTCCATCCTTGGCCCCTTTGGACGTCAGATAAATCACTCCCTTTCCGCATTACAACGACTGCACTGTTTTCCGTGTCCCCGCACACACTGCATATACGAGGGTCAATCAGAAAGAAATGCACATTATTTTTTAAAAACTCCTTTTTTTATTTACAGTGTGTAGATACATCCTTTAGGAACAATATTTTCATTTCTCCACATAATTTGCATCCCTCTCAACTGCCTTACGCCATCTTGGAACCAGCGCCTGTATACCCGCACGGTAAAATTCTGGACCAACCTGTTGGAGCCACTGTTTGGCAGCGTGCACAAGGGAGTCATCATCTTCAAACCTTGTTCCACGAAGAGAGTCTTTCAGTTTCCCAAGGAGATGGTAGTCACATGGAGCCAGGTCAGGACTGTAAGGCGGGTGTTTCAGTGTTGTCCATCTGAGTTTTGTGATCGCTTCCATAGTTTTTTGACTAACATGTGGCCGTGCACTGTCGAGCAACAGCAAAACATCCTGTTTTTGCCGATGTGGTCGAACACGACTTGAAGTTTCTTCAGTGTCGTCACATATGCATCAGAATTTATGGTGGTTCCACTCGGCATGATGTCCACAAGCAAGAGTCCTTCGGAATCGAAAACACCGTAGCCATAACTTTTCCAGCAGAAGGTGTGGTTTTGAATTTTTTTTTCTTGGGTGAATTTGCATGATGCCACTCCATTGATTGCCTGTTCGTCTCTGGTGAAAAATTATGGAGCCATGTTTCACCACCTGTCACAATTCTTCCAAGAAATTCATCTCCACCATTCTCATACTGTTCCAAAAGTTCGCTGCATACCGTTTTTCTTGTTGCTTTGTGAGCCACTGTCAACATCCTGGGAACCCACCTGGCAAAAACCTTTTTTAACGCCAACACTTTCAGTATTCTGCAAACACTTCCTTCCCCTATCCCAACGTAGCGTGGCAATTCGTCCACTGTGATGCGTCTGTCAGCGGTCACAAATTATTTAACTCTCTGCACATTGTCTGGAGTGTGTGCAGTACGAGGCCTGCCGCTGCGAGGACAATCCTCAATATTGCCGTGCCCGCTTTCATCACGTAACCTGCTTGCCCACCGACTAACTGTACTGCGATCGACATACAACTTTTTCAATCTCTGGTGGATGTTTCCCACTGTCTCGTTTTCACAGCACAGGAATTCTATGACAGCACATTGCTTCTGACGAACGTCAAGTGTAGCAGCCATCTTGAAGACATGCTGTGACGGCGCCACTCACGGGAACAGATTGAACTAAGTTTGAAAACAGGCCGGAAGGATGTATCTACACACTGTAAAACTTCCACACATGCACAATGGAAACTGTATTTTTACAAAAATAGTGTGCACTTCTTTTGGAGTGACCCTCGTATCTTCCACTGTTAGTTGGTTGGCTGATTTTGGGGAGGGAGCGAGGTCATCGGTCCCACCGGATTAGGGAAGGATGGGGAAGGAAGTCGACCGTGCCCTTTCAAAGGAACCTTCCCGGCATTTGGCTGAAGCGATTTAGGGAAATCACGGGAAACCTAAATCAGGATGGGCGGAAGCCGGTTTGAACCGTCGTCCTCCCGAATGCGTGGTGGTGGTGGTTAGTGTTTAACGTCCCGTCGACAACGAGGTCATTAGAGACGGAGCGCAAGCTCGGGTTAGGTAAGGATTGGGAAGGAAATCGGCCGTGCCCTTTCAAAGGAACCATCCCGGCATTTGCCTGAAACGATTTAGGGAAATCACGGGAAACCTAAATCAGGATGGGCAGAAGCCGGTTTGAACCGTCGTCCTCCCGAATGCGAGTTCAGTGTGCTGACTACTGCGCCACCTCGCTCGGTCACTGTCAGTGCTGCCACCTGTCGTCTGTGAGACACTGTTGCAGGCTGATGTCGAACATAGGCGATGGTCAAATTATACTGGAGCGCAGTATTTACGTCCGGAAGTTGTAAGTTGGAACTCTGCCTTTGTAACGAATATGCCGGAACTCTATGATGTTAGAACTCGCATCTCACATGTACTGCGATTGCAATGGCTACTTGCTGCAAAAAGAAAAGCAAAAGGAAGCGGCGATGAACGAAAAAGTGGCTTGGGAGGCGTTCTACACGCAGCTATACTAAAAGTGCAAAAGAACTTGCAGCAGAGCCGGACAACTATCGAAATTTCTTAAGGATTTACAAGGAATCTTCCACTGAGCTTCGTACACCTTAATTACAGATAAAAAATACTGTTCATATGCGCGGTAGATTTCACTTTCCACAATGCTGGAAGCGATCTGTAAACCTAAAAAGAGAAAGATAGATTATTGCAGAGTATTGGTAGCTAGTGCTGTTATGTATTACTGCCATAAATAATTCATGCTCCTGAAATGAACAAATAAGCAATTGCAGTGTTATTTCGCTGCACCTCACATTTTTTGTCGAATGTTTCTACAGCCAGTTGCTGGATAACTATTAAACATGTAATCAAACTAATCTCCAAAATGTACTTCAGCAACTGCGCCGTTCTTTGCACATCTGCAGATCACGTGCCATTTATTATATAATGTCTACCGTACACGGTACAATAAGCTGCGGACTGTTTTGAGCGAGCGTCAATATTTTTAAAGCTCTGCGATGTCCATCACAGTCATATCACTCTCAGGCGGTCGACACTATTGCGCAGTACTTGAGCAATAAATACTGAGAGTGTGAGAGCCCCTTAAATTCAACACTGAGATGATGAGTTTGGCACAGTAGAGGAATTCGTGGCGGGCCCAATCAAACCAGTCAGAAGTCTGGCGATCCCAAGAAACATATACAGTTTCTGTTCTACGTATCGAGTGACACTGAACATTTATAAGTTTTTCTGTGTTCCTGGGTTACTGAATTCGCAGTAACTATAAAAATACATTACACCATTTCAAAAGACCACAATTCACTCTTTTTCCTAGTGCTGGCAATATTTGTCGAAAATATTGCATAAAACCATGGAATACTTTCTTAATCCTGAAACCTAAATGTTAGATTTTGATATCAGAGAAGGAAGCAATTATCATCACTATAATTCAACAGTCACGGAAGAACGAGCCAGAGACGACTAAACAATTGAGAAATAGAACAGCGTCGACATTCTCTCCTGCGTGATAAACGTGGTTGAAAATGGCTCGTTATCTTTGCACAACGGACATACGTATTTTGCAATGCTGGTGTACGAAAAAGGTAACGCCCACACATTGTGAACTAAAAACAGAAATTTCATATGAAAGCCTTTCACGTTGTTCCACTGTTTGTAGATTCGTTATCTGAAAAACAACGCTTTATGTTCTGCATCTAAACTCTACAATTTGCAAAACGCCTTACGGTGTCTGGCTCGAGGTATTTCTGTTACCAACGTCATTTCCTGCTCTTGCTCGACGCATGTGCGAATGGCCGGTGGAATGCCTCCGTGTTTGATCTGTAACTTCCGGGTCTCGGTGATCTCGCGATATGTATGTGCGGAGGAAGTCATATGTTGCCTAACACTTCTCACTCTTTTGAGAGCAAACTTCTCCGTGAGGCACAACGCCTCTCTTGAAACACCTATCACAGGAATTTAATAAACATATTCCTAACGCTCTCTCGCTTACTAAAAAAGCGCCTAATGAAACGCGCCGTTCTTCTCTATATCTTCTCCATTTCCTCTATTATTCTCAGCTGGAAAGTGATCCAGATCGACTTGTAACATTCAAGAATCTTTTCAACGATGGCTGTGTAAACATCTTCTATCGTAGTTGAATTACATTTCCTTACGTTCCTTCCGATGAATATCATAGCTGCAAAAGCATTTCCTACAACTGCACTCACAGCGAAGACATTCACCACACTGAAGGAGAGTGTTCAATAGCATCAGAATGTAATATGTGCATACTGAGGGGATTGCAGTGTTAATAATTCCGCTGTCACGGTCATCGGCGATCACATATCCCTCAGAACGCTTGTACTTGCGCCTTCCGTTCTGGGTCTCTAAGAAGTACCTATGCTGAGATTCGAAGTGAACAGTGTTTGTAATATTAATTCTAGAATACAACTATGCATTGCCGAAGAGTACGTGCTACTGTTCAACAGCTTCAGCCAATTGAAAGGGGTGTGAGCGTACAGGAAGCTGAATGCACATATCGATTGCCGGGCACAATGCATCGGTGTGGTGTCGTTGATTTCAGCAGTGGTCTGTAGAACATTCCCACGCATGTAGACAAGATTCTTGACGCCCGCACAGTACATATGCACGTCAAGATCGACGCGCAGCGCGACAAGTCGTGACAGATCGATCATCATCCAGGGAAGAAACTGCACTGCTGTGTCATTACGAACCATCGGGAACCGTCCGCTTGCAGCAGAAATAAGATCACGTGTGTCTCTGGCCAGATTACCACTGATACCACGACAATGCAAAGAACTGCTTCCCTGGAGTCGCGAAAGAATCTACTGGAGAGTACAATTGGGCTCTGTTGTCTTCGGTAATGAGATCAGGATCTGTCTGTGTGCGAGTGATGGACTTGTACAAATACACTATGTGATCAAAAGTATCTGGACACCCCCACAAACATGAGTTTTCATATTAGGTACATTGTGCTGCCACCTGCTACCAGCTACTCCATATCAGCGACCTCAGTAGTCATTAGACATCGTCAGAGAGCAGAATGGGGGCTCTCCGCGGAACTCACGGACTTCGAACGTGGCCAGGTGATTGGGTGTCACTTGTGTCATACGTCTGTACGAGATATTTCCACACTCCTAAACATCCCTACGTCCACTGTTTCCGATGTGACAGTGAAGTGGAAACGTGAAGGGACACGTACAGCACAGAAGCGTACAGGCCGACTTCGTTTGTTGACTGACAGAGACCGCCGACAATTGAAGAGGGTCGTAATGTGTAATAGGCAGACATCTATTCAGACCATCACACAAGAATTCCAAACTGCATCAGGATCCACTGCAACTATTATGACACTTAGGTGGGAGATGAGAAAACTTAGATTTCATGATCAAGCGGCTGCTCATAAGCCACATCTCATGCCGGTAAATGCCAAACGACGCCTCACTTGGTATAAGGAGCGTAAACATTGGACGATTGAACAGTGGAAAAACGTTGTGTGGAGTGACGAATCACAGTACACAGTGTGGCGATCCGATGGCAGGGTGTGGGTATGACGAATGCCCGGTGAAAGTCATCTACCAGCGCATGTAGTGCCAACAGTAAAATTCAGAGGCGGTGGTGTTTTGGTGTGGTCGTGCTTTTCATGGAGGGGGCTTGCACCACTTGTTGTTTTGGATGGTGCTATCACAGCACAGGCCAGAATTAATGTTTTAAGCACCTTCTTGCTTCCCACTGATGAAGAGCAATTCGAGGATGGCGACTGCATCTTTCAACACGATCGAGCACCTGTTCATAATGCACGGCCTGTGGCGGAGTGATTACACGACAACAACATCCCTGTAATGGAATAGTCTGCACCGAGTCCTGACCTGAATCCTATAGAACACCTTTGGGATGTTTTCCAACGCCGACTTCGTGCCAGGCCTCACCGACCAACATCGATACCTCTCCTCAGTGAAGAATGGGCTGCCATTCCCCAGGAAACGTTCCATCACCTGATGAAAGTATGCCTGCAATAGTGAAAGAAAATGGTTCAAATGGCTCTGAGCACTGTTGGACTTAACATCTGAGGTCATCAGTCCCCTAGAACCCGCTACACTGCACAGGCTGCTATGCCCGTGCTGCTGCCATTTTCTCCACAACGAGGTGGTGTGTTTTTTCAGCAGGACAAGCACGCCCACATACAGCTCTTGCGACGCATCGTGCTCCTCGCGCTGTACCATAATTGCTCTGGCCAGCAAGAACGCCATATCTCTCGCCAATTGAACACGAAAGGGACATATTCAACTCGTTCTCCAGAAACTGCAAGAAGCAACTGCCGATTGCAAACAGAAATACAAGATTTTTGTGACAGTCTATCGAAGGATGCCGTTCGGCACCTTTATGATCACTTATATGCTAGAACACACACCCCTGCGCTACCGCCGGACGGGGGTACATTGTGTGCTGACGCGACTGCTCGGGCATCCTTCACTGTGACATATGTGTTTCATTTGGTCAGAATTTGTTTTCATGTACTTCTACAACGATGAACTGCCTGTCACCTGATTTGACAACAAAATGACGTTGTCCTTGAGGGTGCTGCATCTTTTTTCCGCCAGTGTAATTTTATATCATCGTTAAGTTGTAGTCGTTCCGCACGGATAGTCCTTAATGTGTTCGGTTATTATCGTGCCGAGTGATTCATCGTCAGTAATTTAATCGAACAGTATGGGTTTTCCGCCTATCTGTGCACGATACCTAATATTTATTTATGTTTAGAATCAACTGTCAGTCCCTGTACCAGGCGGAGGTTCTCTGAATCTCTTCCTGTATTTCGCTACAATTTTATGACGTTTGCAATTTCCCTGAATACAACACCCTCATGGATCTTCCGATCTACGAGATCATAAATATATGTCCTCCAAACTTTAATAGCTAGTTAGTTAGATAGTTACATGTTACACAGACCATTTGAACGATTTTTTATCCAAATGATGTGGAACGAGTCAGCTTACATGATATGTATACATGATTAGTATTATCTTCAATGAACACATTTTCTTAGTCCTGTTCGTGCAACTGCACTTGAAAACAATTTTTTTAACAGGCAACCAGTTTTTAAATAGAAATCCGTCCATGAAACAGTAGCTGTCCAGGAGAAATGATTTTATATTAAATTTAAAATTATCTTTGCTACATGTCAGACATTTTACGTCACTGGGCAAATTATGAAGGAATTTATTGCTGTATATTGAACTCCTTTCTGAGCCACTGGCAACTTTAATAACGAGTAGTAGAGATCAAACAAACCTATGAAGTGGTCGAGCGGTTGTAGGCGCTACAGTATGGAACCGCGCGACCGCTACTGTCGCAGGTTCGAATCCTGCCTCGGGCATGGATGTGTGTGATGTCCTTAGGTTAGTTAGGTTTAAGTATTTCTCAGTTCTAAGGAACTGATGACCTCAGCAGTTAAGTCCCATAGCGCTCAGAGCCATTTGAACCAAACCTATAACACCTCCTATGGATACTTCAGAAGCCGGCCGAAGTGGCCGTGCGGTTAAAGGCGCTGCAGTCTGGAACCGCAAGACCGCTACGGTCGCAGGTTCGAATCCTGCCTCGGGCATGGATGTTTGTGATGTCCTTAGGTTAGTTAGGTTTAACTAGTTCTAAGTTCTAGGGGACTAATGACCTCAGCAGTTGAGTCCCATAGTGCTCAGAGCTATTTGAACCATTTTTTGATACTTCAGAAATTAGCTTTACATACGAAAATTACGACGTATGAAGTTCTGTCGGTCAGGAAGTTTTGAATGTAGTCATAAACCTGTTCGGATGTTCCTACTTTGTTCACTGAATGACAGTGCGGATCTACATCAGATGCCTCTAAGAGTCAAGAAATAGTACAGTAACCTGGATGCAATTATCTACGACCCTCTACATCTTATGAAAGAAAATAGCGAGATGAGTGTCGTAAACCTTTGTTTGTGGAATGCATGTTGATTCCTCTAGAGGAAATATTCGTTCTCCATAAAGAACGTAATTAGCGATCATAAAACGCGTCCCATATTTCTACAACAGATTAACATCAGCAGTATTCCATGGTGGCACCTCTTTTAGTGCCTTGCCTTTCAGTTATGAGGGAAATTCACAATAGCGGTGATAAAATGCATTCATCACGTTAGTTGAATACACTCTAACACAAAAAAAGACACAACACGAAAGAATTACTCGAATGGGACGGAAATCTGTAGATGTGATGTAATCGTGCTTGTACAGACAAACAAATAATTACAATTTCAGTAAAACTGCATGATTTATTCAAGAGAAAGAGCTTCACAAATTATACAAGTTGGTGCATCTCTGGTCCTTATTTAAGCCATTATTCGGCTTAGCTTTGACTGACAGAGTTGCTGGATGTTCTCCTGAGGATTAACTTGGCGAATTCTGTCCAATTGGCGTGTTAGATCGTCAAAACCCCGGCTTGGCCACCTAGGTCGCTGTACCTCTCCCCAATTGTGAAAGTGTGGAGCAATATGTGCAGGACCCTCCAACCAGCTCCGGATTCTGACGATCTAAAGCGCCTGTTGGACAGGATTTGGCACAATATCCCTCAGGAGGATATCGAACAATTCTATCAATCAATACCAAGCCGAATAACCCATTGCATAAGGACCAGAGGTGGGCCAACGCATCATTGATTTGCTCAACTTGTGAAGCTCTTTCTCTGGGATAAATCATCCAATTTTTCTGAAATACTAGTAATTTGTTAGTTTGTACATGTACATCACATGTACCGATTTCCGTGCCATTCGGATATTCCTTCGTGGTGAGTAGCTTCCTTTATTTTTTTCGTAGAGGGTATTAGTGCAAAAGCATTTGCTATTTAGTTTTATATCTGAATAGAAGAATCTCTCCCAACTACCACTTTCCCTTTAAAAAAACGCGTAAAATGCCAGAGGAAGTATACGGTGTGACTGTTGAACATCTGAACGTATAGCAATATGAAAACTGCATTAACGTAGATTGGTATACTAAAAATGTACTGGTAAACCCAAAACCAAGTCATGCGATAGTACTTTTTTGTTTGTTGTGGGGTATAGTAAATTATGCATCATTTTATTTTGACTAGCTAACACCACGTAATAACTTCAGTTACTATTCGTTCTTTGATGTTTACTATTTTTCCAGTACTGTCTCATCTCCTCCCGATGTCTTTTCCTGTCTTCTCTTCACGTAGTTCCGATTCCGTATTTCTTCTGCTTCGAAACACATCTAAATTTAGTATTTCATTCTTGGAATGGTTTCTTTCTGTTACTACCGATTCTTTGATGTTCCTTTCTAGACCTTTTCTTATTCCTTGTCCATTTTACTGTCAATTTCTTTTTTCAAATCATTATAAATATGAGAAGAATGTTGTTTTTCGGAAAGCTGTCCAGTACCAATCAGCTCCGTGCTAGCGCTTGTGTTCCCAGGAATGTAACATTCCTTTGATGCCATACTTATTAGAATCGAGGCACACGAGTAAGCATGTACGTCACGAAGGTAGGTCTGAGCTCGCTCGCTCCCTCGACTCAGCAAACAAAATGCGTTTCTAAACTCGTTAAAATGCAAATGGGCATGTATGTACTAACGATAATTGCACATTCTACTGGAATCTGCTATTATGAAGTCTTACTTTAAGATCAGTTCTCGACGAAGTTGTATAACGACTTGTTGGTAGCATTTAGTCTCTTCTGCGTAACAGTGCTCAAGAGATGTGGTGCCTTATGCAACAGATAATCGTTCTGAAATGATTTTAATTTTATTGCACTGCCGTAACAAATTATTAGTAGGCCAATGCACTTTCTACCATTGTAGGCAGTAACATCCCATAATAATGGATCCCAGTAGAAAACGCGATTCTCGTTTGTACATGTACACCCATTTACGAGTTAACAGCCGTAGAAACGTAGTTTTGCTGCTGAGTTGAGCGAGCGAGCTCGGCCTACCTCCGTGACGCGTGCGTCCCGGCCTGTCTTTCTGGTAGGCCTCGTATTACAATAAAATATTCATGCCATTAACTAGGAAACAGAGATAAAGTTGTTTTGTAACTGTAAAAAGGGCAACCCTATTTAACTATAAATAGTGTAATGCATTAATTGTAAACTGATATACAATTCGGCAGAAGCACACCGGTCATCTGAGTGAATGTGCAAAAGTTCTCATACCTAAGTTAATACCGACCTCGTGATGAGTTTTAACAACCTAGTGAGAACTGCGATTGCTCTTCTGGTCAAGTTCTTTGCGCAGATGCGAGTGTGCATCCGCATTGTTTGAATGATTCAAAAAAAAAAATGGCTCTGAGCACTATGGGACTCAACTGCTGAGGTCATTAGTCCCCTAGGACTTAGAACTAGTTAAACCTAACTAACCTAAGGACATCACAAACATCCATGCCCGAGGCAGGATTCGAACCTGCGACCGTAGCGGTCTTGCGGTTCCAGACTGCAGCGCCTTTAACCGCACGGCCACTTCGGCCGGCTTGAATGATTCTGATTTGTGTTAGAGAACTGCAATGTATTCCATCTGTTGTTGCGAATGAATATGGAATGAATGCAGATTTGAGGCCAAATGCATCACCGCCGAACGTATCGTCCTCAACTGACGGGTTTAGGGTTTATCTCCCACACTGCCTACATTCTTGTACTTCTTCCTTACGTCAAAGGATCTAGACATCTCATGTAGTCAGAGGTTCTTTCATTATTCTCCAGTTCCCACCACAATGCACGCACTGAAATTTTGTGATTGTTTTCACCACAAAACTCTTTCGAAATCGGGTGAGTATACTCGACGAATATGTCTCGCACTGGAGTGGAATATAGGATGCAGACACACATAATAGTTCAAAAGAAAGACCATCATTTTCGCACTATAGAGATAACTTTTCTAAATCGTTTGGCAATTTATTTTGATCTTCTGGCGACTTCACTAAACGATAAACGACAAATCAATTTGACAGTATTATCTGCAGACAACCTTAGATGGCTGCTCAGACTGTCTCCCAAATCGTTTATATAGATAAGGAACAGTAGAGGGCCTATAACACTACCTTGAGGAACGGTGGAAAATCACTTTTGTTTTACTCGATGACTTTCCGTCAGTTACTACGAACTGTGACCTATCTGACTGGAAATCACGAATCCAGTCACATAACTGAGACGATATTCTGTAAGCATGCAATTTCACTAAAAGCCACTTGTGTGGTACAGTGTCAAAAGCCTTTTGGAAATCTAAAAATACGGAATCAATTTGATATCCGTTGTCAACAGCACTCAACACTTCATGTGAGTAAAGAGCTAGTTGTGTTTCACAAGATCAATGTTTTCTAATTCCGTGTTGACTGTATGTCAATAAATCTTTCTCTTCGAGGTAATTCATAATGTTCGAACACAATATATGTTCCAAAATCCTACTGCATATCGACGTTAATGATAAGGGCCTATAATTTAGTGGATTACTCCTACTACGCTTCTTGAATATTGGTGTGATCTGTACAACTTTCCAGTCTTTAGGTACGGACCTTTCGTCGAATGAACGGCTGAATATGATTGTTAAGTATGGAATTATTGCATCAGCGTACTCCGAAAGGAACCTAACGGGTACACAGTCTGGACCGGAAGACGTGCTTTTATTAAGTAATTTACGTTGCTTCACTGCTCCGAGGATATCTGCTTCTAAGTTACTGAAGTGCAGTTTCATTTGTTTTTCTGAAGAGGTATATTCTTCGGTAATTTTTGAAGGATTTAGGTGTTACAATATTCCGTCTCGCTACGGCAACCCGGTGTTCACTAATTCTGTAGTCCTTTTGATGCTCGTTATTTGTTACTAAGACGTCAAATGTGTTCTCAAAAATGGCTCTGAGCACTATGGGACTCAACTGCTGAGGTCATAATCCCCCTAGAACTTAGAACTACTTAAACCTAATTAACCTAAGGACATCACACACGTCCATGCCCGAGGCAGGATTCGAACCTGCGACCGTAGCGGTCGCGCGGTTCCAGACAAATGTGTTCTCACAATCGTTTACTATTCGCGTGGGCTCATGAACTAACTGCTCGAAATAATTTTCGGAGAATGCGTTTAGCACCATTTCGGATGATGTTTTATGTGTACCACCGGATTTAAACATGTATTTTCGCCAAAGATAGAAGTGTGAATCGGACACGTGTTTGAAATTAAACTCAAATTGTCTTTGAACCTTTCAGCATGTATATCATCTGAGTTGGGAGGTCGGTGAAAGAATCTACTTATTATTTTATTCCGGTTGCCAAGAATGACCTTTGCCCATACTATGTCTTTTAAACGCTACCGCGTGCAATATCACTGCTCAAAAGAAAAAATTAATGTTTTAAGTTGATAATATTAAACGCGTTTTTATTGAACTAGTGTGTGTAGTGTCTCTGTATGTCTGTGAAGCACAATATCCCGAGCGGCGTCGACTACTCCCACAGCGTACATAATTTCCTACACGTAGACAAGTTACTCTCATGGTGTAGAAGCAGCTGCCGACTCCGACGGTTGCCTGTAAAATTCAAAAGAATGGCTCTAAGCACTATGGAACTCAACATCTGAGGACATCAGTCCCCTAGAACTTAGAACTACTTAAACCTAACTAAGGACATCACACGCATCCATGCCGGAGGCAGGATTCGAACCTGTGACCGTAGCAAAAGAATGGCTCTAAGCACTATGGAACTCAACATCAGAGGTCATCAGTCCCCTAGAACTTAGAACTACTTAAATCTAACTAACCTAAGGACATCACACAGATCCATGCCCGAGGCAGGATTCGAACCTGTGACCGTAGCAAAAGAATGGCTCTAAGCACTATGGAACTCATCATCTGAGGTCATCAGTCCCCTAGAACTTAGAACTACTTAAACCTAACTAACCTAAGGACATCACACACATCCATGCCCGATGCAGGATTCGAACCTACGACCACAGCAGTCGCGCGGTTCCGGACTGAAGCGCCCACAACCGCTCGGCCACCGCAGCCGGCTCCTGTAAAATTCCTAAAATGTAAGAGAAAGAAAACTTCTATAGGATCTTCTCAAATTGGAACACTGCCATTCGCATTTGGTCATTCGATGATTGTCTGGGAGTGTAATGAATTCGTTTTAGCAGAGAAAGCTTTCTCTTTGCTTTTGACCGTGTTAAACAATGACTGTTTCATTGCGCACATTTCCTACACGTCCTCTCGTTATCTTGTCTCGCAACAAAGTCCCGTCGCATTCCGATTTTCTTAATTTTCTTTGCTCGTCATGGAGCAACGGAAGTCAAGAAGTAAATATTTCGCTCGCGCAGGCGAAACGCGCAACCCCGCTATGTCAATTTTAAACCAATAACGATAAGGAAGTCGTTGAACTGATTAGCTCATCCATTCACGACTCGTACGAGCTAGTACGGGCCAAGGGATCCTAAACACGTCACAATATCCGCTACTCCGAAGCAAATTGTGCTACTTGGTGTCAGCATGGAAAATGAAGAGAATCAATGAGCAATAACGAAAACAACAATTAATGGCAAAGTATTCTGTTTCCTTAGCGCACCAACGTAACTGCAACGAGCATATTATATGCACGGATAATAAAAACAAGAGAGACAATTTGCACAAAACAGCTCTCACAAAAGCAGCGAGTTCCCGACAAATGGAAATGGACGTGTGTTCACTTACAACACCGCTAATTGGGATGTTCACAATTAAACACATTTATCATTTAACGAAGTTCTTAAATGAAACTGATGAAGATATTTGGTGCGAACTGCGAGGTACATCAACAAAGGTAAAGTAATTACGAGAGAACAGCAGTGTTTGCAGTTCACACTGCGGATCAAAGGAGGCGCAGCTGTAAATGGAGTTCATCACAGAACTAAAAATAAATTTCGTTCCCTCCATTATCGTTCAAATGTACTTACAGATGAAAAATACCGGTTTGCACCTTCACCGATGAGTTCATTTTATTTTCTTGCAGTGTCCCTTAAGTAGCAGCTGGTTACTCTTCACAAAAAAATTTCATTGAAGTCAATGGCTTAAAACTGGTAGTCCAAAAAAAGATCATGATAGTAACTTGTTGAAAAGGGATCAGTAAAATAAGTCTTGTATTGTTCAGGAATCATTTTTGAATCATTATTCTGCTGCGATTTAAGTAACGTGCAGGAAACGTGAATCTAGGTAGTTGGACAAGAATTTCATTACAGTCGTCACTAAAATGGCCAATTGTTTTATGATGGAGTTATATTCTTCCCTTCGATATCTTTAAGTGAGAGTACTCACATTCCAACTCGTAAATGATCATATTCTCTTGGACGGAGTTTAGGCACAAAAAAAGTTTAAAAAACATCATTGTCAACTTCGTTGCGAAAACTAATTATATATGAAATCCGCAACTGTAGCTTCGCTCATTCGGCATTTTCAAATGAACATGGCGAAAATTTGGTGCTTTACCCAAAATTTAAAAAGATTATGCAATACCTGTCGTCATCATATGGTCCATGTCGAAAATGTTATGTACATACATTGATCACAACATTTTTAAATTTTCGCATAGGCTAAAGCATGAAATTTTTGCAGTGTCTCACTTTAAAATGGACAAAAGCCACATTTTAATCATGGACTTAACAAATTAATGATTTTAATATTAGCAAGTAATGATGATGTCTTTTAAAAAACACTGAAATGACAATACCTGTGCGCCAAAACACGCAGACTGAATTCATAGGACGATATCACCTACCATAATTTTCTAATGTTGACTGGAATACACTCTCTGAGATTCTGAAGATACGAAAACTTTAATACAGATAACGAAAGGCTATCTGCATCTTATACAGAAATCAGCAGCAATTATAATAGTCAAAGAACATGAAAGGGGAGCAATAGTTGCGAAGGGAGTGAGACAGTGTTGTAACCTATCATTAACATATCATCTCTGTAAACTGACCAAGCAGTAAGGGAAAGCAAGGAGAAATTGGTAAATGTAATTAAAATTCAGGGAGAATAAATAAAAACGTTGAGGTTTGATGATGACAGTGAAATTATATCAGGAGCGGCGAAGGACGCGGAAGAGCTCATGAACGGAGGAGACACGGCCTTGAAAAGCTGTTAAAAGATGAACATCAACGAAACTGAAATAAGGATAGTGGACGGTAGTCGAATTAAATCAGGTGATACTTCAGTAAAGCTAGAGGATTCAAAATGCATGCTGGCAAGAGCGAGGACAGCGCTGCTGAAACAGAGATTTGTTAACTTCGAATAGAAATTTAAGTGTTGCGAAGTCTTTAACGAAATATTTGATTGAGATGTAGCCTTGTACGGAGTGAAACATGGACGATAAACAGTACAGGCAAAGGGAGAATAAAACCGTTTGAAACGTGGTGCTAAATAAAAATGCTGAAGATTGCATGGGTAGATCGGGGAACTGCTGAAGTGGTACCGAATCAAATTGGGAAGAAACGAAATTTATGGTACAACCTGACTAAAAGAAAGGGGTGGTTTATAGGACACATCGTGAGGCGTCGAGGAATCGCCAATTTAGTAATGTAAGGAAGAGTGGGAGGTATAAAATATAAAGGGAGACGAAGGTTTTTCTACAGTAAGCAGGCTCAGATGGATGTAGGTTGCATAGTGATGCAGAGATGAAAAGACTTGCACGCGAGACACCATTGTGGAAAGGTGCCTCGAACCAGCCTTCAGATCGAAGACCACAACGACAACAACACAATTTTGCTGACATTCATTTAAAAGGACTTTGTACTTTTATTTATTTCCGTTTTATTCGCAGATGGCATTTAGGAAGAGAGACTGTTATTTCCCGCTTCAAATGCTCTAAGTTCACGCTTTCCGCATTAATGGGAAACATCCGTAATAATAGGGCGTTATGCCGTGCTCCTTCTTGTAGCATCTTGTTTGCTGGAAACCATGAAAAAGCCGGCAGCTTAATTTTCAAATTTCTCTTTCTCTTTCGTTAACGCAAATTGGTTAGGGTTTAACATTCAAAAAATCCATCGAATGAACTACCTCCTTAGGAACGGAAATGTGCTTCGTTCAGAGCACTGTCAATTAATCTCTGTGCCGCATCTCCCTTACGCACATCTAGTTTTATGAGGCCGTTCAACATTAAATCGCTCCTGCACTTCGTAACAGTTTTCTATCTGCGTGACCTCCCAGAATACAACTTCATTGCTGTATCTGACGGTGGAGGGATGTACCATCAGAAATAGATTTCGTTACCTGCAACCTAATGGCGCGGGCATTAAAAGCTTTCTTCAGCGAAAGAACTCTGCTGTCAACAACTATTTACACAGAACTGAGGAAGGTCACTCTGATGAAACGCGAAAGTTGTCTGTTACATAGACACTTCCTATATATTCACAGTTGTATTTGCTGTGTCTTCACAGGCTCGTAGAAATGCTTTGAAAAACTTCAAGTTCGCCAATGACTGTACGTTTATCAAAAATCCACTATTGCAGTTTCAGCCTTTTGGTCATTTTCAAGTGGGTAGCAGCAGCAAATAATATGCACAAAAGGTTAAACGAATCACTAACATAATACGTGTTTTACAGCAGTCACACAAATCTGGATTAAAAGAGACTAAAAATTACTTACACGCAGTAAGCACAACAGTAATCTTCAGTAGAAGGAATAAAAATGACGTGAACCGCTAGTGGTCGTATTAGCCTTAGCCATGTACACCATCCAAATAAAGTATAAAATGCGTCAACTGAACGCATCGTAAAATATGTAGATGCAACAAACACTCTTCACTGAATTTATCTTTATGTGATAGACAGGATACAAGCACATGAAATAAAACTCATATCTATTGCACATCTCAGTAACGAACGGTGCACTAATAAAACGGGCGGGAAAGAGCTCCAACGAATTTATGTCATCTGCAAATAGTGCAGTTAAGGGAAGACGGAAGGCAATTTTTACTTCAATTTTGCAATGCTATTTCACCCACTAAATAGGTACACTTCTCAAATGAAGAGTAAGTGTTAAAAAGTGAAATTTTTACTGAATGTATGTTACGCATATGAGTGCATTTACAGGTAGACTGAACAAAATATCTGTTATGGATTTGAAGAATTTTTTTATTCTTTCACAAATAAAATTTCACTTTTATAAATACAACATTTATTATAAAACTGTTTCTGTTGAGTTGGTGGTTATCAATGCGCTTATTACCATCCTGAGTACAAACTGACCAAGTTATATATTTCTAAAGCAATTAGTTTAGAAAATAATGGTACCTGAAATTCAAAAAATGTAGTTTTGAGGAAAATCAGCCGCGCGGGATTAGCCGAACGATCAAAGGCGCTGCGGTCATGGACTGTGCGGCTGATCCCGGCGGAGGTTCGAGTCCTCCCTCAGGCATGGGTGTGTGGGTTTGCCCTTAGGATAATTTGGGTTAAGTAGTGTGTGAGCTTAGGGACTGATGACCTTAGCAGTTAAGTCCCATCAGATTTCACACACATTTGAACATTATTTTGAGAAAGATCAATTTAAAATTTAGCATTGCAATTTTAGTATAGTTCTTGATGAGAATTACTTACCGCTGATATTTTCCTGCACCATACTGGGCATCATCTGGGTCATACCGATTCTCTTTTCTTCTCTTGGTCCCTCTTCTTTTCCGTCTAGCTTCTTCTGCGCATTTTAAATTAACAATATCTGCTTTTCCGAGTCTCTCTTTATCTATTAACACTAAGGTTTCTGCAGCATATCCACTAGATTTTCTGCCCAATACTTCCGAAACATCGAGTTTTCTTGTCACACCATCATTGAAGCATAAAATAGTACCACAAACACAAACTCTGAATGCTGTAATATGAACAAACACAGTTATCGGTAGCCGGGTCCAAATGAGAGAATTCAGACATTCATTAAAATTGTGCGTTTTCCCATGAAGATATTTCTTCGACAAGGTATCTTTACAAAGATCTCTAAACAGAGTTTTAATTTAATTCATTACTGCCTCATGTGAAGGATGTTTGTGGTCATATGTTGCACTTATCATGTACTTGCACCATGCGCCAGGATCATTCGGGCAAAGACAGTGCTGAGGATTTCCATTTGGGGAAAGCTTATGGAAAGAGATAGCCCAAACAGCTTTTTCGTGTTTTCTAAATTCTCAACATTTTTTCTTATGACCAAGTCATAATAATTTCTGTATAATGTCTATTTAAACATTTTCCAGGCGATCTTCACCACGCATTTCCTTACCATCTTCCAGTACTATTTTTGACTTTTCTTTTAATAATCCTCTCATCCTGAATCACGTTCTCTTCTGGATATGCCCAACGCATTCTAATTTAGAAATTGTGACATTAGGACAATAGTGTTGCTCTGCACATATCCGGTCATAAGCCTGGCTGTTACCCTCTTCTAAATACTGCCAGATCGCATAGTGTCAGGAAAATCATCATAACCCACAAAAAAACTGTCGTATTTATATGAAACAAAAACTGTTTTACGCAGGAAATGGCGGTAATTTCAAATACGCAAAAATATAAAAATCGATTTTTTGAGCACGTTTGCCATCAGCCTTCCCTTAAGACGTACACAGGCACAGGGATATAATAACGCGAGTCGACGCTTATCCACATACTCTGTATGTTGCTTTGGAGCCGCCGCCGCCATGTTAAAGACGACCCAGAAGATTAGCAGACTACTGTGTACGATGGCTTCTTGTTCCTAATTTCAGTGGTGGACACGGAACAGTTGTTTTAAATAGAAAATGTTACAGAGCTGTCGTTAAGAATGTATTTTTAGACGTTTTTGTAGTCTTATATGTCTATTTGATCCCGTAATACGGCGCATTTCGCCTCGTCAGTGTAAATTTCGTTAGTTATACGTTTCGAATAAGCAAGAAGAGAAGTATGTGATATGAAAAAATTGCTTTCGTAATCCAGAATTGACACCAATACGGGCTGACGGAACATTTCCAGTCCATGTCCTCTTCCTGAAAATGTTGAGGACATATTTTGCTATGTTTGGTCCATTTGTTATCTTTTTTCTCACAGTGTTCATCCAGAGAGCTTTTCGAGTTGGACTGATAGGAAATATGAAATCTAATGACAAAAATAAAACCACTATCGTAAAAGTAAACAGCGCAACCAAAGCTCGTGTACATACAAGAAAACAGCGCTTGATCGCGTTCACACGCGAATGAAATGTGATTCCTTTCCGCTTTCAGCTATAATTAGAACGGTTAGGACGCCGGTAAATGACGCAAGCTGGCATTTTTGCTCATAACACTTCCATGAAAAACTAATGTTTGGGGCAGCGAACGTGGTGGGCGCTGGCTTCAACTTTGTGAGGGTCATGACAACTCCACTTGTTATACATCCATGCACGCAGGCGTCCTGATACGCAACGTTTGCTAGCATAGACAAGTATACTCTTAGACGCCGATCTTTTGTTACTGGGAAACCGAAGTCAGTCAAACTTTATAGCAGTGGTAATAAGCACTGGCGAAAAACGTACATTTCTATAAACTAGAGAATACCTTTCAGTGATATATGGATATGAAGACATATACAACACAGTTAGAAAATGTTCTCGTTCTACATAGTTATCTGCTTATTACATAATACCCAGGCGACATGCCACATCGACGCCAAGTAGTGCGAATACGTTCCTGAATGTCAGATGTAAAAGTATAGCCATAATATTACTAACGAAAAAATATCATCTTCACGTTTAAATAAAAGTAACCCTCATTTCTGAGTGATTGTGTTGTACATTGCTTGGCGTCAATGTCGCGTGTCGCCTGGGTGTGCCGATGTTTTACAGCCAACATGATTATGAATTGTTTTGAATATTTTCAAATGTAAGGAAGTTGATCTATTGCCATGTTTGATATGATAATTGTGTTTTTGTAAAAAGTTGTTACGATTCTTTATGACGTTACGCATTCACTAACCCCATGTCCTACGCTCCATCCATTCAGCAAGATATTACATGACTTGTTCAGTGCAGTATCATGAAGTATTTTACTAATATTGAATGTGAAGTTTTTATCACAATATCTTTTCGACTATTCTTTATGCCTGTGTATTTGCTCTGTTTAATGCCTTTGTGGCACGACATCTGACTAACGTCTGTTGCATGATTATGAAGAGCGTTACTTATATTTAAAAATAAAGGCAACATTTTTACAGTTAATAATATTATGGTTGTATTTTTGTATCTGATATTTAGATATGTATTTGCAATGCTAGGCGTCGCTGTGGTGTTTCGCCTGGATATTACATAGATTGAAATAATTATGTAGTACGAAAACATTTTGTAACTATGTTTTGTTATTGTATAAACATGAAGCGCTGAATGGTATATGATACTTTATGGATATGTACGTTTCTTGACAGTGTTTTTTAATACAGTTAGAAACGTTTGATTGATTCGGTTGCGCAAAACTATAAGGTCAGCACCTAACAGTATATTTATCTATGCAGGCAAAGGTTGCGTCTTTTGTAGTCTTTGGAAAAGGCGTAAATTCGCTGGAGTTCTTCCCCTCTGTTTTGATCAGTACGCTGTTCGTTAATGATACGCGAAGTAGGCCTGAGATTTATTTCATGTGTCCGTTTGTCGCAAACGGTACATTTAGTGAGCAGTATTGCATTTTTTTGTATCTTCTACGATGCTTTCTCGTAACATATTGATGCATCTTATACTTTATTTAAATGATGTATGTAACTAAGGTTGCCACAAGCACTAGAGACTCACGTCATTTTTATTCCTTTTACTGATGACTACTGCTGCGCTTACAGCACGCAAAAAAATTTTAGTCTCTTTTAATATCGATTTTCGTGACTCCACTGTAAAACATTTACGTATTATGTTGGCGGTATGTTTAACTTTGGTATATTTAACCTTGAGCATATATTGTTTGTAGTTGTCACCCACTTGAAAATTACAGTAAGACTGAAACTGCAATAGTGGATTTTTAATAAACATTTAGCCAGTGGTGTGCATGAAGTCTTTCAAAGAACTTCAATTCTTACTTTACTATTTTTTAATTCAAATGTTTCGCTTACTACCTACTTACTTACTTCGCTTACTGCAAAGATGCAATTCTGTACCTAGTTATCGATTCGAACAACTTGGCTAACTTTTGGTCAGTCTGTGAGGTATTCAGGAACTAATTCTCAGTTTAAGGGCTACAAACTTCGAATAAAACATGCGAGCGTTCGATTCTCTCCGCCATCGCCATCAGGAGCTAAGATCACCGTCTCCCTGGGCTGGCACCGCGTGACTGCTTATATACATGCAGTGGCAGCGTCTGGAACCTTCCAGGGAGGGCCGGAGTAACGTGGCTTGTACGCCGAGAAGACTCTATTGAAGCATGCCACCGTGAAAGACTCCGAGAACACACATTCAGGAAATATTCTTTGAGTTCCAGCTGCGTCGGCCCTTCAACCCACTGCCTGAGAATGCTGGGGCATGTGTTTGAAAAAGGCATTGTATGCTGTCGTGCTGTAACTTTCATGGGGTGGAAGCGTGTCTCACTTGTGGAGATTCGGTCTCTGGGTCTTCGTGAGGAGAGTATGTTTCGAGACTCGGTACAAAAGCTGTCTGCTGTCAATTTATGCGAATGGTAACAAAGGCAGTTTTTTCACACTCCATATGGATAAATTTTTGCCAGTGCCTCGTGACTTGCGAGCATTATATTTTATCTGATTTTCTTACGTAGTGGAACTCTGAATACCACGCGTTTTTCTGGCCACATATTACACGTACTAATGCGACTGAGTTACGTTCTGGGAGTCAGTTTTACGGATTTACATACAATTATTGGGTAATTTCCAAGAATGTTTGCCTATCGAAGCCGCGGGCTCCAAACGATAGCTATCGAAAGTACGACTGTAAATCGATCACGGAACTGTGATAGCGATCGTTATGAGCATGTTTATAGTGGTCACTACAGCAACGCCAAAATAAGAACGTTACTAAAATACTTGTAATTACAAAGGAAACGATCTATCTTACTCGTCGTCGACGCTAACGTCATGAGAAAGTCCATTTGATGTGTATGCTACGGGGAGCATTGCGTTTTTGCGGCAACCTGGGTAAACTCTGCCAATGTCACGCAAAAATATGGGTAGGGTGTTACATGCGTTAACTTTTCCTTGCAACCGCAAGTTATGTAAATAAAGGTACTGAAACAGGTAGAGTTGTCTCTTTCTCCTGGACGCCCTTATTTTTTAATGGAAGATTTCACATATTTCCACAGCCGCTCGATGCTCTGCGTATGCACACTGGAGCCATCCGCAGGCACAAACTCTACAGAGTGGTTGACGAACTCGTGGTTGAATCCTTCTGCTTTGAGTGTCTTGCAGGACTGAAAGCTGTCTGTAATAACTTTACTACCGGGAAATATAAAACGCTTTATCAAACCGACCAAAGTTACCTTGTCTCTGGACAACACTCACACAACAAAACTCTTCAGAGACTCTCATTCCATACCACCGAATATGTTTGATTTCTTCTTTGAAGGTCGTCCTGTCTAATTTTTCCTTCTTGCTATGTGCGATTCGTCCACTTCAACAACTTTACTTGGCCCACCGATCGGTACACTGTCGGTCGTCACTATCACATAATACATGTCTCTGCAAAACCCGAAATAGTCGCACACGGTGTTGGTAGATAGGTCAGTTTCCGATGATGTTGCTTGCAGGGTGTAGTCCCTAATCCAACAAGATAGAAGAATTATGCTGGTGTATGGATAATTTGGAATAGTCATACCATGTATTCTTCCTGATAGTCGTTCGTTTCCCACGCTTTCCGAAATGAACTTGTAACGGTATTTAAGTATCAGAACTCTTCTTACGAACTTTTATACACTTCGGCCCACTGCTGTCTACACAGTCCCTCCTTTTGTCATCCAGTATTAGTCCATATTTGCGACATAAAGTCAAACAAGTTTATACATTGCATGAGCATGGAATTAGATTCTTCCACGTGAGGCAATCGGCCGAAGAAACGTCAACAATACCAGACATCCCAATCAATACCGACATAAATCGTCTGAGTTTCCCTAGCACTCACAAATAATTTATCATAACGCCCGCCACCACTGTCGCGTGATCGATTTACAATCGCAATTTCGATATTTGTCGTTTGGAGCCCGCGGCTTCGATAGGCAAACCTTCTTGGAAATTACCAAATATTGTTTCAATAGATTTTCCTCGACACTTTTTTACCTATATGTGGCAGTCTACAGGAAACGAGGCAGACGGAGGGAAAATAAGCAAAATATCTATTATTTCAAAAATAACAACCATAACTGTTAAAACATTTATCCCACTATGACAAAACCGTGAATACCTTCAGGAAAATTTTTGACGTTGCCTACGAAACCACGATTGTACCGCGTCGAGCACCTCTTCGTCCGAAGCAAATGCGCTGCTACGAGTGTCTTTCTACAGACCTGCAAAAATGTGGGAATCATATGGGGAGAAATCGGCACTGTCTGAGGATGGGTCCGCCCACATGTTGCCAAAATTGTTTCGACTACGCTACGGAAATTTCGTTGGGAAGCCATACACACCCTCCATATAGTCCTGATCTTTGCCCATGCGATTTCCATATTTTTAGAGTCCTCAAAAAAAGACGCTTGCGGCCGTCGATTTGCTTCGGACGAAAAGGTGTAAGCCTGGGTACAAACATTGTTCAGTAAACAGTTTTTCATGAAGACGCTTACCGTCTTTTCTTACAGTGGGACAAATGTACGAATATTAACAGTTATGGCAATTAGTACTGAAATACCGGTTTACTTAACTTTTTCCATTTGCCCCGTTTTCATTTGACTGCCCCTTACATTTTCACGAACTGTGCCGAATTGCACTAAGCAGTTTGGAATACGATAATTTGATGCGAAACGTACTACGAGTATTTGCCTGCATAAGCTGGCAGAGTCTTTACGGATTTATTAATGCAATTAACATCAAAAGCAGTAGTAATCAGAAAGATAATTATATTTTGCATTTATCTGTTTGCTTTTCAGTAGAAAAAGTAGGTGTTGACGTAGCCGTCAGAGACGCAGTGCTTTATTCTATCTGATGCCTTGTAACTGTATGGTGTCATATAACAGGCTGGGTCCACAAGCCCACAGCACTGCGCAGTGCTGGAAGCCACGTTTCTTCGCACATCTTGTCGGCCGGTGTGGCCGTGCGGTTCTAGTCGCTTCAGTCTGGAACCGCGTGACCGCTACGGTCGCAGGTTCAAATCCTGCCTCGGGCATGGATGTGTGTGATGTTCTTAGGTTAGTTAGGTTTAAGTAGTTCTAAGTTCTAGGGGACTGATGACCACAGCAGTTAAGTCCCATAGTGCTCAGAGCCATTTGAACCATTTTTTTCTTCGCACATCTTGATGTTTGGTGAGATATCTGCTGCAACTGCTCATGTTCACTTAAATTCAGTTTTCCTTATGCTATGTCCATTGTTAAGACGTCGCATTGGAAAGTAGGCGTTCACCGTCTAGATATTTTCCTGCAAATTATTTCCAGTCAGATTACGTTACTAATTTGATTTACGGTCCTGTACACTGTACTGAAGAAGGGATTTCTCTTGATTTGGGGCGTATCCGGACTTACTTTCATAGGCAATCTGTCTTTAAATCCCAACAGGAAATTTACAAATTGAATATTTGAATAATCTTAGCTTCTTGGGGGACTACATTCGTACAGAATTTTTTGATAGAAATTTTCGCCATTTGGCTTTTAATTTTTCATTTGTTTTATATAATCACGATTTGGCCTTTGGAGCCATTCTCAAGTGCAAAACACAATTAACGTTTCAGCATGCTCTGGAGAATGCCTGCAAAGGCCAAAATCATGATTATCTAAAATAAATGATCAATTAAAAGTCAAATCACGAAAATTTCTTTCAAACAATTGAATATTTGAAGTCCTGTGTTGTTTTCGAAGGAAACGTAAGTGAAGAGACTGGAAACGTTTGAGATGTTGCGATACACAAAGAAGTGAAACATCAATTGGGCTAAGCTATTGCAAACAATAGGCGAGGGAAAGGAAAGACATTTAAGCCTTTATCTTCAACTGACAACGAGATTTTTTTAAGTAACAATCACGGCATACGCCCAAGGTGGTGTAAAGACGCTCAAATAAGGATGCTTGTACAGGAGCTTGGATTCTCTCGTCCCAATTACGAATCCCGTGTACCAGTCTATGATAGGAGAAACGTTTATGGAGACGCTAGTGGAATGTATTGCTGAAGCATCCATAAATAGTGTAACAGCCTTCCGAAGAATCATTAGAGGCCAAAAAGGATGTAGCATACAGAACACTTGTGCGATCCATTCTCCAATGCTGCTTGACTGCTTTCGATCCCCAGCTGATCGGATTTTAGAAGACATCGAAGCGATTCGAGACGTTGCGCTAGATTTGTTACCGGTAGGTCCGACCAGCACGCAAGTATTACGGAAATGCTCCGCGAGCTCAAATGGCAATCCCAGGGCGCAATAAGTCATTCTTTTCGGGAAACACTATTGAAAAAGTTTAGACAACTGGCATTTGTGACACACTGTAGAACGATTCTACTGCCACTCGTGTAATGACAGAAAAGACAAGACAGAGATATCACGGCCCGCACGGAAGCATATAGAAGGTCGTCTTTCCCTCGGTCCATTTTCTGATGTACCGGGAAAAGGAATGACTGGCACCGTTACAAGGCGTCCTCAATCATTCATTGTGTGGTTGGATGCAGATTTCGTATGTTCATGTAAACGTAGAAACTGACAAAGAAATGTACAGAAATAAAGGACAGGAACGCATCTCATTCCGTTCCTACAGAACTATTTCACCAACACCAGTTTCAAAACAGTACAGAATACTGGATTAGCTCCTGGGATACCACGTAATACATGTACAACACGGGGGAGGCGGAAAATTAGATTTCAACACCACGTCGACGACCACGGCAGATACGAAGCACAAGATCGGCTGAACAAAGATAAAGGAAATCGTCCGATTTCTTCTTTTTTTCTTCAGGAAGCATCCCGGCATTGGTTTAATCGTTCTGGAACCCATGGAAAACTTAAAATTTGCATGGTCCGATCGAAGTCTGAACCCCGCAACTACTGAATATGACCCCAGTGTCTGGATGACTGCCCACCACAATGCTCGGCAAATACAGCCTCAAACTGTTCAGCGACTCCAGGCAAATACGCATGAGAGAATGCTGAAAACGGCTGACGAACTGGACCTTATCACCATATTTGTTTAGCTGTTCACCACAAGTAGTCTCAAGATCTTCAAAGGAAAAAACATTTGGAGTTTTCTCCTCTCTTTTCGTTCTCGGGATACAGCCACCTATTGCATGATTTGCGGATGGTAATGCCCTAATATTAGCTAGTAAAAAAAATGCAGAGAACACTTCCGAAATTTGCAAACAAGTCTGACCATTTTTGAATTTAAAATTTAAATGAAAAACGTATGATAGTAAGCAAATTAGAATGAAGGACACAATAACAAGACTGAAATTAATAAAATATTTGAAAAGATGTAGTAGTAAGAAAACCCCTTATATTTTCATTTATACACTCAGACGCGTTTCGGTTTCTTAACAAGGCGTCCACAGTGGTTGGACCAGAATATTACATGATATTTCGTATTCACGTATTAGTTTTTAGTTTTAAAAGAGCTCACTAAGTACTCTATAATAAAATGAAACGGTACCTACAGTAAAATGTCTAATTCATTAACAAAATATGTTTGATCTTCGGGTAATACGTTAGACGTTTCATTGTAAGTATATTTTCCTTTTATTATAAAATATTTACATTGTTTCAAATCTAAAAACTAATATGCGAAAGGGAAAATTGTGTAACATATTCCAAGCAAAACACCCTGAATGCTTTAGGCAAAACACTTCTGCTTCTATAAATAAAGATTCATGTGCAGCATGCAAAAATGATTTTTCTTCCTAACTACTGCTATTTATGTATAGATGCTGTGAAAAATGGCCAACACAACAGCGTATAAAAAGCTGATCAGTTTTGTTATTTAGCCATCTTAATTTCGAAGACCACATATGCAGCATGGAAATCAGGGAAAGAACAGCAACAGCAACACTTAATTTAATTAAATAAGATAACCATGAATTGAACAGGACTTTAGTATAGGGAAAAGAAACGGTTTGCCAAGACGTTCGCTTCTGGCGTGCTCCTGTATGTCTGTGAAAGATGGACAGACAGAAAAAGCTTGGAAGCAATAGAAATGTAGCTTTTGAGAAGACTAACGAACACGGGCTGGGCAAAAAAATTAAATCCAATGAAGATGTTTTAAAGGAAATCAACTACTGAATAAACCTCATAACTTCTAAATGGTTCAAATGGCTCTGAGCACTATGGGACTTAACATCTATGATCATCAGTCCCCTAGAACTTAGAACTACTTAAACCTAACCAACCTAAGCACATCACACAACACCAAGTCATCACGAGGCAGAGAAAATCACCCCGGCGGGAATCGACCCGGGAACCCGGGCGTGGGAAGCGAGAACGCTACCGCACGACCACGAGCTGCGGACTCATAACTTCTCAAAAAGGAAAATCAAAATTTTTTTTTTGGACATTTATTTAATCAATAAAATTTAAACGCGTTAATGGGATAGAAATCATTTGGGAACTGGAACCAACGGGAGACCATGATATAATATTTCTATCCATCTGAGGCAAAAAGTCAAACGTATCAAGCAATTAACAAGACAAAAATAAAGAAAGAGTGACTGCAGCGACAAAGCATAGATTTTGTAAGTTGAATGATTGATATTATTATTATTATTAATATCATTATTATTTAATTTGTATATTGGCTGGTGTGCCGCCCTTGGGATTTTTTTGTGTAACTGAGACACGGATGGAAACTTTGCCGCCGGCACATACGTAAAAAATCTGGCAGTAAGAACGCCCTTTCTAGTACAAGTGAAGAAAGAGAGCCGATCAGCGTGTAAGCTAGTGAGCTTGTGAAGCAAAGCGCCTGGTGCCGGTCTTCGGAGATACAGGGCGCGCTCCTCAAAGCCACAGAGCTATTAAAACAGCATGCAGAGCAGCGAACTGCTGTCTTTGAAAGTAGCTCCTATTGAACGGTAACGCGAGTGAAAAAAGTCGCGCGCTTATTACTTTCAAGCGAGCGCTCTTGTTAGCTGGAGAGGTCTTATCGGCCCGCTGGCAGAACCCACTCGTCATTTATTCTCCGCGTACGTACTGGAACATAGAATCAAATGGTTTTTTGTTTAGGTTTGCTTCTGTTATTACTGACCGGCAACAGTAACCTGCTTGCAGCTATGTTGTAAGTGGTACAAATTTCATTTGCAGTAGCTAAGATAAACTTGTTAGGTTAAAATATTCTGGCGAATGTCATGAAGTCTAAATACTGTCCACAGAAATATTACCTCAGCTCTGAGAGAGAGATGCAGGCAATAAATAAGAAACGGTGAAAAATAAAATCATATAAAACAAGGAGAAGCGACGAGATGCTGTCTATATCCACGGTTGCGACTGATTGGTAACTCTAGTGGCTACGTTTGTTTGGCGTTTTCCATATTTTTACCATTTACTTCTACATTTCGTCAGGCGCTTGCAAATTCAATTTCGAAATGCAGTATACAGTACATTACGCATCATGGTTGTTTGATCCTACAGACCCGAAATATTCAATTATATTTTTTTATGCTGTACACTGTGCTTGAGCTGGAAGAATAGTATGATACATAGGGCTCAGTGAGGTGATCGCTACGAATTTTTCCACTTGATGTTATTACGAAATATGCCCATTTTCGTGTCTCTTAGAATAAACCGAACAGAAATTATTTTGACAGGCTGTTAAATTTAGTTAACATATGTGGCAGTCTATCTGTACGCTAAATAAATCTGCGCGATTCAGAATCAGTCTGCATTGACTCTTTGCCCAGTCTTTATACCAACGGAACGTCATACCAAAAAAGAAGTATCTAACTTGTAATTTACTGATATCGACATTTTTCAGCATGCCCGTACAATAATCCGACGGAAAGCTATCTGGCTATCAAAGGTGTTGTTGCACAAACCTTTCCATAAGTCTTACCGAGTTCATGAAAATTAGGTACGGAAACAATAAATTCGGCACAGCATACATGAGTCCTGCCATAGAGCGATATGTTGTAAATGGATGCAAGAAAATACTGTACATAATAAACATACTGTCCTCAAAGAAGCTCTTTCAACGTAGATCTAACAGTCTTTTTATTTACTCCGGAATCTTACTTTCTGTACAATTGTTAAGAAAATGTTATCGAAATGCAAATCGTTTTTCTCTCTACTCCTCACGAAGTGCACGCTGTAGCGTCTTTTGAATCATTGTATGAGCATTTCACTTATTAAATATAGGTAAAAAAACATTGTGGCAGTGGTCATATAATATTTGCACCGAGAAACTAGAAAATATGAATTTATTATATCCACGGAAAAGTTTTGAGGCTCTGCAATCTCAAAATATCAGTCTTCTCACTATGATTCTGATTTTGCCATCAGTCAATTCTCACATATTAGTAGTGATTTCGCAATCTATAGAGTTTATGAGGATGGGCCACTACGAATACAAACTTAACAGATACGGTGTCAATGTGAAAGACAAAAGAAGAATGTATTCCAAAATACGCTTATCATGTTAAGTGAAAAAATACCACTTAAACCTCCGACGTAAACAATTAGTTTCAACATGCACCCGATGCGTGCATCAGAGGAGGTTGTAAGTACACAAGGCCGTTTTATGTATACCATTTGTACATTTCCTAGAGACAAGAAAGCTCTACAAGGCAGAAGTGAGGCGAACTCGGAGGCGTCGCGGCGAGTGGAGTGTGAGGGACTCACCGGACATGGGAGCGCGCTGGTTCATCCGAGGCCCCTGGCTCTCACACCATGCACGGCCGCCGTGTTGCGCGCCCTGCCTTCTGCGAGCCGCGTGCGCGCTCCGCTCGTCGCCGACTGCTGCGCTCCGCAGCCGCGCGCCGCCTCTGACCAGCGATACTATTGATCCGACAGCTGACGTCAACGTAGTGCGCCAACTGCCCGCCAGCTGGCACTGTCGACAGACAACCCATCCTCGCTCTCGAGTCCCCAGAATGCAGTTGCGCGAGAGGTGCTCTCACTGCAACGAAAAGTATTGACCCTTTTTATTTTTACTGATACCATTAATATCTGAGATATCACACGATGTGGCCATTTTCATCACCTGCGCATCTTTTCAGTTTCCACCGGAGTAATATTTTGGCATTCTGTCCTTAGGCTTTGTGGTGGAACGCCGTGACATTGGTGGTGCTTTCAGCTGCCTATGAAGGGTGAACATAAAAAAATACCGACAACTCTTAGTACATTATGCGGAAGAATCCTTATGCGGAAATGAACACTTTGGGTGCCGGGGAGAGGCGTGCATCCAGGGCTACGTGGAGTTTCTGACTGTGGCATTTCCACCCATACCTAGATACCAAAGGTACCGTGGCACTTGCTACCCAACTGTAGGTGCCACGGGTACAGTGGCACTTCTGACCAACCGGGGGTGCACCGTGGTATTCACGACCAGGGCGTGCCCCACTGCCGATTTAGCCACACGTTCACCAGGAGGGATGTGTTGTCACCCTCAGTCAGGCACTCCCCTCGGCGACAGCCTTCGTTTCCGCGTAACTTCGTACACTATTTGAATTCTTTACGCCGTTAGTAATCTAAATAATCACCACATCGAATGGAGAGCGTGTCTTCCCAAGGACGAACGTCGCTGCCGGGTGTACAGTAAATCTGGTGAGTTTACGAAATGATTGCGCCTGAATTTCGAGGGGAATAAGTTCCGACAACGTTGAAAAATTGCAAATGACAGAATCATGGTGGAATAGCAACATTCTTGCCAACCTGACGGAAAAGATGAGAAGATTAAAAAATGAATGCATAAATGCAAGAAAAGAGTCCGCGATGAAAAGGCAGTGGCTAATTTTCACTTGCTTGGTGAGAAATTTCAAGATTTGAAAGATAAAAGCTCATATTTCGTCGAAAATACGTCAGATTATGAGAACCCCAAGACTGGACTGTGTAGAGCAAGCGGAGGTGCCATTGGGGCGATCCAGAAGCCTGGCTTTAGTTCGGAGATTCAATTGAGTGAAAGTAGTTGAAGGTAATAATTTTTTGAACACACGGTGGGTTTCTTCCTGACAAAAGGATCGTGGGGTTCGCTTGTGAAGAAGCGGAGACAATCCAGTGTGAAAATGAAACTGTTCTTGTGGACGGATTGAAAAATAAAATGTCTGGGGAACAGAATACAAAAACTGGGACTAACAGAGAAATACAAGGAAGAGAAGAAATCTGATTGTTTTTCCGCATGCGTGCTGCAGTGGCACATCATCCATTAAACATTGTTGATGAAGCGTGAGCCGGCCGGTGTGGCCGTGCGGTTCTAGGCGCTTCAGTCTGGAACCGTGCGAACGCTACGGTCGCAGGTTCGAATCCTGCCTCGGGCATGGATGTGTGTGATGTCCTTAGGTTAGTTAGATTTAAGTAGTTCTAAGTTCTAGGGGACTGATGACCTCAGATGTAAAGTTCCATAGTGCTCAGAGCCAGTTGAATCATTTTTGATGAAGCGTGAATGATAATAATGGGAGAAGTTTCCAGCAGAGAAAAGGTCACACAGTTCGCAGACCATATGATCAATCAATTGATGAAAGTCCTAGTGCGCTAACTGAAATATTTATTTATTTTCTTAACATGATCTCATTGGACCATCAGGCCCTCTGTTACAATGAACCTGGGTTTCGTATGTACAGTACCTTTTTTACATCACAGTTACCTAAGATATAGCAATTTTAATATGAAAAATAGTATTAAAATTATTTCAGTATCTGAAGTGGTTGTGTGAGTTAATGATACTATGAACTAATAAAGTTACTACTGGCAGGACTTGTACTACTGCAGCTCCTGCCACTAATAGTGATAATAGTAGTAATAATGATGACAATAACAACAATGATGACAGTGGCAGACATTACAAAAATTATAAGTGCACAAAATAGATGCTTTCTGATACAGTTAGTTCTAGGGAAAGGAAATTGAAGGAGACTGCACAAGCTAAGAACACTGGGAAATGAGGAAGATTTGGTTGGAAAGAAAGGATGATCAAAGGTAACGAATCCGTACAGGGACAATGGTAATCCTTACTGTTGCGTTAGTAGACACATCAGTAACTGTCTTCTGAAGTTGGAGATGTTACGCATTTCCCTAAAACGATTCGGGTGGTTATTCCAGAGCCTGGTTTCTGCTACTGAGAAGGACTTCGAGAAAGTGGTTGAACGATAGAATGGGACAGAAAGGATTTTGCTCTGATGGGAACCGCTGTTTCTGCCTTGTTGTTCAGACAAGAGCGTTAAGGTCGAGGAAAGATTTGGAGCAGGGGGGGGGGGGGGGGGGGGGGGCAGTGCGTGATGCAGCTAGGATAGCTGATCAGGGAGTCGAACATCACAGCCAACTGCAGGCACCTTGAGCTTTCCTAAGAAAGGCCTTTGCAGGATAACACGACTATAATCAATAACTGGAAGTGTAAGTGTTAGTACAAGCTCCTTTTTCAGGTCAAGAGGGAATGGTTTTTTTTATATTTTTTAGGACATGGAGGGATGCCCTCTTGTACATTTCAGTTAGTGCTCAGTTCAATTTTAGATTTTCATTTGTTATTGCTGCTAGACTCATTGCTGAAGGAGAGAAGGTGATATTTGTCCCATTTAGGGTTAAAGATGGCAGGGATTCTAGATATTTCGAGCCTAGGATGACCAACCAGTACCGCTTGGGTTTTGAATGGGTTGAGCTTTAACCCTACTTCCGACGCCCATTTTGATAGTGCATGTATGTCGATACTGAGTTTGTCGATATTTGTCTTCAGATTTATTGGTTTTCATTTATGTACAACTGAAGGTCATCAGCGTACATGTGCTATTTGCAGTAGGACAAAACTGATGACAACATTTATGTGCTATAAAAAGGCTGTAAGATCTAATATCGAAACGTGGGGGACATCTGATACTAACTCCCTCCATTGTCATATCGTGGGGCATTGTTGGCGAGACATCAGGTATGGGTGGAAGAATTTACTGCACTTGGAGAGATGTTTTTAACCAGTGGCTCAGGACCACGAACACTACCAGAGGTTAGCATTGAAAACTTAACTCCTCGATAAATCAAAAACACATGAACGTATACTTCGCAATAAATAAGCTAAAGGAAAAGGAAGTAAATACTGTAATTGAAATTAGAAAACATTTCACTGGCCTGGCACTTCAAAAAAGTCTTGACAAAAGGTTAAAATGCATTTTAAAAATATATAAGGACTCGAAAGATTCAAGAGAATGTATAAAATCTATGGATTTCTTAGAACAAATTGAGTGAGAAACTAAAATCCATAAAATAAGAGCAAAAGTTGCATTATTTGTTAAAGTAAGGCCCTAATGCTGTAGAAAGAAAAAAGATAAAAATTAAAAATAAGTTAAATATGTATATGTATTATGCGCATAGCTAGTCCTCAGTCTGAATAAAATGTGAGGGGATGTTTTTACTATTAAAACGGTCGGAAAGTCCATGATATCGGATCCAGGGACCAGTTGTAGGGGGAAGGAAGTCGAGCACATTTTGCTATTGGCTTCTCTTCCCAACCCCACCTCCTCTCACTTAATACAACTTGCCATTACCCCCGTTTTTAAAGTTCCACAGCTGGCTACGATTTGACAACAATGAAGCATATAAAATGTTTGACACAATAATAATAATAATGTGTTCAGACCACTGTTTAGTGTACATTGCTTTAACATAATTTCCAAGGACCTGTAACTCCGAGAAATAAATAATTTGAAAAGCAATCGTCCGTGACATTGGAATTTACATGTGACATGCAATTGGTTTAACAGCTATAACAAACTATCACAAGTTTTACAGCGTCATAACTTACAAGATATGAATCCTAAGTGCACTTGACGTTCTCAGTATTTCATTAAGCTGTGCTGTAGTGAATAGAGGTCTGCGGTCTATGGAAAGTAAGCGTGTAAGTGAGGCAAATGGCGTCATTTACTGTCGTTTTCGCCTAATTAGAGAAAGTTAGTCTTCATTAGTTTGTCTTTGTAATGTTTTTACCTTTCTGTCTTGCCATGTTTTCTTGTGAATTGCCGGTTCTATGAAGTACGCAGTGTTTTTTGTTAGTAGTTACGGTCGGTCCGATAATGGGCGCCTCGACCTGGCTGGTACATTCTTTGCTCCGTGCCAGTGCGCAAGCGTATCCTCGTGAGCAGGTGCTCAGGCAAGCAACTGGACATTATCTTGTGTTAAAAGTGACTTGTAATTTTCTGGTATCCCTACTATTCCAAGACTTGGTTTTCATACTACTTCATTTCCCGAAAATTGGTGGAGAAATTTGGAAATTGATATACGTAAAAATATTAACGTCTTTAGCAAAATTTCTTTTTTGGGTGCGAAGGGGTGAGTGGAGTCATGATACTTTGTGTCTGTGTGTGACCGTGGGGCGTCGAAGATTGAGAATGGTAGGGTTGATAGCTGATGGATTGTGTAACTAAGTACGATATCAAGTACAGTATGATCAAATTTCAATGGCACCGTTCCTAAACTCTGATGCCCTACATTGATTTTCCGATAAATGACGAGCTTGTCATACTGCGTAACATACCAGCCTTGGCATTTTTCCTATATATCCTGTATACAATGAGAGTGTCAAGATTGGAGGTCATTTGCATTAGACAGATCTAGTACACTGCTGGCAACTGAAGCTGCAACACCAGGAAGGGTAGTAAATAACGAAATTTTGCTTATTGTGCGTATACACTGGTAGCGAACCCAGCGATGCTTCGCACTTGCTAAATGTGTCTGGGTATTGGATACACGTCCTAATCTCTTTCTGGCCCCCCTCTCTGCTCATCTCCTCCTACTCCCCTCCCTCCAATTGCTCCTCCATTTCTCTCTGTCTATCTCCTCCTTCTCCCTCTCTGTGTCCAGAGACCTCCCCCTTACCTCTCCCTCCATCTCCTCTTCCACCCTCTTTCTAACCATGAATCTTCCCGGGGACTGGGCTTTTGTGTTGTCCTTATCATTTCATAGTCATCATCATCATCATCATCATCATACGCGAGAGTGGTTGGATTGGACTGTGTAAGTAAATTGGACTGAGTAAAACTTGTGGCTTTGTAAGGGCGCTGATGACTGCACAGTTGAGCGCCCCGCAAACCAGCCATCATCATCATCATGTAACCATGAAAGCTGTTTATTGCTATTGCAAACGAAGCCTTGATTGGGAACTGAAGCCGATTGAAAGAGATGAGAAGATGGTTGGTATCATTGAGAGAGACCTCTCCAGCGGCTGGCTCTATGAGGATAGTAACTTCGATGATAGTATTTTGCACGGTTTTAATCTGCGAACAGGCAGGATTAAAATGTTTTGCAGGATTCATATTCTATAGTAATACTGTAATCATAGGTCAATAACCCATAAAAACTACTTTCCGATTAAAGTAATCTCGTACTGAGGAGTGACCAAAGACACTTTCAAAAGAATAACTTCGTTATCACAACGAAGCTCGATTACAATGTCCTTGGATGAATATCCACACAACTACATACAACAGAAATGTCTCTCCTGTAACGTTGTCTGTCATTTTCCTACACGACTAACCCTAGGACACGTAGGCAGCGGCGTGAAGCCCTGGGACGCTATTGGGCCGTAGTGCCGTCGAGGAGCACCGAGGCAAAACTGCTGGTAATGCCAACTGGTAGCGCAGGAGCTGAACTGCTGATGTGGTGGGACGAAACTGCTGGTACTGTCGACTTGAGGCGTAAGGCGTAAATTACTTCGCCCAGTCGAGTCATGGCCTAAGTAAACGGGTGCGTACCGATATCCGCTTGGCGCTGCGAGGGCTCGCGACCTGACAGCAAAATAGTGCCCGGCCACAGCACACTCTGCTGCGACGAGTACGCGGCATGCTGGCGAGGCCGGCGCTCCCAGATGTTGTGGAGGCGCCGTGCAGCTGCGTGGAAATCAGCCCAGGACGTACAGGAAAAATATCTCTGTTTTGATGAGAGCCGTTTACGCACGACGTCCTGGCGGGACGGGTACCCACACGGCCTGCCTAATGTACGGAAGAAACGACTACCAGGCAGATACAACACCTATTTCCTGTGAAAACCAGCTGTGAGGAAGAAGACAAAGCAGTATATTGTCCTGCATACAATTTTCGTTTAAAATTATATACAACGAGATAGAAGATATTTCAGAGAAGCCATTTGTGTAATGATTTAAGTGCCCTGCTGTCATAGTTAAAACTAAATGTGAAAAAGTAAATGAAACTGCACTTTTTTACAGCACGGCATTTTCTTCCTCGCAATCGCTTTTAACAGATAGCAAATTGTTGTTTTAAAAAATATGTAGCCTATGTAAGCACTGAAGAAAATTTGTCAAGCACTTTTCAACGTTATACAGGGTGTTACAGAAAGGTACGGCCAAACTTTCAGGAAACATTCCTCACACACAAATAAAGAAAAATTGTTATGTGGACATGTGTCCGGAAACGCTTAATTTCCATGTTAGAGCTCATTTTAGTTTCATACAGGATACTCTGCCTGTGCTGCTAGAACATGTGCCTTTACAAGTACGACACAACATGTGGTTCATGCACGATGGAGCTCCTGCACATTTCAGTCGAAGTGTTCGTACGCTTCTCAGCAACAGATTCGGTGACCGATGGATTGGTAGAGGCGGACCAATTCCATGGCCCCCACGCTCTCCTGACCTCAACCCTCTTGACTTTCATTTATGGGGGCATTTGAAAGCTCTTGTCTACGCAACCCCGGTACCAAATGTAGAGACTCTTCGTGCTCGTATTGTAGACGGCTGTGATACAATACGCCATTCTCCAGGGCTGCATCAGCGCATCAGGGATTCCATGCGACGGAGGATGGATGCATGTATCATCGCTAACGGAGGACATTTTGAACATTTCCTGTAACAAAGTGTTTGAAGTCACGCTGGTACGTTCTGTTGCTGTGTGTTTCCATTCCATGATTAATGTGATTTGAAGAGAAGTAATAAAATGAGCTCTAACATGGAAAGTAAGCGTTTCCGGACACATGTCCACATAACATATTTTCTTTGTTTGTGTGTGAGGAAGGTTTCCTGAAAGTTTGGCCGTACCTTTCTGTAACACCCTATATATATATATATATATATATATATATATATATATATATATATATATATATATATATATATATATATATATATATCCATACCGATGTTTCTTACGGGATCGCGTAAAATCTTAAGTAATTACTCAAAGACTTTTCGATATTTTAGGTAACAATGCTTTCCCTTTTTATATGCTAAATACATAAACAGCTTTTACCTGTCAGCACGTTATACACGTTATATAAGCGCCGCGTAAATATCTGAAAACTTTTCGCGATGCATCTATTTACATACCATACGCAAAAAATATGTAGCGTATGTCCAACCGAACGTTTGTTCGATTATCGTGTAAAAATTTGAAGCAAATCGTTCTATAACTTTCCGAGATTTTTGGTAACAAACGTTTAACTACGACTTGTCTTTATACTGCGTGATTCACGAAGGTATGCAAATATTTTAATATGTTATTCTACAAGTAAAAAAGTTCATATAAACATAGATTTAGTTACGGAGTTACGGTTAGTAAAAGATTTTGCCCGAAATTTCACAACAATGGATTTTTGTGCTTGGGGATGAATGAAAGACATAGCTTATGAGGACAAAGTCAATACACGTGAGGCATTACTTGCTCGCATTATGAACGGAATAGACAAAATTAAGAACCACCCTGTGAACCTGAAACGAGCTACAAAAACTGTTTACACACATGCAGCTACATACGTTGAACTCGGCGGAGTCGTTTTTGAACATTTAATGCGAATGTATTGCGGAACTGTATGTACACTGTACAACTTCCATAACAGTGAGCTTTGTTTTTCCCGGTTTAACATGAATTCACGTGTGCTATGGTATTAGTGAAAGCAGATTATCTGACACATCCATACAGTTTGAGTTAACGTTATTACCATCATTTTTTGAATCACCCTGTATAGTAGTACAGATTACCGATTGTAGATAACAGGAAGAATGTATGAGTAAATTAGTAAGTGATTCAGAGATACACAGGACATGAAATTTAATACACACAGCTGCCACCTCTGAGAATAGCAATAGATATAAGCCAGCTGGCCATGGAGTCGAACTGGGCTTGGTTGTCAGATATGGGGTACAACACTCCATGCTGTTTCAACTCTGTGTCACAGTTCATCAATCGTAATGGCTGGCGAGCGGTGGCGTGCCAGTTCATCAGCAACCCATGACGAGATGTTTTCAATAGTTGATGAGTCTGGGAATGTGTCAAATAGTGCAACAGCTGGACTCGTACTGTACGGAGTTACGTCAGGATAGCACAGGCAACATATAGTCTTGCATTATCTTCTTGAAAGATAATTTGACGGATACAGTGAAAAGAAGGCACAGCCCTGGGCCCGAAAACTTCAGGTATGGGAAGGGGATCGAGCTGTCTACCCAATGGCACAAAATGCCATCAGGCGAGGCGCCGGGCTCGTATGTCTTGACCAGTTGGTCTTATCTCGAAACAGAAAATAGACTGAAGCCATGTGTTCAGAAACTTTGTAATCATAATGACACTGAAAAAGAGAAAGACGCAGCAAAAACTGACATACCAAACGTCTTTTTTCAAAACTGTTTCGTAGAGCAAGATCACACTGTAGTTCATCCCTTAAATCGTCGCACGAAAGACAAAATGATTGATACTGAAACAAGTGACCGTAGAATAGAATAGCAACTAAAACTCGCAACAGAGGAGAGGCCAATGAACCTGATGGGATACCAGTTCCATTCTACATAGAGAATGTGAAAGAGCTTCCTTCTATTCTAGCAGCAGTGTACCGTATGTCTCCTAAGGAGAGAAGCGTTCCTAATGATTAGAAGAAAGCACACGTCATTCCTATTTTCAAGAAGGGCCGTCGAGCACACGCACAATACTATAGGCCTATATCTGTGACGTCGCTCTGTTGTAGAAGTTGGGAATCTGTTTTATACTCGCGATTTATGACACTTCTGGGGAAGGAAAATCTCTGCTGTAGAGACCAACATGCGTTCTGAAAATGACGATCGTATGAAACCCAGCTCACCCTGTTCTTCTATGAGACATAGAAAGCAGTAAATACAGGCGGCCAGGAGGATACCGTATTCCTTGACTTCTGAAATACATTCAGTAGAGTTCCTCTCAGCCGCCTAGTGAACAAAATACGAGGGTATGGAATATCAGACAAACTGTGTGACTGAAGACTTTCTAGCAAACACAACACAGCATTTCATTCTGAACGGAGAGATGTCTTCAGATGTAAAAGTAATTTAGGACGTGGTTCAGGGAAGTGTTATACGAGGTGCATTCAAGTTCTAAGGCCTCCGATTTTTTTTCTAATTAACTACTCACCCGAAATTAATGAAACTGGCGTTACTTCTCGACGTAATCGCCCTGCAGACGTACACATTTTTCACAACGCTGACGCCATGATTCCATGGCAGCGGCGAAGGCTTCTTTAGGAGTCTGTTTTGACCACTGGAAAATCGCTGAGGCAATAGCAGCACGGCTGGTGAATGTGCGGCCACGGAGAGTGTCTTTCATTGTTGGAAAAAGCCAAAAGTCACTAGGAGCCAGGGCAGGTGAGTAGGGAGCATGAGGAATCACTTCAAAGTTGTTATCACGAAGAAACTGTTGCGTAACGTTAGCTCGATGACGGGTGCGTTGTCTTGGTGAAACAGCACACGCGCAGCCCTTCCCAGACATTTTTGTTGCAGTGCAGGAAGGAATTTGTTCTTCAAAACATTTTCGTAGGATGCACCTGTTACCGTAGTGCCCTTTGGAACGCAATGGGTAAGGATTACGCCCTCGCTGTCCCAGAACATGGACACTATCATTTTTTCAGCACTGGCGGTTACCCGAAATTTTTTTGGTGCCAGGGAATCTGTGTGCTTCCATTGAGCTGACTGGCGCTTTGTTTCTGGATTGAAAAATGGCATCCACGTCTCATCCATTGTCACAACCGACGAAAAGAAAGTCCCATTCATGCTGTCGTTGCGTGTCAACATTGCTCGGCAACATGCCACACGGGCAGCCATGTGGTCGTCTGTCAGCATTCGTGGCACCCACCTGGATGACACTTTTCGCATTTTCAGGTCGTCATGCAGGATTACGTGCACAGAACCCACAGAAATGCCAACTCTGGAGGCGATCTGTTCAACAGTCATTCGGCGATCCCCCAAAACAATTCTCTCCACTTTCTCGATCATGTCGTCAGACCGGCTTGTGCGAGCCCGAGGTTGTTTCGGTTTGTTGTCACCCGACATTCTGCCTTCATTAAATTGTCGCACCCACGAACGCACTTTCGACACATCCACAACTCCATCACCACATGTCTCCTTCAATTGTCGATAAATTTCAATTGGTTTCACACCACGCAAATTCAGAAAACTAATGATTGCACGCTGTTCAAGTAAGGAAAACGTCGCCATTTTAAGTATTTAAAACAGTTCTCATTCTCGCCGCTGGCGGTAAAATTCCATCTGCCGTACGGTGCTGCCATCTCTGGGATGTATTGACAATGAATGCGGCCTCATTTTAAAACAATGCGCATTTTTCTATCTCTTTCCAGTCCGGAGTAAAGAAATTGGAGGCCTTAGAACTTGAATGCACCTCGTACAATACACCGATCATCCAGAGCATTATGACCACCTACGTAATACGCGGTATGTCCCCCTTTGGCACAGATAACAGCGGTAACGTGCCGTGACATGGAAGCAGTGAGGCCTTGATAAGTCGCGGGAAGGAGCTGGAACCACATTTGACCATCCAAGTCACGTAATTCCCGTAAAATCGGGGGATGGGGGCGATGAACTCTGACACCACCTTCAGTCACATCCCAGATGTGTTCGATTGGCTCAGATCTGGCGAAGTGCGAGACTAGCACGTCAACCGGAAATCGCCACTGTGTTCCTAGAACCACTCCATCAAATTCATGTCCTTGTGACATGGCACATTATCTTGTTGATCGTCATGAAGCGGTGTACGTTGTCTGCAACCAGTTTACGATACTCCTTGGCCATCATGATGCCTTGCACGGGATAGTCATGTGAAGTTGGCACCCTTAACATTCGAGAAATTTTTTTTCCTAGTTCTTGATGCGTATGCCATAGCTCTACAGTTCTCTGTACAAAATCTGAATAGTTCTACAGAATTTCGCGAAGAAAACAATAAGACTTGAGAAAATTTTAATCTTGCGCAAAAAAATTAATTGAAAGATTTGCGAAAAACGTTAATAATAACTAATCTGAACAGCTCTCGAAGAGATATACAGAAAACCCTAATGACATTTTTGTGCAGGTAATAGTTTACGAGATAAATACAACAATGAGGGACCCAGTTCCGCAGTTATGTGAAGTCGGAAAATACCTTCTTTTTCAGAGTTCTTATACGTACGTTATAGTTCTGGAGCTCTCTGAAAAAAAAATTTAATAGTTCTGTACAATTTTGCGAAAAAAACTATAATCACAATTCTGAATAGCTGAATAGCTGTGAAGTAAGAAACCGATTTTCGAGAAACATACATATTATCATAGTTCCTTACGGATATACTATAGTTCTAGAATTCTCTTCACAAATTTTGAATAGTTCTGTAGACTTTAGCGAAAAAGAAAATAATGATAACATTTCTGAATAGCTGACTACCTGTGAAGTTGGCACCCGACTTTTGAGATATATATCAGAGTTCACGGCATACATGCTATAGCCCTAGAGTTATCTGTACTAAGTTTGAACACTGCTGCAGAATTTCGTGAAAAAAGCGCTAGTAAACGGGAAAACTTTAATGTTGAAAAAAAAAAATTTGCCGATTTTCGAAAATACTCGTAAAATTATGATCATTCTGAAGAGTTCCCTAGACTAGATTAGATTCATTTCTCGTTCCATAGACCCAAAAAATGAGATGATGCTCGTGGGTGTCGTACATGTCAGAAAGTATAACATGAAACATTCGAATACAATACTTACTCCCCTGATCATTTGTCAGGAGATTGTCGAAATATGTGAGCAGAATGCGGTAAACTGGAACAGCTAATATTTACCGAATTAACACACTGTCAAAATGAAACATTGTTATGCACTATTAATAAATTTTCCTCCCGCCATGAACCAAGGACCTTGCCGTTGGTGGGGAGGCTTGCGTGCTTCAACGATTCAGATAGCCGTACCGTAGCTGCAACCACAACGGAGGGGTATCTGTTGAGAGGCCAGACAAACGTGTGGCTGCTGAAGAGGGGCAGCAGCCTTTTCAGTAGTTGCAGGGGCAACAGTCTGAATGATTGACTGATCTGGCCTTGTAACGCTAACCAAAACGGCCTTGCTGTTGGGTACTGCAAACGGCTGAAAGCAAAGGGAAACTACAGCCGTAATTTTTCCCGAGGGCATGCAGCTTTACTGTATGGTTAAATGATGATGGCGTCCTCTTGCGTAAAATATTCCGGAGGTAAAATAGTCCCCCATTCGGATCTCCGGGCGGGGACTACTCAAGAGGACGTCGTTATCGGGAGAAAGAAAACTGGCGTTCTACGGATCGGAGCGTGGATTGTCAGCTCCCTTAATCGGGCAGGTAGGTTAGAAAATTTAAAAAGGGAAATGGATAGGTTAAAGTTAGATATAGTGGGAATTAGTGAAGTTCGGTGGCAGGAGGAACAAGACTTCTGGTCGGGTGAATACAGGGTTATAAATACAAAATCAAATAGGGTTAATGCAGGAGTAGGTTTAATAATGAATAAAAAAAAAATAGGAGTGCGGGTAAGCTACTACAAGCAGCATAGTGAACGTATTATAGTGGCCAAGATAGACACGAAGCCCATGCCCACTACAGTAGTACAAGTTTATATGCCAACTAGCTCTGCAGATGACGAAGAAATTGAAGAAATGTATGATGAGATAAAAGAAATTATTCAGGTAGTGAAGGGAGACGAAAATTTAATAGTCATTAGTGACTGGAATTCGACAGTAGGAAAAGGGAGAGAAGGAAACATAGTAGGTGAATATGGATTGGGGGAAAGAATTGAAAGAGGATGCCGTCTGGTAGAATTTTGCACAGAGCATAACTTAATCATAGCTAACACTTGGTTCAAGAATCATAGAAGAAGGTTGTATACATGGAAGAATCCTGGAGATATTAAAAGGTATCAGATAGATTATATAATGGTAAGACAGAGATTTAGGAACCAGGTTTTAAATTGTAGGGCATTTCCAGGGACAGATGTGGACTCTGACCACAATCTATTGGTTATGAACTGTAGATTAAAACTGAAGAAGTTGCAAAAAGGTGGGAAATTAAGGAGATGGGACCTGGATAAACTGACTAAACCAGAGGTTGTACAGAGTTTCAGGGACACCATAAGGGAACAATTGACAGGAATGGGGGAAAGAAATACAGCAGAAGACGAATGGGTAGCTCTGAGAGATGAAGTAGTGAAGGCAGCAGAGGATCAAGTAGGTAAAAAGACGAGAGCTAGTGGAAATCCTTGGGTAACAGTAGAACTATTGAATTTAATTGATGAAAGGAGAAAATATAAAAATGCAGTAAATGAAGCAGGCAAAAAGGAATACAAACGTCTCAAAAATGAGATCGACAGGAAGTGCAAAATGGCTAAGCAGGGATGGCTAGAGGACAAATGTAAGGATGTAGAGGCTTATCCCACTAGGGGTAAGATAGATACAGCCTACAGGAAAATTAAAGAGACCTTTAGAGAAAGGAGAGGCACTTGTATGAATATCAAGAGCACAGATGGAAACCCAGTTCTAAGCAAAGAGGGGAAAGCAGAAAGATGGAAGGAGTATATAGAGGGTCTGTACAAGGGCGATGTACTTGAGGACAATATTATGGAAATGGAAGAGGATGTAGATGAAGATAAAATGGGAGACACGATACTGCGTGAAGAGTTTGACAGAGCACTGAAAGACCTGAGTCGAAACGAAGCCCCGGGAGTAGACAACATCCCATTAGAACTACTGACAGCCTTGGGAGAGCCAGTCCTGACAAACCTCTACCATCTGGTGAGCAAGATGTATGAGACAGGCGAAATACCCTCAGACTTCAAGAAGAATATAATAATTCCAATCCCAAAGAAAGCAGGTGTTGACAGATGTGAAAATTACCGAACTATCAGTTTAATAAGCCACAGCTGCAAAATACCAACGCGAATTATTTACAGACGAATGGAAAAAACTGGTAGAAGCCGACCTCGGGGAAGATCAGTTTGGATTCCGTAGAAATGTTGGAACACGTGAGGCAATACTGACCTTACGACTTATCTTAGAAGAAAGATTAAGGAAAGGCAAAACTACGTTTCTAGCATGTGTAGACTTAGAGAAAGCTTTTGACAATGTTGACTGGAATACTCTGTTTCAAATTCTAAAGGTGACAGGGGTAAAATACAGGGAGCGAAAGGCTATTTACAATTTGTACAGAAATCAGATGGCAGTTATAGGAGTCGAGGGGCATGAAAGGGAAGCAGTGGTTTGGAAGTGAATGAGACAGGGTTGTAGCCTCTCCCCGATGTTATTCAATCTGTACATTGAGCAAACAGTAAAGGAAACAAAAGAAAAATTTGGAGTTGGTATTAAAATCCAGGGAGAAGAAATAAAAACTATGAGGTTCACCGATGACATTGTAATTCTTTCAGAGACAGCAAAGGACTTTGAAGAGCAGTTGAACGGAATGGACAGTGTCTTGAAAGGAGGATATAAGATGAACATCAACAAAAGTAAACCGAGGATAATGGAATGTAGTCGAATTAAGTCGGGTGATGCTGAGGGAATTAGATTAGGAAATGAGACACTTAAAGTAGTGAAGGAGTTTTTGTATTTGGGGTGCAAAATAACTGATGATGGTCGAAGTAGAGAGGATATAAAATGTAGACCGGCAATGGCAAGGAAAGCGTTTGTGAACAAGATAAATTTGTTAACATCGAGTATAGATTTAAGTGTCAGGAAGTCGTTTCTGAAAGTATTTGTATGGAGTGTAGCCATGTATGGAAGTGAAACATGGACAATAAATAGTTTGGTCAAGAAGAGAATAGAAGCTTTCGAAATGTGATGCTACAGAAAAATGCTGAAAATAAGGTGGGTAGATAACGTGACTAATGAGGAGGTATTGAATAGGATTGGGGAGAAGAGAAGTTTGTGGCACAACTTGACTAGAAGAAGGGATCGGTTGGTAGGACATGTCCTGAGGCATCAAGGGATCACAAATTTAGCATTGGAGGGCAGCGCGGAGGGTAAAAATCGTAGAGGGAGACCAAGAGATGAATACTCTAAGCAGATTCAGAAGGATGTAGGTTGCAGTAGGTACTGGGAGATGAAGGAGCTTACACAGGATAGATTAGCATGGAGAGCCGCATCAAACCAGTCTCAGGACTGAAGACCACAACAACAACAAATTAATAAATTTGTCATACGGGAAATAAATAATCTTAACTGTTGTGATCAAGCGTGTCAAAACTGAGATCTAACAGACAATTTCATTAAGCTGTCTTAACATTCTATGTTAAGATATTCATCTACAGAGTAAACTGTGCTTTATCTGAAACCAAGTTTCTGATGGTGGCTGGCAATTTATTGAAAATGTGTGTTCCTGAATATTGGACCCCTTTTTGGACCAAAGTACGTAATTTTAGATCTTTATGTAGATTGTTCTTATTCCTAGTATTGATATCATGTATCGAGCTATTGGTTGGAAATAAACATCTATTACTTGCAACAAATTTCATTAAGGAATAAATATACTGAGAAGCAGTGGTTAAAATACAAAGTCCCTCGAACAGGTTTCTACATGATGTCCTTGAATTTACACCACAAATGATTTTTATCACAAGAGCTCTACAGAAAATTTTGAATACTTTTTTGGGCAGTAGTATTTTATGAGATAAATGCAATGATGACAATCAATTCTCACCACAGAAAATACAGGAAATCGCACTAGAGTTCCGATGACAGGTCTAATCACAGTTCTGGATAGCAGCCCAAGAGTTTTATCCAGAAACCTAATGTAATTTCTTGTGATATGTAACTGCAATAACGTGGGCTCGACTTCACTAACATATTGTTTTCGATCGGGAGCTGAGTATTGCTGCACTAGTTGTGATCGGTGCATATAGGTACAAGTGAGCAAACATCATGTAAACTGTAGTTATGTCTCTGACTGTTGACAACCACAGCAGTCTAACGGTAGTTGTCATTTTTGTTCATCTTGCGTTGTATAACAAGAACTTCAATTTGATTTGGTACTCTTTGCGACAAAAAAGTACTGAATTTGAAGATAGCGCTCTCTATAATACGCTTTTACGGTGCTCCTGTTGCTTCAGTGTTCGATACACACTGGGATTTTCCAACATTTAGCAAGACATACGACATTATTTTCAGAGAGGGGTTCAGATGCGTCATACAATTCAAGGACTTTAAATGTCTGTTGTGCCCCAGGTACTGAGTACCAAATGGAAAGTCGGAATTAATTACCACTTAGAAGATTTATTCTGAATACAAGTTGAAACATAACTGAGCATCATCTGTCGTGTCCACGACCGTAGCCAAGTTTCAGCTCCCGTGAAACACTATCCCAGCGGCAGCGTCGCGACCGAGACGAGACGTGCTCCGTACTCCAGCAGGCCCACCAGACGACTCCCCTTCCGGGACGCGACGACGCGTTTAATCAAGTGCGGCTGCATCTTGATTGTCTCGGTCGACTCCAGCGCTGTAACTGCCGCATCTGTCGTGGCGCCCCCACTCTCAGCACTTTGATGTATGCTGCTCTGCTGCCAACTGAAGCGTTGGCACACAATGCTCGAGAAGGCGGTGGCCGCGTCTTACGTGCGGCGACCGCCTTGTGTGAACGCACGGCGCAACAGTACCTTCATATGTTCATAGTCAGAGTTGGAAAACAGGGATAGGATTTGAGACCTTAACTTTTCCCGGCGAATTGAATGTTCAAATAACTTACGGGTTTGCTGCCGGGTGACGTCGTCGACCATCGCCGATATTTCGATAGGAGCACACCCTGCCACTCTCAAGGCACAACTGCAAGGAGGAAACAATGTGCAAGGGAATTTAATACCTCGGTCCACAGAGTAAAAACAAGGAAGGTACCACACACAGAACAAAAGAGCCGCAGATTCAACACACAACCAAAGATAATCAACATCAGAAATATCGATAGCGACTATTAATCAACAGGTGACGTAGCACTAATTCTGTCCCTCTGTTTTTTGATGAGAGACAGAGCAAGATTCCAAGCAGCATTTAAACAAAAACCACCATCTCTATTTATAAGGTTGCTTGATAGTTTGATTTCAACAGCTTCCTTAAAGAGACTATCCCAATAGCTGGACGTGCAAGCCAGAATCTCCGTGTTGTTGTTTTCCGTAGGATGGCCGGTGTCTAGGCAATGTTCTGCAACAGCGGATTTGCTCGGCTGTTGTGCGCGTGTGTGACGCTTATGTTCAATACACCGGTCTTCCACAGTCCTGATTGTCTGACCAATATAGGACATGCCACAACTGCAAGGAATACGATAGACATCAGTCTTAAGCAAACCAAGATCATCTTTTACGGACGCCAACAGGGCCTTAATCTTAGAAGGTGGACGAAAACATAATCACATCATATTTCCGCTAAATACGGCCAATCCTGTTGGAAATGCTTCCTGCGTAAGGCAGAAAGGCCGTAGACTTAGGCGCCACTTCGTTGCTATCGTCACTCACCCGTTGCACAGAAGGCTGATAGCGCAAAGGACGTTTGATCTGCCTCTCACTATAACCATTCTGACGAAAGGTTACTTCGAGATATGATAGCTCAGCTGCCAAACTTTCAGGGTCTGAGATAACGTGGGCCCTATGAAGCAAGGTACGAAGTACTCCTTCACGCTGAGCTGGATTTTGACAACTGTCAGCTCGCAGATACAATTCAGTGTGAGTAGGCTTTCTATGAACAATGTCCCAACGTACCATCAGTCTTCCTTCTGAGTAACACATCAAGGAAGGGAAGGCATCCATTCTTTTCCACCTCCATAGCGAACTGAATATTCGGGTGGATTGAATTCAGGTGTTCCAAAAACCGGTTTAAATTCTCACTGCCATGAGGCCAAACAACAAAAGTGGTCGACGATGTCACCCGGCAGCAAACCCGTAAGTTATTTGAACAGGGATGGGATTGGAGAACAAGTCATCAATAGTCGGAAATCATCTTTTTGATGGCCGGCCACTGTGACCGAGCGGTTCTACGTGCTTTAGTCCGGGACCGCGCTGCTGCTACGGTCGCAGGTTCGAATCATGCCTCGGGCGTGGATGTGTGTGATGTCCTCAGGTTAGTTAGGTTTAAGTAGTTCTAAGTCCAGGGGACTGATGACCTCAGATGTTAAGTCCCATTTGAACCTTTTCATCTTCTCGATGAGAGGGAGAGTGCTATCGTCAACCACGTATATGTTGCTACAACTGCCGGGGATTGTCGTTTGGTGAAGAAAGCTCTAGGCCAGATTCATGGATGAGAAGAATATAAGCGCGTGTCTGTGTGTGTATGTGTGTGTGTGTGTGTGTGTGTTATAATGTCTACGCCAATATTATGTGTCGCCAGTGTAAGGGGCAGTACTCGAGACTTATGAATTAACGAATATTTTTCCAGAAATGACTTTTAAATCTATATGTGAGAAATGAGAAAAGACTTATTTTGTGACTTATTATTATATTGTGAAATAACAACAATATCTTTTATTATCTTATAACCAGTTTCCGACAAAGAATAATCATATAACAAAACAAAATACTACTAAAAGAATGTACTGGCATTGTATTGTCTCTGGAATTTTTCCTTAATCTGTTCATCTTCTCTATGATGTATGAAGCAGTTGAGATCGAAAATAAGCTGAGGTCCGTTCTTTTAACTATTGTAAAAGGTAGTCATAAGTGATCAAAAGAAAATATAACGTACAATTTACTAAATGGGGTTCTAGTGTACGGACTTTTATTTGTAACTAGATAACCAACTATGAATGGTTCAAGTTTGGTGTCGGCAGCAGTCCAAACTGTAGTTGTCTGCCGCCATTATGTGAGCGTACGGAGCGGCAATTTTAAACTGCAGAAATAATCAGACAGTAATTCTTTCGATGGTTATTGCAGTATTTGAACTTCGAGGACAAGAAACCACAGGAATTTATTATTTTTCTATTCTAACAGTGAAAATAAAATTCAATAGAACAATCTTAGACTTTAGGTAAACGAAATAATTTTATGGTTGCTGCGTAAGATTAATTTTTCTCAGAATAATTTATCAGTGACTTTAAATAAAAATATTTACAACACCAGTGTTGTTATAGGTAGAGGTTGTGGTGTGATATATTAATTATTTGGTGCATACATTTTAATGTCAAATAAAGAATTATTGGAACTCGTTATAGTCGGGCTCAGCAGCACATAAATAAAAATTATCAGAGATTATTTATTTATTTCAAATAATACTGTTATTCTTGCTGCTGTATTTTCATACGTTTTACAACAACACGTACATACCACCACAATAACATTAAATAGAATCCCATTACCCATTACATTAGCGCCCTGTCACGTGGGGCTCGAGTACAAATACTGTAATGATATTTTTTGTAATCAGTGTATTTCTTTTTGTGTATAGATTGCCACTGTCAAGTATTAATGCTTGTTTTGTTTGGGTTTTCATGTACCAACTAGCCTTGGTCACTGTTTCTATGTTTCGATACAGTGCATCGATACGTGGAACTGTGTCAGTGTTTCGAAAAGGCTATGTGCCATTGTTTCGAAACAGTGGTGTCTCATTCCGCTCTGTCCCGGATAACGGGACCAGATTCGATCTCGAGCCAGACACACGTTTCAAAATAACGCTGTTTCAGTCCACTTGTGCTTGGAACGGACTAACTGTATCGAAACGGTGATGTTTCATTCCACTCAGTCTCGGACGAGATTCGGGCACGGCAGAGATACTGAAATCCGTTTAGCATACAACTTCATAAAACACTTTCAAGAGTGTCGAAATCTTTTTGACATAAAACAGCATGAAGCGTAAGATTTCCGAAAATAAAGCTTCGTTTCTAATTGACTCCTCTATTCCGCAATGGCCTAATGTCTTCTTTAGAAATACTAATTAACAATAAAATAACGCACACTATTCGCATTCAAAATAATAAAAGTGGTGAAAAACATTTACTTAAATTACACATCTCTTATAACATACGCTTCTCTGTTCATGTATAGTAATCATATTAAAAAACGCAGGTAAACCCACAACATTTTGAATAAAAAAGGCGTAGAGTGGCAGTTTTTAGACATTTACATAAATTGATGTATGTATACTTGCAAGCGATCTGATAGACGGATCATTGATGTTGTAACGGTGAACGGGAAGGGCTGGGAAGCATGGTGGATTTACAGTAACGGTTCGAAACCCCTTGGGAGACAAAAATTTTTTTCACTTATATTTTGTTATTTATTCGAATTACGTGGCGTTATTTGTGAGTTTATAGGCAATGTGCCTATTCTCCACAATGATTCCTTTTGTTTACATGGAAATTAGCAGGACGGGTATATTATCCTTACTAAATGAATGTGGGAATCCAAGTAGCGTATCCATTGTTTCTGCAGTTTGCTCCCGCCTCCAGTTCCGTTCGTGTTGTTTCTTTTGTCTTCAGCTATGGCGTTATGAAGCCCGGTGTGGGATTATTTTATTAAGATGAATCCTGAGAAAATTAAACTTGTGCTCGGCGGTGTGTCGTTTAAAAGTAGTTCAACTTCTTGCTTAAACAGACTTTTGCGACATAATCATCCAACAGTTAATTTAAGTGAAACTCGTTCGAAACAAGCGTTATTGAGTCTAGACAGTGACGAAGCCAGTTCAACTGTTCAGGAATCTGCCATTTGAATGTCTGTGTGTCAAGATGGACAATCTGTGCTAGAAATGCCCAGCATTTCCACCGGTTCAGCTCTGGGTAGGTGTGGTAGACAAACAAAGATTACTGGACTTGCATCAAGACCAGTGCCTTCACCCAAACGAGACAAACTAGAAGAACAGCTTTTAAGACTTGCTGTTAAAGAAAATCTTCCATTTAATGTAGCTGAGAGTGTGGAGTTTAAAAAAATTACTTATTTATCAAATGAAAACTGCGTACCTCCCAGTATAAAAACACTCTCCAACAGTTTACTCTCTCGCGTGTTCGACAACACACTACTGCGAGTAAGCTCTGGAGTGCAAGCTGCATCCTACATTTGCATTACGACTGATGGATGGACATCTGTGAAAAATGAGTATTATATTGGAGTGACTGCTCACTTCATTGATGAAAAGTGCAATCTGAAGTCATATTTCTCATCTAGTTTTAAATTCTATGACAAGCATACAGGTGACAACATTTCCAGTGATTTACAAAATGTGACTTCAACTTGGGGTATCACCAAACAAATTGTAGCTTGCGTTACAGATAATGCACTTAATATGGTGAAGGCAGTGATGTGCAAATGGGAGCATGTACCTTGTTTTGCACATGCACTGAATTTAATTGTGCAAGCAAGCATTGAACCAATTACACAAACACAAGGGCAAAAGTTAAGTCAGCAGTGGATTTTTTCAAAAGAAGTCCTCAAGCACTTAAGAAATTACACAATATTCCGAAGCGAATGGGCTTCCCTGTTTTAACACCGAAACAAGATTGGCCTACGAGATGGAATTCCATGTATGAAATGTTTGACAGGCTTTTGAAAATCATAGAGCCTTTGCAAAGCACCCTCGCCATCTTCAGTGTGGATTCACAAACAAAACTGTCCAATGAAGACTCGTCAGTTATTGAAAAATCATTTTGAACAAGTCACAACAAAAATTAGCAGCGAAAGAAATGTAACCTTGTCAAAAGTTGTCTTATTAAGGAAAGGTTTACAAAGTCATTTCTGAGACTGAAAAAGTCAGATTACAGCAATGAAGCCATTAATACAGTAACTGCTAAACTTGAGGATGGAATCTGTACCCGGCTCGTTCAAAAGTTTGCAGTTAAAGAAATTGCTTGTGAGGCAACATTATTGGATCCTCGCTTCAGGGAAAATGGATTTCAAAAAACTGGGTATCGATTTAAAGAAACAAAAGATGCCATAATCAAGAAGTGCTGTGCAATATGATAGAAACCCACCCGGTGTTCTACAGACAATCTACCACCAGCCAAACCAGTTGTGGTGAGCACATTCAACTCTAGCAGTGGCAACATTTGGCAAGATTTTGACCAAGCTGTAGGAGGCTTGATCCAAAGTGCTGACAATCCACGTGCTGCAAGTATAGCCGAGCTTGATAAATATGAGAAGAGGCCACTGATACAAAAATCACAAGATCCACTGCTGTGGTGGAAACAAAATCATGTGTTGTTTCATATGCTGTTTTAAATAATGAAACGACGTCTTTGTATTGTTGCGACCTCTGTTCCACGTGAGCGCATATTTCTAAAGCAGGGGCAAACAGTAACAGACAGACAATTCCGTCTTTCATGAGAAAAAGTATCAAAAATGATATTTCTAAACTACAGCTTAGAATAGGTACAGTAGATCTACTCAGAAATGAAAAAGTAAAATTTCAAATGATTTTGTTCTTCTCTGGACAATGTGCACTGAATTTGTACTTGACTGTGTTTTGTTTAGTCCACTAAATCTTACATGTAGCTACCTTAAAAGAACATTTTTCTCAAATTTGTTGTACACACAAGACACTTAACGTTTTTACTCGCCATTCAGTGAGTTTAATTTTTTTGAATATATTATTTATTTATTTGTTCGAGAATAATTATCTGATTTATGTATGTATATGTTTGTGTGTTTATTTTTGTAAATGTGCTATGTTTAGTTATTACACTATAGGCATCCTAATACTTGTGTATCATAAATAATTCTCAGGCACATCAACAATGGTGCTCTGATACTTTTGTTTTGGCGTTCAGATACTGAGATAGAAATTGCATTTCAACAGCGACTTAACTTCATCTCTGATTTCCTGGTGAAGTTTATAGTAAAATGATAACATATCTGCTTGCTGTGAGTACTTGAGAGAACTCCATATACCTGTACCTCATACAGACTTCTTTAGCAAGAACTGTAAGCGGTGTAAAGCCAGATCTGCCATGATATGGGTATCAAAAAGGCATTACACTGTATGAATTGTTTTAAATTTGAGTCTGGATTTTATATTTTAAGGAAACATACCGATCTCTGTGTTTAAGTTACCTTGAAATGTTTTAACATGTTTTCCAATTCTATCAGTGTACATGCTTTGAGCTGTATCCAGCGAACTTGTGAATGTTTGATGAAATACTGTCATATTTGACCATTGTCGTATATGCTCCAGTCTGTTATGGCATTTTTTTGCCTGTGTGCATCAGTCACATTGCATCCTGCTTTGTGTGAGAAACAATGGAAAATGTAGCTGTGAGTAAGAAAAATGTGAGTGCCACACTCATACGCGTTAATTCAGTCCCTCGCTTCAAAGAATGTTGTCTCAATAAATCAAATCCCATGATATGCCTTTTATAGAGCACATAAAGACTGTCACTAATAAAACTTATCAAAATTAGGGACTAGAATGTAGGGAAACGTGTTTGGCAAAATCAATTATGTCAAACATACAAAGTCTGTCCTCTGACAATTGGAAAGTATGAAAGTCACTTGACACGAAAGCAGCGCATTTGCTGCAGGAAATACGAAACAGCCCCTTATTGAAAGTTTCAACTTTTTGCGATATGGTTGGCGCTCTCGCACCTCACTTGTGTTTTATGACAATATTTATGCAGTAGACACTCAAAATGATATAATGTGAACGCCTATACGATTACAAAACACGAACTGTTTCCGAAACACTACATTGTGCTGTTTCATTTGTTTTGAAACAATTATGCGTTTCAGTTTGCCCATCTCTAGTACCGACTGAACGTACAAGATGCTGCTGTAAATATCAAACTGGCACCTGGCAATTTGTAAGCAGTGTGCAGCTCTGTTTCACCAACAGCATTGCCTATCATCAAAAAAGGAACAGACGCTAGGCTAGCACTGACTGCTGCTAAGAAAGTGATTGCTTTTGCTGATATGACTTGCAATAACGACTGCGCGTAACGCCGCTATCTCGATCGGGGTGCTACGGCAGACACCCTCTCGAGCACCCCGAAGACCTCTTGGGCTCTCGGCTGCGATGGGTTTCAGGCCGTCAAAAGAACTATCGTGTGTGCATGCGCGGACGAGAGAAAGGCTGAGGCAAGTTCGGGTGTATAAGAATGGACTCATCGTGTCCGTCGTTTCCGTAGTGTTGCGGTTATCACGTCTGCTTCACACGCAGAAGGTCCCCAGTTCGATTCCGGACGGAAACAGTATTTTCCTGCCTATGTCGTATTCTACTCCAGTGAGCCACGTCATGTGTGCATCTGCTGCATGTACCTTCGTTTTGCAAGTACCGCATTTACTGAATTTTTAAGTTACGATGGCAACCTCATTACAAAGAAATAGTTCAAAGTATTAACCATAATCAACAAGGATAAGGCATTGTCAGCACACTTTAATGCGGAGATAAATGCTGTTAAAAACACGATCAAACCGTTGGCAAACATTCCCACCAAAGTAAATGATATGCAGACTAAATTAGAGGAGAATAAAATTAGAGGACGAATTATATCAAGAAGATACTGTCTCTGATAAAGAAACAGCAGAATATGTACAAGCAACAGTTAATGCGTCCGTAAATGGAAGTATTGACTCAGTACTCCTTGATTCTGGCGCAAATATTTCAGTGATAAGTGGTCAATTTTTCAAGAGAGTTATGCATGTCCAGCGATTACCGGTTCTGCCAGTGAGCAACTGTAAAGTTATAGGAGCTTTGGGAAAGAAATCACAGACAGTGAAGTTCCAAACACAGATAGAGCTTTCCTTCGGAAATGATAGCCCCAAGTGCACGTTCCCAGTTATGGAAAACCTGTCTGTATCAATAGTTCTGGGCTTCGAATTTCTCCAGGATAGAGAAGCAATAATAGATCTCGCCCGAGGCGTCTGCGAACTGAAGTACCAGGAGCGAAAGATAACCTTACAGTTAAATGGGGAAATCGAGACAGGCCTTCATCTGACTAGACCTGTAAATATAGTGGTCAGCGAGCAAAAATTGCTTGTATTAGAGTATGATCACCCGAAAGAGTGGCGTGCTAGGAAAAAGGATGATGTTCACAACAACGTGAGTGACATCTCTGCCATGATTGAGGAGAAAGTGAAGGAAGCTTTATGCATTGACCAAATCCAAGCTAGGCAACTAGTAAATCTATTGTCTAACCATAAAAAAGTATTCATAGATCGCCCAGGCGTTACAAAATGTTATATTTATGGTATGAAAATGTATCCGCACAAGACCTATTGTAAAGCTTCGAATTCGGTCCCTTGAATGAAGAAGAATGAGGTAACGAGAGAGATAAGAAAAATGCAAGATTTGGGAATTATCGAGCCATCGAATTCACCCTATACTGAATGAAAAGAATTCACCCTATAGTAGCCCCTTATTAGCCATCACGAAAGCTGATAAAAGCATATGGCTAGTCTTAGATGCATGGGACATAAGTAAAATTATTGTGCCGGACGCACTAGGAGCGAAAATCTCGACGAGCAGACGCAAAAGTTCTTTGGAAAGAAATATTTAACTTACATCGACTTGTGCTCATCATTTTGGCAAATATTACTATCCAAGGAATCCAGGCAGTACAATGCTTTGGTCTTTGCTGGAAGAAGCTACCAATTGTGTGTTCTCCCATTTAGTTTAAACATTAATGCTGGAGCGTTTAACGCAGTCCTGGATAATGTACTAGGACCCCAGCTACTAGACCAGGTCGCTACTTATGTGGACGAGCTATTACTAGCATCTGATACTTGCGAAGAATGCCTTCAACTGATACAAGGTGCATTAGAGAAGCTTTCAACAAGGGGTGTCACAGTAAACCTGAAGAAATCGAAGTTTGCCCGCCAAGAAATTAAATTCTTAGGGCATATTATTTCCCCTCATGTTATCAAGCCAGATCGGAATAAAATGGAGGCAATAGAAAATTTTCTATACCCATGCACAAAGAAGCAACTGAAAAGTTTCCTTGGCCTAGCCTCGTTCTTCCACAGGTTCCTAACAACACAACAGATGAATATTGATGCACTACTGAGTTTATTGACGAAAAATGTGCAATGGTGTTGGATACCACAATGTAAAAAGGATTTTGACATCATTAAAGAGGCGCTAGTGAATGCACCTATTCTTAGCCAGCCAGATATGTTGAAGGAATTTTACATTGCGACCGATGCTTCGAATTATGGAATCGGCTCATGCCTATTTCAGACGGAACAGAATGAAGATAAGCTGGAAATGAAAATTATTTGGTTCGCCAGCAGGATACTAACAAAATGTGAAAGAGCATGTACAGTAACCGAACTTAAGCCATTATTGGTGGTCTTTGCTTTTGATAAGTTTAGGTATTATGTATATGGAAAACATGTGAAGGTCATGTGCGATAACCAAGCACTACGCTTCTTCACATAGAGGGTTTGCATGGTAAATGCTCACACTTCAGGAGTATGATTTTGGTCCGCAGCTCGTGGTCGTGCGGTAGCGTTCTCGCTCCCCGCGCCCGGGTTCCCGGGTTCGATTCCCGGCGGGGTCAGGGATTTTCTCTGCCTCATGATGACTGGGTGTTGTGTGCTGTCCTTAGGTTAGTTAGGTTTAAGTATTTCCAAGTTCTAGAGGACTGATGACCATAGATGTTAAGTCCCATAGTGCTCAGAGCCATTTGAACCATTTGAGTACGATTTTGAGATAATGCATATCTATGGTCCGGATAATGTAGTCGCTGATGCGTTATCTAGACTGCCGCAGGTTTTATCTTACTTTGCGGCATTAGTAGAAAACTCCACCGAGTACAGGATCTTATTCAGTAAATATAAAGTATATCATAAGAGCTATTTTGCATTATCTAAGAATATGCAAAAATATCAAGAGATTGACCCAATGTGGAGGAATATTATCCACACATTGCGGCAACAAAACGACAGTGCCTTCCATCAGTGTTATCGAATAAACGAAAACATCCTCTTCTACAAATCAGACAGCCCAGATACTCACTGGTGGGTGTGCATTCCTTCCGATCAACTCGAAGACCTAATATGGTTTACACACCTAGCATGGGGACATTTTTGAGATGCCATACATCCAAGAAGATCAATCAATACTGTTACAACCCAAACTTACAGAAAAGACTACAAGGAGTTCTCAGAAACTGCAATATCTGTCAAAAGGTTAAACCAACTAATGTTTACAGGGACAGATTTTCATCCCATTGTTGCAAGACATCCAGGAGTTCTCAGAAACTGCAATATGTGTCAAAAGGTTAAACCAACTAATGTTTACAGGGACACAGATTTTCATCCCATTGTTGCAAGACATCCAGGAGAAATCACAGCAATTGACATAACGGGACCCATACCTACTTTAAGAGGAGGGATGAAATATATTTTAGAGGTGCATGATTTGTTCACGAAGTACATTTGGATGTATCCTCTCCGGACATCAACGGCAAGCAGCATTGGGAGAAAGCTGTCAATCGAATATATAAAATCTTTTGGTTGCCCAGTAACTGTGCTCACTGATAGTGCTCCATACTTCACAGGGGACAGATGGAAAACTCTAATGGAAGAAAATGGTATTAGACATAGCCTCATCTCGCGTTTCTCACCTAGCAATAATCCTGTGGAGATGACATTTAAAGAATTAAATCGATTCATTAGGACGTATACCCACAACAAACAAAGTGGGTCGAATATCGTAACAGCTTTGTGGAAATCTACAATGACCTACCCCACACTTCAACTGGTTTTACACCTACCAAATTAATGAGTGAACAGAAAGATGAAGTAAATGAGTGGGTTAACGCCATTCCAAAGATTCAGGACCAAAGGATGACCCATCAACAAAAGCTCAATATAACATTAAACAATATAACTCGCCATGCCGAAGTTTGCAAAACAAAATTCGACAAGATGCTTAGCAATAAACAGAAGTACTCAGTCGATGAACTAGTACTGCCTAGAATTCATCTTAAGCCATCGCTAATTAAGAAGAAAAATAAAAATTGGCATCTACTATATGAAGGTCCAGTCAAGATTGTTTCAATTCCTCATGCCGGTTGCTATTTCCTGCAAGACATTAATACTGAAAGTATAAAGGGACTATATTGTCATAGCCACCTTAAGAAATATTTGCAGTAAGAACCACAATTCACTGATAGCAAGTAACAAAATGTATTCAGTGCACAAGCACCATTGTAATATATGTAAATAGTAATTATAGAGTAGTTTTATTGTAAATTCTTATTTCAGGTCATGTATGACCAGATGATATGTTTACCTGTAATTTCAATTCCTGATCAAATCTAAGCTCCCATAAGGGAACAATTAAAGAATTTAAATACTTGAAGTTTCAATACTGAAAGTTCATTCACTAAAATTTTTAAACAGTAAGGATAGATGTTTTAATGTAAAAATGATTTTCTGATTTTTTTCTACCTCAGTTATGTAATAGTAAATATGTATATACTTTAAGTATATCATGCATCTGTGACTGTGGATGAGTTATGAATGTACTTTACCTTGATTTTTGTAGTGCACACACACGAACGGATCTTAGTTGAGTGCTAGTCCCCGTGTTTGCTTATTTCCGATTTGGTCTGTTCGGGGCATTTGCCTGCTTGCATACCAGTTTGGGTACTTTTAACTTTCGGGTTTTACCTTTCCGTTAGCTCTTTGAGCTACTTACTGGTAGGTATACCGAATACAGGCATCTGTTCCGAAATACTAATTATGAGATTTAATCGATTGTGAATGAATAAGAACAAATGACAAAAAACAAATGAATTATATCAACTTATGGAGATGTGCTGAAATCTATTGATCAAGACAAATGTAGAAGATTCTATCAGTCAATTTTTTATACGACGTTCAATATAGTATATGATTTTTGTCTTCATGTTTCGACACGAAATCACATGTGGACATGAACTAATGTTATTGCTGTGTATAAGTGTAAAGTGATATGAAGATTATCTGTTGTGTGAAACTATGAGCCCCCACAGTAATCAATATTTGTGCTATGTGTCTCACGAGAACTTTAAAAATCAGAAACTGTGTTTTTCATTTTTAAAACTGTGTTAAGTAGTGATAAATCACTCAAATTAGTGATAATATGAACGCTCTTCGCGTTCATACGTTAGCAGCAACGACTGGACGTTGATAAACTATTAACAAACTTTAAAATAAAAATAAAAATTGAGTAGACCGCAGACTTTTAATATACCGAGACAACCTCGCTAGGATAAACTCTTCGAACAGACTCTACTGCCAGATGCGCGCCAACAATGCGAGTGCAACGCCGGCTCCGCTGGGCCATGCCAAAAGTTTACGGACAGTGAGAAATAAACGAAGCACACGATGAACACCCGACTCTTTAAAAAGTCCAGTGTCATACATGTGCAATTTATTTAAACGAACTGTGAATCAGTACATTAACCAGAACAGTGCTTATATGCAGAACATCTTCCGTAAATAAAATGAGTGAATCAATGTGAATGGAGATAAACTTGCTTCTTCAGAATCATAAAATAAATAATTTCTTTGTCACTGACACCAATTTTCGATACTGCATGTATCCACACTGGACGAAAGGAACGTGGAAGCAAGAACTGTGCCAAAAATACTATAGAACCGGGTGCAGTTGACAGCAGCCGGCACTCCATAGACGTGCTGGGGGCGAACCAGCAGCAGCCTCCACCAGCAGCGGCCTCCTGTCTCCGATCCAGCAGTCGATACAGGGTTGGGTATTCAACGTCGCAGGGAACGTCATTCAAATTTTCTTTCAATTGAAATGAACTTTTAAACATTTATTGACCTCTTTTGACCTCAACAACAGATTCAATGTTTTCTGTAATGAACATGTTAAGCCTGACACTCAGACTAGGTAACTGTAATATTTCGAAGCCCGTTGGACGGTTTTGCTCCCGGTTTTCCGGATCCAGTAAAGCCGAACGGGGCGGGATAACTAATTACGGGAAGTCTCCGCAGCCTTTTCTGAAACTGTACAGTTGCTGAAGCCGTTTAAAACTGCCATATCCACACTAGACATATGGTATACTACTCGAAGTTTTGTCTAACCACTGTCTAAATTTTGCAAAGAAAAACTCTTTATTTAAAGTTAAAATTGAACGATATGTGTAAAAAAAACTTATCTATGAACAAATGTATTTTTTTCCCCGCCCAAGCGGCATCGTAATGTCAACGCCAGTATTTTGTGTCTCCAGTGTATGGGACAGTCAGTGCTCGAGACTCATAACGAAAATTTTTCCAGAGATGACATTTAAGCCTATATGTGAGAACTGAGAAAAGACTTATTATTATATTGTGACTTATTATTATATTGTGAAGTAATAACAATATGTTTTATTATTTTATAACCAGTTTCCGACAAAGAATAATCATATAACAAAAGATAATACCACTAAAAGAATGTATTGGCATTGTAATGTCTGTGGAATATTTCCTTCTGTTCTTCTTCCGTATGATGTATGAAGCAGATGAGATCGAAGATCAGCTGAGGTCTGTTCTTTTAACTATTGTAAAAGGTAGTCATAAGTGACCAAAAGAAAAATATAGCATACAATCTATTAAATGGAGTTCTAGTGTACGGACTTTTATTTGTAACTAAATAACCAACTATGAATGGTTCAAGTTTGGTGTCGTCAGCAGTCCAAACTGTAGTTGTCTGCCGCCATTATGTGAGCGTACGGAGCGGTAATTTTAAAGTGCAGAAATAATCAGACAGTAATTCTTTCGATCGTTATTACAGTATTTGAACTTCGAGGATAAGAAACCACAGGAATTTATTATTTTTCTATTCTAACAGTGAAAATAACATTCAGTAGAACAATCTTAGACTTTACATAAACAAAATAATTTTATGGGTGGTGCGTAAGATTAATTTTTCTCAGAATAATTTATCAGTGACTTTAAATAAAAATATTTACAACACCAATGTTGTTATAGGTAGAGGTTGTGGTGTGATATATTAATTATTTGGTGCATACATTTTAATGTCAAATAAAGAATTATTGAAACTCGTTATAGTCGGGCTCAGCACCACATAAATAAGAATTACCAGAGATTATTTATTTCTTTCAAATAATACTGTTATTCGTGCTGCTATATTTTCTTGCGTTTTACAATAACACGTAAACACCATCACAACAACATTAAATAGAAACCCATTATCCATTACACTGTGTGCGTATCTGTGTGTTAGAGGGAGAGAGATGGGGTCCTGGGAGCTTGAAACTTGGGAGTTGTCTGTTCTCTCTGATCACTAGAAGGAGCCCCAGCATACCAGTGTTCGTAGACTTAAATGATTTAATTAATGTATATAAACAAAAATTGTTACAGTATAGGAGCCTTACATACCACTATATTACACGCTTTTATCCGTGACATTGTTTTGCCTTCAATAAATGTCATGGATGAAAAGCTATTCATCTGTATGCCGCCTCAAACAGACATGAGTTTATTCAGTGTAAGTGTGTGCAAATGTTCTTAGCTCTAGGAAATGTTCACTGCGAAATGAATACCAGAAATTGATTATGGCAGGATCATTTTGATATGAAAAGAGCTTGTCGGATTTCATTCTTAACAATGAAATTGTTTTTAAACGAATCAGCACTGTTTCTGTGTCACTGGGAACCTATATTATATTTTGTCCACTAAGTAAAATTGGTTTTAAAACTTATGAAAACGACTTTCAAACGACCTCTGCAGTAGTTACGTTTTTCAGTGTATTTGGTCACATTGCTCTTATACACAGCACATTCATTCTGTTCTTTTAGGTATGGAAATTGACTCAAATTCTCATTTTATAACTGAGAGATGATTAGTTTTAATATAATTTTAAATGGACTGATACTTTCGCCTTCTCGTTTTATGTATAGGCTTTGAGATGGAATTTTCCTGTTCTAAAAAAGAAGAAATAGCGTTTTTCAAGTTCCAAAAGATATTCAGAAGCTTTCCTTTAGAAATACTGCGCCTAGTAATGTAGGACAAGTTCACTGTACTCGAAATCCAACAATTCGCAGTAGCTTCAGAATTTTAGGTTTATCCACACATTTCAGAACCGGTAGCGCAACATGCTGCTTATATAAGATATTAACGTTTATCCACACAGTGATGGTGTATAACTCACTAATATTTTAGTACAGGATGGCTTATAAAGTTTTCGAGCAACGTTGCAGTGCCGTTGATCCTACCTATCCTTGACGGCACTCCGTCAGTACACACACTGATGACTGTACTATAATACACTATTAAATTTTTGTAGGTATAAGTTTACTTTTCCAAATATTTCTGATCTTCTTGTTTTAGCATGCAATGTCTTCAGACTGGCAAAGATCTACGAGGACATTAAAATTAACATCGATTTCAATTATAAATGTGGCAAACTGGGCAACAACGCGTTGATTATCCAACGCTGGAGAAAAGAAAGTACAAGAAAATACAGTTGATGAGATACGACCTGAGAGCGTTCCTCGTATCGTCTCGTAACTTGCTGCCTTGATATAGCAGTTTTTTTCCACTTTCATTTCAATACCCTTATTATCATGATCGCGTGAAAGCTTTTGGAGACCAAGCATTAACAGTATCTTCCCTATCGGAAATAAGTTTGTTTATTTCACAAATGCTAAAGAAGATTCATAAGTCGCTTATGTATCGACAACTCTTAGCAACTTACTTTAGCAAATTTAATTTGTCTTTATCCGGTTTCTACTTTTTTCTAAGTCACATATTCAATCCGTACATCAGCCCAAGTCTAAGCTTCATTTCTTACTGGTTATCATGATATTGTGCTTTGTAGTGTCTGTCAAAGTCATGCCGTCTATTATGCGAAAGACTACTTCATCAAACAATGCAAAGTCTGTTCCTGAAGGATGTGTTTCTAGGCGCTTCAGGCCGGAACCGCGCTGATGCTACGGTTGCAGGTTCGAATCCTGCCTCGGGCATGGATGTGTGTGATGCTCTTAGCTTACTTAGGTTTACGTAGTTCTAAGTCTAGGGGACTGATGACATTGAACCTGCGACCGTAGCGGTCTCGCGGTTCCAAACTGAAGCGCCTAGAACCGCTCGGCCACTTCGACCGGCAAATGTTGGAAAATCCCAGCATGTATCGAACACTGAAGTAACAGGAGCACCTTGAAAGCGCGTTATAGAGACAGCTATTTCCAAATTCAGTAGTTCTTTGTTGCAAAGAGTATGAAATCAAATTGAAGTTCTTGTTATACAACGCACTAAGTTGACCAAAAATGACAACTAGCGTTAGGTTGCTGAGGTTCTCAGCAGACATTTACATAACGACAGTTGACACGATGTATGCCCACTTGTACCTAAGGACACCAATCGCAACTAGTGCAACAATACTCAGCTTCCGATCGAAAAGCAATATGTTAGTGAAGTGGAGCCGACATTAATGCAGTTACAAATATCTTCATAAGAGATTACATTAGGTTTCTCGATAAAACTCTTGGGGTGCTATCCAGAACTGTGATCGGAACTGTTATCGGAACTCTAGTGCGATTTCGCTTATTTTCTGTGGTGAACATGGATCCCTCATAACTGCAATTTTCTCATAAACTATTACTGCCCAAAAAAGTATTAAAAATTTTCTGTAGAACTCTTGTGATAAGAATCATTTGTGGTGTAAATTCAAGAACATCATGTAGAAACCTGTTCAAGAAACTTTGTATTCTAACCACTGTTTCTCAGTATATTTATTGCTCAATTAAATTTGTTGCAAGTAATATATCTCTATACACAACCAATAGCTCAATACATAGTATCAATGCTAGCAATAAGAACAATCTACAATATGACCTAAAATCAATTACCTTGGTCCAAAAAGGGGTCCAAAATTCAGGAACACACATTTTCAATAAATTGCCAGCCACCATTAAAAACTTGGTTTCAGATAAATCACGGTTTAAACAGTGTTTGAAAGACATTTTGATAGGCAACTCCTTCTACTCTATAGATGAAAATCTTAACAGAGACTGTTAAGCCAACTTAAGTGAAAATGTCTGTTACATTTCAGTTTTGACAGCACTTTGACACAACGGTGAAGATTAGGTATTTTGCGTATGATAAATTTATTAATAGTGCAAAACAATGTTTCATTCTGACAGCGTGTTAATTCTGTAAATGTCAGCTGTTCCACTTTTACCGCACTGTATTAACCTATTTCACAATCTCCTGCAAAACGATCAGGGTTGTTGTTGTTGTTGTGGTGGTCTTCAGTCCTGAGACTGGTTTGATGCAGCTCTCCATGCTACTCTATCCTGTGCAAGCTTCTTCATCTCCCAGTACCTACTGCAATCCGCATCCTTCTGAATCTCCTTAGTGTATTCATCTCTTGGTCTCCCTCTACGATTTTTACCCTCCACGCTGCCCTCCAAAACTAAATTGGTGATCCCTACCAACCGATCCCTTCTTCTGGTCAAGTTGTGCCACAAACTTCTCTTCTCCCCAAACCCATTCAATACTTCCTCATTAGTTATGTGATCTACCCATCTAATCTTCAGCATTCTTCTGTAGCACCACCTTTCGAAAGCTTCTATTCTCTTCTTGTCCAAACTATTTATCGTCCATGTTTCACATCCATACATAGCTACGCTCCATACAAATACTTTCAGAAACGACTTCCTGACACTTAAATATATACTCGATGTTAACAAATTTCTCTTCTTGCCATTGCCAGTCTACATTTTATATCCTCTCTACTTCGACCATCATCAGTTATTTTGCTCCCCAAATAGCAAAACTCCTTTACTACTTTCAGTGTCTCATTTTCTAATCTAATTCCCTCAGCATCACCCGACTTAAATCGACTACATTCCATTATCCTCGTTTTGCTTTTGTTGATGTTCATCTTATATCCTCCTTTCAAGACATTGTCCATTCCATTCAACTGCTCTTCAAAGTCCTTTGCTGTCTCTGACAGAATTACAATGACATCGGCGAACTTCAAAGTTTTTATTTCTTCTCCATGGATTTTAATACCTACTCCGATTTTTCTATTGTTTCCTTTACTGCTTGCTCAATATACAGATTGAATAACATCGGGGAGAGGCTACAGCCCTGTCTTACTCCCTTCCCAACCACTGCTTCCCTTTCATGTCCCTCGAGTCTTATAACTGCCATCTGGTTTCTGTACAAATTGTAAATAGCCTTTCGCTCCCTGTGTTTTACCCCTGCCACATTTAGAATTTGAAAGAGAGTATTCCAGTCAACATTGTCAAAAGCTTTCTCTAAGTCTACAAATGCTAGAAACGTATGTTTGCCTTTCCTTAATCTTTCTTCTAAGATAAGTCGTAGGGTCAGTATTGCCTCACGTGTTCCAGTATTTCTACGGAATCCAAACTGATCTTCCCCAAGGTCGGCTTCTACTAGTTTTTCCATTCGTCTGTAAAGAATTTGTGTTAGTATTTTGTAGCTGTGGCTTATTAAACTGATTGTTCGGTAATTTTCACATCTGTCAACACCTGCTTTCTTTGGGATTGGAATTATTATATTCTTCTTGAAGGCTGAGGGTATTTCGCCTGTTTCATACATCTTAATCACCAAATGGTAGAGTTTTGTCAGGACTGGCTCTCCGAAGGCCGTCAGTAGTTCCAATGGAATGTTATCTACTCCGGCGGCCTTGTTTCGACTCAGGTCTTTCAGTGCTCTGTCAAACTCTTCACGCAGTATTGTATCTCCCATTTCATCTTCATCTACATCCTCTTCCATTTCCATAATATTGTCCTCAAGTACATCGCCCTTGTATAGACCCTCTATATACTCCTTCCACCTTTCTGCTTTCCCTTCTTTGCTTAGAACTGGGTTTCGATCTGAGCTCTTGATGTTCATACGTGTCGTTCTCTTATCTCCAAAGGTCTCTTTAATTTTCCTGTAGGCAGTATCTATCTTACCCCTAGTGAGATAAGCCTCTACATCCATACATTTGTCCTCTAGCCATCCCTGCTTAGCCATTTTGCACTTACTGTCGATCTCATTTTTGAGACGTTTGTATTCCTTTTTGCCTGCTTCATTTACAGCATTTTTATATTTTCTCCTTTCATCAATTAAATTCAATATTTCTTCTGTTACCCAAGGATTCCTACTAGCCCTCGTCTTTTTACCTACTTGATCCTCTGCTGCCTTCACTACTTCATCCCTCAAAGCTACCCATTCTTCTTCTACTGTATTTCTTTCCCCCATTCCTGTCAATTGTTCCCTTATGCTCTCCCTGAAACTCTGTACAGCCTCTGGTTCTTTCAGTTTATCCAAGTCCCATCTCCTTAAATTCCCACCTAAGTATTATATTCGAATATGTTTTTACCATATACTTTCTGACATGGCCGTGCGGTTAAAGGCGCTGCAGTCTGGAACCGCAAGACCGCTGCGGTCGCAGGTTTGAATCCTGCCTCGGGCATGGATGTTTGTGATGTCCTTCGGTTAGTTAGGTTTAACTAGTTCTAAGTTCTAGGGGACTAATGACCTCAGTAGTTGAGTCCCATAGTGCTCAGAGCCACTTTCTGACATGTACGCATATCACACCCACCAGAATCATCTCATTTTTGGGGTCTATGGAACGAGAACTGAATCTAATCTAATCTAGGGAACTCTTCAGAATGGTGATCACAGTTTTACGAGTATTTACGAAAACCGACAAATAATTTTTTTCCCGATTACTAGTGCTTTTTTCGCGAAATTATGCAGAAGTATTTCCCGATTACTAGTGCTTTTTTCACGAAATTATGCAGAAATATTTAAATTTAGTGCAGAGAACTCTTTAACTATAGCATATCTACCGAAAACTCTGAAATATATATATATATTTCTAGAAAATCGGATGCCAGCCAGCTTCACATGACTGTGAAATTGCGTCCCTCACTATTGCAGTAAACTCATAAACTATTACCTGCACTGTAGTATCCTGCCCACTTATCCAATCTAGGGTGCCTAGGAAGCTGTTTTCCAGGATCCCTAGATAACAATTCAAGAAAATCATATTAATGGAGTTTATTACAGTAAGTTAAACTGACAATACTTTGCATATCCACAAAGACGTGTCGCAAGCAAATGACGACATGCGATTAATCAATGTCCTTTGGTACGTACAATTTCAATACAAGCAAAACAAAACATTTCATAAGTCACTGCTATTGCGTTTGTATGACGGCCCGTCTTCCATTGCAGCCACGGCTACGTTGCGCGGCGCTTATATTCTCTTCGTATAGATGCCGCTTCGGTCGTGATGTCGCCCTAGTCAGCGTGGTATTGGCTGACGTTGTCCACAGCCCTCTCTGTTGTAATGTTCTAGGCTGGTGTGCCGGAACTCGATGTTACGCCGGAACATGCACGAAAAAATCTCATTAGTGTTTTCTGTACAATTCTTCAGGACCTAATCAGAATTGTCAACCAATTTTTTTGTTCAAGATTAAAATTTTCCCAAGTGTTATTGTATACTTCGCTAAATTCTGTAGAAATATCCAAATTTTGTATGGAGAACTCTAGAACTATGGCATACCTATCAAGAACTCTGTAAAAAGTATGGGTCTCGGAAGTCGGGTGCATACTTCACCAGTCTGCTAGAGCTCCACAGGACCCATAGATGCCCATATGAATATTCCCCAGAGCATAATGGAGTTGCCGCCAGCTTGTCCCCATCCCGCCATACAGGCGTCAAAAAGGTGTTCCTCTGGAAGACGATAGATTCGCACCCTCCCACCGGCATGATGAAGAAAGTATTGGGATTCATCAGACCAGGTAATGTCTGCCACTGCGCCAACGTGCAGTGCCGATGGTCAGATGCCCGTTTCAGCTGCAGTTGCTGATGTCGTGGTGTTAACATTGGCACATGCGTGGGTCGTCGGCTGATGAGGTCCATCTTTAGAGTGTTTGGTGCACTTGTGCTCTGTCCAGCGTTGAAGTCTGGGGTTAGTTCCGCCACAGTTCGTCGCCTGTCCTGTTTTATCAGTCTACCCAACCTACGACGACCAATATCTGTAATCAGAGATGGCCATCCAAACCTACGATGTCTAGATATGGTTTGACCATAGCACTCCTCGAACACCCGATAAGTCATCCAGTTTCCGAAATGCTCATGCCGACACTCTGGGCTATCACAATCTGCCCTCAGTCAAACTCAGACAGATCGCGCACCTTCCCCATTCTACACACGGGCAGCAAGCTCACTGATACTACGTGCACCGTCGGTTTGCCTGACTAGGCAGTCATTCCCCATCAGTTGCTGCTGCTATCTCCTGGAGGGGTTTATATCGATAGTAGTTCGGTGGTCATAATGTTTGGGATGATCAGTATACATCGTCGGTATTGTATTGTATTGTACTTAACCGGGGACCTAGAAACGACGGAGAGGCTCCGTCCCCGCCGCAGCCGCAGTGGTCCACAACCCCACGACGACTACCGCCGTCCACTTCAACCCTCCGCCGCCCCACACCGAACCCAGGGTTATTGTGCAGTTCGGCCCCCGGTGGACACCCCCAAGGAACGTCTCACACCAGACGAGTGTAACCCCTATGGTTGCGTGGTAGAGTAATGGTGGTGTACGCGTATGTGGAGAACTTGTTTGCGCAGCAATCGCCGACATAGTGTAACTGAGGCAGAATAAGGGGAACCAGACCGCATTCGCCGAGGCAGATGGAAAACCGCCTAAAAATCCATCCACAGACTGGCCGGTTCACCGGATGTCGACACAAATCTGCCGGACACATGTCGGTAGTTCCATGGTGTTTTTCGTGGATGATGCTGTTGTATACAGATAAGTCACGACGCTAGAATACTGTTGCGAAATGCAGCAACACTTGCAGAGGATCTATGCATGTTGCTCGGAGTGGCAATTGACTCCTCAACATAAACAAATGTAGAATGAGATTTTCACTCTGCAGCGGAGTGTGCGCTGATATGAAACTTCCTGGCAGATTAAAACTGTGTGCCCGACCGAGACTCGAACTCGGGACCTTTGCCTTTCGCGGGCAAGTGCTCTACCAACTGAGCTACCGAAGCACGACTCACGCCCGGTACTCACAGCTTTACTTCTGCCAGTACCTCGTCTCCTACCTTCCAAACTTTACAGAAGCTCTCCTGCGAACCTTGCAGAACTAGCACTCCTGAAAGAATGGATATTGCGGAGACATGGCTTAGCCACAGCCTGGGGGATGTTTCCAGAATGAGATTTTCACTCTGCAGCGGAGTGTGTGCTGATATGAAACTTCCTGGCAGATTAAAACTGTGTGCCCGACCGAGACTCGAACTCGGGACCTTTGCCTTTCGCGGGCAAGTGCTCTACCAACTGAGCTACCGAAGCACGACTCACGTCCGGTACTCACAGCTTTACTTCTGCCAGTACCTCGTCTCCTACCTTCCAAACTTTACAGAAGCTCTCCTGCGAACCTTGCAGAACTAGCACTCCTGAAAGAAAGGATATTGCGGAGACATGGCTTAGCCACAGCCTGGGGGATGTTTCCAGAATGTTTTAGTTGGACCACTTTTTTCGCTTTGTGATAGATGCCGCTGTAGCAGTCAGAAACATATGGGTCGCAATTTTAGACGAACAGTTGGCAACAGGAAGGGTTTTTCAATTGAAAAACAGAACGCAGGTACGTTTGAACATTTTATTTCGGTCGTTCAAATGTGATACATGTACCTTTGGAACTTATCATTTCTGAGAACGCATGCTGTTACAGAGTGATTACCTGTAAATACCACGTTAATGCAATAAATGCTCAAAATGATGTCCATCAACCTCAATGCATTTGACAATAGGTGTAACGACATTCCTTTCAACAGCAAGTAGGCCGCCTTCCGTAATGTTCGCACATGCATTGACAATGCATTGACGCATGTTGTCAGTGGATCATGATAGCAAATATCCTTCAACTTTCCCCACAGAAAGAAATCCGGGGATGTCAGATCTGGTGAACGTGCGGGCCATAGTATGGTGCTTCGATGACCAATCCACCTGTCATGAAATATGCTATTCAATACCACTTCAACTGCACGCGAGCTATGTGCCGGACATCCATCATGTTGCAGATCGTGGTTGACATTTCACATGTTGCTGAACAGTGGTCCATCTAAAACATTCATATTTCTTTACGTACTACACGAATATGTAATAAAAAATTGGGGCTCCTATTTTTAAAAAACGCAGCTGAAATCCGTTTGACCTATGGCAGCGCCATCTAGCAGGCCAACCATAGCACCATCTGGTTTCCCCCTTCAAGCTATATATATACTAATGATAATTTCTATAAAGCTAACTGTTTGCAATTGAAAACTGCTATGTAATAAAGTAGATGTAAGTAGTGGGGTAATGGGGCTCTAGGTGCACTTTTGATATCAAGTTGATATGAACATGAATTAAATTGATCAGTTAATTACGCCACTCCAGACCATTTCAAAGGTTTCCTCAGCCAGTATGTGGGTCTCCATTCCATCCCCTCACCCTCGCCCACCTGTCCTATTAGCAGGAATTTCGAATTTTGACGGGAAATTCATAAAAGAGCGGGAATTATCTTCGTCCTAAGGCTTTGCTGACATCCCACCGACCGCGTGACCGCTACGGTCGCAGGTTCGAATCCTGCCTCGGGCATGGATGTGTGTGATGTCCTTAGGTTAGTTAGGTTTAAGTAGTTCTAAGTTCTAGGGGACTGATGACCTGAGAAGTTAAGTCCCATAGTGCTCAGAGCCATTTGAACCTCTCTCTCCAAACCATAGGTGGGGATACGAGCCTGTTGTACCCAGTCACTGATGCTCCAGAAAGAGATCCATCCAGCGTCACTGATATATGGAAATCAGACACAGATGGACAAAAAGAACAGGCCGCTCCCAGCAATCTGTTAAACGTATTTCTTGGAGACAATGCCCCCCCCTGGAACAACAACGAAATCCTTGAGAGCTCTCTAGATTGACTTTTCAAACGTCTGCAGGTTGGGAAACAAGCAGATACTACTGCTTCTGTGCATTGCCACGCAACGCACCCAGCAAGTGGGCAGTGCCTTCGACCAGCCTCCCCAGTGGAGCTCTAGGCGGTACAGGCGGTCAGCATGATCGATGCTGACAAAAGCTACAAATACACAACAGGCTGCGATGCTAGCGGGCCAAAGAACAAAGCTAGATAAGTGACAGCTACACCAACCATGTGTTGTTTGTCTAACAAGAGAGCAACTGTGGGAGACAATGAGACAAATTCCACACTGCCAGCATCCCGCCCCTGCAAGCGCTCGCCGTTCTGAGTAACAACCATTTCAGTGTAAACATTGTATTTACTGTCAATGCACTCTTATAAGCGAGCATCTGTTAAAAAATAAAACACAATCGCGACGATAACAATGTCCTGTTTCCATGAATACAGCAACAGTGCATTTCCTTCTAGTTTTATGAGCAAAATCGGTATAGTTTAAGAGCATTTCTTGTGTTCAGATTATAAGTTGGCATGCACGAGAGCATTACAGTCTTGTCAGACAATTCAATTATCAACATAGAACGGCGTCTATACAGTCATTCTTTTATAATCGACTGCAGGATACAGTTCGCATCTCTCTCTCCCCATATCATTATTCTGCGACATCCTACATGTACAAAAAAACTACAGCACTGCTGCCGATTAGAGATGAGCAGACTGCAGAGGTCAGAGCTCTATAGGGATACATCTGACAGACGTATTAACTTATCTCACACCTACTATACATGTTCACCCTACGAAAAATAGCAAAAACTCCCACTATTTTCTGTAAAAACTGCTGATCACTTTGAATGTCCGCGTTATTTCGAAACGTTCATCAGAGCAAAAAATAAGCGAGAATTTGAACTCCTAAGAAAAAAGTCTACGTTAAGCAATTACTTTCAGTATGATGGACAAAATTACTAGGTTCAGTAGTCTCCCTGGCATTCAAATCAGTGTCCATAAATAAATTGTCATGTACGTGTGCATTACAAACATTTCAACCACATGTTGGGAAAAAGGCAATCATCTTAGGTTCGCAACAACAGGCTATAATCCATGAGAACAATGTTGTTTTGTACACTACTGTCAGTCCCTTTTTACCAATACCAAGCTAAATCACATAGGCGTTTACTTAATGTAAAATAAAATCGTGAGAGCATGCCTTGTAATAGAACCTCCTATCATCACCTAGTAGAGAACACTATAAAATTCCTGTGATACATCGAAAACAAATACCGTCTGCATGCTGACATCTTTGCTCATAACTCCCCTCTGATGACCTGCATGTAAAGTTTCTGTCATCCGTACTTGAAGAAAAATTCATGTCCAGCAGACTATATTTGCGATGATAAAAACAGTCATGGTTCCATGAAAATAGATACAGTTGACTTCTATTAATTTTATCAGCAAAATCACTGTAGCTTGAGGCTATTCCACGTGTTCAAATTACAAATTTTAATGCACAACAGCATTACATTCGTTTCAGACCTTTGAAATACCAATACATATCAGCATCTGTAGAGTCATTTATTACGTTTGAGAGCACTCCTCATCATTATTTAATAACATCCAAAATAAACTCTGCCCAAACAGGCCATGAAGACCAACAGTACAGACCGGCCGCCGTGTCATCCTCAGCTCACAGGCGTCATTGGATACGGATATGGAGGGACATGTGGTCAGCACACCGCTATATCAGTCAGGTTACGAGACCAGAGCTGCTACTTCTCAATCAAGTAGCTCCTCAGTTTGCCTCACAAGGGCTGAGTGCACTCTGTTTGCAAACAGCTCTTGGCAGATCAGATGATCACCCATCCAAATGCTAGCCCAGCCCAACAGCACTTGAGTTCAGTGATCTGATGAGAACAAATAGGTAAAAAACTACGTTCTATCTAAATCCAAACTTTAGCTAGTCATACCACTTCTTGTAATACGAGGGTTGGAACTCTAATAGTGGCAACTATTTATTTACAGCTCGTACTTTATAGATATGTGTTTCAAAGTTTTACTGACCTTCAAAGTAGTCACCAGCATTGTGTATAACCCGTTATTAGCGATGTGGAAGTCGTAGGATACTCTTAGCAGTGCCAGTTGTGTTGACAGGTAGAGCGGAGCAGTTTATTGCCTGACAAATTTGCAACAGTCCTGAAACTTATGGCGTGAAGTGTTTCCTTCAGTTTAGAAATCGAGTTGAACTTCCAAGGGCTTATGTCAGCGGAGTGCAGTAGGTGGTATAGCACTTGGCAGCCCCATCAGTCAAATAAATCAGTAACAGCTTGCACTGCACCTGCTTGAGCATTGTCCTGCAAAATGATGGTGAGGTCTTGCAGAAAGTGTCATCACTTCTGACTCTAAGTTGGTCGTTGGTTGTGTTCCAAAAATAAACAACGTAGAGACAGAAGTGATGACACTTTCTGCAGGACCTGACCAGTGTTTTGCAGGACACTGCTAAAGCATGTACAGTGCAAGCTGTTACTGATATGTTTGACTGATGGGACTGCTAAGTGCTACACCACCTACTGCACTCCCCTGACTTAAGCCCTCATACGTTCAACTGGATTTCTAAACTGAAGGAAACACTTCACAGCATTCCATCACTATGGAAGATGAGATTAAATGTGTAAATCATCACCTTGGGACAGCTGTTTGAAACGCTCCACAATGCCACAAACTCTTCCATTTTCCATAGGTTGCGATGTCTCCCACATTTTTGTCGGTAAGAAACATTGCCTATGTATTTTATTTTTACTATACTGTGTGTTGTGGGAGCTGCACAGTTTACACCATGCAATGTCCAGATTTCTGTGAGTGCCAATGGATCAAAACATGTTAATGTCGGTTTAGCACCTGACAAGGATTTCGAAGTCATGGTAGAAAAACAAATTGTATGGTGGTGTACTAAGCTGTAGTCATACACTGTTTGGATGTATTATAGCTAAAGACAATGTTCCAAACAGTTCATGAAAGAAGAACACACGAACCCTCGCTTGTGACTGATAGTCTGTGGAAGATGGTCTTCCTCAATGACAGGTGACAAAACTTTACATAAGTCTGTACAAGTGACTTTGATCACTGGCCATCTGCTCCAACTGATCAATACCTGTATGTGTAATATGGTCAATGTCAACACGCAAGTAGTATTTGTATTTGGGTGTACCGGAAAAGGAGACTTGGTAAACTCTTACAGAGGAGAAGTTTGGCAGTTCTACGAGGGTTGGTACTTTAATAGTGGCAACTATTTATTTACAGCTCGTGCAAAATAGATACATGTTTATAAATTTTACTAATCTTTGGTGTAGTCACCAGCATTGTGTATAACCCATTGCCAGCAATGTGGAAGTTGTAGGATACTCTTAGCGGTGCCAGTTGTGTTGACAGTTCGAGTGGTGCGGAATATATGGTTGCATCTGAATGAGTGTCATTCGAATACAGTGCTATGCTATAGATCTGACTTTGCACTGTTTTATCTCATACATAAGGATAATATTCATGAAGAATTGTCTTCCTGCATCCAGCAGACATCTAGCACAGAAAATAGCGGAATTGGGATGATCACATACCAATGTTGTGGATCTTTAAGAGTATATAAAGGGGTGTGATAGGCGCAATGGGATGCCTTGGTTTGTTGTTATTACTTGAGAATGTACACAAACTTGTAAAAAAATATTGGTAATATATATTGCATCAAAGATATCAAGCTCTTTAGCAGGTGGAATTTAAATATGATTACATTCAGGGCTGTATCACTGTCGAAAATAACGTACAAGTGGTTGAAATCGAGACTTCGCGATTGGTAACATGCATACAGAGTCTCTATTTGTATGTGTGTTGAGCTGTCAGCAGTGGACGATTGTGGTTCGAATGTGTAACTTGCTAACTGTTAGTCTATAAAATACACTGCAGGTGAGATGCACTCTGTAGGTAGGGAGAAGGGATAATCTTACAGTTCAAGATGCTAAGTGCAGTGAACAAACTGTCAATTAATGAGTAACTTATTACTCAGATACAAAAAAATACCCTAAATATACAGTTTGTATGTGTCTTGTTTTGTGGGAATGTATGAGATTTGGTAGATACAAACAAAAGTAGCGAAACTCACTTGGTAAGCAATAAGAGCATATAATTATGGGAAAAACTCGAGAGCAGCAGCAAAAATTAACTACCTACATATGTCAACTCCCTGTTGCAGATCCCTACAAGACAGGGTGGCAGTCAAATGAACATCTAGAACTGTTTCCAGACTGAGTTTCCATCACGTGCATCACTACATGAGTCTGTAAACAAGCTGTCTGATCTGTCGTAGCAGTACACAGAATTGTTTGTAGATATCGTTTTTCCAATCTGCACCATTCGTTGAGCCTCGTCTAAGTACAAAGCGAGTGTTAGTATATTTTTCATGATCGTGCTATCCAAAGTGCACGCATGTAGATCAATAGGAAGAGGGGAGTTCTTTGGATTTTTTAGTATAAGGCAAGCAAATCTCCTCATATAAAATCAATCAACACATGGGTATTTCAGCGATATGATCATATACTCATGGACAACTATCGAAAAATATGAAAACCTGGTGTAATTACGACATATTGATGGAAAATAAGTAAAATTGAGCGAAATATGACGAAATATGTAAAATCACGAAAACCTGGCAAAATTACATAAACTGACTTAGAGAAAAAATACTATGAAATGTGGAAAACTGTGATTGGGGAGGGAGGGGGGGCGGTACTTGTACGCTCAAGACCAAGAAAAGCTGAAAATTTACGCTCTGTCTGCCTTAATCTTCCCCCTCCCCCTGTAAAATATGTGAGTTTTAGTAACACATACTTCAACCAAGGCGATGTAAGTATCACACAGAAGCACTATATTAAAGCACATGTATCCCAATCCAGGACAGTGTTCTCGCATATTCAGTCGAATATAGATATTACAGAATTATTTTTGGTTCTCACAAACAATGTTATTTCATAAGCATTAAGAAGAAAATCGATGTTTTTAACAGACTTAAGCTATTCCCTACGGTGTTTTGTAGGAGAGTGGACTGATGTTGCATATATCTACATCTACATTCATCTACATTGATACTCCGCAAGCCACCCAACGGTGTGTGGCGGAGGGCACTTTACGTGCCACCGTCATTACCTCCCTTTCCTGTTCCAGTCGCGTATGGTTCGCGGGAAGAACGACTGTCTGAAAGCCTCCGTGCGCGCTCTAATCTCTCTAATTTTACATTCGTGATCTCCTCGGGAGGTATAAGTAGGGGGAAGCAATATATTCGATACCTCATCCAGAAACGCACCCTCTCGAAACCTGGCGAGCAAGCTACACCGCGATGCAGAGCGCCTCTCTTGCAGAGTCTGCCACTTGAGTTTATTAAACATCTCCGTAACGCTATCACGGTTACCAAATAACCCTGTGACGAAACGCGCCGCTCTTCTTTGGATCTTCTCTATCTCCTCCGTCAGACCGATCTGGTACGGATCCCACACTGATGAGCAATACTCAAGTATAGGCCGAACGAGTGTTTTGTAAGCCACCTCCTTTGTTGATGGACTACATTTTCTAAGCACTCTCCCAATGAATCTCAACCTGGTACCCGCCTTACCAACAATTAATTTTATATGATCATTCCACTTCAAATCGTTCCGCACGCATACTCCCAGATATTTTACAGAAGTAACTGCTACCAGTGTTTGTTCCGCTATCATATAATCATACAATAAAGGATCCTTCTTTCTATGTATTCGCAATACATTACATTTGTCTATGTTAAGGGTCAGTTGCCACTCCCTGCACCAAGTGCCTATCCGCTGCAGATCTTCCTGCATTTCGCTACAATTTTCTAATGCTGCAACTTCTCTGTATACTACAGCATCATCCGCGAAAAGCTGCATGGAACTTCCGACACTATCTACTAAGTCATTTATATATATTGTGAAAAGCAATGGTCCCATAACACTCTCCTGTGGCACGCCAGAGGTTACTTTAACGTCTGTAGACGTCTCTCCATTGATAACAACATGCTGTGTTCTGTTTGCTAAAAACTCTTCAATCCAGCCACACAGCTGGTCTGATATTCCGTAGGCTCTTACTTTGTTTATCAGGCGACAGTGCGGAACTGTATCGAACGCCTTCCGGAAGTCAAGAAAAATAGCATCTACCTGGGAGCCTGTATCTAATATTTTCTGGGTCTCATGAACAAATGAGGCGAGTTGGGTCTCACACGATCGCTGTTTCCGGAATCCATGTTGATTCCTACATAGTAGATTCTGGGTTTCCAGAAATGACATGATACGCGAGCAAAAAACATGTTCTAAAATTCTACAAGAGATCGACGTAAGAGATATAGGTCTATAGTTTTGCGCATCTGCTCGACGACCCTTCTTGAAGACTGGGACTATCTGTGCTCTTTTCCAATCATTTGGAACCCTCCGTTCCTCTAGAGACTTGCGGTACACGGCTGTTAGAAGGGGGGCAAGTTCTTTCGCGTACTCTGTGTAGAATCGAATTGGTATCCCGTCAGGTCCAGTGGACTTTCCTCTATTGAGTGATTCCAGTTGCTTTTCTATTCCTTGGACACTTATTTCGATGTCAGCCATTTTTTCGTTTGTCCGAGGATTTAGAGAAGGAACTGCAGTGCGGTCTTCCTCCGTGAAACAGCTTTGGAAAAAAAGTGTTTAGTATTTCAGCTTTACGCGTGTCATCCTCTGTTTCAATGCCATCATCATCCTGTAGTGTCTGGATATGCTGTTTCGATCCACTTACTGATTTAACGTAAGACCAGAACTTCCTAGGATTTTCTGTCAAGTCGGTACATAGAATTTCACTTTCGAATTCAATGAACGCTTCACGCATAGCCCTCCTTACGCTAACTTTGACATCGTTTAGCTTCTGTTTGTCTGAGAGGTTTTGGCTGCGTTTAAACTTGGAGTGGAGCTCTCTTTGCTTTCGCAGTAGTTTCCTAACTTTGTTGTTGTACCACGGTGGGTTTTTCCCGTCCCTCACAGTTTTACTCGGCACGTACCTGTCTAAAACGCATTTTACGATTGCCTTGAACTTTTTCCATAAACACTCAACATTGTCAGTGTCGGAACAGAAATTTTCGTTTTGATCTGTTAGGTAGTCTGAAATCTGCCTTCTATTACTCTTGCTAAACAGATACACCTTCCTCGCTTTTTTTATATTCCTATTAACTTCCATATTCAGGGATGCTGCAACGGCCTTTTGATCACTGATTCCCTGTTCTGTACATACAGAGTCGAAAAGTTCGGGTCTGTTTGTTATCAGTAGGTCCAAGATGTTATCTCCACGAGTCGGTTCTCTGTTTAATTGCTCGAGGTAATTTTCGGATAGTGCACTCAGTATAATGTCACTCGATGCTCTGTCCCTACCACCCGTCCTAAACATCTGAGTGTCCCAGTCTATATCTGGTAAATTGAAATCTCCACCTAAGACTATAACATGCTGAGAAAATTTATGTGAAATGTATTCCAAATTTTCTCTCAGTTGTTCTGCCACTAATGATGCTGAGTTGGGAGGTCGGTAAAAGGAGCCAATTATTAACCTAGTTCGGTTGTTTAGTGTAACCTCCACCCATAATAATTCACAGGAACTATCCACTTCTACTTCACTACAGGATAAACTGCCTTGATGGTGCGAGGAGGGTGCACCCTAGGGAGATGGTGTTAGGACAAAATTGCTATATTATCCTACACATGAGCAAAACTACCTAACATGAGGCAGTGACCTCTGTGTGCAAGAGGAAGGATGCCAAGGCCATGGTGGAGCTACCCTAAACACCACTAAGACTATTACTTCTCCTTTGGCTTGTGCTCCCTCGTAAGAAGTTGCTGTTTCTTCGTGTGCATTTTCATGCAGCAGGGCGTGGGTGGTAACTCGATGTATCAACTATTGAAAATATTCATGTCGTTTTTCCTTGCTCTATTTCCTAGTGAGACATGGCCACATCTGTCAAAACCATTACTAGTACTAATAAGCACGACTGACACGGAAATGTGATTGAGGATAGAACATTTCTGACTTAAAAGAGATGTATAAAGTCTGCCAATTTCCTAAGAGACCAACAGCAGTCTCCAAACATCGTTCCAGTAGGTTTACAAGCAGTTCGAGAGAGGAACATACTCAGACACTTTCTTGGACACTAGAATAGTGTAGAAGGAAGTAGTTTTATCATCTTAAAGCTTTTCGCCGTAGTGATGAGTAGAAAACTTGCAAGTGGTTGTATGCCAGATGTTGACATAGATGTCCTGCATTGGAGTATTAAGAGCATTGCATTCCACGTGACTAATACTTCAGAAACCATATGGCTTTAACATTACTGCATTTTTAGGTGCAGAACTGTAGGGCCTTAGGAGTGCATGTATTTATACTGTGTCATCATTTCTCTCTTGCGGTAGCTTCTTGAGGCTGACTTCAGACACTGGAATAATACTCCAGAGTTGATAGTACACGTAAAATGTTTCAAACTCATCCATATGGAGCTTTGTAATGCATAAACCACATGTGTTTTTTTAACCATCTGTTATATCACCACAATCTCTCATGTCTACTATACACTGATAAGTGGTGCTACCCTCCTCGACAAGCACATATCCAGAGAGATCTTTTGCACCTGGATTAGTGCTATGAATAAGATTGGTTGGAACAGTCTTCGCTGAACAGCAGTTATGGAGTCAGCTCATTCTGTTCCTTCTCAAGACGTGGAGTATAGTGGGTTAGTAGTTAGTACCCTCTCACTTCTGGCCGATTGCGGAATAAATCGGCGCGTATGTTGCAGGGAGGGTTGATCAAGGACAATGTAGGGATACCTTTCAGTTTCTGACTTTATCCCATGAATGTTAGAATACTCTGTGACTCCCATCGACATAGGGAAAGATGGCCAAATACACTCCTGGAAATGGAAAAAAGAACACATTGACACCGGTGTGTCAGACCCACCATACTTGCTCCGGACACTGCGAGAGGGCTGTACAAGCAATGATCACACGCACGGCACAGCGGACACACCAGGAACCGCGGTGTTGGCCGTCGAATGGCGCTAGCTGCGCAGCATTTGTGCACCGCCGCCGTCAGTGTCAGCCAGTTTGCCGTGGCATATGGAGCTCCATCGCAGTCTTTAACACTGGTAGCATGCTGCGACAGCGTGGACGTGAACCGTATGTGCAGTTGACGGACTTTGAGCGAGGGCGTATAGTGGGCATGCGGGAGGCCGGGTGGACGTACCGCCGAATTGCTCAACACGTGGGGCGTGAGGTCTCCACAGTACATCGATGTTGTCGCCAGTGGTCGGCGGAAGGTGCACGTGCCCGTCGACCTGGGACCGTACCGCAGCGACGCACCGATGCACGCCAAGACCGTAGGTCCTACGCAGTGCCGTAGGGGACCGCACCGCCACTTCCCAGCAAATTAGGGACACTGTTGCTCCTGGGGTATCGGCGAGGACAATTCGCAACCGTCTCCATGAAGCTGGGCTACGGTCCCGCACACCGTTAGGCCGTCTTCCGCTCACGCCCCAACATCGTGCAGCCTGCCTCCAGTGGTGTCGCGACAGGCGTGAATGGAGGGACGAATGGAGACGTGTCGTCTTCAGCAATGAGGGTCGCTTCTGCCTTGGTGCCAATGATGGTCGTATGCGTGTTTGGCGCCGTGCAGGTGAGCGCCACAATCAGGACTGCATACGACCGAGGCACACAGGGCCAACACCCGGCATCATGGTGTGGGGAGCGATCTCCTACACTGGCCGTACACCACTGGTGATCGTCGAGGGGACACTGAATAGTGCACGGTACATCCAAACCGTCATCGAACCCATCGTTCTACCATTCCTAGACCGGCAAGGGAACTTGCTGTTCCAACAGGACAATGCACGTCCGCATGTATCCCGTGCTACCCAACGTGCTCTAGAAGGTGTAAGTCAACTACCCTGGCCAGCAAGATCTCCGGATCTGTCCCCCATTGAGCATGTTTGGGACTGGATGAAGCGTCGTCTCACGTGGTCTGCACGTCCAGCACGAACGCTGGTCCAACTGAGGCGCCAGGTGGAAATGGCATGGCAAGCCGTTCCACAGGACTACATCCGGCATCTCTACGATCGTCTCCATGGGAGAATAGCAGCCTGCATTGCTGCGAAAGGTGGATATACACTGTACTAGTGCCGACATTGTGCATGCTCTGTTGCCTGTGTCTATGTGCCTGTGGTTCTGTCAGTGTGATCATGTGATGTATCTGACCCCAGGAATGTGTCAATAAAGTTTCCCCTTCCTGGGACAATGAATTCACGGTGTTCTTATTTCAATTTCCAGGAGTGTATAATTGTAAATTCCACACTATGATCAATATGACAGAAATATATAGAAAACCTAATATCATCTATATAAGACGCTGTCTGGTATACTTTGGTGTATATGACCAAATGGATGTACTGCACCGTCGTCTATCTGCATTTTCAGTCTAGTATATGGTACTCGAAAATTAGTGGAGGGGTGGTTCAGCGATGATTCAGAAATTCGGAAGCATACTGCTGTTTCGTTGGCTGGCATTGAAATTACGAAAAAACTGGTAAAATTACTAAAATCGATCACGCAGTCAACTGCAGTGTTTATTACAGTACATCATCCCATATCGAAGGTGCGTTTCCCACCCAATCTGTCCACTGGTACGCTATTGGTTACCACATAATGATTGACTGACACCACTTGTTTGAGACAGAGAAAGCCTTGGCGGAACACTGGGCATCTGCTACTTATCACTGAAGAACATCGGATTAAATGTAGAGGTCAACAGTTTCAGACAGTTGTTTGGAGACATTCCTCTATGCTGCAGACTCGTCGTATTTAAATATGCTGTGATGCCCTCTACATATTTTTTTTTTCACCAGTAAGATAACAGTACTTCTTTCTATTTCTCCTACCCCACGTGTCGTGGTGAACAACACCCTCCAGGGAAGGCCAGCACCAGAACAATGATCATGTATATGACTCAATATGAGGTAACAATGATCTTGGTGTCTTCAAAATGGAATTCTGAGACTGCTACCCCATCACTATGGAAGATGAGTTTAAACATGTAGGTCATCACCTTGGGACAGCTCTTTCGAAACGCTTCACAATGCTGCAAACTGTTCCAGTTTCCAAAAGTTGCGATGTCTCCCACATTTTTGTCAGTAAGAAACAGTGCCTATGCATTTTATTTCTACCATCCTGTGTGTTGTGGGAGCAGCACAGTTTACAACATGCGATGTCCAGCTTTCTGTGAGAGCCAATGAATCGCAACATATTAATGTTGGTTTAGCACCTGAAAAGGACATCGAAGTCATGACAAAAGAACAAACTGTATGGTGGTGTACAAAGCTGTAGTCATACACTGCTTGGATGTGCTATAGATGAAGACAAATGTGTCAAACTATTTACGAAAGAATAACACAGGAACCCTCTCTTGTGACTGATAGTCTGAGGGATATGGTCTTCCTCCAGTACAGGCGGCAAAATTTCACACAAACCTGTGTAGGTAACTTATAGTATTCTCTGCTACGAGACGCCGGCCGAAGTGGCCGTGCGGTTTAAGGCGCTGCAGTCTGGAACCGCAAGACCGCTACGGTCGCAGGTTCGAATCCTGCCTCGGGCATGGATGTTTGTGATGTCCTTAGGTTAGTTAGGTTTAACTAGTTCTAAGTTCTAGGGGACTAATGACCTCAGCAGTTGAGTCCCATAGTGCTCAGAGCCATTTGAACCATTTGCTACGAGACATTAGGAGCTTCTGTTACAAGACATGCTCTCACAATTTCTTTTTTATGCTCCGTAAATGCCAGTGCACTATAGCATCATATTGGTCAAACGGGACCTGCAAGAGGTGTACAAAACAACAGCATCCTCTTGAATAATAGCATGTTGTTGCTGAATGTAAAATAATTGCGTTCTTTCCGACTTCTGAACAAAGGGCTTGAAAGGCCATATTCTGTAATGTTATTTCAAGTGCCTGAAATGTTTGTAATACACGCTTTAATGGCAATTTATTTACGTAAACTTACTTGAATGGCAGGGATGATCTCAAAACCTGTAATTTTGTCCATCACAATGAAAGAAATCGACAACATAGTCTTCTTTCTTTAGAGTTCAAATTCTCGCTTATTCTTTGCTCAGATGAATGTTTGAAAATAATGTGGACATTTTGCAGTGATCAGTAGTTTTTCAGGCAATAGTGGAATTTTTTTAGATCTGAGATAAGTTAATACACCTGTCAGATCTGTCACTATAGAGCACTTGCCTCTGCAGTTTGCTCTTCTGTAACGACCTTTCCCCTGTTCTGACCTTAATATCAGGTATTCCCACTTGGTATTAATTTTTTACCAAGATGGCAGTAGTCTTTCGATAGGTTCCTTTGTGCGAAGGATAATGCCAAGAACAGAAGGATACCTATGCTGAGAGATAGTTGGAGTTTACAGCTGGTCAGGTAAAGGCAATTGAACAGATCTGCGAAGTTTCTTCAGAATTCGTTAGTAAATGAGACATAATGTTTTCTCTAGTTAAGCCCATTTCGGTTGGCTTTAGAAAATAGTGCCAACCACAAACAGTATGGTAATTTATTTCTGGACACGCGAGTTTTTAAGTAAGACCCTGCAGGATCACTCAGTCCCACTTTTGTCAATTTTTTTTAAACAACTAACAAATAACGTTCATGTCTGGGAGTGTGTCCAGCAGAATGGACCTCGTGTCAGGCAAAGTGCTGAAGAAAGTCTTCGAGTGGTTTGATGTTGTCCTACATCTTTCCCTCTCTGTCCTAATACTGCTGTGTCCGGAGAGTCTGTGTTTTACCTTTAAGTGTTGCGAGTGATGAACATCTACCTGCTGTGAGGTTGACTCTGAAAATTTAGAGGCTATGTGTCCTATGGTAGGGACACTTGTACTGAAATCAGCTAGTCATTGAAATCTTCACAAGTTCAGTAGTTTTGTATTTTCTATCTTTGATCATGAGCAACATGCAAGAACTACATAGGTGGTGCAGAGAGAATGCACAAAAAAATCAAGAGGTATAGCATTGTCAGTGCCAACTGCAGAGAGGTGTGACGCAAAAATGCCAGGTTTATATCACTATCCAGAAATCGAAAGTCACAGGCTCGATGCACCTGTGATAGACGCTGAGTGAAATTTTTACTGTCGGTTCTGGCTGCTCTGTCCTGATGATCAGATTTCTAAAATGGCGGACTTTATTGTGATTCTGCGAAGATTCTGTCCTTCTCTCCACATAGATCTCTTACATTATTATCTGCAGAGTAGCGATCTACATGGCTAAGGGCATGAAAGCTTGCAATTCTGTACTTGATTTGGATTCAAAAGTTTATTAATTTTAGATTGTTTGCATTAACACATAGATGATGTATATGCTCGCAGTTTCAGCCAACACAATGCCACCAGTGCCCTGGTGTAGATGACTTTTGCTTTCTATAGAGGGGCGAGGCAAGGGCTTGGCATCCAACCCACAATGTGTTTGCTACTTACTTCAAACTTCATGCAGCCAGAGGAAACAGCTAACCAAATAACTGTTTAGCTGTCAGAAAATAATTACATGTCATTAATTTTGGAATGATGTTGGGACCATGTACTCCACACCGCTCAGCTTGGCTGGATAATTAGCAACGCCAACAGTTTCAGCATGGAAAAAGAGTCTTCATGCTTGAGAAAGTGTGGAATCACATAATGCAAACAAATATAGAAAACTCTAACTGCTAAGATAAGGAAAAACTAGGAAGTATCCCAGTGGTTAGGCTATTTGCCAGAGTAGCAGTTAAAAGCAGATTTTTTAAGTATTAAAAATTTGTCAGGTTTGAAGGCAGTTATGAAGAATTATCTGCGTAATTGATGCACTAAATGTCAATAGAGTGGGAAAGTGTCTGCTTCTTCCAGTCTGATGGATGTCACTCATTGCTTGGCAATCTTGAGAGAGGGCACCCTTGGCGACAGTGACTATTGCATACTGCATCACCATGAACACCTTACCTTTCAACGTCTGTTCTTTCTGCACACTGGAAAGGCATTTTAACACCGAATTTTGAGGCGAATTACCAGCTGGGACAGACACGAGTGGGTTGGTAGTACTACTATACTCATTCAAAACTGCTGGCAATGTCCAGTCAATTGTTCCATAAATAACAGTTGTGTATTAAGGTACTTTCACATTCCACTGTGCATACATAAAGCAATACCTACTGGACAAGGTGTTGAAGCCAACTGTATGTGATTTGAAAAAAGTTCCTCAGCATGCTACAGGCTTCATACTACTGCCACGAGTTACTTCACAGTTTTATGCAACAAGGGCATGAACACTAATCTTGCTGCAGATGTTTCAAACTGTCTGTGCATTCGGAATCTGTTTTCTAAGGTGTGCACAACTGCATGTCCACACTAACACTCAAATCACTACATGCACACCATCTTTAATTGGAAGAAAAAAACTGTACTACAATGCCAATGCTTCTGCCATTCACTGCCACTACCACACATCTAACATCCACCATAGGAATCCCACATCTGGCATGCTGTTGTCTGCTCTTCTGTCTGTCTCATTATGTCAAGGCCGGCTGTTGGCTGTTCCATTTACCTTCCTGGCTGGCTTCCTCACATCTTTTTTTAATTACTACTGCTCTTGTAGCTTGTATCATTTCTTACATACATATGATTTACACATATTCATTGTCAGTGTATCATTTACTTTTTAGTTTACTTAATTTCATTCTATCTTGATATCTAAGACATTTTTAATGATTGGCAATAATAAGTTAATGTTGTCTTGATGGCCAAACATGTCTTTTATTTTTCATTCTTTATTAGACTTTTGGTATCAGTGTCATCATCTTTGGTATATAATACACCATAAGACAAGGCAGACAACAATGTTCTATACAACAATGCAATTGTTTCAGTAACATGCCTTAATCGATAAAGAGTATCTAGCCAGTTGTAAACATTCCTGCTAATCGTCAGAGCCAAACTGGCTCATGCCAAACAGCATGTTGCAAAGTAAATATCTTTTGCAACGAGGTGGCGTTAAAGGTATTGTCAGTACCTGAACAAAAATATCTGAGACATATCAATGCTCATTTTAAATAATATGTAAGTTGTCATTGTTATAACCTTTAATCACTAATAAAGTGCGTGGAGAGACAAAAGTAGAAACACTCGCGGGTTACATGTTACTAACTCCGTATCTGTCACTCGACCGCCGGGCCGTGACATGCGGCCGGCGCCGTTCATAACCAGGTGGCGCTCCCGCGCTCGGCCGAGCTGCGGAGCGCCTCTATCGCCGTGTTCGCGTACTAACGTAGCGGCACTTTTGAATGTCGTGGCACTGTCACAACACTTTTCCCCCCTTGAAAAAAAAACGCTCACTTTCGTGGAGACACGGACATTGCGGAGACATCCATGGCCTCTTGGGAGGTCCCGAGAAGATCCCGCGGAGAAACACGAGAGTATGGTCGAAAATGTCCAGGACGGAAGCTGGCGCGTGGAACGTGCCTCCTGGACGAGATGATGGGTGAAAACTCCGGAGCAGCATCCATAGGTGTCGTGGACCTGGGGGTGTGCTCCAGCGAGATGGGTCCCGGAGAAGGCGGCGTCGCGACTGGGGCCGGTTCCGGCGTACTCGGAAGCGGTAGCGACGGCGGCGGCAACAACACGCCCGGAAGATCGGCAGCAGCGACAGGACTGGCTTCTCGGACTGGTGGAGACGAAAGAAGGGGCGGTGGTACCGGCGTGGCCACCACTCATGGGCGCATCTGGTCGTAATGGCGAACAACCATGCCGCCGTCCGTACGTATTTCACAAAGCCGGCGGCCGCGAAGAGCCTGGACGACCCCTGGAATCCATTTAGGGCGAGATCAATACCCCCGTGCCCACACGTCGGCGCCCACCGGGTATTTTCCCGCACTAGGGGACACAGTACAAGGCCTGACAGGGTGAAGCAGATGCAGTAGGGTGCGCGGTTGGCGGCCATGCAAGAGTTCAGCAGGGCTGCGATCACCCAGAGGCGTGAAGCGATAAGAACTCAGAAATTGCAACAGAGCGTCATCTGTGGAAAAATCACGAAGGAATTTTTTCATTTGGCTTTTGAAAGTGCGGACAAGGCGCTCGACCTCCCCATTCGATTGCGGATGGAAGGGCGGTGCTGTAACATGATGAATCCCTTGTCCAGTACAAAAATCACGGAAGGCCTGCGAAGAGAACTGAGGGCCATTGTCCGTGACAATCGTGGATGGAAGACCTTCTAGCGCAAAGATTTTTGACAAAGCCAGCGTCGTCGCCGCAGTGGTGGGCGACGGACAGCGAACAACAAACGGAAACTTCGAGAAGGCGCCAATCAACAGTAGCCAATAAGTGCCGAGGAAGGGGCCGGCAAAGTCAGCGTGCACCCGTTCCCACGGCTGCGCCGGATCAGGCCACGGAGAGGGCAGAGTACGAGGCGCAGCCAGTTGTTGAACACACTGAGCACACGCAGCGACCATGTGGGCGATGTCCGAATCGATACCGGGCCAATAAACGTGCCTGCGGGCCAGGGACTTAGTCCGAGAAATCCCCCAATGGCCCTCATGCAATAGTTTGAGAACAGCTTTGCGAAGAGAGGCGGGCACCACAACCCGTGGAGATGCGCCATCCGTGGCCAGAAGAACAACACCCTCACGAACAGACAGACGAAGGCGCAAGGCATGGTAGTTGCGAAGGGGATCCGACGCCCGGCCCTTGGTCCTGTCCGGCCAACCCCGCTGAACAAAACCAATCACCTGACGCAGGACCGGATCCCGCGCAGTAGCCGACGCGACCTGCGAACCTGTAAGTGGAAAACCCTCGACCGCACGACGTTCTTCCTCATCAATGTGGAAACAGAAGAGTTCATCGCGATCGAAAACCGGGTCGGGGCCCATCGGCAAACGCCACAACGCGTCAGCGTTGGCGTGCTGGGCCGTGGGGCGATAGTGAATCTCATAGTGAAAACGAGACAAGTATAAGGCCCAACGTTGCAGGCAGTGAGCTGCCTTATCCGGAAGCGACGCCGAGGGGCTGAACAGAGAGACCAGCGGCTTGTGGTCGGTGATGAGGTGAAACTTAGAACCATACAAAAAAACGCTGAACTTTTTCAGAGCATAAACGATAGCGAGCGCCTCCTTTTCTATTTGAGAGTAACGCCGTTGGGCATCGTTGAGGGTCTTGGAAGCGTAGGCGATGGGTCGTTCCGACCCATCCTCATACCGATGGGCGAGAACAGCCCCTAGGCCATACTGTGACGCGTCAGTCGCCAGAACCAAGTGCTGACCCGGACGGAATGTGGCAAGACAAGGCGCCGACTGCAAATGAGCCTTCAGGCGGACAAAAGCCTGCTCACACTCGGCGGACCAACAGAAAGGAACGTTTTTGCGTAACAGCTGATGCAGAGGATGAGCCACCGCCGCCGCGGAGGGAATGAATTTGTGATAATAAGCAACCTTGCCTAGAAACGCCTGAAGTTCTTTGACCGTAGACGGCCGGGGTAGAGCGGTAATGGCCGCAACGTGCTGTCGTAGAGGACGTATACCCTCACGGGACAAGTGGAAACCAAGATACACAATGGAGGGTTGGAAGAACTGAGACTTGTCCAGATTGCACTTCAACCCTGCTGAATGCAGAACCCGAAACAGTGAACGCAAATTGCGAAGGTGCTCCTCAGTGGAGGCCCCCGTGACAACAATGTCATCCAGGTAGTTGATCCAGCCGGGAACGGAAGCCGTGAGCTGTTCCAAAAACCGCTGAAAAATGGCCGGCGCGCTAGCGACGCCAAATGGTAACCGCTGGTACTGATACAACCCACAAGGAGTGTTGATGACGAGAAATTCCTTGGAAGATGCATCCAGCGGCAACTGATGGTACGCCTCCGATAAGTCAAGTTTGGAAAAGAACTGGCCCCCAGCGAGCTTGGTAAATAACTCCTCAGGACGGTGAAGAGGATAAGTGTCAATGAGGCTTTGAGCATTGACAGTGGCTTTAAAATCACCACACAATCGCAGACTCCCGTTTGGTTTAGAAACCACCACGACGGGCGATGCCCATTCGCTGGAGGTAACAGGAAGGAGAATCCCCGAAGCTGTTAACCTGTCTATCTCAGCTTTGACAGGCGCACGCAACGCCATCGGAATAGGGCGTGCCCGCAAAAACTTAGGGCGAGCCGTAGGTTTAAGAGTAATGTGGGCTTCAAAATCCTTGGCCCGACCCAGACCCGCAGAGAACACGGACGAGAATTCAGAACACAAGCCATCCAGCTGTTGATACGGAATGTCCTCAGATATGAGGTGCACATCATCATCAATGGAAAACCCGAACAACTGGAAAGCATCATAACCGAACAGGTTTTCAGTGCCCGCATGATCCACCACATAAAACGTGAGGGGCCGAACAACAGACTTGTAGGCAGTGGAAGCATCAAACTGGCCAACGATAGGAATTTTCTGCTTATTATAAGTTCGTAGATTTCGCGTAACTGGAGACAAGGAAGGGGAGCCTAACTCCAAATACGTGCGAGAATTAATGAGAGTTACTGCAGAGCCAGTGTCCACTTGCATGCGAATGTCTTTATCCAGAACACGAACAGTAACAAACAACTTATTCGTTTGAGAAAGCACACAGTTAACATCCATGTCCGATGCCTCGTCCTCGTCGACAGGAACTTTAGGGGACTGACACACAGAAGCAATGTGGCCTTTTTTCCTACATGAATTACACGTGGCCCAACGTTTTGGACACGCGGCTCTGTCATGCTGTACGAAACAACGTGGACAAGAAGGAAGGGCGGAACGAGCCTGCTTCTGTGGTTGCTGTTTTCGCTGCGAGCGTGGCGGCCCAACGCGACGTTGTTGACGCGAGTGCACCGCCGCCACATCGTCGTTTTCCTGTGAAACAGGCACATTATCTGCGTCGAAAGTGGTGTGTACAGCGCCTACATCACACCACGCGTCTATTTGCGCACCAGCAGCGTGAGACACTTCAAACGATTGAGCGATGCTGAGAACTTCCGACAACGACGGGTTTGGCAATTGTAAGGCACGTTGCCGAACTTCTTTATTAGGAGCAAGCCGTAAAATAGCGTCCCGAACCATTGAATCAGCGTAAGACTCATGATGAGTGTCCGTGACAAACTGACATTTCCGACTCAGACCGTGTAGTTCCGCCGCCCAAGCCCGGTAAGATTGATGGGGCTGTTTACGACACCGGTAGAAAAGCCACGCGGGCGGCAACGACATGGGTGTTTTTTCGGTAATAGTTAGACAATAAGTCACACATTTCTTGGAAGGACAGAGAGGCAGGTTCCCGCAGAGGGGCTAACTGAGATAACAGCTGATAGATCCGTGGGGAAATCCAAGATAGAAATAACGACTTACACATAGGAGCGTCGACAACACCGAAAGCCAAGAAGTGTTGCCGCAAACGCTTCTCATAATCCTCCCAGTCTTCAGCGGCCTCGTCATAAGGAGGAAACGGAGGCGGAGAAGAGGAAGACAGACGATGAGTAAGCGACATCGACAACGCCTGAATAGCAGCCGTCAGCTGTGTTTGTTGCGCCTGAATAGCAGCCGTCAGCTGTGTTTGTTGTTCAATAAGCGCTTGCATAAGCTGTTCCATGTCTGCCCCGACACGAACACACAAGTCCACAACGCGGGGGAAAAAAAAATATCCGACCTCGTCGCCAAAAAGTGTTATAACCTTTAATCACTAATAAAGTGCGTGGAGAGACAAAAGTAGAAACACTCGCGGGTTACATGTTACTAACTCCGTATCTGTCACTCGACCGCCGGGCCGTGACATGCGGCCGGCGCCGTTCATAACCAGGTGGCGCTCCCGCGCTCGGCCGAGCTGCGGAGCGCCTCTATCGCCGTGTTCGCGTACTAACGTAGCGGCACTTTTGAATGTCGTGGCACTGTCACAACAGTCATTACATTTTCCACAGTATTTAAATAAAGCATTACGTTTTACAAGATGTGCTTAGACATGCTCATACCAACATACACAACTAGTATGGCTTACATCTACATGAGATGTTTGAAGATACAGCACTTTGTCAAGCTGTCAAGATAGTCAGGATAGCAATTTTTAACAAAATAGGAAGGGAATAGCAACTTTTATTAAGAAAATCTATAAGGAACAGTCATACTTGGCATCATGCGTTAATGTAATACTACTTGGACATCACTCTTAGATTAAGATCAAATGTGTGGCAATATGAATAAGAATTACTGAGGTGAAATGGTTGAGATGCAATTTCTTCTCGTTGTCTACTATGTGGGTAAGTGGTTCTCTTTTAATATTTATTGCTTATTAAATAAAAATAAATTCTAACTTATTTCCTATACATTAACAAATGAAGTACATTGTTCATAAATTCACAATATGATTCATATGCTGGTGATACAATGCTACATGATTAAGTGAATTTGAAATTTAACTTGAGGACCCCTCCCCCCAATAAAATGGTTACCAAACATACTACATAAACAAATGACTGGAAAACACAGGCAGTGCTCACAGCTTAAAAATTAATTGAACTCAGAACATCACACTAACACAAATAAACAGAAGTCTACTTGAAACAAGATGTATTAATCCCAAGTGTCGATCAGTAACAAAAAATAATCAAAGTCCCCACTGATAAACTGATCTAAAATCAGATCCAGTTCAAGAAATCTAATGTCCTAAGCGACTTCATTCATAAAAATACAAGCCCTGTTGAGTAATAAATAGAAATAAAACAGATACCAGAACACTGCTGAACATTTCTAAGACAAATTAAAATCAGATCACAAATACTTAATCTTGTGGAACATAGATTTACATACCAATAGTAGCTGTCATGGTGACTCATCGTAAATCAAATCGCACATGTTACCACATTGCCATTACATATAAAAGACAGTTAAACTGAGCTTGTTGGTTATATTTCCATGCAGCTAACCTTGGTATGATTGTCACTTCTACACTCCATTTTAAAAATATTAAAAAATAAAATACAGTAGTGTTACATACAGTTACAATGGCATCCTTAAACAGTAAAGTACATTCAGTTACTATTTTAAAACCATCCCCATATAGTTGGTGGAAATGAAATACTAATAACATCTGTTTTGGTATAAAACATAAATCAATAATAACAGTAAAGCAACAAGTAACACATTATGGAAACATATCGCACTCTGGGAGCTTAATTACCTCTTCCAGTGTAGCTTACATTATGAAAAGTAATGTATATAGTAATCAAATATGAATCAGTATTATGATCTCAAGGAAATGCAACTTACGAAATGACATACAAAAACATAACTGTTTAGTACAGAAACGTATGTAACTTGATTTGGTGTTAATAACAACACAAATGCATTCACTGTCAGTGGATACTGAAATCGCTTACATAAACCTTAGGATGGTTGTTCGTGTGGGGTCCTGCCCACTCGTCTCGTATAGGGTGCCTAAAGGATGCTGCATTCTCAGAATGCAATACAACAATTCAAGCAAATATCATTAGTAGTTTTATTTCAATAAAACATGTTGGAAATACTTAACTTGTATTTAAAAAGGTGTCACAAGTCATGGGCGAGATGCGAACAGTAGTGTTCTTTGCTATAGACGATGTCCAAACAAGCAACGGATATGGATCACTAATAACTGTTCTAGTAGCACTCTCTGCTAAGCTGTGTTAATACTCTGCGAATACTGTCCACTAATTTCCAGCTGAGGCTGGCAGAACTCGCACTTATATTCACTTCAGCTAGGCACCACTCTTATCGTGGTGAAGTGCTGGTCAGCATGTTATTGGCCGACGTCGTTTCGTCGTTTCACGACCTTCTCTTCTCTTGCATTCCTCATATTCGTTCTGGCACTTGTGGTTACGCCAGAACATTCTTCCTCCCCCCCTCGCCTCCCCCCCCCCCCCCCCAAAGATATGGACCATCGTCAGTAGTGGGGTGAAGAAAGTGTCACCCCAAATGTATTTGACACTTTTCAGGAAGACAGAGAACGATCCGCCTCTAAACTTACATGCATCTGCATCTGCGTTAAAGGATATTAGAGAGTGGATGGGGTGATGGATTGAGATGGAGCTGTAATGAGGTACGATTTAATGGTAGACTGATGATGCCTTCTAGAGAGAGAGAAGTTGCTGCAGGTCAATTTTCCCGCTGTTCTGTCAGGATCCATCAGTCGCACGACATAGCCTGTGTTAGACTTGCATACAATCACGTGTTCTGCATGTGATTTAGAGCATTGTCTACTTGCGATCGTTAACGGCAAACCTCTCGGTCATCAGAGGACTTCCATCTCATGTGTGACGAAACATGACACATTCCTCTAAACGAAATATAATTTATGCGATGTACTCCATCCCCCTGTCACATCTTGGGTGTAATGTTAAGACTTCAACTTAATAACTAAGATGATTCTAAGTTAGCGATAGGTGTTTGTGAGGCACTGCAATCCCCGTGTACACATCTGGCTGACAGATGTGCCTTTTACAGAGTTAGTGGCGGAATGACTTGTAATTTCACATGTTGGATGCAGCTGCTACGCGTTTATCTGTTTCCTTGTAAGAGGTATTCTCCGTTACTAATGATCATTTTATATAGGACTGGTGCATGCGTAGAACAATATTTGAACCATGATTGGATTTGAACGGTGGGTGCTATACATATCTGTAAAGCTATACTGTGCTTGTATAACACACAGCCGATTTTTTAAGGAAGTAGCTTTTTCGTTTTACGGTTTGATAACATAGTTTATTGCAGAGAGACTGGGAAGAAGGATATGTGTCATGCGCTTGAAATATATTTCTTACATTGGAATAATAACAGCGCTGCATTCCATACGACTGATAGGTCGGAAACTCAAGTGATCTAACATTATAGCCTGTTTTAAGTGCGGAAGGTTGTTGCCTTAGGAGTGCGTGTGTTTAAGCTTTCTTACCAGTACCTTCCAGGTACTGAACCTAGACTCTGTAATAATACTTTAAAATTGATAGCTTGGTTGAGCTGCATAAAAATGCTTCAAACTCCATCCGTCTGGAGCTCCATCACGCATAAAAATCAACCATTTCTTGTTCTTATTAACTGTCTCGTACTACATCACAACACTTTCAAATCTGTTGCTACACATCGATAAGGAGTGAAAATCTCCTGGACATGGGCGCATCTCGGGACATCTTGTGCACTTCTAAGGACTCGGCAAGCTCCATTCATTCACAAGACGTGGAATGTAGAGGTCTACTTCTGGTCAGCTGCAAATTAAATCGGTAATGGCACTGCAGGGGGGTTGGTCAATGAGAGGGGGTCTTTCAGTCTCTAATTTTATCCTAAGACTGTGAGAATGCTCTGTGACTCCCATCAGCATAAAGAGATAAATCGTAAATTAAGCACTAATCTTGAGGTGTTAGAAATATGTAGAGCACCGTCAGGTATACATTGATGATGTATATGTTCGACAATTAACAATGAATGGGCGTACTGCACAGTCATCTATCTACATTCGCAATGATACTCGCAAAGTGGAGAAGGGGTTGTTTAGCTATGATACTAAAACTGGTAAACATGCTGTCGCTTGATTGGTCGGTGTTGATATTACTGTAAATTTGCTACAGTTTTTCGCACTATCAGCTGTGATGGTTATTATTTCAGTGTATCGACGGTGTCTTTTCCATCCGATCCGTCCACTGGCATGCTGTTGGTTATGACATATTGATTGACTGACAATGCTTGTTTGAGTTGGAGAAGGAGTTTGTAGAGCTTGTCAATCACCTTTGGACTGTAGTTTGGAAACTTTCCACAATGCCTCAAAACTCTTCCAGTTTCCTTATGTTGTAACTCACTTTTATTTAAAATCATCCACTGTGTGTGTGTGGTGTGTTATGGTAGCAGTAGTAAAAACATAATTTTACAACGTGCAATGTCTAGTTTTCTGCAAGAGGCCATGGATCAGAACGTGTTAATAGCAGTTTACAACCTGGCACAAACCTCAAAGTCGAGGCAGAAAAAAAAATAGTATGGCAGTGTACAAAGCATGTTACAGCAGAAAAAAAATTATGTTTGAAACAATGAGACGGGTTATAGGGAGCGTCCCTTACGACTTACAGTATAGTCCACGGGATACTATCATCCTCCTACAGTAAAGGTGATGAAACTTTAAACTGGTCTGTGCAGTTAATCAATACCTGTATATTTAATAGGATCATCACATGTGCACAATGCCGGCGTGCATGTAGTATATGTTTTCGATATATGAGAGGAGAGAGACGCAGTAAAAATCTTATCGAGTTCTCTATCAGATGAAATTAGTGGAGCTTTTATAGTTCATAATTTTCCTCTGTTGGGTGGTACAGAATAACAAAGATATCATGTTGGGGAGATAGATGTGACTGGGCGCGGATCTGTAGCACTTGTATGTAGTTTGGGAATGCACCACAGTGCAGTACCAAAAATCCTCATCCTTCTCCCAGTTCCAGTTTCCACCGAATGGTCAAAACACAGTCCCGACGCAGTAACACAGCTTAGCCTGTTTCTACATGGGTTGCAGAAGGTGGCAGATATAGTTTTCTCAGACTCCTCCTCAGTTCCGACTTAAATTGGAGTGATCACACGCACAAAGGTGGAGAAATGGCAGCGAGGCAAGATGTGTAGGGACTACATAAAAAGAGGATAGAATTTTACTGTAGCAGATAGGTTCGAGAAAGGTGACTTGTTTCGAGATATTAGAGTGCCCGAAATATGATTCATTAGTGGCTGTAATCAATAAATGACTTCTCCATAAGATCCAACAAAGGGATGTGCTTGAAGGGAAAGACTTGATTCCAAATCCCAGACAGCATTTCTACTGAAAGCGTAGCACAAGAGATCTGAAACGCTAGAGTACATTTCTTATGAGCTCAATCAGCACGTCATCTACTACTGTTTGTGATCGTTCTCAATCTACCATCACATATAATCCAGTCAATATATCACCGAACCTCTGATATGGCATCGCTCAATCAGCACATCATGTACTACTGTTTGTGATCGTTCTCAGTTTACCATCGCACATAACCCAGTCGATATATCACCGAACCTCTGACATGGCATCGAGGCACAATGCATTACAAATACTGGAGAAATACCTAGCGGCGGTGGCGTGAGGGATTTGCAAATACCGGTTTCATACCACACTCCTTAGCTAAATCACTTTCAAAATTCGGTAATTTTATTATGAGGTTGCACTGTCGGCGGCGTGTAACTACACTGTCGGTCTGATACTATACACTCTGGCAATCAATGTCTATATTCAGTGTCATGGTATTTGTCTGGAAAAAAACCACTTCATTCAGGGGCAATGACATTCCTCGATTTATAAAGCGGGTATAGCTTTTAACATGGATACTTGTACGCACCTGCCGAACCAAGACCGTTTGTGATGCTAATATGTTTGTGCTTTGTAACACGCTATTGTTTGTAAAATAATTATGCCTCTCTTTCTAGGACACAGTAGTACCACTTGCAAGAAAACTTGTGAGACACATTGATTTTTGGTCAGTATAATTTCGCTTTGCCGGCAATCGGTTATTGAGGAATTATTATACTTAGTAGTAGGGCATGTGTGATAGGTTCGCCTTGAGCATCAGGCTTATGAAGTACGTCTTTGTGTTCCGACATGTGCGAAAGAAATGACTATGTCCAGTCTTAAGGAAGATATGGATTTGACGTGTACTTTATTTATTTTTCTCGGGAAATTGACGCAAATATCCATCCTAATTACATAATTAATCACAAAGATCGGTCCTCTTTACACAACTATATGCATATTGCTGCACAAGGATGGCCTAAATTCATGATATATCCCAAAAACTGACTACACCATACATCTGGTGTTATCCTGCTGTAAAAAAATGTCACAATACCACTCCAAACTTATGCAAATATTGATCCTAGTTAAGTAATTAATCACAAATATCATACTTAATTATACAATTATATGCATAGTGCTTCACAAGGACAGCAATACGCCACAAAAACTGGCAATACCATGCAACTCGTGTTATCCTGCTGGGAAAAAAATCTTGCAATACCACTCGAAAACAGCAACAGAAACACTCAAACTCTGCCCTACACCTACAAGTTAGGGGGGAAAAGGCTGGGGTGGAAGGTACAATCCTTATTCTTTTTGGTGGGAAAGACATTCAACTGACTAGATGCTGTTGTTCGACAGAGAGGAGTTTAAAAAAAAAAGTGTGTTAGCGGAAAGCATATAACATCTATCCCTGTTTGATGTCAGAGTTCATTACACACGCCTACTAAATATCACCCTCCAGCCCAGCTAACCAAAGCCAATACATGCTACCACAGCTGATGGAAAAAATGCATCATAGTTATAATTACACTTCGAAATAGTCGCGAAAGAAACCAGCACTCATATTGAATGGGTCATAATGCATCACATGTACTGGGAAAAATCGTTGTCCTAAAAGACTGCAGTTGAACGTGCATTCCCCTCCATGTACAATCTCAACCTATGGGATGGAGCTACTCAGCCGAAAGCCTCGTGGCCCGTGCTGGCCGCCACGCGCACCAATACGATTGCGCTTCGCCAACACAAAAGCAGGTATAGTCAACTAGGAGATAAAAGGGCAGCTTTCCCCAAATGCATCTTGGTCGTCTAAAGTATAGTGGCGCAGCTGTCCCTAATGACTAGGTGGAGCCACTGTCACAGACTAGACAGGTCCCTAACGCTTTTCGTTCTGGGGTGGAAAACACTTTTGTTTAATGTCACGTAGGAAACTTCAGCAGGGGCGGCGTTCTCGTAGGGGACTCGCCAACATTCTGCGCTCAATTATTTAACAACAACTAGCCTACTACAATAAAGTAAGTATTGAAAAAACATTTGCGGCAATAATAAATCTCCTATTTCCACAAAAATAGACGAAGTCCATTTTCATTTAGTTTTATCAGCAAAATTGTTATTGTTTTTCACATTCAACTGCACTCAGGTCTCATTATTTTCTGATGTCCAGCGAAATGTAGCACCACCATCACAAATGCCCAGCAGAGAGCAACTTATCCCTTCTGGAGAAGTCTTTACATGGAAACTCGAAAAAAGAAAATAGAGGAAACTGATATTTCCACTCGCGAATATCGATGTCGGTGATGTAACAGATTCAAAACTATCCCTGTAATTTACAAAGTCAAATAAGATGTTTCTCATGTCTAGAGAACCGGCAGACATGTCTTCCACCTGCTAGATGTACACAGCACAATCAATGTTCTCGAAACTAAATAAAGACACGAAATGTGAAGAAACAGTCAACCGAACAATTTACATAGGAAGGAATAATGGCCCAGAGCAAACACACACCCATATTGCATCTTCTCAGATTTCCAATTGACCACAAAAGCTGTCCAACACATATTAAGTATTAGTTCACTAGTTGGCCACAGGCCACCGCCATGACAAGTATGCATAGACAGAATCATCCTACTAAATCGTATACATATGTGAATGATCGCTATACTTACAATGTTAGGATTGCGGTTTCAGTTGAATGACATTCGATAATGACCAAAGTATCAGAAATACACCCTGCTGACGGCTGAGGGTCTGGAAATTTATCTACAAGCATATATACAATTTTATAATTTATGAAGACGTTTATCAACATAAAGCAACCCAAAATACTGTAAAAATGAAGGAGAAAGTGAACAATAATAATAATAATAATAACAATAACAATAATAAGAAGAAGAAGAAGAAGAAGAAGAAGAATGAAGTGAATACTAAAATACAGAGAGAGAGAGAGAGAGAGAGAGAGAGAGAGTGAGAGTATGAGACGAGCAGTCAGACACAGTCAAATTTCATAGTTACAAGCAGTGGCGATTCATTCAAAATTTTACCGAAGTGCTACAATGTGGTGTCCTATCCCCTTTTGACTTACATGGGTAATAATAGTAACTAACTTGAATATATTAATTTTACATACTTAAATTGAACTGTTCAAATATTTTATAATTAATAATAATATTAATAATATCTTATAATTAATACTTTAGCAAGTAACAAAACAAAATGAATAATAATAATAAAATGAAATGATGGTAGCAGCAGGAATCAAACCCTGTCCAACAAATTGCCAGTCAGTGCACTTGACCACTTGGCCAGGGTGCCATTATGTTCTCTGCTCCTCAAAAATCAGTCATACTGTACACCTACACAAGAAGAAAAGAAAAATACTGACCTGATGCTGTGAGCAATGTAGCACTCATAGTCGGAAGTTCCATGCGGCTTTTCGCGGATGATGCTGTAGTATACAGAGAAGTTGCAGCATTAGAAAATTGTAGCGAAATGCAGGAAGATCTGCAGCGGATAGGCACTTGGTGCAGGGAGTGGCAACTGACCCTTAACATAGACAAATGTAATGTATTGCGAATACATAGAAAGAAGGATCCTTTATTGTATGATTATATGATAGCGGAACATACACTGGTAGCAGTTACTTCTGTAAAATATCTGGGAGTATGCATGCGGAACGATTTGAAGTGGAATGATCATATAAAATTAATTGTTGGTAAGGCGGGTACCAGGTTGAGATTCATTGGGAGAGTGCTTAGAAAATGTAGTCCATCAACAAAGGAGGTGGCTTACAAAACACTCGTTCGACCTATACTTGAGTATTGCTCATCAATGTGGGATCCGTACCAGATCGGTCTGACGGAGGAGATAGAGAAGATCCAAAGAAGAGCGGCGCGTTTCGTCACAGGGTTATTTGGTAACCGTGATAGCATTACGGAGATGTTTAATAAACTCAAGTGGCAGACTCTGCAAGAGAGGCGCTCTGCATCGCGGTGTAGCTTGCTCGCCAGGTTTCGAGAGGGTGCGTTTCTGGATGAGGTATCGAATATATTGCTTCCCCCTACTTATACCTCCCGAGGAGATCACGAATGTAAAATTAGAGAGATTAGAGCGCGCACGGAGGCTTTCAGACAGTCGTTCTTCCCGCGAACCATACGCGACTGGAACAGGAAAGGGAGGTAATGACAGTGGCACGTAAAGTGCCCTCCGCCACACACCGTTGGGTGGCTTGCGGAGTATCAATGTAGATGTAGATGTAGATAGTGCTTGAAGGGATGGCATTGCTTCAGAGCATACACAGTCGAAAACAGATGACCACATCCCCTCCCTGAGTTGACTTACCATCATTTGAACACTTGATACTAGTTTCTGGTTATCACAGAGAGCTAAAAAAAAAAAATAAAATAAAATAAAATAAAAAATAAATAAATAAAATAAAATAAAATAAAAAGACCCACCATGTTTTTGTCCATTTTATTTGAATACAAGTACGCATTGGAAGGGAAATGGCGCCATTTTAGTGTCACCTCCAGCTTTTATTCCAAGAAAAATGGTGTAATTTTAGTGTGATACTTACAGTGTCCTGTAGCACATTACCATATGATAGCATAGAAATTAAAACTATTGGATTCAGTGATATGCTTGTCTGTACTCTGAAAAATGCAGACAACACAAAAGAAACCATACGGGATATAGCAAATGAAGCTGCTATTTTCATATTACGAAGGTATAAATTCGAATTCCACCCAATACTGCACGTCACTTTCCGAAGCATTGAAATCGAGATTGCGATGTGCCTTTGTAAGCCAGTCATAGCTCATGTCACGTGATCTCACCAGCTGATGACAGCATAGGACACATGATGTAGTCAGCCAATAGCAAGATCACTCTTAAGTAGCGCGAACACACAAATAAGAAAAGTTAATGGTTTAAATTAATATACATAGCATTCACCTATAATATTGGTCTCGAAGATTAATATGCTGGAAGAGAAGCTAAGCTTCCACATATAATGTTGATCTTGTTTGCGCTTGTTACACTTCAAGATACATCACACAAATGTGCCAGCAAAATTTTTAATAATGACATAAATGTCTGATCTTATGGTCTCGAAATTCTTCTAAATGGTCATCCTCAAAGAGTTGATTTTTAAATGAGAGTCAAACGCTTTGTGATTTAAGAAATTCATCGTACATTCTCGCACATAGCTCATCTTATGTAAAAGGAAATCTCCTTCAAATGTAACGCTTTTCAAACCACCATTCACAATATTTTCCTGCAACCTGTTAGAAATAGGTTCGTTTCAGCAGTTGCAAGAGAGCACCAGATAACAAGCGTAACTGCGCTTGCACAGCTACGATGTTGCAGAAAGCCCATATGGTCGTACATGTAAAACATTAAAAGATCTTACATTATGTCATAAAAGAAACAAGACATCAGAGGATACTTCAAGAGCGTTGGAATTTCGTGAACCATACTAAAACGCATAATTCAGCTTAAAATGCACATTTGATTGCAAATTTTCTTGGAGTACCAGTACTGTATTATCTCATGTTTGGTTCTTTATTATGACATAATGCCATACGTGCACTTGAAATGCAGCGAACAGTTGAAACTAGTTAATAGTGTGAAACTAAACACTTTGTTTCAAATAAATTGACTGCCTCAACAGAAAAGATTAATGAAACCCAAATCTCTTTAGCAAACCGGCCAAAATAACTTCATTGTTCTGTAAGGCGATTAATGTTTGACTGTCAGAAAGGTGGAAATAAAATCTAAAACTAATAACATATTTTAGCCTTCCGTAATTACGCGAACGTATTTTAATTCATCTGATAGCTCCCCACCACAAAACTCCATTTTGTTATCATTTAACGTGAGAGCAATAAACGAACAGGAAACAACAAAATCACTAAACGGTCACGTGGAGACGACCCACCTCCCCACCACAACTCAGACTGCTCTGTGCATCAGCCCCAGATTTACTAACTTCTGAAATGGGGCAATATTAAGTAGTGGCACCCAGCCACACATCTGTGATGAGAAGCGGGAGAAGGTACTACTCATACGCGACTCAACTGCAATGCGCAAGAGCCCGCCCGCAAAGCCTCAAACGAATCTAATTTAAACAGTTGTCACGCCACACTCACCGGAGGCAATTTGTTGTTACAAAGCACAGCATAGTCTTCCTAAAGCCTTTGACATACTTTGCTGTTGACAGACGCTTGTATGAGCACTGTTTTGTTGTTGTATACGGCGCATTTCCTTGGCAACTTTAGTTTTATTCCTTTCTATTTTTTTCTCCTGTTCATTTTTGTTGTTGCAGTATTATTCTGCAGTAGCGGGATACAGTAATATCCTTTGTTAGAGTATTGGTTCTTACAAGTCAAAATCACATAAATTTAACTGAAAACTAAAACAATGAAAAATTCCCAGAATTCTAAACAATTCCCGGGTTTTTCCCGGTTTTCTCCCGGATGAAAAAATTCCCGGGTTTTTCCCGGATCTCCCGGTTGTCCCGGGTTGTATACACCCTGTATAAGAGGATTAGTTGCCGAAGAAAGAACTCAAGGACAGAAACGAGGACGTCGTTCAACTTCTGATGACGAGGAACGCTTGAATGGAAAGTTGCACATTATCAACAAGCTTCTTGGGAACAAGCATAAGGATTGTGCAGTGTGCTCAGACAGAAAAAAGAAAGGTGGCAGGCGTGAAACTGTGTATTACTGCGAAACATGCTCACAAAACCCAGCTCTCCACCCTGAAGTGTGATTCAAAAAATACCACACAATGGAAAGTTTTCTACTGTAAAAGCTTACATAAATATATGAATGAAAGCACACATTTTGTTTTAATGTATACCCCAATTGTTGGCCAGCGGCCACATTGTTTCCACAAAGAGATCCACATAAATCTCTGCGGTGCATTGCCGCCCAGGCATCGGCCATTTAAATAAGAGCGCACGGAGCCGCCCTGTATCTGCCTTACGGAGTGCAAAGGGTTAAGCCGCAAATTTTCTTCCTTCCAGGAGCAATGAGCTAACATTCAAAGGGCAATTATCAGCTTATGGGTACTCTTAATTAAAGACAACACAGTATTACTACGAATTTAGGAACATTAGTGTATCTCAGGTTCTATTAAGCATACTTTTTTATCATGACAGCTTCAATTACTATCCACTAATGTTCCCTGAAAGTGAAAAATTAGCTAAGTTGGATGGATTGCAGGACGTATGTTGTGCTAAGACAAGGTCATTAAAATTCATTTTATTGCAAACACAACTTGTCATTAAAAGTGTAACACACATTTGTTTTGGTACCATTTAGGATTACAGAAACACATGCTGCACTGTCAATTCACAAGAAATTACACCATTCTGTTCAAAATTTATAGTTCAGTAGTGAACTTAGCGTATATCACAAACCGTTAACCTCATGTATTCAAACACTGTCCGAGTCGTTGGAAACATTCAATATCATTCTGCCACATGATGTGAATAAAGAGATGGCAGAGTGACTCCAGTTCAATTGCTGTATTGCATACAAATATTACAAAATCGATTTGTTGGAAGAATTTGTATTTGTACCACAAGAACTGCAAGCTTTCTGGAACTTTCTCCACAGGTACACTTACTGCATCAAAGTATTGACAAAATTTACACTACAAGATAAAATACCTTTCTAAGAAACAAGTAATATGCTTCAATCATTATGTTTCTGCACAGAATAAACTACTGCAACCTGAAACAAAAACCACTGACACTATAACAGAGTAATTAACACTTAGTAAATGTTTGTTGGAGGCCATGTGAGGTTCTAGCACCACCCACAACTGAAGTTATTTAAGTAACAAGCAGCCAGTAAGGACAGTTGCGACTGCAGTTAAGTCATTCTCCATTTGGCTGCAAAAGAAATTCCTGGGTGTAAGAGAAGATTCTAGAGGGTCCATTTAAACTCAGAAAAAAAGATTATAAAAAACCAATTACATTGACTGAAGTGATATTTATTCGTTATTATACAAAGTAAAAGCTTGCAAAACAAATGTTCTTATTTGGCAACAACAATTAATGGCTACTCACCACACAGAGGTGCTTCAGCAGTCTTTTTCACTGTACCTGTCTGTGACACATTGCCTCCTCTATGTGGTGAGCAGCAATCTATCCTTTCCATATTGTTGTTGTTTCATCCTGGACTTTTCTTGTTTGATGCATTTCGCTACTGTCACTATTATGAAGTAGCCATAACAACAACCTATCTTCTTCTTGAAATTTGACAGTTCTGTGAAACATAGAAGGAAACACATGTTTCAGAAATTTACTCATATTCTCATGTGCACCTACAGAAAAAACCACACCCACACACACACACACACACACACACACACACACACACACACACACACACACACATACACACACAGACATTACATGAAACAGCAATGTAAATAGTTACACTTGAAAATGGGAACAAATTTCAAGAAGTGCATCATGCTAGATATTATAGTCCTTGTTTCCCAATTATTTTATTATTAAAATACACAGGCATTAATAATGCAAAGACATATCATGGAGATAGTTTCAACACAAGTTGTTCAAAAGCTTGACAATAACCCGAGATTTCTCGAGCTGTGATGTAAACTTCTTAAGCGGTTTCAATTGTGCTTGCGCGCCACATACATGTGTAATAGTAAGATCTACAAGAGCAAAGATAAGGTCATTGCCATATGTCCAAGAAACTGGACTCATTTTATAGAGATTAGTATGATAATAACCCCTCAGTTGGGTTTCTGTAGATAATCTACAAAAACCTCACAAATGAAGTTATCACACAGCTAAATAAAATATCTATACCAATGGCATTTTCAGTAACCTTTGCAAGGCATTAGATCTCTCTGTTAATTTATAACTTGGCTGAATCAGTATCCCTGATAATGAACTGACAAATTACAGAATGAATTAAAATACCAAAACACGAATGGGAAACTACAATGTTGTGGTGTGATGGCATCCTCCCTCCCTTAAGTCCACAACACAAAGCAGATGGTCAAATTAAGGAATATGAACAAATTGGCACATACGTATAATATAGCAGAGACAATAAATAGCTATTCAAAAACATTATATTGGCTGCTATTAACATAACCATACTCATTATGGGCCACAAATCAGAAATGCCAACTGTAACTCGTGGCAAACAAAATCGCTCTTAACCTTACGAAACCAAAAAGGTTCCAGAATTCATATAACATGTAATGCAGCACTAGTGTGGGTCAGTACCCATGAGGAAGAAGCTTGTAAGCACATATGTACTACAAGCTGAAATAATAGTCACGCACTATCATTTTCAGAACTCATGTAACATTCACAGCTAATATAATTTCTGCACTGAAGGGAAAAATCATTACACCTAAATCAAGGAGTTTTGTTGTCTATATCGGATGAACACCACTGCCACGTCATGTTTACTTCCTCTTTTCCACCCAGAATGCCGCATCTCCTGTACAATGCTTATGAAGTGTTCGGCGCAACCACACATTCTGCCCCAGTACTGACACCTGCACTGTGAACCTTGTCTGCGAATAATCAATAATCTGCAAGCCAAACCCACCAAGCTGTGTCTCCCAAGCAATTCTCTGCCGGTGTTGGTGCTGTGGAACAATGGGAGCACAACTACCTAGATTCTTATGGGCCATTTCTGGGCTCCTTGTGACTGATTCATTTTCTCACTTCCCTTTCATGTTCTGCATGTCCCAGGTCACTTCTACTGTTACTAGCAGGAAGTTGGAAAAAATCCTCATTTTTGAGGCACCTCAAACATATCACTTTCAGATAATGTAACTGCATTCACCTTCCTTGAATTCCAACATTTTTATGCCCATAACACAATTCAATACTTTTGAGTTGGGACCACGGCTTTAAAATCATTCAACAATTGATTAACAGTTCATCATTTACATACAATGCACTCATCAGAGGATGAACAAAGTGTTCAAAACCAATAATAATAAGAAACAATAAGCAACTCTGACTCCACAAGGAACCACTGTGCACAGTGACTGTATATTATTATCAAGAAAGATAGGAATACAGCACTGTTTTTTATTATATTATTATTATTATTATTATTATCCTCACTTATCAAGATTTCACCTATAAATAGCCACCTTTAGTGCGTGTAGGTGAGTTGTAATAAAACAAACTCCCAGCAGTACATATCACCATTCGACTTTATAGATGTACAGCAGTAAGAAATTGAGGTGCTTGGTCAGTTTCCTACTGCCTATGCGTATATGTAATGGTCATTGACATGTATTGCTGGGAGTTTGCTGTGTTATAACTCTCTCAAATGCACTGAAGATGGCTATTTATAGCTGAAATCTGAATATGCAAGGATAATAAAAAAACCATTCGTACTGTGACTGACTGTGGTATTCCTATCTTCCTTGTAAGAAACAATAAATTGTGTTGAAGAGAGCTATCATCCAGTTAATGGTTGGTAGCTGGTTTTCTAACATGAAGAGAGTTATCATCCAGTTAATGGTTGGTAGCTGGTTTTCTAACATATCTTATTTTACAACCAGGGAATGCTCTTAATGCCATCTACTGACAAAATAATTTTCTGATCAGGTACAACATTATAAGCAGCAACTACAGAAGATAAAAAATCTATTTATGCAACTCACCTTCTGCCAATGAGTGATGTCTATCAGTACAGATTCAAATCTCCACAGCTTAGAAAAGGAACAATAGCACGGTTAACTTCAGTGAGAGACCTGAAGTCACAATCTGTTTGTGTAAGTAATGGATTTAGCATAGTTGGTTTGTAGCCTTCAGGTGGTGTGTAGTTCCTGCACAGTATGTAAGCCTCTGTAATGGAAATTTTAATAAGTGAAAGAAAATTTACTTTGTTTAGTGATACAACTGTCACAATATATTAATAATACTATTAATAACAATAATAAAAAGGTGCCATCTTAGCTCGCTATGCCTTAGAGGAAAGTATGTCTGGATAGTAAAAATATACACAATTTTAAATAGTTAGTTCTCACACTAAATCATTAACTTACAGACCTACTGTGTCAGGAAATACTACTGATGTCTTTCAGTCCACTTTAACAACAGGTAAATAGTTTTTCTTGACACCTTTTTGGAGGACATTTCTCAGGATTTCCCCTGTTCGGCAGTTTATCAAAGTGTTCCACCACATATTTCCATGTCTCAAATACCTTGAAATAATATACTGATACTTACACATTTCAATCTCGTCAGAAACTGTGTGTCATTCACATATAAAATTTCATTTGAAGTACTTCTTCAGTTACTTTTTAAGCAATGTTTCTCAGATATTGGGCCATGAAGAAGTTGAATACCCACTAGAATAAATGGATCTCAATGGACGGTAGATGGTGCCCGCTAGAATAAATGGATCTCAATGGATGATAGACGGCATTGATTATGCCACTATCTCGCCACGTGAACACACCGGCCAATAGTGTCCCTCAGGGTCAGCATTAATACTGCTACACCTTGACTGCTGATAGTATTCATTACTATCTCCTCCATACTACTGACTACTCATTGACGACTTTGCTTAGATATTGGATTTCCTCTCTAGTCTTTATTCGGATTGTGGCTCTTACTTGACCTGTTGGCAGCATTGTGTTGAAGGTTCGTTGCATTTCATTGTTTAATAGGTTGCTGCTGACTTGCTCTTGTTGTGTCAGGTCCAGTGTTTGATCAGTCCGGTTGCTCGACCCCGGCATGGGTTTGAGTTCCATCCACAGGCGGTCTTCCCACCTTTCGTTGTCACTGTTTCTCTCCAATCTTCTGACATGTGTCCCGGTATCCAGCAACTTACAGATATAGCAGTTTCCTTTTTCTATTTTCAGAAGCATATAATGGATAGCAGAAACATACAAGAAAAAGGAATCAAAAGGGTGCACTACACATTGCTCATTAATTTCCACTGGCAAAGCAGATGGATACCAAGGTTGAAAATGATATGTGAAGCTAACAGTCTTAAATACTTGGTGTCACTGCAGCTGAAACAGTTTGGCCAAGAGCAGATTTGGTAATGCCTACATGGAGCAGGAATTATTACATCAACTATTTTCAATAAAACACTTTAAGGAATGCCCACAGCATATCATACTTTGGTAGCTGCTGTTCTACAATAGTAATAGAGCAAAAAGGCTGGCATACTGTTTCTCAGAAGTACTCCTACTTCTGATACTGTAGAACTAAGTACGTAAAAGACATGTGCTAATGACAGCTTCCTTAAGTATTCACTGCTCTCAATTAAGTGTACACAACTTACATACTTAGTATATAATTTGGCATTTTATAACAACACCACAATACATATAAGAAACAAGAGGAAACAGTAAGACTGGAAGACCAAAAATAAAGTGCTCAGATTAAGATGGTTGGTTGGTTGGTTTGGGGGATTAAAGGGACCAGACTGCTACGGTCATCGGTCCCTTTTTCCAAAGACAAAGAACACCCACAGAGAATAAAAACGAGTAACAGAATAGAGCACAGACGACACGTAACAAGAGAAACTGAGACAAAGACCAGACAAAACGAACTAAAAGCACACAGAGTGTGACGGTGGTTGGCCGACCAGAGAAAGAAAAAAGGAAAAGCCAACCACTAGAAACACATTAAAAAATCAGTTTAAAACCGGAGGCCAAAGGCCAGAATCAACACAAAACAATAAGATAAAAACAGAAACACTCAGATTAAAGAATAAAAACCCCCTGCCCGAATAAAACGTAAAACTAAGTCAGCCATAGCCGAGTCATCTGTTAAAAGGGCAGGGAGCGAGCCAGGCAGTGCGAACGACTGCCTGAGCGCAGCTAAAAACGGACACTCCAATAAAACATGAACCACGGATAAAACGGAGCCGCAGCGACATAGAGGCGCATCCTCACGGCGCAATAAGTGGCCGTGCGTAAGCCGAGTGTGCCCAATGCGCAGCCGGCAGAGGACAACAGACTCCTTGCGAGAGACCCGCAAGGAGGAGCGCCACACACCGGTAGCCCCCTTGATGGCCCGAAGTTTGTTGCGTGAAGGCAGGGCGCGCCATTCAGTGTCCCAAAGGTCCAGAATTTTGCGGCGTAGGAACGCTCGCAAATCTGTCTTCGGGAGGCCAACGTCCAGAGATGGTGCACTAATCGCCTCTTTCGCCAGCCGGTCAACATTCTCGTTGCCGGGGATCCCAACATGGCCTGGGGTCCACACGAAGACCGCAGAGCGGCCGCAACGCGCAAGAGTATGCAGGGACTCATGGATAGCCATCACCAGACGGGAACGAGGAAAACACTGGTCGAGTGCTCGTAAACTGCTCAGGGAATCGCTACAGATGACGAAGGACTCACCTGAGCAGGAGCGGATATGCTCTAGGGCTCGAAAGATGGCGACCAGCTCAGCAGTGTAAACGCTGCAGCCAGCCGGCAAGGAACGTTGTTCGAAATGTTCCCCTAGAGTGAGCGCATAACCGACTCGACCAGCAACCATCGAGCCGTCGGTGTAAACAATGCCAGAGCCCTGATACGTGGCCAGGATGGAATAAAAGCGGCGGCGGAAGGCCTCTGGAGGGACCGAGTCCTTCGAGCCCTGTGCCAAGTCGAGCCGAAGGCAAGGGCGAGGAACACACCACGGGGGTGTACGCAGAGGCGCCTGGAAAGGAGGCGGAACAGGGAAAAACCCAAGCCCGCAGAGAAGCTCCTTGACGCGTATGGCGATCGGACAACTCGACCGGGGCCGACGTTCCGGCAGACGGACGACGGATGGCGGGAACAGGAGACGATAGTTAGGATGCCCGGGCGAGCTTAGAACATGGGCAGCATAAGCGGCTAGCAAACGTTGGCGTCGGAACCGCAGTGGAGGGACACCTGCCTCCACGAGTAAGCTGTCCACAGGGCTGGTGCGGAAAGCACCAGTGGCAAGGCGTATCCCGCTGTGGAGAATTGGGTCCAGCACCCGCAACGCAGACGGGGATGCTGAGCCATATGCCAGGCACCCAAAATCCAGACGGGACTGGATTAACGCCTGGTAGAGCCGTAACAGGGTAGAGCGGTCGGCTCCCCAGCGGGTGTGGCTCAAACATCGCAGTGCATTGAGATGCCGCCAACACGTCTGTTTGAGCTGCCGGATATGAGGCAGCCAAGTCAACCGGGCATCGAAAACCACCCCCAAAAACCTGTGCGATTCCACCACCGAAAGAAGTTCGCCGTTAAGAGAAAGCTGCGGCTCCGGGTGAACAGTACGTCGCCGGCAGAAATGCATAACGCGGGTCTTGGCTGCCGAAAACTGAAACCCATGCGCTACAGCCCAAGACTGCGCCTTACGGATAGCGCCCTGTAGCTGACGTTCAACAGCTGCAATGCCAGGAGAGCTGTAATAAAGGCAGAAGTCGTCAGCATACAGGGAAGCGGAGACAGAATTTCCCACGGCCGCAGCAAGCCCGTTAATGGCTATTAAAAACAGACAGACACTTAAAACAGAGCCCTGTGGCACACCGTTCTCCTGGACGTGGGAGGAACTATACGAGGCCGCGACTTGCACGCGGAAGGTACGACACGACAGAAAATTGCGGATAAAAATCGGCAGAGGACCCCGAAGACCCCATCCATGGAGCGTAGAAAGAATGTGATGACGCCACGTCGTATCGTACGCCTTCCGCATGTCGAAAAAGACAGCGACCAGGTGCTGACGGCGGGAAAAGGCAGTACGGATGGCCGACTCCAGGCTCACCAGATTGTCGGTGGCGGAGCGGCCTTTACGGAACCCACCCTGAGACGGAGCCAGAAGGCCCCGAGACTCCAGTACCCAATGCAAGCGCCGGCTCACCATCCGTTCAAGCAACTTGCAAAGAACGTTGGTGAGGCTAATGGGACGGTAGCTGTCCACCTCCAGAGGGTTCTTTCCAGGTTTCAAAACGGGGATGACAATGACTTCCCGCCATTGCGACGGAAACTCCCCCTCGACCCAAAGACGGTTGTAAAGATCGAGAAGGCGCCGCTGGCAGTCCACTGAAAGGTGTTTCAGCATCTGACAGTGGATGCCATCTGGCCCAGGAGCGGTATCAGGGCAAGCAGCGAGGGCACTGCGAAATTCCCACTCACTAAATGGAGCATTGTAAGATTCTGGGTGGTTGGTGCGAAACGAAAGGCTCCGACGTTCCATCCGCTCTTTAATGGAGCGGAAGGCCTGGGGGTAATTCGCAGAAGCGGAACTCATAGCAAAATGCTCTGCTAAGCGATTGGCAATGACGTCGGAGTCAGTACAAACTGCTCCATTCAGTGAGAGCGCAGGGACGCTGGCAGGTGGCCGATAGCCGTAGACGCGTCGAATCTTGGCCCAGACCTGCGAGGGAGTGACATGGAGGCCAATGGTGGACACATACTGCTCCCAGCACTCCTTCTTGCCTTGGCGGATAAGGAGGCGGGCCCGCGCACGCAGCCGTTTGAAGGCGATAAGGTGGTCGAGGGAGGGGTGTCGCTTGTGACGCTGGAGCGCCCGCCGGCGATCTTTAATCGCTTCAGCGATCTCAGGCGACCACCAAGGCACAGCCTTCCGCCGAGGGGACCCACAGGAATGGGGAATGGCAGATTCGGCGGCAGTAACGATGCCGGTGGTGACCGATTGAACCACCGCATCAATGTCATCGGTAGAGAGAGGCTCAAAAGCGGCAGTGGAGGAGAACAAGTCCCAGTCAGCCTTATTCATAGCCCATCTGCTAGGGCGCCCAGAAGAGTGGCGCTGTGGTAGTGACAAAAAGATCGGAAAATGGTCACTACCACACAGGTCGTCATGCACACTCCATTGGACAGACGGTAAGAGGCTATGGCTACAGATTGAAAGGTCAATGGCGGAGTAGGTGCCATGCGCCACACTGAAGTGTGTGAAGGCACCATCATTTAACAGCGAGAGATCGAGCTGCGACAATAATTGCTCAATGATGGCGCCTCGACCTGTTGCCACTGACCCACCCCACAGAGGGTTATGAGCGTTGAAGTCGCCCAATAGCAAGAAAGGTGGCGGCAATTGGGCGACCAGTGCAGCCAGGACATGCTGCGAGACATCACCATCCGGTGGAATGTAAAGACTGCAGACGGTAACAGCCTGTGGCGTCCACACGCGTACAGCGACAGCCTCTAAAGGCGTCTGGAGAGGGACAGACTCGCTGTGCAGAGTGTGAAGGACATAAATGCAGACGCCACCAGACACCCTTTCATAAGCTGCTCGGTTCTTGTAATAACCCCGATAGCCACGGAGGGCGGGGGTTCGCATCGCCGGAAACCAAGTTTCCTGGAGAGCAATGCAGAAGAAAGGGCGAAGGCTGAGAAGTTGGCGGAGCTCTGCTAAATGGTGGAAAAAACCGCCGCAGTTCCACTGGAGGATGGTATTGTCCATGGCTGAGAAAGGCGTGAAAGGACTGGGAAGGCAATTTACGCCGCTTGTTCACTCACTGCCACCGATTCAGTACCCGGACGAGAGGCATCCATGGCGTCTGAGGGACCAGCGAGATCAAGGTCCTCAGCGGACGCTAGAATCTCGACTTCATCCTCAGACGCAGAGCGCGAAAGGTGCGTTGGGGTTGGTGCCACCGCAAGTTCTTTAGCCTTAGAGGTCTTTCTCTTGGACTTCTCTCGCTGAACCTTGGGTTTCACCGGCTGGGAAGGCTTCACCGATTCAGTCTCCGGGACAGAGGAGGATCGTGAAGCCCTACGCCCGGCTGCTGGTGAGGACTTATGCCACTGGTGGCCGTCATCCTTCCCGCTGGGGGAACCCTGGGAAGGGAGCGTCCCAAGGGAACTCTTACGGGCGAGAGTAGCCGAAGAAGTTAGGCGCTTCTCCGGCTGAGAAGCGGGGACGGACGTCCCCGACGGGTGGGAGGAGGTTGCTCCTGAGGTAGGTGGTGCAGGAGCAACCGGTTGGGGAGAGCCCCCCACGGGCAAGGGGGCAGAAGGAGTCGTACTGCTTATCGAGCTGGCTGGAAGTCTCGCAACTGATGGAGCTAGCACAGTTGTTGTAGCAGCTGCATACGAAGATGTCATTCTCACAGGATGGAGTCTGTCATATTTCCGTTTGGCCTCAGTATAGGTCAGCCGGTCCAGGGTCTTATATTCCATGATTTTGCGCTCTTTCTGAAAGACTGTGCAGTCAGGCGAGCAAGGTGAATGGTGTTCCCCGCAGTTGACGCAGATGGGAGGCGGGGCACATGGAGTATCGGGATGAGACGGGCGTCCGCAATCTCGACATGTGAGGCTGGAAGTGCAGCGGGAAGACATATGGCCGAACTTCCAGCACTTGAAGCACCGCATCGGGGGAGGGATATAGGGCTTGACGTCACATCGGTAGACCATCACCTTGACCTTTTCCGGTAACGTATCACCCTCGAAGGCCAAGATGAAGGCACCGGTAGCAACCTGATTGTCCCTCGGACCCCGATGAACGCGCCGGACGAAATGAACACCTCTACGTTCTAAGTTGGCGCGCAGCTCGTCATCAGACTGCAAAAGGAGATCCCTATGGAAAATAACACCCTGGACCATATTTAAACTCTTATGTGGCGTAATAGAAACGTTAACATCCCCCAACTTGTCACAAGCAAGTAACCTGCGGGACTGGGCGGAGGATGCCGTTTGTATCAGTACTGACCCAGAGCGCATTTTAGACAAGCCCTCCACCTCCCCAAACTTGTCCTCTAAATGCTCTACAAAGAACTGAGGCTTCACGGACATAAAAGATTCCCCGTCAGCTCTGGTACAGACGAGATACCGGGGCGAGTATCTTTCGCTCTCATTCATAGCCCTTCGTTCCTCCCATGGTGTGGCCAGGGAGGGGAACGATTTGGGGTCATACACATTAGCCTTGAATTGAGCCTTGGAACGTTTAGAGACTGCTGACGGCTGGCCGCCAGCAAGAGATGATGTACCACGCTTCATTGCGGGTCATCCGCCCTGATGCCACCTACTCCGACCAAGGGCCCTCCCCACGGGCGCCACCCAGCCACAGCAAAGGCCACCTGGCAGGATGGCCATTGCCGGGAGTCCTGATGCCCCAGGGAGATGGGCATCTACTCCTTGGCATACGTGGGGAGTGAACGGCGCAGGCATCAGTAGAGCGATCCCTGTGTTGTCAGGGGGCTACAACCAAGAGGGTACATGGCGACCCCACCACAACGGACTGGCTACCGTGCTGGATCTTAGGTGCAAAAATGGCCAAGGTCGTCGTCACAGTTAAAAGAAACACTGCAGAGTGCAGCGTGGTAATCGCCCAAGAGATCGAAAACGAGCGGGACACCATTGCAACGACGAGAAAGACGGCTATAGGTCTAATTGCACGAAGGATACAGTGCACCATGTAAGGTGCCCTTCCCCAATTGGCTCGCTCTTCGGAATAATTTAGATAGATGGAGGTCAAACCCGAGAGGGGACCATCACATAAGGCCGAAACGTTTGAGACTCCTTTTAGTCGCCTCTTACGACAGGCAGGAATACCGCGGGCCTATTCTTACCCCCGAACCCGCAGGGGGATCAGATTAAGAAGGGTAGGATGTGGGACAGGGATCAATTTCTTGCCCTACCATGCAATCTACACATCAAGAAAGCAATGACAGAAAGAAAAGAAGGGTTCAGGAGTGGGATTCAAATTCAGGGTGAATCAGTATTAATGGTAAGATTCACTGATGACATTGTTATACTAGGTAGAAGTGAAGAAGAATTACAGGATCTGTTGTATGGAATGAACAGTTTAATAAGTACATAATGTGGATTCAGAGTAAACCAGAAACACAAAAGTAATGAGAAGTAATAGAAATGAGAATAATGAGAAACTTAACATCAAAATTGGTGATCACAAAGTAGACAAAGTTAAGGAATTCTGCTACCTTGGGGCAAAATAAATCATGTTGGATGAAGAAAGGGGAACATAAAAAGCAGACTAGCACAGGTAAAGAGGGCATCCAAGGTCAGAAGAAGTCAACAGGTATCAACATAAACTATAAGTTTTTAGATAAAAATTCCTTTGTAGAATAGGAGTTGCCTCAAAGAAACATTTTTAGTTAACTTTCAGATTTTACTTTCCTGTTTGTCATGTACTTCATGTCATTAAGTAACCAACCAGAAATTTTGTTAGCATCATTAGTTACTCCTGTCTGAGCTAAAGACAATTTGGTTAAGAGAATTGAAGATAACATCTAGTACGGGAAATTATAAATGTCTTTATTCCTTCTGCATGCAATGGATAATTTACAACAAAACACAAGAGAGAATGTATGTACTGTGGTGGTGTAATTAACATACCCACAGCTTAAACAATTTTCTACAAAATGATTGTGCATGGGACTGTCTTATAGACTTACTGGACATTTTGTGCCACAAATACTCTTTATTAACCCCTTACTGCTACTTGTGAGACTTGGCTGTCATGCCTTGGGTGTTGCGTCATCACCCCACTCACACTACATTCCAGGTGCTGGATACTTCCAATACTCTCACCATTTCACAGCTTTGTTTTTGTTATGGGCTTAAGAATGGCACCAGGTGAATTAAGAGTATTTACACTATTTTCTGCTGTCTATAACAACACAACAGTCTCACAGTACAGTACAAAGATACAGAATCAGCAGAAATTGCAAAATGAACATTGAAATGTCAACTGTCATAACTGCAGCAGTTACAAAGTATGGTGAAGTTCCACTAAATGGACCAACATCAAGCTGAGAGCAAAATCACTGCAAATTACACAGTCTGGTACAGACCTACTAAAAGTGCTGACTTCAAACTGACAGAAAAGTTGTTTGCTATAGACTGAAATGCCATTTGTTGGGTTTACAGCAGATGATAAGGAGTTTAGTTGTTAAATTAAAAGGAAGGTCAGCATTGGCCGTAATATTGATGTTTTATTGATAGCAGAAGTTATTGTGATTGCTTCTCAGTTTTGGTTATTGATAACTTGATACCAGTGTCTGAGTTTAATTTGTACAGCACTGAAGATGATCACAATGTGATCGAAAATCGATTCTGCTATCAATAAAACATCAATATTACGGCCAATGCTGACCTTCCTTTTAATTTAACATATATGGTCGATGTGCACACAGCACTCCACGGAGTCGCCAATCAACGAGTTTAGTTGTAGTGTGTTGCAATCAAATGAACCATGTATTTCACCATAGGTAAACAATAAAAAACTTGCATCTCAAAACTGTTAAAGCAATCAACTGCACCAAGGGCATATCAGTGCTGAACTGCTGCTGCAGTGAACTGCACCGAGAGCATAATGCACTACAACCCCTGTAGCAATCCACTGCAGTAGAAGGGTTAATTATCAATCCACTGCAGTAGAAGGGTTAATTATAAGTTTCCAAATAATACAATTCCACTCACTTATTTATACACTGTGTTCTGTATATACCATCCTTACAGAGCACCATCAGTGATGTGGAACGTGTTAATTTATACATTAATAAGCAGAAGCAGCCATTGCAGGACGCCACTTACACACACATGAAACAGTAATGGACTTATAACAGAGCCTTGTAAAATTTTGTTAATGATTACTGCCTATTCACGAGAATTTCCTGAGTCTATATTTGTTTAGTCATGTGGCACAATTATTAGGAATTTTTTTTTAATTTAGTACGACATGAACCATATGTCAGGTATACCAACCATCTCATAAGTAACACATTTTTTTCTGAAAAAAAAAAAAGCTTTGATTCACAAAGTTAAATAGTTCGGACAAGTGACTAAAAAAAAATTGTTACTGTTTAACTCTTTAGTGGAGTATATGCAGAGATGAACACTTGGGAAAGCTAAAACTGTTGAAATCTGACCTCTGCCTTTTTCAGACAATGAGCTACCAATTCCACTATTGGAGCATTCCTCGTAGACTGACTCAGTGCTCCATTTTGTCACTTGTTCCTCTCCATACCTTCCAAACTCTGCAGAGGCTCTCATATAATGCTGCACGGCTAACATTTGTGTGAAAGGTGTTAAGTCTGCAGCATCAATGGAAATGTACAGAGAGGAATTAGTGACAAGGCACACTCATGCCTCGCTAATTATTATTTAATGTTTGTAAAATTTGGTGCATGAATGTGTATGTGGTGGCTTGTCAACCTAGCAGTACTGCAAAAATTCAAATGTTGATTTACTAAATAGATTATGAGAGCACACCTTAAAACAAAAAAAAATAAATAAATAAAAAAAAATAAAAAAAAAATAAAACCAGTTGTACGTGCACTTGGGCTGTCATGGAGCAAAAGTAGTAATTGTGATAAAGAGCCCTGAATGTCCTGATAGGATGGCAGCCTTCAACTGCTTTGACAAGGTGTCCCAGCAGCAAGCTCTAGTTCCAGTCTCTCTCACCACTTTCACGTACATCATAATGCCCTTGATATCCCAACATATTGTAGCATGACTACCTGCTTCTTGAATTTGCTTGAGTGGATACAATGGGTGCTTCCACTCACTCACTTATTACTTGGTTCATATTAGTGCATCCAGGACTCATCTCGTATCAAAGATCACAAAAGACTCTTTTTCATACAGCTTAATGGTCTGTGTTCCGAGATACTGTTTACTGCTAAGCTTCTAAACACAATACAAACTCCTCAGAATCCATTGGTTGCACACGTTCCTACAGTCAAGGTCCTTGAGGATGACATTGTATACAAAATGAATTCTGCAGCAATTTAATAAACAATGATGCACTTGTTGGCATGAAGTCACTGATAAATTTGCTGTCTTAGTCCATGCAAACACACTGGTTTTCTATTCTACTGTTTATACAGATAACATATCTTCCATTTGTGTAAGCTTTCTACCCATTGATACATGCTCCCTTTACTTAAACAATTGTCTCCATACTGAAATATTTAATCTGCTGTAGATTTCAAATTGTTCAACTCCTTTGAGCACAAGGAAATAAATAACACCTTGTTGTTCTTCTATAGTGGACAATGCCAGTTGTACACACTACTGCGTACGCGCTACTCAGTCATCTCTAGACCTTTGCACAATATTGTTAAGGAACTAATGCTAGTCCTGAAACACATTTCCTTGTGTGTACATATCCATGAAATTTTCTCCTGGCTGTTATTGCTTGGATTACAATATCCTTTTATTCCACAGTCACCATTGCTGCACAGTTTCAGCTGTGTACCAGTTTTCAAGTGGTTGTTTAATATAAACCATCAACATACATACATACATACATGAGCTAAAGTCCTGGTGCGGAGTTTCTTAAACAAGTGTGACACAGCATACAACTCTTACTTTTCTAATTGGTATCTCCAGTTTCTTTTCTGTTCAATTTAATTGCCATAAATGTTCTACATGTTATGTGGGAACTCTAAACAAGTTGGATATACCAAAGAACCACAATAACATACAATCCTTTATATTATACACTGTAAAAGTGGGAAACTTTGTGACATTTTAGCACATTTTGTGACATAACATTCAAATGTTTACTGCAATATTTAATTTGCACATACATGGAATTTTATAACATTTATCTTACAATTTTGTAGATATAAAGTTCTCATGTGCACTGTTACAAAGTTAGCTCCAGTTTCCAGTTCAGGACAACACTGTGTCACGGACTCACATATCCTCAAGTACCCGACCCTTGCAGCATGTGGTGTTAGAACCCCACAGTGCATTGAAGTCCCCCAAAAGGAGAAAGGTTCGGGGTAGTTCATCAAAATGAGTGAGGACCCCACTACCAAGAGGCTCATAGTGTGTTAAGTACACAGAGCACACTGTGATGTCAACATGGGCCACTATCTGAACAGCAACTGCTTGTAGTGTTGTCAAGGGAATAGGTGAGGAGTGAAAAGTGTCCCTTACGAACATTGCAACCCCACCTTTTGCCCTGTCACCAGTAAGGTCGTCATTTCTATAAAGGTGATGACCTCCAAGTACAGGTGTGTCAGTCTCTTTAAAATGAGTCTCTTGAAGGCAGAGGCAAAAGGGTCTGACCTGTACAAGAAGTCTCAGTTCCACCAGATGAGTCCTGTATCCATTTACAGGGTGGCGCACGAAATGTGTTACCATTTTGTTTTTGAATATAAACTTTATTGTCAATACAATCTGAAAGGAACGTATACTACAATGAAGAGCCATCCATGGAGATTTGTTCTAACTCAGCACATGCTCAATATGTCCACCATTTCGTTTCCTCACTTCCTTCAAACGAACACTGAAGTTAGTGATTACCCTACGACACATGTCTTCCATAATTTCACTGCAAGCTTGAAGAATTAGTCTTCTGAGCTCCATTAAATCACATGGACGTTTCGGGAAAATTTTTTCCTTTAGGTACTCCCAAAGAAAAAAGTCACATGGATTGAGGTCTGGACTATTGGGGGGGGGGGGGGGGGGGGCCAGTTTTGTCCGTCATTGAAGCGACCTGGAAACCTGAGTGAAATGATCCGCATGTCGAAACGCTCATGTAAAAACTCCAACACAATGTTTGCAGTATGTGGCCTTGCTCCATCTTGTATGAACTATTGCGTGTTGAAGGGCAAGGCAGTAGCAAGAAGCTGTGGAATGAAGCTATTGGGAAGCATGCTCAAATAACACTCGTTGTTCACAGTTTCTTCAAAGAAAAAGGGTCCAATAAGTCCATGACCGAAAATTTCTGCCCACACTGTAATCCTCGGAGCATAATGTTGTCGTTCATGAAGCACTTGTGGGTTTTCAATGGCCCAAAAGTGTACAGTTTGTTTGTTAACCACACCGTCTAAATGAAAATGCACCTCGTCTGAAAACCAAACGTTGTTGAGGTTTTCTTCCCTATCCTCTGCCGACTGAGCAAACAGTAGGCTCTGTTGCTTGTGTTCTTCAGTGAGCTTCTGTGCACAGGTCATCTTGTATGGGTACATATGGAGGTCACTTTTAAGAATACATTGAACGGAGCATCTGGATATTCCAAGTTGGACTGCTGCCTTTCTACACGATTTCCTGGGACTTCTCTGTACAGCAACTAGTACCGCTTCAATATTCTCTGGCGAACGAAGTCGCTTTGCTTCCAATACTGTTCCTTCCTGTACAAATTTATCGTATAACCTGTGGATGGTCTTCTTGCAAGGGACCCATTGTGTGTTAAACTGTTGTCGAAAACGCCTCTGAGTCACAATAAGGCTTTTCGTTTCATGAAAAAGTAACACAATTGCCGATCGTTGCTGTGTCGTCAGTCTTCCACTATCAACCATTGCTGCTTACTAGTCTCCTAGCGGCAGTATCGTGAATTACACGTCATTTCGTAACTCATTTGTTTTTCCACGCTCTGCTGTTACTGCTGTAGAGATCCCAGCGGGATATCTAATGTGCATCGTAAATTGTGAAAGAAACAATTGGTAACACATTTCGTGCGCCACCCTGTATATTCCACTGAAGTATGGGAGCCATTTCACCAATGTGGACTTGATTTACCCCTGTCTTTGTGCGAAGGTGGTGAGGTGCTTGTAGAGTGAGGCGGGGTTTTGGGGCTGACTGGGTCTGGTGATGAGGCATCGAAATCCATGATGTCCTCAACATCAGTCAGACATGCCAGAATGACGTCTGATGGCGCCCGGGTCAGCTTTCAACCCGAATGTTGGGATCCTCTCCCTGCTCCCTTTCCCATCAAGGAGAGGAGTAAAGGGGGCTGTGAGAGCCACTTTTCTTCGAAGAAACTTGGCGTTGAGGGACACTCTGCTTTTGGGGCGCCTTTGGGCTGTGCACTGTGGAAGCATTATTGGTCTCTTCCATTGTAGCTGTTTGAATCGCTATGTCTTTCACTTTACTTTGGCACATACAGGTGCAAGTACAGGTGCTAGAGATGGATAAGGGAACACTGGACGTCATCTGAGTCAAAGCGTCAACCTTAGTAACAGGTTTCTGCACTGACAAAGCAAAAGAAGTGGCAAAGACAGGGGGTTTCATTGCCTGATAGTCCATTTTGGTTTCTGCGTCAGGGATCCGCTTGGTCACTTTGATTTCCTGAATTTTGCGTTCCTCTGCAAAGACAGGGCAGGCTCGGCTCCCGACTGGATGGCTTCCAGAGCTGTTAATAAAGACTGCTGGAGATGGACAGTCCATCCCAGCTTCATGGGCTGCCTTTTCACACTTCCCTCAAGTCGCTTCACCTCTGCAACTCAGCATTCTATGGCCAAAACGCTGGCAATTGAAGCATCGCATAGGGTTAGGTACATAGGGCCAAACCCTAAGTCGGAGGAAACCTGCCATGATGTGTCCAGGTAACATTGGAGAATTGAAAGCCACAATAAAAGTGGCGGCCTTCTCAGTCTCTCCATTGTTCTTGCATGTTCTTTGTTCGACATCTGTGATTCCCTGTGGTGCCCATTCTTGTTTGAGTTCAGCAACGTCTACATCCCTAATATCACGGCAGGTCATCACACATTTACTGGAGTTAAGGGAGTTACGCAACTCAACAATGATGTCGTACTCACCCAATTTCTGTGACTTCTTAAGGAGTTCCACCTGCTTTGCCCGGTTAGTCTCAACAAGCAAGGAACCATTGCGCAACCGCTTAATAGACTTTAGGGTATCAGCCAGCCCTTCTAAGCCTTCATGGATATAGGAGGGGGACACTTTATCAAATGCCCCCTCCTTCCTCTTGATTACTACAAAGACACTGTGATTCATGACTCCTGGAGCTACATTACTGACAACAAATTGATTATCATGATGACTAGCCTCCCTCATTCTTTTTGATGAATGGGTGTGAAACCTCCCAGGCAGTACACCCTTTCTGCTGGGAGGAGAAGAACAAGATTTCTAGGGTTTCATCTCGGTCCCATGAGCAGCTAGGAAAGTAAGGTTCCACTCACACAGAGCCCCGCATGCCTAAGTAAGCCTTATACAACTGAGGTGCGGCAGGTTCCCCAGAGATTGCCTGCTAATGACTGTTCCACCTCAACGGCCATGCATCTCATCAGCACGCAGCACACCTTCAGACTGAGGTTTTTTTTTATAGAGGTTTATTCCATCCTTGTAATCGGGGCAGTCAAGCCAAGATCCCCATTCCAAGATCCCCATTCCCTGTGATATACAACATTCCACTGCCGCGCCGCATTGTGGTTGCCGAAGCATGCCCAGACCTCACAGTGTCAGGGGACTGGCAGCGCTTACCAGTCTGCAGCTCAGGAACCCCGGGGTGACCAAGCCCGTACCCAGCAAATGAATGCCGAGCCCCTGGGGGCAAATGAAAAGGGTTGAATTAAGGTTCTAAGAGAAAACTTTACTACTACACCTGTTACTTGTTGCCTTGGAAGAGCTTGAGATCTGCCATCACAAATATACCTACAGCTACAGCTATTGCTGCTCCACAATTCCACAGTGCTCCTACCGACATGTGCGTGTCATAGTAATCATCATGTCTGCATATATATGTGGTGTGCATTATTTATTTATTTGTTGTTTGTTGTTGTGGTCTTCAGTCCTGAGACTGGTTTGATGCAGCTCTTCATTCTACCCTATCCTGTGCAAGCTTCTTCCTCTCCCAGTACTTACTGCAACCTACATCCTTCTGAATCTGCTTAATGTATTCATCTCTTGGTCTCCCGCTATTTATTTATTTCTTATTTTATAGTTCCTCTTAGTTAATTTTTTTCATACCTATCACCCTCTATTATGTAGGTTGACACTTCTCGTTAGTCTTACACTTTCCTTTTTGGAACTATTGGTATTATTTTGACATTCAGAGCATCCACCTGATCTTAAAGGCAGAAAGGTGAGTTGTTTTTTAGAGATTCTATGTGCAATAAAAGTAACTGTAGTCCATAACCTCTGATGATTTACAACTGTCTGCAAATCACAGTCTAAGTAACTGGAGCAACTGGAAATGGGGGCAACTGAAAACAATATGATCAGTGGAAACTTCCTCTTCACATTCACAGATAACTGTGTGCATGACATACTTATCAGAAATCTTTATTTATTTACAGTCCCTGGCACCTTGTGGTGTACAATGTACAAAGATATAGGACATGGTTAACAGTAGCTGTGTGGCGACTGTTTCATTTTTTATAAGACATAAAACAAACGGTATTAAAGTGAAATATTTCCAAATATAGGTGAAATAATGAAAAGATCGTATGGCATTTATTGGCCGGGATATCCTCTTAGGGATTCGGCCGCCGTATCTCAAGTCTTTTTAGTTGACGCCACTTTGGCGACTTGCATGTCAATGATGATGAAAATGATAATGAAGGACACACAACACCCAGTCCCCTGCTGGGAATCGAACCCGGGCCCCCTTGCATGGTAGGCGGTAATGCTACTGCTGCGCTATGGAGGCAGACTCCAAATATAGATCACAGCCTGTTAAAATATGCAGCATACCTCAAATAGAGTGCAGCATACCTCCAATAGTGTTAATGTCCCACACACACACACACACACACACACACACACACACACACACACACACACACACACACACACACACAGCCTGTTCTTAATGCTTGGGAATATGCTACAGACCTGCCTTTGGTGTTTTATGGTATTTTTATTGTTCCACTGAGGCTGCCATTCATCTAACCTCCACACTTGTAAGTGTCTTTTATTAGAAATATGAGCTCTGTGATCTCATACACTCAATCACACTGTTAGTACACCAACCAATGCAATGCTGTCCTGTAGCATATCATGATACCCTTCGGGCATATCCCAAGAATCATTAGCAGACCACCGACAGGCGTTGTGGGAAAGGTACCTGTTATCCACAGGAGAATGCTCCAATACATTTGTTACAGCACTGTAACAGCAATTCACAAATAAGGAATGCCTTCCATGATTGAAACATTTAAGAAAGTTAAAGTTCTTTTCAAATCTCATTGCATGAGTTAGTTACTGTGATTCAATAATATCCTTCGACAAGGGATATAAAACATTAATAGTGACATTTTAATCCATTGTGCGTAATGAACTTCACCCACTCTGTCATGAGGCAGTACTAATAATGGGACAATCCATCATCATCACGGGGAAGGAGTAATCATCAGTGAAGTGAGCAATAAAGACAAATAAAGTTAAAAAGAAAATGCTTGCCAATATTCTGCAAAATTATATTTATTTGATCAAGAACTGGCTTTTGACTTCTCAGGCCATCTTCAGGTGACAACTGGATGTTACAAACGCAGACAACATGGCATGCATCTTACACAGATATTATTTACACAGATGACACAAAAATGTTAACGTGTAGTGTTTACACAGGAAAGTATCAAATTTCGTGTCACATGCAAAAATATGTACATTAATTAAAAAAATAAAAAAGAAACAGTGGTACTTCTTGTGGAGATACATTTAACAAGTGATGAAAAATAATTTAGAATTTAAACAATAGGAACATCAGGTTGGAATACCAAATATGTTAGAAAAAGAGTAGACTGCTACTGACCTTAAGGATGACATGTAGAGTTGCAGATAGGCACAACAAAAAGACTGTTACACATTTAACTTTCAGGTAAAGCATTCTCCAGAGAGGGGGAAAGAAAGAAAAAAACATGACACACATTCATACAAACAAGCATACCTCATGCACACATGACTACTATATTCAGCAGCTCAGACCAAGCTCCGGTCCAAGCAGCCAGAGATGGTGGCCACGTGTGCATGAGGTGTGCTTGCTTCTGTGAAAATGTGTGTGTGTGTATGAAGCTAAATGTATAACAGTCTTTTCATTGTGCCCACCTGCAACTCAATTAAGAATTTATAGTTTCAATCTATTATTAGTAACCAAAACTTAATTTACAAGAAAACTGAGTTTGATTATTTAACACTAAGCTGGCATTCTGTGATTTCTGTTTGTTGATTTCCAGTATTTCCAGCAAGATCATCTTTCTACTTTTGTTTACAGAATGCAATGTTTCACATTCTATTAGGGAAAGGCAAATAGAAACAAGGCAGATGGGTAAAAAGTAAGTAAATTGTACACCATTTCAAAAGTAATTGCCATAACTGTGAGACAATACATTCAATGCCTTCATGAGAAAATGTTTGCAGTTGCCGACAGAACCATAATTGTATCCAGGTATCTTTGTCTGAAGCAAACTGGGGCCACGAATATCTTTTCAGGGCTCCAAAAATGTGGAATTGCATGACGAGAGATCAGGACTGTGTAAGGGCTTCCCAGAAAAATTTCTGCAGCATAGTTGAAACAACTTTGGCAACATATGGATGCATGAACAGTTTGCAAAAACTGAGATGCACCATCAAGTCCCAAGTGCATTTAACAGAGCTGGAGTCACTGTAAACTTGGTGAAGCCAGAGTCGGGAAAGAAGTAAATAAAATTTCTCAGATGCGTGATTATGTAAAAAGGGACTGAACCTCACCCACAGAAGATGAAGACAACTGAGAACTCCCCTGTATCGACATATCAAAACAGTTGCCATAGGATTTGCTGTGTTCTACCATTGCTTTTCACAAGATACAGCATTTTGTCACCTTACCTATTGAAATTACTAATGGAAGACATAATAAGAACCTGGGGAGCGGAGCAATAGTAAATTTTTGAAGATATTTATTTAAACCTGTATTAGCATTAATTCTAAACATCTGGATTTGACACAACAATTTTACATGGGATCTGGCAGCAGGAAATTTAATATCAGTTACCATCTATTTCAAACTACCAGGACGATGGTAAAAGTGAGCACTGCACAAATTCCATCACCAGAAAAGCACAATTACTAAGAGAAAGTGTTGTCCATCACTGGCATTTTAATAAGTTTCAACACTATCTGCTTGGAAGACATGTCACTGTGTGCACAGATCAAATACATTATTATTTTTGATGAAATATAAACTGACACACAAGCGCCTGACAAGATGGGGACTCACACTTCAACAGTATGACTTTGAAATTGAATACTTACCAGGAAAGAGAATATTATTCCTGATTTCCACTACAATTACGTGAAAATCTAGAAGTAAATACAGGACAACCAATGGTGAAAGAAATTTGTATGAACAACATCAAAAGTGTAGCAAGTGTGAAAGACATTAAGAAGTTACTGAGGCACATTAATGTTGAACAAGATGCAGACGAGATCTTGAAGATGATGAAAGATACCTTAGAAGTGAAGATCCACACCTATTAATGTAAGCATACTGGACGACACATATGAATTCCAATCACTGGAGATTGTGGACACCTAGCACTGCAGTAAACACATGATTTTTAAAAACTTAGCTCATAGGGTACAAGCAGTGCTGGAATGTGAACTCTCTGTCACAAAACAAACTTGCCAACTAAATAACACAAGGGATTCATGTATCATGTGACACCTGATAAACCAAGACAGTTAACAGCATTGGATTTTTTCATCCACCAACAAAAGCTAAAAAACACTTTTTGTAAGTACTGATAGAATGGTAATAGCGAAGGTGAATGGTCAACTTCAATTTACTGGGAGAAATTTAGGAAAGTGCAGCTCATTCATGAGCAAGACCACATACAGAAAACTAGTGCGATCCACTCCTGAGTACAGCCCAAGCGTTTGATATCCCCACCTGTGGAAGACATCAAGGTAATTCCAAAGCAGGTTACTAGATTTGTTACTGGTAGGTTTTTATCAACACATGAGTATTACAGAGATGCCTTGTGAACTCATATGGGAATCCCTGGAGGGACGATGACATTCTTCTCGTGGAATATTATTGAGAAAATTTGTTTTAGAGAACCAGTATTTGAAGCTAACTGCACAACAAATCTGCTGCTGTCAATGTACATTTCACCTAAGGACCACAAAGATGAGATGAGATATTTTGTATGGTGGCATATAGATTGTTAGTTTCCCCTTGCTTTATTTGTGAGTGGAACTTGAAAGGAAATAACTAGTAGCGGTACAAGGTGCCCTGTGCCACACACCGTATGGTGGCTTGGGCAGTACATTTGTATATTAGACATTGTCGATGCAGTCTTAGAGGTTTTCTCAAAAAATGTCAATTTCTATCGGTTGCAAAAAGCTACCAGTAGGATAATGATAAAGAAATCAACATAGGATTATTTCGTGCATACAAATAAGCCAGACAGTATCTTGATAGATCAACAGTTCTGATCATGTGAATGGAAATGTTTTTAGAAGAAAATAATTTCAAACAAATTCTCATCTCTGCTTATCATCCTGGATCCAATCCAACTGTGCGTGCGATTCATAAACTTGTATGATTCTGTAGAACATCTTGTGGAAATATTCATAAAAATTGGGATGAAAAAATTACCTGATTTTGAAAGTGTAGTTAACAACATGTGCCATATTAGTAATGGTTTACCACCACGCACTGTGTTACTTGGGATAAAAGCAAGCAGTATTTTTGCACAATGCCTTTGGTTTCTGCCTCTAAAGGAACTCCTGCCAGAAAACCTTCTGAAAATAGCATTCTACACCATGAAACAAAAAGCAGCTGAAAACAGACATGTTCAGGATAAATTAGTGTGGCCTGTTACGTATGCAGTCAGTGATTTGATCCTGGTTAAGTCCCATACCAAGTCGTTGAAGAACACAGAAGAAATCTGACAATTTCATTATTGTTACTTCTGATAAGATAGTGTAACTACCAGTAAATGGAAGCTTGGATAGAACAGAAGAGATAAGTTGGCAGAACTACAAACTAACAAATAAACGTAAATAATGTGACAGAAAGATTTTGTATTTTATCACTTACCAATACTAGAATTTCGTGAGCTGCTTGGTTTGACAACAACAACACTGGGAAAAAATATCTTCATCTGTGAATAAACCAAATCAATATCATTTCCACGGAACACCTTTGCAAGAAATGTTCCACCTGGCTTCAAAACATGTGATGTAATATTAAATGCAGCTAGCAACAACTGCGATTGAACATACTCATCAAGATCATGTAGACCAGTAACTGCAACATAAAATCACAATCATCAATCACTACCAAAATTTAGTTGTCTCATTTCCTCACCAGCAATTAATAATCACATTAGTAAAACACACACACCTGCACCCACATATATTCATAATGACTAGACATAACAACATTGTATGACTGTGAATTTCTTGGAGAGTGTGTGTATAAAGCAAATGACAGCTGTCTAGGAGCTATACTGATACAACATTTTCAATAAAGTCAGAATCATTACAGGGACTGCATTTAATTTTCCATTACATGCATTTAGCATTTTGAACTACCAGCAATGTTTCTCACAAATATTAGCAAAACATTTTCAGGCTATTCGCAAGCCTGAGGGATGTCATCACTTATTTATGTTGGTTGGAGCTACGTCAAGGCAAAATTCGACTGTGATTGTTGGAGTGTAGGTAACAGTTTGGGTAAGCTTCAAGTAAACAACTGAAGATGTCAAGCTTATTGTTCACCTATAGAGGTATGCATGGAAGTAGGCAGCTCTAAGAGATGTGTTCTCTGCACTGAGAGACAGAGAAAAAGTTGCATCATCATCCCTGTCTCTGCTCCATGCTTCATTTTCCAGCTGTTTCCTATCCTGGTAAATGGCAATGCTGGAGTGAGTATTGGACTGGGTCACTGTGTCTGTTTCTGGGTCTCCCTAATAAAACTTTCTTCTTGGAAAACTATTGCTATCACTTCTTAAAGTAATATTCTTTGTACTTCCTTTATAATATCCACAATGAACCCTTACGTGTGCCTTCACATGAAAATCACTGCTAAATGTTGTATGTGGACCCTGAAGTGCACGATAAAGGCAAATGCAGCAGAATAACAATAGTGGTTAGTGTGTCAAATGGTAACTGCTCCTTGCCACTGTACATAACACCACCACCACCACCCATCTTTCTACATGCACACCACTTTAGGGTGAAAAAGGGTTTCTCTCTGAGTGAGACAACAAGCTCTGGATGAAGCATCCACTGAAATATGTTTTTGTTGAGTTTAGAGAATTGGGCAGATGAGGTGGGAGTGAGGGGGAGATGTTGGGGACACCCAATGCAATATTAATGTAGCACTAACAAAAGGAGAAGAGGATATTTTGAACCCAGGGGGCAATATTTCAAGATCAGACTCCTCATAAAAAGTAGAAAGATAACATTAATGGGTACCTGAAAATGTTTAATTTTTAAGAGATGATAGTATCTCATTCTTCAGAAAAAAATTAAGGCCTATCAGCCCATGAAGCAACATTGCAACTAGACAGCAACTCTGATGCAGTGTAATTGATGCTGAAGTAACAGCACAGATTCCTTAAGCCCACTCACAGAAGTACTGCTTATCCACAATGTCATGATAAAATTAATTGGACATTCAAAGACTCTGAAGGATGTTTACATCCTCATTGATTTTAGCCTAGAGTTGCTCAAAATGTGCATACACAGTGCACAATTACGAGTCAACTGTAGCACAATTTGAAGAACTTTGAGGGAGCAAATTAAGCTGATAGGATATTTACTGACTGCTTATACAATCAAGAGTTGCAATAATTAACCAATTTCTTGCACTAAGTGATAAGGACTTGCCTTATACAAAAGGACCCCATATGACAACAAAGCTTCCAAAGGTGCAATGGGGTCAGACATTACAAAAATAGTTTTCTTTGACCCCCCCCCCCCCCCCCCTTCCCTGTACCACACCATTCCCTTTGTATGTACGTCCAGCTCCCTTATTCTGTTGTATATTCCATTCAAAGAAGCAAAGAAACAAAAAGTACGAAAAATCAAACAAAAAAAGGCTGGTTTGAAATCTTGTAGAAAATAAATGTCATTCTGAAATGTCCAGTTATATGGGTGATTTTGTTGTATTACCAACAGTGAATTTCAACTTTATAACTACACACATGTATGTGTGTGTGTGTGTGTGTGTGTGTGTGTGTGTGTGTGGTGGGAAGGGGGGGGGGGGGGCGCGATACAGTTTTAAGTGTCAATGACACTATTTACATTAATGGAAGGTCCATTTTTTGTTTAAGGTATATACATTAGCCAGCATCAGACATTATAACTGTCACAATCTCAGTAAAATCCACAAATGGTGAACATATGTAGTACAATGCTCCATGTTCACTAAATGTCTGTCATGGTGACATAGTGTCTGATGCCATTCCTGCACCTGTACTACTACTGCAAGAATGTCAACATTAACTTCAAATTTTCCCATTTGTTTGCAACACCCTGTCTTGTCTTCTCCAAGTACAGATGAACCAGATCTGCTATGCACAGAGGACATCACCAATTTGAGAAAAAAATTCTCTCCTCCTCATTCTTTTGTAAACAATCCATGCCATTGCCATTTGCCATAAGCAGTTGTAGTTGTATATGGACCCACAGAGAACTCTGAACACCCTTCTACAGACACATCATTGCAACAAGGATTTGTGTGCAGATTTACGTTTTATTCGCATTCCAGTACACAGCATTAATCTGAAATCTTATTACATAATGCACTTCCCACAGAGAGAATGTTCATTCTTAATTAATGCATTACATTTTGTCTTGTAAACTGTAAACTACAGCCAAAATCACACATTCTGAAAGACTATACCAGAAGAGGAACGTGATTTCTGGAGACACTTTTTTAAAGTTAGCATGGGTACAAAACATTAATTATAATTAGGCAAGCTATCAGAGACAGTGGCTCCTTCTGGAGTGGCAAAAAATTTTTGAAAACAACGGACATATGAGGTGCATTCAAGTTCTAAGGCCTCCGATTTTTTTTCTAATTAACTACTCACCCGAAATCGATGAAACTGGCTCACTTCTCGACGTAATCGCCCTGCAGACGTATACATTTTTCACAGCGCTGACGCCATGATTCCATGGCAGCGGCGAAGGCTTCTTTAGGAGTCTGTTTTGACCACTGGAAAATCGCTGAGGCAATAGCAGTACGGCTGGTGAATGTGCGGCCACGGAGAGTGTCTATCATTGTTGGAAAAAGCCAAAAGTCACTAGGAGCCAGGTCAGGTGAGTAGGCAGCATGAAGAATCACTTCAAAGTTGTTACCATGAAGAAACTGTTGCGTAACGTTAGCTCGATGTGCGGGTGCATTGTCTTGGTGAAACAGCACACGCGCAGCCCTTCCCGGACGTTTTTGTTGCAGTGCAGGAAGGAATTTGTTCTTCAAAACATTTTCGTAGGATGCACCTGTTACCATAGTGTCCTTTGGAACGCAATGGGTAAGGATTACGCCCTCGCTGTCTCAGAACCTGGATACCATCATTTTTTCAGCACTGGCGGTTACCCGAAATTTTTTGGTGGCGGTGAATCTGACTGGTGCTTTGTTTCTGGATTGAAAAATGGCATCCACACCTCATCCATTGTCACAACCGACGAAAAGAAAGTCCCATTCATGCTGTCGTTGCGCGTCAACATTGCTTGGCAACATGCCGTCAACATTGCTTGGCAACATGCCACACGGGCAGCCATGTGGTCGTCTGTCAGCATTCGTGGCACCCATCTGGATGACACTTTACGCATTTTCAGGTCGTCATACAGGATTGTGTGCACAGAACCCACAGAAATGCCAACTCTGGAGGCGATCTGTTCAACAGTCATTCGGCGATCCCCTAAAACAATTCTCTCCACTTTCTCGATCATGTCGCCAGACCGGCTTGTGCGAGCCCGAGGTTGTTTCGGTTTGTTGTCGCACGACGTTCTGCCTTAATTAAACTGTCGCACCCACGAACGCGCTTTTGACACATCCATAACTCCATCACCACATGTCTCCTTCAACTGTCGATGAATTTCAATTGGTTTCTCACCAAGCAAATTCAGAAAACTAATGATTGCACGCTGTTCAAGTAAGGAAAACGTCGCCATTTTAAGTATTTAAAACAGTTCTCATTCTCGCCGCTGGCGGTAAAATCCATCTGCCGTATGGTGCTGCCATCTCTGGGACGTATTGACAATGAACGCGGCCTCATTTTAAAACAATGCGCATTTTTCTATCTCTTTCCAGTCCGGAGAAAAAAAATCGGAGGCCTTAGAAATTGAATGCACCTCGTAATATGAAATAGGATTCATCTGTGCAAGAGAGGAGAGTTTGAAGTGTTAGAAATTGCGGGAGTGGCAAAAATGGTTGGATAAAATATAGAAAAACGGGAGAAAAGCAAAGACTAAATTTAGAAAAAAATCAGAAAAATTCATATGAAAATCGTGAAAACAGATAATGGTTAATAAGAGGTAATGAGTGGATGATCTATATGATACTAAAAAAAACCGGAAAAGAAAAAAAGAAAAAAACAGATGAAATTTCTAAAATTGGGTAAACAGGAAGCTAAAGTCATAAAAGAAAACGTAAACTACTTAGCTTGGCAATTAAAGAGATGTAAACGCATGTGAAAGAATTACATATAAACAAGTGGAGGAGTGGGGGAGAAATAGCTGTCAACTTTGCGAATAAATCAGTGAAAGGCAACTGGGAGAAAGCCCTACAGCGTAGTAAACCATAAACTATTGTAACCAAATTCGTAAATAACAATGGAATTGTTATATGCAAATGAAAGTGGACTCAACTATGTGCACAGAAATCAGTATTAGAAAAGATGTAAGGGCAAAGTGTTGATTAATCTTGGTGATACAGATAATGTTGGTATGTTGATAGAGACAATAACAAACACAAACACACACACACAAATTTCAAGCTTTCGCCACCCACGGTTGCTTCATCAGGAAAGAGGGAAGGAGAGGGAAAGACGAGAGGATGTGGGTTTTAAGGGAGAGGGTAAGGAGTCATTCCAGGCCCGGGAGTGGAAAGACTTACCTTAGGGGGAAAAGGGAGGAAAAGGGACAGGTATACACTCGCGCGCACGCCCACACACACACACACACACACACACACACACACACACACACACACACACACACATCTATCAGCACATATACAGACACAAGCAGACATGTGTAAAGGCAAAGATTTTGGGCAGAGATGTCAGTCGAGGCGGAAGTACAGAGGCAAAGATGATGTTGAATGACAGGTGAGGGATGAGCGGCGGCAACTTGAAATTAGCGGAGGTTGAGGCCTGGTGGATAACGGGAAGAGAGGATATATTGAAGGGCAAGTTTCCATCTCCGGAATTCTGATAGGTTGGTGTCAGTGGGAAGTATCAAGATAACCCGGACGGTGTAACACTGTGCCAAGATGTGCTGGCCGTGCACCAAGGTATGTTTAGCCACGGGATGATCCTCATTACCAACAAACACTGTCTGCCTGTGTCCGTTCATGCGAATAGACAGTTTGTTACTGGTCATTCCCACATACAAAGCTTCACAGTGTAGGCAGGTCAGTTGGTAAATTACGTGGGTGCTTTCACATGTGGCTCTGCCTTTGATCGTGTACACCTTCCGGGTTACAGGACTGGAGTAGGTGGTGGTGGGAGGGTGCACGGGACAGGTTTTACACCAGGGGCAGTTACAAGGGTAGAAGCCAGAGGGTAGGGAAGGTGGTTTGGGGATTTCATAGGGATGAAACAAGAGGTTACGGAGGTTAAGTGGACGGCGGAAAGACACTCTTGGTGGCGTGGGGAGGATTATTTTGTCAAAATGTGATTGTTTTTATTTTTATATTAAAACATAAATTATCGAATCTTTTGGAAAAAGGTCATACTCAAATGGAAAATAATTTAGTTCACAGTTATAGCGAACACAAAAAAAAGGACACAAAAGTTTCTCTTTTAGTCTGTAAGACCACAATATAAAAGGAGGTGAGGAAAAAACCACAACTATCCAAAGATAATTTCTTAGGTCACTTCTTTTTCATTATGAGATGGCTAGATTGTTACTCATCATATGGTGGAGATGCTGAGTCAAAGACAGGTACAACAAAAAGACTGCTAAACAAATGAGCTGGCTAGACACATTGGTTTTGTGTGTGTGTGTGTGTGTGTGTGTGTGTGTGTGTGTGTGTGTTTGCTTAGCCGTCTATTTGTTGTGCCTGTCTGCGATTCAGTATCTTTACTAGATGTTGAGTATCAATCTATCTTTTTCATAATATTGTCATTATTCTACCCTGGATTTTCCATTGTTTAATTTCTTTCCCATTAACGATGTAGAGGATTATAACTTAGATAGACCTTGAGGAGTTGTAGAAATGAACTACTGACATGGACCTGAGGTAACTACTCTGACCACTCATAAAAAAAAAAATATGTCTGGAGACATTTTATTCCCATTGTCACACAGAAGTAGACTGAAAGTTACAAAAGCCTAAAACATTAATTCAGAAGGAGGAGCTTATTGTTATTATTATCCCATATGAAGTCATAAGATCCTGAAATCAGCCATGCTTTCAATAACAGTTTAAAGCATGTTGACTGTTGGAAACAGCTTTTACAATATTGTATAGCATATCAACTACAATTAACTCCAACAAAGTATTTACCTATCTTTAAGATTATATAATTAAACCCTTTACCATGTGTTGACACAAAAAAAAAGTGTTTTATGGAGCTTTCCATACTCTGGAAAGTTTTTTCTCCTCACTTGTAATGACACATTTTGCTCCAAACACAAAAATTATCATATATTCTTACAAAAACCAAACATGGTGGTTAAATTTAGATTTGTTTGTAGGTTATAACCATTAATGGTATAGGTATTGTTTTTACTCTTTTTGCTGCACACCTGAAAATGATGAGAGTCAACCAGAAAAAATCCTTCTGAAACTGATGTCCAGTCATCTCACAGAATTAATAATTAATTAATCAGGTAATTTTTTCCTCTAAAAAATTAGCTTCTTTCATTAATAACATCCCTAGAGAACAAGAACTGTTGTCTTGTGGAAGCAGAGATGGAAACACCAGACCATCGAAGAAATTGCGAGCACACAATGCATGGAGAGATAATTACAACACCTACAGAACTCTACTTTGAACACGGTGAAACATATTAGTCCTGGCACTTGAGAGCAAACTAGCCAGAGTTGTGTAACTGGATATAAACATAAGCAATTAAAAATGTGAGGGGCAGCTTTCTATCTAAAATAAACTTCAAAGTAAAATATTAAGATATTCCAGTAGATTACAAATGTATTTCAGACTCAAACATAAACATGTAGCAACACTACACATACCATCTGGTGCACCATCACAAATGACGAGATCTGCTGGACATCCATCAAACTCTTTTATTATTCTTTCTGCTGTATTGGTTTCTGTTATGTCACCCCGTATGCAGATAACACCAGGAATTGGGGCCATTGACTGCAAATCCACTGCCACTATCTTCACATTATCGTCTGCACTCTCATTTTTGGACCTTCAAAAAAAATTAATAATATATAATGAGAACTTATATTTTTCAAATAAGAATAAATTGTTCTTCATTGGTCTTACAGTTTCAGGTGCACTGTGTAATTCATTTAGTAGCAATTCATGTACCTCATAATCAATATGTGCACCAAACAAAGATTATAAATAGCTCTCAAGAAAAGGCAGTTAACACAGCATACTTCCCCAACAAAAATACAATGATAATACATAAAAGTATCTGTTCTATGCCAATGACATGTGTGTAGGTTGCCTATATTGTACAGAGAGCGCGCATACTAAGTATGCTGCTGCTGTGACCACAATATCAAAGTTGACACTGATCACGTCAATCTGCTGCTGTGAAAATAGAAACACCAGCACTTCACAATTTGAGTGCAGAAGGAGGAATAAGGAACTTCTATCAGTCAGAAGTTGTGTTGAAGCGACTGAAATGTCTATCATTCTACACCACAGTCTCACAATGGTGATGAAGATTCGCCCCAACTGAGGTGAGTGTCTGCACATCTTCCATGGCCCATTCAGATGCTGTTCAGGGTACTCCAAATTGCCTGAGGCTTGTTGAATCCAGAGAATTCATTTTGGATGCAAGACAGTTTCAGGCATTGTGTGGGGCAATTCTGTTTCCAGCAACATTTCCATTTATCAATGGTAATGAATTCAGTGTCTGTGAGAGTCCTAGAGTGGGATGCCTCAATCTTAATCTACATCGTTCAACATTGGGAGGTCAGTGTTATCAGCAGTACCATGCTCTTTCATTTGATATCAGGAGTTGGGATTGGAGGAATATCCGATACACATAAATTAAACAAAAGAGGAGAAAGGGCAGTTTCCCATGGTAAGACATTACTCAATGCTCTTTGACAGCTAGTGTCTCTTCCTGTAGTTACTGTAAATGTCCTTCCAGCTAAGTTTTGTTGTCTGTCTGCATAATTCAAGTAATAATAATTTATAAAGCAGTCCATGTCTCCAGACTGTGTCATATGCTGCACTCAGATCAACAAAAGGAACTGATGTTTTCTACTTTGTTTGGTATGCTACTTCAATAACTCTCGTTAAAGATAAGACCTGGTCAGCGCAGCTCCTTCCTGGTTGGAATCCAGCTTGCTCTTAGGTAGGTTCTGCAAGCTCGCTGCACTAATCTGTTCGTACAGAATTCTTTCAAGGAACTTACATATAGCGCTCAATAAAGCAACAGGGCGATAGTTCTTAGGCTGGTCTGATGCCTTGCAGGGTCTTAGTATTGCTATGATTTTTGACTGCTTCATTTTTTGTAGGATTGAACCAGATATCATAATGTCAGGGAAGAAATCCATCAGCCATCTTTTTGTGTAGTTCCCATTGAGCAGAATAAATTCTGGGTGGATTCCATCATTATCAGTACCTTAAGAACAACAGAGATTTCAGGTATAGAGAAATTTCTTGAAAACTCAGATTGTTCATTGCTGTTCATTTTGAGCAATGGAAGTTTGAATCTGATGTATTTTGTATGAGTTTTAAGCCTTGATGTTCTTGCTGTGTACAGTAAATGTGACATAAATCTATTAGCTGATGTATGGGTGTTGTAGTTTACTTTATTTTTGTTTCCATCCAACTTCCTTAGTAATTACCATGTTTCTCTACTTTATGTTTGAAAACTGAGTGATTCAACAGTATCTGTCTACCTAGTATATCTTGCTGTAAAATAAATAAATAAAATCCACAGAACAGTTGTTGGTTTCACCAGTTCACAACCAAACTGATATCTTTTAAACCTAACTTAGAGTGCTGATTACGTTGCAAAACAGTTTGTTGCCATAACATACATTTCAAACAAATATTAAAAATCTGTCAAGGCTACTGTGCCCATATTTTAAGGAAACCACAAATAATCTGTGAAGAAAACTGAATAGTTCAATATTAGCACTTGAAATAAGGTGCCTCTTGTCTCACCTCTCACTGGTAACTTAAAACTATCCACCCACTGGCTGTGCAAAACTGATTCATTAGCAACCCATGTGTCATAGAGGAAAAGCACCGTGGCTGACACTGACCCATTTCTAGACTTTTACTATGAGGCCATTATCGTAACCACTGAGGCAACTCAAACAGTTTATAATCTGATTGAAACTAGTTGTCACTTGACTGCACAGCTTCCATCATCTATACACCAATGATACCTGTGCTTGCAGTGGCACTGTCAGCTCCCATTGTGTTTCCACTTCTGCTGTGTTTTTCTATCCCACATATTGTGCCAGCCAGTCCTCAATGAGGCATCGTAGTGAGAGATTTAGGTGACTCTTGCCTTGTGATGTGTAATGTAAGTAATGGCAAGAGAGGCATACCACAGTTTCACACCACTGAGAGACTTTCAAAAAGTAGCAGACATGTCATGATTATACACAGTCAGTTGCATGAATTCATGTGTTACTCAAGGGAATATTTTGAGAGTGGTAGGGATACAGGAGCGTCTTCTGCTCCGTAGGATCAAATGGTGGAACAAACTGCAGCTGTCTACAAATCAAAGAATGCTCAGTGATAAGACTCTGTAAGGAGAAAGTCACAAAGAATCAGGGGAGTCATCTAAATTGGTGTCTCATGGAAAGAAGAGACACCTTGAGAAGAAAGTCACAAGAAGATGTGATTTGTTGCCAGATATATGCATATTATTCAAAAAAGGAGTAACCAATACTCAAAAAGGTACAAGCTACCTTCGTAGCAGGGGATAACCTGGTGATGCCACTTTCTTAGGGCATTAGCAGGGACAAATGCTGACAATATCATTTGGCTTAATGAAACATGGGTGAATGCAGGACACAGTTTTTTAAAAAAAAAATGTTGGACAGACAATACCATCAGTGGTAGTATGGCAGGTCAGATTGGTAAGAAAAACAATAATAGTAGTACACGATGAAATTGCAAAAGGTTCTTTTCCTAACTGTCTGCTGTTATTCAGATCAAACAAGACCTCTGCCTAAAACGAAGTGATGAATCACAACCTTTTGTGAAATGATCTGAAGAATCTGTGCTTGAAAACTTAATGAAAAGCTCTATAAATATTACTGATAATGCTACAAATCATTTAGTTATAGAATATAAGGTACCCACAAAGACAACGAAGAAGAATAAACATTGTTTGCTGGCTAGTGAAACATAAAATACAGTTTAACAGGAACTTGACAAGGGCAGAACTGTTAGAACTTGCGTCAAAACATATGCCAAAGAACCCTGTTTACACTGTGGATGAAATAGCAAAATAAAAACACAAACATAAAGTGCTCAGGTTGTCTCCTCACCATTGCCATTTCAAAGCAATACCAAACAGATTTGGGCTCAGGTTAAACATCATATCGCTACAGAAAATTAAAAAAATTATGTTGACTGAAGTGGAATGCTTTTTGAAGAACGCAGTTAAAAAACTGACAACAGAAGACTGGCAAAAGATAGTGAACCCCATGAAATGAGCGATACAGGAAGCAAGGAATAATGAAGCAGTGTTACAACATGCATCAAAGACTTGATAATATCTGTCAGTACGAGCAGTGACACCAGTAGTGCCACTGACTCTGAATTAAGGGCTGTTTTCCCATTGTTGGATTAGTGTACAGTGCTCTTTAATTAACCTCTTACTTCCATTACATCCTGTGCTCATGAATTTATTTTGATCAATTTCTCTTTTCTGTTCTGAGACTAAGGAATAGTGTTCAGGCAGCTCCCACCATCTCCTTTTGGCAGGTCAGATTGCTTTTTTAATATATTTCATTTTTTGTAGACACTGAGAATTATTTCATGTGTATAATAACTTTCAAGGCATGCAACCTTAAGAAGGAAACTTTTCCAGATATGAAAATTTCCCATATTTCAATAACCAACAATAACAGCAGCCCAAAATTAAAATTTAGAAAAGATTTTTGATGTAGAAATACTGCTGCCAAATGAGAGCAATAATACACATAAATTTCAGAATTTTTACTTTTTTTGTGAGATAAGAGACTTTAAACTTCACATTTGTTACAAGTTAAGTATTGACACAACAGCATAAAAACACTGCTTTCAGAAGCTTGTGTACAGGAAATGTAATGCAATATGAAAAATTTAAATGATTCATAGCTGAGTGAGGTATTTTGGTAATGAACAAACGAAAGTGCTGCAGTGAGATCAATAGTTTTCAACATATGAGTGGGGAAAATTTCATATGTTTCAAAAAAATTAACATAACTCTTGTCTTAATTAAAATTAAGAACAGATTTTTGACAGGCTTAGGGACACTACAGAATTTATATTTTATGTGAATTTGAGTATTTCTACTTGACTTTTCTGGATATTTCTCAATATTGTCATTATTCCATCCTAGATTTTCCACTGTTTGATTTTGCCAACTAGTTTAAATTAAATTACAGATACAGAATTATACTTATACCAAGATACTGTTCTCTCCCAATATTAATTTCATGCATGAAATTATTTGTCAGAGAAGCCACACAGCATGAAAAACAGAAGAAAACAAAGTGAATAGACATTACATAAAAGTAGTCAACATACAGACCATTTAATCAGACAAATCCATCAACATATTAGTCATATGATGTTTTGGCGATGGCCACTCTACAAATTAATCATAACTACACTCCTGGAAATTGAAATAAGAACACCGTGAATTCATTGTCCCAGGAAGGGGAAACTTTATTGACACATTCCTGGGGTCAGATACATCACATGATCACACTGACAGAACCACAGGCACATAGACACAGGCAACAGAGCATGCACAATGTCGGCACTAGTACAGTGCATATCCACCTTTCGCAGCAATGCAGGCTGCTATTCTCCCATGGAGACGATCGTAGAGATGCTGGATGTAGTCCTGTGGAACGGCTTGCCATGCCATTTCCACCTGGCGCCTCAGTTGAACCAGCGTTCGTGCTGGACGTGCAGACCGCGTGAGACGACGCTTCATCCAGTCCCAAACATGCTCAATGGGGGACAGATCCGGAGATCTTGCTGGCCAGGGTAGTTGACTTACACCTTCTAGAGCACGTTGGGCGGCACGGGATACATGCGGACGTGCATTGTCCTGTTGGAACAGCAAGTTCCCTTGCTGGTCTAGGGATGGTAGAACGATGGGTTCGATGACGGTTTGGATGTACCGTGCACTATTCAGTGTCCCCTCGACGATCACCAGTGGTGTACGGCCAGTGTAGGAGATTGCTCCCCACACCATGATGCCGGGTGTTGGCCCTGTGTGCCTTGGTCGTATGCAGTCCTGATTGTGGCGCTCACCTGCACGGCGCCAAACACGCATACGACCATCATTGGCACCAAGGCAGAAGCGACTCTCATCGCTGAAGACGACACGTCTTGTAGCGGGGCTTTAAATTTCGCCGCACTACACTCGTTCCCTCAGATAAAAAATATCCCGTCGCAGCGGTATGAGCGCTCGACGGCAGAGAAAATACTAAAATGGTAACACTTTTTTTGTTTTCTATCCGTTTTTTGTTTGTCTCTTGATAGCGGTAGCTTAAGGCAGGCGTGATCGGATGCTGACGTAAAAACTTAATGGCTAATCTTGATCTGATTGTAATGTGTAGACATTGTGGAAGTTATTAAGAAATTCGGTGGATGGAAGTAGCAAAGTGAATTAAATTGCATACAGTATCAAGATGATTTTAATTGGTATAAATTAGTGATCCCTGGACTATTACAAGATTTCGGAGCAGATTTTTTCACGCTGAAATGAAGGAGATTTTTGAAGACGTGGACGCCGCCCGAAAGAAGACATGTTAACCTGGTAAAGAATGAACTCTAAGCTACGCCATTTCCCCCTGTCAGTTACATTCTGTTATTCTCTGTTTCTTTTCAATAACTTTTGTAGTGAAAATTGGTTTAACTTTTGCTCAAAAACGCCACAAGGACCACCCCAACAATAGCTTTTCCGAATAACGAAGTCCGATAGCTTTTCCGTAATACAAAGTCCGATCTGCATTTCTTTCATTCTTTCCCTTTTTCACGGTCTCTCATCTCCATTTTTTTTTTTTATTAACCAATACAGTCTCCATTCGTCCCTCCATTCACGCCTGTCGCGACACCACTGGAGGCAGGCTGCACGATGTTGGGGCGTGAGCGGAAGACGGCCTAACGGTGTGCGGGACCGTAGCCCAGCTTCATGGAGACGGTTGCGAATGGTCCTCGCCGATACCCCAGGAGCAACAGTGTCCCTAATTTGCTGGGAAGTGGCGGTGCGGTCCCCTACGGCACTGCGTAGGATCCTACGGTCTTGGCGTGCATCCGTGCGTCGCTGCGGTCCGGTCCCAGGTCGACAGGCACGTGCACCTTCCGCCGACCACTGGTGACAACATCGATGTACTGTGGAGACCTCACGCCCCACGTGTTGAGCAATTCGGCGGTACGTCCACCCGGCCTCCCGCATGCCCACTATACGCCCTCGCTCAAAGTCCGTCAACTGCACATACGGTTCACGTCCACGCTGTCGCGGCATGCTACCAGTGTTAAAGACTGCGATGGAGCTCCGTATGCCACGGCAAACTGGCTGACACTGACGGCGGCGGTGCACAAATGCTGCGCAGCTAGCGCCATTCGACGGCCAACACCGCGGTTCCTGGTGTGTCCGCTGTGCCGTGCGTGTGATCATTGCTTGTACAGCCCTCTCGCAGTGTCCGGAGCAAGTATGGTGGGTCTGACACACCGGTGTCAATGTGTTCTTTTTTCCATTTCCAGGAGTGTATTTACTACGTGCCTAATGTTTACTACACAATTAAAGACATGTATGGTACTGAATGAGAACAAATCTATGGGAGTAAGGTATTGATGTCACAAATTTATAAGCATGCAAAATGTATCCTGATTTTTCAGTTATGTTCTGCAGTGGTGTGGACAAGCAGTTCCCCCACCCTCAGTAATCACAGCATTTCTCTCAATAAACACCCACAGTCACTGCTCACTAACAAAGACATCATTTGGAAATGCAAAGACAATGACATGAAAATACATTTGGTAACAAAGACACTTTATATTGCACTAAAAGAAAACTGTTAGATAGTAAGATTATTCAATCGAAAATTGGTGTATTTTTGTATATGTTACTGTAAAAGTAAGATAATTATAAGTAAATACATCCAAAGATTCACCATTGTCTCCTAGTAAAAGTTCGAAATCTCTACATAGTATGAAATTTCAAACTTTTAACACACCGTGTTGGTCAGTCTTAGGTTTCACCAGTTAATTCTAGGATTTACCAATCATCTTACTTTTACAGTAACATATATTCACATTACTTTACTTTCAATTATGGCTTTCCATCTAATATCATGTGGCACTTCAAAGTTCAGTAGCTTACAAAAGTATTGAGATTCAATGTTTAGCTCAAATTTACATTGGAGAGAACAGTAATCCACACAGAACATTCTGACATTGCCTATCCAAAGGTTCTATATCATATTGCAGCAAGCTATGGAAATTAACTATGATGCACATCTACTATCATTGTTAGTCACTAGAGTACTTCTTAATCATCCAAACTCATCTACTATCAATATTTCTTCCCTCAAAAATGAATATATTTTACTTGTGAGTAGTAACTGTTCTATCCATTCATTGTTGTTGTGAGTAACTGAATCTACTTTCCCTTCTTCCCTTTCTTTCCCCTCTTCTCCTCCCTGATGAAGGAACATTTGTTCCGAAAACTAGGAACGTAAATTTTTGGTTCTGTTTTTTGTGTATCTATCGGCTGTACTGAGCTGAGGTAAGTACTGGCCAGCCCCTCTATCTCTTTGTTAGTATTTGTTTCACATCTTTATATGAGATTTTCCATTAATCATTCATTGTTACCATAATTTATGTTTGCATTCCTTGTGGCAGAAACAGAATGTCTTCTTACTATCCTAAAATCATCATCATCATCATCATTATCATCATCATCGTTTAAGACTGATTATGCCTTTCAGCGTTCAGTCTGGAGCATAGTCCCCCTTATAAAATTCCTCCATGATCCCCTATTCAGTGCTAACATTGGTGCCTCTTTTGATGTTACGTCTATTACTTCAAAATCATTTTTAACCGAATCCAGGTACCTTCTCCTTGGTCTACTCCTACCCTCTACTGCTGAACCCATGAGTCTCTCGGGTAACCTTGCTTCTCCCATGCGTGTAATATGACCCCACCATCTAAGCCTGTTCGCCCTGACTGCTACATCTATAGAGTTCATTCCCAGTTTTTATTTGATTTCCTCATTGTGGACACCCTCCTGCCATTGTTCACATCTACTAGTGCCTGCAATCATCCTAGCTACTTTCATATCCGTAACCTCAACCTTATTGATAAGGTAACCTGAATCCACCCAGCTTTCGCTCCCATACAACAAAGTTGGTCAAAAGATTGAACGGTGCACAGATAATTTAGTCTTGGTACTGACTTCCTTCTTGCAGAAGAGAGTAGATTGTAGCTGAGCGCTCACTGCATTAGCTTTGCTACACCTCACTTCCAGTTCTTTCACTATGTTGCCATCCTGTGAGAATATGCATCCTAAGTACTTGAAACAGTCCACCTGTTCTAACTTTGTTCCTCCTATTTGGCACTCAATCCGTTTATATCTCTTTCCCACTGACATTACTTTCGTTTTGGAGATGCTAATCTTCATACCATAGTCCTTACATTTCTGATCTAGCTCTGAAACATTACTTTGCAAACTTTCAATCGAATCTGCCATCACAACTAAGTCATCCGCACATGCAAAACTGCTTATTTTGTGTCCACATATCTTAATCTCACCCAGACAGTCTATTGTTTTCAACATATGATCCATAAATAATATGAACAACAGTGGAGACAGGTTGCAGCCTTTTCTAGATCTATAAAGCATAGATACAATTCCCTGTTCCACTTGTAACACTTCTCCATTATTTGCCATAAGCTAAAGATCTGGTCCTGACAACCTCTAAGAGGCCTAAACCCACACTGATTTTCATCCAATTTGTCCTCAGCTAATACTCGCACTTTGCTTTCAACAATACCTGAGAAGATTTTACCCACAATGCTGATTAAAGAGATACCTCTGTAGTTGTTACAATCTTTTCTGTTTCCATGTTTAAAGATTGGTGTGATTACTGCTTTCATCCAGTCTGATGGAACCTATCCCGACTCCCACACCATTTCAATTATCCTGTGTAGCCATTTAAGACCTGACATTCCACTGTATTTGATGAGTTCTGACTTAATTTCATCCACCCCAGCCGCTTTACTGCACGGCAATCTATTGACCATTTTCTCCACTTCCTCAAATGTGATCCCATTCCCATCATCATTCCTATCCCATTGTACACTGAAATCTGAAATATTACTGACCGTATTTTCACCTACATTGAGCAACTCTTCAAGATATTCCCTCCATCTGCCCAAGGTATCAACAGGATTCACCAGCAGTTTTCCTGACCTGTCCAAAATACTTGTCGTTTCCTTCTTACCTCCCTTTCGAAGACTGCTAATTACACTTCAGAATGGTTTTCCAGCAGCTTGACCCAAAGTCTCCAACCTGTTTCCAAAGTCTTCCCAATATTTCTTCTTGGATGCTGCAATTATCTGTTTCGCTATGCTTCTTTCTTCAACATAACTTTCTCTGTCTACCTGGGTTCTAGTATGTAGTCTTTTTGATACGCCTTCTTTTTCCTTTTGCAGGCTGCCTTGACTGTGTCATTCCACCAAGCTGTTTGCTTCATCCTACCTTTACACAATACTGTTCCAAGACATTCTTTAACCACTTCTAGTACTGTATCCCTGCACCTTGTCCATTCCTTTTCCAATGACTGTAATTGACTACATTCAACTAACTGGTACCTTTCTGAGATCACTGTTATGTACTTGTGCCTGATTTCTTTATCCTGAAGTTTCTCCACTCTTATCCTCCTACATATGGACCTGACCTCCTGCACTTTCGGCCTCACAATACCAATTTCACTGCAGATTAAATAGTGATCAGTGTCATCAAAGAATCCCCTGAATATACGTGTGTCCCTCACAGCCTTCCTGAACTGTTATTATAAAGTCAATGACAGATCTGGTTCCCCTGCCTTCCCAAGTATACCGGTGAATGTTCTTATTTAAAAAAAAAAAAAAGGAGTTTGTGATTACTAAGCCCATACTGGCACAGAAATCCGAGAGTTGTTTCCCGTTCCTGTTGGCCTCCATACCCTCTCCAAATTTACCCATAACCTTTTCATACCCTTCTGTACGATTTCCAATCCTGGCATTAAAATCACCCATGAGCAGAATACTGTCCTTGTCCTTTACTTTAACAACTACGTCACTGAGTGCGTCATAAAAACTATCCATCTTATCTTGATCTGTCCCTTCACAATGCGAATATACTGACACCATCCTAATTTTCTTGCTAGACACTGTCAAATCTATCCACATCAGTAGTTCATTTACATACCTTATTGCAACTACGCTGGGTTCCATTTCTTTCCGGTTGTAAAGCCCTACACCCCATTGTGCTATTCCTGCTTTGACTCCTGACAGGTACTGTGGTGTCACTGCAAGACACCACACTTGCTAGGCGGTAGCCTTTAAATCGGACGCGGTCCGTTAGTATACGTCGGACCTGCGTGTCGCCACTATCAGTGATTGCAGACCGAGCGCCGCCACAAGGCAGGTCCAGAGAGACTTCCTAGCACTCGCCCCAGTTGTACAACCGACTTTGCTAGTGATGGTTCACTGACAAAATACGCTCTCATTTGCCGAGACGATAGTTAACATAGCCTTCAGCTACGTCATTTGTTACGACCTAGCAAGGCGCCATGTTCAGTTACTACTGATATTGTGAATAATGTACAGTCAAGAGCGACGTTCACCACTTATGGATTAAAGTTAAGTATTCCACCAGCTATGTCCGTTTTTCTAAATTCTAATTTCCTTGTCCTGTTCCAGACCTCACGCCAGCCTGCATGAGCTAAAACGCGTGCCTTTCGGCTTCCTCTAGTAACCCGGTGTTGGCTCTCCTGCTAACCCACAACAGGTACACCTTGTATTCTCCCACTTCCTCTTCTTTCTCACCCCTTACCTGAATGTCACTAACAGCTAAAACGTCCAACCCCATCTTACTTGCAGCCTCTGCCAGCTCTACCTTCTTCCCAGAGTAGCCCCATTGAAATTAATAGCTCCCCATCTCATTACCATTCGTTTGCCAAGTCGTATCTTAGGAGTCCCTGGTTTGTCAATTAGAGGTGGAACTCCGTTACCTCCAAAGGTCCGAGGCATTTTGCTCTGATTGTTGCCAGTCATATTTAAAGTACCAGGGAAGCAGGTTGCTAGCCTTACTTGCCCCGGGTCCCATTGAGTTTTACCCCTAATGGTTGAGGGACTAACCGGTGGATTTGGTAGTCTTTGCCATCTGAGCACAAAGGTGACCACGACTCAGAATATGTCCAAGATGCCCAGCCTTATTCCAAAATAACTGGTATCCTGACTGTCAGGACCACTTACTTGGCCACTCATACATTGCCTGTGATTCATGAACTAGGACATGACAACAGGAACCCACACCATGAACCACTATCCTAAAATGACAAAAAAAATTATTGAAAAGAAGTAATACCTTAATTTCTGGGACAAAACCTGACTCCAGCTACCTGGGGCTGCACAAAGGTCAACAACTCTTTGTACACCTGCAACAGCAAACATCATATTTATAGAAAAGTCATAGGAAGCTACTTTGCGTTGCAACCAATGTGGTGCACTTTAAGACAGAGATCAACAAACAAATTTTGGATATTTGCTCACATAATATAGATCTTATATTCAACATAAATAATTTGGCCCCTCCACATCTAATTGCAGAGTATCACAGACGTATGGTTTTGTTAGTGAGGAACACAGTACAGTGGCACAAAGTTTGAGTGGCATTTTGGATGAACAGCAACCATCATTAAAATTAAACTGCACCTCAATTCAACACTGTTTTAAAGAAACATAGTAAATGAGGAATATAATAAATGCTTGATTTGTGTGTTTGGGCTATTTCTGCTTCTGGACAGACCCTACAGCACCATTATTTATACAATACATGTCTGAGTACTGAAAATGTTCTGGCTCTTTAGATATAAACAAAGAATAACAAAACTCAGCTTAAGTCTAAATCAGGGCAAGTAGCGCCCAGAACCCCTTTCTGCTGGCAACATGTCAGTTTCACTTGGACACATATAAGAAATGAAAAAATGTACTTCAAGTTCTGATACTGATTTTTTCCCATGATGCCCTTAAAGTTACATCATCATCTTTTGTATTAGTAGTAGGGAGGAGCAGCAAGCTGAAATTCAAGAGTATACCCGAAAAGGAGTACATAAATGTTTGAATACTGAAAATTAAGACAGAAAGAGATGAAGTGTAAATTCTTCAAGACAGTGATGAGCTGGCAAAGTAAAAGCTTCAAGAAGTACAGGGAAAGAGAGGGGAAGACACCACAGATATCTCAGGAATTGCTCATGCTTATGAATGAAAGAAAAAAAATAACAGTTCTAAAAATGAGGTAGGAAGAGAGCAGATAGGCTACTTAGGAATCAAATTAACAGGAAGTGAAAAAAGGTTAAATCAAAATGAATGCCAGAAATACATAGAGATACTTTAGTTGGAAACATACAATTGTAGGAGAAATAGATGTGGTGTATAGAAACATTTAAAACTCAGAAAAGTAAAATTTAAAGATTAATCTCAGAGAGGCATATAGAAAACCTCTATTAAATGCGGAAGACACAGCAGACAGATGCCCCTGTACAGGACATGGAATTGCCAACACTGTTTCTTTGCTAAGTTTCTGAGGCCCAGATCACCGGACACATTTGTTGTCAATTAGCAGAAGGCTGGAGTGCTACACACCACGTGCATTCACACCACAGTTGACTGTAGCTGAAGGTCACATATTAGCTCCCATAATTCTACAAATGAAATTTATTTATACTACTGGGATACTTCTTACAATTACATGCAGCAAACATAAATGACATGAATGAAAAGTAATGCTCATAAACATTTCTCAAGTTTAGTGTTTGAATGGAGGACATATTGCAATAAAAGATTTCTGAGAAACTGTTGCTTTATGCAGTTGCGTAGTTTACACACTCGTCACCCGTCACGCTCTCTGTTCTGCAGCTCATTTGATATGGATTATGGGGTAAAAAAAGCTCCACATACAGATACAACACTAGAAAGCTTTCAAATTATTTTCAGCTTATTTGAATTTAATTAGTTAGTTTACTGACAAATGATTAACACATATTGTACCAATGCAACTGTAATAAACGTCTGAAGCCTGCTGGTTTTGAGTTCGAAGCCCTATAGAAAATTCGATTACAGCTGTCTCAGTAATTTGTTTTCGGCTTTGCTCTTTACAGTTGTTCATCCCTTGCCAATACCTGCCCATTTCCCCTCATTAGACACTAGCAACAGTAAAAATAAGTTTATCCGAATACAAGAAATCACCTGTCAGTAGCAGTGCCACACAACTGTGGATGGCCCAGCTATACAGGCACCCACTGCTGTTCTGTTCTTTTTTTTTTTTTTCCCCCTCCCATCTTACTGTTCTTGCCTGATGTTAAAATGAACATGTACAACAAAACTCACTGATCTTAATGTGTCAAATAAAAATTTAACTGGTGAATAGTACGTGTAGAAGGCTCATTGTAACTGCTAATCAAGTAAATGATTTGAGCATAGTAAACACAACCGAGGTACCATTGGGTGTCATATCTCGATACTACGGACAAAATCCTGTACTTTGTATAGTGGATGTATAAGGCGTAGCTGAGTTATAATGACAATATATTTTTAACATTGAGACAGTAAATAAGACTCAGAAAGTGTTTGAACTTCTTTTGCAAATATTTCTGTAACCATTCTCAACCACAACCACATTTTCATCTGCATACTTTATTTGTAAATGAATGTCATTTCATCTGTATACTGAACAACTTTATCTTCAAGATTGCTACTACAAAAAAAATTGAGACACTGTAAAAATCTTCAATATGCTTTCAGCAAATCACTAATGTCACAAACAGAAATGTTTTGCTCAGATTTAACAGTTGCTCACATTTAACAGTTACCTCCTTTTATTTAAATGGGGCAAAGTGATGAAGAAAAGACAATGAAATTTATAAGTGCAGTATAACATATTTATTTATGTCACTTCAACACAACACATTTTTAGTATCTTAAGTTTTAATAAAGTTTTATGAAACATGTCTTTGAATGTAGTTCTGCAACTATAATACAAATTGTATTTAGGAAGATGATTCAAAATAAAAAGTCTGTTTTCATATTCTTCAACATCCAGTCAGTGAAATTATTCAACTGCAGATTTCATGTAGTTAAGGATCTTAAACTTTTAAACTTTATGTTTCTGTTATAAGTAAACCTTACAGAACAGGACACATATGAGTTTTAAAAAGTCTCAATGTTACTTAACTCAGAAGTTAGAGCTCTGAAGCCAGTTGGAAAATCACACAAATTACCAGTTACGTACCTTTTACAGAGAATAAATAACTCTCTCTTCTCTTGAAGCTCATCACCACAAGTGTCTCCCTATGTCTCCAACAATCGTAACTGAGGGCATATTTATGTGCTAAGCAGCCAGCAAAATGCACTGCTGAACATCGTTCAAAAGAAAGGCCTTTCTGAGAGGAAACCAGATATTCTCACCTTCAATGTTAGTGTCTTGTCCATCTGCAGAGCAACTATGTGTATAAGGGATTTCCATGTTTTCAGAACCCGTCAACTACTGAGATTCATAACTTCCATTTTCCAACTCAATATTACTCAGTAAAAGCATCTTATCAGTGTCATTCTCACACTTTAAAGCTCAGGTTTCATTAGTGAATTCACAGAGCTGGTTTGAACAAGCGCCTTAGTGTTCTTGCAGTTGCATTCCAGTTGTAGCCACCTTCCTAATGTAACATTGAAAATAAATTCTCTAGGCCATCCTCATTTAACCTGCTAGTCAGTAAAAACATAATGCTGACAGTTTGTTCTTCTACAGAAAACTGCGCAATACCATTAATGGGCTGTAACAATCCTGTAATGCATGGTGGTGTCAAGTTTACCTGTCTTATCAATTTTATGTACAGTGCTTAAAACTTCTTTTGCTCTTTCTATTGCTGCCATTACCTTTGGACTTTGTTCTGATATAGCAAATCTATATGAATTAGAGGAAAACGCTGTCTTGCTATTAAAAACTTCAAACACATTGTTAATAAATTCCATAAAACACTAAGTTTTCAGCTGTATCACTGTGCATGACATTGTTGCTATACATGTTCTGACAGCTGCGCAACAGAATAGTGGGGGAACTAAACTGTCATTTTCACATTCATTTTGTGGAATAAATCAGGTTGTAAATGACTGTCAGTGAGTTTTAATATCTTCCACTTTTTTTTTTTTTTTTTTTTTTTTTTTTTGAAAATATCGTATGTCAGCCTAATATCTCCAAATGAAACAACAGCATTGTTGGAAGTGAAGTTACCACAAAGCAGATTGTTTTTTATGCTTTTGAATAAATATGGAACATTATAACCAGTAAAATAACTAGCTCCTGTAAGAGTCCCAATAACGATTACTAGCTCCTTCATTGCAAATGACCGATTTTGATTCCTACTTTGCATTTTTCCAGTAGATTAATTAGCTCCTGTAAGAGTCCCAACAAACCCACATTTTACTCCTGAATTAGACAAAAAGTATGAAACAGGCAGTTTCCAGTTACTTTAGATACCTATAACCACAAAAACAAGTGCATACTTTGCAGGAGGTGGTTTCCTTCTCCTATCATCCAAATCCTGTATTCAGATCTTTCGTGTATTCCAGATGGGACATTATTGACACCTCATCAAAAGACACTACAGATGCCCTTTCTAAAGTGGTCTGTGCCTCGGGCTGCTTGCTAAGTTGACTAAAAAGGTTTTTGTTAAAGCCTGGTAGAAACTTTGCGTCACCAATCCATTGTCTAATTGTAGATATCCCAGATAATACTGCTGTTATCTGAAATTTTTACTAACAACCATTACACAAACAAAATTTCATCAGGTAATAACTACACACTGAATAATGACATGAATAGAGAAACATTAACACCACTATTAACCATCCAAGTACATTACTGAAAAGCGAATGCACAATGGCACAGAGCTGGTCTGCCTCAAGTACATTTGTGGAGATGCAAGTGGAGGAGGCCTTGCTGCCAGGGGCCTGAAGAATTTGTATTTGCCAGCTGTGGTGCTGACTGCAAACGATGGTGGTGTGCTTGCTTTGCCCGGCCGCTGGTACTGGATACAAACACTGCAGTGGTAGACCACAAATAAGAGGGTTGGAACTTTAATAGTGGAAACTACTTATTTACAGTTCGTACAAAATAGATATGTGTTTCAAAGTTTTACTGACCTTCTAAGTAGTCACCAGCATTGTGTATAACCTGTTGTCAGTGATTTGGAAGTCATTGGCCAGTGACACTTGTGTTGACAGTTTGAGCAGCGTGGTCTATTTCCCAACGAATTTGTAGCAGTTCTGAAGCGAATGCCATGAAATGTTTCCTTCAGTTTAGAAATCGAGTTGAACTTACAAGGGGTTAAGTCAGGGGAGTGCAGTAGGTGGTACAGCACTCAGCAGCCCCATCAATCAAACAAATCAGTAACGGCTTGCACTGTACATCCTTGATCATTGTCCTGCAAAATTATGGTCAGGTCCTGCAGAAAGTGTCATCACTTCTGTCTCTAAGTTGGTCGTAGGTTGGGTTCCAAAAATGAACAGCACTGAGACAGAAGTTATGACACTTTCTGCTGGACCTGACCATCATTTTGCAGGTCAATGCCCAAGCACTTACAGTGCAAGCTGTTACTGATTTGTTTGACTGATGGGGCTGCTAAGTGTTATACCACCTATTGTACTCCCCTGACTTAAGCCCTCGTAAGTTCAACTCAATTTCCAAACTGAAGGAAACATTTCACGGAATTCGCTTCAGAATTGCTACAAATTCATTGGGCAATATATCATGCCACTCAAACTGTCAACACAACTGGCACTGCCAAGAGTATCCTACAACTTCCACATCGCCGGCAACGGGTTATACACAATGCTTGAGAATACTTTGAAGGTCAGTAAACTTTGAATCATGAATCTATTTTGTACGAGCTGTAAATAAATAGTTGCTACTATTAAAGTTCCAACCCTCGTATGATACCCAATTTTCGCAAAAATTTATAAGAGATTTTTCTCAACTGAAGACCACTGATGCTTTTTGCTCTTGCACTGCATTTCAGCCAGTCCCCTGGACTAATAAGCAGGAAACAGAAACAGCTGAACATGTGGGCATTATTATTTGAGCTTCTACAGTGCAACAGTCTATCCTTAATTTCTGACAAGTGGAAAGATTTGTTTTTTAAAGATCTGTTCTTAGTACGAATTTTCTGTTTCAGTTTTTGCTTCCTTGGAGTATCATCATGGTGCACCATACAGAGTTTTCTTTTAACTTGTCTCGCATGTATTTTTGTGATTTCTTACAGATCTGGAAATGCTTTACGCTTCTGAGGTGTTACGTTAGTTTCTTCCAGAAGGTGACTAACAGCACTATATGTTCTTCTTGCTGTGCTCACTTTCAGTTTAGGTGATGACATATAAATCTTATCACTAGACCCTTCAAATACTACTGAAGAGCCAGTATCAGATGTAAATTTTAGTGGAACTGTTGTATGTGTACGCCATTGTTTCCTGCTGTTCACGAATGCTCTCTCTTCAAACTGAGCATCACACAGGAGTCTGTTGTGCAACTTTTCTGGATCAAAAAATGGTTCAAATGGCTCTGAGCACTATGAGACTTAACTTCTGAGGTCATCAGTCCCCTACAACTTAGAACTACTTAAATCTAACTAGCCTAAGGACATCACACACATCCATGCCCGAGGCAGGGTTCGAACCTGCGACCGTAGCGGTCGCCTGGTTCGAGACTTTAGCGCTTAGAACCGCTCGGCCACACCGGCCGGCTTTTCTAGATCCAAACCCAGCAATCTGACATTGCCTGTAGCAATAACTGTCTGTCAGAAAAATGTGAAATATATATTTATACACTGATGAGCCAGAAAAGCTTGTTTGTTCACCTTTAGAACAAATTACATCACTGATTCTGTGTACCAGGGATCCAACAGTTTGTTGGTAGGTTTGTGAAGGTATGTGGCATTAGATGTCTACACACAGGTCGTGTAATTCACATAAATAACAGGCCACTCATTTGCATACTCAGTCCCAATAGTGACCCAGATGGGTTCCACAGAATTCACTTCAGGCAAAGTTGATTGCTGAGACGTCAATGTGAGTTCACTATAATGCTCCTCAAACCACTGTAGCATGGTTCTGGCTCCAAGAAATGGTCAATTATACTGCTGAAAGATGACATCACCATTGGGGAAGACATCAAGCATGAAGGGATGCAGGTGGTTAACAGCCGTCAGAATGTCTTCAATTACTACCACAGGGCCCATGCAACTGCAGAAAAATGCCTCCCATAGCAAAATACTGCTCCCACCAGCCTGTGCCCATGGTGCACTGCATGTTTTTCAAGCCGCCTTTCACCTCTATGACGACACTTGTGGAGACGACCATCAACCTAGTGTAGCAAAAATGTGTTTCACCTGAAGAGCCAACATGTTTCCATTGATCGACGCTCGAATGCTTATGGTCCTGTGCCCACTGCAGTCATAATTGAAGACATTGTTGGGTCAACATGTGAACACACAGGGGTCGTCTGCAGCAAAGCTCCAATGGTCAAAAATGTATGATGAACGGTGTGCTCTGAAACACTTGTTTGTGTATCAGCATTGTGCTCTTTCAGCAGAGACACCACAGATCACCATCTATCCTACTTTACAGAGCAGACAAGTCTCCAAACACTACATTCTGTGAAGAGTCATAGACTACAACCATTTAGCACCTACTGGTAGTTTCATTACCCTTCTACCTCTTCCCGTGGATGCTCAGGATAGTAGCACATAAACATTCAATAATAAGCTTCACCTTTTTTGGCATACTTGTTCACACGCTCTGCATAATAATAATCCGCTCTTTGTCAAGGTCACTTATCTCAACTGATTTCACCAGTTGCAGCCCATATCTTCGCTGGGGTGATCCCCGTCTGTTGGCTCCACTTACATACTTTTGTTACCAAGTCATGCTCACAGCGCTATCAGGCGGCATCCGATGTCACAGTGTGCATTGCTCATAATGTTTTGGATAATTAGTGTATTTGACTGTATAGCTCAATGAGCATTAACTTCATAAAAAGGATCTTTCATACAGTATTTGGTAACAGAGCTCTTTATTTTCAAGCTATGTTGGACTAATTTAAATATTTTGATTTCCAGATCATTACATAATTTAGTGTACATTCAAGAGACTTTTCTACATTACATTACCTGCTTAAATTCTGGGAATGTTGTCTCTACTGTAAGGACAACTTAAGCCTGGCTAAGACAAACCGAACAAACATCAGAGCTAACTGCATTCTCAGATGTGTAAAAGGTAGGCAGGTGTGAGCAAACAACATTCAGCAGAGTTAGATTTTCAGTTCACTATCCACCAAGCATCTAATGTTTATGAAAAAGTTCAGAAACACATGATTCCTAATCTCTTCTTGAACACGACATTTCTGGCTTCATAAGTGAAACAAATCCTGTCTATTATGTTGTTTTCCCTTAAGTGCTTAGCTGTTCATTTTCCCATACGTGCTTAGCTGTTCACAGTGAGAAACAATTTAGTAGCAAATATATAATATCAATATATGCAAGAGTGTGCAAGATGAAATTCTCATTCTGTTGTGTTCCCTTCCATTCACTACTGTGTTAATATTCATAGAACAGACACCAAGTAATAGAAAAGAATGGCAGATAGCACTGATGAATTGCTCACTTAAGCCCTTCTACCAGGGCAAACACACAGGAGCGGCCATCAACAAATGACAGTTCTCTCCACTATAAATGGTGGGTGAGTGAAAGCAAACATTCAAACATTCAGTCATTCAGTCATGTTTGGTAGGCTTTTTTGGCATTTGCTCATGTTCAATTTGTTGTGAGTCTTTTAGAAAAGCATCAATGGAAGCTCGCATCCTCTCTACTTCTGCGCTAGCAGCAGAAAAATTATTCTTCCGCTGTGAACTACTTCATGTTTATCATCGGTAATTAAGGCTCTGCTTTCAAATTTCTTCCTCAACTATAATGGGGACCCAGAGAAAGGTGTCATCCAACCTATTGGCAAAATTTCGAAATAATGCTGTGGTAGTGATTACGAGTGAATTGTCTGTGAATGCTCGTTTGCTTGTGTTCGCTTTCATTTGCTGCAGTATAAATGAAGCTTCACACTAGTTCACTCACATTTGCTTCATTTTGCTCTAGTATGCACCCAATTTTAGAACTCAGGAATGAAATTATAGGATGGTGTTTTCTTGGCTGGGGCCACAGTCATGAAATCATTGCTGCCATATGACTGTTAGTTTTTATTGTTTATTTATTTCACTACTGCAATTCTGGCTGCAGAGCCATTTTCAAGTGCAAGGTGACAACTAAAGTATCACTCATTAAAATGGAATTACATTATGCCTTGCATTCTGTTATTTATATATTTTACAGGTTTTCATCTTGCATTTAAAAATGGTTCTATAGCCAAGATTGTGATAGTGAAACAACAAAAACAAATGTCCAATAATGGCAATGATTTCATTTCAAAATTTCATATGGTTCCTGTGCAGGAAATGCAGTTGCCACATTATAACAACATCATATCACTACCCACCTTCCATCTCTGTTACATCCAATGCACTGAGCTTTTCACTCTTATTAACTCACGCACAATGTTTAAGCAGTAATCTCTGTCTGTATATTACCCTGTCTTCCACCTTTGAGCTCTCAGGTTTTCAAATCTCATCCGATGCAGCCCCCAACATTCAGTCTTTCCTTCTCATCTCAAATGGTAAGTCTCCCCTGACCCGCGGTTCTGGCTGACTTTCCCAAAATCCACCCCTTTTCCAAGACCTCTCTAGTCCTTGTCCTTCACGCCTCGTCCTTCCCCTTCAAACCCTTCTGCCTGAAAAAGGAGCCACTGGCTCTGAAAGCTTACCAATGACAACCGTCTTTTATGTGTGTGTTCTGCCGCCACTTGGTGAGTATATTTTTTATCTCTCCACTTAAATAATTTTGTCAATAATTGATTGTATTCATAGTTGTATCAACATGTAAGATAGACAAAATTTAGTGGGGCTTGAGAGTTTATGATCCCTTATTAGTTCTCACTTCTAATATATTCTTTTGACTAAATTCAAAATCCATTTCTGTGACCTTTCATTGTCTCTGACAGGAAATCTGAACATTTTTAGTTGAGGAGTGGTCTGTCTGCTCCTTCTACGATTAATGTACTCACAGGCACTTGGCATGATGACTTGATCAACTAGCAATGCTTTCTCAGAAACAAGCAAACATCTGTACGTTGAAGCTGCCAGCAAGTGGACAGCACTTTGTGGATGCCTGCATTCGGATGAGATTGCCACTTATTTCACGAAAGGAGTGCCATCTAATCGTTGGTGCCAAAAATAAGGGTGTCATGCTGTTGCTGCCTGTTCACTGACGAGGGTTGCCCCCCAGAGTAAGCATTGGATCAATCTGTTTCTTATGTGATCTGGGATATCCTTTGTAACATTATGCTTAAATATTTAATAATTGTGCTGTGTCAAGCAGCGCACTACCAATGCTGTATTCAAGCATTAAAGGATCTTTTTCCTACTTGAACACATTAACTTACATATTTCTACATTTGAAGCAAGCTACCATTTCTCACACCAACTACATATTCTATTTAGGTCATCCTGTATCCTCCTTGAGCCATTTGACAGACACCTTCCTGTACACCATACCATCATCAGCAGGCAGTCATAAACTGCTGCTCATCCTGACAATCAGAATAAGAGTGGTCCTACCACTTCCCACACTTAATCTCCTGATGAACACACACCATCTAGGACAACGATATGGGTTCTATTACTTAAGAAGTCTTTGAGCCACTCCCATATATGGGAAACTAGTCTATGTGCTCAAGACCTTCATCAACCACCTGCTGCGGGTACCATGTCAAATGCTTCCCAGAAATCTAGGAATATGGAATCTGCCTGTTGCCTTTCATCCATGGTTCATAGGATATCATGTGAGAAAAGAGCAAGACAAGTTTCGCGTGAGTGACGCTTTCTAAATTTGTGCTCATTTGTGGACAGAAGCTTTACTGTCTCAAGGAAATGTATTACATTCAAACTCAGAATGTGTTCAAGAAATCTGCAGGAAACCAATGTTACGGATATTGGTCTATAATTACGTGGGTTCATTCTTTCATCTTTCTTATGTACAGGAGCCACCTGTAATCTTTTTCAATTGCTTGGGACTTGGTGCTTTGCAAGCTAGTAAGAGGCAAATGTCGCAGAATACTGTCTGTAAAATCGAATTGGGATTCCATCTGGACCTGGCATCTTAGGTGTATTTGTTTTTAATTGTTTCAGTTGCACCTCTACGCCAGTGATGCGATGCCTATTTCTATGTAGTCAATGCAAGAGTCTGTGTGACATTCAAACAGTGGTATGTTTATAGGATTCTCCTGTGTGAATGATTTCTTTAACGAGAAATTTAAAACTTCAGCTCTCCTTTTGCTGTATTCTACTGCCACCTCTGGCTGGTCAATAGAAGCCTTTGATCCACTTAATGGTTTTTCTTATGACCACAATTTTCTTGGGTCCTTGGCAAGATCTTTCATTAAGCTATAGCAGTGGAAATTGTTGGACACTTTGTGCGTCGATCTTCTTACACACACACACACACACAAATTTCCACTAACTTCTGCCCGTAAACATTTGTACATTCTGTTCTGAAATGAGCATGTCACAGTCTCTGTTTCTTCATTATTTTCCAAATTTTGTTATTAAAGCGAGGTTGGTCTTTTCCATCCTTAATCCACTTACTTAGTACATATGCCTCCACAGCACAATTTACAATCCATTTCAACTTTGTCCCTAATACCTCTGTGAGTATCGTAATGGAAATAACAACTGCTTATCAGGTTTTTGTAGGATAAATACTCTCCTGGCCTTCTTGACGGATTTATTATCTGTAGTAAATATCGTCACTATAATGACATCACGATCGCTAATCCCTCTTCTCTACACTAACACTGCCAATAACGTCAAGCGTGTTTATAGCTACTAGACCTAAAATATTTCCATTGTATGTGGGTTGTCTAACTTTAATCAAGGAACAAAACTGCAACACCAAAAAATAATTAATGTAGAATAACCTCAGGAATACATTTGTCACGGTAACATGTTTAAGTGATTAACATTGCAAGATCACAGGTTAATGTAAGCGCAAGATAAGCCATTGCAAATGTGAAATACTGGTACATTAATAATTGATTAATTAATTAATTAATTAATAACTGCCAGACTGTTGAAGGCAAACACCCAAATGTGCTTGCATTGTGTTGTCTAGATACCAGATGTTAGTTTGTGGGATGGAGTTCCATGCCTCTTGCACTTGTCAGTCAGTACAGGAATGGTTAATGCTGGTTGTGGACGATCCTGAAGTTTCATCCAATGATGTCCATTACGTACTCAACTGGAGACAGACCTGGCAACTGAGCACGTCAAGGCAACATGTTGACACCCTCTAGAGCATAATTGGTTACAACAGCAATATGTGGGCAAGTATTACCCTTTTGGAAAACACCCCCTAGAATGCTGTTCATGTCTGGCAGAACAATTTGTTGAATAAATAGACTGACGAACAAATTTGTAGTCATGGTGCATGGGATAATCAAAAGAGTGTTCCTACTTTCATGCAAAATCGTACCTTAGGTGACAACTCCAGGTGCAGGTCCCGAATGTCTAGCACGCAGAGGATGGTTGCAGGCCCCCAACTGGCCTCCTCCTAACCAACACAAAGACATCACTGGTGCTGAGGCAGAACCAGCTTTCATACGAAAACACAACAGAACTCCATCCTGCCCTCCAACAAGCTTTTTTTTGACATCATTGAAGTCAAAAGTGGCAGGGGTTTGAGATCCGTGGAATACGCATTACAGGGCATCTCGACCAGAGCTGTCCTTAATTGTGACAGTTCGTTGTGATGACTGCGGTGCGTCAACTGCTGCTAAAATTGCTGCTGCACATGTAGTATGATATGACGGAGCTATACACCAAACATTACGGTCTTCCCTCTCAGCAGTGCCATGTGGCCGTGTAAAGCCCGGTCTTCTTGCGACTGTACATTCTCATGACCACTGACTGCTGCCAGTAATCATGTACAGTGGCTATTCTTCTCACAAGCCTTTCTAATGTAACTGAATAGACAAAAAAATCTACTCACCAAGTGGCAGCAGGAGTGCAGGTGTGCAGGAGTGCGTGCGCGTGCATGCACACGCGCGCGCGCACACACACACACATAAACACATGAAAACACACACACACACACACACACACACAGGTTTAACTCACGCAAGCTTTCAGAGCCAGTGGCTCCTTCTTCCGGCAAAAGAGCTGAAGGGGAAGGAAAAGGGGCAAAGGAAAAGCACTGGAGTGTGTTAGGAAAAGGGGTAACAGTTCAGAAAATCCAACCAGAACCCGGGTCATCGGAGACTTACCGGATGGGATGAGAAGGAAAAATCTTTCTGAATATCACAGAAGAAACATCCAGCTTCCCATAGCTCAATTACACAACCTCGTTCAAACTCAGTGAGGTGTTGACAATGACATCTTTGTAGCCTTAAAGGCATCCTTTACTAACATCAACTCATCACAACCAATCCGGAAAGGTAACACACTCATGACTGTTACAGCAAGTATTTAAAGCAAATTTGATTTGCATCCTCACCGTGGCATTACTAGTGCCACTCTTATGATACTGGTGAAAAATCTGAAAAGACATCATCTGTCAGATGTAGAAATACATCTACCAACTTTCGTTTACTTTGCAGAACTCCTCCTTGGTGTTGCAATATTTTTTATGTCAGTGTAGCTGTTCAAGGCAGTTTTCGGAAAACGTGCTCAAAAGTGCATCACAAAAATATGCCCTCTCTCTCCCTCTCTGTCCGCACAGCAGCAGTCTTGCACAGAAGTCAATACTGAGAAGGTGGGAAGGGATCTGCCCCCAGCTCATGACCTTAGCTGAAGCAGTCAACACCATTGAGCAGGACTAAAGAGTTATTCAAGTCTCAGATATAAACATACTTTTGAAAGTGCTGAACACTGTACTTCAAGAAAACAGTTTCTTAATTAGCATATCAAGTGATGCTTTAATAGTCAATGACACTTGTAAATTATCAAGCGCTCCTATGGCAAAGGACTGTATCAAGTTAAGTATCATTCATGTAATAAATTGAACTAACATTTTATGTGTTGTAATTTAGATGAGTCATCTTTAAGAGCAATCAATGAATGAACAGTTATGGACAGATGATTGTAATTTCATAGTTCCAGTCTACACTTAATAGATTAAAGTCAATCCAATTAATGTTGCATGATCTGGGTACTTCTGCACTATTGAGCATACACTTTCTTTGAATGGTTTTATAACTGCTTCAGCAGAACTGGATGGCCAGTAAAAACATTGATAATTAACATGAATTCACCTGTGCCTGACGACTAGATTAGATCCAGTTTTCATTCCATAGACCCAAAAAAAATGAGATGATTCTCGTGGGCATGGAACATGTCAGAAACTATAACATAGAACATTGGAATATAATACTTACTGCCCCGATCATTTGTCAGGAGATTGTCAAAATAGGTGAATACAATGTGGTAAACTGGAACAGCTAATATTTACAGAATTAACACACTGCCAGAATGAAACATTGTTATGCACTATTAATAATTTATCATAAACAAAATACCTAATGTTGACTGTTGTGACCAAGTGTCGTCAAAACGGAAATCTAACAGACATTTTTACTTAAGCTGGCTTAACAGTCTCTGTTAAGATATGCATCTATAGAATAGAAGTAGCTGCCTATCAGAAAGTCTTTCAAACTCTGTTTAAACTGTGCTTTATCTGAAATCAAGTTTTTAACAGGTGCTGGCAATTTGTTGAAAATGTGTGTTCCTGAATATTGGACCCCTTTTTGTACCAAGGCAAGTTTTTTTATTTATTCGTGTCAGAAGCATTTACGATGTATAAAATATTGTACTATATATATATATATAAAAAAAGCAAAGATGATGTGACTTACCAAATGAAAGTGCTGGCAGGTCGACAGACACACAAACAAACACAAACATACACACAAAATTCAAGCTTTCGCAACAAACTGTTGCCTCGTCAGGAAAGAGGCAACAGTTTGTTGCGAAAGCTTGAATTTCGTGTGTATGTTTGTGTTTGTTTGTGTGTCTGTCGACCTGCCAGCACTTTCATTTGGTAAGTCACATCATCTTTGCTTTTAGATATATATTTCCTACGTGGAATGTTTCCCTCTATTATAACCATATCATTAATTTGAACCCAACAATTACGTTTGTTATTGTCGCTGTTGCATCTCGAAATCTTTCCTGTCGTCTTATTTTCTCTTTCTGTTTTTACCAGTAGTCTCACTTTGTATTCACCTTCCCCTTTTTACCGTAATACAATTTTATCCCGCCTATATATACTCTATAATACGTAACCCACTTCCAAACAATACCAAAAAAAAAAAATTTTATTTTGCGCTTTCAACAATACCGCTGCTATAAAATCCACCGTTTCTAGTTCAATAACAGCTGCTTTCACGTATTAAACAACCATTTCGGCAAATTTTTATTTTGCGCTTTCAACAATACCGCTGCTATAAAATCCACCGTTTCTAGTTCAATAACAGCTGCTTTCACGTATTAAACAACCATTTCGGCTAGTTCTGATAACTTTTACTTTATTTCCACTTCCGTTTTTCGCACATCACTGATCATTTTTAGCCGCTCCCCACAGGTTTTAACGTCATTATTTACAATTGTTAGCCCCATTTTCGTAATCTTTCACCACAACACCACTCCTTTTAATACATTTACACGTTTTTTTCGAAATTTTCCTGAATTTCTCCGTCCTTTAACGTGTTTTAGCGGCAACACAACCACCTAACCTTCATGCACATCGCTGTCTACCAACCCAAGTTCACCACAGGATCAACTTAACCAACACTTTTTCGCCTTTTTTCATACCAGATCTCCAGTTATTTTCTAGTTCACCCTTATCTCTCCCCATATATTTTTATCTTTCATTTTCATTTCAACCTCATGTTAAATCCCTCTTTCCTGACGAGGCAACAGTTTGTTGCGAAAGCTTGAATTTTGTGTGTATGTTTGTGTGTCTGTCGACCTGCCAGCACTTTCATTTGGTAAGTCACATCATCTTTGCTGTTAGATATATATTTCCTACGTGGAATGTTTCCCTCTATTATAACCACACACACACACACACACACACACACACACACACACACATATATATATATATATATATATATATATATATGAATATAATAGAGGGAAACATTCCACGTGGGAAAAATATGTCTAAAAAGAAAGATGATGAAACTTACCAAACAAAAGCGCTGGCAGGTCGATAGACACACAAACAAACACAAACATACACACAAAATTCTAGCTTTCGCAACCAATGGTTGCCTCGTCAGGAAAGAGGGAGGCAACCATTGGTTGCGAAAGCTAGAATTTTGTGTGTATGTTTGTGTTTGTTTGTGTGTCTATCGACCTGCCAGCGCTTTTGTTTGGTAAGTTTCATCATCTTTCTTTTTAGACATATATATATATATATATATATGAATGAATCTCAGCCATGTTTTCGTTATCAGCCCAAAGTTCTTTATCTGCTCAACTCTTATATCATCAAGGCCTGCCACTTATATATATACAGGGTGGTCCCGAATTCATGGTACAAACTTTAATGGTAGGTACAGGACATTGTAACAAGGATTTATTGTATAGGAATGTATAGTCGCAGGTGACGCGGTGAGGCGTAAACAGGGGAAAGAGAAATGGAGTGATCGGTTGGTGTCACTACCGGTAGAGGGCAGTAGATGAACATGATGTATCGCAGTAGGGACAAGCGCCATTCACAATTGTGCTGCCGTAGACGATGGGTGACTTTACGTATGCAGAAAAAGCAGACATGCATTACATGTAAGGCCGTGCAAATGGTAACGCCAGAGCTGCGTTACGAATGTATCGCGCGGAGTATCCTAATCGACGAATGCCGGATCATAGAATTTTTCAACGGTTACATCGTCAACTTTGTGAAACAGGTACGTTCGACGTCAACAGACATGACGCTGGTCGATTAAGAGCTGTACGCACTCCAAGACTGGAAGAACGCATCTTGAACATAGTGGCTGATAGACCCGAGTCAAGCACAAGAACTGTTGCGCGTGACGTACATGTGAGTCATCAGACTGTATGCAGAGTGTTAAATGAAAATCGCTTACACCCCTTCCATTTTCAAAAAGTACAAGCATTGAATCCGGCAGATTATCCTCTTCGCGTGAACTTCTGCCAGTGGTTGTTGCAGCAATGTGCGTTGCAGCCGGATTTCGTAGGTCATGTGCTATTTACAGATGAAGCGACATTTTCACGCGAGGGTGTCTTTAATGCGCACAATTCCCATGTGTGGGCAACAGATAATCCACATGCAACGCGTCCACATGCGTATCAACAACGTTTCGGTATTAATGTGTGGGCTGGTATTGTGAACGACTTTTTGATTGGGCCATACTTACTACCCACGCGACTCTGTGGCGAAAGCTATCTTATTTTTCTGCAAGAAGTGTTACCAGAACTGCTGCAAGATGTTCCGCTCGCCATTCGTAACCGCATGTGGTTTCAGCACGATGGAGCGCCAGCACACTTCAGCACTGCTGTACGGAATTACCTGAATGCCACGTTTGGTGCTAGATGGATTGGGCGTGGTGGACCAGTCCCTTGGCCACCCCGATCTCCTGATTTCTCTTGCCTCGATTACTTTTTATGGGGACATCTTAAGAGTCTTGTTTATGAGACTCCAGTTGACTCAGATGAGGATCTCGTTGCTCGCATATCTGTAGCTGCTGCAGGTGTGCGTGAAATACCAGGCATCTTTGAACGTGTACGCCAATCGCTGCACCGACGCTGTCAAGCATGTATCGCTCATGGTGGACGCAATTTTGAACACTTACTGTAAACATGACACTTGTCAACAACGATTTCAATAAAATCTTTCGTTTTCCTTTCGGCCGTTATTTTCCCTGTTTACGCCTCACCGCGTCACCTGGGACTATACATTCCTATACAATATATCCTTGTTACAATGTCCTGCACCTACCATTAAAGTTTGTACCATGAATTCGGGACCACCCTGTATATATATATATATATATATATATATATAAAAGTCAAATTGCTCTTACATTTCGTGACACCTGAGTGTAGTCTGTTGAGGGATCTCCATGTACTCCAACTCTCTGTGTAGCCGGGTGGTAGTCTTTCATTTGGTGTAATCCATCCCACAGCACTGGTAAGTCTTGCACATCACAGTTCGATTCAGCATTGCTGTAGTGCCCCAACTAGAGTCTCGGTAGATCTGAGGAAGCTCTTTCTGGATTTTAATTGTGGGTTTGCTGGTTGATAGCCATATAGGGGGTGAGCTTCAGAAGTTTCTGATTTTTTCTTCTCACTTTTTGCTGCTACCTCTCGGAGGATGTTGGTGGATGCAATTCCCACAAGGCTGTACAGTTTATCCAGAGGAGTAGGCTTCAGGCACCCGGTGATGATACGACACGTATCATTAAGAGCGACATCTACTGTTTTGGCATGGCAAGAATTGACTTTCAAGAAGTTTATACAGATGACATACGAAAGATATAGGGCGGTAGCTTTTAGGGTCAATTTAGTCCTTGCCTGGCTTGCAGATAGCTATAACTTTGGCTTTCCTCCAGAGTTTAGGAATCTTGCAGGATTGGACACCGTTGTTCATTAGGTCTCTCAGCCATGCTTTCGTTATCAGCCCAAAGTTCTTTATCTGCTCAAGTCTTATATCATCAAGGCCTGCCACTTTACAATTTTTGCACTTACTCAGAGTGAGATCCACCTCAGTCTGGGTAAATGGTTGAAGCAGAGTATTGGTTTCTTGGTCAGAACGTCTCTCACATGTCTTCTTACCAGGCCTGGTTGATTAAAGTGGTTTCCTATTTTGTATGAGCTGGTGTGTAATTTGATCAGCTCAGACATTCACATGCATATTCACCTCTGAAGGGTCATAATTCAACTGTTTTAGAAGCCTCCAGGCCTCGTCACTACTTCTACTCATATCACAGTCTTCAATCAGTTTCTCCCACTGTGTTCTCTTTGCCTCAGAGATTGGGGAGAAGACAGATCTAGCTATTTGGGAGGTTTCCTCACTGAATGGGTTTTCATTGTATTGGGTATAATATTCCTCGAGCAATGTAGCTGTTTCTGAAGTTACGCCCTGCAGGTAGTTTGTCTTGCAGCCTCTTGGGATACATGCTCGCGAGCAGAATTTAACAAGCTCAACAAAGTGTTCGTACTCTTCAGGCATAGGCTTAATTGTATGAACTTTATTGTCCAGCATTTTAGAAAGTTTCAGTCAATCTGCCTTCTTGAAATTATACCTTCGTCTAAAACCAATTTCTCGAGGTCTTATGATGGGAAGAAGTTGGCACATTATTGGCCTATGTGTGTGTTAGGTATGGGATGACACACTGATTTGTGGCACTGTTGCGCTACATTTTCACTCACAAACAAGAGGTCAGGGTTGTACCCTCATTGCCACCTTCCACTGTCACAGGATGGAGGTAATTTACTATCATGAATGAGGGAGAGGGAGTCAGTTTCAGCCCAAGATATAATGGCTTCACCATTTTCATCTTCTTGAGTGTATCCCCAGGCATGGCTGTGGCTATTAAAATTCCCTATTACCAAAATATCTTTCGTGAATCAAAGTTTTTAGGAGGAACAAATTTTTCGAAATGAGGCTTCTACAATGATGTGATCACACAGTTGCTGAGTTCCAAGGTGATGATCTCGATGTTATTGTCATGTGTACAATAGGCACTCAAGACTTGGGATTTCTGGCTTGACGAAAATAGCACTTCCATATTTAGCATGAGGTATTTCTGCAGCTAGCTGCAAACCAGGTATTTTCAGTCATCTTTGCTGGGTATCTTTGTGAGTTTCTCATATGCACAGTACATCACACTTATGTTCACAGCACAGTTCTTCAAGCAGCTGTTGCTTAGGTTGTGACATGCCTTCAATATTTACTGAAATAACTGTCAGAAGAGGTTCTAAAAAGAACCGTTTATTTAAATATATCTTTTTTGAATTCATAAGTGCTTCTGGAATGCTGAGATGTATTACTTGCAACAAATTTCATTAAGGAATAAATATACTGAGAAGCAGTGATTAGAATACAAAGCTCCTTGAACAGGTTTCTACATGATCTTGAATTTACACCACAAATGATTATCACACACTTTTGCACACTAAAAACTTTTGCTTGGTCTGATGAGTTGCCCCAGAATATGATCCCATATGACACAATTGAATGACAGTAAGCAAAGTATGCAAGTTTTTTATATTTATATCTCCTAGATCTCACACGATTCTCACTGCAAATACAGGCTTGTTTAGGAGCTTAAGCAATTCTGTGGTATGCCCTTTCCAACTGAATTTATTATTGAGTTGCAATCCCAGAAATTTAACACTGTCAACCTCTTCAATCTGCATGTCTTCATGTGTTATACACATGCTGGAAGGAAATCTGTTACAGGTTTTGAACTGCCTATAGTTTAATGACAGTGAATTAACTTTAAACCACTTATTGACGTCAGTGAAAATTTGATTGGCAGCTATTTCTAAATCTGTACTTGACTTGCTGCTTATTGCAATGCTTGTATCATATGCAAACAAAACAAACTTAGCAACTGGCAATGTAACAGATGAGAGGTCATTAATGTACACAAGAAAAGGTAATGGACCCAAGATGGAACCTTGAGGAATATTACATGTAATTAATCCCCAGTCCAAGACTGACTGCTTACTGCGCAGGTATTTTGCAACAACACCCTTTGTTTCCTGTTGGATAGACAAAATTCAAACAATTTCGCAGCATTGCTGGTGACAACATAATATTCTAATTTACTTAACAGAATGCTATGGTTCACACAGTCAAAGGATTCTGACAGGTCACAGAAAATGCCAGAAGCATCTAATTTATTATCTAATGAATTAAGTACATTCTCACTGTAAGTGTAAATAGCTTTCTCTATATCAGAACCCTTAAGAAATCCAGACTGTGACTTGGACAATACATTATTTGCAGTCAGGTGCTTAAGAAGATGCTTGAACACAACCTTTTCATATATTTTTGTGAAAGCAGGCAAAAGTGAAATTGGTCGATAGTTTGATGGTATCTCTTTACCCCCCTCCTTGTAAAGAGGCTTAAGTTCAGCATATTTTAGCCAGAATGGAAATGTTCCGCTGATAAGAGATTGATTACACAAATAACTTGAGATAGAACTCAACTCACATGAGCACTCTGATTAACTTAATTGATATGTTATCGTACCCACTGGAATTCTGAGATTTTAAGGATTTTCATGATGGATGCTACTTCTTTGGGAGACATGAGTGTCATTTCCATTTTATTGAAATTATTTTTAAAGACTGGTCTCAGATACTTCATTGTACTGCTCACCAAACCTGATAATCCCAAGATATCAGTAACAGAAATGAAGTACTTGTTTAAGAGGTTTGTAACACTAAATGCAATTGTTACCAAAGTCTCATTTATTTTTAGAGCTATCTGTTCCTCTTCCTTTTTGGCCCCACCTGTCTCTGTCTTCACTATATCCCATACAGTTTTTATTTTGTTGCCTGATGTAATTATCTTTTTCTCATAATAAAGCTACTTCGATTTCTGGATTACTTGTTCAATATTTTGCTGTATTCTTTGTAATGCATTACAATTCTAACATCAGAGTTGTTCCTAGATAGTAGATACAGTCTCCTTTTTGTCCCACAATATCTTTATTCCTTGTGTAATCCACGGTTTATTTTTTGACTTCTCTGTGATTTGAGTTACCCTTAAGGGAAAACAATTTTCAAAAGTGGAATCAACTTTATTAATGAATGCTTTGTATTTTCCATTTGAGTCAGAATTGTTGTAAACATCTTCCCAGTTCACGTCTTTGAGTAATTCCCTGAATTTCTCAAGTTTTGACTTATTTATTACCCTCCTGTACTCAAGATTTAATAGATTTTTTTTTTTTTATCCTGACAAGTTTCAACATTGAACACAAGATGCTGCATGTCATGATCAGATATCCCATTTACTATTGGTTTTGTGATATGACTTTTTTCCCTAGATTTGTCTACAAAGATATTATCAATTGCAATCTCGGAGCATTTACATATCCTAGCAGCAAAGTTCACAGTAGGAACTAAAGTGAATTGTTCACTGACAGAGCTTTTAAATAAATTCACATTAAATTCACCAGCAACCACTACTTCCTTTTCTTTACCATGAGATGGGACAACAGAGCTCCCAGATTTTTTATGAAGAGGTTAAAATTTCCTGAAGGTGATCTGTATATACCTACTATTATAAAGAACTTACTATGAAATACTACTTCTGTTGCACAACCTTCTACGTGCTGCTCTGGTCAAAATTTATTAATATCAGTATTCCTGAAATCAAAACAGTTTCTGACAAACGTGGCAACTCCTCCTTTCTCCATATTTTCTCTACAGAAGTAAGAAGCTATCTGGAATCTTGTAGCATTTAACATATCTGTTACTAGTGTCCAGATAACATTACAGCCAGACTCAAATACAACATCAATAGACACAATACTTTTGTCCATAGCAATGAACACTCACCCTCCTACAGCATCTAATCTCTCTTCTTGATATAAGTATGTTCCATAGCTCGCAGAATACTTTGGAGTTTTCTATTTTGGTTTTCATCCAGCTCTTGGTTTCAAGAATAATTTGAGCATGACAATTTTCCTGAAAGGCAGTAAGTTCAGGAAGTAAGTGATCTGATTTTGCTTTCTGCATATTGACTGGCGAGTGTTCATCAGAGGACTTCAAACTGCTACCTAGCCTAAAAATGTACTCCAGAAGTATTCTGCTACTCTAATAGCTGCTTCCTTTGCATAGTGCTACCATCACCCATTGAGGGTAGTCCTACAATTCTATGCTCCATAATGCAAGTCCAGAAATCTGCAGCCATGACCATCACAGAATTGACAGAGCCTTCGGTTAAGACCCTCCACGCGACTCCAAAGCAATGAAGCAGCAGCTTTTAAAAAAGTAGCAGTTCTCCTACTAATTTTACACTGTTAACTTTCGCCAAAATAGAGATCAATATGCTAATTAATTGTTAATGAAATTTCTAACCGCTATTTCTCTTTATTAAAACACACCTTCACTTTTTCCACACTCCTCAACACTCTCTTTCTTGCTAGTATCTAAGGAACAGTGATGAACAAAAAAAAAAGTTTGAAAACTTGGCTATAGTACTGAGTATCTTGTTTATAGCCTTACCCATATCTTTGTGCTTCCTCTGCAAAGTAAGTAGCGGTGATTTTTTCACACTATAGCTTGTAATCTGCGAAGGGTTTCTCTATTGTCATTTTAAAGGACAGTAGGATGTTAAAATTACTAGGACATGGAAAGGGTAACGAAGGGGAGGATGTCACTAAGAACCGGGTTTAATGTTATACATCAAAATAAGAAAACAACATGATTAGTTACCTGAAAGAATATTATATTCTTCATCAATTTGTATCAGTTTAAAAGCACTCCTTGCTCTCCACCCTTCAGTTTTTGCCATGCGGTAGTAAATATCTCTCTTGTCTTTTGTTGTTTTCCCCATTTTCTGAAATAATAACAATACAAGAAAAAAATTACTACATGAATATGAGTGAGATAGAAAAAGCTTTCTTGTTGGAACTAGCTGTTGATGTTATAATTTTAAGGAACGAAGAAATTATGTCGTCACAAAAGAGGCAATCTATCCTTAATAGGGGTCTCCTCAGAGCATGCGTTAATTCTTAGAATAAACAGCAGCAGCTCCCTGTACATGAACAATTAACAATATTTACAATACCTAGTGTAATGCAAGCTTCATCAGCAAAGGAAGAAAAACTAAATAAATAATGGTCTAACAACCTATGGTACCTACAAGTCATGAGCTCATGACCGCCTTGCACTCCAGCATGTGTCTGTCTATGCATTGATGCCAGTCTGGTCTAATTCAAATCGATTAAACCTTTCAATTAATAAATACAGCCATGAGAATAGGTCGCTACTCAATGAGTAGTACAGATGGTGAGCAGAAAACAGAGATGTAGAAAATGATAAATATTAGCTCACCTTTGGAAAAAGGCCATCTCTCTCTCAATCACTCAATCCCTAACTCTCTCTCTCTCTCTCTCTCTCTCTCTCTTTCACACACACACACACACACACACACACACACACACACACACACAGAGAGAGAGAAGAGAGAGAGAGAGAGAGAGCATCATTTTTATGTAACTGTGTGGTGTGCATTACTTTCTCTGAATAGTGATCTAGACATACATTTTCTCTCTCAGTTTTCCAGTAAACATTGTTTTCTATATGCTGATGCTCAATGTCTCCTTTATGTGATGAGTAGCATTCAATCCCCAAATAGATATGTACTAGTATATTCAATCCTGAACTGTTGCTCATAATAACATCCACCCTCTTGTCAAAATAATTAAAACATTCAATATAAAGGGTGGCCCAAAAATATGTTAACATTTGAAAATGAATAATTTTGATAGAAAGGTAACACCTGACACACATGCCTGAAATGACATGAGGATCAATTGAAACCAAAAATGAGTGCAAAAACCAGCCAACAGATGGAGCTCAACAGCAACACATTAGTGACACTGATTAAGAAATGCTCATAAAATGTCATGTGATTGGTGCAATGTATGCCAATATATTACTAAACTGCATCATACCTTGCCTGGCTGATAAACATCTGTTGAAAGGCATGACTTTTATGCAGGACAGTGCTCCACCTCAAAAGGCTACATGTATGAAAGATATCTTGCACACATCATTTGGTGAGGATTATGTGATGAGCCGCCACTTCCGTCATGCTTGGCTTCCCAGGTCCCCAGACCTCTCAATCCATGTGATTTTTGGTAGTAGGGTTACATGAAGTCACAAGTCACATGTGGTATGCAAATAGAATAGCTAATTCACAGGATAAAATTAAAGCCATATGGTCAGTTGTGAAGGAAGTGTCTGGTCAGCAGCACAAGGTTGATGATATAAAGTCAGTTCGCAATAATAATATTTCTGTTACCGATAAATCAGATATATGTACAGTATTCAACAACCATTTTCTGGGCATTGCTGGTGAATTAAATAAAAATTTAGTTTCTACAGGAAATCATATAAATTTCTTGGCAAATGCCTTTCCGAGATTGACGTCTGATATACTCCTCTGTGATACAGACAAGAGGGAGATTGAGTCAATAATTAATTCACTGAAGACTAAGGACTCTCATGGTTATGATGGAGTGTCTAGTAGAATATTAAAGTACTGTGCTGCACATGTTAGCCCTGTATTTAGCCATATTTGTAATTTTTCCTTTAGGAATGGTCAGTTTCCTGAGCGATTAAAGTACTCAGTAGTAAAGCTGCTTTATAAAAAGGGAGAAAGGAATAATGTAGATAATTTTAGACCTATTTCTATGCCATCAGTGTTTGCAAAAGTTATCGAAAAGGTTGTGTATGTAAGGTTAATTGATCATTTTATATCACACGATTTGCTATCAAATGTACAGTTCAGCTTTAGAAGTCGTTTGACAACTGAAAATGCTATATTCTCTTTTCTCTGTGAGGTACTGTATGGGCTAAACAAAAAGTTTCGAACGCTTGGCGTATTTTTTGATTTAACAAAGGCATTTGACTGTGTTGAGCTCACAATATTGCTCCAGAAGTTGGATCATTACGGAATAAGGGGAGTAGCTCACAATTGGTTCACCTCCTACTTTAGCAACAGGCAGCAAAAGGTCATTATTCACAATGTTGATAACGGCTGTGATGTGGGATCTGAGTGGGGTACTGTCAAGTGGGGGTTGCCCCAGGGATCAGTGTTGGGGCTGCTCCTGTTCCTTATTTATATAAATGATATGCCCTCTAGTATTATTGGTAACTCTAAACTATTTCTGTTTGCTGATGACACTAGCTTGGTAGTAAAGGATGTTGTGTGCAACATTGACTCAGTTTCAAATAGTGCAGTACATGACCTCAGTTCATGGCTTGTAGAAAATAAACTAACATTTAATCACAGTAAGACTCAGTTTTTACAGTTTCTAACACACAATTCAACAAAACCTGATGTTTTAATCTCACAGAACGGGCATATGATTAGTGAAACTGAACAGTTCAAATTCCTAGGTGGTCAGATAGATAGCAAGCTGTCATGGAAAGCCCACGTTCAGGATCTTGTTCAAAGACTTAATACTGCCATTTTCACTATTCGAACGGTATCGAAAGTGAGTGATACTTCGACACGTAAATTAGTCTACTTTGCTTATTTTCATTCACTTATGTCGTATGGTATTATGTTTTGGGGTAACTCTTCGCATTCTAGAAGGATATTTTTGGCTCAGAAACGGGTGGTTCGGGCAATAAGTGGTGTGAGTTCACGAATCTCTTGCCGACCTCTGTTCACGAGTCTGGGTATTTTGACATTGGCCTCTCAATATGTATATTCCTTATTGTCGTTTCTTGTTACCAATATTAGTTTATTTCCAACAATAAGCAGCTTTTACTCGGTTAATACTCAGCAGAAATCAAACCTCCATTTGGATAGGACTTCCTTAACTCTTGTGCAAAAAGGTGTGCAGTATATTGCTGCATCCATTTTCAATAAGCTGCCACTCGAATTCAAAAATCTTAGCAGTGATCCACGTGCTTTCAAATCGAAACTGAAGAGTTTCCTCATGGGTCACTCCTTCTATTCTGTCGAGGAGTTCCTTGAAAAATTAAGCTGATTCTCACTGTATTGCTGATAGCGTTTGCTTAAACTTATGGACTGATTTTCTTTCAGGTTCATGAACATTTATTTTTATCTGTTATTACTTTTATGTTGTAAGTTCATGTACTGACATGTTCCATGACCTTGGAGATGTGCTCCTCAATTTGGTCCTACAGAACTTGACATGTAAATAAATAAATAAACAAGTCTACTGCCATCCTCCGACCTTATTAGGGACGTAAAAAGACCACATTCTTGGCAATTTCTCGTCATACCTACCATTATGCTGTACAGTGCTGTTCACAACATTGTCTCTCGACTAGAGGAATTGTTGATGAATGACAGCTGACATGTTACGCATTAATTATAAAGAGCATACAGTTGTCTTTGCTAAACATCAATTTTATACTAATTATTGCTTTTATATCCTACAAAGTGCCACCTGCTGGTCATTTTGTTTTCATTTCAATAAAACCCTTGCCATTTCAAGCATGTGTGTCAATTTTTACCTCTCCCCTGCCTACATTATTCCGTAAATATTAAATTTTCAAATAATAACAGACTTTTGACCACCCTGTATTTCTGGTTGTTCAAATTATCACTAGCAATATTGCTGAATACTTCATTTAGATGTGAAACAATATTATCAAAGGAAAGTTGCTACTCACCGTACAGCACAGATGCTGAGTCGCGCCTCTGCTTCTCCTCTATATGGTAGCAAATTTTCTTTCATAATATTGTTACATTACATCCTGGATTTTCCATTATTTCATTTAGAAATAATTAATTAATTCACAGACTATCTTGAAACTGCTTCACCTAAACTGAAAGTGTTAAATGAAATGATCACATGGCATTATTGGCCAGAAGGCCCTGTTTGGGGTCGTTCAGCCTCCAAGGCAAGTCTTTCTATTTAATGCCACTTCATGATTATGTGGGGGTGAATAATGATAACGGTACACACTGCAATGTATTCAACACATTATAAACTCCTCGTAAATTACGGGAAAAAGATATAGACATGAAGCTCAGAGATCCAAGATATTCTCCAGGCATAACAGAAAACACTTACTTCATAAATTATACTTTAACTTTGACAATAGGAACAAGTTTTCTTTGTTGATCGAAACACCTTTTCTTCCCGAACTACTTTCATGATCTGTGAATATATGTAGACAATCATGTCAGATTTGCATTCTCTCAGTTTCCAGCCAGGTTGCAGTGTCGGTATACTGCAACACAGCTACTGTCACACTAATCATCTTCCAACGAAGTGTCAAGATACTACAGATGACCCTGCATTTGTGCCAGTGGAGAGTGCCACGAAAAAAAAAGAATCCCCTTAAAGGGCATTCAAGAGAAGAAAAGAAACAGCAAACCTGGAAGAAGATGGAGGAGACAAGAGACTCACTTTTTTCCAAGACAAAAGACCTACTTTTCCTCTTTATGTTAGGCCACTCACTCTACGATAGCGATGTGACTTGGAAAATGTGACATCAAAACTACCTTCTAACAATTGTTCATGTCAAAATGCTGCCACCCAGCAGTAATTTCATTTACGAAAAGAGCCGCTTGGCTTCATCTAATCTATTGTGGCATCATGTGATGTAATAAGGCCAATGCTTCTGAAGAAGATATTTTTGCAAATATCAAAACTATGGTCAAGGGATAATAAACCTTTATTTGCAACTGGTTGGCTGATTTTTCAATCTATTCCAAAAAAAAGCATATTTTTAATGTGTAATTCAATTGTAGCTTGAACAGCTTAATAAAATAATACATATGCTACATTACAAATAATAATTTTCACAAAAATCCAACATTAAAAATGGCATGATTGAACTGTGCTCTGCAGCTGCTTAGACAATGAAGTGCCGTTTTTATGACACGTTTCACTTCATTAACAACCTACTCATCACTACCGATCTACAGAAACAACAGTATTTCTGTTTCCCTTGACACAAGTTTAATAATCCCTCTTAAGGACATTTTCTTAACCCACATCTGAGACTTCTTCCTGTTGAGGAATGTGAAACAGTAAATGAAGACAATGTGTGTCCAACCATTGCTATAACACATATCACAATCAACATTTCAGGGAGGCGGGAAGTCCAATATCACACTCTAGCCATTAGCTGCTACAGGACATGTACATAAAAAAACATATGAGGCACTGAGAATCACAAGGGCCTGAAGCACACTATCAGTGACACTGAGTTAGTAGAATGTATACATATTTCTAATATCTGTTGATTTTATGGTAAACCAGTTTTATTTGTGTTGTACACCCAGTGTACGTATAAACACTCACCAGTTTCTCTGATTTCACTTCTGTATGGGCCCAAAGAACAAAGAATAATTTTGTTCTTCTGGGCTGTTGAATTGTTATCTAGGTTTGCCAACGTGAAACTGCTTCAGCTTCCTCACCTGAAGGTTGGTATCTAGTTACTCAGCAAGCCAGACTAGCTACACCTTTTACAGTCTGGAAAATGGATGATGAGGATGTCAGAGCTTTAAAGTGTGTTAACAACCTCGCTGCCAAATCAAAAGTTAATGTACACAGGAACATTGTAGATTTCAGAAATTCTGCAATGATGAAGTTTCCAACAGATTGCTGGGAACTGTTGTTTAATGTTTCATATTCTCCTTTCAGGTCATGGGAACCCACCATTTTCTCAATGTCACACTTTGGGATGCCAAATACATAGGTAGACCATATCAATCTTGAAACCAAAGACTTTACAATAGTGCTGGATCTCATGCCTGAAATGAACAGAGTTTTATTCTGAACTTCCCAAGCCACAGAATGTGTTTCATGATAGTCAAGACAATGACAAATATGAAGTGTTGGAATTGGTCATAATTTATGTGGTGCATATGGTATCTGTGTGCTCTGATTCTAGTTTCACATTTATAATAAACTTCAAAAACTGTCAGAAAGACACTAGCCTATTATCACCTTCATTATTCAGGCATGTTTCAGCCCACCACACAGTCACTGATCTCTGTTAACTGCTTGCAACAGGCAGATCAGTCACTCAACGAAACTGTAAGCTTACTATATGGGAAAATAACAGAAGACGAAACCAAAAAATTAACAGTAAATATGCATAACATGGAACGAACAAATGACAAGGAAGCAACACAGAAGACAGTATCACTACAATATATGAAAATAACCGTAGAAGAAACCAAAATGTAACAGTAAATATGCCTTTAGTCGAACGAACAAATGGCAGGGAATCAGCACAGAAGCTGTACCAGAGTGGACAGAAGTTAAAAACAACAGGCAGAAGTTAGCATCCAAACAACATAAGAAAGATTTTTTATGGCCCAAACCACTGTAGAAGAAAACACCCACGAAGAAGTCCAGGACTCCCAGGAGGTGAAAATCAGATCATAAATGAAAAGATTTGAGCCTACTCTTCAAAGAAGTAACCAAGCAAGAAACATACCTCTCATAGGACTGAATAATTCTTTAACTCTCCTATATCATAAAGTACAGGACTTAACCAGTAAGTTATATGAGTTATGGGTCCTTTTGAATGGTTCACTGAAGGAGATTTCTATCTTGCATATAACTAAACACAGGCTACATGAACTATAAAAATGTGCAGTTGGGATTTCTGACTTCCAGTTGGTCAGTAGCTTTTGGAGGGAAACATACAGAGAGGGTGGAACATGTATATATAAGAATAGGTAATAAATCAAAGGAAATTAGATTTTAAAATGTCTGCTGTATTGAAAAAGATTTTGAATATGTTTATGTGAACTAACAGATAGTAAAATTATAATTGCATGTTTATATAGGTCCCCACCTGGCAATTTTGAAGTATTCTCTGAAATTTTGGAAAATCTTCTGAAATATCTGAATAGTCAGTCAAAATATATAATTGTGCTTGGGGATTTCAAGGACAGCTGTAAAAATGGGGGCAAAAAGTTGTTAATCTACTAAAAACATACAATATGGGCATGTGTGTAGAAGACACCACCAGACACAGCAGCAAAAGTGAAATTACTATAGACCAAATATTCATTGACAAATCAAAACGTGGCTTTAAATCTGAGGTACTGGATACAGGTTTCTCTGATCATCAAGCAATTAAATTGACTTTAGAGAAATCTCATAAGAAAAGTGACAATAGGAGATATATTGAGAGAAGATTAATTAATGATGACAGCATTAGGGTCTTTAATCTAATGTCAAAAAATGTAAGCTGGGACTTGGAAAGCAATAGTTCTGTAGGTATAAAATTCAACAAGTTCTTGTCAAATTATAAATAGGCCAATGCTATGGTATAAACAAAAAATCAAATTCATGGATAACAAGTGAAATCAAAGAGTCATCAGAAAATCTTAGAATGCTTTATAAGTGTGCAAAGCAAAATAATATCTTGAAACCATTGTCAAGTGTTATAGGAAAAAGCACAATATTCATACATCAGAAAGAGTAACAACAAAATGAAATCTATGTGGAAAGTTATTAACAATCATCCAGGCAAACATGAAAGTGCAAGTAATACAATCACCATAAAACACAAAAATGAAATTGTTGATGATCGACTTCTAACACCTAATATATTTAATGATCATTATATTAATGTAGCCCAAAATCTGACCACTAAATATAATCCAAAGATAAAGGTACCAACTCCAATAAATGAAAGGAAATGTACCTATATACCGTAACACCCAAAGAAGTACAAACGGCTATCAGCAAACTAATGAGTAAAATGACCTGTGGATTTGATAGTATCCCTGACAAAATTGTTAAATATAGTACCGAGAATGTTGCCTCTCAAATTGTGGACATAATCAATGACTCCTCTGAAACTGGTGTGTTTCCAAGGAAACTTAAGCAGTCAACAGTAACACCAGTTTATAAGTGGTGACAAGTCTGACATTAAAACTTTCAGTCCTCTATCATTATTATCTGTATTTTCGAAAATAATTGAAAGAATAATGTATGGCAGATTGCTAGACTTCCTAAACCAAAATAAAATTCTTGTAAATCCACAAAATGGTTTCAGAAAAGGCAAATCTACACAAACAGCTCTCTTCAGTTTCCTAAAACTTGTCTACAAAGCTATTGAGGACAAGGAACTGATCTGTGGGTTGTTTTTGGACCTTTCCAAAGTGTTTGATCTTATAAGTCATAATCTACTGCTCTTAAAACTGTATAGGCCTAATTATGGTGTCCGTGGTATTTCCTAAGAGTAGCTGAAGTCATATTTAACTGATAGGAAACAAAGAGTACAAATTTCTAAGGATGGAAATGGGTACCATTCTGAATATAAAAAAAGTTAATTATGGGGTGGCCCAGAGCTCGGTATTGGGACCACTGTTATTCTTGATTTTTATTAATGACCTACCTCAACAGTTTTCAACAGCTGATACCATATTATTTCCTGATGATACCAGCTTCATTATAAAATGGAAGAATGATTATGAGATGCAGCAAAAAATTAACAAAACTGCAGAAGTGGCAGAAAAATGGTTTAAAGATAACTGTCTAGTTGTCAACGACAAGAAAACTGTATGGATGAACTCCAGCAATATAAGAATAAAATAGGATCAGTGTAAAATTCTCATCATTGAATAGCCAAATTCAGCAAAAGAATCACATAAAATTTTTAGGATTATGGGTAGATGAGCATCTAAGATAGGAAGAACATGTAGAAATGCTTAACAAAAAATTAATCAAGTACTGTTACATATTAAGAGTGCTTAAAGATTGCTGCAATACTGGAACAGTGTTAGTTCTTATTACGCATACATGGTTAGTCTACTGAAGCATGGAATAGTATTTTGGGGAAATACCCCTTTTGCAAAGCAGTCTTTTAAGCTCCAAAAGAAAGCTTTAAGATTAATAAGTGATGTTGCTTACAGACCACCACGTAGATGTATCTTCAAGGAATTAAAAATCATTACTTAAAACTTCATAACAAAAACTGGGCACATTTGTTTCATAGAAATATAGGATTTTGATTGCTGAGAGTTTGTTAAAAGAAAGAAGTCCAACCTATAAGACTGGTGGTTGGCTTATAAACTTGATTTTTACATGGGACCGGGCTAGGTGTATACGTTCGTCATCTTGACGATAGTTTTACCTGACTGATGAGCAAGAAATTGTAGTAAGCAGTGATCCACAGGATGATAGTTTTGAACACCACTGCACTTTACTGGACGTTCTTTTACAAGGAGAGGTGAAGAATTCGAGTTTAAAATCCCACCGACGAGGTAGTCGTTACAGAAAAGGCACCCGAAGGAAACCCCAGAAATAGAAAGGGATATTTGAGTCTACTATTTTGTTGGCAATAATGTGAGGACATGCCATGCCAGTACAACGTGTAAATATCAACACCCAACTACGAAGGTTGTTACTTAAACGACGCTGTATACGAACGCTCTCGAGTTATGCAAGCTTGTGCTGACATGCAAATAAAAGCCCAGCAAATAACAAAAATCACACACTCCAACTTCTTCCGGGAACACACATATTAAACTATGCAATCAAAATTAATTTCCCACCTACCACCAATTCTTCGCTATCCTTAACAGACACTGTATACTGTATAGTGTACACAATAACAACAACATGAGTTCAAAGCTTGCCCCAGACAGGCTATCCTATTCTTCGACCATAGATACTATCATTATGGAAGCTGTCACCCGCAAAAGTCTTATAATTGTAAGCACAATATCGATTATACTTGTCTTCCACGTGCAACAAAGCTGAAACCACAACAATTTGCTCTGCTGTGTTGTACACTAGTGGGATCAGCCTGTGTCTATGATCCCAATTTCAAGTTCATAGTAAACTCTGGAGAGACTGTAAGACTTTGGATGCACATATAGTGTGACAGTTGACGCACGTGAGTTTGTTTGTAAACATGCATTACTGTATTTGTATACTTGTATCGAAATTTAATTGAGTGCCTCATATTGTTTTCTGCCACGAATCATACGTTGTACGGCGCTCGAGTGTTTTTGTTGCCGATAATAGTTGATGTTCGTAACCTGATGGCTTTCGGATATTTGAAGAAATGGGTTGAACCTACCGATACTAGGCGCTGACTTTTATCCGTGATGTGTTGATATATTTGGGGAGACACGAGGAATCCTCGTTGGCCTCTTGTTAGAAAGGAAACACTGGCAGTTTTTATTTTTTGCATGCAATGTTTTTTGCGGTTAGGTTATAGCGTCTGCTAGTGTTTCATGCATATTTCATACCGATGAATTGTTCATGACCCCCTTTTCAATAACTTCATATTCAAGAACTTAAAAAAATTAAAAAATTATTTAATTACTTATATTTAATTAACATACTAAATGTTACTTAGTTAGCCTTCCACAACTTTAAAAGCGCCATCACATTTATTGAAGGCAACTATGTACTGTCTCAAGAATTTATTTTATTAATATTGTGCCTCAACATTTCTTGACATGCAAGAAACACAGCGAAATAACATTTGCACTTCCACATAAAAGAAAATTTTTAACTTGATATAGAATCGTAATGACTGAAATAAAACTTACTACATTTTGGAAGCACGCCTTGATTTATAGTTCTTCACTAATTTCTCAGGTCTTTTCTGCCCCAAATTATTTCGTACTTTTGACCAAATAAGCAGCTCCAAGGCTGGCACTTGACTGTAGCAAATTTAAAGCTCAGCAACATATGTAGGAGCTTTAGTATCCACCCATGAATGTGGTCAAAAATGTGGAGAAGTTCCTCCTAATGGATGCAGTGCGGCACTAAATAGTTATCAGAATGGGTTAGTGTTTTGAATAGTGTAATTATAGGAATTGAAACGGAAGTGTTTAATCATCAGTACGAAAAAAATCCAACAACAATAAAATACAATTTTATTCACTGGGTTGGTTTTTTTTTAAAAAAAAAACACACAACCAAGTTTTCCTCAACCCTGGTTTACTCTGCTTATCACTACATAGAGAACAAAAGTAGCCTAGAGTGCTGCAGCTGCTATGGGATCTAGCTTGCTCAGTGGGTTTAGCTGTGTCAAGGGTAAGACTGATCTGATCTAACAATATTTTTGTAAAAACTTTGTACAAAACACTGATTAGACTTATGGTGCAATAGTTTTTTTTATGTTTTGAATGCTTCCTTTTTTGCTGTGCAGTGTTAGTATTGCTGTGTTCCATGAGGCTGGGATTGTTGAACTTTCAATAGAGTAAGCAAAGAGTTTTGACAGGTGCTCATACATTTCCCAACAGTAAACTTCAGAATACCAACAGACAACTCACCATAATCAGCAGCTATGCTCTTTCCAAGATGTCAGTAGTATATTTGACTTCTGTAGGAAGTACGTCTGAAACTTTTGTGCATGACAGCACAAGTAATGTTGTAATTAGGTTTGTACCTACACCTACACTGTGTTTACATATCATATGATGCAGCTCCAAGGCTGGCACTTGACTGTAGCAAATTTAAAGCTCGGCAACATATGTAGGAGCTTTAGTATCCACCCATGAATGTGGTCAAAACAATGGAGGCAGTCTTACACATTCCCAGAAATTACTGATCAGGAACTTAACTGTTAGGCACTCTCAGCATGATGTGATAAGCTGATAAACAAAATGTTCAGTTTTGCAATGTTATACCAGTCGTTGCTGAATCCTCAAATACATACTACTTTTGGCTGAGATGTTTTCAGCACTAACCAAGCATTAAAATCTAATCTTGTTTTAAATAAAAACACGAGAAATAACTGGGAGCCAACTAGTAAGAGCATTGACGGCGGCGATGAGGTTACACATGATCAAATCCCTGTTGTTGTCAGTAAGAGAACTAGCAAAGGTTCCCCTGCCTAAAAAGTGTCTTAGTTAGCTTAGAGTTTTATGCAGTGGGATGGTACACAGAAGATAGAATGTCCAGCACTGGAGGGCACACTAACAAGTAACAGGAAAATAAAAGAATTGTAAGGACAAGTAGTAAAGAACTTTACACAGAATCATCAATTCTCTGTTAGAGTATCCTACTATTAAAACTAAAGTACAGCAGAATCTTACATCTCCAAAAGAAATTGAAAAAATCATAAAATTACTTAAAAGCTCTGGATGTTCTGAACATGATGGAATATCAATAGGATTCCAAAATCATATGCAGACTTAATCAGTCACATATTATGCCATTTATGTAACCAGTCAATGAAAACTGTGACATTTCCAGGCAGACTGAAACATGCAATAGTGATGCCCATCCACAAAAGTGGGGCAAGGAATGTACCATCCAATTATTGGCCCATCTTTTGGCTGCCAGTGTTCTTAAAGGTGTCTGAGAGAGTAGTTTTTGATAGGATTTATGGCCATATGACACAAAATGGCTTACTGACATTTGCACAGTTTGCCTTTCATAAGGGATTATCCACAAAGAGAGTTATATTGAGCCTAACGGGTGAAACTCTAGGTGAATCAAATCTCAGAAGGTGTCCAATTTTTTGTTACCTTGCTAAAGCTTTCGACTGTGTAGATCATAATACACTCCTGGAAATTGAAATAAGAACACCGTGAATTCATTGTCCCAGGAAGGGGAAACTTTATTGACACATTCCTGTGGTCAGATACATCACATGATCACACTGACAGAACCACAGGCACATAGACACAGGCAACAGAGCATGCACAATGTCGGCACTAGTACAGTGTATATCCACCTTTCGCAGCAATGCAGGCTGCTATTCTCCCATGGAGACGATCGTAGAGATGCTGGATGTAGTCCTGTGGAACGGCTTGCCATGCCATTTCCACCTGGTGCCTCAGTTGGACCAGCATTCGTGCTGGACGTGCAGACCGCGTGAGACGACGCTTCATCCAGTCCCAAACATGCTCAATGGGGGACAGATCCGGAGATCTTGCTGGCCAGGGTAGTTGACTTACACCTTCTAGAGCACTTTGGGTGGCACGGGATACATGCGGACGTGCATTGTCCTGTTGGAACAGCAAGTTCCCTTGCCGGTCTAGGAATGGTAGAACGATGGGTTCGATGACGGTTTGGATGTACCGTGCACTATTCAGTGTCCCCTTGACGATCACCAGTGGTGTACGGCCAGTGTAGGAGATCGCTCCCCACACCATGATGCCGGGTGTTGGCCCTGTGTGCCTCGGTCGTATGCAGTCCTGATTGTGGCGCTCACCTGCACGGCGCCAAACACGCATACGACCATCATTGGCACCAAGGCAGAAGCGACTCTCATCGCTGAAGACGACACGTCTCCATTCGTCCCTCCATTCACGCCTGTCGCGACACCACTTGAGGCGGGCTGCACGATGTTGGGGCGTGAGCGGAAGACGGCCTAACGGTGTGCGGGACCGTAGCCCAGCTTCATGGAGACGGTTGCGAATGGTCCTCGCCGATACCCCAGGAGCAACAGTGTCCCTAATTTGCTGGGAAGTGGCGGTGCGGTCCCCTACGGCACTGCGTAGGATCCTACGGTCTTGGCGTGCATCCGTGCGTCGCTGCGGTCCGGTCCCAGGTCGACGGGCACGTGCACCTTCCGCCGACCACTGGCGACAACATCGATGTACTGTGGAGACCTCACGCCCCACGTGTTGAGCAATTCGGCGGTACGTCCACCCGGCCTCCCGCATGCCCACTATACGCCCTCGCTCAAAGTCCGTCAACTGCACATACGGTTCACGTCCACGCTGTCGCGGCATGCTACCAGTGTTAAAGACTGCGATGGAGCTCCATATGCCACGGCAAACTGGCTGACACTGACGGCGGCGGTGCACAAATGCTGCGCAGCTAGCGCCATTCGACGGCCAACACCGCGGTTCCTGGTGTGTCCGCTGTGCCGTGCGTGTGATCATTGCTTGTACAGCCCTCTCGCAGTATCCGGAGCAAGTATGGTGGGTCTGACACACCGGTGTCAATGTGTTCTTTTTTCCATTTCCAGGAGTGTACATTGCTAAAAAAGCTTCCACACTAAGGTGTCAAAGACAAACCTTTAAAGTGGCTACAATCTTTTCTACACAACAAGAAGCAAAGAGTTATCACAATGGAGGCAGGTGTAACAGTAAACTCAGACTGGTGAAACATATAATACGGAATCCCCCAGGGCTTGATCCTTGGGCCACTGATTTTTCTGATCTATATTAATGATCTACCATTTACAATTAATGACAGAGCAAAAATAGTCATATTTGTGGATGACACGAATATTCTGATCAAGGGTCCCCAACTCTGCAGTGCAGGATACAGTGCTGACAGTCACTAACCAAATACACAAGTGGTTCACAGCAAGTAGCCTAACCCTAAAATTTTCAAAAACTAACATTATACAGTTTCAGAAAGTAAATAAAAAACTCTAAGCTCCAGAAATGGAGATCAACAACCAAAAGATTTATGAAACCAGACATACAAAATTCCTAGGCATCCAGCTAGATAGCCAGCTAAGATGAAGAGAGCAAATTGATCACCTGGTAAAAAAAAACTTAGCACAGCATGTTTGCTCTGAGAGCTATTTCTCAGACGCTCGCACACATTCTTCCTCATTGTTTTCATTTATCTTGTCAGTAATGTAGCCACTCAAAGTGCACAGATTTGTACCAGTGTTACCACACTACCCACTGACAAATGAGTCATTTCAGCAATCTGTTGTGTCATCACACATTTGTCATTTTGGATAATTTGATCATTAGTCTCCTTATTCACATCACTCACTGCCGTTGATGGTCTACCCCATTGTGGATTGTCCATTAGAGAGAAATCACCTTCTTTAAACCTCTGCAACCACCACTGGATACTGCTGTGATCCACTGTGTCCTCCCCATAAACAGGGAGCAACTTCCTGTGAATCGATGTGGCAGAGTCATCGCCGGTCTTGGAGAGGAACTCAATCACCGACCATTGTTGCAACCTGAAATCTACTTCATGGTCCACTATGGCTCACCTGTAAATAAAAGAAAATACTTTTATATACCAACTTAAAGCTAAATTTTCCAAGTATGTTCACAAAAAATTTCATTCCCTTCCTGCAAGAAATAAAAAAATTATAGACGACTGTGCAAAACTTTTTGAACACCTTCTGTACAAGAAAAGCTAACGAGTGGTTCCAGTCATACTAGGAAAATGATACAACAGATGAGAGATGAGGAGAGGCCACATTCAGTTGATATTAAATATTTACAGAAACCATTGGTAACATAGGTTTTCCTTCAGGTAAGTATATCAGGACCAATTTTGTCCTTAATAGGTATGTAGTAACACTGTTCACGTTTACGTCGCACTTCACTTAGCGTAGACCGGGACTGTGTCCTAGGCATGCCCGATGTTAACTGACTCGGGCACGGCCCGTGCTGCCGGAATTGTTGTTGTTGCTGTTGTTGTCATGCCGGCAGAGGTCGCGTCCGAATTCTCTCGTGCCCTCTGGTGGATGAGACTCTACTTGCGGCAACTACCGTCCGTGACGCGCCGTGCCAATGTGCGCCTCCCGCGATCTTTCTGGTGGCTACTACACTCCTCCTTCTTCGGGGGGTGAAGCCACTGTGATCCATTGCGTCGGAAGGTGGAGCATCGGGCAGGAGCGATGACCTCCACATCGATTGGATGGCCGGAGTCGAGGGGATCTGCCAACCCTCGAGCCGGAACCTTCGAATACGGCTGGAAGTGACCTACACGAAGAGGCCCCCGTCGTCCCACAACTGGAGCCCGGGACAGAACGGGCGACAAGCTGTCGAACTCCGGATCCTGTTCCACCCCGGGAGGGGCAAGGCCCAGTGGCGGGGACGAAGGGGAAGGGACGACCACAGGTGAACCAACCTCCTGAGAAACCGGGCCTGCTAGGGGGGCCGGCTCTCACTGGGGCATCTCGAACGATGGCGATGCCGGTGCTGGAGCTACTGGAGCCTGCCAAGGCTGAGAACCATTGCAGTGCGGCAGAGGCACAGCGGGGAGAGGAGGCAACGTCCCCTGTGAAACCAACACAGGTGCCGGCAATGGGGAAGCCGGTGTCCGAGAGGGCGGAGGGTGGGTGCCCGAACGTGGACGTAGCTGATTTTGGTGACGACGTACCACCCGGTCCCCCGCCTGCAAGGTATAGAGCCGGCGGCCATTGCGACGCAGGACCACCGCTGGTATCCAACGTGGATTGCGACCAAACCCATGGGCCCAGACCGACATACCCAGTGGAAAGCCAGGTACTCCGTTTTGTGAAGACTGGCGAGGACCAGGCCGGAGGAGGTGCAGCAGAGTCCTAGGTTGACGCCCATGGAGGAGCTCTGCGGGGCTGCGTTCTCCCATTGTTGTGGTCCGGTATGCCGTCAAGAAAAACGTCAATGCTTCCTCCGCAGGAAATTCGTGCACATACTTTTTCATCTGCGTCTTAAATGTGCGCACCATGCACTCGGCTTCCCCATTCGATTGTGGATGGAAGGGGGGAGAGCAAACGTGCCGAATACCGAAGCGCCTACAAAAATCCTGGAAGGTCTGCGAAATAAACTGCGGTCCATTGTCCGAGACCAGGGTGATTGGCAGACCTTCCACAGAAAAAATTTTTGCTAGTGCCTGGATTGCAACTTCTGAAGTGGTTGAGGAGCAGCGAACCACATATGGGAATCGGGAATAAGCATCAATGACAATGAGCCAAAAACCATTGAGAAACGGGCCCGCAAAATCGATGTGAACACGTTCCCATGCTTGGATTGCCGGCGGCCATGAAGAGAACGCTGCACTGGGAGATGCTTGTTGGCTCGCACACTGGGAACAGGCGGCCACCAAGTGCTCAATTTCTCTGTCAATACCGGGCCAGTACACATGTCTGCGAGCCAAGGTTTTAGTACGGGAAACACCCCAGTGCCCCGCATGTAATAACGTGAGGACCTCTCGTCGTAAACTTGCAGGAACAACCACGCGAGGAGCTGTATCATCGGTAGCCAGAAGGAGAACGCCGTCCAAGACCGAGAGGCAGTCCCGTAGAAGAAAATAATTACGAAGAGGGTCCTAGGCCCAGCCCGGAGGGCGGGATGACCACCCCTGCTGAATGAGGCGAACTAATTGCCGGAGAACCGGGTCAGCTGCCGTTTCCCTGGTGACTCGAGAACTAGTGATCAGGAAGCCATCAACCGCTTGGCGGGACGCCACATCCAAATGAAAACACATAATCTCCTCTCGATCGAACATAGGATCCGGGCCCACCGGAAGACGGGAAAGAGCGTCAGCGTTGGCATGCTGTCCTGTAGGGCGAAAATGAATGTGATAATGGTACTTAGAGAGGAACAAGGCCCAGCGCTGTAGTCTGTGGACCGCCCTATCCGGAATCTGAGAGGCGGGGCCAAATAACAATATTAACAGCTTATGGTCAGTGATTAACTGAAACTTCGTGCCATACAAGAAAGGGTGAAACTTGGTAACAGCGTAGACAATGGCCAAAGCCTCTTTTTCCACCTGGGAGTAATGGGCCTGCGCGGGACTAAGCATTTTAGACGCAAACGCCAGTGGTTGCTCGGAACCATCTGCATTGCGATGAGCCAGGACCGCCCCCACCCCATACTGCGAAGCATCAGTAGCCAGGACCAACGGCTTATGGGGATCAAAAGTAGGCAAACAAGGGGCTGACGTGGGGAGGCCCTTCAACGAGGTGAACGCTCGCTCGCATGCAGGCGACCAATCAAAAGGAACACCCTTGTGCAGAAGGTAGTACAGGGGGTGGGCTATGGTGGAAGCCCTGTGAATGAACCGGTGGTAAGAGGCTATCTTGCCTAAAAAAGCTTGTAACTCTTTCAGCGAAGCGGGCCGAGGAAGGTTGACGATACCTTGGACCAAACTTCCTAGTGGCTGGATACCGTGCCGAGAGATGGTGTAGCCCACATACTCAATGGATGGTTGAAAGGTGAACGCTCGCTAGCATGCAGGCGACCAATCAAAAGGAACACCCTTGTGCAGAAGGTAGTACAGGGGGTGGGCTATAGTGGAAGCCCTGTGAATGAACCGGTGGTAATAGGCTATCTTGCCTAAAAAAGCTTGTAACTCTTTCAGCGAAGCGGGCCGAGGAAGGTTGACGATACCTTGGACCAAACTCCCTAGTGGCTGGATACCGTGCCGAGAGATGGTGTAGCCCACATACTCAATGGATGGTTGAAAGAAGGTTGACTTATGCAGGTTGCAACGCAAGCCCACAGACCTGAATTTGAGAAAGAGGGTGCGAAGGTTGTGCAAGTGTTCCTTCGTGCTGCGGCCTGTGACAATTATGTCATCCAGGTAATTAATACAATGAGGAATTGTCGACGTGACATGCTCAAGATAACTCTGGAATATCGCCGGGGCACTGGATATTCCAAAGGCCAACCACTGGTATTGGTAAAGGCCACCTGGGTGTTGACGACCGCCAAACGTTTGGAGTCCTCATCAAGTGGTATCTGATGGTAAGCCTCTGACAGATCGATTTTCGAAAAATATTGGCCTTCCGCCATGGAGGAGAACAATTCATCAGCACAAGGCAGAGGATAGGTGTCCACCACCAATTGGGAATTAATGGTGGCCTTGAAATCGCCACAAAGACGTAATTTTCCCGACGGCTTCCTTACAATAACGAGGGGCGAAGCCCACTCGCTGGAAGAAATGGGAAGAACGACCCTAGGGCTGTCAGCCGGTCTAGCTCTTCCTTTAGCTGAGGGCGGAGAGCCAAGGGGATCTGCCTCGCGCGGAGAAAACGCGGGCGAGCCGATGCCTTCAACGTTAAGTGAGCTTCAAAATCTGAAACACGCCCCAGGCCCTCCTCAAAAATATCTGGAAAGTCGGAGATCAAAGATTCCAATGATTGATAGGGAACGTCTTTGGAGACCAACTGTATGGAGGCAGCGATAGAAAAACCGAAAGCTTGAAAGGCATCCAGGCCAAAAAAGGTTAGCTGAGCTCGTATCACTGACAACAATAAAAGTAATAGGCCGAGTGACTGATTTGTAAGTCACTTCAGTAGTGAATTGACCCAGTAGGGGAATGAACTGTTTACCATAACCGCATAGACGCCGGTAAACTGGCGCCAACGGGGGTGATCCAAGGTCGGAATAAGTTTGTGCATTCAACAACGAAACTGCCGCGCCTGTATCGACTTGCAGTTGTAACCGGCGCGACCGAACCGACACCTCGATAAAGAGTTTGCGTGCCGATGCGTCGGGAGCCTGGCCCGATGAAACTTCCTGAATGTCAACGTCCATGTCCTCTGTACCTGCTTCCTTCGATTCTTTTGAGGCTGAGCGGCAAACTTTAGCAATGTGACCTTTTCTATTACATTTGCGACAAACGGCCCAACGCTGGGGGCACTCTGACCGATCATGATGTATATAGCACGACGCACAGGATGGCGACAGGGGCCAGCGGCCGGAATTATGTTTACGCGCTGTGCGGGAGCGGCCGTAACGGCCGGATTGTACCGCTTGCACGTCGTCCACCCCTGACACAGTGGACGCGGCCGCGCCGCCCTGAACCTCCGCGACGTCTCACCACGCTTCCAGCTATTGACCCGCTGCGTGAGAGACTTCATACGATTGAGCAATGGACAGGACTTCCTCGAGGGAAGGGTTTTCTAACTGCAGGGCCCGTTGCCGGACCTCCCTATCAGGGGCCAAACGAACAATGACGTCGCGTACCATAAGGTGGGCGTACGACTCTCGCGACTGTTCCGTGACAAAATGACGCTTGCGACTAAGACCGTGCAGGGTAGTGGCCCACGCCCGGTAAGACTGATGGGGCTGTTTCTTGCATTGATAGAACTCGACCCTAGCCGCCACAACATGCATGCGGCGGTGATAATATGAAGACAGCAATGAACACAATGCGCCAAAAGACAAGGACGAGGGTTCCTGCAACGGCTCGAGCTGCCGCAAAACTTGATACAGCGAGGGAGATATCCAAGACAAGAGGAGAGCACGACATACCTCCGCATCGGCAACATGAAACGCCTGGAAATGCTGCCAAAGGCGATGTTCATATGCGTCCCAATCCTCCGCCGTCTCGTCATACGGGGGAAAGGGAGGAGGGAACGGCGCCGGAGCAGACGGCGTGGAGAGCAATGCCGGAAGCACTTGTTTCATGGTGGCCATGAGTTCCGTCTGCTGCGCAACCAAAACTCGCACCAAATCCTCCATGCCGTGGAGAAGCTGCAAAACCGGAAAAACGACGCAACACGCGAAAGAACATTTCATCCTCGTCGCCAATTGTGTAGTAACACTGTTCACGTTTACGTCGCACTTCACTTAGCGTAGACCGGGACTGTGTCCTAGGCATGCCCGATGTTAACTGACTGGGGCACGGCCTGTGCTGCCGGAGTTGTTGTTGTTGTTGTTGTTGTAATGCCGGCAGAGGTCGCGTCCGAATTCTCACGTGCCCTCTGGTGGACGGGACTCTACTTGCGGCAACTACCGTCCGTGACGCGCCGTGCCAATGTGCGCCTCCCGTGATCTTTCTGGTGGCTACTACAAGGTATCAATAATTTTCCAGACAAAATAAGACATCTGGGAAAAATTCTCTTTGCTGATAAAACATTATAGTCACTAGTAAAACACCAAAACTCATAGTTGTGAAAATAAAAAAGGCCTAACAGAGATGTACAGTTGGGCAGTATGTTGTAAATTAACACTGAACAAAATGAAAACAAAAATCAAGAATTTCTGTTAAAGGAGGAAAAGTAACTCTGTTGCTTTAAACATATATGATAAATATGTAGACTGCATAGCATACATGAAGTTTATAGGTCATTTGACATGGAACTGAAGATACTGACAAAGAGAATGTCATCAACATATTTGCATTTAATGCAGTAATGCCAACAAATAACTGTGTGGAGAATAACCAAATTGTTTTAATAAGAACACCGATCATTAGTTCCATACAAAGTCCATGTACATAGCTAGGCCAAGTCCAGACAAGTAAGAAGTGTCCTGAGAGTGCAGTCAAGTGAGCATACAAATGAACCATAATCCTCCTCTCTGGGATTATAATAGGTATGTTCACAAGGTGGTGCTGCCGCGCACTGACATGAGCAAGTTGAATCATAACTAGATGAGCAGGCACCACACATCTCTTTGGACTGTTTCCCTATTTCTTGCTTTGGCTTTTTCTGGATACGGTTATCCTGAGTAGTGGGATTCTTAGATTCCTCCCTTGTTCTCTTACTGCCTGCCCTCAACGTAGAAGGGGTTTGTACACCCCCTTTGCCCTGAGACAGTTTTTTGTTGGAGGTCTTGGGCTCAACCACTTTTAGTTCCCTCCACTTTTGTTTAGGAAGCCACTCTTTTCTCTCCTTTAGCTTTTGTTCTCTAAGAAGTTTCCTCCTCTGAGCCCCAGACAAGTCTTTGGTCTTAATCTGGTCCAACTTCTTACTAACCATTCCCACTCCTTGAACAGGTCTGTCTCCCTGTTCAGCTGAGGAGATGTTTTCCATTGGTTCCAGCCCCAGTGTTCAGGTGTCTGAGGTCTCAATTTGAGACTGAAGTGCTTTTTGAGTTTCCTCAAGACTTTAACCTAAAAAGCCACCTTGCCCATTCCACACAGTCCCAGCTATCCATGTTGTGGTCTCTTGCTTTTGGTGGACTCCTGACCTATTCAGCAGAGCCTGAAACCCAACCACAAAAAATTGAGGAATCTTTAGCTTAGATGGTCACAGAAACATCTGAGCCTCTGATGCATACCCTCCACTCAGCTCTGTACCAGAGGTCCACTATCAGTTCCGTTGACTAGGCTGCAAATATTGAGCTCTGCTTTCATCTCGCAAGCAAGTCCGGCAGCCTTTACCACTTGTGTTAGTTGTTCGGAACCACAGAGAATCCCTTCTGATCCAAAGCAGCATGTATCATTGGTAACTATGTGAGCACCGCCTGCAGTTGATATTATAGTCATAGGATACTACATTTTTTAGTTTTGTGAAGTGCACAATTTTATATTTCTGAACATTTAAAGCAAGTTGCCAATCTTTGCACCTCTTTGAAATGTAATCAGGATCTGACTGAATAGTTACACTACAAAAACAGTCAATTACTGATGAAATTATGTAATTGGATAGATAAAATATCTACTCACGAAATGGTGGAAGAACGCACATATAAAAGACTGCTGTGACTGGCAAGCTTTCGGAGCCAGTGGCTCCCTCGTCAGGCAGAAGGGTTGAAGGGAAAGGTAGAAGAGTGAAGGAAAGGGACTGGAGAGGTCTAGGAAAAGAGGTAGATTGTGGGAAAATCACCCAGAACCACAGGTCAGGGGATACTTATGTATGGGATGAGAAGTATAAAAAAAGAGTCTTTCTTTCTCATTCCGTACGGTAAGTCTCACCCGACCGGCATCTCTGGGTGACTTTCCCAAAATCTACCCCTTTTCCTACATCTCCGCAGACCTTTTACTTCACCCTTCTTCCTTCCCCTTCAACCCTTCTGCCTGAAGAAGGAGCCACTGGCTCCAAAAGCTCACCAATCTCAACAGTCTTTTATGTGTGTCCTACCGCCGCTTGGTGAGTGAATATTTCTGCAGCTTCTTTCAGACTGTACTTCATTATAGTTCACTGCATCATCTGCAAAAAGTCTGAGGTTACTAATTAATATTGTTTGCAAGGTCATTTATATACAACATGAACAACGAAGTTCCCAACACACTTCCCAGAGACACATTCAGAGTTACGTCTGCATCGAAGATAACATGCTTTGTCTTCCCTACCAAAAAGTCCTCAATCCAGTCACAAATTTCACTTGATACACTGTACAATCAAACTTTTGACAAGAAGCCCAGGTGCAGTACTGAGTCAAATGCTTTTCAGAAATCAAGAAATACTGTATCTGTCTGACTCCCTTGATGCAAATCTTTCACTATGTCATGTGAGAGAAGTGCAAGTTGGGATTCACATGATCAATGTTTTCAGAATCCATGCTGGTTGGCATTCTATTCAAGATACTTTAATATGTTTGAATTCAGAATATGTTCTAGAAGATTCTATAACAAATCAATGTAAGTGACATTGGACAGTAGTTTTGTGGATCACTGCTACTTTCCTTCTTGTAGACGGGTGTGGTTTTTTCCAACTGACGGACACGGTTTTTTGTTCAGGTGCTCTACGATAGATTATAGTCAGAAGAGGGGCTAACTAGCTGCAACTTCAATATAGAATCTGATAGGAATTCCATGGGGCCCAGGAGCTTTGTTCAATTTTAATGATTCCAGCTGTCTCTCAATACCACGGACACTAATACTGATTTCACTCTTCTTTTCAGTGGTATGAGCATCAAATTGTAGCAATTCTCCTGGATTTTCCTTTATAAAGGAACATTGAAGAACAAAGTTCAGCATTTCAGCTTTTGCATTGCTACCCTCAATTTCTGTTCCTGTCTCATTTGCTAGAGACTGGACACTAACTTTGGTGCCACTTACAGCCTTTACATATGACCAGGTTGTCTTTGGATTTTCTGAAATATCATTTGCCAATATTCTGTTGCCAATATTCTGTTGTGCTAGCTATTGAAGGCTTCATGCATTTCCCTCTTGACAGCCAAATAAGTTTCATTCAGCATCTCCCTGTCTATAGTCCTGTGCTTTGTTTTACACCTGTTATGTAATAGCCTCTTGTTTCTTTAGAAGTTTCTTTACAGGGACTATACCATTGAGGGTTCCTCCCGTTATAAACTGTTCTACTGGATACATATTTGTCCATTGCATAGTCAGTTATCCTCTACATGCACCTGCCCTGTGTCGAAAGTTTCAAGTTCCTTACTGATATAAGACACTACTGATTTTTTATCTGCTTAACTGGACATATATATCTTTCTGCTTGTTTTAGTTGTCCTTTGTACATTGGTAATCATTGTTGCCACAATCGCATCATAATCATTGATGCCAATTTCAATGTGGACATCCTAAAGAGGTTAGGTCTATTTGTTGCCATTGGATCCAGTATATTTCCATCATAAATGGGGTTCTAAATAATCTGCTCTTGGTAGTTTTCAGAGAAGGCATGTAGTAATATTTTACAGTATGCGTCATCGTGCCCACCACTAACAAAACTGTAATTTTCCCAATTGATTGTAGGATGATTAAAGTCACCACTGATGATTACAGTATGATTGGGAAACTTAAGTACAAGCAAACTGAGGTTTTCTGTAAACTTTTTAGTTACATCAGGAGAAGAGTCTGTTTTGTGATAGCAGGATCCTATTACAATTTTATGACCACCCCTGATACTAAGTCTTGCCCAAAAAAACTCACATGCAGCTTCAGTTTCTGTTTGAAAACATCTCACTGGTATTAGTTCATATTTCAACCGGCTTTCTGCACCTAGTACTTAGTGAGCTTCACAGCAACACTTTGAACTCTGGCTCATTGTTGTGAATGCTTCAGCAGTTAACCACTAGGATTTTAATACTGTCACCTGAGGAAGGCATTTCTTTTGATCTTACACTGATAGTTTTGGGTTTACTGCATGGTTATCTGGATTGGATGGAGAGTCGCCTAATCTAAAAATCCTTTGTGTGCATTCCACACAGTCAGCTACCTGGCTAGTGCACACCTTACAGTTCTCATTCTGCCAATAACATTGTCAGCAGAGGGAGAAGGAGCAGACACAGTTTCAGAGTACCCAGTTGCCCTCCAGGTGCGAAAGTACCCCACAGCCAGGAGAATCAGCATGGGGATCCAAAAATCTATGGAAATTTGTATTGTGTATCAGCAGGGAATGTGATCTGTAACTGAAAAAGTATCATAATAATCCCTCTACTGGCAAAAGATTCAGATTAGTTCTCCATTCAGATCTCTTGAGAGGGCAGTGCCAAGATGGAGGTGACTATGAGAAAATACTAGGAAAAATAAAGAAACAACAAAAAGGTTGCAGTCTTCGAGTCAAGGCAAGGAGTAGTCTGAGACTAGAAAATATAAAAATGGAAATGCTTAGGCAGAAACTAGATGTAGCAAAGGTCAGTGAGATATGACAGAAAAGAATAAAAATGTATGGTTGGACAAATACAGGATAATATCAACAAATGCAGAAAATGATTTAATGGGACTAGGATTTGATATGAACAGGAAGGAAGGACAAAAAGTTACTTAGTGGAAACAGATGTGATAGGGTTGTTCTGATCAGAATCAAAATCAAACCAATGCCAATAATTATAGTTTAGGTATACATGTCAATGTCAGAAACACAAGACGATGAGACAAACGGTTTATAGGGAGACAAATATGTAATTCAGCATTTAAAGGGAAATTAAAATCTGATAATCAAGGGGGATTGGAACACTATAATAGGAGGGAGACAGACTTATAAGAGAACATGCACTTAGCAACAGGAACAAAAGAGGAGAAAGATTCCTTGAGTTCTGCAATAAGTATTAGTTGGTAATAAAAAATACACTGTTCAAAAATCACAAGAGTAGGAGAGGTACTTTGACACTGGATTACATCATGGCGACACAGATATTCCAAAATCAAACATTAGATTGTAAGGCATACCTAGAAGCAGATGCACTCAGATTAGAAGTTAATTTTGGTGAAAAGAGTTGGCTGAAACTTAAGATAATCTTCAAGAAGCTTTACGATACAAGGAAGTAGGACACAGAAATACTGAGAAATGATATTCATCCTGAGGTAATGGATAATAGTAATAATTCCCTGTATCAACAGCAAGTTGCAAGTCTTTCAACTGGACACCATTTCAGTGACACATATTTCTAACCTACCCCAATAATCCTGCCAGAGAAGAGGAACTTGCAGTTCAATGTGAAATCTGAATGGTATATTATTCATAGCAAATCTTCTCATTATTGAGAGCTGAAAGCTGTGTTGAAGGTGGACTGAAATATTGCATGGTCCAACTGGGATTTGACCCTGCTACCTCTGGGTTACCAGACATGTGCTTTACTAGCTTTACTACTAGATTACCAGGCCTGACAGGCGACATATACTTCAGTAATGAGTACCTTAGTAGATAGTTCAGCTGAGGAGGAAAATAAATTCTGGTTAACAGAAGGAGTACTTTAATTGATCACACACAAGAAAGGAATTTTAAAATGTTCAGGAAAAGAGAAAAAAATTCAGCAGTATACATTGTTTATGATTAAAATCCATAGGAAGTGCAGGGAAGCTAAGTGAAACGACTGTAGGAAAAATATGAAGAAATAAAAAAGGAAATGGTCATCAGGTGGACTGATTTAGCATATAAAAAGTAAAAATAATTTTAGGTGATTTTAAAATGATGGACATTAACTTGAAAAATGTAAAAGAAATTCTAATGTTCAACACAGAGAAAAAGGAGATAAGTGGAATGAGTACAATGGGAGCCTCTACGAAGGAGTGGCACTGCCTGATAATGTGATGGAAGATGAAATGGTTGTTAGCATGGAGGACATAGAGTCACAGCTTAATAAAGCTTTTGAAAACTGGTGATCAAACAATGCAGAAGGAACATATAAAATTCCAGTGGAATTTTTTAAATCAGTAGGGGAAGTGGCAACCAAATGATTATTGAAGTCAGTGTGTAAACATACCTTCAGACTTTTGGAAGAATACCATTTGCACAATTCCAAATATAGTAAGGGCAGATAAATGAGAGAACTGCTACACAATGAACATTACAGACATTGCATCTAGACATGCATATGTATGTCTGCCCATTTGGAGACATTTTGTATAAGTTAACTCTGATGAAGGCAATGTTTAGAAGCTCAGCAACATTTCCAATCCCTGTTTATATGCCTGTTGACCACTCAATGCCCCAACTATGCATCTACTTCCTTTATTTGTAGTCTCCCTGTACTTTATAAAATCATATTACATTGTACAGTGCTGTAGACAGAATTACTCTGCTGCGGAGTATGCACTGGTATGAACCTTCCTGGCAGATTGAAACTGTTTGCCAGACCGAGACTCAAACTCAGGACCTTTGTCTTCTGCAGCCAAGTACACTATTGACTGAGCTAAACAAGCATGATTTGCAACCCGCCCTCACAGCTTTACTTCTGCCAGCACCTTGTCTCCTATATTCCAAACTTCACAGAAGCTCTCGTGCGAAACTTACAAGTGTATAACTCCTAGAAGAAAAGATATTGTGGAGATATGGCTTAGCCACAGCCTCGGAAAATTTCCATAATGAAATTTTCACTCTGCAGTGGAGTGTACACTGATATGAAACTTCCAGGCAGCTTAAAACTGTGTACAGGGGAGTTTCTGTGAAGTCTGGAAGGTAGAAAGTGAGGTATTGATGGAAGTAAAGCGCTGAGGATGGGTCATGAGTCATGCTTGGGTAGTTCAGTCGGTAGAGCACTTGCCTGTGAAGGGCAAAGGTCCTGAGTTCGAGTCTCGCTCAGGCACACAGTTTTAATCTACCAGGAGGTTTCAACAGTTCTGTAAGTTTGGACATACCAAGGAGTTTAGAGCATACTGACTAACATGTGATTGTATAATGTCTGGAGCCAAACAAATGAGATGTCATCAATCTCTGCCTGTTGTGTAATTATGCAACAAGGTAAAAGAAATCAGTATCATGGTGTCAGCTCCAAATTTCTGTAAAAACAAAATTAAGGAGTGTATCAAAATTAAAAAGTTGAGCAATCAGACAAACAGTGACAGAGTTTTGAATATATCCAAGGCTTGTCATCTGACAACCAGTTTTTAAAATCTGATCAACAGGTATACCACTGCTGGTGTCGGGAAAGCAAATTTGAAATATAAAGGATTGAGTACAGTTACCACCAGAATTTGAACTTGGTTGTAGATACTTGCACATTCTCAACAATATCTCACAATTTGCTTGGAGCCTAGACACCTAGAATACCTAAAATTATCACTCACAGTACACAGATAAGGTGACTGTGTCAGTAGAATCAACCTTTCTGAACACACACTAACAGACGAGTTCTATTTAAAAAATTCTGGAATATTTGTAATTTTGCGCCAATGATGTGTTGGAGCAAATGCAGTTGACATCCCTGCACACACTTGTGTTTAATTTGTAGATGCCGGAAGCTTCATTGTTGTATGTCTCTTAGTTATTGTTAAATGCTGTATTAAGTACAGTGTTGTGTCACACAGTTTGCGAATTTCAAAATGGCAGAATTAGAGGAACAACGCAGGCGTATTAAAGTTTGCGTGAAACTCAAGAAAACCTTTACCAAATGATGCAGGAAGCCTACAGTGATGAATGCTTAAGCTATAGCGGATTTTACAAAAGGTTCACACAGTTTAAAAATGGCCAGATGGAAGTTAAAGATGATCCTTGTTCAGAACACCCTTTGACATCTACCAACGCTGTTCCTTAAAAGAATCATACGGCTTGTGGACTTTTTTAATTTCCAAAGTTGAAAACCCCATTGGGTTGAAAATGTGCAACAGTAGACAAGATAACAGAAAATTCGCAGACGATAGTTTGCATGATCAAAGCGAGAGGGGTACCAAGACTGCTTCTGGAAGGGATAATGACACTGAGAGCAATTGTGGAGGAGAGTATTTCAAAGGAGACCATGCACAGTAAGTAAAATGTAAATGAAAAAAAATTTGTGGACATAGTTCCGGAATTTTTGGATTGGACCTCATATATCTTTATTCTGTCTGTGTGTGACTCAACTCTTTATATTCACTAGGTTTTAATTAATTTTCTGATCTTGACTTGTTCTTTTTAATATATGATTTGATTGGTTCTAATTGAGCTAGTTTACATTTTAGTTTTTTACTAATTTGTTGATGTATTAACTTACTTTGCTGTAGTTTATATTGAGGGTAACATGTTGGTGTCGTTATCTGAACATCCCCTCTGCGATCTGGATGCAAGGTGCTCTGCTGATTTGGTTACAAATTGATTTTTCAACATGTGTGTGTGTGTGTGTGTGTGTGTGTGTGTGTGTGAGAGAGAGAGAGAGAGAGAGAGAGAGAGAGAGAGAGAGAGAGAGAGAGAGAGAGAGAGAGAGATAGCTTGATAGTGGTTAAAAAGATAAAATAAATATGGTCTGTCATATAATCAGAATTCTCCAGTGTCGTCTATGTGGTTTCCTAGACTTATAGTTGCTTGAGAGTCTGTATGATGACTTTGATTATTGCACTACAGGGTCCTACAGCATTGATGGATTGCACTCTACACAATAAAGCTACAGAGATCCAAGACATCTTTCCCTCATTTAGTAACTGACCAAAGACTAGTTAAGGGTAAGGAGGCCCCAAGAGGTAGTGTCTTTTATTCGAGTATGCGCGGCTTAGCTAACATGAATTTTGAAAAGGACTTGTTAATGATATCTGTCATATCGCAGCTCAGTTGAAAATATGAATTGTCGTAGCCAATCACATTTATTATATTATACATTCTACTATACATTTCAGGGGCTTATACCTCCCTCCACAAGTGGATTTATGTTGATGTGGCATGGGCTGTATTGAATGTACAATTTTTGGGTAATGTATAATGACTGAAAGACAGTGCCACGAGTTTCCTATAATTTGTTCATACAATACATCATGCGTATTAATGTCTACCTGGTGATGGTGGTATGAGTGTGTGAAAGATGCAGCGAAAATACAGAGTGAACATTAATAAAACCCAAAAACTGCAGGGACGATTTCCTGACTGAAGATGGAGGAAAAAAAGGTTGTATGAACATGTGCCCGGAAATGCATCATTGCCACGGTAGATGGTGGTGACAAATGAAAGTTCCTCTGACCATGTGGTGCATGTTTTTTGTGTGGTGCAGACTGTGTGATTGACACAGCATACTGTCAGCAGTAGAATGGTCTGGTATTCATGTCAGAAACAAGCCGAGATTGTGTTTGTGTACGGCCAAGCAGATGGAAACAGTGGAGAGGCAGCACATGTGTACCAAAACAAGTACCCTCTCAGACACCAACCACATCACACAACATTTCAGGCCCTTTTTGGGCATTTGTGTTGTCATGGGTCCTTTCAGACAGATGATCTTGCAGGGAGGTGGCAGTCTGTGCATGCACCAGATTTTGAGGATTGGGTTCTACAGGATACTGAGACGAATCCTAGTACTAGCTCTAGGCAAGTGGCCTGCCAACAAGGTGTAAGCCAAAGTATGATTATGTGTATCATAAATCACAACTATGTGCATTGCATCCCGTAGTGGCCACTTCGAACATTTGTTGTGACATGTTTACAATGCAGCTCTGTACCGTGTTCTGCTACAGTTTGTTGTCGTTACACCATCCATTTCCAGACACATGTTCACAGTACCTTTTTTCCCCCATTTCCAGTCGGGAATTAATCACTGCAGTTTGTCAGTGTACACATATTTCACATATGAAAAATTGTCTGTACCTTGTTGTAACTTAAACTGTACAATGAGTTTTTGTCTGAAGCACTATGATTTAGTTTATGTGGTAAAGTGTAAGCTTTATTTGGCGATTTTCTGACTTCTCTTTTATGATGGCATCAGTGGATAATCCACCTAGAGGAAGCCTAATTTTCATGTTTGGCTTGTTATCAGTCAGCACTGGCTAAAGTATAAAGGACTATTCTTTGCAATTACTGCAGTTTGTTTGCTGCTGTTGACTGGAAAACCTGTATAATGCTCTCTACCATACACTACATCTCAGATCCACAGAGCAGTGTAAGTAGAATCATCTGCATGTTCAACTGCAGAATAATGCTGAAGACAACTTCCCCAGATGGTCCAGTGGTCTCAAATACTATCTGTGATTTATTGCTTGCACTTTTAAGACTTTATTGTTGGTCTGAGTCTCATTAGGATGACTTAATAGCTACTTAAAGGAGATGTGAACTTTTAATACTGGTGTCCAATGATATTTTAGGCACAGGATGAAGCAGCTGTTGGTTGGTAGCATTCGATGTTCCCTTGACACAGATCATGAATTATATTATCTTCATCTTGACTTGAAACTTATCACTGTATCATCTGATTTTGAGTGCCAAACCAACAGTGGTGTCTTGTATACAGTATAGTGTGGGTTGTGAATATCTAAACAGATATAAAATGATATTGTAAAGTTTTCATAATAATTTCACTTAAAGCGTAAAGTATTTTTCCACAGTGTCTTTTGTTAGTTTTATTTTTATTTATGTGTATTGATTATTGTAATTGAATTTTTTTTTTTTTTAAGGATATGGGAAAAAGGTCAAAAGACAAGCGTGACATTTATTACCGCCTAGCAAAAAGTGATGGTTGGAGAGCAAGAAGTGCTTATAAATTAATACAAATAGATGAGAAATTTAAGATTCTTGATGGTAAGTACTTTAGAAAGCCACAAACGTAAATAATTCTGGCTTAAACAAAGTTACAAGTATGTGTGTTTTATTGCTAAGTACAATCGTAAATAATATCATAGCCACTGGTCAATCATTTTTAACTGTACAAAATATTTGGCAATTTCATTTCTTTGCGTTGTCTGTCATCCAAGTACCTACTGAAATATGATAAAAGTTGATACTTTTTGTTGTCATTGGTTTTTAATGAACCAGTTTTCTGAAACGATTTTTGAAATTATAATTGTGGTAAGAAAAATGGTTCAAATGGCTCTGATCACTATGGGACTTAACATCTGAGGTCATCAGCCCCAATTGTGGTAAGACACAGCATTAATTTTGAAAAAGTCCAGTGTTTTGTGTTTATTTAAAAAAAAAAAAAAAAAACAATACATTTGGCGGGGTACACACAAAGAAGCATTAGCTAGATATCCATAAAGTAAGTTTTCCGCTTGTCCCACAGCTTGCAAACTATATGTTGCGTGAAGCGACTGCATGCGCATCATAAAGTACTGATGTGCCTTGGTGCATGTGCTAATGGAACTTTCTGAGGTCTCATAGTAGCTTCAAGCCAGCAGTTGTTAATGGAGGCTCAAATTTCAGTTCCCATTATGTGTGAAGTGGGGTGCTGATAAAGTTTTTGAATGCACAGATTTAAATTCGTCATCATCTGTGCCAGGCCCATAGGCATAATGTCATGAGCAAGCATTTGGCATGTCACAAGTGCAGCAACTTTGTAACTGGTCACCTAGATGTTTATGACAAAGAGCGCAGCAGGAGACCATGCCTCTGTACAAGCAAACTTGTGGAGCTCTTGCTGGAACACATTGTGGAGAATCGTCACATCACAGTCATGGCACTCAGCAGTCAGTTCTCACAGATGTAATGATACTTTTTGCACAGAATTGTCATGGAACCCCTATTGTTCAGAACACATTGTGGAGAATCATCACATCACAGTCATGGCACTCAGCAGTCAGTTCTCACAGATGTAATGATACTTTTTGCACAGAATTGTCATGGAACCCTTATTGTTCAGAAGAGCAACTGGCTCCAGAACAATAAGCAGAGTGTATGGGGGCAGCTTTCACTTTTCTGCAGCAGTACCATGATGACAGGAATGAGTTTCTGAGCTGGATAATCACAGGTGATGAGACATGGCTTGCCCACAGTAGTCCAAAAATCAAGCAGCAATCAATGTGTTAGTGTCACACTGCAAGATGAAATTCGAGCAGACTGTGTCAATGCTGAACGTGCTGTGTTGACTGTTCTGGGACAAATGGAGAGTTCTCATTTCAGATTCCTGATCATGGGTAAGACAGGGAATGCTGATCATTCATGCAAAATAATGCAGAAATAGTGATAGGTCATTCAGAACAAGTGGTGCAGAAAGCTCAGTTCTGGTGCCACCTTGCTGCACAATAACATTCAGCCACACACAACTCTTGCAAATGTTGTGCTGTGGCAACAAGTGCAACAGGAACCAACAGCAATCCGCACCGTCATGGTGACGGTATTCCAGTCCATCCGAGGCAGAAATTTAAACCAGCTGGCTTGCTAGCAGATCGATAGAGGGCAACATTAGTAGCCAAGCAAGCAGCAGATCCAAGGTGTGTGCACAGCACCAGTCAGTGCATGCAGGCCAGTCTGTGCGCACAGACCAAACTATTTCCTACCTCCTCTGATACTAAGTTTTAACTAATCATTTGGAAATGTTACTCTGCGAGACAACTATTTACGCCTGCACAGTGATGGTAGCCAGCAGTTCCAGTGCAGCCAGCCACATTGGATAGACCTCACCTGGATAGACCTCACCTACCATGATGAGTGCTTCTACTCTTTGCCATCACTGTGAAGTTGTACTGGCCCAAACAGGACTATGCCAAGTGGAGGGAACTTGGTATTTCGTTTTTCTGCTTCTCCTACACTTGCAAAATGTACCCTAAGTGCCAGTATTGCAAAATTCTTTGCTACTGACTTCAAAGGCATTCAACTGTCACTGTTACTTTTTGGAACTCAGATTGTTTGAGGATTCAGTCAGTCAAGAAGGTTCTTATTCTTAAGAAGTAAGTTACTGTGTTCATCCCCTACAGCCCGAACCTAACTCCCAATGATCGGAATCTCAGGAAATTACTGTTCAACCAGAGTCAGCATTTTGAGACTGACAGAGAGGCATAGATGGTTGTCACACATTGATTCCAATCCCTTGCGGCAAAATTCTTTGACACACAGATACAAAAGTTGGTCACACACAGGACAAGAGCCCGAATTTCGGGGGTGAGTATGTTGCAAAATAGCTCAACAGATTTTGTTTCTATTCCAATAAATCTTTCAATTAAATTGTGTTTTGTTTCTGTTCATGATCTATTTACTTCACATTTTTACACAATACTCCAATAAATATGTGGACAGACATAGGCTATATATATATATATATTTTTTTAATGTATCAGTATATATACATTATGAAACAGGAAAACAGTGTTATTAAAAATCTTAAAATTTCTTGACCAATGTACTTCAGATTTGTACACAATACACTAATAAAGATTCAAACAGATATGGGCTATATATTTTTTTAAACACTATACAGCTTTGATGTTAAAATTGGCTGCAAGAAAGAAAAAGCTGTGCTATGAAAATGTGTGGTTTCATTTTCTTTCTCTCAGTCAGTTTTAACAACAAGAGTGGGGCATTTAAACAATTAGACAAATTATTTCTTCCACATATATTCTTTCTTCTTATATATAATATTAAACAAAAATTGTATATACAACAATGTGCTATTTTGTTGTCGTCCTTGCAATTGGTTGCAACAGAAAACAGGAAAGATGTATTTATGGCTTATCAGCTTACAATTAGGGAATCTGAATCATCTGAAGTGAGAATGGGCACACACATGTACCAACATGAAAAAAAAATTGTCCAGAAGCTAGCAGAGTTACCAATCTTGTTTATGTGGCATTTGGTGGTATGTTACTTTTACTCCTAAATAATTTACCTTCCACCTGATCTTTCTGTAACCATAACTATTAATTTTGCCATTTCTGATCTCTCTGTTGTGGCTACTGATTTTCCAAAATAAAAACCTAGGGACTGAGAAAATAAGCACATAGCAGTTAGATTGCTGTACTGCAGCTCCCAAAAACTTTGACAAGTTCCTTTATTCTTGAGCATCCTCATACTTTTGCAGCACAATGATTGTTCCATAAAATTTCTGGTGTGCATCTGCATAAATGTCACTTTAATCGTTACTTAGATGTATATAATGAAACATACTCTAAGAAAAAAAAGACACACTACTACAGAATTATCCAAGTGGGATGGATATCGGTAGTGTGATGTACACATACAGACAAACAAATGATTACAATTTCAGAAAAATTCGGTGATTTACTCAAGCAAAAGAGCTTCAGAAACTGAGTATGTCAATAATGTGTTGTCCGTCTCTGGCCCTTATGGAAGCAATTATTTGGCTTGCATTTATTGATGGAGTTTTTGGATGTCCTGAGAGATATTGTGCCAAAGTCTGTCCAGTTGGCACATTAGATTGTCAGAATTCCGAGCTGGTTGGAGGGCTGTGCCTATAATGCTCCAAACATTCTCAGTTGGGTAGATATCTGGTGATGTTGCTTGCCAAGGTATGGTTTTGCAAGTGCGAAGACATGTGATAGAGTCTCTTTCCATGTGTAGGTTGGCATTATCTTGCTGCAGTGTATGCCCAGGATGGTTTGCCATGAAAGGCAATGTGGAATATCATCGACATACTGCTGTGCTATGAGAGTGCTGCAGATGATAACCAAAGGGGGTCCTGCTATGAAATGAAATGGCACCCCAGACCATCACTCATGGTTGTTGGGCTGTATGACAGGTAACGGTCAGATTAATTCCCCCCTCCATCCAGGGCATCTCCAGGCATGCCTTCATTGGTCATTGGGGCTCAATTTGAATTGGGGCTTGATTACTGAAGACAATTCTGCTTCAGTCACTAAAATTCGAGTCTGAATATGGCCAACACCACTGCAAATGGGCTGGTTGGTGTACAGAGGTCTGTGGTAGTCTCGGTGCAAGGGACATCTTGAGCTCAGCCCCACTCTTTGAGTTGCCTAAAAATGGTCTTTGTGGTCATTGAAGCACCAGTTGCATGTCAGATTGATGATAATGATGAATCCAAGGCTCTGAGGGCATCTATGATGATTGTCCCGTTCTCCTGTTCTGTTATCTCTCTAATTTGACGGCTTCCTTCTTGATGCAGTGTTCAGCCATGGTACATGGATTCCTGCCAACATCATTGAATAGTGGCATTGTTCCTATTCAAATGTCGAGTGATTTGCTGTTTGCTGCAAACGGCTTCTTTGAGTCCAACAACACATCCCCTCTCAAATGCTGACATCTACATATATTGCCCATGCACCTGTCTGTGAGGCATGACTGAGTACATAGAATGAAATTCAGAAAGACTTCATGCAATAGTATTGTCATGTCCCCTGTTTCCTGTTCTTGCAAGCAGGATGGTGAACTTGTTCTGCAGTGTCACACATTCATCCATCAGCTGCCAAAATTTACAGTTTTGCATTTTCTGTCAATATCTGTATGTATATCAATTTGTGACTAATATGCATAACTGCTTTGTGGTACATCTTTTGTTTCTCGGAATGTACTTCTTGCTAAAATTTAGCAAAACAAAGTACAGATTAAATTAAAGTGCATTGCTACTGGGACAGGAATCTCCAGCGCCACAAGGGAAACTACATAAGGAGCCAAAAATTAACCATAATCAAGGTTTTGTTAAGTGTGTCAAACATTATACATAGTATTTAGAAAAGTTATAGGTAGCAAAAAATATAAGATAATATGTCCATTGCTAAACATAGAAGTAAGACAGTGGCAGTGTAGTCTACTGTCAAATCAGAATTGGGAACCCATGTTAAAAGTCAAGCTATTTTGCTAATTAATTTAAAAAATGATATTACTGTAACTGCTGTTCAAAATTAAATGGTTCAATAAAATCTGATGTAGACTTGAGAGCCCATTTACAAAAGGATAATTTCAGAAACAGTGACAAAAAAACTGTTTCAAAACTTTTAATAAAATCTGTAAAACAGATGTGGGATACACAATATTGTTCTTAAAGAACAAAAATTCAGTGGCATGGAATGGAATATGAAGCACTGTAACCACAACTGCATATATCATCATTTCATATCCAGTTATTAATATTGTCAGTCAGTTCCTGGTACAAGGGTGTTACCCAAATGTGTCACTATATGCAGAGAAAAATTCTTTGCTTTGTAAGAGGTCAACAGGAGGTCTGGAAAGTTAACCTCCACACTCTTTTTCACCCTCCTCCCCTCCTAGAGGCATCTAAAGTAATCAAAAAGATTGTGTCAAACCAAAAGAAAATAAATTCTTCCATAAAATGCGTTTTTAATAAGTTTTTCTTCTGTAAAGTGAAATGCACTGTAAATGCCATCAGTAAGTTTACAAGGGGGTGGTTAATGAAAAGATAGGTTAATTGTAAATGGATGTAATACATTCATTACAGTAGACAAGAAACTCAAATCCACTGAGATAGAAGTTGATGACTGGGCAAGATTCAGCATCAAGAGTGGACACAAACTTATAATTTAGTGCTTCTATTGATTATTCGACTCAGTCCCCTGAAGAATGTAGAAACTGTAGAAAAGCTTCAGGTTGCTAGTACAAGTAAGGTAATCTTTGGAAGAGACTTTAATTGTGCAGCAATCAATTAGGATAGTTATAGTTTTGTAAACTGAGGACATGACAAAACTTTCTGTGGGTGATACCAAACAGTTAGTTTTGTAGAAATTACAATATTTTGAATAGGATTTATCTGTTTTGAACATGAAAACAATTGCTGCCTTATGCAGAAATTCATGTTGTAGGGAACTCTCATGTCTGGCTAACGAGGCAATTCAGCTTGACACAGTTAAAAGAGTCCACCTAAAAAAGAGGAATGGTGAAGAAAAGTTTAATTTAGAGCTGATACTAATTTCATCTGGATACGTGTGGCTGGATTGGCACACCAGATTGAGTATAAAGGAAGTAGTATCAAAGGATTACTCATCAATTAATTACAGTAATTCTCTTGTTTCTGTCACAGCATTGGAAGATAGGTGCATGTCAGAAGTTGAATGGATTTTTAAAACAGAGAACTGATGTACAAACATTGTTAAATAACAAATTCTTGTCATGAGTTGAGTGTCAAGATGCACACTTACATTTCAAACTTATAACAGCAACAAAAAGACAATCACAAAAGAATGAAGCTATAAACACTTCCAAGAAAATACTATATAGGTCATCAAGTATTCAAAATGCATACTGTCTACTCCAGTAAATTTATTCAGTAGGTGGTGCAAGGACTTATGGAGAGACTGGAGAGTGTAAGGATACAGTATCCTTACATAGTATCCATCATGCACAATGCAGTGATCATAAAAATAAAGCAAAGACTGTAATGCAGTAACAGTGTGTGAGTGAGTGAGAGAGAGTCGAATGTTAGAGTCCATGAGTGGAAGTCGGGTGTGCGAGAGGCTAGAGATGGTTGCTTGGTAACGAGGCTGGGGATTAGTGATAGAATATAGGTGTAATGGCACACAGTATTTGATTTCTGTTGAGTGTTTATGAACGCTGGTTTACAAAAGGGTGTTTTAATTAATAAAATCCAGTATTTGTGAAAAGGAGATGTTATCATTTAGTAGTTTTCCTTAGATTTCAGAAGAAAAGAAGGGCACAACAATGAGTTTCATGAAAAGGAGCTATTTACCTATTGTGCTAAATTAATTAAATATAACTTTATCTTCAGCGTATGTGAATAATAGTTTTGTGCAAAACTGTGGGGGGATGTTATAAGATATTCCTTTGATTTCATTGCATATGCTGTGACAGTATAATACTTTAAGTCCTCTTGGCTCATCAGGAACATATGCATAGACTTCACCTTTGAGTTTGCACCAGAGAGAAAGTCCTATGGTATCTAATCAGGCTGATGAGTAGGCCAACTGATAATTTCTTCACTTTGTATCCAGTGACCAGGAAAGGACTGAGTAGGCACTTTCCTAGCCATAAGTGAGTAGCATACTGGATGCCCATCATGCTAGTACCACATACATCTATATATTTCAAATGTCACTTCTTCTGGGAGAGTCTATAATGCTTTGGTAATAAATTGTGCTTGTCTTGTACTCATTAAGATTCCTTCATTAGCGTAGGAACCAATCATTCAGTCTCACAACAAATGTTCACACTTCACTGACTGTTGTTCAACCTGACTCAGCCAGTGCAAATTCTCAGCGGCCCAATAATCCATGTTTCTGACATAAAGATATACATGATTTATGAAGGTAGCTTAATTGGTGAAGATAATTCTTTAAAGAAAGAACCTTTTGTCCAAGTGTCACACCAGAACTGAGCAAAACATTCCATACATATTCTGCTATCCCACTAGTTAATCTGCTGGTGAAGTGTCACATGACACGGATGGAAGCTGTTTGTATGTTAAAAGAGAACAATACTGGGTTGATGTATTCCAGAGGCACTCACAGTTTCTTGAGATTAGTTTGAATTATGAGCAACAGCTGTCAGAACTTTTTTTTTCTGAACTCATTGCAGACTTGCTCCTTACCCTCTGTGTATTGTTCCAGTGCCCTTCCAATTTGCTGAATTGTCATTCCTCTTGAACACTTTTACTTTTATGAGTACAATTCAACTGTTCTCTTCACATTCCTTCTTTGCTCTTCATAAAAAAGTAGTGTATCTGTTATCTTGTGGTTTGTGGAAGATATTTATTATAGCAAGCTCTCCAGTGCTCCACCCATGTGAACAACACAGGCAAATGAAAGCTATAGTTTCTCTGTGACCCTTTTATACCAATATTGTGGTATGGCAATACTCTGTTTTCTCTTTATCTAATCTGACATATTTTCTTATTTAAGTGTGAAATCATGGACTTCTGCCTAAGACAGCAATCACTTTCATGCACAAAACAGATGGAGTGTAGAACCTTAATATTGTAATTTCTCTGAAACTGCTAGTTAGACTTCAAATAGTGAAATGCAGTACAATTTGGCTCTCTTATAACCCTTCATTGACCTCATTTTTAGTCTTTTACTCCATTTTGCAATCCGTGTTCTTGGTTTACTGTTGTCTTTACCAGTTCTCATTATTCATTGGTCTTTGAAGCTCTACCCACCTCTCTCTTCCTAACCTGTACATTTTTTTTTTTTTTTTAAAAAAAAAACTTCTTTCCTTCTGTCCAAGAACTGCAAGAGGCACATTTGATGGTAGTCCCTCCACTTGAGAATTTCAACTTCATCCTCTGCTGTCAGTCTATTTTTCTGCATCTTTATACTTTTTTAGTTATTGGAGTTTGATGTACTGGAAATTACCAGCATTTTCTTTTTTTAACTTCCTGTGGTAGTTTTCATATCTTTTGGTTATTGGTAACTCTTTATTTCCACTTTAGATAGGGACCGTATTGGATTCCGTAGAAATGTTGGAACACGTGAGGCAATACTAACCTTACGACTTATCTTAGAAGAAAGATTAAGAAAAGGCAAACCTACATTTCTAGCATTTGTAGACTTAGAGAAAGCTTTTGACAATGTTAACTGGAATACTCTCTTTCAAATTCTGAAGGTGGCAGGGGTAAAATACGGGGAGCGAAAGGCTGTTTACAATTTGTACAGAAACCAGATGGCAGTTATAAGAGTCGAGGGGCATGAAAGGGAAGCAGTGGTTGGGAAAGGAGTGAGACAGGGTTGTAGCCTGTCCCCGATGTTATTCAATCTCTATATTGAGCAAGGAGTAAAGGAAACAAAAGAAAAATTCGGAGTAGGTATTAAAATTCATGGAGAAGAAGTAAAAACTTTGAGGTTCGCCGATGACATTGTAATTCTGTCAGAGACAGCAAAGGACTTGGAAGAGCAGTTGAATGGAATGGACAGTGTCTTGAAACAAGGATAATGGAATGTAGTCAAATTAAATCGGGTGATGCTGAGGGAATTAGATTAGGAAATGAGACACTTAAAGTAGTAAAGGAATTTTGCTATTTAGGGAGTAAAATAACTGATGATGGTCGAAGTAGAGAGGATATAAAATGTAGACTGGCAATGGCAAGGAAATCATTTCTGAAGAAGAGAAATTTGTTAACATCGAGTATAGATTTAAGTGTCAGGAAGTCGTTTCTGAAAATATTTGTATGGAGTGTAGCCATGTATGGAAGTGAAACATGGATGATAACTAGTTTGGACAAGAAGAGAATAGAAGCTTTCAAAATGTGGTGCTACAGAAGAATGCTGAAGATAAAGTGGGTAGATCACATAACTAATGAGGAGGTATTGAATAGGATTGGGGAGAAGAGAAGTTTGTGGCACAACTTGACTAGAAGAAGGGATCGGTTGGTAGGACATATGTTTTGAGGCATCAAGGGATCGCAAATTTAGCGTTGGAGGGCAGCGTGGAGGCTAAAAATCGTAGAGGGAGACCAAGAGATGAATACACTAAGCAGATTCAGAAGGATGTAGGTTGCAGTAGGTACTGGGAGATGAAGACGCTTGCACAGGATAGAGTAGCACGGAGAGCTGCATCAAACTAGTCCCAGGACTGAAGACCACAACAACAACAACAACAACATAGGGACCGCTCATCCACATAATGGATTATTTATTTTTGATTGCTATGATATATTAAGATAAATTTCTGGAAAAAATTGTTATTACTACAGTCACCAAAATTTTTATCTGCCTGGGCTGAATATGCAAAAAAATTCTCTTTGTTGCAGAAGTTAGACGAGTAGTTGATTTGTGTGCTGCTCCAGGTAGCTGGAGTCAAGTCCTATCCAAAAGACTCAGGTAAGTTCCTAATATTTTGTCACCACTATATGTGAGTAATGTGCATCAGCAGTACTACAACACATCTGTTACTACCAGTCACAAACCTTCTGATGTCATCATGATTATTCTTAAATCATATTTTATAGAGTGTACTTTTAAATCTTTGATAAGGTGATGGTTCAAAAGAAATGCATCTTGGCTGACGAAGATTAACAGGAAAATGTATTGAAGATTTTTAATAGTTTCTCATGCACACGACTTTGGTTATCATACACAGCCTGATCTAAAGTATCTGAACATCTGTTAATGAACATTAATATGGAGTGTGTCCACTCTTCACCTCTATGACAGCTTGAACTCTGCAGGGGATACCGAAACCAGAGAAGGTAGCTACATTGAGCGAAGTCGATATTCTAAGTCATCCCAAAGGTGTCCAATTGGGGTCAGGTTGAGACTCTAGGTACATCAGTCTATTTCAGGAATGTTATTGTCCACAAACCGTTGCCTCACAGGTGCTGCTTTGTGATTTGGTGCATTGTCATGCTGACACAAGCAATCATCATCTCCGAACTGGTCCTCTGTTGTAAGCAGTTCACAGTGCTGTACAGTGTGTTCATATCCTGCTGCATTTAGCATTTTCTGAAGTGTAATAAGGGGAGCACACACCAGTGCTGAGAAACACCCCCTTACCATAGCACTTCCTTCTCCTTCATTGTTAGTTGTACACTGGATGGCTTGTAATGTTGTCCAGGTATTCATTGAACTCAAGCCATTCCCTTGGTTTGCCACAGGGTATAGTGTGAAACAATACTCCAAATAACTCTTTTTCCAGTCATCCACTGTCCATTGGCATTGCTCTTAACAGCAACTCGACACTGCGCAATAATCATTAATGAACTGTGACAGGAGCCCAAACAGAAGTTGTAGATGTACTAGGGCATTTATAAAAGCTCTGAAATACCAACTGAAACCTGGATCTGAAGCTAGAACAGAAACAATGGTTGATTGCTGCCCTTTACCATTTTGAAAGTCATATCACAGTCGTTGAGTACATTCAACTTCTCTAATGGAAGGTACTTTTATGAGCAACTCAAATGTTGCTTACATAGATTACAGAAATGCACAGACATAGAGCTAGCTCGACTACTGATAGTATTCTGGAAGTCAGGAGTGATTCCTTCTGCTGATTTAATGCGATTTTTTATGACCACTCTCTCCAATGTTCAATAGTCGTCCTTGTACATCAGTAAATGAGGTCTGCCTGGTCTTGGTTTATCTGTCGTGGTTCCTTTGTTCTTCCATGTCACAGTCACATCACCAACAGTCAAATTGGTAGCTATAGAAGGGTTGAAATTTCCTGATGGATTTGTGCCATCCAACAACTAGTTTTTGGTCAATGTCACTGAACTTTCCTGCTTGACCCGTTCGTCTGTTACTGCTTCTGTATTAACAACACAACACTCTCCACCTCCTTTTACACTGGTGGATCAGCCTCTCATGGCATCTAGTGCCCAATTACGCATTTCATAGTAGTGTACTTCAAACTGTTCATGAAATAAAAGGTTTTGTTCAATATTTGACTCATCCTATATAATTACATATCCTATTGTATCTTCTGAGAAGGAAATGTCAGTATGTCTAGTGGTTATTATATATGACTAAATAATATAGTTAGAACAACTAGTAGCTGTAGTTTCTGTTATTTTCAATTAGAAATATGCTAGGGGTATATACTGACAAATACACAAACAAGCTGGTTCATCTGACCTCAAGAAGGATAAGCAATAATCTCAGGTCCTGTGGAGACATATAAGTTATAAACATTACTTTTGCATAATGCTTTAGTTACTAAATAGCACTGATATCTCCTTTGCTACTGAGTACTTTTTTGTTCTATATTTGTTCTGTCAGCAGATGGATAGTTCATTCTACACAAAGAACTGTCATGGTTATCCAAACTCTTGTGGAATTAATTTAAACATTTATCAGTATGGGCAGGCATATTCTTCTGCTTACATTTGCAAAATTTTGGAAGTGCAGAGTTTAATGTACCATCTGTCATGCTGCACAAGGTATGGTAGGTGACCAGTCATGGTGGTTTCTTTTTTTACCAAAACAAAACAAAACAAGGCACCATTTGCCTTAATCATTTTAGGAATATCATAGAAATTCTAAATCTCAGTTGCTGGGTGAGGATTTGAACTCTGCTCCTTCCAAATGCGTCAGGCCTTTTAACCACAATGCCACCACATGTAATGCTCACATTCTAGCAAAAACTACTAACAGATTTTTGTAATTCCAGGTAGTCTGGTAATTTATGTGAAAGATTGTTAAAGTACAGTTTTATTTCTAAATATTTATTGTTGTGGATTTCTGTTTCTTTTATTTATACCCTTTCTTATCCAGTCAGCCACTTGTCGGTTTGTCCCATATGCTTAAAAGAAAAGAATAATTAGCTGTTGTCTCTATCAAGAAACATTTCTGCTTTTAAAGGGCTGATGATCCCAACACAGATACAAAAATTGTTGCTGTTGATTTGATGATAATGGCACCCATTGATGGTGTCACATGTATCTGTGGTGACATTACAAAGGGTGAAACAGCTAAAGAAATTGTTAACCAATTTGATGGAAGCTTAGCAGATCTTGTGGTTTGTGATGGAGCACCAGATGGTAAGTTCTATTCTGAAAATTACTTCAGTGTGTTTGACACTGTATACATTAAGTCAGTGGCTAATCAGCTAAATACCATCTAGAACTAGTTTTCAATATGGATACAAGCTGATGAAATTAATTAAAATTTGTTCCAAGGCTGGGACTTTAACCCGAGTCTCCTATTTACTAGGCAGATGTGCTATATACTATATAACCCTGGCATAGTGGCTAACACAGCTACAGCGAATACTCTAATCCAGAGCCCTCCCTAACACAGCTGACGATTTAAAAAGGAGCAAATCAAGATGGGCTGAGGTGTGAATTGGAGACATGTAGATTATATGTGCCTGAGGTATAAACAAGATTTCTCCTTTATGTGCAAAGCTAGAGTGCTATTACAATATCGGAGAGCTTCGGCAGTACTGACAGATTAAGAAGGGGAAAATCAAGATGAGCTGAGGTGCGAATTGAAGTCTGTATGCCGGGATGATGTAGTGGGTAGCACATATGCCTAGCAAACTAGTTTTGTTGTACAATCTTTGTGCCTCTAATTTGGTAGTGGAATGCACTGATTTGGTAATGTAGTTACTGTATCTATATAGCTTATACATCTAATGAGTGCCCTGTTTCTTATTCATTACTCTAGTGCAACACAGATGTATTAATCACTTTTGTAATTCTGTCTTTCCTTTTTTTGTCTAGCATATTGAAAAAAATGACTTAAATGACTTGTATCAAAAGTCTGATTTGCTGGTAACAGCTATTGAAATGTATCCCTTTCGTTTCACAATATGTATTTGAGGGTACATCACTATTTACTAAATAGAAGAGGTATGGAGTAAGGTATAGGTACATCAAATGGATGTCAGTGACACATGCATGCTACTGTGTCAGCAACCAACAGTTGATATATCTCCCTCTGCCCCCCTCCCCCCCCACTTCTCTCTATCTCTCTCTCTCTCTTTTCCTCTGTGTGTGTATGTGTATGTGTGGGTGGGTGGGGGGGGGGGGGGCGTGCACACATATGTGCACATGTGCGTGCACACACTATCAAGAAGAGATTTGCGGTGGGGGGAGGTGAAAGCAATTCACTGTCCATTTTACAAATCTGTCTGCTGGTTAGCACCTCTTCCATATGGTGAGTAATGAACTATTGTCATATGCAGTAAAACTTCATTAAGACACTCGTGAATTAATTTTTTTCCTATTTAAAATACTCTTTCACTCCAGTCCAGAAATTCTTTCGTACTAGTGTATATACACATTCCCTGTTTAATGTGCACCTCTCCCACAATACACATGCTGTCCTTCCATTGGTAGCATCTTTTTGAAAATATACGGAAGAATGAAAAAAAGATTGTTAGTGGCATCATGCATTTTCAGAGTCAGAGGATCCTATAGTCACTCCCCACCCAATTTTATTTGCTTTTTTATAGTTTAGTGTAAGATGTTTTATCAACTTCAAAGAATTGCAATAAATCACATTGTTAATTCCAAACTGTTACATAGTCATTAGCAATCTGTTGTTACCTGGTGAACAAATTGTAGTGCTACTGAACAGGTAGAACAAGAAACAATGTTAACTATGATTAGACAATGTTTATTTATTTATTCCATGTGATCTGATGGTACACAGTGTGTTGCAGATGTCGGAAAATATCATTTAACATTGTTAACATATATTAACGTAGGCCTATAGTATCCTAATGTATTATATTGCTCAATGTTTTCAATTTAACACAAACAGCAAGATTACTGTTCTAAGTATTCATTTACAGAGTAAAAACAGTGACACAACAAATATGACTTCACGGCTTTGCTAAATTTTATGTTGTCTTCGATGGACTTAATACTAGTGGGAAGATTGTTGAACAGTTGGAGGCCCATGTGGAAAGATCCCTTTTTACACAGTTGAGTGTTTGTATGTATAACATGCAGGTTTCCATTTTTCCTGGTGTTGTGTTCATGTATTTCATTATTTTTTACAACTCTGGGGTCAGTTGGCACTATGTGGTTTCTGAAAAATTGTAGAGTCTCAAGACTGTAGAGGCAAGGCAGTGTAAGGATTTCCAACTTTCTGAAGATGGGTTTGCAGGAGTCTCTGGGTTTGCTCCCAGTAATAATCCTCATTGCTCTCTTCTGGATTCTGAATGTGCTCAGAGCAGTTGGACAATTTCCCCAGAATATTACATCATATTTTAGGTGGGCTTGTATGTAAGCGTAGTGTGCACTGGTTAACGTTTTCCGGCTAGCACATGTTTTCAGTATACTCAATACATAACAGCCAGTACAAATCCTGGCATTTACCTTTCCTTTATGTGTATTCCATTTCAGGTTATCTTGAACCCACAGACCCAGGAATTTGAAAACAGTGTCGGTATCTATTGACTGGTTATTTACAGTGACAAATGGCTGAGAGGAATTGGCGTTTTGTGTTGTGTGAAAGTTCATGGAAGCTGTCTTTTTGGTGTTGATAGTTAATCTGTTGATTTTAGCCCTGTTGCTGAGTTGTTCAGTGGCCAAGTTCACAGCTTTTTGCACAGCATCTGTATTCTCCCCTTTGAGGAGTACAGTTGTGTCATCAGCAAATATTATTGTTTTGTGTGCATCAATATTCAGGCTCAAGTCATTAATATACAGGAGGAAAAGTAGGGGTCCCAATACTGAGCCCTGTGGAACACCTTGCTTTACAGTTTTATTACTTGATAGTATTTCGGTTATTGAGTTAATGCTGACTCTCTGCATCCGATTGGTTAGGAATGTAGAAATCCAGTTGTTTGCAATTCCTCTGATACCGTAGTGTTCTAATTTTTCCATTAATATTTTGTGGTCAACAGTGTCAAAAGCCTTTGACAGATCCAGAAATATGCCTGTTATGGGTTGTTTTCTATCTAACAGTTCTAATAGCATATTTATGCAATCATATACTGCAGTTTCAGTAGATTTGTTGCTTCTGAACCCATGTTGGGCTAAACTTAGTAAATCTTTTTTTTTTTTTTTTTTTTTTTCAATGAAGTCCATCTTTTACATTATTTTTTCAAAAACTTAGAAAAGCAGGATGAGATTGAGATAGGCCTGTAGTTATTCATATCTTTATTATCACCTTTTTTGAAGACAGGAATTACTTTAGAAAGTTTCAGAGCTTCAGGGAAGATACCTGCCTGGAAAAAACAGTCACAGAGGTGAGTTAATGGTTCAGCAATTGTGTGTTCACAATTTTTGATTACAGCTGCTGGGATACCATCAATTCCAGCTGAATATGAATTTTTTAACTCTCTGAGGGCTCTTGCAACATCATTTTCAGTGACTTTGGTAATGAAAATTGACTCTGCACATGTGTGATATGCTCGTAAAGAAATTGTTGAAAGAGTTCACCACAACTTCGGGATTAGATATAGATTCATTGTTGAGTTTGATTTCTATGTTTGTGTGTGAAGCTTTTATTTCCCCTCTTTCCCTTTTTATGATATTCCACATTGCTTTTACTTTATTGCTGGATTTGTCAATGTACTTATCATTCTGCATCCTTTTTGCTTGTCTCATCACTCTTCTTAGGATACATGTGTAGTTTTTATAGTATTCTGTCAGTAGGAGGGAGTCACTAGTTTGTTTACGTAACATGTGGAGTATTCTTTTATGTTTGCAAGAGATTTTTATAGCTGGTGTAATCCAACTCTTGTTTCTATTATTATTATTATTATTATTATTATTTATTCTTACTGGTTTTTGTGGAAAGGCCTCTTCAAAGTGGTGGGTCATTTTGTCATGAATTTCATGTTGACATCATTTGCTGTGTACATCTCTGTCCACTTTTCTTTACTAAGGAGGGCATTTAGCTTGTTCAAGTTCTCTTGGGTGAAAAACCTTCGTAAAGTTTTAGGTGGGACTGGGTTTGAGGTATCTTTGCTAACATCGACCTTTAGAGTGACAGATTGGTGGTCACTGAATCCTGCATTGTATACTTCTAGAGTTGGGTTAAGTTTATTACTATTTGCAAAAATTTTATCTAGAGCTGTCTTGGATGTGGGTGTTATTCTGGTGGGCTCGTTTACAAGGCCATGCAGATTATAAGTTTTTGCAATGTTAATCAATGTTTCCCCGTTTCTGTTGTGGGTGAGAAAGTCTATATTAATGTCACCACATATAATCACATCCTGTTTCCACTGACTTATTTTGGATAGAAACAAGTCCATTTGTAACAGAAAATCATTAATACTACTGGAGGGGGGACGGTAAATTGTAGCTACAATTAGATTTAGATCTGTAAGCTTTATGGCTGCACATTCAAAGATCATGTCTGTTCCTATTTCCTTTAGGGTAGGAAGTGGGCTATATTCAATGTGTTGTTTTATGAAGATGGCAACCCCACCATGTCCATCATTTGATCTGGAGTAGTGTTCGCACAATTTGAAGTTTGGTAGTGAGATTAACTTAACTACATCAGTGCAGAGCCAGTGCTCTGTTAGGCATACTACTGAGATATCACTGAGTTCACTGGTCAGCAAAATGCTTAAGTCATCAGTTTTGTTGCTAAAGGATTGGACAGTGTGATAATCGATTTTCAGGTCTGAGTGGGGTTTACTCAGGGGGCTCGAAGTCATATTTATCGTGTCACTGACCTTTGGATTAAATTGTGCTGTATTCCAGGCATGTTGACTTCTGAGCAGTTGTGCTGGTTCTGTTGGTCGTCCTTAGCAGCCGACTCATCTTCCAGGTGGGCCTGAAAAGTATCCACATGCACTTCATTCTCCTGAGGCATCACATTTACGTTTTGGAGGGATGTCTCGATAATGTTCACCATCACATTATTGATCCTGTCAGGTTCCTGACCTTTTTGAGGGATCAGGGGGTTTGTGCTTCGTCTCTGTGACTTCGTGACCCATTTGTCTAGTGTAGTTTGCACAGTATGGCCACTATTACTCCTTTTATTTCCCATCTTGTTTGTCTTTCCAATTGCTTATTAGCGTCTTTTTATGGCTTTTGGTTTCTTATTGTCCCCCGTAGTTGTCAGGAAGGCCAGTCTATTGCAGATAATCTCCTTACCACGTTTGTTTAGGTGTAAGCCATGGACTCTGTAATCCTTCTCTTAGCTATATTCCTAACTTTCAATTGACTTCTACTTTATTGTATGTAAAATGCTCTTTAAGAAAGCTACTCAGCTGTTGCAAAGTGCAGGATGATTGAGAAAAGACTTTTAGTTTTAGTGCTTAAAGATTTGTGCAAAACACCTGAAAAATCAGAGAAAGACATTTTCAGTAGCAGAGATATTTTAAATTATACGGAAATATGATGAAACAATATGCTGTCACAAAAATAATTTTTAAATCTCCTAGAATGTTAAATTGAATGTTGCAAGATGATGTGGCAGTTGCTTGTGAAGCAACAGAAAATGAAAGCTGGTAGATAACCTGAGCTGAAAAATGGTTAAATTCCTTATATTCTCCGAACTAGGGCTGTATAAATTTCTGTACAGTAACTGACTAGGAATTCAAGCAAAAGGTCTGTAACTTATGCTTATGTAGACAATATAAAATTTTAAAAATATCTATGGATAGGATCAATAAGTGTGAGACACATTCTGGAACCGATTACTAAAACTCAAGGCCAGACTTGCACCACCTGGAAAATTGCATCCTAGAAAGCCTTAACTGAGGTAAAATACCAACAAACATCTATCAGATAATGCTGTTGTTCCCTAGAAATGTTGCAACAAAAGGCAACAGCCAATCCTTCCAGTGCTGAAAAAAATCAAGAAGAAAAGGCTCTTCTCAGAGCCATCTCTAATAATGGTATCACCAAAAATAGACAACAAATTCTGTCAGAACTTTGCTGCATGCATAAATGGGACTTACTTTGTGTTGAAGAAACACACAGAAAAGAAGGGGCAATAAGACCAGAAATACAGGGGATGAAATTAGCCACAGAAAATCCACATCCTAAATATGGCAGAGCTATCTTCACAAAACCTGAAACAGCCATAACATCAACCAATAGAACTACCAACAACAAAAAATAGAACTACTGACTGTTGAACATGGCACCTATACAATAACATCAGTATGTGGAGAGGAGGTCACCCTGATATTGCCACCTAATTGCAACAACCAGAAAAGACAGTCCAGTTAGTAGACTTTAACTACCACAGCACATCATGTGGGTACAGATGAGGATAGACACATATTAGGTAAGTGGGTGGGAATAAATAAATTATCCCTGATTCATGACCCCAAGCTACCATGCTCATTCCACAGCAAGATCTGGAATGTGAATTCAACACCAATAATCATTTTGTAAACACAAATATGGAAGATCAATGCTTAACAACCTTATACACACCTAATTACTCTGAAGGTTCAACTTTTAAGAAGGTAAATGGACAGAGTGCACTGAGGAACTGGGTGGAGAAATAAAAAATCTCTGCCCAATCCCAGAAATTTACCAATCCTTCATAAATATCTTTGAAAAGATTTCTAGGAGACATATACCATGATGCATTTTATCAGGCTTGTCCGACAAATCAAAAGACATCCTGAGGAAATACGAAACACTTTATGAACAGGATCCTTTTGGTGAAGAGTTAGTGCTATGCTGAGAAACATAGATGGAAATGATTAGTGAGTCACAGCAGAGGAAATGGGTCATTCCCGGAAAGAATCAGTGTGACCCACAGCAGCAAAGTGACCTGGAACATAGTCAAAAAACATAACAATGACCTAAGATAGCCAAGTAAATCCCTACAATAACACCTAATCAAATTTCTCACCAACTCCTACTAAATGGGAAACCCAAAAAGAAACGTCTGGAAATAAAAGTTATCAGAAGCCAGAGCCAAGAATCAAACATGTTTGAAATGTCTTTTCCTGCAGGTATTTTTTATTCATGTCAAAGGCATCAATTACAAGGGAATTAACAGAAACTAACAGTTATAAAACATGTAAGTAGACAATGGACATTAATATGTAAAGGGACAAAGAAATCTATGATTAACTTGTTTTTGCCCAAAAGTGAGTTACATTCAAAGCATTACAGTTAGCATACAGTCAGAAGTAATTGTACATAAATAAGCATTCATAAATACACTTAAGTATAGACTAACAGACATTTAATTAAATTGTCTTTGACCAGAAATGGGCAATGTCCAAGGCCTTAGAACTGGTCAGCATCATCTCTTCTTCTGCACATGATGACAGGCATAGACGGCAGTTGCGCAGGTGAGACATTGTCTGCTCCTCTCCACACTCACAAGTTGAGGGTCCTCTAGCGTATCCCCATTTTTCAAGAGTTTTTTTACACTGTCCAACACCATTTTGTAATTTGTTGAGGGGCTTCCAGGTACACCAGCTCTCATTATCACTGGGAGGTAGTTCTTCTTTAGGTTGTCTGCAGACTAGAGGAGCAGTCTCTACTCTCTTTCTTTACATGTCTAGCCTTTGGTTTGTGTTGTTGTTGTTTACATAGTTCCTTACAAAACTTTTTCTGGACTTCAAGCAAGAGGACACTGGCAAATGGGCAAATAATAGGTGAGTGTCAGATGTCAAGGCTCTGTGTCCTTCTGCTTGAACACTTGCTTCATGCCTGATGTTGGGTGGAGCTATACCTGCTAGATTATGCAGCTGCTCCAATTTAGTGGGTCTCAGGCGCCCAGTGATAATGCGGCACGTCTCATTCAGAGCGATGTCCACGTGCCTAGCATGGTAGTAGTTATGCCAGAGAGGCGCTGCATATTAGCCTGCAGAGTAGCACAACGCGAAAGCCAAAGTCCACTGGGTATGCACCCCAGTTAGATCCCCTTAGTTTTCATATGATATTATTCCTTGCAGACACTTTCATTTTGGTGTTTTGACAATACGTTTTGAATGTTAGGCTCTGTTCTAAGGTCAAGATACTTTGGGGAAAATGAATGTTCAAGTTGAGTGCCATTCCATGAAATATTTAGTTGTTGGTTGGCCTATCTGTTTTTTAGGTGGAAAGCAAAGACTTGCCGTTTTGTAGGGTTAGGCCTTAAGTTATTATTTTTGTAGAACCATCCTAGTTCTCCAAGTGCTTCAGACAGTGCCAGTGCCAGATCATCCATGTACAAAAAACTTCTGGTGTACAGCGAGGGTAGTTGATCATTTGTATACATATTATGAATGCTATCGACAGGGGATCTCAAGTTGATTCCGTATTTCTAGATTTCCGGAAAGCTTTTGACACCATTCCTCACAAGCGACTTCTAATCAAGCTGCGGGCCTATGGGGTATCGTCTCAGTTGTGCGACTGGATTCATGAGTTCCTGTCAGGAAGGTCGCAGTTCGCAGTAATAGACGGCAAATCATCGAGTAAAACTGAAGTGATATCAGGTGTTCCCCAGGGAAGCGTCCTGGGACCTCTGCTGTTCCTGATCTATATAAATGACCTGGGTGACAATCTGAGCAGTTCTCTTTGGTTGTTCGCAGATGATTCTGTAATTTACCGTCTAGTAAGGTCATCCGAAGACCAGCATCAGTTGCAAAGCGATTTAGAAAAGATTGCTGTATGGTGTGGCAGGTGGCAGTTGACGCTAAATAACGAAAAGTGTGAGGTGATCCACATGAGTTCCAAAAGAAATCCGTTGGAATTCGATTACTCGATAAATAGTACAATTCTCAAAGCTGTCAATTCAACTAAGTACCTGGGTGTAAAAATTACGAACAACCTCAGTTGGAAATACCACATAGATAATATTGTGGGGAAGGCGAGCCAAAGGTTTCGTTTCATTGGCAGGACACTTAGAAGATGCAACAAGTCCGCTAAAGAGACAGCTTACACTACACTCGTTCGTCCTCTGTTAGAATATTGCTGTGCGGTGTGGGATCCTTACCAGGTGGGATTGACGGAGCACATCGAAAGGGTGCAAAAAAGGGCAGTTCATTTTGTATTATCACGTAATAGGGGAGAAAGTGTGGCAGATATGACACACGAGTTGGGATGGAAGTCATTAAAGCAAAGACGTTTTTCGTCACGGCAAGATCTATTTACGAAATTTCAGTTACCAACTTTCTCTTCCAAATGCGAAAATATTTTGTTGAGCCCAACCTACATAGGTATCATCAAAATAAAATAAGAGAAATCAGAGCTCGAACAGAAAGGTTTAGGTGTTCGTTTTTCCCGCGCACTGTTCGAGAGTGGAATGGTAGGGAGATAGTATGATTGTGATTCGAATAACCCTCTGCCAAGCACTTAAATGTGAATTGCAGAGTAGTCATGTAGATGTAGATGTAGATTAAAGAGTATAGGAGCCAGAACACTGCCCCATGATAACCCATTCCTCTGTAGTCTCCATCTACTGCGCCATCCTTGAAATTCCACGAAAAATCTCCTGTTGCTAAGGAAGTTGGCTATTAAGGTGGTTAAAGTAGAGTCATTAGTGACGTCATAAAATTTTTTCAGGGTTAATTTATGGTTCACAGTGTCATATGCAGGAGACAGGTCAACAAAGACCACACCGGTTACCATACGTGATTCAAAGCTGTCTTCGATGTACTCGGTGAAACTGAGGATCTGTGATGTGCAGCTTTTACTTGGTCTAAAGCAGCCTGTTGAGGTATGATCACAGAGTCAATTGCTTCTGTCAAGCAATTCAGAATCATTATCTCCAAGATTTTATACTAATGGCAAAGAAGAGATATGGGACGGTAGTTCATAGGGTCATTGTTCTCTTTACCGGATTTAAGGATAGCGATGACACGAGCTTTCCGCCAGACTTTGGGGATCCTACCAGAGCTTAAGCAGTTGTTAAAAAGGTCTAAAATCCATTTTAGTGTTGCAGGACCAAAACGTTTTATTTGCTCATTCCTAAGATCATCCAGACCAGCAACCTTTCTTTTTTTACACTTACTAACCGTCCTCTGCAGCTCTTCCAAGCAGAAAGGTATAGACAGGTCGGTAACAGAAGTACGCATGTTATTAGACAACGCAGAAATGCAGTCTTCCATCCTTCTTCTTCACAAGGACCACAGAATAGGTCCTACAGGTGGATAATCCCAAGGGTTATACGGTGTTCTACCATGTGCTGCTTGATCTGTCTTCTCCACTTCAGACTTGAAAGCATCTGAAATTGTCACAGAACAGCTAATACTCACCAACATTGTTCCTCAGTCAGGCCAGAGCCTGTTGGCTATTCAGTAGTAGCTTCCTCCTCTGTGTTTCCTGTAGTGATAGCAAAGCACATTTCTTCATCAGTGACATTAAGCTGCTCTTCCTCCACTATTTTGGCTAGCCCTGTGCACATATCTTTAGGGACGAGTTGCAGCTGCTCATGACAGTTAGTAATCCAAAGTTCTCTTCAACCACCTGCAGTGCTTATGAACTTCATTTGAATGTAGATTTCTTTTGTAAACCTGAGTAACTTTTTACAATTGAGAAAAGTGTCACAGTTTAACTGAGCTTCTAGACTGACAACTGGGACTCATTTTATTGATGACAATCGCTCACAGCAGTCTGTGTCAGGTGTGCTTGTTGAAAAAGCTTCATTAGTTGGGAACTCTGATCTTCCGCATTCTGTGGCTAATTGTGATGCATCAAGATATCCCATCTGAAAATTATGTTATGACTACATTCTACAAAATGACAAATTTGAAGGGCTGTGTTCCTTCAGTGATTGTTATTCTTACAATATCTGTTCCTGCAGTCTTTCAGCACAGTCATTATCATATAATGGAACATAGTTTCCTCTATCTGGTAATATTAAGCATTCATCATTACAGAAAATGAAACCCCAAGAGTCAACAAGTGCCAAGACAGGTTGGCTGTGAATGAGATTTCCTGGCATCTCGATGACTGTTGTCCATGAAGGATTTTCATTTGTGGCAGCCTCACTTTCATAAATGGTCGCCTTGCTTAGTTTTCGTGAATTCAACAGCTAGTTGAGTGGCTAGTACCTCTGTACAGCACAGAGAATAGGTATGCTGTGTTTGGAAGTGACCTTGTCCAGGTATGGTGATGAGCTTCATCCCACCGGTCGATTTTAATTGTCTGGAGTTGACTGGCATGAATAGAATTGTTGTGGTGGTTGACATCTGGCAGTTAAGCAGACATCAAAAACTTGTTTTCTTTCTCTGCAGTGGTGTTCAATGTGTCAAGGGTATGCATTGCAGTCTGTCCTCCAAATGGCTGTTCTTTCTTGGCAGAAGAATTGTTATATGTGCATTGGTCAGGTGCTGGGCTGTCGCTTGATGGCTCCGGAGTAAGTCCAATTTGGCCAGGTCCATTGTTCCTGATGCATTCAACTGGTGGCAGAGATTGGTGCTAAAGATTGATACATGGTTTGTATAAAAAGTAATGAGACAGATTTTTTGCTGACACGACTACATGACTGTACTTCCCAGTGCAGCATTGGGGGGGGGGGGGGGGGGGTGTACTGGGTGTCTGGCCAAAAACATCTACATCTACATTGATACTCCGCAAGCCACCCAACGGTGTGTGGCGGAGGGCACTTTACGTGCCACTGTCATTACCTCCCTTTCCTGTTCCAGTCGCGTATGGTTCGCGGGAAAAACGACTGTCTGAAAGCCTCCGTGCGCGCTCTAATCTCTCTAATTTTACATTCGTGATCTCCTCGGGAAGTATAAGTAGGGGGAAGCAATATATTCGATACCTCATCCAGAAACGCACGCTCTCGAAACCTGGCGAGCAAGCTACACCGCGATGCAGAGCGCCTCTCTTGCAGAGTCTGCCACTTGAGTTTATTAAAACACGTGAGGTGCCGTTTTCCTGTGGGCTCTTGTCTCAGGAGCTCTTGAGTGGACACGTTGCAAAGTCGTCAGTCATGGTGCAACATGCAGCAAACAATCACTCAACATTACACCATCAAGTTTTGTGAGAAACTAGGAAAATTGGGTAAGGAAACATTCATATGTGTTGCCAAGCCTATGGCAATGATTGCCTGTTAAAAGCCTGGGTTTTCAGGTGTGTGAAGAGCTTTAAAGAGGGCCAGGACAGCTTTGAGGACCAGGGCCACTCCAGACACCTGTCAACCAGCAAAACTGATGACAACATTGACCATGTGTGCGTTTTATTGAACACTGACCATCGCATGAGTGTCAGGATGATAGTAGCGCCCTCAGGCTTGATAAAATGACAGTGCATAACATCATCACCAAAGAATTGTCGGTGAGGAAGATCTGCGCCTAGATGGTTCCAAAGATTTTGTCAGACGTTCAAAACCAAGCACTTGTGGACGCCTACCAAGACAATCTCCAGAGCCTTGAAGCTGATCCAGAATTTTTAGATAACATTATCACCAGAGACAAATCCTGGTTGTTTCAGTATGACATGGAGACAAAGTGCATGATTGCCAAATGGCACACTGCAGCATCCCCATTTCCAAAAAGTCCAAAAACAGCTCACATGAGCAAATTGAAGGTGAAAGCCATGCCGATTGTGTTTTTTGATGTCAGGGGCATGGTTTATCATGAGGCCAAATTGTCATCGGTTCTTTTTATTGCGAAGTGCTCAAGAGACTGAAAGCCAGGGTCCATTGCATGAGGCCAGCCATCACCAATGATTGGAAGCTGCATCATGACAATGTGCTGAGTCATACCTGTTTCATGGTAGCCTGCTACCTGGCCAAGAAAGGGATTCCAACGATTCCCCAGCCCCCCTACAGTCCCAATGTGGCTCCACTAGACTTTTTTTTGTTCCCCAAACTAAAAACTTTCCTTAAAGGACACCATCATGGGACCCTGGACTAGGTCCAAGCCGTCACAACGAGGACTTTGAAGGACATCCCAGACTCAGCGTTCATGGTAGCTTTTGAAGTGTGGAAATCTCACATGCAGTGGGTTGTTGACTCTCAAGGGTCACACATTGAAGAGTACTAAATGGTTGTAGCAATATTTAGAATAAATTTTGATTTAAAAAATCAGTCTCATTACTTTTTATAAAACCCTGTACATCTGTTCTTCAACATTCTCTGTTACCTCCTGATGTATATGGCCAACATTCATTGCTGCTAGTCTATGCTTACCTGGTCCAATTGTTCTGGCTGCCATAAAATGCTGTATCTCTTCTCTTATAAAATGGCGTAACAGATAGGTGAGGTCATGGTGGTCTTCCACAACCATCATGGGTATGACATTCAGGATTCACTCTTACATCTGTTGTCCAACATTTTTCTGTTGCATTTTGTCAATTTTTTGGCGCCATCTGATTATTTTCTCTATTGTTGTGACATCCTTTACCAGAGATCTTTTGCAACTTCTTCCATCAAGTGTGAGATTTAGTCAGCTTCTGTTGTACTCGGATCACAGTGTGACATAGGCCTAAAACAGTCTGTATGTAAGACTGTACCATTTCCCCATGACATTTTGCCATGTTCTTTCACTAAGCAGACTTGCTGCTGCGTGTTGCCAAATATTTTCTTCAGTTTGGCCTGGATTTATGCCAGCTGTTGAGTTTCTCTTCATTGTTCAGAACCACTGCTGGGCTGTCCCACCTAAGTTAAAGAACACATTTGCCAAGCACATCAGGTCATTCCGCCTGTTATATTTGGCAACTTGATTGAGTCTTTCCAGCCATTTTTTGGGTCCCAACCAGCCTCTCCAGAAAACACTGATGGATGCCTGATGTGCTGCTGACTTACTGCTGTTTAGGAATTCATTGGTCTCCTGAGTATGCAGACCTTGGGAATGATGTACTTCTTGCATTCCAGCTCCTGTCCTCATAAGTTACGGCTTTTTTGTTGCCCAATTGGAGCCACAGTGATGCAGACATTTTGAAGTACCCAACGTCTTCACCAAACAGAATAGAGTCTAAATCCAAAAGCAGGGTTGTCTGTGAAGTACAACACTTAGCACTAAAAGCATATTTATTACAAACACCAAGGTATAGCCAGAACAGAAATGAACACTTGGGCAGAGAGTGCAGCTACTTACACAAACATCGAATGTTCCAGAACATACAAATGTGATAGATTTATGGAACCTTACTGAACTGATAAATACTAAATAGCAAATAACTGCAGGTATTAAGGTTTGAATAGGTTACCCAGAGCACACCAACCAGTGGTTCCAGCTGCTACAGCATGCTACTTGCAGAACAGCTCTCAGAAATATTTGATGTAGACAGATGTGGACTGTTTTTCAAAACTGTGCCTTACAAACGTTACACAGTAATAAATTGACACAATGAGGTCAACAAAGATAGAGTGACAGTACTCACTTTCAGCACAGAGAAGCTTATGTTGGTCTTTGTCAACTGAGCTGGAAATCTCCATTTCTTGTAAAATATGCATGAATTGCCATGAGAATAAATGAATTTGCAGTGGCTCAGGCAATATGCATACAGTTTTTTTTCTCTGGAGAAATATGCTGGTTACTCACAAAAGTTGAACTTTTTTTTCCTCCTGATCCATCCAACAAATTTCAGCCCAAGCTTCAAACAATTATAAAAGTGACAGAAGAGTTTTAACACAAATGTGTTGCTGAACAATATGTTAGAAAATGAAAAGATATAGAATCCTCTGGATGCATTTGGTTTTGTTTCAGCTGAGTGGAATGTTATGGAATTCCTGGTATCAAAAACTGTTTGTAGATGACTAGTTTTTCAGGTGAATTTATCACTCTTTTTGGGCTGTTTTAAGTGTTTGTGGCAGATTGGGTGCAGTTTTTGTCATACATATTTCAAGAAGCAAAGTTAATAATTCTGATGATAGCGAGTAGGCACTCTACAAAACCTCAGTTACATCCATTTGCAAGGTATTGTTTCAGCTCTGACTTACATTATTACACCTGAGAGTGGTCATAAAAGATAGTGTTTAGATCAGTCAGAGATTTTCTTCTTCAAGTATCACACGGAAGACATATGATGAAAATTTATTGAAATATATGTGTAAGTTGAAATGTTTGTGTAGGTCATGTAATTTTCAGAAACTGTCACCTCGGCGATGATGAGGAAATGTAGTGGCCTCATCTTTTTTGCTACACATGTATTGTATTTTTTAATATGGATGATATACTCTACCCCATATATTGATTAACCTTGTTTCATGTAATAAAATTAATCATCACATGATTGTAGAAAGACAGTAGATCATTTTGTCAATGTATAGAATTGAAAATAAAGGTTTCACAGAATTTCATTTCGAAATGATAGCAAATTATTAATGATGTCCAAAACAATGATGGGAAGCAAAAACAAGGAGAATGTGGATGACCTAAAGCCAGAGTAGAAGCCATTCAGTATACTTTAACAACTGTTTAATGGTCATGACATACGCATTAAAACAGTACTCACTGTTGCATTGCTTGGTTGAGAATTCCCGGAATATAGTTCTAAAACAAAGTTATCAACTGAATTATGAGAAGGAAACTTGCTACTCACCATATAATGTAGATGCTGAGTCACAGGTAGGCACAACAAAAAGACTCTCACAATTATAGATTTCAGCCGTTAAGACCTTCATCAACAATAGGCGCGCCACACACACACACACACACACACACACACACACACACACACACACTTGCAGTCTCCTCGGGCAACTGAAACCACATTGGTTCAGTTGCCTGAGACTGCAGTCATGTGTGTGAGTTGCATTTGTGTGAGTATGTGTATGTGTGTGTCTGTGTATTGTTGATGAAGGCCTTAGTAGCCAAAAACTATATGTCTTTTTGTTGTGCCTATGTGTGACTCAGCATCTTTCCTTCTCATAATATACAACTGAATTGGTATTTTTTATTAAACAGTAATGGAAATGCCTGAATTGTTGTGGTTTATAGATAAGCACTTGTATGATTATTTTTGACATTCAGTAGTCACCTTAAATACCACTCATTCACTTTCATATAAACAGTGGTATTAGTCCTTTCACTTTTTTGTGTGATGTCTGTGCCTATACACCTGAAATGCAGTGCATCTTGGAACACTCCACAAATATAGCTGTTTGCAAGATTGTGGCATAAGCCTCTGAGAGCCCATGATCTGACATTTACCAGACATGGAGAAAACATTTCATTTTGTTTATTGCACATTATTGTACAGATTTTGTGTTGTCTTATGTTTCAGTCAGCCACAAAAGTGATTTTGATGAATATGTGCAGTCATATTTGGTGCTGTCTGCCCTCAATATCAGTACTCTCATATTAAAACCAGGGGGAACATTTCTAGCTAAAATATTTCGTGGGAAGGATGTTAACCGTGTATATGCCAAACTGAAACAATTTTTTACTGAAGTCATGTGCGTCAAACCAAAATGTTGTCGAAATTCAAGCATAGGTAAGTACAAAGAGAATATATATTCACAAGATGATTGATACTTATTTGTTCCATGTCAGATCTTATAGCAATAATGTAACAGACAAAGCAAGCCATTTTTACTGTAGGAGAAAACTAAAGTTTGTGGAATCTGAATCAATATACAACTTCAATTTTTTACATATTCAAGAAAATTTTATGTGTAGAGATCAACTGTATTTCTTTTAACTGTTGCAATGGTGGTACTGAAGTATTAATTTGAAAGTAGTTGTTCACATCCAGTTCCAAACCCTCTGTGACATTTTCTTCATTATCCCTATGTCTCTTTTGCAGTTAAAATAACTTGTGACTTTTGACAGTTGAGCCCAGTGGAGGGAACATGGTCGCACTGTCCAGGAAACACCAATGATGAGCCAGTTTTCCCTACAGCACCACTAATAGGTCATCTGGTGAAACACACTATGTTTCCACACCATATTTAAACAATAGCACATGGTACTAAGTATCAGTCACTTCCGTTTTTCTCAGCTCTTTGCCAGGTGCTGTGTTTTCAGTTGTTAGAGTGTTCAGTGTTTGTTAATTGCTGCTGTGAACTAGTTTTCTGTATTAACTTTATTTTAGTAGCAGTTTGATACACAGGGTGCTTTTGCTAAAATGGGGACAAACTGTAGGAAATGGTCCCTGAGAGGCCAAGGAGCAAAACAGGTCATAAGCACATACGACCATCATGCATTCCATGGCATTTCAGCCATATGCCCGTATGACCTTCCTTGCTACTTATCCTCTTAGAGGTAGTTTCCTGCAGTTTGTCCCCATTTAGTAACATCACCCTTTATATGTCAACACACGGTTAGCTGCAAATAACATCAACATTTGCTGCCTTCAGAAATATGAGAGATTTGGAAATGAATTCCAATTAGTGGACAAAGCTGCAAATAGGTGAGTTCCAAGTGTGAGTACTCCAAATTTAGATAGGAGTGGTGAACAGATCAACCACTGCACTTAACATACTCCCTTTGTCAGAAAAGTTCCATGACAAGTTTTCTTTATTTCTGAATTTGCAAAACTAAAAAGGAAAATTTTTTTATGTTACCTGGTATGTGTGCATCCTTGAAATGACCTACCCATGTATGTACACAAACTCACGAAGTGGCTAGGCTGTACTTAGTAACACACTGTTGGGTTCTTGGAGCATTAGTTACAGTGACACAGTGTATGCTGATTGTGACCAAAGAGTGAACATTAAGTTGTGCATCAAGCTCAGGAAACCCCTAATGAACATGGACAATGGTCATGCAGGTGAAGCACTTTCAACAAATCGTGTTTTTGAGTGGCACAAAAGGTTTTGTGAAGGCAGAGGTATAGGGCAATACAGTCACAGATTTGGTCACACATCTACAGCACATACCAATGCAAACATGGACCGTATAAGTTAGTCATTGAGAGAAGACTGTAACTGTGCATGTGATATCAGAACAACTAAATTTGAATCATGATGTGTGTAATAAGATTTTATGTGAAGATTTAGGAAAATGGAAACTTAATGCAAAGCTAGTCCCTCAAACACTAACAGACAAATGCAAGGAGGAAAGACAAAGAATTTCTGCTGAACTACTGTATAGAGTTAGATATGATCAAACATTTATGTCAAAGATTATTGCTGGAGATGAAAGTTGGTGCCACCAGTATGACCCTCACATGAAGCGCTGAATGGCAGAATCCTGGATCACAAGCCTTGAAGAAAGTCAAAGGACAACCTTCAAGAACAAAGACAATGTTGAGCACACTCTTGGTAGTTAAGAATTAGCTCATCATGAGTATGTTCCTTCAGATCAGACAGTGAACCACGCTCTTTACATCAGAGTCTTGAAACGTTTGCCACAATCGATTTGCCATCGCTGCCCTGGCTTGTGGCATTCTCAGGACTGGTCCTTAATGCATGACAACGCAATACCTGATACTGCTTTACCTGTTACTGAGTATCTGGCCAGACATTTTGTTGTTGCCATCCTACATCTGCCATATTTGCCCAACCTTTCACCTTGAAATTTTTTCTTCTTTCCGAAAGTGCAAAGGCGACTGAAAGGAAAGCTTCATCAAGATATCGCAGACATCCAATGGGCTATGACAAATGAGCTCACAAGCATTGCAGTTGAAAATTTCCCTGTCTGCTTCCAAGTTCTCCAGGAATATTGACAACTATATATAAATAGCCAAGGGGTCTACTTCAGTAGGAGCTAGGATCATTACATGGTAAGCACAGTTGTCTATTTTTTTTAAAAAAAAAAAAAAAAAAACCTACCCTGGAACTATTTAGACAAAGGGATTATACAGAATTGGAAACGAAGGAAGTTAAGAATGATTTAGCATCACCAGGTCACCATTTTCTGAAAACATAGAGGACAAGTAAAAGTTCCAGTAAATGGGTAACAAAGGTGAGTGTATTCCAGCACGATGTAATAAATAGATGTGTGTGGTTACTATTAACACAAGGAATACCCTAATTTAAAGAAACTTACTTTCAGCCTAAGACAAGCAGAGTAAGTCATATTTATGAAACTGACTGCACAAGAAACAACAAAACTGCTGATAATCAAAAATGGTAGGACAATCGTCCGTCACACTGGCTCAGCTCATGGTTTCGTTCCAAATTGCTTACTGCTGTTTCAGTGCTGAAAGCAAAGTTAATATCACAATGGGGTGAATGCACAGTTTTCAGACAATGGCTTTATAGTTTTCTGCTCCAAAATATTCCCCAGGATTCAACAAAAGCATACATCTACATCTACATGACTACTCTGCAATTCACATTTAAGTGCTTGGCAGAGGGTTATTCGAACCACAATCATACTATATCTCTACCATTCCACTCCCGAACAGCGCGCGGGAAAAATGAACACCTAAACCTTTCTGTTCGAGCTCTGATTTCTCTTATTTTATTTTGATGATCATTCCTACCTATGTAGGTTGGGCTCAACAAAATATTTTCGCATTCGGAAGAGAAAGTTGGTGACTGAAATTTCGTAAATAGATCTCGCCGCGACAAAAGAGTCTTTGCTTTAATGACTTCCATCCCAATTCGCGTATCATATCTGCCACACTCTCTCCCCTATTACATGATAATACAAAACGAGCTGCCCTTTTTTGCACCCTTTCGATGTGCTCCGTCAATCCCGCCTGGTAAGGATCCCACACCGCGCAGCAATATTCTAACAGAGGACGAATGAGTGTAGTGTAAGCTGTCTCTTTAGTAGACTTGTTGCATCTTCTAAGTGTCCTGCCAATGAAACGCAACCTTTGGCTCGCCTTCCCCACAATATTATCTATGTGGTCTTTCCAACTGAGGTTGTTCGTAATTTTTACACCCAGGTACTTAGTTGAATTGACAGCCTTGAGAATTGTACTATTTATCGAGTAATCGAATTCCAACGGATTTCTTTTGGAACTCATGTGGATCACCTCACACTTTTCGTTATTTAGCGTCAACTGCCACCTGCCACACCATACAGCAATCTTTTCTAAATCGCTTTGCAACTGATGCTGGTCTTCGGATGACCTTACTAGACGGTAAATTACAGAATCATCTGCGAACAACCAAAGAGAACTGCTCAGATTGTCACCCAGGTCATTTATATAGATCAGGAACAGCAGAGGTCCCAGGACGCTTCCCTGGGGAACACCTGATATCACTTCAGTTTTACTCGATGATTTGCCGTCTATTACTATGAACTGCGACCTTCCTGAGAGGAAATCACGAATCCAGTCGCACAACTGAGACGATACCCCATAGGCCCGCAGCTTGATTAGAAGTCACTTGTGAGGAACGGTGTCAAAAGCTTTCCGGAAATCTAGAAATACGGAATCAACTTGAGATCCCCTGTCGATAGCGGCCATTACTTCGTGCGAATAAAGAGCTAGCTGTGTTGCACAAGAACGATGTTTTCTGAAACCATGCTGATTACGTATCAATAGATCGTTCCCTTCGAGGTGATCCATAGTGTTTGAATACAGTATATGCTCCAAAACCCTACTGCAAACCGACGTCAGTGATATAGGTCTGTAGTTCAATGGATTACTCCTACTACCCTTCTTAAACACTGGTGCAACCTGCACAATTTTCCAATCTGTAGGTACAGATCTGTCGGTGAGCGAGCGGTTGTATATGATTGCTAAGTAGGGAGCTATTGTATCAGCGTAATCTGAAAGGAAGCTAATCGGTATACAATCTGGACCTGAAGACTTGCCCGTATCAAGCGATTTGAGTTGCTTCGCAACCCCTAAGGTATCTACTTCTAACAAACTCGTGGTGGCAGCTGTTCGTGTTTCAAATTCTGGAATATTCCATTCGTCTTCCCTGGTGAAGGAATTTCGGAAAACTGTGTTCAATAACTCCTCTTTAGCGGCGCAGTCGTCGGTAACAGTACCATCGGCACTGCGCAGCGAAGGTATTGACTGCGTCTTGCCGCTTGTGTACTTTACATACGACCAGAATTTCTTTGGATTTTCTACCAAATTTCGAGACAATGTTTCGTTGTGGAACCTATTAAAGGCATCTTGCATTGAAGTCCATGCCAAATTTCGCGCGTCTGTAAATTTTAGCCAATCTTCGGGATTTCACGTTCTTCTGAACTTCACATGCTTTCTCCGTTGCCTCTGCAACAGCGTTCGGACCTGTTTTGTGTACCACGGGGGATCAGTTCCATCTCTTACCGATTTATGAGGTATGAATCTCTCAATTGCTGTTGCTACTATATCTTTGAATTTGTGCCACATCTCGTCTACATTTGCATAGTCAGTTCAGAAGGAATGGAGATTGTCTCTTAGGAAGGCTTCTAGTGACACTTTATCTGCTTTTTTAAATAAAATTATTTTGCATTGGTTTCCAGTAGATTTGGAAGAAACGGTATTGAGCCTAGCTACAACGACCTTGTGGTCACTAATCCCTGTATCAGTCATGATGCTCTCTATCAGCTCTGGATTGTTTGTAGCTAACAGGTCAAGTGTGTTTTCGCAACCATTTACAATTCGCGTGGGTTCGTGGACTAACTGCTCGAAATAATTTTCGGAGAAAGCATTTAGGACATTCTCGGAAGATGTTTTCTGCCTACCACCGGTTTTGAACAAGTATTTTTGCCAACATATCGAGGGAAGGTTGAAGTCCCCACCAACTATAACCGTATGAGTGGGGTATTTATTTATTACGAGACTCAAATTTTCTCTGAACTGTTCAGCAACTATATCATCAGAGTCTGGGGGTCGGTAGAAGGAGCCAATTATTAACTTAGTTCGGCTGTTAAGTATAACCTCCACCCATACCAATTCGCACGGAGTATCTACTTCGACTTCACTACAAGATAAACCACTACTGACAGACACAAACACTCCACCACCAATTCTGCCTAATCTATCTTTCCTGAACACCGTCTGAGACTTCGTAAAAATTTCTGCAGAACTTATTTCAGGCTTTGGCCAGCTTTCTGTACCTATAACGATTTCAGCTTCTGTGCTTTCTATTAGCGCTTGAAGCTCACGGACTTTCCCAGCACAACTACAACAATTTACAACTACAATTCTGACTGTTCCTTGATCCAAGCACGTCCTGTATTTGCCATGCACCCTTTGAGATTGCAGCCCACCCCGTACTTTCCCGAGGCCTTCTAACCTAAAAAACCGCCCAGTCCACGCCACACAGCCTCTGCTACCCGTGTAGCCGCCAGCTGAGTGTAGTGAACTCCTGACCTATTCAGCGGAACCCGAAACCCCATCACCCTATGGCGCAAGTCAAGGAATCTCCAGCCGACACGGTCGCAAAACCGTCTGAGCCTCTGATTCAGACCCTTCACCCGGCTCTGCACCAAAGGTCCGCAGTCGGTTCTGTCAACGATGCTGCAGATGGTGAGCTCTGCCTTAATCTCATAAGCAAGACCGGCAGCCTTCACTAAATCAGATAGCCGCTGGAATCCAGAGAGAATTTCATCAGATCCAAAGCGACACACGTCATTAGTGCCGACATGTGCCACCACCTGCAGCTGGCTGCACCTTGTGTTCTTTATGGCATCCGGAAGGACCCTTTCCACATCAGGAATGACTCCACCCGGAATGCACACGGAGTGCACACTGGATTTCTTCCCCTCCTTAGCTGCCATATCCCTAAGGGGCCCCATTACGCGCCTAACATTGGAGCTCCCAACTACCAATAAGCCCACCCTCTGTGATTGCCCGGACCTTGAAGGCTGAGAATCATCCTCTGAAACAGGGCAGGCAGCTTCATCTGGCTCAGCCAGAGACAGTGCCTGAAACCTGTTTGTCAGACGCACCGGGGAGGCTTTCTGATCAGCCTCCGGGGACGTATTTCGCTGCCTGCCACACCTTGGAACGACCTCCCAATCAACCACAGGCGAGGGCTCAGCCCCACTGCGGGCAGCAACCGGGGCAACCACAGCGGCAGACCGATCTGGGGACAGACGGGAAGAGGTTGACATCCCCGTGATACCCAAGTCCGACTCCCCACAGTGGTGCCCATTGGCAACAGCCTCAAGCTACGCGACCAAAGTCAGTGCCGCTTGCCAACTCAGCCCTCATCCGAACACAGCAATCACAGTCCCTGTCCATTCTAATCGATGTTAAACAACAGTTACTGAAACACGAATCCGTGCCTAGATAACGCAAGGGAAACACGCAAAGAATGTATTAACTAACCTGTACAAATGCCTAACGACTGCGCTACAATCTGCCTGAATTTACGAATATAGTAACTAAAACCCGAAATTACACGTCCTATACGAAACTCACACGCAATTTAAAATAAGAATCTACTATTCAGGTACTAAGGCGCGATGCTACAACTCTCAAATACTATAATACGCCCAAAATTTATGAATTAAACAAAGAAATTAAGAATTTAACTATGTAACAAATAAGTAAGCTAGGGGTATACGACTTGCTGCTGCAGCTGCTAATCCACCTGCGGCAGGGAGCATAGGACATGCACAAAATAATATTTGATAAAGCTACAACAAAGCAGTTGAAGAAGCAGATATTTTGTTTTGAGTACAGAGAAATGTTCCATCGGAACCAAGCATGAACAAGGCAGTGTTACTGGAAGCTGTAAAGTTTATCTGCAGAAAATTCCACTCTACCAACTCAACAACTGGCTTACAGCTTTCATGGGCAATAAAATTTTTATTTTCAGTATTTCATATACTTACTGACAAAATTTAAAATGCTGTCATAATCATACTCATTAAGAGCTATAATCTTATGTTAAAGGTTTAACAGAGTAAGTCAAGTGTTACAGTTAGAAAATGTGTATATATCGTAAGGCAGCATAACTCACAGTGTGCAAATTACCCAGACTACATTCATCGAGTACTTGAGAATGAGAGCACTTAGTGACCTCCAACAAACTTCCCACATAGATTCAAACTTTTATGCAACACTTTCTCGCTGGCACACCCTACAAAATGATGAAAGAAAGTTTATTGCGTAGTACATTTTTTTTTTTTTTTTTATGTTCATGCATTAAAATTGCAGAATCAGGCAACATTTCAGTTATTGTTGCTTTATTACTAAATTCTATTCACACCACATTTTGCAGACGGTATCCACATACACCACTGAACATAACTGCAAAATTGTATCATTTTATGACACATAGTTCAGTATATGTGACATTTATAAATGAAAGTTCGATTCTTTAAAGAACAGAGGTTGGGGAGTTACTGGTGTCAATCTAATTGAATGTATGTGGGCCCAAGTGACAAAATACAGGACAACAAACAATTAAAGTTTCCTCTCGGTGAGGTGGGAATGCTAACAAAAATGGTTTTTGAACATGACCCTACAGGACTGGCTTTTAATTGTGAGCCATACCAATAAGGTAGTTGAACACACACAGATTCCTGAAGGATGCTAAAAACATTCAACAGCCTAGACCGTAAAAACATTTCTTTTTCGAAGACAACCAGTTTCAACAGGCTTTTCTGTCTTCTTCAGATCTTAAAAATATTTTTTTGTTATGAAATATGACCATTTTACATTGGACCTCATGCCAAGTTGTCATGTGAATAAAAATCAGCACATTGTAAAAGGTTTGTCATAACTAAAATATTTGAAAATATACAGCACCTTTTGCAAATGGTCATGTCCATATATATTTGTTACTCACAGATGCTTGTTACATGACAGAAACACAATAGACAATAGCACATCTGTTCAATAAGCTAGACATGTTCTAAACAGTGAAAATCAAATGTTTAAAGAATGTTCAGCGTATTTAAACAGATGTGCTACTATGTAAAGTGTTTTTGTGATTCAACAAGCACGTGTGATATATGATTATGTTTTCAAATATTTTAGTTGTAACAAACCTTTTACAATGTGCTGATTTTTATCCACATAACAACTTGGCATGATATGCAAGTGTAAAAGGAACACATTTCATAACAAAAAGAGTTTTTAAGACCTCAAGATGACAGCCAAGACTGTGGAAACCAGTTGTCTTCAATAAAGAAATATTTATGTGATCTAGGCTGTTAAATGTTTTTAGCAAGTAAACAGATTGCTCCTTTGCTCTTCTCAAAATGAGGAAACTCAGTCATGAACAGGCGCGGCTCGTAATTAAAGGCTCTGAGGCGGAGCCGCCCCAAAATATATGTTAAAGTAAATTTTGCAAGAACGTATTACATAATTTAAATTATCAGGACGAATTTCGGATATTTCCCATTCCGATTAAAATAACGACGGTCAACGTTTTTGAATCTGTATGTATCGATAGATGTTTCCTGAACGGTTAGTAGTGTTTAGGCTGCGCCTTGGAACGTCCGTAAGCTGCATGTAGTAGCGGTTTGGGGGCGTGGCTTCTACATAGTACTGCTCTTTATGGGCGACCCGAAGGCTCACAGCTTGCAGCCTAAGGGTGTCATACCAACCACCACACGTTTTTCACGTTCCACTATCTATGTAATAAAGGAATGTAGAGTGGCCGAAACTTTGCTATCCAATCTCTGTCTCTGCACATCTCTACTACGCTTCGATGTGTCATTAATCGACGTTTAGTATTATTGTTTTGATAATGTTTTACATAGTTGTTTTGTTTCTGTCATTGGCTACTTTATCCACATTTAGAATAAGTTTGCAAATATCCCGCCAGAGTGCACTAGACTACAGTAACATAACAGTACTGCCATTTAGCGAGAGTTTCATAAGTGATTAGTGTGGTGTCACCGCCAGACACCACACTTGCTAGGTGGTAGCCTTTAAATCGGCCGTGGTCCATTAGTATACGTCGGACCCGCGTGTCGCCACTATCAGAGATTGCAGACCGAGTGCCGCCACACGGCAGGTCTAGAGAGACTTCCTAGCACTCGCCCCAGTTGTACAGCTGACTTTGCTAGCGATGGTTCACTGACAAAATACGCTCTCATTTGCCGAGACGATAGTTAGCATAGCCTTCAGCTACGTCATTTGCTATGACCTAGCAAAGCGCCATTACCAGTTACTATTGATGCTGTAAAACATGTACCGTCAAGAGCGATGTTCACCAATTATGGATTAAAGTTAAGTATTCCAGCAGCTACGTACGTTTTTTGCTAGTATAATTTCCTTGACCTGTTCCAGACCTCACGCCTGCCTGCGTGAGCTAAAACGTGTGCCTTTTGGCTTCCTCTCATAGTGGGTTGGCTGTCTTGCCAATCCACAACAATTAGAGGACAAAGCGCGTGAAATTTGTCCCATTACTTTACTTTCCTTACTTGCTGATGCTGACTGCTTTTGTTGATATCGTGTGAGATTAGCAAGTTTCTTTTTCGGAGTGTATTTTGCAAGATTTTAGTGAGCTTTACTTGCACAAGACCTGTGACGTCACCAAAACATCACAGTATTGTCATGCGAACTCGTAAACTTCGAGCTTTGGAGGTAAACCACAATAAACGCCTTAAGTTTAGAACTGAAAACACCTAAAATATTAAGCAGCCGCAAAGTTAACATTCGTCGCATTAAAGATCTCTCCGAAATGCGTCTTTTCATATGATTTGCTGCAAAGTGCCAGAAATTGTAATGATGACGTATAAAAACACTAACCAAAGATTTTAACTCGAAGTTAGCTTCTAATGATATTTAATACCTGATTATAGAAGATTCAGTACGTAAAATTATGGGTAGAGAGTGATATGCCCACCCCCTCCCCCTGAATCCTTACTTGTTTATGTCAGACTAATCTGCAGCGTAACCCGAGGTCTATGTTGGCTCCAATCGATAAATACCGCAGCCTTCCCCAGTATAGAAGCCACGAGCCGCGCCTGGTCATGAAGGACTGCTGGAAGAACAACTCAGAGAGACCATCATTTCTGCTGTGTCAAGCGTCAGTTCCAGATCTATGGAAGAGAACAGAGATTCTCTTGCAGTTGCACCACTTGTACCATAATTCTAAGCATTTATAAAATACCCTTTGACAGAGTGCTCTAGTCGCTATTTCCATTTTATGATTAACATTGTTTCCTTGATGGCCAGTTAACTACCACGTACCAAAAGTACACGTGATGCACTCAACGTATACTGCTAATAAAAGTGCTGTGAAAAGAAAATTAAATTAAAGCAACTTCATATCTAATAATTGCTTTTGAACTATGTATGTTTAACACATTATGGTGGTGTATTTACCATTCAAGTTAGTTAAAATTTACCCATAATCATTTCTGCTGCATGTATAGTACCATTGGCTACTTAATCTTTAAACAAGTTATTTCTGTTTCACTTGAGTTTTTTGTGTTACAGAAGCCTATGTTTTATGCAAAAACTATTCTCCTCCTGTCAACTATGAGCCAACTATGCAGGCACTGCTGCCTTTGAAGGAAACCTCTGACTTTCTCACTCTGTCTCAGTCCACAAATGCTATTGTACCTTTTATATGCTGTGGTGAAGAAAGTCCGTATGATGCAGATATGTGCTATCCAGTTGAGGTAAGTTTTTAAGCACTGTCTCTGTTATTGTACACTCCTGGAAATTGAAATAAGAACACCGTGAATTCATTGTCCCAGGAAGGGGAAACTTTATTGACACATTCCTGGGGTCAGATACATCACATGATCACACTGACAGAACCACAGGCACATAGACACAGGCAACAGATCATGCACAATGTCGGCACTAGTACAGTGTATATCCACCTTTCGCAGCAATGCAGGCTGCTATTCTCCCATGGAGACGATCGTAGAGATGCTGGATGTAGTCCTGTGGAACGGCTTGCCATGCCATTTCCACCTGGCGCCTCAGTTGGACCAGCGTTCGTGCTGGACGTGCAGACCGCGTGAGACGACGCTTCATCCAGTCCCAAACATGCTCAATGGGGGACAGATCCGGAGATCTTGCTGGCCAGGGTAGTTGACTTACACCTTCTAGAGCACGTTAGGTGGCACGGGATACATGCGGACGTGCATTGTCCTGTTGGAACAGCAAGTTCCCTTGCCGGTCTAGGAATGGCAGAACGATGGGTTCGATGACGGTTTGGATGTACCGTGCACTATTCAGTGTACCCTCGACGATCACCAGTGGTGTACGGCCAGTGTAGGAGATCGCTCCCCACACCATGATGCCGGGTGTTGGCCCTGTGTGCCTCGGTAGTATGCAGTCCTGATTGTGGCGCTCACCTGCACGGCGCCAAACACGCATACGACCATCATTGGCACCAAGGCAGAAGCGACTCTCATCGCTGAAGACGACACGTCTCCATTCGTCCCTCCATTCACGCCTGTCGCGACACCACTGGAGGCGGGCTGCACGATGTTGGGGCGTGAGCGGAAGACGGCCTAACGGTGTGCGGGACCGTAGCCCAGCTTCATGGAGACGGTTGCGAATGGTCCTCGCCGATACCCCAGGAGCAACAGTGTCCCTAATTTGCTGGGAAGTGGCGGTGCGGTCCCCTACGGCACTGCGTAGGATCCTACGGTCTTGGCGTGCATCCGTGCGTCGCTGCGGTCCGGTCCCAGGTCGACGGGCACGTGCACCTTCCGCCGACCACTGGCGACAACATCGATGTACTGTGGAGACCTCACGCCCCACGTGTTGAGCAATTCGGCGGTACGTCCACCCGGCCTCCCGCATGCCCACTATACGCCCTCGCTCAAAGTCCGTCAACTGCACATACGGTTCACGTCCACGCTGTCGCGGCATGCTACCAGTGTTAAAGACTGCGATGGAGCTCCGTATGCCACGGCAAACTGGCTGACACTGACGGCGGCGGTGCACAAATGCTGCGCAGCTAGCGCCATTCGACGGCCAACACCGCGGTTCCTGGTGTGTCCGCTGTGCCGTGCGTGTGATCATTGCTTGTACAGCCCTCTCGCAGTGTCCGGAGCAAGTATGGTGGGTCTGACACACCGGTGTCAATGTGTTCTTTTTTCCATTTCCAGGAGTGTATCTGGAGGTTTTTTATTACTTTCCACTTAAAATCTGCTGTTTTTTATATGGTATAACCCTGCTTTTACATTCCTGGAATTAACATTTTCCCACCATTTACGGAATTTTTTATTGCTCCTATCAAATTTACTATGTCTACAATGTTAATTTGCACCTGATATTGTGTCAGCATATTTATAATTTTCCCATGATTTACGATTTATATAAAAAAGTTTGTGGAGAAAAAACTGACATAAAATGATGCTGGAATGATGTTGGCTGTCAAGTAGTGTTTACAAACATTACATGGTTGAGTTTCTTGACATCAGGGTGCTTTGCTCAGTAGATTAGGAGCAGTGAATGTGTAAATGTTGGAACATTTCATGCTGTACCTCCTGCCGCTGCCGAGCTCTACTCAGCAAGGTAGCTGATAGGAGTAAGTAACACCCCATTTATTATATGCACAAACCACAAACAAAATTGACACTCAGCGCAGCAGCTGATGGGAGTGACCATAAAGGCATTTCCCATTTGCAGTCACTCCCATTGTCCACTGCACCGAGTGTCAACTTTGTTTATGCAAAAAAAATATATATATATATATATATATATATATATATATATATATATATATATATATATATATATATTTTTTTTTTTTTTTTTAACTACCAGATTTCATAAACCGATTTTCCAATACTGCTTCTGGGTGGTCAAGTTTTGTTTGAATATTGACAAAGGTGTGACGAAGATCACAACAGCAGGTTTCATTGTTCAGCCACTTGTAGCACTAATTGAAACCGATACAAACACCACACAAAATACTTACGTAAATATTTGTACTTGATGATGAGAAAAAATTCTCAAACTGCATGAAAAAATATGTAACTGGTGCAGTATTTAAATAGTAAATGACAGCTGCAGGCTTTCAAAAGCATCAATTATGACATAAGAAATTGAGTCAAACATTTCTACTTCCCAGATAGTTGTCAGTTCTCATTACATCAGTGGTTTTCATTAGCAAATAAACCTTTATTAGATAATAAACAAACCCCTGACAAGTATTTTGATGCCTATTACGTGTGTATACATAAAGTGAGAAAATGCAAGAGGTTATCCTATACGTAACTTTTACAGCTTAAAACATTATTTCCCATATTTTACATTTTCCCGCATTTTACATCATTTTTCTGAAGTCCCTTGAAAAGTGTAAAAGCAGGGTTTCAGTGTATGATAAACAGATTCTTTAGTTCTAATTAGCAAAGTAGGTGACAAAATTCAGTGTGGCTGAAGCGCTTTTTGCAAGTATTACCAGTCAGTCAGTCCAAAAAAAGGTTATTTTCAAGATTGCAACATGTTTCGCTGATGCCACCTGCCAGCCATCATTCTATCGTGTGGGGATTTGTAGGACTCCCCTTGATAGGTCAGGGTGCACTACACAGGAAGCAGCTACTTGGGTAGCACAGTACTTGTGGAGTTCACATGTGGGTTCTTTAGGTTAGGCAGTAGTTTGAGGTGCTCAAATGAACACTCACGAGTCAATATACATCAAGAGAAGCCAAACAATGTTCAGAATAAAGACACTTCAACTGTCACAGTTTTATCAGTAAACTGTCGAAGTATTCGTAATAAAGTTCCCGAATTTACCGCCCTCCAGGAAAGTTTCTCGCACTCAGATTATTCTTCGGACTGAGAGTTGGCTGAGCGTCAAATTGAAAAGCTCTGAGATATTTAACAAGTCATGGAACATGCATCAGAAAGACAGATCAGAGGCCATTGGAGTGGGAGTGTTCATTGCAGTTGACAAAAATATTGTCTCTACTGCGGTGGAATCTGAGTGTGACAATGAAGTCATATATAACAGGTTTAGGTTAAACTAAGTTAATTGTTGGATGTTTTTACTGGCCACTTTATTCTGCTGTAATAGTTCTAGGGTCATTCAAAGAAAGTCTATGGTCAGTAACACATAAATATCCAGATCATGCAATTCTAGTTGGAGGCGACTTTAACCTGCTGAGTGTAGACTGAGATGTCTGTGGATTTGTTGTGGGGGGTACAGACAGTCATTCAGAATACTTTTGAACACATTTTCTGAAAATTGTCTGGAGCAGCTAGTTCAGCAGGCCACACACAATGGAAATATGTCAGATCTTGTAACTGCAAATAGGCTGGACCTTATCGACAATGTCAGTATAGAAACAAGGATTAACGATCATGATGTCATTATAACAACTGTGATTACGAAAGTCAATAAATCAGTCAAGAGGACTAGAAGAGAGTACTGCTAGATAGAGCAGATAAGCAGTTATTAGCATCTCCCTTAGACAGTGAATTGGCATCATTTAGTTCCAGTAAGATGGGTGTAGAGGAATTATGGGTAAAGTTTTACACAGATTGTAAATCGTGGTCTGGAGAGTGATGAGCCTAGTAAGTGGATAAAGGAAAAGACCCACCATGGTTTAATAACAAAATTCAGCAGATACTGAGGAAGCAGAGACTGTCACACACTCGGTTCAAAAGGGAATGCACAAATGACGACAAGCGAGGATTAGTAGAGATTCTTGCGTCTGTGAAAAGATCTGTGCACAAAGCACACAACAATCACCACAGTCACACCTTAGCAAAAGTTCTGAGAGAGAACCAGAGAAAATTCAGGTGTTATTTAAAATCGCTAAGCAGGTCTAAGGCTCCCATTCAGTCTCTTGTGGCAGCTGAAGATAGCAAAACGAAAGACAAAGTTTTAAGTTTCATGTTCAAGAAATTATTCACACAGGAGAATCGTACAAACATACTATGATTCGACCACCAGACAGACTCGCATATGTACATTATTACATAGTAATAAAGATACCTGGTGTAGAGAAACAGCTGAAAGATTTGAAAGCAAATACATCACCAGGTCCGGACGGAATCCCAGTTCAATTTTACAAAGAATACTCTACATCATTGGCCCCTTACCTTGCTTTAATTTATCAGGAATCTCTCGCCAAGCACAAAGTCCCAAGCAACTAGAACAAAGCATGGTGGCTCTAGTATACAAGAATGGTAAAAGAACAGACATGCAAAATTACAGACCAATCTCCCTGACTTCTGTTTGCTGCAGAATCCTTGAACATATTCTCAGTTTCAGTATAATAAACTTTCTTCAGATTGAGAAGCTGATGTACTTGACTCAGTTTTAGAAAGCACCGCTCGTGTGAAACTAAGCTTACCCTTTTTTCACATCATATATTGTGAACTATGGATGAATGACAACAGGAAAATTCCATATTTCTAGATTTCCAGAAAGCATTTGACACAGTGCCCCACTGGCAGCTGTTAATGAAGGTACAAGCATATGGAATAAACTCACATATGTATGAGTGGCTTGAAGACTTCTTAAATAATAGAACCCAGTATGTTGTCCTCGATGTTGAGCGTTCATAAGAGACAAGGCTATTGTCAGGAGTGCTCCAGGCAAGTGTGATAGGACAGCTGTTGTTCTCTATATACATAAATGACTTGGCGGACAGGGTGGGCAGCAATCTGAAGCTGTTTGCTAATGATGCCTTGGTGTACCGTAAGGTGTTAAAGTTGAGTGAGTGTAGGAAGATACAAGATGACGTGGACAAAATTTCCAGTTGGTTTGAGGAATGGCAGCTAGCCCTAATTGTGGAAAAATATAAGATAATGCAAATGAATAAGAAGATCAAACCTGTAATGTTCAGGTACAGTATTACTAGTGTCCTGCTTGACACAGTCAAGTTGTTTAAATATCTGGGCATAACATTGCAAAGCATTATGAAATGGAACGAGAATGTGAGAACTGTGTTAGGGAAGACAAACGATCGACTTCAGCTTTTTGGGCGAATCTTAGGAAAGAGAGTTTCACCTGTAAAGGAGACCGCATATAGGATGCTGGTGCAACATATTCTTGAGTAGAGCTCAAGTGTTTGGGATCCGTACCAGGTCGGATTGAAGGAAGACATTGATGCAATTCAGAGGTGGGCTGCTAGATTTGTTACCAGTAGGTTTGGGATACACCTAAGTGTTATGGAGATGATTGAGCAAATTTCAAGAACTGGCATATGAAGCTGACTGCCGAACAATTCTACTGCCACCAACATACATTGCACATAAGGACCGTGAAGATAAGGTATGAGAAATCAGAGCTCATACAGAGGCATACAGTGTGATCTTTTCCACCATGTACAAACTCTAGGGGTTGATCAATAAGAGAAAATGCAGCAAAAAAGGTCTAACGAATATATGTCCAGAAATACATGGTTTCCATGGTAGGAACTATTTATTCGGCCGTACTTTGTTACAGAGACTGTGGTCTAATACGTGCTGTACAAATCAGCCACAATTACAATATGCATGGTTTTCTCCTAGAGGGTCATACTGTTCCTCATATGTCATGCCCTAGCACTCTCTCCTGCTATAGTAATTGGTAATGTTGTGTCTGATTTATTTCTCTTACTGACTCACCTTGCTGTAGATGTTATACAGCGTTGTACCAATAGTTTCGTATTGGAATCAAGAGCTTGCTGACATGGTGTTTACTTACAGAAAGGCAAATGTCAATGGGCAACAGGTAGCAAGGTTGTGTCAGAAGACCTAGTCCTGCCAACAACAACCACAGCTTTTAGTGTTTGCCATTTGTCTGAGACAGGGCTCAGAAGCAGGAATTCATGAAGGACATACCTAAAATGTTTGGATACCAGACTTGGAGGAAAATGTGATTAACACTATGGTAGGCAACTGCCGTGTCAGTGTTAGGCAGTTGGCCTGCCAGTACACGGTACGCCAGACGACCATGTGGAACATTCTCCATAATTGTTATTACCCATATCACTTACAGTGCACATCGGAAGCAGTTTTGTCACTGGTTTCTTCACCAGGCAAGCACAATTCAGTGCATTGTGTCATCCATCCTATTCGCAAATGATGCCACCATTATACGGAGTGTTATCTTCAGCTTTCATAACAGTCATCTGTGGGACAGTATGCAGAACCCCTAAGGTAGGGTGACAGCGAATCATCTGCATCGGTGCAGCTGGAATTTGTGGGCCAGGATAATTAGCAACCATATTTTGGGACCAGTATTCCTTCCACGTTGCCTAACAAGCTGGATCATTCAGCTTTTCTTGCTGGTGACTTTGTCTCTCCCACTGGAGAAAGCACCATTGATGACTTGAAGGGTTATCTGGCTGCTACATGATGGTGCTCCAACCCACTTCACAGTTAACATTTGGGCGCACTTCAGTCATGTCTTCCCGGATGAGAGGGTCCAGTTGCATGACCTGCTTGGTCACCAGATCTCAACCTATGTGATCTCTGGTTGTGGGACCATCTCAAAAGTATTGTGTACACAGAGCCAATTTCAGATGTGGAGAAACTGGAGCAGCATATTCATAATGCCTTTGACACAGTTCGAATGCAGCCTGTTCAATGTGAACATGAGAGACAGAACATGCTACGGCGTGTACACGGCGCCCATGTGGTGACGCACATGGAAACCATTTTCAACACATAATGTAATTGTGCCTGCATGGTATAGCATGTTGTAACAATGGAAAATTGTACTGAAATGCAGGAGGATCTGCAACAAATTGACGCATGGTGCAGGGAATGGCAATTTAATCTCAATGTAGACAAGTGTAATGTGCTGCGAATACATAGAAAGAAAGATCCTTTATCATTTAGCTACAATATAGCAGGTCAGCAACTGGAAGCAGTTAATTCCATAAATTATCTGGGAGTAGGCATTAGGAGTGATTTAAGACGGAATGATCATATAAAGTTGATCGTCGGTAAAGCAGATGCCAGACTGAGATTCATTGGAAGAATCCTAAGGAAATGCAATCTGAAAACATAGGAAGTAGGTTACAGTACACTTGTTCACCCACTGCTTGAATATTGCTCACCAGTGTGGGATCCGTACCAGATAGGGTTGATAGAAGAGATAGAGAAGATCAAACGGAGAGCAGCACACTTCGTTACAAGATCATTTAGTAATCGCGAAAGCATTACGGAGATGACAGATAAACTCCAGTGGAAGATTTTGCAGGAGAGACGCTCAGTAGCTCGGTACGGGCTTTTGTGGAAGTTTCGAAAACATACCTTCACCGAGGAGCCAAGCAGTATATTGCTCCCTCCTACGTATATCTCGCAAAGAGACCATGAGGATAAAATCAGAGAGATTAGAGCCCACACAGAGGCATACCAACAATCTTTCTTTCCACGAACAATACGAGACTGGAATAGAAGGGAGAACCGATAGAGGTACTCAAAGTACCCTCCGCCACACACCGTTGGGTGGCTTGCGGAGTATGGATGTAGATGTAGATGTAAATATTAGACCGCAGTCTCTGTAACAATGTATGATTGAATAAATGTCCGCCCCGGTAGCTGAGTGGTCAGCGTGACAGACTGTCAATCCTAAGGGCCCGGGTTCGATTCCCGGCTGGGTCAGAGATTTTCTCCGCTCAGGGACTGCGTGTTGTGTTGTCCTAATCATCATCATTTCATCCCCATCGACGCGCAGGTCGCCGAAGTGGTGCCAAATCGAAAGACCTGCACCAGGCGAACGGTCTACCCGACGGGAGGCCCTAGTCACATGACATTTCCATTTTTCCATTGAATAAATGGTTTATAGCTTGGAAACCATGCATTTCTGGATGTAAGTCATTATACCTTTTTTGTTCTGTATTCTCTAATTGATCAATCCATAGTTTGTACATGGTGGAAAAAATCACCCTGTATAGACAGTCGTTTTTCCCTCATTCTGTTTGCGAGTGGGACAGGGTACCATCCGCCACACACCATGCAGTGGCTTGCAGGGTACCTGTGTAGATGCAGATGGTGCTGGTATTCCTACAGAGATCCATGGACATCCACAGAGATTTATGCAAGAGGAGGCAAGACCCTAAAAAAATACTATTTTTTGTTACTGCTTCCATAAGACTGAAAACATGTCATGTCCCAAGCACTATATCTTGCAGGAGAAACAGAACATTCATCGTATCCCACAGGAGTAATAGTTGTCTACTAAATATTTTTAAAGGTAGATACACATCAGGATGTGCAAAGTAGATCTTTTCATATTGTTAATATGATTATGGATTATATGTTTCTCGAGTTAATGATTCTAAACTGTATTAAATGTTGGGAATCTATCAAGTTAGGAAATAAAGCTACATAACAATCACAAAAAATTCATATTTGCAAATAATTTTACGTTAGCACTGCATATTAAAAAGCTGAAATATAAAAACTCAGAATTACTGAGGAAATTCTGCTGGACATCAATAACAAGTAGCAAAATAGATCATTAATACTCCTCAAAGTGAAGAAACATGAAATAACCATTAGAACATTCTTTTTAAACTTTGACCACATCTTTTGCCTACAAAACTCCACACTGATCAGATTAATGCATTGATTCCATTTTTCTTGTTGTCTGTATTTCATTATCAACTGGTATGATCCAAGCTTTCACCAAATGTGTTTTTAAAGCTTTTAATGTGTAAAGTACATGCCAGTCCCTACATTTGACCAGATGAATGTGGCAAAAAAAAAAAAAACCCTCACATTAGCCAGTACAGCTGACATTTAAGAGCCTATGATTGTATCTAGACCATCCCCATCTCCCAAGTTTGGCATATTATGTAGCCTTGGCAAGTGTGTTACAGAACTCATGACTTCATGATTTCAAGGTGCTCTCCATCAGAATCAAGAAAATACCAATTTCTAGAAATGAAATATTTTCCAAGCTTGAATTTTCTGACTTTTTCTCTTCTGTGGTGGACAAAATGGCATTTTTATTATTCTGACTGTCACATTTAGGTCCACATATGAAGTACAGATAAACACATCTACAGCATAATATGGCCATTTTCATTAGGTTGTAGGACAATCATTCTGCCATGTGACACTACATGTGGTCTCTGCAAACCATTACAGGTTTAGTTCGCCAACAAAACTGAGGACAGATGCTGGCCATATACAACACAACAATTGTGTTTATGTATCACTACTGAGAGGGAGTAGAGAAGGTATCCAGGCACAAGATGTCATAATCTGAATCAGGTGTTGAGCAATTCTTTTTCTGAAGCCTGAGACACGGGCAATGGGGGCAAGTGACAGAAGAAAGTTTGAGGACTCCTTTGACTCTGTTATGCAATTGTTCTCATTTGCCTTGACTGCAGGACAGCACAGAAACTGGCACAGTTCTGAGCAAAACACACAATTTCTGTTGAAGAACATAATAACCAACCAACCAAACTCAGATTATGAAGTGATTTCTAAAGTCACAGTATTTACCTTCCTGCACAGCTGTGTTAGATCTGTTGGTTTATAGAATCCCAGTCATTCCTAGAAATGTATGAGAATTCTAAAAGAACTAACCATGCAGGACCATCTGCCTCTTCTCGTGGACTATGCATAGGATGTAGCTAAATGGGACTAATAAAAATATTTTAAAAATTAGTTACAGTTAAAAAAGGATAAGGGTTAAACAAATTGTAAATTTTACTGGCAGAAAAATACATATACTGCTGGACTTGACTGCATGTTACACTGAGGAGACAAAAGTCATGGGATAGCGATATGCTCATATACAGGTGGCAGCAGTATCGTGTACATATGGTGCTGGAGAGTAGTGCATTGACAGAGCTGTCATTTGTACTCAGGTGATTCATGTGAAAAGCTTTGTGAAGTGATTGTGGCTTCACAATGTGGATTAACACACTTTGAACCCAGAATGGTAGCTGGAGCAAGACGTAAGGGATATTCTTTTTCAGAACTCATTAGCAAATTCAAAATTCCGAGATTCACAGTGTCAGGAGTATGCCAAGAACATCATATTTCAGGCATTACCTCACACTATGACCATGCAGTGGCCAACGGCCTTCACTTAACAATCAAGAGCAGCAGTGTATGTGGAGAGTTGTCAGTGCTAACAGGGAAGCAACACTGCATGAAATAACTACAGAAATCCATGTGGGGCATACAGAAAATGTATCCATTAGGACAGTGGGATGAAATTTACATTAATGGGCTAAGGCAGAAAATGACCAATACAAGTGCCTTTGCTAGCAGCACAGGATAGCCTGCAGCACTTCTCCTGGGCTTGTGACCAAATCTGACAACTGGAAAACAGTGGCCCAGTTAGACAAGTTCCAATTTAAGTTGGTAAGAGCTGATGGTAGGATTTGACTGTGGTGCAGACCTCATGAAACCATGGAACCAGATTGTCAACAAGGCACTGCACAAGCTGGTGGGGGCTCCATAAAGGTGTGGAACATGTTTAAATGGAATGGACTGGGTCCTTTGGTTCAACTGAGCAGATCATTGACTAGAAATGGTTATGTTTGTCTACTTGGAGACCATTTTCAGCCATTCAAGGACAATACACCACATCACAAGGCCACAATTGTTCACGTTTTGTTTGTAGAACATTCTGGACAGTTTGAGCAAACAATTTGGCTGCCCAGACCACCCCGTAAAACACTTTTACAATTATGGATGGCTACAGAGGCAGCATTGTTCAGTATTTCTGCTGGGGGGGGGGACTTCTAATGATTTATTGAGTACATGCCATGTTGAGCTGCTGCAATACACTGGCAGAAGGAGGTCCAACACAATACTGTGAGGTATCCCATGACTTTTGTCACCTCAGTGTATGTGGTGTTACATATCATACAGGTAGAGTGGTGTGTAACCCTGTATCTACCTGGCAGACAAATAATGCTCATGGACTAGGAGCATTTTAGTGACTAAATATTAGGAGGGTGGAACTGTTTGTGGTTTTGTTACTTATTTTTGCACATAATGAGCATGCCAAGGAATGTCGCATATCTTCAAAGAGATACATGCAGAAACAAAAGAAGCATATGGGTCATTCATTCATTCAACAATTTGTCAAACTGACTTGTACACCCTGTAATGTCCCACAGGTTAGTGAGTAGTTAAAAATGGTTTAAATACCTGTGAATAGCTTGTCCTCGGTGTCCCTCGACAACTGCATACATGAGCACAAATATGCTTGTTCAGTAAATACAGGATACCATAATGGATTTCACTACAGTAATGTAGGTCACAACTGAAGTAAAGTAAGTATGTAGATTTATTCCCTTCAAAACCTGTAGCTTATGAGCTCGTGATCAATCTTCAGTGTAATAAGCCTCATTGTTACTACTACAGCTACCCGATGGTACCACATGCTACACTGGTGATATTAATAGTCCAGCTGCAGTAATTTGGTGGAAATGCATGTGTGAAGCCCATTGCATTGTTCAACATTAATACTCAACAAAGTACAATTATAAAGCCACATATCATTCTGCCTTTTGTGATATTAAATCAAACTGTTTAACATTCCGAAATAATCCGCCACTGCACTGTTCTAATATGCTGTTTTAGACTATGTCCAACACACGAATTACTCTACTGTAAATCCAAACCTGAATCATGTACCAAGAACTTATCTCAACTGTACTCACATATCTGTCCTCTAGTGGGTCTAACGCTCATCTACCCTAACAATACTCGAGGCCCAGTACTTATACTCTTCCTACAATGTACTACTGGTTATAATAATACAAAACATGATTTATAATATGAAATAATTTAACAACATTATCAAACACTCTATAATATTCCCTACTTTCCTAGAACAAGTTTAAGTCATTTTCGAAACACATAAAAATCACATTAATATTGAAATTGTAGAAATAAGCATTCTAACAATGCTAAATGATCCATTATCTGTATTTTGTTAATTAGGCTGGAGATTTAATTCATACCATTTACAGATGATGAGAACAAAATATGTTATTCTTTTATCTAAACATTTTCCATATATTAATTTCCTGAATCTGATTTTGATTGCTTGTGGTACAAAGGGTATTGTAACTACCATTGTTTGGTGTTGCTATTATTCTTCTAAAAGCCTTTTTCCTATTATCAAAAAGTAATTGAATTTAATTACAGCTGGAGATATAAGAACATTGGTCTAGTATTACATAATGCAGGGGTGGTAACCATAAGACCGGAATGTTACAACCCTTAGGCAGCATGTGAAGAAGTCTTGTATTGAAATACTTGTTTAATATTTATGGAACACAAATACACTTCAGGTGCAAAAATTCAGAACTACAAGAGCTGTCATAGTCAAATCTGACAACATACACAGGGAAAACAGCAGTTACTACCAAATACTTGATTGGAGGTTTGAAAACATTGCCTGCAGGGAGCTGGCATGGCTAATCAGTTATTTTCTTTAGGAATTTTCATCCCATCACTTAATTTACTGAGACAATAAAAGTCATTCATAAATTCAAAGACGACAAGCATTCTAAGCAGTTCAAGTTCTGTGAAAGTAACAACTACTTCTGTTTAGTTTCTGTCCACAACGTATGGAGAAAAAAAAAAAAAAATATGAAATTGATAGTGAAGAAGAGTTTGATATTTCACCAATGCATGTGTTTACCGACACACACTGAGAAATTGAGCAAAATTTTAGCAAAATGCAGAAAAGCAAAACCTGCAGAAAATCAGTACTTGGTTTATGGACTCCCATTTGACCCTCAATATAAATGAATGTAATGCATTGCAATTAAATGAGTAGAATCATGCGTTATGGTTTGACTTCATTATGGACAACAGATCACTGAACAGTCAGAAACATATAATCTCTAAAAGTATGGATTCAGAGTGATTTAAAGTGAAATAGTCATACATCATAAAACTAATTACAGCAAAGGCAGATAGCAGTCAGATTAACTGGAAAAATCTTAAGGAAATGTAATCTGCCCACAAAGGAGGTAGTGAAGATAATCCTCATTCAATCGATTTTTGAGTATTATCACTTGGTCTACGACTCTCACCATATAGGATTAATAGAGCAAATATTGAAGAGCAGTATGTTTTGTTACAGAAATATTCATCCAACCCCATTGAAAGATGATGTGCAACCAAGAAAGCACACCCCTCTTAAAAGTACAAGAACTCATTCTAATTACAGTCTTGTAACATGTTGCTTACTCCCAAAAATCTTACAAAATGTCCTTGACATTAAACTTTGAGCTCTTATGGAGGGCCACCAGCAGCTGTTCCTTCCATGCACCAGGAATTGAATAAAGAGAGGAGAGGAAATGATAGTGGTACTCAATGCACCATACACTGTTGGGAGGCTTGAAAAGCACCAGGCTACTAAAGTATTACATGTAGAAATATGATCAATGAATGAAGAGAACCATAAACTCATCAAGTTTGCATTTTGCACTCTGCAAATGTTCTGTGAATGCCCTCTGGTCACACGACACATTTCAAGTCATAATCAAGTTCATTCCATACATTATGCAGCAAACTCCTGTTGATGGACATCAAAGCAGCATCAATGCAGTCTCTGAGCTCATCCAGAGTTATTGGCAATGGGGGTTCGTAAACGCCATCCTTAATCTACCCCCAAAGGAAAAAGTCATGAGATGTAGGTCAGGCCACTTCTGGAGGGGGAGGGGAGGACTGCAAAGTAACAGAACCACATTATCTTCACATTATACCCAATCTAGTGATGTATAATAAGTTCATTGCTTAAATAGTGATGAATGTCGATGCTCCAATGAGGGGCGGTGGGGTACCATCTTGTTGGAAGATGAAATTCTCAAAATCAACAATCAGTTGTGGGAACAACCACAACTGCAATGTATCAAGATACTTCTCACAGTCTACTCACAGAGGAAAAATGGTCCATACAGCCTCGTCTGTAACTTTGCATGAGGATTTTCAGTGCCCCACATTCACAGTATGCTGATTAACCTTTCCAGATAAGAAAGGTTGCTTTCTCAGTGAGTGTCAGCTTGGAGGATAAATGTTCATCCTCAGGTGTTCACTGTATTGCGACACAAAACTGAAGGCTCCAGCCATTATCCTCTTATTTCTAATTATTGCACTGGCTGCACACAATACAATTTAAAACATAATTGGCATCATAAAATCTACTGCACAGTTTGCTGTAGCATTCAAAATTCATGGCTTGCATGGACTGCCGATTTTTTTGGGGTACATGCAAAACTTTCCCTCATCCTCTCCACAGTTGCATCTGGCACACTTGGACAACCAGTACTTTTCTGTTTACAGAGACATCCAGTGCCCCTAAACTGTCTACACCAAAGCGCAATGCTCCATTTACATGTCTTTTTTCCATAATTCCTTCTGAACACATACCGCATTGTTGTAACAGGTAAACATCTCATGGACAAAAACTATTTTCTTGTTTTGACACCATTTTGTCATGGCACTCCATGTGTAATGCCAGCTGATGGGTGAGTTTATGGTTCTATTAATGCATCAGTCATGTTTGTATCTGTAATAGTTTGGAAAATATGTATCTTTGAAAATGAATGAATCATGAAGTTTGAACGAAGCTCACAATTTGCAGCTTTGCCACCAAAACTGATTGTGACATTTTGGTTCTGAATCGAGTGGAAGGACTGAACCAGAGACTTCAAATGTTCTGTGATGAGCTAGGCTGAGACTTCCTGAACTTGTGTCATAGGGTCCCCCTAAATGTGTCAGGTGTACGCTGCACATAAGAAGCTGCTACTCAGATAGCTGACAGTGTGCAGTGTGCACAAAATGGTTTTTTAGATTAGGTGACTGTCCATTCAATCCAGACAACAATAGCCATAGGAAACGCAGAAGCTTCAGTGTAAGAGGGAAAGAAATTCCTCCCACATGCGAGAGTATTAAAATCCTAATGGTAAGCTGCCCAAGCATTTGCAACAAAGTGCCATGGTTTGAGGCATTCCTGAAAAGCAGTAAAGCTCACATAATACTAGATACAGAAAGCCAGTCGAAACCTGAAATTGATAGCAGTGAGATTTTTGGGGAAAATTCGAGTGTATATCGAAAGGATATGCAACTGGGAAATGAAGGTGGTGTATGTGTCACAGTAGACAAGAAACACAAATCCACCAAGATAGAAACTGAAGCTGCACATGAGACTGTTTGGGCAAGACCCAGTATCAGGGGTGTTCATAAAATGATAACTGGATCATTCTATCACCCACAGACTCATCTCCTGATGTAACCAGAAACTACAGAGAAAATCTCAGTTTGCTTGTATGTAAGTTTCCCAGTTGTACTGTAATCATCGGTGGTGACTTTAATCATCCAACAATCAATGGGGAAAATGACAGTTTTGTTAGTGGTGGGTGTGATAAGGCATCCTGTGAAACATTACTAAATGCCTTCTCTGAAAACTACCTAGAACAGATAGTTAGGAACCAGGCATGATGAAAATATATTGTATCTAATGGCAACAAATGGACCTGATGTCTTTAAGGATGTCTGCATCAAAAATGGTACAATGATCATGATCCTGTTGTAGCAACAATGTTTACCGAAGTAGTGTCATATCACAGTTAGGAACTTGAAACTTCAAAAATGGTACAGTGACCATGATGCTGTTGTAGCAACAATGTTTACCGAAGTAGTGTCATATCACAGTTAGGAACTTGAAACTTTCAGCAGAGGGCAGGAGCATGCAGAGGAACTATGGCTCAAGTTTAAAAGTATAGTTGATCATGCACTGGTTAGATATATACCCAGTAGTGCAGTTCATAATGGAAGGGAACCTTCATGGTATACCGTCACTGTAAAGAAATTTCTAAAGAAACAGAGATTAATGCATAATAGGTGTAAAACAAAGCATACAGATATAGCTAGAGAGATGCTGAATGGAAAGCATTTAGCTGTCAAGAGAACAATGCATGAAGCCTTCAGCCACAGCAGAATATTGTCAAATGACATTTCACAAAACCCAAAGAAATTCTCGTCATATATAAAGGCTGTTAGTGACACCAAAATTAATGTACAGTCCCTAGAAAATGAGACAGGAACTCAAATTGAGGGTAGCAAAGCAGAGAACTGCCTCAGTTTAATCCTCATACCACTGAAAAGATGAATGAAATAAGTATTGGTGTCAATGTACTGAGAAACAGCTGAAATCATTAAAATTAAATGAAGGTCAAGGGCACATTGGAATCCCTATCCGATTCTCTATTGAATTTATGACTGAGTTAGCCCCTCTTCTAACTGTAATCTGTCATAGATCCTTTGAACAAAAAGTTGAGCCCAGTTCTTGGGAAAAAAGCACAGGTCACACCAGTCTACAAGGAGGGTAGCATAAGCAATCCACAAAGTACCAACCAGTATCCTTAACATCAATTTGTTGTTGAATCTTAGAACATATTCTGAGCTCAGACATAGTGAGGTGTCTTAGACAGAATGATCTCCTTAATGCCAACCAGCATTGATTCCGAAAACATCGATCATGTGAAACCCAACTCGCACTTTTCTCACATGACATACTGAAAGCTTTGGATTAAGGCAGTCAGGTAGATGCAGTATTTCTTGATTTCCAAAAAGTGTTTGATTCAGTACTGCACCTACACTTAATGTCAAAAGTATGATCATATTGGGTATGAAGTGAAATTTGTGACTGGTTTGAAGACATTTTGGTAGGGAGGGCACAACACGTTATGTTGTATGGAGAGTCATTGTCAGATGCAGAAGTAGCTTTCTGGTGTGCGCCAGGGAAGTGTTTTGGCATGCTTGCTGTTTATGTTTTATGTTGATGACCTTCCAGACAGTATTAATTGTAACTTCTGATTTTTTTCAGATATCTGTAACTCAGTACCTGAAAGAAACTGCATATATGAAACTTCCTGGCAGATTAAAACTGTGTGCCCGATCGAGACTCGAATTCGGGACCTTTGCCTTTCGTGGGCAAGTGCTTTACTTTTGCCAGTATCTCGTCTCCTACCTTCCAAGGTTCGCAGGAGAGCTTCTGTAAAGTTTGGAAGGTAGGAGACGAGATACTGGCAGAAGTAAAGCTGTGAGACCGGGCGTGAGTCGTGCTTCGGTAGATTAGATGGTAGAGCACTTGCCCTCGAAAGGCAAAGGTCCTGAGTTCGAGTCTCGGTCGAGCACACAGTTTTAATCTGCCAGGAAGTTTCATATCAGCACACACTCCGCTGCAGAGTAAAAATCTCATTCTGGGAACTGCATATATGTTCAGTCAAAAGTTGATAAGATTTCACAGTGGTGCAGAGATCGGCAACTTGCTTTAAATGTTCAGAAATGTAAAATGATGCAATTCATAAAACAAAAAAAATTACAGTATCCTATCACTATAACATCAGTGAGCCACTGTTGGAATCGGCCAACTCATACAAATACCTGGATGTAGCAGTTTGTAGGGATATGAAATGGAATGATTACATAGGCTCAGTTGTGGGTAAAGCAGGTGGTTGACTTCAGTTTATTGGTAGAATGGTAGAGTACCGTGGTAGTGCAGTCAGTCTATAAATGGGGTTGGTTACAAGTCACTCATGTGACCAGTTCTAGAATATTGCTTAAGTGTGTAGGACCAAGAGGGGATATTGAACATATACTATACAGAGAAGGGCAGCATGAATGGTCACAGGTTTGTTTGATCCGTGGGAGAGTGACACAGAGATACTGACAGAAGTGGACAAAAGTCTCTAGAAAATAGACATAAACCATCCCAAGAAAGTCTGTTAACAAAGTTGCAAGAACTGGTTTTTAATGATGATACTAGAAATATACTACAACCCTTTACATATTGCTCACACATGTATCATGAGGATAAGTTTGGATTAATTACTTCACACACAGATGCAGTCAATCAATCATTCTTCCCCTGCTCCATACATGAATGGAACAGGAAGAAACCCTAATAACTGGTACAACAGGATTTACCCTCTCCAGTGCACTTCTTGTGGTTGGAGAACGTAAATGTAGATGGTCCAATTTTTAATCAGAATGTGATATAACATATTCAGAAGACTTGGTAGGAAATAATTAAACAGTTTTTTCAAGAATGAGGGAGTGATTCTTTTATTATTTTACCTTCAGTTTTAATTAGTATTAACTATGACATCTTTTAAGACTATTGGGGGTGGGGGAGCCTGATTACTATACAGCATGGATATCCGGCAGGACTGACATGTATTTCAGTATATCGTCAGGCAATAAAATTTTTACATATTTCAACTTCAGTAATAGTGACATCCTCAACGTTTGTAATCGTGTCTTCCCCAGTTGCGTCTAGTATTACGGTATATTGATAATTTTTACTTACGGACCGTGTGACAGCAACTGAATAAAACACAACGGTTTCTTCCCACATTCCACAGCACTATGAACTGAACGCTTGTTTCAATACAAAACATTGCATTGAAACAAGCATTCAGTTCATAGTGCTGTGGAATGTGGGAAAAAAACCTCAAATAGGCATTCATAAGAAGAAGAACAACACCAAAAATGCAACAGGAGCGTAATATCTAAGAAATTGTCCACACAACCAGCCACTGATGATGCCTTGCAGAAAATAAAGGCGAAACGCGTATGGCACTAAAATTGTGTTTTATTCAGTTGCTGTCGGATGGTCCATAAGTAAGAATTATCAATCAGTAATAGTGCTTTATTCGTGAATTTTATTTAAAAAACTAATAGTGCTGTAAAAGCTTCTTATGTATCACAAGAGATTATAAAAATAGCTTGTACATTTGTGTGATTACAATATTATTCCACATTTTGAATTTTCTGTCAAAAATGTCACCAACCAGCTTGTTATGTGAACTTTTACTTTATAATTATTAGAAACATGTCTCCTGCATTCTTTTCTCCTTAATAACATCTCTCTTTGTTTAAATTACCCACCCAACATCTGAAATCTACTTATTCTCATGAATTTGTTACAGTTGGATGCAGAAGGAAAGCATGTACCTCTCCCACCAGTTCAGGAACCTATTTCACCGCCATATGCAAAGTACCTTATGATGAAGAGAAACAATGAGCTTCCAAAATATTAAAATCAGTAAAAGTTGTGAGAAAATGACCTGGATGTACCACGGTTTTGTTTTACGTAAATTTTATAAAATAAATAGTGTAAATTAATGTGCTGATGTTCTCCAGTTCATTTGGTACTAAGTAATATAAGTAGAAGTTCTTGATGAATCAGATGTTAAATTTTCATACAGTTCTGCCTCAATAACTCAGACATATTGCTTTAAAAAACCTTTCCAATTTTTGTTTAGTGTGAAACAGTTGTGATACATTCCTAAAGGAGGCATCCTCACAATTTACAAAGAAAGTGGTTTCATTAGATTTTGGAAATTATTTTTGAATGTGGTCTGTGTTCCGTTCATTGTGTATGGAGAGTGAAAATCAGAAGTTTCAGTCAACTTCGTCCAACATGTATCTTTGTAAGTTGGCAGTGGTAGCCTGAAAATTGTTTCAAGTTCACCCAGGGTTCATGGACAGTTGGTATACACCAAGGACTTGAGGTAGCCCCATAAGAAAAAGGCACAGGACGGAGGGCTAAATCTTTTGAGTGTGCTGGCTGCTAAAGATTGCCCCTCACAGGGGTGATATTGTCGGGAAGAGTTCACGCAAAAGTGTCATTGACGTTCATGCCGTGTTAGCCCCATGGCACTGTCTTGTTGGAATTAGACATTCCCCCCCACCCACTGCACTTCTTGAAGTTGGGGAAGAAAAAAGCTCAGTCATCTGTACATAACACTTAGAAGTGATTGTTCTCTTTGGAAAACCAGAGGCCAATAATGACAATTTTGGATAATGCATATCAAACAGTCACACATTCTGTATGCAGAGGCTGCTGATGAAGTTCTCTGGGGTTCATACCTCTCCAATATCACCTGTTTTATTTATTCACTCATCCACACAAACGAAAATGTCCCTTGTCATTAAAGAACACATGGGCTTCATCATAAGGTAATTTTTTATCAATCCTACACATGCATTTTTTGTTAAACAAAATTGTGTGGATGAAGTGTGTCAACCACTGTCAGTTTGTATGGATAAAATTTCAAGTCTTCACAAAGAATTCATTTCACTGTGCGATTCAGAAATTGTGAGTGCAGTTGTATGCTTGAGTGCAGATTGCTTGGGGAAATTCAAAATTGCCAGCCTTACTTTTTCGACGCTTTTTGGTGCCCGGGTGATCCTTGAAGGTCCTGGTTTCTTTTTCTGCACACTATTCATAAATGTGTCCACCCACATAAGAATCACTTTTCGATTGGGAACATGGCATGCACGCATGATAAATTAAGACATCCAATGCCAGACAGCAATGAGTAACAGCCTCAGAATGGCACACATTTCAGTTTAGAAAGTCCCAGTACCAACCGTGTACATTAGATGGATTCATATATACAGTTGAAGATATTTTTCAGTTTTATGTTGACATCCATAATATTAACTGCCAAAGAATTTGTACCAAATTATTTCTCTACAACGAATTATACAAACAAGGCAGTAGTATAATATGTAACAAAAATAAAATAGTACAAAAAGGATAGTTGCTACTCACCATATAGTGAAGATGCTGAGTCGCAGATAAGCACAACAAAAAGACAGTCAGAAAGTGAGCTTTCGGCCAACACAACCTTTGCCAGAAACAGACAGAAATATCTCTCTCTCTCTCTCTCTCTCTCTCTCTCTCTCTCTCTCTCTCTCACACACACACACACACACACACACACACACACACACACACGACCACAGTCTCTGGCTGCTAAAACCAGACTGCGAGCAGCAGTGCATGATGGTAGAGGCAACAGGGTGGTGGGGGTGAGGAAGGAGGCTGGGGCAAGGAGGGGGGGTGAGGGAGAGCAGGGTAGGGTTGAGGGATGGTAAATTGCTGCTTGTGGGAGTGTAAAGGGGAACAGGGAAGGGGCTAGATGGGTATGAACAATAACTAACAAAGGTTGAGGCCAGGAAGGTTACAGTAACGTAGGAAAATGTTGGAGGGAGAGTTCCGACCTACGCAGTTCAGAAAAGCTGGTGTTAGTGGGAAGGATCCAGATAGCACAGGCTGTGAAGTAGTCATTGAAACGAAGAATGTCGTGGGTGGCTTGCTCGGTAATGGTGTGGTCCAGTTGTTTCTTGGCCACAGTTTGTCAGTGGTCATTCATGTGGACAGACAGCTTGTTGATTGTCATGCCCATGTAGAATGCAAAACAGTGGTTGCAGCTTAGCTTATAGATCACATGACTGGTTTCACAGGTAGCCCTGCCTTCGATGGGATAAGTAATGCTTGTTACCTGACTGGAGAAGGTGACGGTGGGAGGATGTATGGGACAGGTCTTGTACCTAGGTCTGTTACGGGGATATGAGACATGAGGCAAGGTGTTGGGAGCAGGGCTTGTGTAGGAATGGACGAGGCTATTGTGTAGGTTCAGTGGACAGTGGAATATCACTGTGGAAGAGATGAGAAGAAGGATCAGCTCTTTCCAAAAGTCTCCCCTTTTACCCCATTCCCAAATTCAATCATGCAAGATTTGTTAAAGATCTTCTCTCCTTCTCCCGGTCCCTACACTGGAAAAACTTTTTCACCATCACTAATCCTGCCAATCAACCCTGCCTGACTCATTTCACTCCTCCATCCAACCGTGATCCAACCCCACTGCCCCCCCCCCCCCCCCAACCACCCCCCGTAAACATTCCAGAATTTCTTAACCTTGAACTTTGCCTCACCATCATCCCTCAAACCTCTCAACACATAAACTAACCATACATCTGCAGAACTACAATCCGCCACCTATAAACTGATCCCAGCTTTATAATCCTACCTGCTGACAAAGTCTCCACCACTGTTGTTTTGAACTGCAAGGATTAGGTGGCAGAGGGACTCCACCAGTGGTCAGATTCATACACCTACAAACCCTGCCACAGTGACTCTGCTATAACGTGAGTAGCAACCATTCTTATCATAATATTGTTACATTCCATCCTGGTATTGCCATTGTTTAGTACAATAATAAGGAAAGATATATATAGGACCTTTGACTTCCATGGGGCTCTCAACTCTTCTGCAAGCGCATAATTGGCCAAGCCAATGTCCCACACCTTTCCTGACTACTTCCTTATCTGTACTGCTTGCCTGATTGTCACCTATACTCTGCTCAGGGACCCAATCAGTAATGTCTGCATATGGATTTGACAATCATAGGGTCCCAAGTTCAGGTCTGAAGCACAGCCATTTGTCCATTTCTGTAATCTTGGAGCATGCTTCAGCAGCCATCACTGAGTATGATGATGGAACATTATTTGTCACAAGGAATGGGGATCTTAGCTTAACAACCTGAATTCCAAACCTGGTACATATTACAATAATAAGCCTTCAGCCTCACGGTGGGCTACACGCTGATGGCGTGGGTAGCTGTTGAGATGAACTGTTGCTCATGGGTAACCTTTGGGGAACTTGCTGGATCTCAGTTGTAGACGACTTACCTAGGAAACTGGGGCTCTTTGTGGGTGGACTGTATAGGTTCCTTAGTCGCTCTTCAAAACAACATGATCCATGAATTTCCTATATAAAAAAGAAAAACACTCCCAGTGGAAAGGATGTACTATAAGGAGGGAGTAACATCACTCAAACATATAAAAGAGGCTGAGAAGGCTGTACTCCTGATCAAGATTTCCTTTCATGTGGTGATCAGATGTAATACTCAAATGTTTTTTCTAGCAATAACATATGAAGAAGGATGGTTTGATAGAAGTGTTACTATTCCATTTAAGCAAAGAGCGAGAGGGTTTGATGGACACAAATCCGTTGAGCAAATAAGAAATGGCTCTCATATTGGTGAGACAGCATCAGCTTGGCAAGTAACAATCTTAATGAAATATAAGTAACTTGGAGAATACCCAATGAAAGTTGATTTGGTCTCTTAACTTTATTTTGAGTAAAGGTGTTGTGACATTCTGTGATATAACAGAACATAAATGAAGCACAACTGCTGAAGGAATGCGACCCAGAAGGTATCATGGAGGTGTGCAAATATAATAAAAGCTGTTGACAGCATGCTCTCAAAAACAGCTATATTTGTGTTAATTTTCAGTATGTTGGTGTTATCTGTATGACTTAAAGCACACTTTATATGATTTGAAGTCATTTTATCTCAAACCCTCTGAGGTGATTTACAAGCAATGATTTTGGGATATAAAAGTTAAACAACAAGCAGGTGCTATGGTGCATTAACAGGACAGGTTAGCATCCAGACTTGATGCTGAGAATGACATAAGAGAATGAAGCGAAGAAAATCCAAGGATTGAAAATAACAAGTCTTGTACCATATAGCGTGAAGCGAAGAAAATCCTCAACAAAATGCAGCCACCTGTCTATAGTATGTCATTAGCAACTGAACTCGTAAAAACAGCTACAGTGAAAGCACTATTTTACATTTTTGTATGGCTCAGACTTAAAAAACGCAAAATTGAGGAAAATGCAGAATGGAGGAAAATGTTAAAAACCCACATAATATGAGCAAAAACACATGTAATTGGCGTATATGATTACAAGTCGTAATCTGCTCCAATACTTTGTATAAAATCTGTCCATTTGAAGGGAATTAAGTGTACAGTACACTGTTTATACAGGGTGTACATAATGTCCGGGAGCACTCAATTATTTATTGCACCAGAACTAAACATTGTACAGCTGTCATACATATTGCATTTTGAAGAGAAACTCTGAAACTTTTTCTTACAAACATTAGATATGTGAACCATGAGTGACCCGGCAGACGTCAACCAAGTAATCGAATTCTACCCGTCCCAGCACGGCACTGTTGACTGTGGCATTTGCTTCCCGTATTCTCTCCCAGAGCTCTGCTACATCACGAGGTAGAGGCGGTAAACGGCCTTCCTTGTTGGTGGCTTCTTACCAAACTTAGTTCTAAACACCCATTGAACAGTTGTAGCACATTTGTTTTTGTCAAACTCCAACACACAGAAAGCTCGCTCCGCACCTGAACTCACCATGTTTGCAACTACCGCTGACTGTCAGCAAGTTGCCAAACTATGCTGTGGCGTTATACATGGAGGAGAAAAAAAAACTTTCAGGGTTTCTCTTCAAAATGACATATGTATGATATCTGTACAATGTTTGGTTCTTGTGCATAAATAATTGAAAATGTTCCCGGACTTTATGTACACCCTGTACATTAATTCGTGGTAATGAATTTCATCAGATCTTAAAAAATCACAGGTATGTAATAGCTAGTAAAAACTCATCAAAAAATTGAAATTGGTATTCAGGTACAAGGTAATCAAGCTGTTTCCCGTCATGCTATGACCACAAATTGTACATTCAGAACATACGCTCTTGAGAGATCATCCTTTTTGCTCACCCAGAAAAAAGCAAAAATTGATAAATGTGTTGAATTAAACCATAAGCACAAATGCAGTGATCTGCTTAATGACATATTTTATCACCATTGCTGTTATTGTTTAATGCCTTTCTTACAAGCCACACTCCATATGTTCACCATCATTCATTCTCATGAGAGAGAGAGAGAGAGAGAGAGACGTGAAAAATTGGGTTTACTTCCCCGGTTGACATTACCAGTTTATTCAAAGTCAGGTTGGTGAATTTCTGTAGACCGTAAAACGTAAATCTGAAACGAAGCTCAGGTGCTACATTGTCACTTATGTCCTCTATGACTGGTGCCAATCTTTACAATCTACAGTGTGTGGAGTGTGCAGTGCAAAGTATACACAACTGTAGTGTACCTAGTTGTTGCAACAGTATCACGTCAGTTTTGAAAACAAAACTCTTGAAAATGTGCTATTGCAAAATATTTTTTCTATTTCCATGTGACATCTCTGTTATAGCACATCATCTCCACTTAAAGTATATTTTCAGCACTTCACAAAATGCTTTCACCCCCACCTCCACTCAAGTCACTGAAGGGTCACTCTCCCCCCCCCCCCCCCCCCCCCCCCCCCCCCCTCTACACATCCGTTAGGCGAGTTCATTTTACACGTGTTGGTGTGGTGTGGCTGCACTGGGTATTGGGTGACTTAACAAGCTGCCAGCCAATAAGAGTTCACTAGCTGGAAATGGGTAATGTTTCCTTGTTTATAACCAATCATATACTTCGAGACTGTGTTTGAATTTGAAAGGTTGACTATTGATATTGTCGCTGAACACAGTACATTGGAAATACGTGTCCCTAGTTAGCAAGTTTTCGCATTCAGTGTACTTACAGTTTTGTAATAGTTATACACAATGAACATACATGTTTTAACTTCTGCCAAGCAGCTTATTTAGTGGCACATAAACTAATTTTAATTTCAGTTTTATTTAAAAAATAATTAAAAAACAATTGATACAATCAGTTTTTATTGGACCTTATTCCAAAATTTTAAGTTTCGATGAACAAAGGAAAATCTACTGCAGGTGAGTACATGGAGTGTAACAGCTTTAAGGCACAGAATGAAAAGAATATTTTACCATTAAAGCAGTGAAGTTTCGCCATCTCTCTGAAAAAATAAGTGCAAAATCTTAAAATAAGGTCCTTCTCTTGAGGAAGTAATAGATACGTATGGTCGAGTTAGTTTTACTGTGTCTTAAATTGTTTCCTTTTCTACTCATACATTACCACAGTGTTGTAACTCACATCATCATCATCATCATCATCAGCAGCAGCAGCAGCAGAATTACGTACACGCCATTCCATCAAATCATAGAAATACCTATATCCATGCATTATATAATTAAGTAAGAGTCGAATGTCTTGCATTTTGTTCCTATTAATAGCCATTGGTCCAGTGTAATCCTTTCCAAAATTAAAAACAACGAACACTTCCCGAAGTAAAAGATTGAATGTGTGTTTCTGTAATCCTCCTATGTATTCAAGAGCTGCAACACCTGACTGACTAACTTTGTTCAAAATGTATCAAAAAACATGGTTGGAACCTGACTTTCAGTAATGAGGACAGGTTAAATACAAAGCATGTGAATATGATCACCATTGAAAGAGCATTATTGCAGGAGGAAGGCCCTTTTCAAACAGAAAGATTTGTCTATGTGTATAGAATCTGGTACTGTCCTTAACTTTATTTTCTTGAAATTTTGAGTAAAGGCTTTCAATAATGAATATCAATTACATTTCATTAATTCTGGAATTAACATCAGTGGATACACCTTACAAACAAAGTCAAATTAACATTTCTGTTAAATGCAGAAATTAAATGTGGGAAATAAAAGTCCTGTAGAAAATAAGCCTTTAGACGCTTTTAATAAAATCTTGAATTGAATGTTTTACTTTAACAACACTGAGACACACTTCCTATTGCTTTTGTGGTGTGAAGTAACAAACTCACTGTTCACTGACACTATGGTTTGTGAAAGATGTCAGATATCACATTCTTTACCTAGAAAGATTTTCGGATTAACAGATTGGGGAAAAATCTGCAGTTAAATTATCGGTTTTCTTCAAACAGAAATGCTATCTACGTGAAGCTCTCTACATACAGCTCATTGCTGGGTCGAAGTGGCCATGCGGTTCTAGGCGCTGCAGTCTGGAACCGTGAGACCACTATGGTCACAGGTTCGAATCCTGCCTCAGGCGTGGATGTGTGTGATGGCCTTAGGTTAGTTAGGTTTAACTAGTTCTAAGTTCTAGGGGACTAATGACCTCAGAAGTTGAGTCCCATAGTGCTCAGAGCCATTTGAACCATACAGCTCATTCTACATCCAGTGAGTATGAGAATCAGTAGTAATACATATTTAATTAGCTCCTTTGTATAATTGTTGTAATGCGGCAGCCAGTTTGCTGTCATTGGTGAATATTAGGCTTTTCCTCTTGAATTTTATACTGTCAACAATGGATGCCAGTCTCCAGCATTCATATCAACAATCATTTCTTATAGATCCTTTGTAACTGCATTCCTACATCCAGAGCTAATTTGCCTCACAAACCTCGTTCACGTGCCACTGCATGGCCTTCTAATTAAGTATTTCAGTTTTTATTTAGGTGTTCATTGTTGTCACTATGCAGGTCTATTCAGCAATATTTTTCATTGACATAAGTCCCAACTGACTTTTATTCCTTTTCACAGTTTGTTACTACAGTAGGAATATTTAATATTTATATATTTTCAAAAAAACGAAGTTGGTTCTTCCCTGTGTTGTCCAAACAACACTTTACAGATTACGTTCACTTCTGTGGTTCAGTTGTTATTAGACTGATGGGACTCAAATCAATATGCAAGTATTTTTTTTTGTGATACTTACTGAATTATACAAAAAAATAAAATAAAATAAACTGTCCTCAGGCAACCCACATGTCTCTCAATTTGCTAAATGGTTATGTACTTTACTGGAAAAATAATCTCATTGACGAAAGAGTGAAATTGTCCTTAGCACTTGACTACAAGCTATTGCTGTATTGGTCCACGTTTCACTTGTAATAATAGTGTGCTGCATCTACTGGCCCTGTTATGAGCACCTCAGAAGTCTAGTGCTTAAGACCTAGTTCTGGAGCCCCCCCCCCCCCCCCCCCACCACCACCACCACCACCACCACCACCACCACCACCACCACTTCTCCTTGCTGGAGATACTCACAATATACTTAGGAGCTATTTCAACTCCCAGCATGAGTTTAGGAGATACCACTGAAACCTGAACAAACTTATTCTGCTGGAGGTAGCAATATAGAAAGGCCCTCCACTTTGAAGAAAGCATGCAATAGAACTTGAGAGTGCAATACTGTCAAACACTTTCATCTATTTGGGAATACGAGTTTTTTGTTGAAGAATGACAAGACTAAGTCCATAGAGTCGATGGCCAAGAATAGCACAGAGAGTGAATGTTATGAGCAGAAGTAAAGTGAGCTCAACTTAATACTGATGTACAAAGCCAGGACCATCTTTAACAGCAACACACAACTAAACACAGTTCCGAATCATAGTCCAGATCCAGAAAAGCCAGTAACAGTTGTATCTGAGAACTGTCAAAACAAAGGGGTCAGTGATGAGATACAAATTACCAATCCATCCACCAGAACAGGTATGTATTTTCTGGAAAGGGCTAACAACCATCCCCATGTGACGTCTTTGCCAAAATCCCTGGAGTTGGCAACTTTAGTAATAGATACAGTGCTGCCATCTTGGTTTTATTTTAAATAGCAAGATTCAAAATTTGTAGTGGTTCTGAAACAATATACAATTGTTCCTTAATGACAAGTTACCGCAGAATATGATGCCATATGGCAATACTGAATGAAGTTAGGAAAAGTAAGTGATGTACAACATTTCATCTCCAAAATCTGATATTAATCACCACACAAAAATCACAGACCTTTCACATTAAAGAATATGCAGCACATGACTTCCAGTTTAGATTCTTATCAACATAAACATCAAAGAATTGAAGGCCCTGTTGTTAGTCATATCATACACTCTTAACTAGCTGTCACAGTTATTTTGAAATATAAACATACTGAATTACATTATGGACATTAAAAATTTTAAAGACTTAAAGTTATGATCAGCTGTTATTGGAATCAGAATGCAACAATGTATCCAAATGCAACGAGGTACCACAGGCATTATTGTACGAGTAAACTATGTATGATGTGCTAATGGTGCTGAACTTTTAAAAACTTTCTGCACAAAGTGCACTGACAGTTTGCAAATTAACAAATGCTGTTACATCGTACATAGTTTACTGTTATCATGATAGATGTGAGCCTCATTGCATCAAGATATACTTTGCAACATTTATGATAACAAAAATTAGTTCCACCCCCACCCACCCCTCCAAACCCTCAAAAAACACAATTTACAAGAACAGAAGTTGTGAGGTATTTCTGTCTCGTAAACCAGATTCATAAATAAATTTGTGCCTCTTGGTTGATGAAAAATGTGAGTAAAACTTCTTTTAAGAGTAGTGCCAAGGCTAAATGTACAACATAGACAGCCACGAACAAAGCTATTCTTACTTGACATATTCAAGAAATGGAAGTAATTACTAAAGGATAGCTGTTGACTAATTAGGTAAAAGAACATTGCATGGACTCTGCAGACAAGGACACAGCAATCAGGCCAACAAATTTAGCTTAGATATTATTAGCAACATAAGAGATGTCAACTGCAACTTGCAGAGGAGCCTTAGTAATTAACTTAGACAGACAGACGGACAGACATGCTATGAAACTAGGCACACATTTAGAGCTATCTTCTGTATAATAACTAAATATTTTTGTTAGAATTAATCATAATTGCTTGACATTTACTTTTATTTGCTTTATTTTGTTTACTTTTCTACTTTCTTCCTTCTATCTTTAGTGAAATCTGCAAGTTTCTGTACCATGTAAATTCCAGTCAGTAGAAGACAACAATGATATTTTTGCCATGCACACCTAAAAAACAAAATGCGGAACAAAAGACACATGTTCAAACAAGCACTCACTCAGTTAATATTTAACTCAGGCCCATTAATCACAGTGAGAAGGATGTACAGAAGTCCGAGCTTTTTTTAACACAGTCGCTGCGGTCACCAGTGCGGGCCTCTGACAGTCAAGGTGGGCGCTTTTAAGCGCACACGAGCTGAGAGTTGAAATATTACCCCTGCGAAACCTGTAATGTCATGTTGTGCATGTACGTAATATTGACAGCGAATATAACATCTGTGCAAGAGATGGTGCTAGATATATAAATAGAAGTATGCTTTAGCTGCATGCCAATAATGTGATAAATGCTGTTTGCTGTCTGATGCTTATAAGCATCATATGCATTTATTGCAAACAATTCTAACAATAAGTCCACATACTGTACAGAAACCTCATGTTCTGAGCAAACAATGTAACATTTTACTTGACTATCAAATAAAACAAATACAAACACTGTACAAATCAAACATGAACAGATCTTCCTCTGAAGATACGACATCTCATTAAAATATGGATGTGTAATTGTGCAGCAGTTCAAACAGAATCCAGGTTCGTTTGGACTCATTATGCACACATATGGTGTATCTGTATGCTTGCCCCGTTCCGCACAAGTTGTCAATCGCTTCCTCCTGGCTTGCTTCTTCCCTTCAATTGCCTCGCACTTTTGCACAACTTGTCTGTCTTTATGCTATTTGTTACACACATCTTTTGCAACATCCATTGGTGGAAGTACTCCCTTTATTATTTGTCTTCTATAATCATACAATGTCATTTTATACCCTGAGTATTTACTCTTATTATATAGGTAATGCAAATTGAACATTTGCATGTCAGCTACATGGAAGAATAGTTTCTTTGGCCAACAGGCAGTCTTTCGTTCACATAAATAATGAGACAACATCTGGTCCAGCCTATCAGTCCCAGACATACAACTATTATATTTGATAATTGGCAGTGGTTTCGAGACTATTTGCTGGTGTGCATTCAGCACACGTCCCATTGCATTAGGATATTCTGTGGAAATATGGGAGACCTCTCATCTATCCTTCCATTTGCCGATCATTACACTGCCCAAATATCGTGCAATAGTGTTTCTTTTCCCCAGTTTTGCTCATACCACGTCTTTAATGATATTTCTCCTGTTTATCCTTAGTGTCCCAGGGCAATGTGTTTTTGCATTCAACAGGATTTTAACTCAAGCAAAGCTGTTGTGAAAATTGTCCATGTAAACATGAAGGCCCACATGCAGCTTCTCTTCCAGCATATGTAACACCATCTTTTCAGCATGCCTACCCCCCCCCCCCCCCCCATATCATCACGCATCCCCGTGTACACAGTGCATTTATTTATGAAACTGTCTGGGTTATTTAGCATGTACAATTTGATGCCATATTTATTCCTTTTGTTCTTTACATATTGTATAAATTACAATCGTCCCCTCCACAAAAATCAGTGATTCATCTGAAGGTCCCTTCCAGGATAATACACCTGACACATTCTGTTGTTAAAATAATTCAATATAGGGTGTACTTTATATAGCCGATCATCTTGTTTCGGGTCTCCTGACTGGATTTTTCACAAAATGCAGTAAGCGTAAGATGAGCAAGTACCTGTCTCTGCCCGTACTCATTGCTATTCCTCTATTTTTGATCAGTGGGTCTTTCTTCCAGTAGTCTTGTAATCGGGCATATTTGACATTAACTATATGTTATGAAACACCCAGGAAGACTAGTGTTTCTCCTGTACTTACATGTTTCCAGTTACTAATTCTAGAGCCCTCTTTTGTATTTTCGTTCGCAAATATATTGCATGCATTACCGTTCGTTTCATCAACTACGGGCTGCAGTACATCATTTGTAACCAGTAGCCTAAAGAAACCTACTGGCTTATTGCCAGCAAGATTTATCTGCAAACATTCTGCTTTTGTAAATGGATGCTACTGCATCTCATGTGGTCCTTCATGCCAAGTCACACCTGGTTTGCTTACTTCTGCGAGTGCAGGTTCTTTTATCTGTTATCACTGTGGTATGTTTTTGCAGCCTCTAAATTCCAGCCACCCTCCTCTGGTTCGTCCCCTCTGAACTCAACATCACTATCTTCTAACACACACTCAGTAACTCATGGTCAGTATAGTATTCACTCGTCCTACTCTTTTTCAGGTTAGAAGGCCCCAGTGTTGGTTGATTTGCCGCCATTGCAAACAATGCACAACACAGACGACTAAGTACGAAAACACACAACTGTAGACAGGAAAACGTTACTTGATATTTCATTGGTTGCTTGTACTAACACGAGTGCACAGCCGAACAAACTAAACTGAGTACTCAGCTAGTGAACGCACTGCTTGTAAGCGTTACCCGCACTAGCTTGTTGATGCAGAAATGTTTATAAGCGTCAGCCGCAGTGAGCGTGTTAAATTCTACAGCAGTGTCATATCCTATATAGCAGCGCCATTTCATGATTGTCTCCATTGCTGTTGCAGACATGGATTTTTTACTGGTCTCCATTTCTGTTGCAGATATGGATTTTTTGCTCAGTGTTTAATATGAATATATTTCTCCTGTGACATTGTAGTGGGTCTTCAGTTGAAAGACTGGTTTGATGCGGTTCTCTACGCTAATCAACCTTGTGTCACCCTCATCAACTCTGCACAACTCTTGCAACCCACATCCATCTGAACCTGTTTACTGTATCCATCCTTTGATCTCCCTCTACGTAAGTCACCATACTGCCCTCCATTACCACTGCAACATTTCCTTGATAGCTCAAGGATGTGTCTTGTCAATTGAGCCCTTCTTGTAATCAAGTTGTGCCATAAATTTAATGTTTCCATATTAGTTATTCGATCTGTGATGAAGCAAGCTGGGATATTTTTATTTCCCCTCTTGTTTTGCCATCTGCCTACTTAAATTAGTTTTTTTTTACTTTTAACTAATTTCCACTAACATACATGAGTATAATCTACATTGTCATAAAAGAGAAAAAAATTGTCCCTCAGTTTTAAAGAATATAACACCAGATCTAATTTTGTGCTTAGTTTTATGTATATAATTGATTTTCTAATTTATTTTGACTATTCCTAGTTAGTATCTTTTGTTATAGGGTGAAATCAGTAATTGTTTCGTAACTTAAATTCTATTGTTGACGTATAAACAAATATAAATTCTGTGCTAATTATAAACATTAGGAGGAGGAACTAATAGTATTCCTGAAGGATCTATTTGGAAACATGTTAGTAAAACCAGCCCTTAATTCCAAAGTAATTAACAGTTTTCCCAAAAGTATTGTTTGCATAACGATATTTGTTAATTTCATGATTTAAACATACAATTCAGCCTAACTCTTGCAGTAGAAGAAACTTTTAAAAAGAACCAATTTTTGGATGTATTCAGTGAATTTGATGAGTCAAGTTTTAATTACGATTTCTGTAAATTTACCTTCGAACAATGTGTAGTTTCGGCACCTATTATTGTGAGGATGTATTAGGGCCCGAATTTTGGTCCCGAGTCAGTCAGTCCACAGCTGAGTTTCAGACAAGAAACCTGTATTGGTTAAATCAACAACAATGCATTCGTGAAATAAGTGTAACACAATTAGGCCGTGTGTTAAAACAATGACAGTGTCTGTTCCATATGTACCTTGTTATTCTTCAAGAACCGTGTGGTTAGGTTTTTACTGCTCGTAGATGTACAATAGTAAACTATTTAGCAGTATGTGTATGTTCACTTGCAAACTATGAATGAGGCTTACGGAAAGTTAAAACAATAGTCCACTGGCCACATATAACTCTGCATTATTGTGGGTTTGTGAACAGCAAAAGTAAAGTACTGTGAAACGCAAATGTGCACCTGTCTGCTACATCATTTAAAGTAGTCAGTGTTGTACTTCCACAACCCATTTTTCAGCCAGTGTAGCAACGCAGTACATTGACACAGAGGACAACAAACGAAGAAATAAAAGTAGGCGAACCTCTACGGATTGCCCCCATCTTTCACTTCTGTACAAGACTACACTACAGGCAATACCTTCAGAAATTTATATTTGATGTTAATAAATCATTTTTCAGTAATGTTATTACTGCTGCTACCAGTCTGCATTTTGGGTCCCCTCTACTTGTACCATCATCAGTAGCAAAAGCCATCTACTGCACTATCCGAGTGCTCTTCCAAGTTTTTCACCTTCTCTGACAGAATTATGTCTGTCCTCAACAAACCTTAAAACTTGTATTTCTTCTCCCTGAACTTAAAATTCCATTTTTCTAATTTCTCCTTAATTTACTTTATTGTTTGCGCAATGTGCACATACAACCCTGTCTCATTCCATTTTTCAACTGCTGCTTCCCTTTCATGCCCTTCAACTCTTAACAGCAGTTTGGTTCCTGAGTATGTTTTAGCTAACCTTTCACTTCCTGTATTTTATCCCTGTTACAAATGCTGCAAACAAAGGTTTGCATTTCTGCACCCCATCTTCTAAGATAACTCTTAAGGTCAGTACTGCCTCTCATGTTCCTACATATCTCTAGAAATCAAACTTATCTTACCCAAGGTCAGCTTCTATCAACTTCTCCATTCTTCTGTATATACTCGTAATGTGCAACTTGGAATTGCAAGACTGAGTTCAGTAATATTCACACCTTTCAAAACCTGCCTTCTTTGGAACTGGAATTGTTACATTCTTCTTGAAATCAAAATATTTTGACTGACATGTATTTTGCAAACCAGGTGGAATGGTTTTGTCATGACAATCTACCAATGATCTCAATAATTCTTAGGGAATCTCGTCCACACCAGGGACCTCACTTCAAGTTGTTTTTCAGTGCTGTCAAATACTTCTTCGATTATCATGTCTCCCCATCTGATCATCTACCTCATCTTTTTCTATATTATTGTCTTTGCCTTGCAATAGCCCTTCTTTACACTTCCTCCACCTTTCAGCTTTCCTTTCTGTGCAAACTATTTCCCTGTCTTTCGACATTCTGATATTTGTACAGCTGCTTCTCTTCTTCCTATAGGCAGCATCTATTATTCTCTTAGCTGTCCAAGCTTCTACAGCCTTGCAATTGTCCTCCAGCCATTGCTTCTTAGCCATTTTGCACTTTCTGTCAATATTTTCAAATGTCTGTATTTCTTTTGTATGCTTTGTTTTGTGCAATTTTTATATTTTCTATCTTCATCAATAAAATTCAATAACTCTTGTGTTATCCTACGATTTCTATAGTCATCTCCTTAATTTTCTATTTTTCTACAATTTCTTCAGTTTTAATCTAAATCATGGTCGGATTTCACATGTGCCCCTAGAAATCCTTTCAGTTTAAAATCTGATTTGAAAACCTTGGCCTTATGTTTACATGAACAGTCTGAATCATCTAGATGTGTTCTGATTTCTTACATGTGTACAACCTCATTTTATGATTCTGATACTGGGCTTCACATAACTTCTCAAAGCTTAAAGAAGTGATGAACTGAACAAAACTTATGTTGTTTTTTTAAAGCACTGGTCAGGATATATGAAGTGAATAAACACCAGAGCAACTGCCACATTTACTGTTGTCCAAAAGGCTATGGAGACGGGCACTATTCCTCCGCAGTTCATATCTGGATTGCACCACAGCAAAGTATAAGTGATGCAGAAATAACACTTGGCTACTTATTTGTAAGATACATAAAAGTAATTAAAATCTTATTTAAACTGTTTTATTGTTAAACAAGAAATAATACAAACAACAAGAATGTCTGGTGATGCACCAGATGTGATTAAACAGTTCTCTTTGTTGTAAAGAACTGGCCAGCTACTATGAGGCACAAATTAAACACTATTTGAGCATGCCCCTCGTGATAACTCCAGGAGGAGGAGATCCAAGATCTGCTACACCAGCCAGCCCATCCTCTGATGCCTTTTTCCAGGACAGATTCACCAACGACTGAAAACAGAACATGTACATTTACACACAGAAATACATTGTACACTTTTCAAAGTAGGTATGCAGGGAACAACTCATAACCCAATGAAATTTTCACTCTACAGCAGAGTGTGCATTGACATGAAACTGCCAGGCAAATTAAAACTGTGTGCCAGACCGAGACTTTAACTTGGGACCTTTGCATTTCGCAGGCAAGTGCTCTACCAACTGGGCTTCAGCAGGCAAGTGCTCTACCAACTGTCTTCACAGCTTTTTGGAAGGTAGTAGATGAGGTATTGGCAGACGTAAAACTGTGAGGACGGGTCGCGAGTTGTGCTTGGGTAGCTCAGTTGGTAGAGCACTTGCCCGCTAAAGGCAAAGGTTGCAATCTCATGTCTTCGTCTGGCACACAGTTGTAATCTGCCAGGAAGTTTTAGATCGTAACTTGTTCTTTGTACTAGCACTAGCAGGAGGAGTGGTGGTAGAAGTATACATCCAGAGACAACGTACACTGCATGGGTTTCATCAGAAAATAATGATGATGATGATGATGATGATGATGATGATACTAACAACAGGATGTACAGTGCATAGTACCCTACACAAAATCTCATTCAAAATTACACATATACCTTTGATTACTTATATAAATGTACAAAAAAGATATTTACATGGCATACACAGTTGACAATTACATACAAATACACACCAGTTCTAACACTTCTGTTTGAAATACTCATTCAAATCATGGCAAACAGTTTCATAATGTGTGACTGACGAGTTACATGAAAAATTATTTTCTACAAGGTTATTGCAGGTATTCTTCTAAACTATTATAGCTGGTTATTAAAAATCTGAACACTTTCTTAAATAAAGACAATATCTTCTTCATCTGTGCTGGAAGTTGGTTGTACAATCTAGCACCTTGAATGTTTGTTTGTTCTTAAGCCATAACCTAAGACTACTCTTTCTTTTATATGGCTACCATTGCACATTCTTGCATTGTAAGAACCAAATGAGTTAGTTTTAAAATTTTCAATGTACCTTTTTTTTATACAGGGCTATTACAAATGATTGAAGCGATCTCATAAATTCACTGTAGCTCCATTCATTGACATATGGTCACGACACACTACAGATACGTAGAAAAACTCAAAGTTTTGTTCGGCTGAAGCCGCACTTCAGGTTTCTGCCGCCAGAGCGCTCGAGAGCGCAGTGAGACAAAATGGCGACAGGAGCCGAGAAAGCGTATGTCGTGCTTGAAATGCACTCACATCAGTCAGTCATAACAGTGCAACGACACTTCAGGACGAAGTTCAACAACGATCCACCAACTGCTAACTCCATTCGGCTATGGTATGTGCAGTTTAAAGCTTCTGGATGCCTCTGTAAGGGGAAATCAACGGGTCGGTCTGCAGTAAGCGAAGAAATGGTTGAACGCGTGCGGGCAAGTTTCACGCGTAGCCCGCGGAAGTCGACGAATAAAGCAAACAGGGAGCTAAATGTACCACAGCCGACGGTTTGGAAAATCTTACGGAAAAGGCTAAAGCAGAAGCCTTACCGTTTACAATTGCTACAAGCCCTGACACCCGATGACAAAGTCAAACGCTTTGAATTTTCGGCGCGGTGGAGATCATGATCAGCAATTCATGTCATGGCCTCCACACTCTCCCGACTTAACCCCATGCGATTTCTTTCTGTGGGGTTATGTGAAAGATCCAGTGTTTAAACCTCCTCTACCAAGAAACGTGCCAGAACTGCAAGCTCGCATCAACGATGCTTTCGAACTCATTGATGGGAACATGCTGCGCAGTGTGTGGGAGGAACTTGATTATCGGGTTGATGTCTGCCGAATCACTAAAGGGGCACATATCGAACATTTGTGAATGCCTAAAAACATTTTTGAATTTTCGTATGTGTGTGCAAAGCATTGTGAAAATATCTCAAATAATAAAGTTATTGTAGAGCTGTGAAATTGCTTCAATCATTTGTAATAACCCTGTATATTAATTAACCATTTTTGGACATAACGGCATGGTAAGGGTAGAATATTTAGATGTTGAATTAACTGTTTGGAGGGTGTTAGCCTTGAACTGTTAGTAATTATTCTAATAGTTCATATTTGCAGAGTGAAATGGGTTATCATTTGTGTCTTATTACAACTCCAGAAGGTGAGGCCATAGGTAATAGCTGAATGCATGTAAGAAAAGTAGACAATTCTGCTACACCGTCTACTACACACACCACTAATTTCATGTAATGCAAAATAAGCTGATCTTAATTTGTTAGTGAGACAGAAGATGTGGGCTTCCCAGTCTAAATTTTCATTTACACACAAACCTAAAAATGTTGTGACAGCTACCCTCTCAATTTATTTATTTTGTATTCTGAGATCCATGTCATGCTGTGACTGTTTACTTCCAATATATACCATTAGTTTTTTTAAATATGCAAGGTTAACTTGTTATTTTCAAACATTTTTTTTAAATATTCCAAACCTCTGATTGCAGAGGTTGGCAATACTTTGTTTATATCAGTTACAACATTTGTGCCATCAGCAAATATGATTATGTGAGTACCATTGATTGGATTCTTGATATCATTAACACAAATAAGAGAGGCCATAGAACACTGCCGTGTTTTACCCAAATTGGTAGAGTATGAATTTAGGGCTTTAAACAATACTTCGTTTTTTAATGTTTTCTGAGGGAATTTCTACTCCTGTCTCGTATTATGAAGAATAAAACAAACCATTTTTTGCTACTTCTGGGTACACCAATAGCTTCTAATTTGTCTGGCAAAATATCACGTTGGGTAGTATCGAATGCCTTTGTTAAGTCCAAGTTAATTAGTATTGTATTATAGTTTCTGTATAGTCCCAACGTGACATTTTCAGTAATGGGTAATAGTTGATTCTTTGTGAAAACTATGTTGGTTTACAGACAAGGGATTAAATTTTTCAAGGTAATTTGTAATTCTGTATTTCAAGACAGTCTCCATTATCTTTGAAAATACAGATAACAAAGCTATTGATCTACAGTTTTCCATTTCTTACATCTTGCCTTTTTTATGCAATTATTTTATTTTTGAAATTTTTGATCTTTGTAGAAACACTCCTCCTGACAATGATGTACATATGATGTGAGAGTTATTCTGATTATGACACTAGCACAATTAATTATGACTGAACCAGGTATCTCATCAGTCCATGAATATATTTTATTCTGTGTTGTTTTCATTACTCTAAGAACTCTCAATTCGTTTGCCGCACACAGCACTATTGAATTAACACTTTGTTCTCTTGAAACTGAGGTTCTACTACCCCTGAATCAATTTTTATTCAGGTTGACTGGGGTATTTATGAAGTAGTCATTTATGTAATTTGCTAAAGATTTCTGAGAAACACGTTGATCATCTTTTACATTCCACATTGCTTTTTATTTGTTTGCTGCCCCTCTTAATATCTGTGAAATGTTAGGCAATTAACAAAAACATTTTAATACAAAGTTACTTCCTTTGAAAGTCTCTCCAACTAGACAATGAAATAAATGGAAAGTGAAAGAAAATAAGAATAAGCAGCGTACAGACAATAAGAAGCCAAGGCATCAATCATCTTAAATATTATTTGTGATTCCTTTTGTACGATATGGCCATGAGGCTGTGCTATGTTTCCTGGTCACACTGTTTTTAACCATCTGCCAGCCAACAAAATACTTTTCATGGACACAAACACTGAATCTTTTTTTTCTTCTTCTTCACATATTAATATTCGAACACAGGGTGATATTTATACCTCTGCTCACATATCCGCTCACCATGTTTGAAATTCTGCAATAAATTCTCTTGCTCACTGCTAATAGTTCATAACAAAATTGCAGTAAGAAACAAAATAAAAATTGTTTAAGTGTTCTATGGCATTTTACCTTAAAGATTCTTGTAATGCTTAATTAACTACAATTTCAGGTGAAAAAGTAGATTTCAGTCTCAGATTCAAAGTGCAATAAATGACCTAGATTCTTGCAATTTTTTAACTGCGTTTCAAACTGCACCAAGTTTCATAGAAGCAAAATTATGCTCCATCCACTGTAACACAGAAAAAGATGACACCTGCTGTCCAATAATGGGGATGTAACCAGTCGTAAGTGATGTCCATGTTTTTATAGTTGCCTGAGACTGCAATCGTGTGTGTGTGTGTGTGTTCGTGTGTGTGTGTGTGTGTGTGTGTGTGTGTGTGTGTGTGTTTATTGTTGACGAAGGCCTTCATGGTTGACGAAAGATTTATTTGTGACAGTCGTTTTATTGCGCCTATCTGCGACTCAGCATCTCTGCTATATTGTGAGTAGTAACTTTCCTTTTCATAATATTGTTATATGTTTTCATATGATGGTTTTGACTGAAGCTAATACACAATACGGTGTTTCTGAATTTCAAAAGAATGAAATATTTTCATACCAGTTAGTAAGCAAGGTTTGATTGTTTTGTACATAATCTCTTCCTCCATAAAACAATATGTCAGAAAATAATATTGATCATTTATTTCTTCAATGGATATCTACAACATGACTAATAAGATATCACTTTTCAACTAACTTTAGATGAAAATTAATGCCCCAGTGCTGACAATTTGCAAATTTAACATATCCACATGGAAAAGGAGAATTTTGTCACCTAGTTCCTTTTTGGGGTGGTTATGTGGCACTTATCAGAAAAATGTACGATGCGAGACACTTGAAACTGAGAGATGTTCAATTTTTTCATGTTTTCATTTGGAATGTGTTCTTTCACTTTGAAAGTAAGTCACTTTGGTACTCTAGTACCATAAATACTGTCATACTGTAGCATACAATGAATAAGAAGCACAAAGCCATAACTAATTTTATATTATCGAGAAATTGAGAATCATTACCCCTCTCTTACATCATTTTATCTATCAAAATGGCACTAACTGGCACAGTCTTAGTGTATGCGCAGCTATGGCATAGTACAGTGAGTTTTGACAAATTACTTTTAAAATTCTGTCTCATTCACATATCTCCACACATTATGTTGAGACGAGCGCCTGCCAATTTCACATGCTCGCGACTCAAAATCTGAATACCCCATCAAGCATGTCTTCAGCTGGGCCACCATCTTACTACTAATGCTCCCATCATGCTTCCAATAGTGTGATATTTGAAGGGCTCCACAATGAATTTACCTAACACATTAACAACAGCGTGGGAAGTATAGGTTGCTACTCACCCCACAGAGGCGTTGAGTCAAGGACAGGCACAACACAAAAAAATATTAGAGAATTTAAGAAATATCTGTGCTTTTGGACAAATTTCTTCCTCAGAAGTAGAGCACTCATACATTCAACAATAACAATGCCACACACCCACACACACACACACACACACACACACACACACACACACACACACACACACACACACACACCTACTATAACAGAACACCAGAGAGTGTAGATAAGTAGATGTGTGAATGCATGGGATTTATAGTATTCTTTTTTTGTTGTGCCTGTCTGCAACACTAAGCCTTCACTATGTGATGAGCAGCAACCTATCCTTTCCATAGCATCATTATTCCATCCTAGACTTACTTTCTCCGACACACATGCCATTTGGCATTTTATTTTTCTCCGACACATTAGAAAGGCCAGTCATTTATCATAGGTGGCTACTTTTATTCATAAATCTTCAAAATCTTTGTGGCCACCTATAGATCAAAGTTACTTGGCCACAGAACAACTCAGTACATACACAGTTCATTAACAAATGTACAAAAACAAAAGATTTAAGGGATACACCTATGAGTAATACAGGATAATAAAAGAATTTACACTACTGTGAATAAAGAAGTGTGTGCCACAATTTACCCTAACAAATCATGCATGGAAATTTGATTCCTTATATTTTTAACTTGTCCAAGTTCCAATGTGTTCACTGAGTGTAGTTTCCTCATGTTTAAAGTACTACTCAATAAAAGTAGTAATATACAGTGTGATGGGAGAAGTGGGCTGGGGTCATGTAGCCACTAGTAATTTTGGATCATCTGGCATGACGCCACCCACTCTGACCTGGGACTCTCCCCCTGGGTACCACCCCACCACAGCAGTGACTGCCCAGCAGTGTAATTATTCCCAGGAGTCACTGCGCTCCAGATTGGAAATTTGCACATACTCTTTAGCTTACACAGGGAGTCTTCACATCTGGCACCTATCATGCATTCTATGAACTGTCATGGGGCAACAATTGTGTGGGTACCTTACAACTCCCTTCCCTTACAACGGATGGATATCTGGTTAGGTTTTCTGCTCCTAATTTGGTCCATACACACAATAGATATGATTGCACAGTGAATGGAATTGACAACAGACTGGGACACCTTCCCAGCATGGTTTGCACTACTATAACAATTATAAAAGGACGGAGATTAAACCCAGAACTGGGACAGGGTGTATACGTGGACGAGGAAAAAAAATTCCCGGATTTTTTCCGGTTAAAAATACTTTCTCCTGAATTATCAATCCTTTCAATAGTTGTGGTTTTATACACCGGCGTAGAATTTCCTGGCACTTTAGGAAACAAAATTCAGGGAAAAAAACACATTTTGGAAAGACGTCTGATGTGCAGCAACATATACACAGCATACTTTCGTATTACGAAAGTATAAATTCGAATTCCACCAAACGCTGCATGTTACTTTCCGAAGGATTGAAATCAAAGATTGCTATGCGCTTTTGTAAGCCAGTCATAGCTCATGTCAAGAGAACTCACTAACCGATGACAGCGGATATTCAGAGCACAGGACACGTGATGCAGTCAGCCAATAGGAACATAATTGTTAAGTAGTGCGAACACACAAATAGGAAAAGGTAATGGTTTAAATTAATATACATAGTGTTGCTACAAGAAAAGAAAAGCTTTCACATATAATATTGGTCTCTAAGATTAATATGCTGCAAGAGAAGCTATGCTTTCACACATAGTGTTGATCTTTTTTGCACGTGTTACACTTTAAGGTACATCACACAAATGTGCCAGTAAAATTTTTAATGACGACGTAAATGTCTGATCTTCTGGGCTCAAAAATATTCTAAATGGTCGTCCTCAAAGAGTTCGAGTCTCGGTCCGGCACACAGTTTTAATCTGCCAAGAAGTTTCAACTATTCGGAATATTTTCCCGCGACCTGTTAGAAATAGATTCGTTTCAGCAGTTGCACCAGATGACAGGTGTCGCTGCACTTGCGCAGCTACAATGATGCAGGAAGCCCGTATGTTCGCACATGTAAAACATTAAAAGATCTTACATAAATGTCATAAAAGAAACAAGACATTAGAGGATACTCCAAGAGCATGGGAATTTTGTGAACCATACTAAAATGCATAATTCGGCTTAAAGCGCACATTCGTATGTCCAGATTCAGATGGAAATTTTCTTGGAGTACCAGTAACGTATTATCTCATGTCTGGTTCTTTATTATGGCATAATACCATACATGCTAGAAGATGAAAACGTGAACTTGAAATGCAGCGAACAGTTGAAACTAGCCAATAATGTGGAATTAAACACTTCACTTCAAATAAATTGGCCTCAGCAGAAAAGATCAATAAAAGTCAAATTTCTTTAACAAACTGAAAAAAATAACTTCAGTGTTCTGCAAGGCGATTAACGCTTGACTGTCAAAGATGGAAACAAAATGAAATCTCTAACTAATAATATCTTTTAGCCTTCCATAATCATGTGAATGTATTTTAATTCACTTGACAGCAACTGGCCACAGAAATCTGTTTTGTTTTGATTTAACGTGAGAGCAATAAACGAAGAGGAAACAACAAAATCACTTAACATAAACACAGGTCACGTGGAGACTACCACCTCCCCACTACAACTCAGACTGCTCTGTGCATCAGGTCCGGATCTACGATATTTCTGAACCAAGACAATATTAGATAGTGGCGCTCCCCCTCCCTCAAGCGTTTGAGGTAGTACGCCAAAAATTTAAAAAAATCGACTTTTCAAAAATAATATCTTCATTTTGTAGCGCACATCTTTCTGAAGAGTCTGATACACAAAACTTATATGTTCGAGGGAATGTAAGACATGTTATTTGGTCGTAAAGTCCGCCGTAGTGAAGTGCCAAGCCTCTCAACACAGCATTCTTCCATCGCACGTATCTGTATTTCGCTTTGTGGAATTCAAACGTGCAATATTTTGTAATGGGTGCCATCAAACTATATTCCGGCCAGTGGAAATTAAAATGTCCTGTGGTGCCTCTCCTGCTCCCAGTCGGTCGGTTTGACATCCTTAAAGAAATCTCGCAATTAATTATTTGTAACCGGCAGAACAAGAACTCTTCAGAAAATTTGCAGTCTTCACTGCCTATTAGCTAATAACTTGCTGTTTTTTGTATCATAAAATTAAATATAGGATGCATGAAACGAGTAAAGACAAGAGACAAGCAAGACAGTACACGTTTCTTCAGTCCTTAAGTCCTTGCTTTTTTTCCTCTCTAATCTTGCCACAGCTGTATATGGCGTACTTTCCTTTCTGGGAAAGAATCTATTATCTCCTCAAAGTTAGTCAACATTTTCCTATATGAAAAAACGAAATGTTGTCATCTAATTCCTGGAAAAGTTGTTAATACAAATATCACCCAAGACTGGTGTGGTTTCTCTATCTAATTATGTGTATTTTGTCACTGTCTGCTAGACAAAAAGAAATAGGCCTGCCTAATACTGCAGCAACTGTTACACACATCAAATAAACAAGACTGTTTAGGCAAAACTGGTCATTTTTATAACACGACAGAATATAATTCACGAAGTACCAATATCAATTGCCTATTAGGCCTACTACAAGCAAAAAGTTCTTTGTTGGGAAATAGTTTCACATTTCATTCATACTCTCTAGCTTCTGAAGAGATCGAAAAGTAGTAGTATGAAATTTTTATATAAATTTGGAATCGTCATATTCTTCCGTAATTTGTGTGAGTCCCCATTTCTTCTCCTTCCTCATTCTAACAAACAATCTTGTCATCACTAATTCTGTAACTATTCCTGTGAGTGTCAACATTTACTCTCTGGTTAACTTCATTAACCCTGCCACAATTGCCGGTTTAGTTATCCCACATTTATTCTCCGGTTAGGCATTATTACGTGTACGTACAATGCATTTTCTGCACTACTCCCAGAACAGAACTTTAGCGTCTGCTAGCCAGGGATTGTATAACTGGCCCTTAGTACTGTAGCGGTCTGGCCAAAAATTTTCTGTCAAAATTTCATTTTCTTGGATACATGGAGATGACAATAAGTAATCTTTGTTGCCTGTTATTCCTGTTAGCAATTTATTTCCACTCTGGTAGTCTGAATCTACGGAATTCACTAGTAATTATAACAACGCTGATCATCTGCAAACCCAGTCAACCACATAAACAGCGATTGTCATTCACACTTTCGGCTTTATTCGCTCAGCTCGTATAGACCCGTCCCCTTTTGTCTGCGGGAAAGTTTATTTCTAGATGTGACGGGGATTCCCCTGGCAGAGACATCACATACTCTGTGCATGCATTCAAAAATCAACTTACGATTCATTCAGAAATCACCTTAGAATTTGATCAAAAATATTCAAAAACCAACAGAGATGCGTTCAAAATCATATGAGTAATCAATAGACCAACGTGCATTGGATGCTAAGCGCTTTGTGAAACAAGGTCTTTTCCTCTGCCTGAAATTGCCACCCGGGGCAGATTTTCTGGATAGCATCTGGCTGCTTGCTGCTATTGCTTATACAGCTAACTGCCACACTTCTGTAGCCAGAAGCGAGGAGAAGCTACTACTCAAATGCGACTCATCTGCACATGTGCGTAAGCTTGTTCGCAACCGCTCCAACGAATTTAATGTAAACAGTTGTGACGTCATGCTCATCAGAGGCAATTTGTTGTTATGAAACATTGCTTAGTCTTCCTAAAGTCTTTGACACATTTTGCTGTTGGCACCTGCTTGTATGAGCACTGTGTTTTGTTCTTGTATATGGTGCATTTCCTTTGCAACTTAAGTTTTATTTTCGCCTCCCTCCCCCCCCCCCCCCCCTCCCCTCCCCCTCTTGTTCGTGTTTTATTGCTGCAGTATTATTCTGCAGTAGCGAGATACAGTAATATTCTTTGTTAGAGTATTGGTTCTTACCTGTCAAAGTCACAAAAATTTAACTAAAAACCAAAAAATGAAAAATTCCTGGAATTATGAAAAATTCTCAAAATTCTAAAAAATTACGGGTTTTTCCCAGTTTTCTCCTGGATGAAAAAATTCCCGGGTTTTTCCCGGATCTCCCGGGTCGTATACACCCTGTGGGACGAAAGTGAATTACTGAAAATGATTGAGGAAAAAAAGTCTGAGAAAGGTAAGTAATTGTTATTAGCGACCAACTGATGAACTAGGTTGTCAACAAAAAAACTGTCTTACGTACCACATCAGAGGAAAGGTATAATGATACAGTGGGACTGAAGCAAAGGAAAAGAAAGAAACTCTGCAGTAGTTTGGGGCTGCTCATTCACGATGCACTGTTACTGATTTGCCGAATGCCTACACACAATACATTTCTTCTGAAAAAACATCATGCAAATCTAATTTACTACTTACAGAGAAAATTTTATAACTTTTACCTCTGAGGAAATGTTTTGCTTACTACTTGCTCAGTGAGATCACTTTTTTCACTGAAATGCTGATTCAGCATCATCAGTCATCCGTCATCATTAAGAAAACTGACAGCAGGGCATTTTAATGAATTTTCAATCATAAAAGAGCCTCAGTTTCTACAATGACAGATGACACTGAACACATTCAAGAACTACACATATGACTGTAGTAGAGCAGAATTTTACATAGAAGTACAATGCACACACATTCTCAACCCAAACATTCTTTCTCATGAAAGTAAGAAAATTGTTGGGTTGACTCTTATTCAAATAAAATAAAAGAGATTTAGAATAATGAACAGTCCATCTGCAAAGCTGAGCGGCCATCGTGTGATTGCCAAGTGAAGGACACTAGTTCCATTCCTGGTTACGCCAGGAATTTTTCCTCAGTGGAAGGACTGGAAAGAAGTCCTGTCAGCATCTTTATGCCAACTGAGGGACTACTTTAATAATAAGTAACTGCTCCAAGGTCTGAAAACCTGACAACGACCAGGAGAGAGGTGTGCTGACACAATGCCCCTTGACACCATATCAGAATGTTCCGTTTGGCAGAGGAGGATGTAGTGGCCAGTCTGAGTTGTGTGGTCCTCTGAGGTTCATCAATGATTTAAGTTGGAACAGAAAATTAATAAATAATTACAATTATTCCACTTTCACAGTCCTAATTTTCTCACTTTTTATTATTTTTGGCTGACAAAATAAAGGCTCGAGTTGGACTGTAAAACATTTGAAAATGAAATTATATTTTACACTAAACACAGAAATAAATGTAGCATAAGCTTACTTTAAATGTCCGAGGTTCCCACACAGCCAAATCCGCAAGCGTTTTTCTATTGAGTAGTATATTCATTCGAGCCAATGCCTCCCTTAGCAGAGGATACCGGAAACCAAGTTCTTCACATGCAGCTGTTACACGTTGTTCCCATAGCTGTGAATCGAAGAGTAAGTAAATAATTGTATCACTTAGAGCAAGCTGAAAATAAATCCATTCTACAATCCTTATTGACAGAAATGACACCAAAAATAATGCTGTCACCTTGAATAACAATACTCTTAATCTAAAACAGTAATAATTTAGAACCCTAATGTAGCCAATGGACATCATTTAAGGTCACTTTTGACAATGATTCAGGAAACAATTACACCAAATTGGTGGTCACAGACTACTAGAGGCAGTGTCTGGTAGTATCTTTCAACAGAAGAACACTTATCAACGCATGGCATTTTTCTATGAACTGCATGATTGACATTAAGGGACTCCCTTCACCATCTAGATCCCCCAATTGTCCTTGAAAGAAAGCGTATGCAACCATCCTGGTTCTAATATCCAGTGCACTGAGGGCCAGCCACACATTATGTGGTAACTCACCTTAGGAGGTGATAAAATGGCTTTATGACACCTTCTCAACTGAATATTTGCAAGTATTCAGGCCCAAGAGAGTGCAGTGTCCTCCTGACAAAGGACCAGCCAAGTGTTTATACTGGCAATTTCAATTTCATTGTTCATTTCCCTTCAGTTAGTTATCACTGAAATAAAATAAAATAACCTCTTAATATATGCAGTTGCATTTCACTTACTCCTCCCCTTCTAGGTGCTCCACTTATTTTGTCATTGCCTGTATTCCAAGAAATATCACAGAACAAGAAAACTGGGTAATAATGAAACCAAGTATGGTGCTAAAAACACTGTCTGTTTGCTTATCTATCACTGGTTACATTAGACTATCATTTCATTGGTTACAGCACTCCAATCTACAAGAACAACAGGAAAAGTATTCTGGCTGGTACAGCACCTGTTCTTAACTTTAAACAACAGCTCAAAAAATTGTTGGGGGGGCTGTGTGGTGACCCCACCGGTGACAGAGGAAATGGCTGTGTGACGATCAAGATGAGGCCCCAGTTTCTTTGTCTGGATGTGGGTCAAGAATGGTGGTGGTGGTAACAAAATGAGCAGTGGACTGCTATTAAGATACCCCTGACTGAATTAGACTTTTATTCATGATAGGTATACCATATTCACTCGAATCTAAGCCACACTCGAATCTAAACCGCACCTGAAAAATGAGACTCGAAATCAAGAAAAAAAAATTTTCCCGAATCTAAGCCACACCTGAAATTTAAGACTTGAAATTCAAGGGGAGAGAAAAGTTTTAGGCTACATCTCCAAATCGAAACAAAGTTGGTCCATTGTAATATGAGACACAATTTAGGTCGAATGAATGATGATACAACTACAGTAGCTTGGTTCGAGTCGTAAGCTTAGCAGTTAAGCTTTACCAGGTAGCCATTGCTATGCGTCAGGCGCTTCGTCCATAATTATACGGGTACCCTTCCTTTTTCACGTGCTTCGTCTGGTTTGAATCGATTGCTTATTTTCCTTTGATCTGGTAAGTGCTATTCTCTTTGTTATACGTGCTTACATCACTCTAAGCTGAAAATGCATTATTGTACTGTGTCATGCATTGTATGTCGCATGCTGATAATGTGTGTTTATGACCTGTCGCCGCTCACGGCATGGCTTGCTTTTGTGTGCGCTACCGCTGCTTACAATAAAAAAGGGAGGAATTGTCTCATTAGCGAAACAATGGCAAGAGACTGCTATTTGTTGTTACTTACACTGCTGCTTTCTTTGATAATGATCAACAAGAACCAAATAATATACTGCGTATGATAGAAGATGTTCTGAACGAGAGTTCAGCTAAAATTTTTCTCTGTTTGAAAATCTTTGCAGACGCCTCTTTTGTACATTACATTCTGCACAGAAATTAGAGTCGTCTTAGATGTAAAAATCTAGTCAAATGCCGTGCTTCATTTCTGACTGTATCACTATTGGGCATAAGAATAATATGAATATAAACATGACATGAAATGTATATTCTTCCGTGTTTGCTATTGTCTCACACTAGTTTATTAGGCAGACAGGATTTAAATGAGATAGTAGCAAACACAAAAGAACACATGGCAAAATGTTTATATTCGTATTATTCTTATGGTGAAGAAAATACTGCATGTGATTCACAATTCATAAAAGTTCCTATTAGCAACCATCTCTTCTCACAGGTAAGAAAAAATTCAGAATATACAGTTGGCCATATTGACAAACATCCCAGTCAGTCATTCCAGTCGGATTTTCGTAGTACATTGAAATGCTGCTACATTCGAAGATGAACAATACGGAATTTGTATTTACTTCACTGGATAATGTATGAAAATGCAGTGGTCGAAACTCGGGGTGGAGAAAAAGGCTCGTCTTCTAACTTTTTTTTTAACTTATTTACTGACGCAGAGGTTTTGGTGCCAGTATTTATCTTTGTGCCTGCAAAGCATGCGTGTGTAGCGCTACATATATTTGACGGCATTAGTTAGTTGTGGCGGCACCTACCAACATTTTTCAGAACTTTCACTTACTTTGCACTCGATTCTAAGCCGCAGGAGATTTTTTGGATTACGAAATCCGGAAAAAAAGTGCAGCTTAGATTCGAGTAAATACGGTAATCGTATGGCCACCAATGGAGGGGAGGCCATTTAATCTTAAATGGTGTAGTGAGCTGCAGAGCTCAGCAAGCTATCAGCAGCAGGTTTATCTCGGCAGTGGGATGCTTAGGCTGTGTCACACACTATCAGCAGGATGGTATTAAATGCAGAGACCACTGATCATGGCTGATGAATGGCAGCTCCATGCTGGCTGCCAGCCCACTTCGGGCCACAGAATACTGAAAAGGGAAGTTTGATACTAAAACCGTAGCCCCCAGCATGACTGATGGCAAAATCGTGTGCCCACCCTGGCGCTGATCAGCAACGAGGTTGTCCTCAAGGGCCAGACTACAGTGACAGGATAGCAAGCCAGTTACTTTGAACACGTGTCCCACCAGGGAGGTGGCCACCCTCAAGAGGTAGACACCATGTAGGTGACTCCCCAATGTGAAGATGCCACGTAGAATGCATACAATTTTCTGAAGTATTACTTATGTGACTTTAGACTGGGAACCAAAATAAGGTAGCGTGCTCACTCGCCACCATGAATCAATACGACTTATCTTGGCTGGCTTTCCTCATATAGTCAAATCTTCTGGCCACTCTGTTGAAGCTGTAAGGTGTCCCAACTTCACTTTTCATAATTGGTGGCAGATATATTTTGCAGTGTCAACATACTGAATATGTACTCTTGCAAACTGATTATATCTTCTTGCCTCACAAAATGTGGTCACCATAATAGCAACATCTCTCTCCCTACATCACATTTCTGTTACATTGGCATGAGGCAGTTCAATGCCCCACATTATGTTGTGGCAGAACAAAATTTTTGTCAAATTGTACAAAAAGGCACTCATTGTGAAAAAGTCTGTTATACAGCACATAATAATCGATCATGCAAAAGTATTAAAAAGTTACATGATGATACAAACATAATAACAGTGGGGTCTCAGCAAATGGCTTAGTCCTAAAATTTTCATATGCAAAATTATGCAACTCGAGACAAAAAAAAATTACTTTTAGATGTTCAGCCACACACTACTTGAAACACCATATACAAATTTCCTAAGCATCTAGATGGGATAACGAACAGGCTGCAATGTTACATGGATTTAAGTAAACCAAACAGCTCAGTTCTGTTTGCTCTGAATATAGAAATCTCTATCAGTGTGTTTACTTGCAGACAGGATTGCTAGCATACTTAAAAGTATGATGACACAACCTTCTGGGATGCTCCACAGTAAAAAAGACGTGTTTTACTGAACTGGCACTTGCAGTAACATAATTATGCAAATCCAATAACCATCATTTAGCAGAAGTCTCTTCACATCAGATCTTACAGTTCTAAAACACACGAATACGTGTACTACTTAACAGTATACATTGTCAGTGGTGTCAATCTGGAATGAACTACGAAATTCACAATCCCAATACTAGAAGTAAAAGTAATTTATAGAGTATTTGGACACAATTCACATAATGGAACAAAGTATTATACTCTGGTGACAAACGTTCACCACATAAATGCAAATTCAGTATTCACGAACACGGTAAAATTACACATTATTATCTACTCTGTCTATAATTTATCAGGATAATTCCAGTTAACAGGTTTTAAATTTCGCAGCATACAGAATGCTGACAGCATTCTCTATAAACCAGTGAAGTTACATAAATGCCTAGTGTGAAGCAGTAATTAAAACAGCAGCTAAAAGTTTCAGAAGAGCAGCGTTTTCCTTTTACTTTCAAAGTAGCTGTTTTTACATTAATTGACAATTAATTTCTGTATGTAACAATGTGACTATATTGGCACCAACTTTAATTTATTGTCCAGTATATTTTATTGAAGCAGCTTGCAGTTGTTGATTTTTCCTATAAATGTATAGCATCATATCATCATCTGTGTAGTAACATGAGTACATTTCAACGTTTGCTCTCTGAGCATCTGTACAATTTCATGTTTTGTAGAGATTGTTCAAAGAAACAACAATGGTAAACTAAGTCCAGTTGTAACACTAGGAGTAGTAGTCAAAAATCAACTAATTTCCAACTAGTAGGTGAAGTGAAAAGTAATAGGTAACACACAAAAAATTCCAATATTAGCTGTAGTGCTTAAGTGATCAATCCATTACAATTTTCAGTATAAATTATGCTTTAGTATATTTTGCAACTCAGTCACAACCCCAATGTAATTCCTGATTAAATGTTTCTTCATACTGATTTTGTTTAGTGAAGGAAGTAGGGAAATGCAGAAGCATCCGATTCCACCCGTCTGCTTTGACCCATGATACACAAATATGGCAGAAACAACCATACACCACGACTCCAATATAGTGCCTATGACGTCATTAGGTAAACTTGATAAACACGAAAATACATCAAAAACCAACACACACACATGTTCCACAAAAGACCTAATGACACTAACGAGACAAGTGTGGAAAATTGGGGGTTTTTGGGTGGGGACAAAGTAAATATAAACTTTATAAACAAATTTAGACACACACTCCCATACCACACCACACAAAACAACGAAAAAACCGACAACAAAAAACTTCCCAAATTCCACTAAACACAATATCCTCTGGAATCGGACTTCCCTTGACCTATATATCTCAACAGCAGCTCGCGATCCCACAAATTGGAATCGACCACTTCCCTTGACCTATATAGCTCAACAGCAACTCCCTATACCTGACCACCCACAGCCACAACCACAAATTAGAATCTAACCCTTCCCTTGACCTATATAGCTAAACAGTAACTCCCCATACCAGAACACTCACAGCCACAGCCACACATTGTAATGGAACACTTCCCTCGACCCCAACACACAACAAATACACTAAGAACAAAAAAAAATAAAAACTTACCACTACAAAGTTCCGGCGCCGCAACACAGGTCGGCCACACACACACACACACACACACACACACACACAAAAAACCACAAACCAACGAAAAAATACACAACCAAAAGAAAGACCCAACCCACCCACACCCCACCCCCCAAACCCAACCTCCCCCCCTCACCCCAAAATAAAATACCCATAAACAAAAGCCAAACGCAAATTAATAATAATAAAAAATATCTGAATCACACACTACAACTCAACAAAAACTGCAACAAAATAGATCCTCCACAACTAAATCACAAACCAACAACCCCCCCCCCCCTCCCCCCATCACAAACAGTACCAACAACCAAACCCCACTCCCCTGGGCCACAGCCACCAATCCAAACCACCCTAACTAACCACCTTCGGCCTGTACATCTTACTAAGAGCCCTTAAAAAACCAATAGCCCTCAGGGACACTCTTCTGCCAACAGTACTCATCTAAATCAGACTGGAGGTTGGAAAAGCACCTCTTACCCCTCCCAAGAACTGACTTAACGGCCCCCACATCCCCTCTATAGTATTCGTACAAGCCCCCGTTTCATAATTTTTAAACTCTAAACTATGGTTAACAAATAATGATTGTACCCCCTCTCACCCAACCCCCTATAAGAAGAAAAAACATCTGAAACTACAGTGGAACCTGGTTCTATAAACGCCTCAATTAACCCCACTAATGCCGCCTTAGACCGCCCCTCCACAACCCTGAAAACACATTCCGAACACCCACCCCCGGTACAACAGCTCCCCACACCCAGAGAAGAACCACAGACTTACCCCTGCCATTCTCCCTTTTCCCAAACTGCGACTCGTCCACCTCCACCACAACCCCAGGCCCATCCAACTTACCCCTGTACTTAATAAACTCAGAACATACTTCACGGCAAAATGAAAACCAGTCAAGCACACTCCTCTCACTCATGCCAGTCTCATGTGCGCAAAAACTTTGAGAGGATCTATAACAAAAGTAATATGTCAACAACACAATCTCGCGCATGCCCAACCTAGACTTCTCAAACCAGGAACTGTGACGTATGGAGCACCATAAGTTATCCCTACGGCATCGTCACATATAACCGTCCCTGGTCTGAGACGCCGGAACTTCTGCCAATGTCATTTCCTTCCGACAGACAGCACGCTTGACCACCTCTGCAATCAACCCAAAAAGCTGCAGAGATTTGATCAGCTCCAAATGAGTTGCGCCAACTCTTTATCGGTCATATCTATACCTAACAAGACCAACAACAAATTCATTTACTCACATTAACATACGACCTATAGCGAACAGCACTACAATAACTTTCACACAAAACCACCAAATTGTTAACTAACTGAAACCAATTCTGCTTGAAACACAGCCAAAATGCGAACCAGCCACGATAATCAGTAAGACCAAACTGAACCCATTACACCACACAACATGAAACCCTAAACACATACCAGAGGGCACCACAAACCGCAACACGACACCTACAAACATGCCACACTCACAAACCAAACTCCGCGCCGTCATGACATCACACACCCCAACAGCCTTACGTCACGGGTCAAAGCCAACGGGTGGGATCGGACACTTCGGTCGACCCAGAAGTAATATTCAAAGTTACAACCAAGAGATTGAAAATCACACACTTTCACGATTAAGAAACTACACTCTGCATCAACTAAGAAAACCAAGCGCAAAGCATCTAATTCAAATGTATAAAAGATTCAGCATGGACTTTATCATTATCATCTGACTCTTATCTTCAACATTGCTGTTTCCCGGCATTTATAGGAGCAAAATGTTGCATGGATAAAAATGATAAATATCAAACTATGCAGAAATTCAAATTTCTATAAATAAAAAATGTTGTATAACAATACAATGCAACAATGATAAAATAACAATGTTTACCTGTGCAGCATCAGCCTTCTTTAACCGTCTTCCTTTTGTAGCATACACTAAAGCTCTGTGGACATATCGCACTGCTACAGAGTAACAATTCCTCCTTCGCCCACGGAAATGCTGTGATTACATTTAAAGAATTAAATTGTTAATTATGCAGAGAACTTTAATAAAGCAAAGAAAACCAACTGCATTTTACATAATTCATGTATTATATGTGTACATAATATGTAGCATAATATTCATCAGAGATTTGTTTATTATGTGGTAAAGCTTTTCTTAATTTAAGTCCCAGTTCTAGTTATTAATAATGAGAAGTGTAGCAAATCTGGAACAAACATATGCCTCAGGCTATACTACACACCAAGCTATTAACACAATGGAGATTTTGCAGGAAGACACTATCACACACTAATCAGTAACTGGCTTTGCATTTCCAGTATTAGTTTTATTTCCTGCTATTTACTCACAATTGCCAGCATAGTCTTGCATCAATTTTGTTTGGCTGGGTCACCTCTCAGATATGAACAAGAAGAAATGAATGACATTACGTAAGATCTCTTTGCATTTCATGACTGGAATTTATAATCACAAACATTATTTTTGAACATCCATTTAGTCTACATCATGCTGAAGCTTGATTGGTTGGTTAGGGGGTTAAGGTACTCAACAGTGAGGTCACGGGGCCTGTCCCTCCCATAGCTCTCCCATGCCCTATCCATTATAGTCAAAGTGTTAAAGATGGAAACAGTGCCTACTATCTGGATGAAAGCATAAAAACGTCTTTGACAGTTCTTTTGTTGTCAGCTAGTATCAAGGTAAGGAATTCTTCAGGTCTCTTCTTCATTGAAGTGCTATCCCAAAACATAAAATAGGCTGCAGCAAAGGGATAACCACACTGATAAGCAATAAAAATACAGGAAAGGGGGGATAACAAAGGAAGCTGGCTGAGGAAGAAGAATTTAGGGTCCCCCACCCCAGCACGCGGAAGAGATGGCCCCACTCCAACTGCCCTGCCCCTTCCCCAAAAGCAGTTTACAATGTTGTATCTGAGAAAAAAAAAACACACTCTCGGAGAATATGAAGAGTTATGTCAACTGTCCACACATCATCCACCAACATTAGAGGCAAACAATCTGAAAGACAATGGTTACCACGGCCATGGACAGTCAGAAGGGGAGAGCAATCCACCAGAATGTGAGCTAATGTCTGAAGTGCCACAACTACAATATGAGACTAGCTCATCTCATAAGATGTGACCAACGTGGAGACAACATACGACAGTTGATTAATCCAGGGGATTGGGGGGGGGGGGGGGGAGACCAAGGGACGCAACGCTATACAGCAATTGTCCCCTTGATAGTGCAGAGTTTAGAGGAGGCAGAAGCCCATTAGATGTTGGTCCATCTCTGTGCGAAGAGATGTTCCATTTGTGCCCTAAAGTCTGCATCTGGGACCATCAAAGCAAATGTTGGGCATGTAAGCACTCCAGTAGCCAACCTATTCGCCACTCCTGTAGCCAACTTGTTGGCCAGTTCACTCCTACAATATCCAAAGACTTGGGATAGAGAGGAAGACAACTAAGCAGACAGAATGATCCAGGATCAGAGAGAAGACCATGAATAGCAGATACCACAGTGAGACAAGAGTGAAATCAATCAATAGCCTGAAGATTGCTCATTGAGTCACTACAAAAAAGTAGAATACAGCTGAGGGAGGTCTATTTAATAAAATGTAGGGCTATGTTAATGGCTACAATTCCATCATAACATTACACATTCTCAACAGCAAATGATGTTGCAGACAGGTGGAAGATGTAAAAACCTACAATGTCCTCTCTCTGGTTTGATAGGATCAGTGCAAATGAGGGTAAACACCCTGACACCACCAAAGAACTCGGAAGCAGAGGCCAAAATGTAATGGGGCAAGGTCCGTGAAACAATCAGTCCTAATTTATGATCTGGGTATTAACCAAAAGGAAGGGGAAGGGGAAGGGGGAGGGGTAGGCAGGATGCACAGGTCCCAGCAACCTCGGCACATCGCAATTGGTAATGCCACCAGAGGCGAATGTCAGAAGTTGCTTTCCCTTGTATGCAAAAAGTATTTGAGAAGTTGAGTGATTAGAAAATTGTTGGATGGTGATTGCATAAGTGAGCAAGAAATGGCAGCACTGGAACTGAAGAACTGAGATCCTGGCTTCAGAGAGGAGACTGTCTACGGGACTACTGAAGGCAGCTGTGACCAGTCTAATTCCACAATAATGCACCGGGTCAAATTATTCTTTAAATGTAGTGACAGTTTAGTAGCTACAAGTATTATCATGCTGCTGGGCTGCATATGACAGTAGTCCTTTGCAATTATAATATATATCCTAGTTTCCCATTATCCTCTTTTCAGTCTTAATTTTTGTAATTTGATGTACAACTAATAATGCATTTAATATCAGCTGTTAAAAATTCTTTTTGTACAGAGTCTCTTTGAAGGTCATCTCGTGCATTCAAATTCAAACGGGTTTGAAATGTAAGTTTTGCCTTTATCAATAGAAAGCAGTTCCTTTTACTAATTTTTATGTAAATGAAGTTAAGTAATTTATCTAGGTTCAATAAGTACTGGTATTTTGTTGATATTCCTATTATCTGGCAATACAGTACTCTCATAAATGCCATCTAGATACAAAAATTGTGGTTTTTTTTTTTTGACACACTGTACTGCCTGAGAACAGAAGTGTAAAGATACTTATGACTCAAATCTGATCATGGGGCAATCTGTAATGTGTCATGGGAAGTTAAATGAAATACAAATTTTGGAGACCAGTACAAGAGTAAAATCATTAACTTCAAACCCAAAAGTGCTGTTGAACCATAAATCTGACAACCATAGTCCAGGTGGGATGACACCAGGGTACAGCAAAAAATGAAGTCGAGTGGTATAATCCACACCACAAGAGCTGTGGGCAAGGAAGTGGAGAGAGTTAAGGCTTCAAATGTAGCTAATCTTTAATTGATGAAGATGGGGTGCACATGTCAGACATTTTAAGAAAGAGAAGTCCCAAAAACTGGGACTATGAAACAAGAGTTCCAAGTGTGGTGCAACCAGAAATATGGTGCCATGGAGTTGACCTTCAGCTGAGGCTACAGATTAAGAGCTACACCAAATGCAAATTTTATCAACATACAAGCCCAGGTATAACTAACCCAGAGTGAAACACTCAGCACAGAGATCTTCTGATTAACTGTTGCAATGTCTTTGGTCCACCTTGGGACCAGCCAACAGCAGAGGTGGCCTGCAGAAAGCAGAACAGCACTAGTTGAGGCATGGGTGATCATGTCAGATGTCTCTCACGACTCCTATACCATACAATGGAGGGGACATAGGTCACAGCGGAAGTATGCAACTGCCAACTGGCTCTTCAATGAGCACAACATGGTAACTGGCCCTTCAGATGGTGAGACGAAAGTGACAATCACCAGAAAGTGATCTCTGTCGTACAGGTCACCTTGGGGCAAAGCCACAAGACTGAGGGAAGAGACTGTACAGTTGATAGCCAAAAATATGCCATGGTTGTAAATAAGAGTACCATCATTGAGGAAAGACAGATCAAAATCAGAAAGAAGCTGGTTAATATGAAGGGACCCTACCATATGATGCGGTTCTTCCCCACAAGGGGTGGTGTGCACTGAAATCTCCAGGTAGGAAGAACGTGGGGCCAGGGAGTTCTTGGATTAAGGTGGTCATTTCCAGGTCTTCAAGTGCAGCCTGCCTGGTAATAAATGAATTGTGAATGGTTGGGATGTTCACTGTCAAACTGCTATTGCTTCGAACTATTATAGAAGGTAATCCACTCACTAGTATCTGTGCAAACCTACATACAGACCCTTTTGATAACCCCCTCGAGAACAGTACAGCTCAGCCACAATGCACAGTAACCTTGAAGAGTTGGAGAATGGTTGTCAGTGAAATGTGTTGGAGAGAACACAGATCATGTAACAGAAGAAAATTAGTTGTTGTTCACAGAGACATGTCAGTAAAATCGCTGAATTATCACGTAAAAGCTATCCTTGTTGGGACAGCTTACACCCCAGGACCACTATCATAACTATCGGCTGTCAGCTTGGAGTCCAACACCATGGGAAGGTAGGAGGGGGGGGGAGGGATGCCTCTGGGGTCACTTTCTGACTTGCCATCCAGCTGGATGTGGGAATGGTTTCTGATGATGGTGCCCATGGAAAAACAAGAGGTGAGGCCTGTTGCCCAGGGCCTGTCACTCCCACAGTCTAATTTACAACCTCTGACAATGAAGTTCGGTGAATAGTCCTGTAACATTAACATAGATGAACTATGAACTACAGTTACCTTACTGTCCTTTGAAATAGTCACCTCCCATAACTATGCAGCATTGAGCTCTGTGATACATGTCCTGGAATCTTTGCATGAAGTCTTCCTTTGGAATGGTGTTCAAAAGCGAAGTCACGTTTCATTGGATGTCAGGAATATCATCATATCTCTATCCTTTCAACGTGAGTTTGAGTCGAGGAATAGGAAGAAGTCTGGAGGATTCAGATCCGGCGAGTATGGTGGATTTTCAAGTTGCACCACCCCCTTTTTTGCCAGGAACTGTTTGACGATATTGGCTTTGTGTGAGCGAGCCTCGTTGTGAACAAAAAACCAGGAACTTTGTTGTGCTTACTTTCGTTGTACCCTGAGTAGACATTGCACGAAACGGGTCAAAATTTCAACATACCATGCAGTGTAAAGTCTTGTTCCCTCAGGTATAAATTCTTTGTGGATAATGCGTTGACTACCAAAAAAGGTTATAAGCATCGTTTTGAGGCGTGATTTTTGGCTCTGACATTTTTCCGACAAGGGAGTCTCTGAGAATGCCATTCCATGATTTGCCGTTTCATTTCAGGGTCATACCAGAGACATCAGGTTTCATCCTCAGTGACAATATGATTCAAGAAATTGGGTGTAGCATCCACCGTTTCGACAAAATCCTGTGAAGTCTCTAAACGTGCCTGCTTCCAATCGTCAGTGCACAATTAATCGATGGTCATTCTTAATTAATGTCCTCACTTTCTCAGTGTTTTCTTCACTGAGGGTGGTTGCCAGTCGTCCACCACGGGGATTGTCAGAAACACTTTCCCGGCCTCCCCAAAAACGGGCGAACCACTTGTACACACACACTTCATGGACAGTGCTTAATCCCCCCCAAAAACGGGAGAACCACTCATACACACACACACTTCACTTCATGGACAGTGCTTGGCCCCCAGACACATGTACCAGCATTGCATGTGTCTCTCTCAGTGTCTTGCCAAGCTTAAAACAAAACTTTAAATTGATCCTTTGCATATTCATTGTCCTGTTCTCAGTTCAGAACCAATGCACTAAACAAGCTCTTCATCCAACAGGTCTAACATGGAACACACACGATGCTCACGTGAACTATGGTGGGAGCAGGTTGTCAATACCGGCCGCTATGCGGGTGCAGCATTGTGAGTCACCAGTGTTGCCCAGTAGACCGTTCTGACTTCATTCACTGAACTTTATTGTCAGAGTTTGTATCTGCACTGCTATCAAAGGTCGACTGTGAGGGAGTAAGTATGCCAGGTACTGACATACCAACCTGGACAAAAGCAGGATATGAAGGATCATATTTGTTTTGAGCTTCGGAATATGAGATGCATTCAAAGATCTTCAGTTTCTGCATTCCTTAATTACGGTATCACAATTTGGGAATCAGGGAGGGTACTCATTCCTGCTGTTGACACAGGAAGGTGGTAGCACACATGGTGAATTTTTGAAAGCTGCCTGACCACAATCTCCACCGGTTGGGATGTATGTATACTACAAAGATATATGCCCAAAGTACTGGCATTTAAAGTATTGTGTTGGGGACGGGAAATACAGCTTCCCACTGCAGCAATAAACCATGATATTGACCACCTCTGGAAGCAAATCCCTCTCAAAAGCAAGGATGAATGCTCTGTTGTCAATCGCATTGTTTTGCAAGCCTCAACAAGCACAACGCTCATATCGGATCCCTTGTTCCTCTAAGTGTTTGCAGAGTTCACGCATTTGCAGCATTAGGTCCCAACATAAAATTAAACCCTACATCATGGTTATTGTAACAGGTACATCACTTAGTTGTTTGCCAGCAAGTAATAGCCAGAACTGGTTAGGCTCTGACATATTATTAAGATTGAACCACTTCGCAATTCAGTGCGGGAAGTGTGTTCACCAAATACATTTTCAGTATCTCCACAAAAAACATTGGATTAGTAGAGAGAAAGACTGTCCATCTGTCTGAGTGCAAACCAGGAACTGAGGGCTGTGTCTGCATGTTACCTGGCTTTGCTTTCCTCCCATGGCATGGCCAAGTAGGAAAAGTTACTAGGTCTTAATGATCTGCAGTGAATTGTGGTCTGTCTGGAGTGTAGTGATCACTTGTTGACAACTTTGGCCTTTTCATGATGCTAGGTATCAGCCACGATTCTGCCCTACTCCAAACAAGGGCTCTCCCCACGAGCACCCCTTCAGCCAGAGCAAAGGCCACCTGGCTTTACACCCAGAGCATGATTCCCATTGCCCACAAATGGCCAGGCAACTACTACCCAGCATCCACAGGGAGGAGACAGCTCTGACACCAATTTGCGATCCCTCAGGTTCAGGGCGGTAAGATAGTATGGGTACCTGACGACACCCCACATGGGCTGGCTACCGTAAGGTATTGGGTGAACTTCCACTTCTGACGCATATGTCTAAAAAAAAACTGAAATGGTGGACGTCAAATCCAGGTGTGGGAACTGAACGTATATTTTAATCGAAATATGTGATGTAAAATAAAGGAACAAAATGGGAGAAACCATACTCTGCATCCTACGAGAAAGCTGGGTCATCAGCAGGGAATCTGTCCTAGATAACAGTTTTGAGAAAGATGCAGCCAGAGAATGAAACTGCAGCACAAGAAAGGAACAAGTACTGCAATAGCCCGAGGGGCCAATGCCCACCACAGACATACTTACAAATGAGCTGTGAGTGCCCTGAGGGACATATACTGAAATTTTCTATAGGTTCATTGTTAGACACAAAACATTTCTATAGTGTGTTAGAAACAACGCCACAACCACCACAGTAGTATATGTGTGTATGTGCCTCCTTGCTCCTCAGATAATGAACAGAAACAACATAAGACGAGAAGAAAAAAATTATTCAATTTTAGGGAGCTGAAAATTTAATTGTAATGGAAAACAATAGCAGAAAAAAATAATAGAACATGAACTGGCGAAAAGGATTAAAGGAAGTCACTTGGTAGAACATTTCACAGAGCACAATAATTATTTAATCATTACTAATACATGGTTTAAGAAACATGAAAGATGGTTGTATACCTGAAAGAGATCTGGAGACACTGAAAGGTTTCACACAAATTATATAATGGCATGAAGGGGGTTTCATGGTCAGGCTTTAAACTGCAAAACATTTCCAGGAGCACATGTTGTCTGACCACTATTTACTGGTTGTTGACTGCAGACTGAAGCTAAGGAAATTCCAGAGACGAGGGTCACCCAGAAAATAATGCACCATGTAATATTCCTTTAACAGTTATTTATGGAATGCAGTGGCTTGTACACACAAGAGTGATGTTTCTTCTACACTCCTGTTCTACTGCCCTTCCTCCAATGAAACACAATGGCATGTGCGCTCTGTCGCTACAACTCCTTGTTGAGATCATGAAGACATTTCTTCACTGTGTGGATTCACCACGTCATTCTCAAAATGTCTTCAATGAATGGTAATCTTCAATGGTCCAAAGAAGTGGAAGTCAGAGAGCTAGGTCAGGACTATAGTGTGGATGGGGCAACACTGTCCAACCCTGTTCTGTGATGTGTTTCGAATTCCTCACACTTGCGTGAGGATCCTGAGTCTGATTAATGTGGTCACATATGCTTCAGAATTAATTATGCTGCCTCTTGACATCACATCAATGAGTATGACACCCTCACAGTTCCGGGACACAGTGCTCTTGACCTTACCCGCAGAAGCAGTTGCTTTGAATTTTTTTGTCTGTGGAGACTGAGGATTATGCCATCCCATTGACTGTTGTTTTGGTTTGGGCTCAAAATGCTTAACTCAGGTTTCATAGCTGTAAATCTGGGACAAGGTGGCTCCCCCTCAGCTTCAATTCATTGCAACAACTCTTAAGATTTTTTTTTTTTTTTTTTTTTTTAAGAGAGAGATTTGTCTTCCACCGTACAATAGTGTGGACAGCATCGTGCATACACTTTTGAGTAATCAAGAGCATGGCTGATTGCATACACGCTTCCTTTGCTGATTAGCAGCTTGAGCACCAACAGCCAAGTCATTACGCCTACGCATCAGTTCTTGTGAACAAGCACATCAGCAAGATGCATTTTGTCAGGCATGACAGTAATGGATGGTCTCCCTGATTGCTGGAAATCACAAAGCTACACCATACCATCTTCTGATGGCCCACCATCTGTGGCCAGTGACAAAGTACTTCTGTTGATAAACTGCACACAAATATTTGTGAATGTTCCCAATAGTTTCTTTTTCCATGGTGAGAAATTCAATGAGTAGATACTGCTTCTATCATATATAACTTATATAACCCATTTTGAAACACTGCCACATCTATGCTACCTGTTTTGAGGAAATAGAAAATTTGTGTGTGCACTCCAGAACTTTCAAATAACATGTACCTATAATTTTGTATTGTTGGGCCATGACAAAAAAAAGTGGTGCATTACTTTCTGGATGACCCTTGTAGAAATAAAATTATGGAGATGGATACTGGATAAGCTGAAATACCGGACGGTGATTTCAAAGGGAGCACTAGGCAACTACTGAGAGAAACAGGAGAAATTAATGCAACAGAAGATGGATCAGTAACTTTCTAAGAAGAAAGAACTGAAGGCAAAATGAGTGGATCCCACGGAAATCCTTGAATTTAAACAATGAAAGAAATAAAAACACAGGAACTGAATTAATGAGAAAGACGTCTAAAACATGAGACAAAGTGCGAAATGAAGAAGTAAGAATGGCTGAAATGAAAAAATACAAAGCTGTATAAGTATGTAAAACTATGGGAAAGACAGCTCAGATATAGGGAAATTAAAAAAACCTCTGGAGAAAAGAGAAGCAACTGTATGAACATCAAAAGTTCAGATGTCGACCCAGTACTAAGGTGAGAAGGGATGAGTCAATGGAACCTACCTACAGTGGTTGTCGGTTTTGTTGTATGACAAAATAATTTGTAGCATGTGATGTTATACATGCTCAAACAGTAGAAGAATACAACACTGAAAGCATACTTTTGTTTGCATCTATATTATTTTCTGGAATCAGGGTCATGGTGACAAGACTGATCTGTAGCACACACTGTTAAGTTAGGTTAGATGATAAAATTTGGTTGAGTTTGTGAAGACAACGAATACAAATATGAAGTCTTAGTTGTGGTAACATATTGATGTGCAACATTGATTGAGAACTAGGTCTTACCGGAAGGTGACTGTGATGGCAAAATCTTATCAAAGGCTTCAGTTAAAAACTGAAGGGAAGGCTGAAAAGTGGAATGAATACATAAATGGGTTATACACGAAGAGAAACTGCAAGATATTAGGGAAACGGAAGAGAAAGTAGATGAAGGTGTGATGGGAGAGACAATACCGAGAGAAAATCTGACAGAGCACTGAAAGACCCAAGTTGATGACATTTCAGAGATCTTTGGAAAGCCATCCATGACCGAACTATTCCACTTGTTATGCAAGATGTATGAGACAGGAAAATACCTACAGAATTAAAACAGAATGTTGTAATTACAATTCCAAAGCAGGTAGGTGCTGATAGGGGTTAATATTATAGACCCTTCAATTTAACAAGTTGTTGTCTCAGAACACAAAGACTGATTATTTACAGAAGAATGTAAAAACTACTATAAGTGAACCTCAAAGAAGATCATTTTGGGTTTTGGAGGAAAGTAGGAACACTTACTATGACTTATCTCAAAAGAGTGCAGAAAGACAAATTTACAAAAAGGTTTTGATAATGCTAATTGTAACACACTATTTGAAATCCTGAACCTAAATAAGACAGGGCTATATCTTTCCCCAGTGTTATTTAAGCGGTACACTAAACAAACCAAGGAGAAACTTGGAGAGGAAAATGGTAGCAGAGAATTTGCAAGAGCAGCCGAAGAGAACAAAGAAAAGTAAAACAAAGGTAATGGAATGTAGTCAAATTAGATCAGGTGATGCTGAGGGAAGGAAGTCTTGTACAAAAGTGAAATGCAGACAATGTTGAATAAACTCTAGCATACAATTCCACCTGTCAGCTGCAACCAGTGATTTAACATCAGATCCAAAGACACAACAGAAACAAGATTTTGAAAATAGCAGCCAATACTTGTCCGTGTTTCCATGGAGCTGAAGGGTAATAACGAAATATAGAATTGCAGGAATCCTTAATAATATACAAACTTGTGGGACAACTGCAGGAAAGCAGGTGGAGAGAAGCTAATTTGTAATTTAAGAACCTCAGAAGCACAGTATGGCAAAATACAGGAAACCCAACCGACAGGAACATGGTGTAGCTAAAATTAACAAAACATGGTACCAGCAACTTTAGCTATACAGCTAAAGTAGACAGAGCGATACAGAAAAAAATATATCACATAAAGAAACCTAATAAAAATCCAGAAAAATAATGCCACATGGATTAAGTCATAGCAATAAATAATACATAAATCCTGCACAAAACCATGCTAAATTCAGAAACAAAGACCATCTACATATTTGTGAAAGAAAGATTATAAATGTGATTACTGCTGTGCTCATCGGTTCCCGCCTAATCACACTTCTGGAAATCTTGGCATATTTGAGAATAATCCACACAGTATATACTCATTACCAAAACAACCACATTTAATAACGTTAAGAAACGAGACAATAGAAATAATTAACCATCCAAACAGTAAGTGTCTATGAAAAATAGTAAATACCTAGATATTAAATACAACAGAAACACACATACAATGATTATTTGTAATCCATAGAAAATTGAGTTCTATCCTTCCTGTAATTCAATAATGAGAGTCATTTAGCGTATGAACAGTGTGTCACACACAATATAAACTAAATGGCAGAAGGTACACAAGATGCAGAGTGTTAAACAAGTAAAACATGAAGTAGAGAATGAAGGTTTAAGTAGTTTACTGTTCTCTCAGAGCTAGAACATGTGCGAGGGAATGGAAGAAAAGAGGCACGTGTGGACTTTCCTGACATTCAAATGAAGTAATTAAAAAACATTTGTGAGAGAGTAGCTGGTTGATTTTCGAACATCATTTCAATTGAATAGTTCACCTGTGGCTACATGACCCGCTGTGGATTTTACAGTATTTCTACCATTAGTGGATAAGCGTATAAGCAGTCACACGTTGGAGATATTGAATTAACACCATAAATGTGTACTAATGCCAAAACATGATTCATAAAAAATACAAAACTCTTAGGAAACAAATATTTAGTACACAGGTATATAGGATGAAAATTATGGGCCTATGAACTCTCATGTAACTAACATTTTGCACTCACTATCCCTGGTCATTCAAGCGGACAGGAAGGATAGTGCTGAACGTCCTCTACGCGAGACTTGCTAACTGTTGGTGGCGGATCTGGTACTTAATGAGTTGCACCACAAAATGAAAATTTAATTCATTTGACGCCATCCGTAAATGAAATAGACCACCTGCGGCCTTTATTTCACTTCCGGCTGTTTCTCCCACATAAATGTTCTTACAGTCATCATGAAGTGATATCCAACTCGTCGCGTCTTTGAAACTGTCCAGCCACTCATTCGAAGTTGAATGAATATCATAATCATTTTTTCTCGATCAAAATTACGTAACAGAAAGAGAACTGGTAAACTACAATAAATCTGACAATGAAATGACGACTAGCTGAAGACAGGAGAAATAATCACCACGAAAGAAGAACGTCGTTAAGTTATTATAGCAAATAAGGCTACAAGATAATAATTCAGTTGTCCGAAGCTTCATAGAGCCAACTTGTTCGTCTGAACGAAACAAACGAGAAGTTATGATAACGTAGTGCACACGTTACGCACAATTACACAAAAGCCGATGAACAACACAAAAAAGAAAGGGAGGAAGCTTTCTTACAGCAGCCAATTTAAAAATTCTTCTTTTTCGCCAGAATTCATCTGGTCCTCTGTTTCTAGCTAGCAAAATAGTATTCAAGAAGACCATTGCACCCACAAATATATTTTCGACGGAGGACGCAAGTACTGCGCTAGCAGCTTGTTTAATGTTTACTACGCTCACAGTAGTGCCAACTCGCGACACTTCGCCTCGGTTTTGTTGCACAGACGTCTAAGGCTAGCGAAATGAGGGATGCTCAACTACCGGACCTACCGATAGATGGCTCTAGCGCCAAGCTACCATGATCCTTTGGGAGTCCAGGTGTCTCGGGTCACGCTCAACTACAGGATCAAACGATAGATGACTTCATGACTATGTGAAAAGAGTTTTACCAGCCTTCAAGCGCGTGCATCCCATGTCAAATTGGTCCACGAAACACCATCTCGTTACCAGTGTGTTGTGTGTTTCCAAAGTTTTTGTGATTCACATAATTTAAACATGCATGTTAAGGCCCATGAGAATGAAACTTGCAAATATACATGCCCAGTTTGTGTGTGCAAAATCGATAAGAAGGGTGCTCCAGAATATTTTTTGCAACACGGTTTTCCCATGGAAATGGAGACTTCAAAATTTAGTAATAGTGCAACGTTCGAACAGTGGAAGACAAAACTTGAAAGAAAAGGAAACTAATTCCAAGTTTATTAAGCAACGTGGTCAAAAAACTGATCAACAGGACATTATAGTAAATGAATACTGTTGCCACTGGAGTGGTGTTTTCACATCAAAGAGCCAAGGTGTTCGTGCAGTAAAGGTCCGAGGCTCCAGTAAAACTGATGCTTATTGTCAAGCAGCAATAATGAGACAGACATTAACCAGTGGGGAGATTATTGTAAATTTACGGAAATTCATGTAGGGCATAAGAGAGAAGTTGGCAGGCAGTCGCTGACAAGAAGAAAAGAAAGACTTTGCTTCTAAGATTGCAATGGGGGTACCGCTAGAAGACATTCTCGACGAGATAGTGGCTAGTATTGAAGGTACGTTGTGCAGGAGAGACTTAACTAGAAGGAAAGACCTGCACAACTTCATTCAGATGTACAATTAGAACAATGACAGTGTGTTGAATAGTGAAGACTGCATTAGTGTAGATTAATGGGTGGCACATATGGAAACCAATTCAAATTTTGTTAAGTTGTATAAGCCACAAGGCAGCGTACTGCCTGAGTTCCGTCAGCTTGACAAAAATGATTTTTGTTTGATTTTGTCATATGACAGTCGTATTGAGTTACTAAAAAAATACGGCAACGATGTGATTTGCGTTGACGGTGCACATGGTACAAACAGCTACAATTTCCAGCTGTATACTTTATTAGTGTTGGACGATTTACGGGAAGGCTTTCCATGTGCCTTCATGATATCTAGCGGGGGAGAGACAGTAGCCATGCAAATTTACTTTCGCACCATAGTAAGTGATTAAGTGAGGAATCCATAAACCCGAAGTGGTTCATGTCGGACACAGACGATTGTTTCTTCAATGCTTGGATTGCTGTGTGTGGTCCCAGAGCTAGTCAGCTGTACTGCTCCTGGCACGTCGACAGAGTGTGGAGGCAGCATATTAGCAAAATCGAAGGCCAAGAAAATCAGATTGCAACATACAAGAAATTTAAAACGTTAATGTTCGAAAGAGAAAGTAGAACTTTCGAAATTATGAGACGCCATCTGAAAGAGGAATTACTCTCAGAGAGGGAAACTCAAAGCTTTGCTGTATATTTTGAGAAATTTTTAAGTCAGCCCGATCGGTGGGCGTATTGTTACCGACTGAATGCAGGAATCAACACAAATATGGCTTTGGAAAATCTACACAGAAATTTGAAACATATATATTTGAAAGGGAAGAAAGTAAAGCGTTTAGATAAAGGGATCCATGTCCTTATGAGATTCCTCAATTTTAGGATGCGTGATCGCCTCATAGCTATCTACAGAGGTAAACTGACAAAAAAGCTCTCAGTTCTGAGGGTACATCACAACGAATCATAGTAGTAACTGTTAGTACAAGTGTTGTGGAATGTCATGTCATGCAACAACACCTAATTTTATTCAGAGTCAAAAAACTTAGACTCGTGCTGTTGTGGTTTATGGTGCAAGGACTGTGACCATTGTATACGTGTGTTTAGTTGCACTTGTGCGGACTCTAGCATTTTGTGGAGCGTGTGTAAACATGTTCGTTTGGTATGTCGAGTTATTTAACAAATGGAAACTATTACTCAAAGTTCCATGTGCTGAAGCAGCTGCACTTGTGCAGTAGTTGTCTAGTCCAGCACGGACCAAAAAGACAGTTGACGCAAGTGATTTGAAGGACAGAAAAGCATCTTTAGTGGCAAAACTATCAGAAATGGTGCAGAGTGTAAAGTCCAATGCAGGACTTGTGGCACTGGAGAGGCACATAGCTCCTCTGCAGTTTATTATTAATTCTACAGATAAAGCCAGTGTCAGCTTTCCAGAAGTACATGCCATTGTGCAGGAACCTTCAAATAAAAAAGGACCGAACAGCAATGGTCATAGGTCCCGAATTAGTCTTCCAGAAGACTTCAATACATTTCTATAATACTACGTGCACGGATTAAAACAATAATATTGGTCTTGCGTCGTAAATACTTACCACTCAAATGGAACCAACTATGAAATATGTGATTTCACAGTTTAAGATACATGGCAAAAAGCCGTACAACGCAACATTATTGAAATACTGTCAACAATTTCCATACAGCCAAGTTATTCATGTAGAGTAGAAAGCTTTTCGAGTAAACGTTCAAAATGTCACGTTATAGAGAGAAAGAAAAACGGGCTAAACTATTGCCACGAATTACTAGCCAAATATAGTTACCACAGCACTTGACAACGATGTCGCATTGTATTCGGTTTTGTTTTGGATGGCATCACGGTAGCTTGACGCTAGAGCCATCTATCGGTAGGTCCGGTAGTTGAGCATCCCTCATTTCGCTAGCTTTAGACGCCTGTTTTTGTTGCCTACTGTGCCAGTAACGTGCGACTGTTGAGTTCGGTGTGATCGTGAGAGCGAAAGCGAATGGTAGTTGTTTATTTTGGTTTGTATACTGCTTTTTACAAACGGGAGCGTCTGTAGCGCAATCAAGCGCAGCAACAACAAGAATAAGATACCACATCTGTGTTTTTTTTAGTTTTCTTAAGGACCCTGAGAGATATATACTATCATGTCACTAAACCGTATCGTCAGGATTTGCTTCCAAACTACATGTGTATCAATGATTAAAGTTTAGTTTTAGTAGCAGAAAATGGCTAGTGAATAGCAGACGAGAAGATCTTACGAAAGAATACCCTGTGTACCTTTTTAATAATGTTAAGTTCTGTCCGTTACACTTAGAGCAAAATCAGTTCATGAGTACAGATAATAATAAACTCGTGTGGAATGCAATACCCACACTGTTTGACATCCCAAACAAGTCACCTCAACTGGCGATGAAGAAGAGGCTGCCACAAAGATTCGACAATTCGTCTAAAGCTGTAAAACAGTTCCATGGCACAGAAGCAGCAAATCTCCAGATTCATCTGAATCGTCAACACAAACCTGATTTGACGATGAAGTGGTTAGATTAAGCGCAGTTATTTGTGTCTTGCAAAAGCGTGTGAAGTTTCAGAATGTGCAGATTGCTAGACTTCGTGCAAAACTATTATGGGACAATGAAAGTGCCTATCATGTTAATTACAGACAGCAGCAGAAACTGTATCAGAAGGATCAAGTGAAAAAGGACAAACAAAATTTGAAGACTATAGGATCCCGATATTTAAAAAAAAAGGATGCTCTTGACTTCTTGTTAAGCCAGATCAGCATGCCATTGAAGGAGAAACGTGCTGCAAGACGGAAGAAAGACGAAAAGAAACTGTTTGCTCTAAATTTATCATATTACAGCACTCAGGCATACAGGTATTGTCATATTATGCTATGGTAGCTACACTCCGTTCATCATAAGAAGAAACCTGATGTAAACAAACATAAACGCGATAATTGGTCAGCAGACGTAGCTCTCATACTCTGTTGTTCCGCTCTTGAAAACAGGACCAACTTATGTATTAGATATTTTATTGCTATGTCACTGTAAATGAAACTTTAAGACATTCTGATGTATTAACAGTCATCAAAGTTTTTCTTAATCATACTTTAGCTACGTAATTTCTTTTTTTCAAAAATTATGTAGTCATAGTCTCTGTAAGCGCTACTTGTCCTTTGATTATCAAACTGTTCATATGTACTGCGAAAATGGATGACACTGCTTCCTGCTTCGTAGTGAAACAAGCGCGTGGACCACTGTTAATGGTTAGAAACAAGTTATTCTTAAAGCTTTTCGCAACATTACAGAGAAAAATGACATTCGTTGAGCAGCAGCATGTACTGAATATAAGAAATGTAATTGTAATTGTCACCGTGGCGTAATCGGTAGCGTCTTTGATTGAAAATTAAGTGGGTTGGTGGAAGGTGGTTCGAAACAAGCTGGCCATCAGTGACGGAGCAGCGAAGACCCGTGCTTGCCGTCCCACCAGTCTAGTGGCATACGCAAGTTTGTTTACTTCCCGCGAGCGCATGTCACTTACTACAAGCTCACTGCAGCAACACAGCAAACTCCTTTGGGAAGAACACTATCAAGATAACTTTCCAAGACTGCGAACATATGAAGTAGAAAACTTCTTGCGTGATGAACTACATCTAGATCTACAGGACATAACTGGTATTCACTTTTCGATCACAACCAGTGTAGTCAATGTTAAGATGATTAACAAAGAAGCTTGCATTAACGTGGTTACTGACACTGCCAGCAAACCACAGTTTGAGCACTCAGATGGAAATATCAGTGTTGTAATAGTTGTACACACAGGCTTAGGCATGAGGACCCTTTGAGTATCTGAGCTCCCTTTTGAGATATCTGCAAGTCTGTTACCTCTGCTCTTAAGCCGTATGGGACTGTCATTAGCCACATGGCTGAGAAGTGGCAGATTTTTACAATGTATCCCTTACTCAAAGGAGTAAGACAGGTCAAAATCGAACTGACAAAGCATGTTCCTTCATACTTTAACATTGCCAATTGTCGTGCAGTTATCATGTATGACAGACATCCACGCACATGCTCAGGATGCAAACAGGAGGGTCATGTTCACTCTGATTGTTTCCAGCGGCGGATCATCCAGATTCCTTCACGAGAAGCGACACAAAATGCTGCTCCATCGATTCTATCAATTACTTATGCACAGGTGACGCAGCCACGATATCGGGCGCACAAGTGGTGGCACCTACGATGTCGGGCAGTGGGAATCGGGATAGGTTACTACTGCTGACAGAAGGGCATATTATTGATGAGGCACATACCGTCTGCTCTATGCAGACGAAGTCGCCAGATAAACCTGAACAGCACCTGTCACTGCACAGTGAGCAGATGGATGTTGATCCATGAGTAGTACCAAGCCAAGCTTTCCTCTCGGAAGCACATAGCAGTTGGCTCTATATTCACATTCTGCCATAGAGACACATGTCCGGAAGAAGCTTTCACCCTACAAGTACATGCGCCATCTGACAACTGTCTCTTGCGGCCAGGTACAAACGATCATACTGATTTTGACAGTGCCATGGATGCCCATGCTCCAGAGGCATCAGTTGACACTATTCGCTCTTCAGGAACTAAGACGATAGACTTTTCTTCTCCTGGGCATCTGTGCGGATATGGAGGGGCAATGGAACACCATCCCAGCCATGAGGAATCACAACAAGGGCCTCTTGGTAGCTGATGAACCACACTGACAGCCTCTCTCCAGTATCTCGTGGGTGGACAATATGGAAGATGACTCTTTGGTGGGCACATCACATGCAGAAGAGGGGTAGTTAAATAATCCTCCCCATCTCCTGCAAACAGCATGATAATAAAAATGACAGGGTGGTGTGGAGGTTACCAAACCTGTCGCCACTGCGTACACTGATGACTGCCGCGGTCTTTGAGGTTGAATGACAGTCATATTGATTCACGATGATTAACATCAATACCATCAGGTCACACAAGAAGCTGTCATTGCTATGTGACACACTTTGTGCGACTGATATTGACATGGCCTTGCAGTAGCATGCTCGCTTCCCGCACACAGGGTCCTTGGTTCGATTCCCGGCGGGGTCAGGGATTTTTCCTGCCTTGAGATGACTGTGTGTTGTTATGTCATGTTCAATATCATTCAGACTCATTATGGTTGGAGGAAGGCAATGGCAAACCACCTCCATTAGGACCTTGCCTAGTACAGCGGTGCAGGTCTCCCGCATTGTCCCCTAGGCTCCTCAGAGTATGGGACCTCATCATCACTGACATGGCTTTATTGCAGGAGGTATACATTCTTGGATTCCAGGACATCACCAGATACACAACATACATATCACATGTGTCAGATATGAGCAGTGGCATCACATTACTTCTCAAAGAAGGGTTAATAGCCACCTATATTTGTTACCGAGCGAATGCCAGGGGCATGGCACTTATGGTCCAAGAGATACACCTTGTGAATGTTCGTGCACCATCCAGTACCAGCAAGAGGCGTGAACATTTGCTGTTCTTTACTGAGGAATTAACACAATTATGCCAAGGCAGGCTACATGATATGGTTATTAGGGGCGATTTTAACTGTACACAATCTCCCAAGGACCAAATTCCTCAGCATCCACCATGCCCAGCACTTGTTGCTGTCATTCGTGAGCTTGGTTTGGTAGACACTTGGAACATCATCTATGCTGATAGACAGCTGAGGAAATAACACAACTATTCCAAGGCACAGACTGGGCTAAGCCGAGCCTTTTACATACCTTAAAGACTTTTAATAGGGAAGCTGCAGTATGGAGGCGCAGCTCTACAGAGCTCTACTACACCATCCTCAGGGAGTGTTTCATTACGCCCCTGTCACCGGACCGCCAAATGACTGTCAGCCAATTCACTTTACAGAACATTCGTCTAGCAGAATTGATAGGATATATACCTCCTGCTCACTCAGGGATGCAATTGCAGCAACTGAGCTGTGGTCAGCAGCATTTACTGACCACACTGCTTATATCTGTGCCATCAAGATTTGACGCCAACAAGTGTGGCGCAGCTGCAGCCTGTGGAAATCTAACACCACTCGCCTTACTTCACCAGAATGTCAAGCAGCAGTAGGAGACACATGGAGACTGTGCCTACGATGACAAAGAGTGTATACTTCTGCTTTACAGTGGTGGCTGGACTGTGCCAAGCTGAGTCTTCGATGTACCTTGAAGACTTTCAGCAGGGAAGCTGCAGCATGGAGGCACAGCACTACAGAGTTCTCAGTGAGTGTTCCGTTACGCCGCGATCACTAGAGCCAGATGACTGTCAACCAAGCCAAGCAAAGATTTTGAAGTTACTGTGACAACACCTGAAAGTTATCGTCATTTGTACACAGCAAACGGTCAGAATCGTCAACAAGCAGCCTTCCATGTACCATTTTGCCACAAAAAGGAAGCACAGATACAGGTTGTTGATCCATGATGTGATGACAGAAGATGGTGTCCATCACATCATGCAAAGAGATATAAGCAATGCATACCTTATCCATAATTCTCACCTGTATGTGGAGACTAGATCTGATCCAGAGATCATTACTGCTGTCACTGGTATGATGCATGCAACGGTTACTCTGGAACTCCAACAGGAACTGTGAGAACTGGTGACTGAAGAAGAAGTGTTAGATGCCACAGTAAAATGGGCACCCAATAAGTCACTAAGACCAGATGGGTTACCCCTGGAGTTTTATAGGATGTTCCAGAGATTATTGGTGCCCTATTGGACTACGAATATCAAGAGGTCATGACACCAGAGATGCAAGTTCCAGCTGCATTTGTAGAACGTATCATCATCCCCATCCATAAACCTCATGGTGATTCACGAATTACAGACTACCAACCATTAACTCTGTTGAACTGTGATACGAAAATCTTCACACATCTACTGGCAGCTCGAATTTGGTGTATGACATCTCATGTCCTGCCAGTGGATCAAGCATTGATGGGTGGGATGCATAATATCCGCTCTGCTCTGTGCCACTGTAGGGACCTGATTGCCTTCACTAAGGTCCGTTGCATACCAGGAGCTCTGGTTGCGATAGACTTCAGTCAAGCATTTGATCGCGTCAGTCATACATACTTAATTGGTGTTCTTCAGAATATGCATTACCCACGCACTTTCTTCAAGGTGGTACTCTGTCTTCTATGTGGTGCAGCATGCAAAGTACTTGTCAACGGTATATTGTCGAACACCTTGCAAATTCGCCGCTCTGATGGACAGGGATACCTGTTATTGACAGTACTGCATGCTTTAGCATTAGAACCTTGGTTGTGTGGTCTGCAACACAGCCTCAAGGGTTTGTCTCTTGGTGGTTTCGTTTTTAGGTGCACTGCATGTGCTGATGATCTGATGTTAACTCTTTGTGACGAACAAGATGTTCACAGAGCCCTGGGTTGGTTAGCCGCTTATGGTGAAGCTTTGGCAAGCCGTATAAGTGTACGTAAATCGACTGCTTTCAATATTGGCACTGGGATGACACCTGCAAGGTCACCCCCTCAGAGTGGGCAATAAAATCCGCTGCCTTACTATCGATTTCATGGATAACATCTCACACATGACAACCATTAATTATCGGAGCCTCTTGTAACACATTTGTGCTGGATTTGTGGATCATTGTCTTAGTGCATAAGACCTTTATCAGCGAACCGAATGTGTTAACGTCTATCAGGCATCACGAATTCGGCATTTAGTGCAAACACAACCAATGCCTAAACACATAGCTCGGAGCAACACAGCGGCATTCGGTTCCTTTGTCAGCGCCGGAATGATATTTAAGGTTTGATATAACTCCTTCAGTCTTCCTAAAGAACGGCGTGGACTTGGTCTTGTCAATGTTCACATTCGAGCAGTATCACTATACGTCACTATGCACATCAAGTTTTGGCAACGAAGCCCAACCAGCCTCATGGCCTACTGATGGAGGCTCTTGCACCATATTCCCTTGACCCTTTAGTGGCGCTTAGTGAGATACCGGTGTCATTTTCCTACTTTGGGATGGTTTCATCTAGAGTATAGCTACCTACGGGACATTCTCCCTGTCTCTCACCCACTAACGGCCTACTAATGGACATCTACCGCACACTAATTCGCCCCCAGTCAACTAATGCCATCGAACTGACAGGTCCTACCATTCATTGGAATGTAGTATGGCGCACTGTCAACACGGTAATGCTCGATTCAGGTGCACGTTCTACCTGGTACTGTATGGTGAACAGAAAACAAATTACTCGAGAGAGAGACTACATAGGATTCATCTTGCAGATTCGCCTTTATGTGTGAACTGCAACGTCCAGGATACGGATGAACATTGGCTCCATAGCATTCCAGCGGAAGAGATCTGGTATTTTTTGTGTCAAATTTTGGCTCTCTTTTTACAAATGTCGCCCTCTTATGTCAATTCCCACACTCTCCACTACCCAGACACTGTTTATTACCCGAGAAGGAAACACAACGCTGTTATGTGGATCAGAGATCGCGTGATTCATTTTTTATTTGGAAGTGGTGTCATAGAACTCATGAATTTTTGGAACTACTTAAACGATCGTCATTGTGCTATTGTGAAGGACCCTAAGTACAGTCAATATTTTTCGATCATCTTCCACGATCCATCCAGTAGCTGGATTATTCATTGCAGGAGATACATTTGATACATTCACACAAAGAAATGGACAGATAACTGTACCCACACGACATTACAAGAGGACATGCCATGAAAATGGGGCAGCAACGTCCATGGAGTATCGACACCACATGTGCGTGTTACAGAATTGCAGCTTTTTGTCTGCTTTGCTTTCTTTCAGATACAGATCATGGAAAGGAGATTTTTTTTTCAATAAATAAATGAATATTTTCCTATGGCCATTTACCTCTTCTATATGTAAAAAAAAAGAAACCCATTGCGATCAACAGCTTTTTCTTTGGTCCATTTGAATACCTAAATCAATTAAATACGAAATTTATCAATATGTGTTAATTAACTCATACTTAACGAACAACTTGTCAAGAAAATCCACGTCTTCTCGTTTCTAATTACATACCACACGCAGAATTCTGGTTTTCATTGCAAATACACATTCCTTATCGATATATTATAAAAGATGGTTACATATTTTGAAGTTATGAGCCAGTGATAAGTGTCTTAGAAACACGGAAAACAGTTTCCACAGCATGGAGCCCACTGTACAAATTAGAGATGGGAGATCCGCTCCTGAACTGATTCTTAGAGTTGAATCTTTCAAAGGAGTGAACAATCAGTGATTCAGAAAAAAAGAACGGTAGCTCCAAACTTTCCCACAGCAGAGAGAGAGAGAGAGAGAGAGAGAGAGAGAGAGAGAGTCAGAGCAGATCAGCGGGGCCTCTGCTGGTCAGAGCACACTGCACGCCACAGAACACAGCCAGCGCCGGCCTCTGCCCTGCTTCTGCCTCGGCTGCCTGCATTGTGCAGTGCCCCATTGGATTTTGTGTTTCACATATGCCGTGCTGTCTCTGTGCTTCCTCTGCCGCGTGCAATGTCTGGCGCACCTTAACTTAGCATCGCACTCTAGAGGTGGCAAAAAATAATGTAACTGATAGAAGTAACCAGTTACTGAGAAGTAACGGTTACTGCGATAACCGTTCCTCTGATACAGGCAGTTATTTCAATAACTGTCTAATGTCAACAGTGCCTCGCGCCATCTGTTGACCGAAGATCGTACTACACTTTCCCGTCAACTCATCGGAGATCTGGCTAGGAACTAAGGGGAGGGTAGACCATTTGGAAGGCATTCTATAGGCCATGGGAATAACTGTGAGACTGCGCGCCATCTGTTGATAAGAACTGTGTACTATATCATGTGCCTTTTCATTACTTTTAGCACAAACAATTAAATAAAGTTAATGTCCGAGCGGTGGCTGATAGGAGCTGAAGTACAGGCATTAACAGGTACGGTCGTTCCCTTCAGCCACCGCCTCATATGTCAATTTAGCTTGGACGGGTAGTATAAAGAGAGGTACCATAAGGAATTCGAGCGACTGTGGAAATAACTGTCAGAGATCGGTATTTTCCTCTCGCAGTTATTGTTATTGGCTCACAGTTCTTGCTCTCTGGCAGTTATCGGGCTACCATTACAGGTAACCTGGAAGTTGGTAACGGAATAACTGTGTGTCTGTGTTCCTGACACAGTGACTCCAGTCTTAGACCCCGGTGATATTTCAGAGACGATAGTTACTGGAGTGAACAAATATTTACGTACTTCTTTGGAAATAGCCGCTGGCCATCGTGCATGACAAATAACATGTCAGGAAGTATAACATAATACAGTTGAATATAATAATTATTATCCTCATCATTTGTCAGGAGATTGTCAAAATATGTGAATATATTACAGTAACTGCTAATATTTACAGAACTGATACACTGTCAGAATAAAACCAGTTACGCATTTTTAATAAATTTATCGTACACAGAATACCCGATCTTGACTGTTGCAACCAAGTGCTGTGAAAACTGAAATATAGCAGAATTTTTACCTAAGCCGGTCCATCATTCTCTGTTACGATATTCATCTACAGAGTAGAAGGAGGGGTCAATGGAACCGTCCGATTCCACCCGTCTGCTTCGGCGTAAAAAGGTGTTGTGGTGTGTGAATGTCATTACGGCACGGTGTTTATGAATTGGTTTGTGTGTGTGTGTGTGTGTGTGTGTGTGTGTGTGTGTTGGGCGGGGGGAGGGGGAGGGGGCTGGCTGGACGATCTAGTTTGCAGTGCCGGAATTTGCTGGTGGCAATTAATTTTTTTTTCTAGCTGTGATGTTTTGTGTATTTATGGAGTATTGAATGTGATTTAATTTATGTAGGGATGATTGATATGTGGACTTTTGGGATTGTGGTTTTATTTTTCGCAGTTGTAGGTGTTGGTTTTTTGGCATCAGTAGCTGTGGTGGACCTATATAGGTCACCGGAAATGACCAATTCCCATTTTCATAGTTGTACGTGTTGATGTTTTGGTGTCCTCATCTGAGGTTTACCTATGTAGGTCAAGGGAAATGTCCGATTTCAATTTTCGTGCTTTTAGTTGTGGGTATTTGTGTTTTGGTATGGTTACCTATGGTTGACCTATAGTGTTCAATGGAAGTGTCCGATTCCTGCAGATTTTTGTTGGTGTAGCAGAATGCTGTATTTTTTTTCTTTTTGTTCTTCATTTTGTGTTTTGGGATCATGGTGTGTTCTTTTTACTAGCTTGTCCTCACCCTAAAACCCCCAACTTCCCACAGTTGTCCCGTTGGTTTGATTGTATTTTTGGTGGGAGATGTTATTGTATTATTTATATGTATCTTTGTGTTTGTTGCCATGTGTATGTAGTGACGTCATAGACACACTTAAAATAGCCATTTCTGGCATATTGATGATGGGTGGAATCAGACACTTATGTATCTTAAAGTCTTTCAAACACACTGTAAACCGTGCTTTATCTGAAACCAAGTTTTTAATGGTCGCTGACTTGCTGGCAGTTTATTGAATACGCATGTTCCTGAATATTGGACCCCTTTTGGACCAAGGTAAGCGATTTTAGGTCTTTATGTAGATTGCTGTTCCTATTTCTAGTATTGTTATTATGTATTGAGCTATTGGTTGGAAATACTTGTAACAAATTTCATTAAGGAATAAATATACTAGGAAGCAGTGGTTAGAATACAAAGTTCCTTGAACAGGTTCCTACATGATGTTCTTGAATTTATACCACAAACGATTTTATTACACACTTTAACATGCGAAAAACTTTTGCTACGTTTGATGAGTTACCAGAGAATATGCTCCCTTATGAACTAATAGAGTGAAAAAATGTGGTATGCCCTACCCAACTGAATTTATTATCGAGTTATAGTCCCAGAAATGTAACACTGTCAACCTTTTCGATCTGCAAGTCTTCATATGTTATAAACATGCTGTAGCTGGAGAAATCGAGCAGTTTCCAAATCTCACATAAAACTTGGATTAGCGTACTCACACTTTCCCCAATAGGACTATCTTTTACAGCACAGGGGTAAACGAATCTGTCACATTACGTAGATTTTTTGTTGTATTACAAGGCTCACTTTATTCTATTATGTGAGCAGCACAAGAAACTAAGCTTCGAATTTAGCCTACAGTACTCAGTTTACATATTACTTCATACTTAAAAACGCACGCTGTTAACATTTTACTTAAACAGTGCTGTGGCGAAGTTCCACGTACTTTCTGTTGCAGCGAAGATAATATTTCTAATAGCGACTGATAACCTACAAACATATAATACGAAACACTAATAATTGTTCCAACATCAACTAAGATGTACCCGGAGTTAATAAGCTAAGGTTATGACACGATTCATACGACATTCCTGCCATTTAACACTACTCGCAGTTGCACTGATAAATAAACTGATGGATTCCAACTATGTCGTTATTTAACTGTAGCCCCTCGGAGTATTCGGTATTCGCTAGCGAAAAATAGCTTGGCAGTTATTAGTAACCGTTAACAATAACGGTTATCAAAGAATAATTGGAACTGTGATAACGGTTACTCCAGAATAATCGTTTGGCCCACCTCTATCGCACTCCGTCGGCGATCGTTTCAGTCGCACTTCCTGTCCTCTGGGCAGTTGATGCGAGCAACAGGACAGAGAGCCTCCTAGCGGAGAACATAAGAACTACTTGCAACAACCTGCTCGCAGGAGAACGGCCGATTTGTCTCGGAGCGGGTGACTGGTGGCCGTTCACCGCTCCCCCCACCCTCGGAACTCGCCCGCTCAACGCTCACCCCACCGTTCTCGACTCTAGCCAGCGCGTTGAGCAAAGCGACTCAGGTGTCTCTGGTCTCTGTGGTCTTAGCTCACGAAGTAATACAGCTCGCGGCTCGACCTGCTTGACTCAGTGCCTCTGCATCGGAGTTCATCTCTACTGGATATTGTTCTTCGTAGTAATACCAGTATGTACACTCCTGGAAATTGAAATAAGAACACCGTGAATTCATTGTCCCAGGAAGGGGAAACTTTATTGACACATTCTTGGGGTCAGATACATCACATGATCACACTGACAGAACCACAGGCACATAGACACAGGCAACAGAGCATGCACAATGTTGGCACTAGTACAGTGTATATCCACCTTTCGCAGCAATGCAGGCTGCTATTCTCCCATGGAGACGATCGTAGAGATGCTGGATGTAGTCCTGTGGAACGGCTTGCCATGCCATTTCCACCTGGCGCCTCAGTTGGACCAGCGTTCGTGCTGGACGTGCAGACCGCGTGAGACGACGCTTCATCCAGTCCCAAACATGCTCAAGGGGGGACAGATCTGGAGATCTTGCTGGCCAGGGTAGTTGACGTACACCTTCTAGAACACGTTGGGTGGCACGGGATACATGCGGACGTGCATTGTCCTGTTGGAACAGCAAGTTCCCTTGCCGGTCTAGGAATTGTAGAACGATGGGTTCGATGACGGTTTGGATGTACCGTGCACTATTCAGTGTCCCCTCGACGATCACCAGTGGTGTACGGCCAGTGTAGGAGATTGCTCCCCACACCATGATGCCGGGTGTTGGCCCTGTGTGCCTCGGTCGTATGCAGTCCTGATTGTGGCGCTCACCTGCACGGCGCCAAACATGCATACGACCATCATTGGCACCAAGGCAGAAGCGACTCTCATCACTGAAGACGACACGTCTCCATGCGTCCCTCCATTCAAGCCTGTCGCGACACCACTGGAGGCGGGCTGCACGATGTTGGGGCGTGAGCGGAAGACGGCCTAACGGCGTGCGGGACCGTAGCCCAGCTTCATGGAGACGGTTGCGAATGGTCCTCGCCGATACCCCAGGAGCAACAGTGTCCCTAATTTGCTGGGAAGTGGCGATGCGGTCCCCTACGGCACTGCGTAGGATCCTACGGTCTTGGCGTCCATCCGTGCGTCGCTGCGGTCCGGTCCCAGGTCGACGGGCACGTGTACCTTCCGCCGACCACTGGCGACAACATCGATGTACTGTGGAGACCTCACGCCCCACGTGTTGAGCAATTCGGCAGTACGTCCACCCGGCCTCCCGCATGCCCACTATACGCCCTCGCTCAAAGTCCGTCAACTGCACATACGGTTCACGTCCACGCTGTCACGGCATGCTACCAGTGTTAAAGACTGCGATGGAGCTCCGTATGCCACGGCAAACTGGCTGACACTGACGGCGGCGGTGCACAAATGCTGTGCAGCTAGCGCCATTCAACGGCCAACACCGCGGTTCCTGGTGTGTCCGCTGTGCCGTGCGTGTGATCATTGCTTGTACAGCCCTCTCGCAGTGTCCGGAGCAAGTATGGTGGGTCTGACACACCGGTGTCAATGTGTCCTTTTTTCCATTTCCAGGAGTGTATATTACATAATTATGTTATGTACACATCATTTGTTTTTATTTTATTTTTATTTGTTTAAACTGATCACATTAGGTTCCTGACCACTCCTCTTACTATAGGATTTTTTATTATGGACGCTCGAATTTATGCTTTAATTACGATCAAACCGATAAACGTATCGCAAAATGTGATACACCAATATTTTCCTTGTTTTGAGGGGCACTCAAAAGTGCCGTTATCAGCATGCTATTTTAGCTTTGTAGCCATTATCACATGCAAAGGTGAAATATTTATTACATATCTGACATGTCGGAATGATTGTCGTCATTCAGACATGTCAGATATTTTATGACTATTTCACCTTTGACCATGATAATGGCTACAAAGCCAAAACCACGATAGTGCAAAATAAATCAATAATCAAAAACTTTGTCATATTGTGGAAATTTCAATAAACAATACAAAATTCTTACTCATTATCTGTGTTACTTCAAAATAGGATCAAATAAGATCAAAATACAGGTATAGTACTGGAATAAACCAAGTTTAAAGGGCAATGTGCCTTCCATTTATTTTCTATTGTGAGTGAGTGGTGAGTCATGAAAAAGAGCTAGTTCATTTCATGGAGTGAACAGTTCTGATCCGATCTCTGAAAAGAACAGTTTTGCCCATCTCTAGTACAAATGTTGCATTTTTACAGTTGTCACCGTACCACTGCTATCTGAACGCAATAGAATTGATCTGGAGGCAAGTTAAGGGATTTTTCGCGAGAAATAAGAAGACATTTAACTGCCAGACTTACTGGAACTAATGCATGAAGCTTTGTGACACATCACGGCCGAACGATGGTGATATGCAGATCAGCACCCCTTAAAAGGAGGCGGAAATATGGACTCTTTGGTGGCTTGGGATTCTGTTGTTGATCACCTCGTTATCAATGTGGTAGTGCTGAAATGTACCGCTTTCATCGGAATCCGATATGGAGGAAGTTCAGAGATTACCAGATGACTAACTGTAATATCTTCAGTGGCTTCAATATTTAACTACATGGTGAAATCCCAGCAGTGAGCTTTTACGCCTCGTGTAGCTCATGCAGAAAAATTACACTTGTTAAAGTCAGGAATTTTCATCACTCTCGTTTTTAATTACAGTACCATGTTAGCTAAGATCGCGAGCATTTCCTTCAGATTACCTAAGAAGCGTATCGCCTGAGTTATACCATTATTTACCTATGTTCAAAAATTAAACGACATTCAAGGCTGTATTGTCGCCTGCTCGTCTCTTTTTACGTCTTTACTACAACTGTTCACTTCACAGCAGGTTAGTTGGACCAGCTGGCTGGTCAGCGCTTTCCGAGTTAAATAGGCCGGTAAAGCTGTGGTCCCGTATTATCGCCGAGTCGAGATACGCTTAACGCGCATCATAAAACGTATCCAAATTATTGTACCTGACTGTCATCTAGAGAGACTGGCTTCTGCTCCGTGTGAAACGAAATTCCATGAGGTTCCAGCAAACGCGGAAGAATGTATAGTGTAATGTTTACGTGACGTGTATTCTTATTATGAACGGAGTATGTCATACGCTCCAAATAGTCATGCGCAAATAACGATTTTTCCGGCGGTCATATCTTGCGTTCTGCTGATTATGGAGATAAAAGGGTCAAATGTTTTGAATAGCCCTCGGCTTAGCGACCATTTGTGTAGCTATCGGAAGAACGAACATACTCTAGCTATGTACAGGGTTAAACATCATAACTTCCTCCATCCCTGGCATACTGAGGAAATCGGCTGGTTCTTTTGCATTAGGTGTGGTCTAGGGTGGGCTTATGGGGCTTATTAAAACACCATTTGTTCATGGGTGGTTCCTGAGAAAACTGCAAAAACCGGTTTTAGCAGTTTTTGCATCGTAGGTCGCATTTATCGAAATAACTAAACATAACAAACAGCTCAAAAATTATGAGCATATTCTTTAGACTTTTCTTAGAATCGCCATTTTCCCGTTTTCGAAAATCTTTATCCGTTATCAAGATACACCCGAATGATTGAATCAGTTGTGGGATAAGCACTTCTGTAATTTCTATTCCTGTCAAATCGTCTAAATTTTTGCCATATGTTCTTCAGGTGGTATAGAGGCAGCATCTGTTTTGTAGAGTGGTCACTTTACACTGTAGATTTGTAGTGTCGCTTTAAAAGCTTTTGTTTTTATTTCTCAGGTGGCGTTTATAATTTTTTTTGGTTTGACGTAGGACTCGATTTATATTTGGACGAAACTATCGGCGAAAATTGTGTAAAAGTGGAAAGACTGCAAATTCAGTGAAATATTTCTAATAACATTTTCAATCTTTTAAGACACAAATCGTAAGCCGAGCTTCTTCGATGAATTGCGATCGATGAGCAGAAAAATTTAAAAAACTCCGTCCGAACAGGCCTTGGAAGACCTAACAGCATCGACCGTCCTCCGTGTCATCCTCAGCCCACAGCCGTCACTGTATGCGGATATGGAGGGGCATGTGGGCAGCAAATGGTTCAAATGGCTCTGAGCACTATGGGACTCAACTACTGAGGTCATTAGTCCCCTAGAACTTAGAACTAGTTAAACCTAACTAACCTAAGGACATCACAAACATCCATGCCCGAGGCCGGATTCGAACCTGCGACCGTAGCGGTCTTGCGGTTCCAGACTGCAGCGCCTTTAACCGCACGGCCACTTCGGCCAGCCATGTGGGCAGCACACCGCCCTCCCGGCCATATGTCAGTTTACGAGATCGTAGCCGCTACTTCTCAATCAAGTAGCTCCTCAGTTTGCCTCACAAGAGCTGAGTGCACCCCACTTGGCAACACCGCTCGGCAGACTGGATGGTCACCCATCCAGTGCTAGCCCAGCCCGACAGCGCTTAACTTCGGTGATCTGACGGGAACTAATGTTACCACTGCAGCACGCCCGTTGTCAGAAAAATTTAAAGCAAACGATTTTGTCTTAACCTTATAATACAGGTACTTATTTGTTGTTTATATGTGTCAAAGTATATGAATGTGTCGAAGTACATAAATCAACTGTCAAAACTTTGTTGGCCTATAGAATTCGTTTAGTATAAGCAACACACCGTGCTGTAACTGGGAAAAGAACGGAACCAGCAGAAAAATAATTCTGTTGGAGCACAAAAAAGGTAAATATGTTCTTCTGTAACAGACTCTGAGAGAAAAGCTTCTCCAATCCTCATACCGCCTTCCTCGCCAAAAAGTTTGGCATGCAAACATATTCGCGCTTTTTTGTGCTGAGAGGGAGTAGGCAAATACAGTACTGTTGGAAGATGGAGGAGACAGTGCCACTGGGAGAGAAGGGGAGAGGAGACAGTTATCGTGCGAGAGAGTGACAATGAAGGAGAAAGAGATATCATTCAAGACAACAGCAGTGGGAGCCAAAGAGAGGCCTGTTAGTGATGGTCAATGGAAGACCGTGGCAGTTAAGAAAGAGATGCATGGAGATCGCTGGAAGTGCAGGAGGATGGCGTAGCTTATCTTCAATCAGAAAGATTCCCAAGAAGTAGTAATAAAACGATGTTTATTAAATTTGAAGAAATACTCAACTTAAGTGATGCGTCTTCTTGTGAAAAGTCCAGCACAATTAGAAGTTTGGAATTATTATAAGTCCTCTAAAACATTAAAGTCCTGTCACTGTGCCTCTGAGCGATGCCTACGTAATGTCCAGAGCTGGCCTACGATGTGTGGGGAGCCGAAGACTAGGAGATGGCATGAACACAGCAGCAGCCGGCCGAGGTGGCCGCGCGGTTCTGGCGCTGCAGTCTGGAACCGCGAGACCGCTACGGTCGCAGGTTCGAATCCTGCCTCGGGCATGGATGTGTGTGATGTCCTTAGGTTAGTTAGGTTTAACTAGTTCTAAGTTCTAGGGGACTAATGACCTCAGCAGTTGAGTCCCATAGTGCTCAGAGCCATGAACACAGCAGCTTGTAAACACGGAGGTAACTATAGACTGTACTCAATTTGATTGCCCTGAAGAGAACTGTCCAGCATAGTTCAGTGCTCTGGTATTTAATGAGGCATCGACCAAACGCTATCCACGCACGTGATTCCCATGGGCTGGCAGCTGCAGCCCCTAGTGGAACTTGGTGTCTTTCATACTGCCAACCCATACAGCTGTGCGCTACGAGCTTTTCGAGCACAGCTTATCGATTGTGGTGCGGTCCTCTCTGATGTGAGTACCGTCACCACGGAGATCGTAGCAGTGGGAGAAAAAGCGAGAGAAGACAGACAGGCAGTGAAAATGAAAAAGAGAGACGTGAGGGTACCATACATACGACTGATTTATTTATGAGTTTCAACTAAAACAAATCGTTAATCATTGTAAGTGATACATGTTCCTTTGTGATGATCGTCAGCCAAAAAAACAACAGAGCTTGAATGAGAATGGGATACAAAATGGCTGTAACGGGCATTTATAATTTCTTGTACTGCAGCGAATTAAAGTGAAAGACGACAGAGAGTTCAAATTTCGTTGACTAGCACCTTTGGATTCGTACAGGATCTCTGCTAACGACTAAAAACATTGCAAATTAAAAGATTCGACAGGACATTCTGCAATGTCCCTGACAGGGACAGACTTTATTTACTAGGTAAAGATACCTGTCGCCATTCTGATTTTACTCGCTTCACTACTGGTTACGTTTTTTATCTTTTCTTACTTCTATGAAGGGACCAAGATTAATATTGTATTCTCTTCCAGGGTAATTTTTGTTTCTATCTTTGGTTGACTTTATGAGGTAAAGATAGAATTATCCTGGAATACAGTGTTGCTTGTCATTTTTCTCACGTGTATACAAATTTTGAACACTGACGTAAATTGCAATATCATGACAGGAAACAATAAAGATGGTTTCACAGAACGATGTTCATAGGATGAGTACGTCCCACAGCACATCAGGGAAAACTGTGGAAAGAGCCTTCAACCTCATGAGACATTTAATTATTTTAGATTCAAATGCTGTCATTGTTGCTACACCTGAAGTTGAATTTTATCTTTCATCCTGGATTAAATTCTTATTTTGGCCCACTATTCAGTCTAGACCTATGGAAAACCAGGGAAAATCGTGGAAAGAGCCTTCAACCTCATGAGACATAAATCATTTTACGTACAATGACTTTCATTGCAATACTTTTGATAAGTAAGGTCGAATTTTCACAAATGAAAATTCATTACACGAAATAATTGTCTTTATTTGGATGAAAGTTCCTTATGCAGTTGTTTGTAATTATTTGATGGCTGAATAGTTTTTTCAGAGCAATGCTTTGTTTGTACGGTTCATATTAATGCATAGACGTTTTCTATTATTTATTGAGTGTAGAATATTAATTTATAAACAATCTTCTATTTACTTTTTAGTAGAAGATTTTTAGGTTAGTACTTGGTTAGTTTTAGTAAATGTTCGTTGCTTATAAAGGCTTTTCGTAGTCAGATTCCTGTTCTTGCTTAAGAAAGGTTCACACCGATTACATCTGTGGGCATCAATGGAATTTTGTCTCTGAGCTCCAGCCAATGATGATACATCTTAGGACCCATGGGATGACAGGATATTCGCGGTATGTTCAAAAAGAAACTGGACCTTTGAAATAGCGCGGCAACCGGCAAGGCGAGCGCGCTTCGGCTACTGAGCACACCTAGCGGCAGATTTAGAGAACAAACTTCCATGTGCCTCGTGTCGCAAGGACAATAGAAACTAGCAAGCGAACCACAGCCGCTGAAGCAAGCACGCCTACAGCTTGCTCGTCGGATTAGTGCAATGAAGGAGCTTGAAGAACCATCTTGGCAAAACTTTCACAGAGCCATTTCAAATGCTAAGCCAAGCATATGGGGAGGGTTGTATGAGTCGCACGCAGTGCTACGAGTGGTTTAAACGTTTTCAACAGGGCATGTTGTCGAACTGTAACGATTCCAATTCTGGACGTCCTTCCACAACAGACGATGGCCACGTGGACAGCATTCGTGCTGTGATTCGTGGAAATCGTCGTTTAACTTTTCGGGAAGTTGTTGAGGAGGTGGGCATCAGCGTAGGATAATGACATCAAATTTTGAGTGAAAAACTTGAGATGTGTCGTGTCAGAGCAAAATTCGTACCGCGTTTGTTGACTGAAGACCCACATTGAAATGTGTGAGGAACTGCTTGTCGCTTTTAATGAGGATGAAAACTTTCTTAAGAGCATCATCACAGGCGATAAGACGTAGGTGTATGGCTATGATGATGAAATGAAGATGCAGTCATTGCAGTGGGTAGGTAAAGAGTCACCTCGTCCAAAAAAAGCACGCATGAGTCGGTCAAAGATCAAGGTGATGGTTGTGTTGTTTGACCTCAAAGGCATTATCAATCATGAATTTATGCCACGTGGTCAGATGGTAAACAAGGAAGTCTACCAGGGATTGCTAGTGCTTATGAAGGATGCTGTGTGCAGGAAGATCCCTGAATTGTGGGAAAACAAGAGTTGGATGTTGCACCATGACAATGTGCCAGCTCTTGTGTCACTTCTTGTCTGCAGCTATCTAGCAAAACACCACATTCCCATTGTGCCCCATCCACTGTATTCTCTGGACGTAGCCCAGCAAACTTTTTCCTGTTTCCCAAAATGAAAAACACGTTAAAGGACGTCGTTTCCAAACCATAGGGGAGATACAGGACAATGCAACGAGAAACCTGGGTGCCATCCCACATAATGTGTTCCAGGAGGCGTTCCAAAACTGGAAGAAACGATGGGAGCGGTGTATTGCGAGTAGAGAGAACTATTTTGAAGGAGACAGTGCTTAAAATGGTGTACAATAAGCAATAAAGCTGAAACAGCAAAAGTTCGGTTTCTTTTTGAACACACCTTGTACAGCTTGCAGTATCGTCGTATAGCATCAAAAGGCGGGAACACATGAATAATTGCACATGAGTTAACAATGAACTGCTAAATGGGAGGCAGACGTATGCTGTCTTATAAAAAAACATCTCAGACGCAATCTACAACAAGTTTCCTCTCTAAATTAGTTCACTGTTCATCATCTGTTGATTCACATTGCAGCCTATAACCATAATGTTGCGACGTGGCGATCTTTCCATTCAGTAAAGTTTATTCTAGTGTTCCACAACCTTTTATTACTCACTCAAACGGGCCTAGACTCAAATGGCACACTAAAATGTCTCTCCCCTCATAACCATGTGAATCTTAATATACAGTAATTACGAATTATTAGATCGTTATGTAATCAATTATTAATATTATAAAACAGATGTAGACTCATCATTTGTCAAGAAATTGTTAACTTTAGTTCACTATTGAAAATATACATCAATGATATGAATTTTAAAGTAAATAACTCTACTTCTGTCTTCACTATGATATTTGAGTTTGCTTAGCTGCACACAGATGGCTGATTCGTGGTGGAATAGTTTACAAAACAAGCCTCATTTCTTTGTCAAAGGATCTGAGTCACTGTCTCGTTGGTGTTCTAATTTCAGTCAACATCACACAGATATGTAGTTGAAAATGGTAATGACACTTTAACTGCCATTTCAGAGATAGCTGTGTATTCACTGCTTATTGACAACCAACATGTATTCAAAGGCACTTCGGAAAAAAGAGGGTGTGCCAGAATAATGTATACACTTTTCTAAATTGAATATCTCTTTAATTAAAGGATACAGAAATGCAGATTTTGTCGCTAATTATTCGGAAGACAATGACAAACATAACAACACTCTTTTGTTACAGAATTGTAAACATGGTGTTGTTGTTGGCTCAACGGAAATGTGTGCTGAAGTGTTACTGGAAAACAGAGAATGTGAATTAGGTATGATGATGCTGGGAGGCTGAATTTGGAACACCATCACCACCAAGGGTAACAATTGCAAGAATCTGAGATAAGTTTGACATCATAGTAACAGTACAAGAATTGAAGAAGGGACATTGCAGAAGAAAGAGATGTTCAGCAGACAATGACAGGGTCGATGCAGTGATCGAAGCATACATGCAATCCCAAATAAATCTGCAAGGCAATGTTCTCGTGAGATTGGTACCTGCAAATGCAGTGTTCATAGAATTCAGTGGGCTCAGAAATTGATGCCTTAGATTCCAAGACTTTTCCATGCTCTTAATGAGGATGATCCCAATAGGTGAGGTGACTTTGTGAGTGGTTCATTAACAGATGCAAAGAAGAGCAACGTTTCCACGATCTAATTCTTTGGTCAGATGAAGTGACCTTTAAACTTAATGGAACAATTAACAACCATAATTGCGTGTACTGGGCCATACCCAACAGAGGAAAGACACGTTAATCTACCAGGAGTATAAGTCTAGTGTGGTCTGTCCTCTGGAATGTTAATTGGGCTGCACAACTTTGAAAGCACTGTCGAAGGTGACTCTTACTTAGAAATGTTGCATATGATGACTCCTGGTATTAATGACTTTTTTGAAAATTAAGATTATTGCTTTCAGCAGGGTGGTGCACTACATCACTTTCACATTGATGTGACGGTATCTGTCAGTTGTACATTCCCTGCAAGACAGATAGGACAAAGAGGGAGTGTGATGTTTCCAGCTTGATCCCCTGATTTAACTCCTTTAGACTTCTGCCTGTGGGGTACTCTCAAGAACACAGTTTACACCGCAAGACCACTAACACTGGATAATCTTAGAGAGCAAATTGAGGAAGACTGTGATGCTAGTCCATTAGGAGCAATACAGATGGCCTGTCACTTTGTTCTAAGTCATTGTCGATGGTGTATTGCGACTGAAGGAGGCCATTTTGAATATCTACCACCTCTAGTAGTTGGACCTTAAGGTACACCACAAACATTGTTCGGTATTGTATTTCTATCTCCTTTAATTGAAGAGATATTCAGTTGCAAAGAGTTTATACATTGAAACTTCCTGGCAGATTAAAACTGTGTGCCCGACCGAGACTCAAACTCGGGACCTTTGCCTTTCGCGGGCAAGTGCTCTACCAACTGAGCTACCGAAGCACGACTCACGCCCGGTACTCACAGCTTTACTTCTGCCAGTACCTCGTCTCGTAGAGTACTTGCCCGCGAAAGGCAAAGGTCCCGAGTTCAAGTCTCGGTCGGGCACACAGTTTTAATCTGCCAGGAAGTTTCATAACAGCGCACACTCCGCTGCAGAGTGAAAATCCCATTCTGGAGTTTATACATTATTTTGGGACACCCTGTATTTACTTCAATGTTCTGTCTGCTTTCAGATCTACCAATCCACGTTTCTAGACTAAACATATATCATTCAGAAGATGTTTCGAATCCGCAAATGGATTACGAAACCAGTCAAAATCTTCAACACACTTTAAAAATATATATTTTGAAACTCTGCTGCTAGAGCACTAAAGGTGCTTTAATTAAGTTCATCTGCAGAGGATTATTGTCAGTAAGGTGTCTTACAGTTGGGATCATCTCCCATGATCTATTTTCAATTGTCTGTATCCACAAATTTAACTTATTAATAAATCATTGAATATTATCAATACCAGTCAAAATATTTTCATTTCTACCTTGCATTTTTCTGTTGAGCTCATCTAAGTGTACAAAAATATCGGATGGATACGCCATATTGTATATCCATTCATCATCTCCAAATAACTCCTTATACTTATGTCCCTCAATAGTAAAAAAAAATGCAGGTACTTCATCTCTAAGTCCAAACATTCGCAATAACACTTTACCTCTGGATAACCATCATACTCCTGCATATAGCAAAAATGTAGTGTGCTGTGATCCCACTTCTTGGTACAAAACTTTAAAAAGCCATACATTTATGGACTACGTTTTGTTGAAGTTCGCAGTTTGTTATACTTCGTCCATCGCAATTCTCCCATGTTAATTCATTACAGACCAAATATTTATTAGTCTCACGAAATATGACTTCACCAATTACTTGTCCAGGTAGTTCTTTGTAAAAAAAAAAAAGAAATTACTTGTAATTACATGCCCATCAACCTACCTTATGTAAGAAAGAAGTAGTTGAGTGATCGCCATTATCGATGGACACATCGATCTGAAATAAAATTAAAAATGCTCTTTATTTTCTCCTTCAAAATGTCTTCGGTGTCACTGGACACTTAGCCGCTGACTGTGTCAGCAGAGAGAAGACTTGTGTAATTTCAGTAATATCTAATTTCAGTAACATCTATTTTTACCATTTATTCACACACAGGCATTAACACCGTTCCTGCTATAGTGTGTGGTTTATTGGCTTTTTGATAAGTTTGGCTACCTTCATGTACTTTTTGTGCAACATGTACTGACACAGTGAACAGCTCCACCTGCTTTCAATTTTGTTCAAACAATCGACGAAAATAATTCATATCTTTACTTAACAGAGAGGAATGTTTTGTTTACAAATGTTATTTCAATTTATTGGGAAGCATTGCAACATTACTGAGTTTTTCACCATACACAACACATACAGGGATTGGGTGTGTTTTGTCACCACACAAAAAGATCTAAGAATAAATAATTATCACTACATTGCCATTAATTTTGTGGAAACGACAAACAAAAATAATTCACATCTTCACATAACACAGAGAAATGTTTTGATGACAGATGTCTGTTTCAATTTACTGGGAACCAAAGAAGTATTACTGAGATTTTCAGCACACACAACACACTCAGGCACTGTGCATAATCTGTCACCACACTAAAAAGAACCATAAGATAAACAACTGTCATTATATCACCTTTGAAATAATTTTTGTTTTTTTCCCTCCAGGCTTGCAGTTTTACTATCCACACTCGCGGATGGACCAACCTGTACAATCAAATTAAGAAAAGAGTTTAATAACAAGGTAATGGAAAATTTGTGTTACTGCAAAGGTGTGATAAAACGAACTGAAATAGTTAAACAATGGAAATTCTACGATGGAGTAACAGTGTTGAACTGAAATACTTCATTGTTGTCTGAAAATGCATTGTCCACTTGTAGCAAATTAAAAGAGCAACCAAATTTAAGAAGTAAATACAAGCTGGGACAAATACCAAAGCAAGGTAGTAAAAATAATGACTATTCTGCTAATCCCTGGAACTTTAGCCAGCTGTATACAAAAGATGCGGTGTTGCAAAATATTCTCAACCTAATGGCATAGCCAGAGTAGTGGTACAGGCAAGAATACAGTTAGCTTAAGCAAAGTAGAACAAGATTTTGAGTAAATAGATTATAATTAATTTCTACGAAAATATAACAGTTATTAGCACTATTAAATAATGAAAGAATAAAAAAGCACCTTTCTACTAATAAAGCCAACAGTCTTGTCACAATGGTAGCATTGGTTCCTGTCAAATCACGGAAGTTAAACACTACCATGATTGGCTAGCACTTGTATGTGTGATCGGTCGGGTCTGGCGAGCACTGTCAGCAAATGGGGTGCACTCAGCCATCATGTGGCCAACTGAGGAGCTACTTGAGTGCGAACTAACTGCTCAAGTCACAAAACCGACAACGACCAGGAGAGCGATGTGCTGACCACATGCCTCTCCATATCCGAATTCAGTGACGCTTATTGGATGATATGACGATTGGTCAGTACAGCTGGGCCTCTGAGGCCTGTTTATTTAAAATCGAACGAAATAAAGTACGTATAATTTCTTCAATAACTTAAAAATTTGCAGTATGTCTAAAATTGAAATCGCTTAATTTTCTTATAATAATACGTAAATGTTAAAGTGAGGACCTTCACCTTGTGTTGGAACACCAATGTGCCACAGCAAACTGCTTGCGGAACACTAGTTCATTCCATTCACCTTTTAATGTGTTGTCCTTCGGCACATCACCTTGTCCTGATATTAACTATAATGTTACTCAGTTGGAAAGCTATGACGATAAAACTGAAATATATGATAAGTGTCACAAGGATGCGAATAAATAACCTTTCGATTTAGGTATAGCTAACTACTGAAGGAAACACAATCATTTCTAGGAATTCTGATATATTGCAGATGTGATTCTTCACTATTTCATCACCAAGTATTTACAGCTTAGCAGTTTCTTTTTACACTGAAACATTCTCACACAGTAGCCAGTATTTAGCCATTAATCAAAAACTGTTTCGTAAAAGTACACTATTTATTAGTTTAGAATGCTCGCTTTCTATGCAGCAGTAACTATCAACAAACTAGAAAAGTTCGTTGTAACTATTGCTCCATATGCGTCACAGAATTGTGCTTTCAATTAACTCAATCACAAAGCAACTTTATGCTCCAAAATTTGCGTAAAACACATTCCTGTATGTGACATACTTTTCTTGTGGCTATACACAGTACACACTGAATATTCACTCAAAAGTTAATCTTTTCATCAGAGATCAGTGCAGCATGATCCATCCCAACTACATCTGTGCCCCAAATCCCTTTCAGCCACACTCAGGTGCACAAATGCATACACCCTCACTCGATCCTGATTAGCTAGTCTAAAACTATAGCTGATCAGCTGACCTTTCTTTCCACATTCTGCCTCATCTTCCAGTTACCATATATCATTACTTGACATCAGAACTAAACGAGCTGAAATTTAGACTCTCCTCAGAATGAAATTTAAATCTCTTTAAAATGGCTGGAGAGATGGAAAACCATAATGCTCTTTTTCAACCGGAATATACTGGCTGAATATAGAAATCAGCATCTCCTATGTATGTGATTCATACGCTACATCCAAGCAATGCAACACTCAGACATACACATCGACACTAACGTATTACATTTCTACTTATTTAGTTCTATATACATAGTCCTCTCACACCTGTCATCAACCAACATTGCAGAGATTAAATGAAACGGACTATATTCTGAAATGCAACATGGGGACCGACAAATAATAATGATTATGAAACAAAGCATGTTATTACCAAAAATAATGTATCTCTGGGAGATAACTTAAACTGGTTTGTTTGTATGGTTAACTGAACTCCATAAGTTAGAGTTTTAGGTAATTTCTCATAACTTTGGAATTAAGTTGGTTAGAACACTGAAATTCAAAGAGATTAAAGAATTGTTGACACAAAAGTCTATATAAAGTTTGGTTTAGATAGGTTTGAAAGCAGAGCACATATTAATTTACATAGTTATAAGTACTTCATAACAAATGTGCTTAACAAGGTTGACAGTTAGGTCCATTTGGTTCTTGTATCACACAAAGCGGAAGTAGGTATCCTCAATAGTGGAGTTGCTGCTTAAATGTAAGTGCTATTCACATTTTTTGATAGGTGCATCTACAATTTGTAATTCTTTATTGACACTGTAAAGTCAATTCACCCAAAAATGACATCACTAACTAATGCTTGAATGTTAGTCAATCTGCAGCATAACTCTACCAGACTCATATCACATCATCACAGTGTGGCATTTGCCATCCCCACACAACATGCACCTGCAGGCTATAGAAGTAAAATGCCCAGTTACACAGATTTACTCCGCAATACCAACAAACTACATTCAGACACATAACTGTATACATAAATACTTGTAAACCACTGCTAGCAGCAGTTCTTTGTGTCCTGATGTGGGTATAGTCCTCGATCCTATTTGTCCCAGAATAAAGTAGTAAATACACCCCAGTATGTGGTATGTTAACACTCTCAAATGGACCAATGTACAACATTTTCAATTTGTTTCCTTCTTATTAAAGAGAGATCTTAGGATGATCTCATATAAATAGTCTCTCTTCTGCATTAAATCTCTGCAGTCTAAATAATCTTTTGTCAAAACACAGTCTTCATTGGACAACTTTGTCAGTCAAAGTTAACACAGCTTGCCTTACCTTTTCCTTCCAAGAAATGTCATTACTAGCGATTTTTGGCAAAGGACCAACCCATCGTTCTTTTCTAGCCTGAGGAGTTGCATTTTAGTCGCTATGTAGTTGGCGGAAGCATGTGGGAGGCTACTAACTATTACTACAAATACTGTAAGGTAATTCACCTACATGGTCTATTTATTAGAACGATATATTCTTGTAAACTTATGAAATTCTGCAATGCTGTCTTAATAGCTTTTGCCTCAGGGTGATGTTTTGAGATCAGTATTCGTTTTATACCACTCACTTATCAGTGTCTCCAGCATACACTCGTGAAGTTACTTGCATTGTCCAACAAGATAACTTCAGAAACAGATCGCTGCGCAGTCTCCACATAGCAGTTTTTAGTGCATATAGTTTTATGTGTTTACATAAAAGATCAAACAGAGCTATGGCGCATCTTGCTTAAGCATATGCATGCAGAAATGGTCGACACATGAAAGTTGCCGCAATCTGCAAGCGTTCGTTAGGTATCATTGCGTGTAATTCGCTCTTAGAACACTTATTGAATGGCTTCACCTACTGAAAGAGAAAGTATATTCTCAGGACCCGCTGCATTTTCCTCCTCCTTGTATTTGGAAAATAGCAGTAGGAATTAAATTTAGCAGCACACATGATGACAAGGGAGTGCTCCCAAGCTTATTGTGCGTACCATATTAATCTTTCCTCACTATCCAAAAACGAAATGGAACCCCTCTATGCCCACACTAGCATGGTGACCATCACAAAAGAATTATTGCCACCTTGGCTTTTGCTAGTAATATGAATCTAGATATCACAGGGTGCAGGACTATTATGTTGTTCGTATGTCTAGGTATAATTTCTTATTAGTACAGGCCCATCTGGAGATAGAAAATGGACGGAAACTGTTGAAGAATAACAGCTTAAGGTCAGAGGGGAAAAAAGTGCCATGGCAAGTGCTATGGGCAAAAAATCTTCAAGGTAGTCTCCACAGGGAGTAAGAGCAGTAGTGGATTTCTTACTACCTGTGACAGACAATGAAAGAGTAGGTTATGCTAGTAGAGCACATCATGCAGCTCAGTAGCTTTGTAATATTCATCTGTTCATGATAAACAAGGCAAGTTTTGTGATCCCCAGTTCGGGTTCTGCTCAAAATTGTGCCAGTTCTCACCATCAGTCCCAACGTTCAGAGCCTCACCCTTTGGATAACTTCATGAAGATGGGAGCCTTATGCTTCCCACGCCTTGTGATTACCACATTTCGTCTGAAAGAACTCAGAAGCTTAGCAATGTACATCTCAATCAGTTGATTTTCCCTATACGACACATCCATGTTCGCATTTCTCTCACATGTGTATCTAAAATACTGGACTGGACCTTCACACCTAGAACTGTGGTAATCCTTCTGCCTTATCAGTCCGGATTTTATTCGTTGTTGTTGCACTGCCGAACAATACTCTCCCAGAAACTCCTGTTTAAACTCCTCAGCATCTCTACTTCTGTCTGCTATACTGCTCATCTTCACCCGCATCTCTCCTGAAAGATATGAGTACATACGCTGGATTTTATTCTGCTCTGTCCACATTCTCAGGAACACACCCCGGAATTGGTTGCCCCAAAGATGCAGATGTATTCTCTGTTTGTCGCCGGGTAAGCTTGTAAATTTATGCCCTGATAGTAAATGTTTTCTTCTCTCCTCGACTTATTCGTCATATCTTGGATTGCACACTAAACCTATTTCATCATATAGTCAGGAATTGTTCTCCGTTCATTAGTGAGTAGTACCTCATCTCAGTATACTGCCAAAAATCGTTTTTTTCCCTCCTGTCTCTTCTCTCAGAATGATTCTGTATGCCCTACTCTATCATTACTTGGGTTCAGTTCTTTTCTCTTCCCTTGGAATAATGCGTTAAATTACGATTTATAGTTTACATTAATATTGGTTTGCACTTCCTTAAATCTTAATAACCCGCGCCTTTGTTCATTTTCTATCAAATCTGTCTGTCCGATTTTCTCTGAAATAATCTCATTTCTCTGCTCGATCTCCTCGACTTTCCCAGCCAACTTGCTCAGTAACATTTTTTACTTGCTTCTTATTATTACCATGACTTCAATATTCTTCGCAACAGCCTGTATCGTGAATGTATTCTTCTTAGACTCTTCTTTACTCGTTTTGTTCTATCCTTACAGCCTGGTAAACACGTCTGAATACCTCCAAAAGCGGTCAATAAAATTCTTCTGGGTTTGATGCTGCATTGTCAACTATAGAATTTCGATGTTCGGGCGACTGTTGCAAGACGCCTTCGGTCGCATTGTCAACTATAAAATTCGGACGTTTCGGCGACTGTTCCTTCCTAGGCGTCTTGCAATAGTCGCCGAAACGTTGCAAGACGCCTAGGAAGGAAACAGTCGCCGAAACGTCGGAATTTTATAGTTGACAGTGCGGCCTCAAACCCAGAAGAATTTTGTTGACTGTCACAACGACCGCGGAAGCCTACGTTTACACCTCCAATAGCGGTTGTGTTGTCCTCAATGCTTGTTTTTCTTATTATTCTCGATATTACTCGGGTGGGTTTTGATGCTCTCCCGATTCCCTTCCATTTCCGCCGTACACTCTTTAACAATCATCTTCGCACCTGTAATCAGTTCCTAAACATTTACTCATATCCTTAATATTCGTGCCGACCTGCCCCAAGACAAGACGCACTTGTTTACTCGTTTTATTCTTTTTTTAATTTTCTCCTTTATTTTCTTAATCTGCTCATAAATTATTCGCTTTTGTTCGTCTTGTTTTTTGCCATGCTCCTGACCTTGTTGAACAAGTTGTGGAAGGATGTTGAACATTGACTGATCTAGCGGAGTAGTCACTGTTGGTAGCGACTGTTCATCCATGACTGATTTTATATGTTCCCCATTTCGATGACTTGTTCCACGCGCTGCAGTCTCTGCAACAGTCTTTTCATCATCTTCGACATCCTGCTCAGTAATTAGATTGGGTGACGACATGTCGTCTGAATTTCTGATTGATTATACACTTCCCACGTTCACTTCTGTGGATAAATTCCCGCTTATCTGTTCGTTCAACGTTAGTCCGTGGATCAATCTAGCAGTTCTCTTTGTTAAGGGGTCTGTTGTGTTCTTCCATGACGTCTAATATTTAATAAATGCACAGAAACTCACAAAACTATCATCTCGATTTACCACGAAACTTTCTACCACTTGGAATCTAGTTGTGTGGCACGCAAAAGTCATAACACACAAGCAACTAGAACACATGAAATTGAACTAGCTTATTAAAACTGCCAACCAAAATTTACGAAAAGTCTGCTACTAATTTGCACAAAAACATATAGAAATAATTGAAAATGTTCACTCAGCTAACAAAACGAACAATGATAACCACGACAATGCTGGACAAAATACTTATGGACCTCTTCTTCCCCTGAAAAGCACTATGAGTAGGCGCAGCAGTATTTTAGTTTAAATTACTTCTACATTTAAGTTTTATTATTAAGTCTGCAATCGATGCATTTTCATCTCTAGTTTGGAAAACTGCTAATCATCACCACGTGTCAGACTCTCGGGAGATGAATCCTGAGCAGAGGTCGCCGGATGTGGGGATTGTTGGTATATGGTTGGAGAGAACAGTTTTAAATTCAAACTTAATATAATTTATTCATTAATTGTACTTGAGAACATAATTACATAAAATATTACTATCAATGTATTCAAATGTCCTTGGAATAACGGTCGAACCACCTGATAAGTAGGCTGACCTTAAATTAGAATTAATGGCTCCTATTATGCAAGCTAACATTGAAAGGATAAAAATTCTCGAAGTGCATTGTGATTTCAAAGTAAATCAAACACTCAAAAATACTACCTGACCATAAAATTAAGTGGGTACCTGTGGTTGACTGTGAAAACACTGGGAGGCAAATAACTGAATCTAATGTGCAATTCAGATATTAAAATGCATCGAACAAACTGTAGCTGAAATCATGTCGTTAGCAAATGCAAGCCTGAACCTGGATTCTAAACTGGAATAAGTGAAGCTTATTGAGTATTGCTCGTCCAATAAAATTCTCTAAATCCTAATTGCGACTGGTTCGGTCTCACCATGTCGTGTGTTGAGATACCGAAGCGTTCATGTAGCCCCAAGTTGTGAAGTGTGAATTGCCCTCTCTGTTTATTGATTGGATAGCCAGTGAATTGCTATTTATTTATTTAATGGGATAATAATAATTATTAAAAGGTGGCAATTTTATTTAAGCACTGTTTTTAGTCTTTCGATTGTTGCGAGTCAGCGATAGTGCAATGCTGCTCGCTTTGGAGAATACACATTTTATAAGAATTATTTAGTCCAGGAAAAACGGTTGCGATTTAGACGGTATTCGCGTAATTGTACTGATTAAAAGTTATCGTTTCCGAAAGACGCATGTTCGATTAAAGCTGTGTGCACTTTTGCGCGTATAATGAAAATATTCATAACACATCGCGTAACAAAAAGAAACATGCGAATCACAACCGTGATCAAACGAAGAAAATAAATGATGACGTAAATGTTCTTCGCAGTTATTCAGGACAGGCTCAGATTAGACCTTGCAATTTTTAGTTATAGGAAATCACAAGACGTTACACTTTAGAGATATTTGTTTTAAATAACTTGTATTTACCTTCTCTCTCTCTCCTTTTTACAGCCTTTATACCTTCACATCGATTAAGGAACTTTTTCTTCTCTACCGACCACTACAAGAACAAAATTCAGATTCAACAAAATGTCTTACATCGAATTATTACATGTTTAACCCTTAACAATCATATATAGTTTCGTAGTACAAACAATGCTAATTTATTCCGTGCACTAGAAAGTCTTTGATACACTGATCACAAAAATGAAAATAATAAAATTATAATTACATTTTTAATATCATGAATACTTCTTTAAATCATGAAAATAAGGTTTGACATCGTCGTAATATTAATTTTCATCGTTGTAGCACTACAAGTGCTTCACCGCCTGCTGTGAATTTAAAATTTCAAGGGGGCTGCACTGGATCACAGCTGTAGGCAGTTCCTGCAGGCGTCGTGGAGCGGTGCTTCTGGGAAGTGTTCAGCAACAACAGTCTTACTTGACAGCAGTAACAATAGAGTCCTCTCTGAAGTTATGAGATTTACCTTTCCCGTTCGGTTTATGAGGGCGAACTGCCGCTCAAGTTAGGTGGGGTAGGCTTAAGCGAATCAGAATTGCTGTTACTTTTATAAACTTCTCCTGTCTATACTTCCGTTTATTTTGATTAGCCACTAATACCTCGGGCGGACAAATGTCTTCAGGAGTCCCACTTAGCTGTATCCAGCCAGCGGTGGTGTTCGTTTCAAGTTCTAACATTTACTTTCCTTCCTACTAAATGTGCTCTCGGTTACAGCTGAATCGATGAATGTTAAAGGGACAATAGTCCATTGAGGTTACCTTGCACTAAAGCGAACAAAACTGTCTCATTCCGAAAATAGTCGCTAATTAGGATAGAACAGCGTTCAGAGAAATACTTGATGAGAAAACATAATTTTAATTCAAGTTCTCTATTTTAAGGTCTTTTTTAATGTCGAGGAGTACCGCCCTTTTAACATGTCATGAAGAGATCAAGTCATTTTTCTTTTGCTTTCCCGGCGCAATGGGGAAAGCAAGCGTTCTTACGACAACCCAACATTGTTCAAATGAAAAGGAACGTTTAGTTTTTGAAAAGACTATTGAAAGTATGAGAGACACCTCAAAACAGCATCGTTGTTTAATCACTGTACTCATTTGGTTGGCCATCGGAGGGTGATTTCTTCAAAAAGTTCTTTGGCTTCCCTTGGAATGTACTCCAGGACTTTTTTAAAAAAAATTTCAATTATCGAGACTTTACCTGTGGGGTAAACTGCACTAGTTGGTAGACGAACGATGTGGTCGCTGGGAGTCTTCTTGGTGAGAGTGAAGGTGTGTTTTTTCTCTGAATTTATCTGTTCTCGAGCCTCACCAACATCTTTTGAGCCAGATCTGTACATGATAAGGGAAATCGCGAGATAGAAAATTTCACCTGCGCTGATTTCAGCTTCTTACGCGTCTCCACAGAAATATTATGTTTTTGGTAGTAGGGTGATCACCTGTTTCCCTATCCACAATCTCTTGTTTTCGGAGAGCCGAGAATCTCAGTGACCACGAATTCCATTGATTGGCTGCTGCTCAAAATCGATTCAGTCACTTCGCGGAGTGAAAAAATTCTGTCCCTCTTCCTCATTTTTCTCTTCATTGTGGAGAAATCACGATCACAGGGGAGAAAACTGTGGCCCCGGACAGGAAACGAGTAAACGAGTTTTGGAACCAGTTAGTATACGACAGAACAAGAAGTAGCCGAACCAAACCATTATTTTTGTTTGGGTCGAAAGTTATCTGAATACAGACGAAGTTCAGAGTGAAGTTTTGGGGAATCTGAACAACAAAGTGCATCAAGAAGAAGCATACTTCATTTGGGGATTTTTTGCTGTTCCCTCGCGGTATACGTAAAAATAATCGCGGTTAGTTTTTAAGTCGTGGATGTTGAAGACACTGACAGTTAGTTGCTTCAGGAAAGAAAGCTCCTGCACTGATATTTTTGGCAGGTGGACGTTTCGCAAGAAATCCGAACACAAAACAAGGATGTGTTCATATTATTTGTCTTTGGTAATTTGTGCTTCGGCTGCCAACACGTTGTAAAATGTCCTTCTGTTTCTTTTGTGTATGAGGAATGTTTCCTGAAAGTTTGGCCGTACCTTTTTGTAATACCCTGTTTACATCTGACGCGCGTTGAGAGAGCAGTTTGCCCTCAAAACTTAGGATTTTTCCACTTTTAGCCACGGTTAAAGGAAACCAGAATCCGGGGATTATTTTCACTTGAAATGGAAGCTTCACAATCGTTAATAGCAACGAAGAGAGCGATGGAGATCGTCAGAAAGGATTTTATTTTCCCTTGAAATTGCTCACAAGTGCATCAGTTGTCACTTTGCTGTTGTCCAAACTTGAAGTTGAAATTCTCACAAAAAATATGCAAACTAAGAGCTATAACACACTCCTTTCACTTCTGAATGAAGTGTTTCGATCAAGCCAAACATCGTTTTCTCGATTAGCCCTGAATTAAAAACGTCGAATTTTTCCCACTATAGTGTGTATTGTTTGGTGGGAAAACTAGCAAGTGCTGATGAATTTTCACTTCCTCTTCAACAGGTAACATGAAACTGATATGTTTGCGTTGTTTATCGATGGGAGTTTTCCCTTGCAAGCGGACTCTCAAACGTTAATTTTTTGTTTGTTTGTTCGAGTGAGCGAAAATGGAAAAAAGCGTTGAAACATACCTCTACTCGGAAGTCATCCATTATGCGTTACTTCCACTAATGAGTCTTTTCGGAAGCTGCTCTGACGTCGCGTGATCGGCTGTGGGTCCATGAGCCCTTGGAGATAAACATCTTGTTCGTCGTTGGTTGCAAAGTTTGTGTGAAAAGCTTTCAAAATACTGTCTCGTTGCCCTTTAAGTCGATCAAACAACATTTCTTGCGCCTAAACAATGAAATTATTGTCATCACTGTGCAGCATGAGAATGGACGACATTTTTCTGATTGCGTTTTTACTTACGTGCAAGGTAGTGCGACTGGTTTTGCTGGTACGAGGTCATTTTTGTGGTCGACATACTCTTCGCCACGCAGTATAGCCGTTTCTTTTTTTTCCATGCCAGAAACACTTGGGTCTGCTTTCTTTCGTCCACGACACAGATAACATGTTGAATCATTATCACCTGTTGCTGTATCACTCATGTTACACAATGTGAAACACGACATGTGCTGACGTTAGTATTTCTTGTGGCGACAGACTCGGTCGAACCAAACGTCGAATAACTATCATGGGGGAGGGGGGAGGATGTGAGGTAAGTACCATCTAGAGACAATGGAAGTCTGCACAAACATGCAACGACCTCGAGGCGATCATGAGCTGACGTGCTGACAGACGCATGTTAAAGGGGCCATTATCCAGAGTACTGCCCTTTTGTGTAGCTAACCTCGGAAACTCGTACTTGTCAGCCACCGCTACGCCTCCAGAAAGTGGCGGACAGCTGTCCTTTAAGCATGAAACGCTGCGGCTGCCCGTTATGAAGAATAAAATTCAAACAAATGAAAATCGAATAAACATGGTCTACTGCCCATTTAAATTCTCCAATTCAACTAGTTTCCGTTTCCTCTGACGATCTCCAACGCTCTCTTCGTTGCTATTAACGATTGTGAAGCTTCCATTTCAAGTGAAAATTATCCCCGGATTCTGGTTTCCTTTAACCGTGGCTAAAAGTGGAAAAATCCTAAGTTTTGAGGGCAAAATGCTCTCTCAACGTACGTCAGATGTATACAGGGTGTTACAAAAAGGTACGGCCAAACTTTCAGGAAACATTCCTCATACACAAATAAAGAAAAGATGTTATGTGGACATGTGTCCGGAAACGCTTAATTTCCATGTTAGGGCTCATTTTAGTTTCGTCAGTATGTACTGTACTTCCTCGATTCACCGCCAGTTGGCCCAGTTGAAGGAAGGTAATGTTGACTTCGGTGCTTGTGTTGACATACGACTCATTGCTCTACAGTACTAGCATCAAGCACATCAGTACGTAGCATCAACAGGTTAGTGTTAATCGCGAACGTGGTTTTGCAGTCAATGCTATGTTTACAAATGCGGAGTTGGCAGATGCCCATTTGATGTGTGGATTAGCACGGGGCACTAGCCGTGGCGCGGTACGTTTGTATCGAGACAGTTTTCCAGAACGAAGGTGTCCCGACAGGAAGACGTTCGAAGCAATTGATCGGCGTCTTAGGGAGCACGGAACATTCCAGCCTATGAGTCGCGACTGGGGAAGACCTAGAACGCCGAGGACACCTGCAATGGACGAGGCAATTCTTCGTGCAGTTGACGATAACCCTAATGTCATCGTCAGAGAAGTTGCTGCTGTACAAGGTAACGTTGACCACGTCACTGTATGGAGAGTGCTACGGGAGAACCAGTTGTTTCCGTACCATGTACAGCGTGTGCAGGCACTATCAGCAGCTGATTGGCCTCCAGGGGTACACTTCTGCGAATGGTTCATCCAACAATGTGTCAATCCTCATTTCAGTGCAACTGTTCTCTTTACAGATGAGGCTGCATTCCAACGTGATCAAATTGTAAATTTTCACAATCAACATGTGTGGGCTGACGAGAATCCGCACGCAATTGTGCAATCACGTCATCAACACAGATTTTCTGTGAACGTTTGGGCAGGCATTGTTGGTGATGTCTTGATTGGGCCCCATGTTCTTCCGCCTACGCTCAATGGAGCACGTTATCATTATTTCATACGGGATACTCTACCTGTGCTGCTAGAACATGTGCCTTTACAAGTACGACAGAACATGTGGTTCATGCACGATGGAGCTCCTGCACATTTCAGTCGAAGTGTTCGTACGCTTCTCAACAACAGATTCGGTGACCGATGGATTGGTAGAGGCGGACCAATTCCATGGCCTCCACGCTCTCCTGACCTCAACTCTCTTGACTTTCATTTATGGGGGTATTTGAAAGCTCTTGTCTACGCAACCCCGGTACCAAATGTAGAGACTCTTCGTGCTCGTATTGTGGACGGCTGTGATACAATACGCCATTCTCCAGGGCTGCATCAGCACATCAGGGATTCCATGCGACGGAGAGTGGATGCATGTAGCCTCGCTAACGGAGAACAATTTGAACATTTTCTGTAACAAAGTGTTTGAAGTCACGCTAGTACGTTCTGTTGCTGTGTGTTTCCGTTCCATGATTAATGTGATGTGAAGAGAAGTAATAAAATGAGCTCTAACATGGAAAGTAAGCGTTTCCGGACACATGTCCACATAATATATTGTCTTTCTTTGTGTGTGAAGAATGTTTCCTGAAAGTTTAGCCGTACCTTTTTGTAACACCCTGTATATCTGAAAGTCTTCTGGCTTGGGCATTTCCTTATAGTAAAGTAGGGGAGCGAGCTTCGCTTTGGACGAGAGGGGCTCCGCTCATCTGTCTGGGCGCACAGTGTGAACGAAGATAGTGGGATGGTCCGGCTGGCCTCGCGCTGCTGACTTGAGCCCAGGAGATGTAAGCTTCCATGGTCGCACAGATAAGCTCGGGTTCCCGATTTTAATTCACAGGCTACTATTAAATAGAACTTGAAGTGAAATAAATTAATCGTAATATTCAGTATTGTAACTTTAACTGACTTCCTATCAATCAAGATTGCATATCATTAATCTCAATATCGTATAACTTGATAGCACTGGAGGAGAATAACACTCTCTGATTGACATATTCTGAGGGATTTATAAGTGGAGTTGTTATTAGGAATAACAAAGTGTAACCTGTAACCGGGTTTCAACCTGGGTGATGTCGCTCTTAGTGTAACTAATTATTCCACAAAAATAATACTAAGCACTCTCAAGCGCTCCTTTGCTTGTACGAGAATTAATCTAAATGCGCACTAGTCTAATGAAAACCTACTCTCCGTTACAGCTCTGCAATGGAGAGAAAACAATTTCTACACAAACAACTATTACTATGACAGGTACACGCTGCACAAAATAATGAACACTCACATTATATAACATCGATGTGTCCTACCAGACCAAATGAAACACGCTAAGTTTCTGCTATCAAAAATGTACATACTATAAGGGCCACCCCATGACCTTATGACGTACAAGTAAGCTGGAGTAAGTGTAATTCGTTCATTCCACCAGATTGTACCTTTTGTTATCTGTCCTTAACCATTCTGAAGTACCCCCGGCAGGGCTTCCGGGGCATGTTTAAATAGTTGGACTAATCCTCCGTACACAACAGTGGTATGAATCGGGAGTTGTAATTTTGCATTGACTCAAGAGGTCACTTCAGTCACCTGAAAAAGCCCTTGGAATTGCGTAATTAATTGCTTTGTCTTTCCATTGGGAAATAGTGCTTGGCCTTTTCTTTTTGCATGCCTTTTGCTTTTTTTAACCTTTCGCCATATACCTTTCAATCTCTTCGCAAAATTATGAACAACTGACATGTCCTTCCTACGGGTGGTTTGTACAGTTCGAAAGGGAAAGGCATCTATTTCCATAGCAACCTCGTACAGTGATAATCCCGTATCTTAATGTACCTTGGAGTTACAGAATGCTACAAAATACAGTTGCAGAGCATTCCAGTCACTATGGTGTCTATTCTTTAACATTTTTGTTGTAGTTCTTTTTGCTTTTTCTGTCCCGTTTGTCTGTAAACATAATACACTTGTCCACAACTTTTGAATCTGTAAAATAACCTAGCTGTTTCACTAGCTCAGACATAAAATTAGTATCCTGATCAGTTGTCACAGTCTCCAGTGCCGCAAATTTTAAAATACAGTGGTTAACCATTGTCTTAGCTACTGTTTCTGTCTGCTGATTCGGCACAGCAATCGTAGATTAAAAAAGGCGAAAAGTGATTAATTACAGTCTAAACATGTCGATTAGCTACAAAAATCTGTGCAAAGCGGCCAAGAATATCCATACCACTCATTTGGAGTGGTCTATTGGATTCTGATAATCTCTACAATGAAATTTACTGATGGGTATTTTCAGTCCTCTGCAAATAGGGCACACAGTTTTTCACATATTGCTCAATGAACTGCTTGCACAATTTCCACTAATAATTCTCTGCAGCTTGTTGCTTGGTAGTTCAAGGATCTGCATGCCCTGCTACATTAGTCATTGGCCTGCCTCAACGACCGATGACCTCGCTGTTTGGTCCCCTCCCCCAGATCAACCATTCAACCTGTCTCTGCACTTCATCACGTAAACTCATTGCACAACTACACACTGCCTGCTCTTCGTTGACAATAGCCATCGTTAGCTTAGAAATGGGCTTGAGTTGCAAAGCCTTTTTAACGCTGTGCGAACTATTATAACTTTGAAGTACACTGTCATGTAGGTGACAACAGAAATCTGTGATAGCATATACCAGGCTAAGTGTCTCCTTCTGTGTGGTTGAGTAATGTTTTCTGCCTTGTTTAGTTATCTAGAAGCACATGTTGTTGGCTGCTCTGCATATTCCTAGTCTAACATGCAGCCTAAGGTGTGGTTGCTGGCACTGCAAGATAATATTGTTTCTTAATAACCTAGTAACTCAAGACAGAAACAGTGGTCGATATGTCCTTTAATCACATAAAGGCTCCTTCACAAGCTGAGGTCCACTGAATTTTTCTTCCTTCTTTAACAGTTGTGTAAGAGGTTCTGCTGCTTCTGCAAACTTCGACACAAACTTCCTGCAACAGTTAGTGAAACCTAGAAAGGACTGCAGCTCTTTTTCTACAGTGGGAGTAGGAAACTCCTGAATGACTTGCATGAGCCAGGGGTCTGTTCACATATAATCCTGGCCAATAACTTGGCCCAAACAGCGAACTTCCTTAAATACAGAATGACACTTTTACGGGTTACGTGTAAGCTGTGCCACTCCACTTGACTAAAGATGTTCTGGAAATGTACCATTTAATCTTGGAATTCTTTAGAAAATACTATGTTTTACAAGTACACCATACACTGTTTCACTTTCAGGCCTTGTAATACTGTGTCCAATAGGTGTTGGAATATCGCTGGCACATTCTTTAAATGAAATGGCTTTCGGTGGTATTGGTAATGACCAAATCATACAATAAATGTGGTCTAAGGTCTGTCCTAAAGTGCTGCCAAACTGATGGTACCCACTTCTCAAATCCATGGTCATAAAGTAATGCACTCCCCTAGGTTACACAAATTTTCTACAATGTTTAGCACTGGTTACCTGTCTATGGTCATAAGCTGATTTAAATACCAACAGCCACAACAGAATTTACAGGCCTTACCGCTCGTACTGAGAACTTTTTTGGTATAATCACTATTGGCAGTCCCAGTCTTCTGCTGTGTTATCCCATCATGGAGTTGTTATTTTATATATTACTAAATCACCAGATGGAGTCCGCCTGCTTAGCTAGCCGGCATGGTAACTCAGCGTGTTCGGCCAGAGAGCAGGCTGGTCTCTGTAATAAAAAAACTGAGTGAAGGAATCAACAATTAACTTCAACGGATGTCATGTGACGTCCGCTACGATCAAACACAACGAACAATAAGGAACATTTTTACCAGATGGAGGTAATGTGGAACTCAGTGTGGTTTCCTGTACACTGGTGGTTCATTCCGCGTGGTAAACCTATATAGTGTTACCAGTGTTGCTCACAATGGTCCAGGATAGTTAAACAATTCTATGTACTCCACTAACAACTTTTCCATGGCCTTCCTATCACTTCCTTGCAAATATGACACTTCTCCCCACTGTGAAGCTAAATTTGCAGACTTTTCAAGCTTAAAATACTTTGTATTGTAATTATTATCCAAATATTCCTCCTACAACACTCCCAGGTTGACTTTTAGTGCACTTCATGATAGCCCCACTTCCACATACCCTTTTTTATCTGTCTTAGGGAACTACCTAGTTTCCATCAGCCTCTTGCTTATATGGTAAAGTACAACATACAAAACACTGTGCCTTCTCCAGCTCCTCATATTCTGGCAAGCACTCAGACAAAATGTATTTACCGACAAATCTGCTTCTACATCTACCCAGCCTATCTTCCCTGTACGTTTTAGTATTTCATTTCGTGAACCGACTCTAGGGGTCCTTACACACATTTTATTTGGCTTCCCTTGGCCTAAGTGTATGCCTTGCAGGTTTTGGCAGAAAAACCCAAACAGAATGATGTCCCATCCAGCTCTACTGTGTCCCATATCTACAGCCATACTCTTCCAACCAATGTGAAGGCACTTCCGCATCATGTTGCTTAGAAAATCCAGTTGCCAACTCGAGGAAATAGTTTCACATTTGAAAGTTCATCTGTGCTGAACCAAGCAAATGAACACAATTAGTCTATTATATGGCGTTCTCAAATTCTTTACACTAGTATACATTGACTTCTTACAGACTCCTGCAATACTGTATCCAGTAAAAATTCACACACACTTTCTCCTAATAGCCAGTCAAACACCAGTCTGACACTGATTCTCTGCATGGGTATTCTGTGCTCGCATTTACTGGGAATGCTGCACGACATTCCCTTATAGGGTAATCCACCGGGCACAAACTGTGTATTCAAATGAAAAAAAAAAAAAGCAATTAGATGTTCATAAGGATTGAGTCCAAGAGAAAGCTGTAAGGAGCACTTCAGTGTATTAAACATAATGACACTCCCAAGTCTCTATATGTATAACTGCTTAATATATGTAAAAGAAAATATACAACAATTTACACAGAGGATGGACTTACATTTGCACAGCACTCGAAACAACTGGATGCTCGATATACTGTATTCTAGGCTGTCACTGACACACAACAGTCATAAACACCTAAGTCTAAAGTTATACAATAAACTGCCACAATTCATCAAAACCCTCACCCACTTTAAATTTGAGGAGGTATTAGACACATGTCTAAAAAATAAATCATATTACTCAATTGAACTATATCCTGGAAGTAATTTGAAAGGAATTTATAAACAATGAAATAATGTAACTGTCATTAACTAAACATGTAAAACCCTATAATTAATTTTTTAACGTAAACTGTATAATGATTACTGTTGAAATTGTCTGATTAGTAAGAAGTTTGTGTATTTATATGTATTTATGTATATGTAAAATGATAATGTGAATAAAATGTACAAATTACTAACTACTAAAAAGATATATGTGTATGTATGCTTAGTGTATAATGTAAAAATTAGTAACAACTGTACTTTTATAACATTTGTAAAATGTATTTTGACGAAGCCAATTGCGTGGTAAACATGCTGAACGGCTAATAAATAAACATATTAACATATTTTTCATTTAACGCAAGGGTGTAAGCTCTAACCTGCGACAATCATCCTTGTGTTTGTGGAAACCTGCACTGACACTCACATTCTGAGAGTCCAGTCCACTTTCACATCGTGCACTGAGGTTTCCTACAGATTCACCGTATGTGAGAAGGCTGTGCCATCGATAGCACATGATTACTATGTTTAAATCTACCTTCTTTCCTAGTTCTGGTCTATTTCCGCTAAAGCTGCTGTAGTTGCCACTGCTTTGTTTAAGGATTTTGTAAATTTCACCTGCACTTTACGAGAAATTTCGGCTGGCGAACGCCACAAGAACATATCTAGCGCCGTCTGCACTGCCTCCTGAAGAATGGCGTTGTTGGTGTTTTCTTCATCCACTGGCTCACAACTATTAATGCTGCGAGTCGGAAGTGTGAATGGCAGCTACTTGGGTGGTGGGAGACGTCTTCTTACGTGCCAGGCTGGACTCAATCCTCGTCTGTGGCCTCTTGAGTTCTTTTGATGGCTTGAGAGACGGGGGTGAAGTTGCGGGTAGCTGTAGAGAAACAAATTGTGAACATAAAAAGGCCTTTATTAATTCATTAAACTTGGCCAATCGTTTGGTGGCTGAAGCAGCACAGCATGCAGTGCGAATGAGCTCCGGAGAAAGCGGAACGCTGAGCTGGTTTAGTCAGCATCCGGCAGATGGGTCGACAAGAGATGTGTTTCACAGTAGCAAAGACGGAAAAGTTCTCATAGCACTAGGTGTGCATTTCAGAGTCCATGTTTACTGGGCTTTTTTCTTGCTTTGGTGCATACTACCGCCTTTCAAAGTATGGGACACTAAGAGACTGCAGTAGAAGATATGTGTTTCACGCTACTGAAGATAAAGAAGCACTCATAGCTCTTGAGGTCTGCGTTTTAGAGCCCATTTTACTTGACTTTATTACTTCGAATGACCATTTCTGTCATATCCCTGGTTATTCATCCTTCCTTCCAGGACACTCTACATATTCACTGACACTAACTAAATGGCAAAGCCTTATTTAGCTAGCCTTCTGACGTATTATTATGGAACAGCGTGATATGCTGGACAAAAATGTTCTAGATGTAATCCCTGATTCCCAACGCTCTTGGAACAATTATCAGAATTCATCCGTTTGGTGCCACTATTGGTTAACTTTTTCTAAATCAACCCCTTTTTCTCTTCAAACTCCCCCTGGACCCTCACCGATGCTCCCTGGGCAGAGTGTTGCAGTTCCTGCATCGGCCAGTTCATGGGGCGAGAGCAGCTTGGCAAGCACTCTCTACTGTGGACGGCTGTGCACTTGCCTCACCCCTGCCGCTGACCACATCAAGCAAAATTTCTCCTGTAACTGCAACCAACCTGAAGACACTGGAATATCGAAATCAGAACTGTAAAGTGTCGCTCAGCACACATCTGACAGTTACGTCACTCGCCCTTAGATCATAAGGCCCTTTTTTACGACAACAGCTGTCAAAAGATTATTCAGTCCTTTCAGGCAATTAGGACTTTATAAATGTTAATGCTCTACTATTGCGAAAGGAGAAGGATGTGCAAGAACAACCTGATTGGAGGGACTAGAGAAAAAATATTTTAAAATTTCATTTTCCAAATGCACCAGCTATACTCTGATCTGATTGCTGTGAAAGCTGTTCACAGCCTTCACACGGTTTTCAGCACGGGATGCTAGCCTCAATGTGATTCTCAGGTTAAGGATTGGAAACTGGAAATTTGTGGTAAGGACTAGGGGATCAAACTGCTGAGATCATCGGTTCCTAGGCTTACACACTAATTAATGTAACTTAAACTAACTTATGCTAAGGACAACACTCACACCCATGCCCGAGGGAGGACTCGAACCTCCAACGGAGGAAGCCACGCGAACTGTTAGGTATTGCTGGCACAGAGACACGCCTTGGAAAAACGTCCATCACTAACTTTGACCAATAGGAATGTTCAGAGGAGTCACGTGCGGACCTGGATGCAGGCAGTCGATGGATACATGAGATTCGCTGCTCTCTCTCTGCTTCTTAATATGGATACACGGAAATGCTCCTACCTCGCTCTCCTGTGTCCCACCTGGGGTTTCGCCATAGCACAAACTTAAAACAGACGACGAGTTCTCTTGGTGCATCTCCTATGCCCCTTTATTATGAATAAACAATTTCATGAACTGATTTTTATTGGATTCGTACATCTCGTTGTTATAGGCAACTCACGTGGATCCATCAGGCTACACCTCTCCTGATCATTCCTGTATGACTCAAATAGAAGCTGGTAGTATTTAACAGAATTAGGAACATGAGAATTTATGAGAGGAGGGAAGGGAATGGTCCTGTTCTAACCGATTGTCCTAGATAGCAACACTGCCTCATTAGTAACTTTTTTCAGACAAATCATGGGAAGATATTTTGAGTTTTATAGGTGAGTTACTGACAGATACAAAACTCTGGAGATGGAATGATGAGCAATTTTTAAGTATGGCTCAGCTAATGATGAAAGGAGATACTAGGGCATATGTGATGTGCCAAGAGAATTTATAAAATACTCAGTCTTTCCAGTACCTACATAAAGGATTATTGGAATGGTACAGGAGAAAGAAATGTCTCTTAGGTTTTATCACGAGCCTCTTAATACACTGTTTAGTCACATGTGACCAGTTCCCAAAAGCCTGAATAACCACCTCTTGCAGTGCAGACCGCTGCGAGACATGCACAAAGGGAGTCAGTAAGCTTCTGGAAGGTGCCGACAGGGATGTGGAGCCGTGCCGACTCCAATGCTCTAATTGCACTGGTTTTACCAGTTTAGGATCTATGGCACGAACAGGTAACCCGAGATGGTCCCACAGATTCTCGATTGGGCTTAAATCCCGAGACTTTGGTGGTCAGGGGAGTACAGTAAACTAAGCTTGGTGCTCTTGAAGCCTTGCACACACACACACACACACACACACACACACACACACACACACACATGACGAGCTGTGTGGCACATTGCATTGTCCTGCTGGTAAATGCCATCGTGCTGAAGAAAATCAAATTGCATGTATGGGTGCACATGGTCCTCACGATAGACATGTACTTGCGTTGGTCCATTGTGCCTTCCAGAATGGCGAGATCACACAGGAAATGCCCTCCAGCCTTGACCCTTCCAATGATTTTTGTAGAGTTATTTCCTTCAGACTTTTCACCCTGTACACGCCAACAGCCATCTGTCAAATGGTGCATAAAATGTGATTCGTCTGAAAACGGTCCCTGTCCCTTATTAGTGGACATTCAATTGCGGTACTGACACTCAAATTCCAGCCTTCATCATTGATGAAGAGCAGTCAGAATGCGTGCATGAACCAGCCACCTCCTGAAGAGGCCTAGACGCAGCAACATTCGCTGAACAGTCGTTGAGGAGACACTGCTGGTAGCCCCTTGATTCATCTGGGTGGTCAGTTCCTCGACAGCTGCACACCCATTCACCCATACACATCTCTGCATCATCATTGATTTCTGTCACCTATGGCTCACAGGGCGCCACAGTTGTCTCAGCGCCGGTACTGAATAGTGACATTTTGCAATCCATAGTACACTTTAACCACGGCAGCAAGTGAACAGTTTACAGACTTAGCCATTTCGGAAGTGCTTCCTTCCTTGTGCCATAAACCAATGATCATGTCCTTTAGGATATCAGACAAATCACTCCATTTCTGCATTATGACAACTACTGCACTGTTTTCCGCATCCTCTGACAAGCTTTATACGTAATCCAGTGCTAGTGGTGTCACCTACTCACTGTGAGCGGTTATTGCTCACTGACGTTGGATGTGGGCAGGTGTCACAATAATGTGACTGGACTGTGTAGTATATCACAAAGACAGAGAGAGTCTGTGGAAAGTTTTGCTAACCAGGTTAGACAGTTGAATGTTGTAACTTAACAGACACTGCCAGAGCCCTGACGGAGCAGTGGGACCCAAGCCTGGGCAATTGCCGGACAACGCCCGTGCCAATTCAGAAACGCATCAAGAGCTCCCACTTCCACGTGCTGCCGATCTAGGACATTAAGAAGCTTCTGCAGTTTGATACACTGCTGTATGACAACAGACAGATGCCAGCCACCCACCCTTTCCCGAAGTCAGCAACATGCAGCTTCATTTAAACCAAGGCCCAGCCAACAAGTCACGATAGTCATGGCACAACACTATGTGCAACAACTGCCGTGTGTCAGTCGTCACTACGAGTTCTACTGGCACAGGCTCGGAGACAACACTACACCTATACTGCTGCTTCTACTACCATCACCGTACTCTGAAACAATGGACACTGCCTGACTGCCCAGGTCCTGGGAGCCAACATTCTGCCGCTGAATCTACAGGACTGCTTGCCATCGTATCCGCCACCACAGTCCATCAGCTGCCCATCGCTGCTCTCCAGCCTTCAGTCTAGAGTTAGACTCTGGACAGTGCTGCTATCTGCCGAAATTGAGAAGATGCCGCTGGTTACCCCAAGCCACCTTGGGGCGCCAACCAATGCTTGGCCACTATGAGAACTTGTTCATTTTTGCTACTACGAAACACATCTCTTCAACTGAACAAGTGCTCTTAGCTCTTAAGTTCTGCATTTACAGTCCATGTTCACTACACCAGTTTTTCTTGTTTTGGGGCATACTATCTTCTCCCAAAATATGAAAGGCAAAGGACTTTCAGTATAAAAGATTTGTTTCACAGCACCGAAGATGAAGAAGTGCTCATAGCTCCTGAGGTAAGCATTTCAGAGCCCATGTTAGTAGTAGGGCATCAAGGACATCACGGTCTTTTCTTAATGCAGCTTACATAATTCAGGGCAAACCTACTGTTCTCTTTTGATTAACAAGTCCTTAACCTACTGCTCTGCTAAGTGAATTATGACCTTCTGGATATAATACTTCCTTTTGATTGACAGGTGCTTAAACTATTGTCCCCCCATCCCTCCCTCTCCTCATCTTCCCTCCAACCTCTCAGGGAACTCCAACCCTCCCGCTCTCTCCCTTACTGATGCAGGTTACACTTTCAGCCTGCTCTCACTCTATCAGTTTGATTGACAACTTAATTAAATTGATCAGTTTATTAACCACTCTCCCTCTTTAAACCTTCAACCATGTCCTCCCCTCCCCCCTCCACTACCCGCAAATTGGCGGCTCTGTGCAGGAGAGGAAGTATTTCACGACAGAAAATTCAGTTACATAACAGAGAGTACGACCGTAATGTTAATTTATAAAATATTCATTTTGCAAGGATTGGATCTCTCTGCTGTTTGGCATAATGCAGGTCTTCTAAAATACATCGAAAAGAATGAATTAAATCGGTCGGTTTTTTTATTCCGATCACGCAAGGAATACCTTCATGAACCACCCATCACATGTGATTACACTGTTGCAAATCGGTCGCTAGCGAACCACGCGTCGTCCGCCATCCTCTGTCCGCTGGCCCACACCCATTGCCTGCTAGTGCTACTTGCGCACACAGCTCACTCGTGGTTCTGCAAAGCAACGAGTTCTGCAGTGGCCATGCCACGTGCCAGTGTCCAAGAAGTATCCACTCTGGCCCCACGACTGACAGATCGGATATCACGCTAATCCACGAACAAAAACACCCGAGAAATTCCTCTCGAAACAAGTGCTCTTTCTTTGTTTCTCCTCCTACAGCATCCCACTTCTGGGCCTGCAAGCGCCGTCAGTCGTGGCCGGACTGAACTGTAAATACTGCAGCGTTTACACTGTAAACCCCTGTGGAATACCGATGCACGCAGCAACTCCTCCCAAAGAAATGCCTGTCTGAAAATCGATTCCGCCAGCGACTCTAACTGCCGCAGCTCTCCTGACACACTGTCTTGTGTCGCATTTCACGAACTGCTCTGGGAGGTAAATTTGTCTGGAGTGAGCATTGCGTTCTGCGCATGTTGTCAACATTAAACCAGAACTGTCGCGTGTTTTCGGGACTTCGCTGTGCGTGTGTGCTTTCTGCAACGTTTGAAGTTTATAATATCAAGGGTTTTTGCTGTGTTTCACCGTTTGTTGATAGTGTAATAGCGATGGTGAATTACTGTTGTTGCTACGGATGCAAAGAAAAATATGTGAAAGGAGGGATAGTAGCTTTTGATGGGTACATACCATGTAGCTCTAATTATAGTTATCATATTAGTAAGGATATATGTTTAAAAATTTCGAGACGCATTATAATTAAGGCTTGATTCTGTAGACCCATTTTTCTACGATTTTATGACTATATGATAGATATTACGGCTCGGACAAAAGCTTACGAACAATCGCTTCCGCTCGTAAATTTGCTAGTGGAACAGGAAAGGGAATGGTTAGTTGTTTCAGCAAATACTATCCTCCATGCATTTATCAGTGACTTGTCGATTATGTATATAGATTACTCAGTCTACTATTTATGTAATAAACTGGGAGCAAGCACGTAAAATGCGTTAAATAAATACTTCAAAGTGTCACCAGTAAGAAAAATTGGGCTTTAGGTCGCAAAAACGAGAAAATAAATACGCAGGAATAGCAGAAAAAAAGGACGAATTAGCAGGGATATAATCGCTAATGTGTGGCAAATTCGGTGTTTTTCGGACACTTGCAAAAGTACTTTCGTACTGTCAAATCGTTTTTCAAGACTATCCCTGCAAAAATGTACGTCAGGCTCTGTAATACTAAAAAGTGCCGTGCCATACCGAAAAGTACCAAAAATCGAGTGCATCTGAACTGTGACACCTATGGGAAAGAAGCAGGATGTAATATCACTTGCCCTTAAAAGTTACGTAGCTGGTCTATTCCCGGTATCAAATGGATACTGTTAAAATGTCTGCGCAACATATATAAATAATCCACGACACGTACGAAAAGAATCCGTCTGTATTAGGGATGTACTGACATTCTAAATGTACTGCGCGCTATACGGACAAACACACGACGTCCCGAGAACACGTGACCAGGCCGGCAATGTATGTTGACAACACAAAATCTGTTCTACGCATGTGAATGCTCACTCCAGAGATATTTACTCTATGGTTATTACATCCGATGTTGCGGAATATTGTCACATACGTAAGGTGAAGATGTCAAAGAAACTACATGCAATACTGCACAAAGAGAGAGCTTTGCAGATGACGTGAAAATATTTGAACCATTCTGAGAAATACCACCACCGCCACACTAGAGCACAGACTCTAAAAGAAAAGATCGTGGCACACTTGTGAAACCACTCCTGAGACACTTTGCACGTTTTTGCGGGAAATACCCTTGTCCTTGAACATGAGCCACTTCAGGAGTTACTAACTCCAATTGAATACATATGTGTCTAAACGCCCTTTCAAAAAGATTGCTCCACAGTAGTTTGCTTCAATTTTGCGGTGTATACAGTCACTGACTAAATGAAGATCGCAGCACGACCTGTGAAGCCTGTCAGTCTTCTTCCACTACTCAGGAATATCTGTATGCATAAACAAATTATGTGTTTAACGCCTCAGTACATTTGCAAATATTACTTTAAACAACTTATTTCAAATACACTCGCACGCACAATGCTGCACTGTCTTCCCAAGAGCACTTGGAACAGAAATACATTACAGGAAAATACACTGAAAGAAAAATACATTGCTAAAATAAATGACTGCAAATACACCGCGTCGAAACTCTGAGGGCCACGAGATCAAAGGAGGTTGATATCCGGTCCATGGTCGGTGGTATTTAGTAACATAATCAGTGGTCTGTTTTGCCCTTCATGGCAGCGCCCTGACGATAGACACACATGCGTGAGATCCCAAATGGTGGCTACTATACTGCATTTCATTCCATCCCCTTGTGGTTACAGTTATTACGTCATGGGAAGCAATTCAGTGGTGCAGTCACGATGTCTACCCAAGTGGGGGAACGCCATCTACCGCAGACTGATTAAGTAGAGAATATGCATAAATACATTATTGACTATGACCTGAATTACGTATCGTGAGATGGTCTGAGCTCGCATGACAAGTTGGCGCTGGCCTGGCCGACTACGGTTTTCGCGCGCCCGTGGATTCAGCTGGAGGTATCCTGCTTTGATTTGGAATTCAGTCTGTGATGAGCTGCGGCCGCTGACGGACGTGTCACCACTTTGCGGGTTCCCCATTTATGACTGTGCATCGTGTAGCAAACTATTGTGATACTGTATTTTATAACATTTTGGTGGCTCGTCTTCACAATTTCGACGTCGTGTATTTGCGGTCATTTATTTTAGCGATGTATTTTTTTTTTTTAGTGTATTTCCGTCTTACATGCACTTGGGAATACAGTGCAGCATTTTGCGTGCAAGTGTATTTGAAACAAATTGTTTAAAGTAACATTTGCAAATGTATTGAGGCGTTAAACACTTAATTTGTTTATGCATGCAAATATTCTGGAGTGGTGGAGGAAGACAGAGATTTCATAGCTCGTGCCGCGATCTTTTTTAGAGTCAGTGGCTGTATACATCGCACTACTGTGGAGCGATCTTTTTGAAAGTGCGTTTAGAGACATATTCAATTGGATTTAATAACTCCTGAAGCAGCCCGTGCTCAAGAACATAGATATTTCCCACAAAAAGGAGCGAAGTGTCTCAGGGGTGATTTCACAAGGGTGCCACAATCTTTTCTTTTAGGGTCTGTGCTCAAGTATAGCGGTGACGGTATTCCTCGGAGTTGTTTAAATATTCTCGCGTCATCTGCAAAGCTCTCTCTTTGTGCAGTGATACATTTAGTTCCTGTGACATCTTCAAGTAATGTAAGTGACAATATCCCACAACACCAGATGTAATAACTCGAGAAGCTCTTCGTGAAATGCAACACAAGAAAGTGCTCCATGAGGGCTGCAGCAATTTAAAGTCTATGGCGGAATCGATTCTCAGACAGGCGTTTGCCTTGAAAGGAGTTATCGCATGCGTCGGTATTCTGCAAGGGTTACAGGGTAAACACTGCTTTGTTTGCAGTTCAATCCGACCACAACCGAAGGCACGTACAGGAATTGCTTGGGTGCTTTTGTTCGGGGATTAGCTGTACATCCGATCCTTCAGTCGTGAGGCCCAAGCAGACACTTCTTAGACACTGTGACGCGCCGCTGCCATACATATCGCTTTGCAGAATCCAGAGTGAGCTGTGTGTGCAGTGGTGCGAGCGAGCATTGGGTGCAAGACAATGGACAGGAGATGGCGGACTGTGTGTGGTTCGCGATCAAAAGATTTTTAACAGTGTAATCACGTTTGATGGATATAAGAAAAAAGCGATCGATTTAATTACGTCTCTTCGATGTATTTTAGAAGACCTGTATCTTTCCAAACAGCAGAGAATGATGAGCAAGAAAGATCCAACCCCTGCAAAATGATTTTTTTAAAAATAAACACTATACCCTCTGCTATTTAATTGAATTACCTGTTGTGAGATCCTTCGTCTCCAGCACAGAGCCGGTAATTTACAGGTAGGGGAGGGGGAGAGGGCATGGTTGAGGGTTTACTAGAGAGGGAATGGTCAGTTAATTGATCAATTTAATTAAGTAATCAATCCAACTGATAGAGTGACAGGGGCTACTCAAATAACTCAGGCTTGAAAGTAGACTTGTATCAGTGAGGGGGAGAGCGGGAGGGTTGGAGGTTTCTTGAGGGGTTGGGAGAGGAGGGAGACAGGGAGGGGTGAAGGGACAATAGGTTAAGGACATGTCAATCAGAGGGAAGTTTTATTCCCAGGGGTCATTGTCCATTTAGTGGAACAATAGGTTAAGGACCTGTCAATCAAAAGAGAACAATAGGTTTGACTCTGAAGGTATGCAACCCGCACTAACACAACACTGTGATGTCCTTGTTGCCCTACTACTCATGTTTACAAGACATTTTTGCTTCAAATGATCGTTACCGTCATATCACTGAATACCGACCATTCCTCCAAGGACAGCCTGTATGAGTACTGTTCATTGTATTAAGTGTTACTTATGTGTCACTTGGCATCTTAATAAACAGCAGTCTTGTGAAGTAAATCCCACTAGTCCTTCATTCATCTAGGATCATACCCAGTGCTTAATCCACTGATTTATAGAGGCTCAGAGAGTTAAAGTGTAGCAAGTATGTTGAAGTCTAACTACAAAATTTCAAAGACCCTTGTGCCACAGGCACAGCAACTACAGATCTTCTAGTTGGCAACATCTACTATTGGTGTTCCCTAGGAACTGGCATTTTAATCATTATGGGCCAAGTTACTCAAAATACAGGAACGGATAAGCTGTTAACAACAACTTATATTCTACCACAATATTTTCCTTATATTTGGAGTCAGTTCTGCAGAGAAAAGTCCACCATGATTCACAGGTACAGGTACACCCAGGAATAAAGTTTATGTTGTACGGGGTGCATTCATAAACTCATTACCATTATACCATACTATTCACTAACGACCTCAGTTGTTTCTTAACACATTCATACAACTAAATTGGGTATGTTTGTATATTATATGATAAATACTGAAATGATTCTACCAATAAGAACTAGATGCCACTCACCAAATACACTGGGGTGACTTGGATGTCAAGTAGGGTGGTGGACATGTTGAAGAGTAAACTGTGATTCTGGGTTCGTTTACTGATGTGATATTTATCACTTCTTCATGTGTTAGCAATGAACACGCAGAAGTGCACAGACACTGGTTTATAAAAACACGGATACAGCTTACTACAGTCTCCAATCAGTCACCAGAGCAATTGACCATCCTGGCCTATAACTTTGTTAAGATTCGCATATACACAGTATTGTATGGTATTACAGCCCATTAACCATAGAAGTGCCAGATTCTATTACTGTGATCGAAACCTCAGGTTCAAGTACTCCTCACAGTGTAAGCGACATTCAGACACTGGTACAGGTAGACAACTGTACGAGGAAAGCAATAACCCTAGCCCAGAGGTATGTACAGACAAGCTGTTTGCAAGTCCTTCTTAGTGCACAAAATTAATTGAGTCTGACTACTCACTTGCACAGCATCTGCGGTAGGTTTGTTCATCAGAGGCAGCTGTTGCTGGATCTCTTCTGCTTGCTGGAACTCCATGCTTGGCGTTCGAGGACCTCTATATACGGCATTGAGGCTGTGGTGACATATCACTGCGTCACCTTTTTAGATGGAGGTAAAAATACGGAGAGATGGAGCTACAGACTTACGCTGCATGTTGTTTTGAAGCTGGCACTTCCATGTTAGATGCTCCAAAACATTAGCGGACTGCTGTTTGTATGCAGATAGTTTATGGCTGTTTTTTGTTCGTAATTTCTGTCATGTACACACGACAGTTGTGTTAAACAGTAAATATTACAATGCTTAAACTAATAATGTCGTGTCAGGAAGGCATTTCCAAACTTTTTTCTGCTGTAAGTGAGTATTCGATCCAGCAATATGACACATATGCCCTTGTAAATGTAACTTCCTTTCGTTTGGAGATTTCATACAAAAAAAAAAAACCGTATGTGATGTGAAAAGGATGCTTTTGTAATCCATTTAAATCCTGTTTTACTATCACTGCATTGATAGCTGATGAAGCCAGAAAACAAAAATAATGCTTGTTTGTTTAATGGTATTGATTCTTACTCTTTACCTTTTCAACTTTCAAATCATATGCATAACAAGTTTATTCCTCAACTTTGCAAAAAAAAAAATTACCTATGTTTTCTTTGTTAGGCCAGAAATGTGTGAAATGAAGAATGAAGTAAGCAAGGCATTCTATCACAGCTTGTGGATGCCGACAAAGGAAAGATTCTTGAAATGTCAAACGAATAAAACTGCATAGGGGTATAACTCCACGCACAATAGTGTTCTTGTATCATTAGAATCTCAGAGCGTCAGTGGCATTGTAATTTACATATTTTCTTGTTTTGAACTCTTACCTGTGGAATGTCATTCAGGTTGTGAACAGTAATGGTAAAAAAAAGATAAATTCCCTTTTGAAAGCATGTTCCAGCAATTTGCAATTTAATAAATGTCACTGGTAAGCAGTTCTGAGGGTATTAATTAGCACTTATTCCAATACCCCCAATATTCATTAGAACAAAAGATGGTATTGCAAATAAAACAATACTCTCAATAGCCCACATCCTGTAAAATGGATATTTTGGTTTAACCAGTATGTAACTAATTTTTTAATAAGGTTAGCTTAACCTCTGTAACATGGACATACTTCTTAAACAGATTTTTCTCATACATTTTAATAAAGATTTAATTAATAGCATTTGGTATACACTTGGTTTTCACACTAAGTTATTGCATCTTTTTAACAGTAGCCTATTTGTTTCATATCCTAGAATGTTTCTTGTCAGGCTCTCACTGTGTCAATTTTTCAGGAATAACCTGCTTTATTTTACTTTTGAATTTCATTTTTAGGTTTCAAAGTTTTCAAAGCACACTCCAAGCATTGCAACAAAACAATAATAATACTAAGCTATCATGCAACTACTACATTTACTTTTTCATTCATCCATTCACCAAGCAGAAGATCAAATCTGGTAGAACATACTTGTCAGATACAGTACACTCATCAACATAAGTGTGCATAATAAGAAATATTAAACAGGACGTAATAAAATGTATAGCACAAATTGCAGGACACATTCCTCACATGTAGACGAAGAAATTATTTTATATAAACATAGGTCTGGAAACACTTTGTTTCCATGTCCCAACTGATTTTCTCCAACTCATCAGTCATATGAAACACACACAAACAGAACGTACCAGCTTACCACATGCAACTCTTTCTCACAGGGTATGTTCGATGTCCCCTTCACGAATAGTAGGGCAACAGGGATATCAGGTCAATTTGTTAGTGTGGGTTGCCTACATTCAGGGGCAAGTATATATTCAGGGACAAACCTGTTCTCTTTTGATTGACAGATCCTTAACCTATTGTTCTGCTATGAGGATTAAGGCCCCCGGAGATAATCAACCCTTTCGATTGATAGGTTATGACCCCTGGGGATAATACTTCCTTCTGACTGACAGGTCCTAAATCTATTGTTCCTTCACCCCCTTCCCTCCTCCACCCCCTCGACCATCCCTCTGGGAACTCCTCTCCTTATACAAGCACACTTGATATCAGTTAGACTGACTAATTAATTAAATCGATAAATTAATAAATCCCCTCTGAGAAACCGCCCAGCCCTCCCCTCTCCCACCTGAAAATTGGCGGGAAAAAGACTTGGTTGATCGTCCGTTTGGCGGGAAATCGATTGCAGTGTATGGAAGATCATTTGACCACAGATCGGATATTGGCATCCTTTGATCGCGGCCCCCAAACAAAACATCAAGTGGTGGCATCCTGTTGATTGGCATAATTCCAGACTCACTTCCTATCTCTGTCACTCTCAAGAGGCCACTCCTTGCTTCCTGTGAACCAACATATCCAAACACAGAGATGGAGGTTTTCATCTCTCCTCAGAATGCTGGAGACAAAGGGAAAGCTGAAACAATTTCGACATCAAAAATAGTGTGAAATGATTCATTTGCGCTACCCTGACAAATTAATTGTTTAACAATTTACAGGAGTCAAATAGATCACTTAAAACACTCATCTCCAACTTCCAACGATCCTTCTTCATAATAAAACATATATTCAATGTTTGAGTATGACATGCAATCATTACACAAATCATGTAATGAAATTTCCATCACAAATAGATCATAGCGCTAAATACACCTGAGGTCTTTTACGCACCGATGCTTTGGAACACAAACACTCTCCTCCACCACAACTTTACCACTAAACATATCTGGTGAAAAAAAAATCCTACCCAGCACACAAACTCGAGATCACGAAGCTCACTGTCTGCTGACTGTAGAGTAGTCCCGTCCATGATGGCTGGGAGAGAGAGACCCACACCTGCACTGGCCATGCCCACCCATACCAAACACAAGCATGCGCACAATACAGCAATCAGAAAATCGATTAAGTTTTTAAAAGTACTATAGAATTCCTAAATTGGTTCTCCCTGTGACATTCGGAAGGGAGAGGAAGGTTCTATTGCGTAATAAAATAGACATCAGCAAATAGTACTGCAAGACAGAGTCAATTCTGATGTATTGATAAGAATTAAACATGCCACACTTAAACTGCGATCCATTCGGTAGTCATAAGCTGTCCATTGCTAGATGTCAGAGATCACTGGTACAGACGCACATCCCATGCATACACCTTCCAGACATGCACAAACAGCACACCAAACCCCTAAAACGCTGCAGGCGCTAACGTTCAGGGACCAGGGGAAACTACAGCCATGGCCACAGCTACAGTCATGGATGCACTTGTATGTCAGACTGCACCACTGCTGGCCAAGGAGGGCATCTGGGGATGATTGAAGCAGTAGGAATTTGGATGTTATCAAGTCATCCAGTGCAAACAACGTTCATTTTGAATCTTCTTTTACGCAACACATACATTTCCGCCGCTGTCATGCTAACCCAGCATATTGGTCACTTTGCCAGCCCTCGCTGCCATGTGCAACATCAGACAAGTCGGCGCGGTTCTTCGTACCTATCAAAGGCTGAGCTAATCTGTTACTTCCGGTTGCCATCTCCTCATGACCGACGCTGCAGCCATTCGCGATGCACTGTGAAACAAGCAGCTCGGACATATACAGTAGTTCTAAACAATTCCACCCTGGCATGGACCACTTAGTTAAAAAAAAAAATATCTTAAATTACTCACTATGATTGAAGTACTAGAAATACGTAGATCACTGTCTGATATACTTTGGTGTATATGTTCAAGAATTAGCAATGAGTGGACATACTGCACAGCCGTCGATCTATATTTGCAATGGTACTCGAAAAGTAGAGGAAGGGCAGTTTTAGCAATGATACAGAAATTGGGAGGCTTGCTGCTGTGTCATTGGTCAGCACTGAAATTACAGACAAAAAAGGCTGACAAAATTACTAAAACTGATCGCACTATCAACTGAGATGCTTATTATACTCGTAGGTTTGCCCCTGAATGTATAATCGACCCTGATGCAGGCAACACACACTAATAAATTGCACAGCTCTCTCTTGGTCTTCCTACTTTGATCCACTCAATGATCAAAGCTACCTGAACAGACAAGCGAAATTTGTCATCACCTGTACAGTAGGAGGAGGGCCACACTCCACAGATTATCAGTTGCAAGTTTTGTTGTCTGATCCATTCCCTTCTTCTGCTGCATGTCCAAGCAGTGTACGACACAGCTTTTACACAGCCATACATTTTGTTTTTTCCGCCATGACTTCGAGTCTGTGTCGGGTTCTAAACTGACATTAACACATTTTGATCCATTGGCTCTGACTGAAACCTGGACACCGTATGGTGTAGATTAAGTTGCTGCTGTTCCCACAACACACACACACACACACACACACACAGGATGATTTGAAATAAAAGACAGTCACAACATATGGGAACTGGAAGAATTTTGCGACATTGTGGAGCGTTTCCAAACAGCTGTCTGAAGGTGAGTAACAGTCTCTACATTTAAGCTCATCTTTCAGAGTAATGGGATAGCAGATGATTGTTCCATTTCGATTGACTCCTTATATCGCAGTTATGTGTCCGATAACTATTTCAGTGCTGGCCAGCGCCAGAAGGTGTTGCCCCTTTCTCCATCTCAAACAAGTGATGTCAGTCAATTATTATGTGGTAATCAACAGCATACCAGTAGACAGATGGGATGGAAAAGACACTGTCGATGTACTATGAGGGGCGTTTGCAAAGAACGAGAGATGGCAGCACTGGTGCGTGCCGAGGTCATGTTTAGTTAGTAGCATCTTTGAAAAGAACGCACACCAAGTTTAAGTCATATTGGTCTATTTCTTTATGTTTGGCATTCGTATGAACGAAGAAGTCGAGTGATTGTCAAAAAGTGGACGAAAAAGAATTTTGTATGGTGATTAAACATTACTTTATGAAAGGCAAAACGCCTCAAGAGACTAAAGAGCAGCTTGATAAACATTAAAGCGACTCTGTACTTTCTAATAGAACAGTTTATAAGTGGTTTCAAAATTTTCAGAGTGGCCATATGGGCGCAAGTGATGCTGAACGTTCTGGACACGCTGTGGAGGTTACGACTCCAGAAATCATTGATAAAATCCATTATTCAAAAATGGTTCAAATGGCTCTGAGCATTATGGGACTTAACATCTCAGGTCATCAGTCCCCTAGAACTACTTAAACCTAACCAACCTAAGGACATCACACACATCCATGCCAGAGGCAGGATTCGAACCTGCGACCATAGCGGTCGCCTGGTTCCAGACTGAAGCGCCTAGAACCGCTCGGCCACCAGTGGCCGGCAAAATCCATGATATGCTGACGGATGACAGGAGAGTTACGGTGCGTGAAATTGCTAGTGCTGTGGGCATCTCGAATGAACAGGTAAATATTATTTTGCATAAACATTTGGACATGAGAAAGCTATCCGCAAGATGGGTTCCGCCATTGCTCGCACTTGAACAAAAATGGAATGATTTGAAGTGTTTCAAGGATGGTTTGCAGCTGTTCAGGAAGAATCCGCAGGACTTTAAGCATCGTTTTGTTACTGTGGATACATTACTATACTCCTGAGACCAAACAACAATCTAAACAATGGGTTACCAAGGGAGAATCTGCACCAAAAAAGGCGAAGACCATTCCTTCGGCTGGAAAGGTTATGGTGACTGTCTTTTGGGATTCGCAAGAGATAATCCTCATCGCCTACCTGGAAAAGGGTAAAACTATTACAGGTGCATATTATTCATCGCTATTGGACCGTTTGAAAACCCAGCTGCGAGAAAAACGGCGGCGATTGGACCGCAAAAAAGCCCGTTTCCATCACGACAATGCACCAGCACACACCTCAGCAGTTGTGGTCGCAAAATTGTTGGAAATAGGATTTCAACTCGTTTCACATGCCATCTATTCTCCAGACTTGGCTCCCTTGGACTACTGTTTGTTCCCCAATTTCAAGAAACGGCTGGTGGGGCAAAGATATTATTCAAACGAGGAGGTGATAGCAGCAACTAATAGCTAATAGCAGACTTGGACAATTCCTGTAATTCGGAAGGGATCAACAAATTAGAACAGTGTTGGATGAAGTGTCTAAGTCTAAAATGAGACTATGTCGAAAAATAACAAAAGGTTTACCCCAAACACATTAGTAGTTTTTATTTTGGTACAGAGTTTTCAAACACCCCTCATACTATCACACAGGACGAGTAGGGATTGTTACATCGTCTGCAGGACCACATTGCTCAAATCCGTCCTTCAAAAGCTGCCCCTCATGGCACACCACCTTATGTGAATTAAGATCTAGACAGCTGCTCCCATGTCATGCTTTGTATGGATGGCATGAGACCACCATTGCAACCTCTGTACAATGGCCCTTAGCGTATTATGAAGAGGAACGCATACTTTTGACATCTTGGTAAACGGCAAGACAACGACAGTTTCCCTCAACAGAGTCAAATCTGCATATGTATTCGAAGATTTATTACCATCCCCACAGACACATCGAATCTTCCAGCGCCAGAGATCTAGCCACAAGCACCGCAGCCACCGCAACCGCCCAATGCAGAACAACAGCATGGTTAACACATTCTGGGTGATGTGTTCATTTCTCTGCTCATTTCCTTGACACCGACAAAACACTCCATGTCCACCGAGGCGGCGGTTGAAGCAGCATCTGCCATGAGTGTCGTAAAATACTGGAGTAGAATCAAGTGTTCACACACTGTTGGTGGTGCAGTATCACATGATGTAGCCAAGTGAACTGCAGCTGTCAAAGCAGATCCACACCCAGCTGTCAGGGATGCTGTAATGATTACTCTTCGTGGTTCTCGTATTTGTGAATTTATCATGTCATGTTTGTTCTGTGTTGCTCATCTGTTACTGTGTTACCCTTTAACTCATGAGGTGTGATCTCTCAGGGTGTGCCAAAATTTTCGAATTATCTTTCAAAGGTCATTTGTGGTGGAACACTTCTCCTACCTTCCTTAAAATGCCAATCCCATGATGTTTTGTTGTCAGTTGCATAATCGTCTTCTTTATTACTTGACGCTACCCTCATGAATTACATTCATATTTTCTTCAATATGATATCGTATAGTACAAAATGTGTTCACAGGAATGTGTCAGTTTGAGGAAATTGTTAGATGGTGGACGAAGGAAAGTGTCTATGACATAGATGAAGAAATAGACGACAAATATGACGATTTTACAATAGCCACTGGTCACAGCACTGGTGCTGAACAACAGCATCATTCAGAGGAAGGACAACTGTGGTGGGGATCTGTCTATTTCTCCAATAACATACTTAAAAGTGTTTGTTAAAATCAAATCTAGAGACAAAGGAATTACGGACATTGGCTGTGAGCGGGCATTGACTGAATCAATGGGGAAAGTCAAAATTTGTGCTGGGCCAGTACTCAAACCCTGGTCTCCTGCTTACTAGGCAGATACTACCACTAAGCCATCCAAACACAGTGGTCACTAACTGCATGGACTATCCTTGCACACCTCCAGTCAGATCCACAAACTACTAATGTAGTGCCCCTTGCCCAATATCTTCATTAATCCTGACATTACACCAAGTTCTGTGTGAGTTCGAGCATGGTGTGCATTTGCACTGAAGAAATCACTGGCAGTCTTCTGGTCTTTCAGACACCATGCTAGAACTCGTATGGGGATCTGCAAAATGCCTTGAGTAATGAGAATTATGGGCATGGGACTCTACATTGGTAGTGTGTGGGTATCACAGCATCTGCCAAATAATCAGGAGACCAGGGTTCAAAACACTGGTCCGGCAGAAATCTTTAGTTTTCCCCACTGACTTCAATCAACGCCGACTCACAGCCAACGTCTATACTTTGTCTCTTAATTTATAATGGCTGCTGGATCAAAATGGTGTCCGTTCTTTTGGGCAAGTCCGAAGGAACAGGTACCACATATATAAATAAAATCAAATATGTTCCTAGTTGTGATAAGAAAAACATAGACCCCAGCAATGAATGTCAATTTTGCATTGTTTCTTTTTGTACCTATCGAGTAGAATTTTTATGTGCAAACTTATCTGGGAGTTTTGTTTTGTAAGAAAATTTACTTAAACAGTCCATTCTTGTGTCTCATTTGTAAAACCACACAAAAATATGTGATTCTGTGTGACAAATAGTAAAATACTACAGGCTTGATTTAGTGCAAAAAAATATTGTTGTCTTCAGTCCTGAGACTGGTTTGATGCAGCTCTCCATGCTACTCTATCCTGTGCAAGCTTCTTCATCTCCCAGTACCTACTGCAACCTACATCATTCTGAATCTGCTTAGTGTATTGATCTCTTGGTCTCCCTCTACGATTTTTACCCTCCAATGCTAAATTTGTGATCCCTTGATGCCTCAAAACATGTCCTACCAACCGATCCCTCCTTCTGGTCAAGTTGCGCCACAAACTTCTCTTCTCCCCAATCCTATTCAATACTTCCTCATTAGTTATGTGATCTACCCATCTAATCTTCAGCATTCTTCTGTAGCACCACATTTCGAAAGCTTCTATTCTCTTCTTGTCCAAACTATTTATCGTCCATGTTTCACTTCCATACATGGCTACACTCCATACGAATACTTTCAGAAATGACTTCCTGACACTTAAATCAATACTGGATGTTAACAAATTTCTCTTCTTCAGAAACGCTTTCCTTGCCATTGCCAGCCTAAATTTTATATCCTCTCTACTTCGACCATCATCAGTTATTTTGCTCCCCAAATAGCAAAACTCCTTTACTACTTTAAGTGCCTCATTTCCTAATCTAATTCCCTCAGCATCACCCGACTTAATTAGACTACATTCCATTATCCTTGTTTTGCTTTTGTTGATGTTCATCTTATATCCTCCTTTCAAGACACTGTCCATTCCATTCAACTGCTCTTCCAAGTCCTTTGCTGTCTCTGACAGAATTACAATGTCATCGGCGAACCTCAAAGTTTTTATTTCTTCTCCATGAATTTTAATACCTACTCCGAATTTTTCTTTTGTTTCCTTTACTGCTTGCTCAATATACAGATTGAACAACATCGGGGAGAGGCTACAACCCTGTCTTACTCCCTTCCCAATCACTGCTTCCCTTTCATGTCCCTCGACTCTTATAACTGCCATCTGGTTTCTGTACAAATTGTAAATAGCCTTTCGCTCCCTGTATTTTACCCCTGCCACCTTTAGAATTTGAAAGAGAGTATTCCAGTCAACATTGTCAAATGCTTTCTCTAAGTCTACAAATGCTAGAAACGTAGGTTTGCCTTTCCTTAATCTTTCTTCTAAGATAAGTCGTAAGGTCAGTATTGCCTCACGTGTTCCAGTGTTTCTACGGAATCCAAACTGATCTTCCCCGAGGTTGGCTTCTACTAGTTTTTCCATTCGTCTGTAAAGAATTCGTGTTAGTATTTTGCAGCTGTGACTTATTAAGCTGATAGTTCGGTAATTTTCACATCTGTCAACACCTGCTTTCTTTGGGATTGGAATTATTATATTCTTCTTGAAGTCTGAGGGTATTTCGCCTGTCTCATACATCTTGCTCACCAGATGGTAGAGTTTTGTCAGGACTGGCTCTCCCACGGCCGCCAGTAGTTCCAATGGAATATTGTCTACTCCGGGGGCTTTGTTTCGACTCAGGTCTTTCAGTGCTCTGTCAAACTCTTCACGCAATATCATATCTCCCATTTCATCTTCATCTACATCCTCTTCCATTTCCATAATATTGTCCTCAAGTACATCGCCCTTGTATAGACCCTCTATATACTCCTTCCACCTTTCTGCTTTCCCTTCTTTGCTTAGAACTGGGTTTCCATCTGAGCTCTTGATATTCATACAAGTCGTTCTCTTATCTCCAAAGGTCTCTTTAATTTTCCTGTAGGCGGTATCTATCTTACCCCTAGTGAGATAGGCCTCCACATCCTTACATTTGTCCCCTAGCCATCCCTGCTTAGCCATTTTGTACTTCCTGTCGATCTCATTTTTGAGACGTTTGTATTCCTTTTTGCCTGTTTCACTTACTGCATTTTTATATTTTCTCCTTTCATCAATTAAATTCAATATTTCTTCTGTTACCCAAGGATTTCTACTAGCCCTCGTCTTTTTACCTACTTGATCCTCTGCTGCCTTCACTACTTCATCCCTCAGAGCTACCCATTCTTCTTCTACTGTATTTATTTTCCCCATTCCTGTCAATTGCTCCCTTATGCTCTCCCTGAATCTCTGTACAACCTCTGGTTCTTTTAGTTTATCCAGGTCCCATCTCCTTAAATTCCCACCTTTTTGCAGTTTCTTCAGTTTTAATCTACAGGTCATAACCAATAGATTGTGGTCAGAGTCCACATCTGCCCCTGGAAATGTCTTACAATTTAAAACCTGGTTCCTAAATCTCTGTCTTACCATTATATAATCTATCTGATACCTTTTAGTATCTCCAGGGTTCTTCCATGTATACAACCTTCTTTCATGATTCTTAAACCAAGTGTTAGTTATGATTATGTTGTGCTCTGTGCAAAATTCTACCAGGCGGCTTCCTCTTTCATTTCTGTCCCCCAATCCATATTCACCTACTATGTTTCCTTCTCTTCCTTTTCCTACACTCGAATTCCAGTCACCCATGACTATTAAATTTTCGTCTCCCTTCACAATCTGAATAATTTCTCTTATTTCATCATTTCTTCGTCATCTGCAGAGCTAGTTGGCATATAAACTTGTACTACTGTAGTAGGTGTGGGCTTCGTATCTATCTTGGCCACAATAATACGTTCACTATGCTGTTTGTAGTAGCTTACCCGCATTCCTATTTTCCTATTCATTATTAAACCTACTCCTGCATTACCCCTATTTGATTTTGTGTTTATAACCCTGTAGTCACCTGACCAGAAGTCTTGTTCCTCCTGCCACCGAACTTCACTAATTCCCACTATATCTAACTTCAACCTATCCATTTCCCTTTTTAAATTTTCTAACCTACCTGCCCGATTAAGGGATCTGACATTCCACGCTCCGATCCGTAGAACGCCAGTTTTCTTTCTCCTGATAACTACCCACCTTATCTTCAGCATTCTTCTGTAGCACCACATTTCGAAAGCTTCTATTCTCTTCTTGTCCAAACTATTTATCGTCCATGTTTCACTTCCATACATGGCTACACTCCATACAAATACTTTCAGAAACGACTTCCTGACACTTAAATTTATACTCGATGTTAACAAATTTCTCTTCTTCAGAAACAATTTCCTTGCCATTGCCAGTCTACATTTTATATCCTCTCTACTTGGACCATCATCAGTTATTTTACTCCCTAAATAGCAAAACTCCTTTACTACTTTAAGTGTCTCATTTCCTAATCTAATTCCCTCAGCATCACTCGACTTAATTCGACTACATTCGATTATCCTCGTTTTGCTTTGTTGATGTTCATCTTATACCCTCCTTTCAAGACACTGTCCATTCCATTCAACTGCTCTTCCAAGTCCTTTGCTGTCTCTGACAGAATTACAATGTCATCGGCAAACCTCAAAGTTTTTACTTCTTCTCCATGAATTTTAATACCTACTCCGAATTTTTCTTTTGTTTCCTTTACTGCTTGCTCAATATATAGATTGAATAACATTGGGGAGAGGCTACAACCCTGTCTTACTCCCTTCCCAACCACTGCTTCCGTTTCATGCCCCTCGACTCTTATAACTGCCATCTGGTTTCTGTACAAATTGTAAATAGCCTTTCGCTCCTTGTATTTTACCCCTGCCACCTTCAGAATTTGAAAGAGAGTATTCCAGTTAACATTGTCAAAAGCTTTCTCTAAGTCTACAAATAAAAAATAAACAAGGAAAATGTAAGAAACATTTAAATAATTGTAAAAATAAATGTAATATACTTAGTTTAAAAATTTCAAATCATTTGTGCCTCAAATCTGTTTAAACAGAGGTGCTCCACAGACAGAACTTCACAGTATACGTTACAAAAAAAAAAATAACCTGCCGATTTAAGGGTTAACTAGTCTCCTTTTAGAAGCAGTTCTTTTTTTCTTGCAAGAGAACAGTGTATTAAAAGTAAGCTATCTCTCTTCTCTTGATTAGCAAGCACGTCAGTGTACAATGCACCCACAGTAAAATTCTTATACCTCCAGAGGAGTCTTTGGTTGCTAGTTCTGGTTACGAGCACATCCAAGAACAGTAGTCAGTCGAAGCCAATAACACCAATTAAAAATATCTAGTATTTTATCAGCAATGATACAGACGAGAGATTCACTTGATCCCAAAATCAAGACTAGTAATCAAATACAATGAGTACGAGTAGGAGAATACAGTGTAACATCAATAATGCGTGGGATCATGTTTTGCTGCAATACATGCAACATGGTCCACATCAAGTTGATTATATGTCTGATGATGTTTTAAGGCAGTTTGGCACACAAATCTTGAATAGCCACCTTCAGTTTATGTACAGAATGACAACGGCATCTGGCATTTCAGGTGGTCCCAAGCATGCTCTGTAGGGGAGAAATCTGGGGAGCAGACCTGCCATGGAAGAATTAGAGTGTGATGTAGGTAGAGGTCTTCAGCAACTCTAGCTGTATGCGTAAGAGCAATCTTTTGCTGGTGAACTGTCTCTGTCTGTCTCTCTCTCTCTCTCTCTCTCTCTAACACACACACACACACACACACACACACACACACACACACACACACACACACAGGGTTGAAGAATGTCAAGGTTCCATTATCACAATTAGAGGCACGGACAATGGGCCCCCAGACCATTACGCCGGCTGTGGAGATGTGGTGGTGGTGTTGTACTGCAGCACAAGCGGACCTGTGCTGTTCACAAGGTTTCTTCTGCACCTGAATGTTGTTATTTGTCCCCAGAACAAATTGGGATTCATCAATGAAGAGAACTTTTTTACAGTTTGTGGCAGTCCACATTGTTCTGGCTTTGCACCACTGTAGATGGAGTAGCCGACACCTCATTGTTAATGGCAGTACATGGCAAAAGCGACTGGACTGCAAAGTTGCATCTGCAAGGTGTCTGGATATGATTAGTGGAACTGGCAGTGATACATCTGTTTGTATTGTGGCACGAGTCACTGTAGGTCCCGACTGCTTACAGCACAATACTTGATTCACTCACCTTGTCTTCCTGGTCCCTCCAGACCTGACACATCACACATGGGTGCTCTTTCATGTCCCATACACCCACCATCATCTGAAGGAACACTCCAAACAATACGACCTGGTTAGTCACACAGCGAGTCTAGCAGCCTGCGTTTCTCATGTCGATGATTACGCCCTTCTCAAGCTGGCTGAGAAATTTCATCTTAACACATCTACCTGGCACTCTGCACCTACAAATGTTGTCCTTGTATATGGATGTGATCGTCGCACGTATGACTTGTCCCCCACTCCAATTCAGTGCAACTGCGGTGTCTGTGAGCATATGCATTGGCACCAAATTTTGATCTCACTTCACTCCTTTGCTAAGTTTTGCAATAGTACCTTTCTTCCCTCTTGGTGCACTTCCCAAATATACAAAGGTGCAACAGCACAATAAGTAACAAGTCTATATTTAAGCATAAAAATGCCCAATGTTAGGTGATTATTAGACCATTATTGTCTTTATACCCACCAAAACCATACTTAACCCACATCACCCTTTTACTTTTTCGGTAGCTTGGCAGAATGTATTCCCATATTATGAATCAATGTAGGTACAGATATACAAAATGTGCAGGTCAGATTACATTATTATTATTGGCTGCAATTTTTTTTAGTGCTTACCAGATTTAATGCTGACATGAACACAGAATTTGAGCCATGTTATGTTTTGTGACACCTAAAATGAACACTTAAGTTGTCAAGTCTTTATTTTCACTTTTTATGACATTACTCCCTTTTGCTTGTAATGAAATCTTGATGGTTGTAGGTTAGTCTGGTATCTTTGCCAGACAATCACAATGATGTGACAACTTGATTCTACAAGGATGGTCCCGTAAGTACCTGGCCTGACATAGATGGTAGTCGTTGAAAAATATCTCTGGATTAGGAAGTATATGATCTATGAAGCGCATTTCAAGTTTGAGGACGTCACATTGTGTAGTATTTGTTTGGCAGCTGTCAATGGTGAATGTTGTGAGTGAACTTGTGAAAATGGAGAAAACTGGTCTTCATTATGTGATTAAAAAAAAAGTAAGGCCTCAGCACAACCAATGTTAAAGCTTAGCTAGGGTCTACTTTGGGAGAGTCTGCTCCTTCGTTGACATCAGTAAAATATTGGGTAGCTGAGTTTAAACGAAGCCGTAAGAGCTGCCAAGACGAGCATCACAGTGGTCGACCAAATGAAGTGATGACTCCAGAAATGGTGAAGAAAATCCACAAGGCGGACTGGATCATCGTTGACTGAAATGCGCGAGCTAGCAGACATAGTAGGCATTTCAGAAAGTTGCATATTATCTGAATATTTGGACATGAGAAAACTGTGTGCAATATTTGTGCCGCATTTGCTTACAAAACAGTGTCATGAACTGGTTTCAATAGTGTGTTTAGCCAAATTTCGAAGCAACAAAGCTGATTTATTGCGCCGTTTCATAACCAAGGATGAAACATGGGTCCACCACTTCACTCCCGAGAGAAAAGTACAATGAAAACAAATTGGAGAACCAACTCCAAAGAAGGCGGAGGGGGGGGGAAAAAAAAAGGCTTTGGGGTCGAAGATTTTCAACAAACAAAGACGTGATGCCGGCAGTTATTGGCTATAAGGAGGACTTAAGACAGTTCTCATTAAAAAAAGGGTATCAAACTTATGGAACATCACTGGGAAAAGTGTATAGTGCTGAAAGGAGATTATGTTGAAAAAGAAATACAGTTTTTCCAAAATTTTTGTTTTCATTGTTGGGTTGGGTACTTATGGGACCACCCCTGTACATTGAATCTTTGTATTTTGGCACCTAGCCTAGCAGCTGTCACTGGCAACACCAGCTACAGGGGGAACTCCCCAAGAGCCTGCACTTGCTAGCTACACATTTTATTTTCAACTTCCACTCATTGTATACTTCATCATGAGCGGAAGTTGAAAATTCCTGTTTGAATTGCTCTAAGGACTAGATGTACTAAGGTATTTGATCTTCTGATATGAACAGTGTTTCATGTGTAATTGCTCCCTCAGGCTTTCACTGTAGGATGGTAGTTGGTGTGTACACTGATGGGGTGACAAGGATTAATATGTACAAATATGAAAAGTGTTGGATGTATTTGGTCCACAGAGAAGTCAGCATGGACTAGGAATTCCTAACATTAGGGCAACAAAGTCAACTGCAACACCAAGTAAAGTTCGCAGAATTCTGTAGGCTACAACAGCAAACCCAATTAATGATTGATGAGCTACTTCCAGCATTGCAATGACAGCAAGCAACCAAACAAAACCCAATAGTGGCTTGCACAATGATGGGTTTCTACAGGTGCCCATTAAGTCTATATTTTCTGTGAAGATTCTAAGCTAAAATGTGCATCTTCAGTGTCTTTAAACCCTCAAGTTTACACATTACTACTGACACCTAACTGCTTGGCAGAAATGAGTAGTATTTCATTTGAGATATGCCTTGTTATCAAACCATTTCGGAAGTAAAACTCACAGCTAGATTGAAATTTCTGTAACACAATAAAAATGGTTCATGGTCATTTGGAATGGATAGCAGACTTAAAATGTCTGAGTTTAAGCTGTCAAATAAAATGTTAGGGTTGTCATCATACACATACTGCCACTTACGATGATTTTGTTGCCCGAACTCCAGCTTGACGTTCAGACACAAATTTTACAACTGCCTAACCTCTCATTAGAAGAATCTTAAGTTGTTATTAATTGCACCAGCTCTATAAGTGCTTTCATAAGTTCAAATAATGTCTACTGAATTTCAAATAAGGAAAAGTTTGGGAACAGCATATGGCTAGTTGTGAGTAATTCATAACCCGCTTTGAGTGGTTCAAGTAACAGGACTAAAAAAAAAGTTGCCTGTGAAAGTTATTTCAAAAAGTATCCCTCACAATTACCATCCTGCAATAGAAACAATACTTTGGTCTTCACACACGTGACCAGTATCTCCGGCCACTAGGACCAGAATGCAACTGTTGTGTTGGACAAAAGCAGTAACCCAGAGTGGGGGTGGGGTATGGAGGGGAGGGGATAGCACGATATAGTTGGGAGGAGGCACTTTCTAGCAATTGTGTTGGGACTAGACACCTTGGGTTGTGCAAGGCCCAAATGTAATACTTGCTCAATCCACCCAGCCAGCATTTCCTAATCCACTCCTGTCGCAAGCTCACCCAGAACACCTGTGAAAGCAGCCACATCATACACAAGCTCTACTGCAATCCCTTTGAGCCTTTTCTATTTTATGACTACCATCCAGCTGTCCAATAGAATGAATGGAGACTGCCAAACTGGGGCCGACAGCAAAGTGGACCACCCTGTGGCACAACATGCAGCTGACCAGAACATGCTTGATTTCAATGACTGCTTTACAAGCATAGCCATCTGAACCCCCCCCCCCCCCCCTCCCCCACCACCAGCGTTTCTCAACTGCACAAATGAAAATTACCTTTAAAATACATTCTCAGCTACCAAACTTATTCCAGCCTAACACTATAGAAACCTAATGTCCCCACACCCTTCACCCAACAGTGTCCACCCCCTCTGTCCCATCACCTAATTCCAGTTCATGTCCCTTCACCCTCATTGACTGGCACTCTCAGTCAAAGCATCCACCAGTCCTTTATGATTCCTGTGGTACAGGGTTGGGATTGGCACAGGGATGGGCTATGGTGTTGTGGAGATTGGGTAGCTGACATAAAACTACTTTGAAGGATTGGAAGGATCTTGGGTACAATCTCTCTCATTTCAGGGCATGTTAGATCAAGCCCTGATGAAGGATGTGGTTCAGTTGTTCCAGTCCAGTGTGACTAAGGGGTTACTCCTTTGTAGCCGGTTCTTGGGAGAGGTGGGAGCATTGGGGGTTGCGTGGGGATACAGTGAAGGAAATCTGTCTAGACTATGTCTGGAGGATAATGTCTTTCTGTGATGGCATTTGTGAGACCTTCGTCATAATGGGTAAGGGAGTTCTTGTCTTTGCAGATACAGTATCTCCGGACAGCCACGCTGTGCGAGAGATTTTTTTGGTGGGAAAGGGGCGGCCGCTCTCAAAATGCAGGGACTGTTGGTGGGTTTAAAGTTTATAGAGATAACAAGGAGGAGGTCAATGTCAATGAGGGTGACATGTTATGTTGAGGATGACCAGGTGAAGCTGATGGGAGAGGTGTTCAGATTGTGAAGAAATGAGGAGGGGGTCTTTATCCTAAGTCCAAATAACGACAATACCATCAATGAACATTAATCAGACGATGGGTTTAGGATGCCAGAAAGGTTTCCTCTAGAACACCCACAGACAGGTTGGCATAGGGTATCATGCTGTTTGTACACCTTCCCTTCAAAGGAATAGTAATTATGTGTAGGGATAAAGTTAGTAGTCTGTGAAGGGAGTGATTGACTAGATTTCAAGCAATTGGTTGTAGGTGTTGGTCAATTAGGGCCAAAATTCTTTCATGGACAGCACAATAACCAACTACAACAGGGTATTCAGAATTGTTAGGTTTGTGGCTTTGGGGAGCATGTAGGAGGTGGATGTGCAAGATGTTATAGGGATGAGGGAACTGGATTTAGGTCCTGAGAAGAGTCGCATGCTTAAAAGCAGGGATTGGTTATGTTGGACTTCTGGAATGGAATCACATTGGCAAAGTTTACAGATGGAAGTAGTCACTGTGATTCATAATGATTTGCTGGTGTTTCTTCTGCTGAAAAGCAGGAGGGACCAGGGGAAGAATATAAAGAGCAAATTGGAGGTAAGGAAAGCCTAGAATGCGACCAAGGGGGTAGACAGTGGGGGGAGTTGGATGTATGGTATGAACTGGGAAACACACCATTCAATGTTCGTCACCCAATACCACCCTAGACTCTTAACAACTGAACCACATCCTTCGCAAGGGCTTTGATTATCTATCACATGCTCTAACACAAAGGACAACCTATTCAAGGTATTCAGTCACCCACCCAACCTCCAGAACGTCCCAGTCGAGCCTTATGCCACTCCCAATCCCAACTCCTTGCCACAGGGATCCTAGCCCTGTGGAGGACCCAGGTGCAAAACATGCTCAATCCACCCACCCAACATTTCCTATTCAGTCCTGTCACAGGCTTATCCTACCCCACCAGAGGCTGGGCTACCTGTGAAAGCAGCTGTGTCATACCAACTCTGCTGCAATCATTGTGCAGCTTTTCGTATTGGTACGACTACCAACCAGGTACACACCTAGATGAACGGCCACTGTCGAACTGCAGCTATGGGCGAAGATGACCACACTGTGGCACAACATGCAGCTGAACATAACGTGTTATTAACCCGAGCCATCTGTATCTTCCCCTCCACCACCAGCTTTTCTTATCTGCACAGATGGGATTTATGCTCTTAACACATTCTCCACTCCTGGAATTATCATAGCCTTGACCTACAGTAATCTGGTGTCCATGCATCATCCACTCAAAGCATGTCCCCTCAACCTCATTTTGTGCCGGTCTGCCTAAACGCCTACAATATATTTTTCGCCCTTTTTCTCTTCTCATCTCCTTTCCTGTCTTGACCACAGCCTAGCATTGCCACCTTCTAGTCCCTGCACACACTGCCACAAAGTGTTCATCTTGGCCCCCACCTGTACCCAGCTATGCCTCCCCTCTCTGGATTGCAGCTTTCTTTCAACATGGCTGTTGCATTCTGGCCACATATAGCAGTCTTGTGTTCATAAAAGTCGCTTGCTTGTAGATACAATGTGTGTGTTTCCTCTTGTGAAGACAGTTTTGGCCAAAAGCTCAGCGTGTAACAAGTGTTTTCATTGTACTTGTCTGCAACTGAACATTTGTCTTATGGAGAGCAGCAATCTTATCTTTTTCACTCTACTGTTCATATTCCAACCTATACTTTCCATTGTTTGTTTATAGTGTTGGCAACAGGTGCATCCCGATGTGATATACGAACAGCGCTTTCAAACGAAAATAATGGTTCAGTGCAACTCATTGCTTTAGAACTCAATGTCAACAAGAAATATTCGCTAACTGAGAATCTATCGTTGACTGTTATTTATGGAGTTCAATTATAGTTCTCTTATAACGAAGAAATTTCCATCTTACTAAAGATCACATGGCCAACAGGAATGCAACTACCAAGATGTGCACTATATTAACACAATTTTCAAAATTCCATACATCATCAAACCACAGAACAGATTCAAACATTGACTTTTTTTTGTCTTCCCATGGGCACAGTATAGAGACTGACTAACAAGGAACTTTTGTCTTCAAGTACATCGGACTTGACAGAACACACTGGATAATTTTCCACTCAAGGCTAAATGTCACCAAAAACCACCACCAGGGTCCTTCAATACATGCAATGGTGTGGCCACTTGACTGCCAGCAGACACCTCTTCGGTGCTTTGCACTATACATTGAGCACACCAGCAGCTCAACTTACTGCAAGCCTAGTCTACTGTATACTATTTCTCCAGTTTACGCAACTTCTTCCTTAATCCTATATATATCTATCAGCCAGAACATTACGACCACCGGCCAAATATTGATAAAAATCCCTACAGGTGATAACAGCATCACCATGTGGAGAATGACTGCTAATCAGACATACGCATGATGTATGTAGTATCACTGTGTGTGTGTGTGTGTGTGTGTGTGTGTGGACTGGGAAGGTGTACGAGATATCGGAGTTTGACCAAGGGCAGATTGTGATGGCCCGGAGGTTTGGCATGAGCATTTCAGTAACAGCATGGCTTTCAGGGTGTTCGAGAAAAAGTGAAACCATGTCCATATGTTGTGAGGTTAGGCGGCCACATCTCATTACAGAGGTCAGACGTAATTAATAGACTGGGCAGACTGGTAAAAAAAAGGGCAGGGGGGGGGGGGGGGGGGGGGGGGAAGCTGTGGCAGAACTGACATTACACTTAATGCTGGGTAGAGTACAAGTGTGTGTGAACACACAGTGCACCCAACACTCCTAACGATGGGCGTTTGCAGCCAATGACCAATGCATGTGCCAATGTTAACACCAAGATACAGGCAGCTAGAACTGGAATGGACACGTGACCATCGGCACTGGATGTTGATGCAGTGGCAGAGTTTTGCATGGTCTGATGAATCCTGATACCTTCTTCATAATGCCAATGACAGGGTGCGAGTCTCCTAGATAGTTATACTGTGGCACACAGACAAGCTGGCAGCGGTTCCATTATGCCCTGGGGAACATTCACGTGGGCGTCGATGGGTCCAATGCACTTAGTGCAAAGCACCACGACATCCAAGGACTATCGTACACAGGTTTCAGACCACGAACACCTCATCATGACAATCATGTTTCCCAATGGCAGTGGCACTTTTCAACAAGATAAAGTGTCATGTCACAAGGCCAGGAGTGTGATGTAGTGGTTCGAGGAACACAGTGGCTAGTTGCAATTGATGTGCCCCCCCCCCCCCCCCCCCCCCCATCTCGCCAGATCTGAATCTGATCAAAACATCTGGGATATAGCTCATTGCTCCCCTCTCTGGGATTTACAGGAATTGGATGACTTGTTTGCGCAATGCGGTGACAACTTCCTCCAGCAACCTGCCAAGGCCTCACTGCTTACATGCCACGATGTGTAATCGTTGTTATCCGTGCCAAAGATGGAGATATCGGCTATTAGGTAGATGGCCATACTGTTCTGGCTGAACAGTGTAGAGAGATTACACACTGAGCTCCAGGTGTAGATCTTCTGTGAATGTCTACAATATTGTGAAAAGGAAAGATCTATATAGGAGAGGCTTGCATTATGATTCCTCCCCCCCCCCCCCCACATGCAACAAATAGAACACGTTGTGGACAAAATACAATACATTATGTGCTGTAATTTTTTTTAAAAAAGAATATGTTGTAAGTGAGAAACATTTGTAAAATGAATGGTTCCCAGGTAGGTGTTGTCGAATTAATCTTGCCATGGTTTCCTCACTACAATCTGTTTTGCTTGCAGCACATAACACCTTCTCACTATCAATGCAGTAAAGCCCCCACATCTGTCCCTTAGTGCACCAAGTTTCTACCACTTTTGGTGACTGGAGATGGAAAATTTGTATATAGCTGTGGTGCCCAACAGCCACAGCCACAGTTCAGGTCAGGTATCGCAGATTTTCTATACCAGTACATCATTGATAGAGGCTGGGCCCATGGAGGGAAAGAGATCCTTAGTTGCCAATACCCAGTGTTGTGGAACACACTTAGTCCTGCTTCCACGAGATTGGCCCAGCAACTGCGATCTGGTGAAAAGCCACACTACTGCCCACAGCCTTCAATTTCTCTGAGGTAAGCAAAACCCACCCAACTAACACTTTTGAGATCCTGTGGTTGTCACATTTTATTATCCTATTGAATATTGTTAAATTAGCACAACTGCTCAAAATGGGTTAGAGCTCTCATGCCTTTAAACTGATTCCTCTAATGGAACATTTGTCTCCAAATAATTCACTGGCGGGTAAGAAATTTATCTACCCAATTTTCTTGCATTCTGAATACAAAATCATACTGCCCGCACTCTACTGTATTTATTAATCGCTCATGATTAGGTTTGTATCTTACTTCACACCATTAATTTATCATGTTGTCATTTGTGTGTTACTTCAAGACTTTTTTGCTCGCACTGGTTTGTGAAACAGCTAGGACAACTGCTCTGGTGATCTGATGACGGTACAATGTTCTACCTATCAAACACTTATCTTCCATGGCATAGTTACAACCCTTTAACATGAGTTTACAACTCCAGTCTTAGAAGGGGAGGCTATGACACTGGATTCAGGGATTTACATCATGCTTTGTACACCTTTGGTAGGCCATTAAAGCAACAGAATAAGCAAGTAATAAGGTGAACTACACTGGCAATTATGAGAAAAATACACCTATTATGTAACTGATGTATCTGTGCGTAAGTGCCGACGTTAAAGAGTTCATGGTGGTCATGTGGATAGAATTCAAACTTTGTAAGATGGAATGTGTGGGAAGCTATGGTTCGACTCTCGCTCAAATCCTTTTTTTTTTACATCTGTAAATTCTGTGATAGAAAAAAAATTTGCACCTACACCATTCATTCTTGCTACATTAGCAGGATCTCACTGCTGCTATGCAGGTTAACTGCCAAACACGGCCTGCCTCAGTGTCTGCAGCTTGAATCATTAAGGTGCAAAGTAGTTGCTGATACTTGATTTACTTGTCAAGAGTTATAAATATGTTCTGATAATTAAAATTTATTTACAAATAGTGAGTAGTTAAATAACACAAAATTCACTAAAAATTCATATAGTTTTTAAAATTATATTACCTATCGAATGTCATAGAAATTAAACAGTATTACCAGTGATGTTAAAAATACAGATTAAAAACTATGGTTGAGCGGGAGTCTAACTGTTGCCTCATACGGTCTTACATAGCTTGAACACTACCCCCTTGACCACTATGAACTATATCATCTGGCACCTAGCCATAGAAACGTAAATTATATAACGTAAGCATAAAACTTCTCTTGGGATTTTCTCGAAATAGCCAGAGTAGTGCACCTTACTACTTTTTACATTATGTTATTTTAATGATCTACTAAAGGTGCACAAAGTTCGAAGTAAATCTGTGATCCAAACAGCGTGACCTCCCCTTGTTAAAAACTGAAGTACTCTTATTAATTTTATAATGTACAAGTCTGTATTTCATGTTTGGATGATTGATCACATCAAGCAGAATCTTGAGAAATGGAAATGCCACCATTGATTTACATCTCTTCTGAAGAAAAAGGAATATCGAACAAAAGGTAGCCTTTAATAACACTATCTTTTATTCCTATTTACATATGACCAAATTCCAAATGTGGGCTTGGATATTTGGTACAACGAGTACTGGAAGTTTTTTCATTACATATGAAGGCCTCTTACTAAGAGAATTGTGTACAAATAATAATGATTGATATAATCCCAAGCATATCGGATCTCGAAACGACATTACAACCACATATGGTTCTTAGATGTTTGTAACATTATATGAATATTACAAAAGAATATTCATTTCTAATTACTAATTTACTTTCTTACTGCCATAGTAAATTTTCACATGTAAAAGTATTCAATCTACAACAATGAGGTGGACACAGACCATGACAATAAATGCTTAATGCTCCAGTAAAAAAGGAAGTGGTCTGCAATAAACTAAATAATCTGAGACAATTTTAGAAAACTGGACAAAAACATTACACTAAAAAAATACTGCTCCAAGTCTGAAAAATATAAATTATTTATTACTTATATTGATCCATCATGAAAATGGGATTTTCTTTCTTTTATAATATGAAGATAACTTCGAAATTTTACAAATATTCACAGTTTGAGGCAAATGATCTTTACAATACTGCTATCAATGAAGCAAATGAATATGAATTAAACATGTAAAACACACTTTACATAAAAAGTCCTTAACGTTTTAGCAGTCCTTTTACTAAGACATTTGTATCAGCCCTCTGGCATGGACACACACACACACACACACACACACACACACACACACACACGTATGTACAGATATACAATAATGGGTGACATGGAAAGTGTCCCTATCAGGCACTACATTACAGTGAAAAATTCACTTCCAGGGAACCTGAAGCACTTCTTTTCCAGTAAGTCACTTCTTTTCAGGAACAATGCAGCTGTCCAAAGTCAAAATAAGGAGACAATGGCAGCTGGATGTCTGACTCAATTGTCCGAATCACCGTATGCACACCTCGATGTTGCTACACCAGGTGAACTTCCCCGACTGCGACTCGTACAATGAGTTCCAGAACGCGGACTCCCATACCTGTGCACATTAAACATAAATATTGTCACTCCACGAGACACAACTCAGCTTAAAAATTTCAGAATGCTGGATCATGTAAACAACTTGAGGACAGCAGCACAAAACTCCTAGGTTTTCCATTAAATGTTTAGTGTGGCAAAACTATATTACGGATATGCTTCACAACTGCTACCAGATTTTATTATAATGTCAGTCATTCAAAGCAGTGAAGGTGTGTGTGTGTGTGTGTGTGTGTGTGTGTGTGTGTGTATTTGAAAATGTCTTCCATCTAATATTTTGCTGCCAACTTATGTTTTCAGCAAGGTACCAGAAAAGCTGTAAGTGTTTCAATGCATAAGCCATAACAAAGAACAAAGATCAGAAGAGAGCAGTTCTGGATGAGGATGTGTGTACTTAAAATTACTATGGTGTAAGGCCAGTATTACACTATCATATTTCTTTGACAAAGATTTGATCAAATATTCGTCAATTTTGTTTGGCAAAGATATTTGACATGGTGCTAAAAAGGGATGTTACCATATTTTTCGTCGAAGCTCAAGATGGCTGACAACAACATGTTATTATGCGCAGCAGTTGCATGTACCACAACTGCACTGTATGTGCATTTGGAATAGAAGTGGAGGGGGGAGAAAGAAATTTACCTGAACGCAGCCGCGAGCCTTACAATGAAACGATAAAAGCAGTCAACAAAATTTGCTACATGAGCTTCTAGCAGAGGACATAAGTTGTACACAAATTACTTAGGAATGGATGAGCATTCATGTCATTATTTGCTCAGTGAAGTGTCATCATACCACAAAGCACAATACTCACTTAAGAACTGCTATATCCGCTGAAGACAGACTCACAGTAACATTTTCATTTATTGCTACACCAGAGTTACCCTTGCTTACAGTACAGCGCTCTAATACCACAGTGTACATTAACTAAAATAATACCTGAAATGCCTGAAGCAATTTATAAAGCACTAAAGGACCAACATCTGAAAGTAAAATAAATGTTCAAAGCAATTTATGTGCAATAAAAACTATTTTTATTCTAGAAAGTAATAATTACATTTTGTGTCACACAACTACAAAATTAATAGAAATGTATGAAGCTGACGAGACAACCACACACACACACACACACACACACACACACACACACACACACACACACACACACACGCACACACGCAGGGTGTCCTATTTATCTTGACCACCCGAAATAACTGTTTGTCCCTACGCAAATTACAAAATGTTTCAAGCAAATGCTTTTTAGCCATCAGTGGACATCGATCAGCGTGACTGCCTTCGTTGTAGCACTGTGTTTTTTTTTTTTTTTTTAATTACAGAGATATGTATAGCGGTATGACTTTTTTTAAATGGCACCCTGTATTTTATATTCGGTAATTGATTTCCTCTCCTAAAGACCTATTCAAATATGTATCACAGTGTACCATTCATTGAAACACAACATTATTAATTACGTAACACAACACTGACGTTGACGCTCCCAGCACTTAAGAGCAGGTACTAGGGGGTTATGGATCACATTCACGTGCTGACATTGACAGATGGCAAATGTATACTTAAGTAGAATGCACACCCGTCATTCCGTCAACCATCGTCAGTTGAAGAGTTGTGCGAGTAGAACGTACACCAATGAAGAGAAGGTATAAATCTTACTCGTCTGTGGGGACTGTAAGTCAGCAGAACAGTAATCGCAATTTCTTATGTACAGGTACATTTAGTACAGTAGTTTAGTCCATTTAAATATTGTTGTGTAGAGTAGGCATACAGTTAAGGCTGTCCCTCCTAGAAACTGGATCGACATTTTTTTTTTATTGTTGTTGTTGAAGGTAGGTGAAATGATACGCAGACACCGGAACTGTACGGAGAACGATAACCGGACAAGAACCCACTTTCCATACTTATATTTTCTCATCTTGTTGCGATGCTGCAGGAAATTGGTAGTTTCAACCCACGACAATGCAATCGTCTTAGCACTCGCACAGACAAAGCTGTCGAAGTTACTGTTTTCGCTTCCGTTGCTGTGAATCCACATGTTAGCACACAACAGTTTGAACATGAGATTGGCATTCCCAAAACCAGTGTACATCGTATTCTTACATGTCAACGGTTCCATCCTTACCATGTACACCTACATTAAGAAATGGATGGGAACAATTTCTAGAATCCTGTACAGTTCTGTCAGTGGGCACAGCTGCAAATCTTTGCCAACCCGAACTACTTCACCCAAGTTCAATTTACCAATGAATGTTCCTTCTCAAATAAGGGACAGGTAAACACAAGGAACATGCATTATTGGTCCAGCAACAACCCACGATGGCTTTGACAGGTGGAACATCAGTGTCAATGGAGGGTTAACGTCTGATGTGGGATGCTTGGTACTACAATTATTGGCCCTTATTTCATCAATGGTAGTTTAAATGGCACAGCGTATGCCAACTTCCTCAGACAAATTCTTTCTCCTTTTCTGGATTAAGTGCCACTAAGAACCACTACGCGTTTGTGGTATCAATACGATGGATGTCCAGCACATAATGCATTGTGTGTACGTCGCGTTCTGAACCGAAGGTTTCAAGTAAGATGGAATGGTCGAGGAGGAACAGTTACTTGGCCTGCAAGGTCTCCCGATTTAAATTCTCTGGACTTTTTTTCTTTGGGGATGCATTAAAGACATTGTCTATCGCGATGTGACAACTCCAGAGCACATGCCGGAACATATACGGTTTTAATTGTCTTCGGCAGGCAACACTGCATTGCTTTCTCGTGAGAATAGCTTTGCCGGAGGACATTAATTTTCTTTTTTGTATCATCAGTGGTGGGCCCTATCTCAAGGCAAATGACCTCCACAATTTTTTTTTGTAGCTCTCCAGTCTTCTTAATCTATTTTTGTACTCACAGAGCCTTACGTTGTGAAGCGCCTCATCAGCTTCATACATTTCTATTAATTTTGTAGGTGACGGGTCAGATGAATTACACTTCACAGCCATGTTTACAAACACGCAGCGATGCTAGCACTCCAAGGGGTAACGTTTCACAATGCAGTTAACAGAAGACAAGTGACTTATGATCAAATCTACTGCGAGCCCCTAGATTTAATCATATTTATTTGACGGCAGGAGAGATTTGAAGAAGTTCCCTATTACATCATCATATTTCTTTGACATATCAACTTTGACAAAGAAATAAGATAGTGTGATACCAGCCTAATTACTTAATTAATGACTTTGCATATGCTATCTACGCCAAACCATCAGCCAAACTCGTTGCACTCTGAATTACAAAAATTTTATCTTAAAAGCCCTTCAGTACTCTTAAAAATATCTATAATGTACCATACTGTAATTGTCTACAAAGTCAGTGTGTATGGTGACATTTTTAACAGCTTTAAAAATTTGTTTTCCGACTAGCACTTTGCATACAGTGACACATACAGACACATCTGACGTGGCTTTATTACCCTTCATTTTTCCGTCTCCCCTCTCCAATGCAACCAGAAGATACAGTAGGCATCAAGTTTGATTACCAGCATCGGATAAAAAGTAGTGGCGACACTGCCGTAACATGAAGAACATATGTCCAATGTCATGCACACTGTCCACAGGTGACATCTGGAGGTCACTTAAAATAATGTAGTGAGCAGTGACAGATGTGTTGGAGTCAGCTGCAGTGTGTGCAGTTGAGGAGGAGGCCAGTTCAAGCACCCTACAGCTTGTTTAGGAAACATGAGTGTGTGTGGATCAAGACTGAAATAACACACGGTCGGAGTGCACATTTCTGCAGACTGCACGAGGCATGCAATCATCGAGTACTGTCATATTGTATGGCGACGAGAAAGGTGAAAGTGTTTCGGGATGGCAGGAAAATCATTCAAGATCAGGCCAATGCATAGAAATGCCCTACTTCTCCTCATCGACATGATGTGTTCCATGAACCAGATGGTACCAAGGGCATGGTTATTGTGGCTTTTGATATCCATGGGTTAATCCTATATAATGCTGTACCACAGAGGCAGACGACCCTTCAAGCTAATACTTCAATTTCTTAATACATCAACTTCGACCCACACTGAAAAGAAAGACAGCACCTTCTGGCACTGCACCCATCAACCTTCAGGAGAATGCACCATACAACATGGAAAACCATATGCATGAGCTCCTGTGTATGTGAAGGTGGGAGATACTGAACATGCACTGTATTTATCCCAAATGAGTGTGCATGATTACGAGCTGTTCATCAAAATGAGAAACAGACAGCGAAACACGAGAAGAATTCATCCGTGGCAGTCCTTGCGAGGCACACACAGAAATGGCATGCTAATGGTGTGTGACGCCTTCCATTTGTGGGGAAAGTTATCGAGATGTGGGGCAATTATCTTGTGGCCATGTAATATGTTGAACATCTGAAAGTCTGGTATGAAAAAGGGCCTCTACTTTTCATCCAAACCATGTAACGGCGAGCGCACGCCATTACTGACAACGCCATTTTGACCAAAAGCTTAAATGTTTAGTGGTCTTTTCATTGAGTGTGTGTGCAATTTGAGGCCTCCTGTGTGGTAAGGAGCAATTTATTCTATTCATAATATTGCTGTTATTCCATCCACTGTTTGCTAAGTGTGTAACATACCTGAACTGCATTCGTGCTATCACCCAAAAATCAGTATAATAGTATGGTAGAGCTGAATGGTATGAGCTGAGCACAGAAAAATTATACCAATCCAAACACAAATATATAGTAACAATGGGTTCATATGCAGCACTTGCTGCCCGTTTTCACAAAAAGTTCAGATTCTTGTAGTTTGTATTTCATGGACTCTTCCATACACCTTCAGAAAAGGTTACAAACAGCGAAATACTAGCTCAGTAAAATACTAACTACTTTGCATTAATACTTGTTAGGTCTCTTGTCAGGGGTGTATTTATATTATTTTTATGGGCAGTGAACAAAAGCTGTCACATCAATAATTATCCATGTCACAGCTAGGCACAGCGTCTGTCTACGATGTGGAATCTATACGTTTGAGTCAAGGTGGTCTTTGCATGTAACAAATTTAAATCAACTTGACCGTTTTATTCAAATTTTACTAGTTTAATTACAGTGAAGTAAGTTAAAAGTACATATTACAGATGAAAGATAATATAAACACTGAAAAATACTGCAATTTCAGTCTTCTCTTAAACTTTCAATAGGAGATTTCTAGCACTTCTGCTGTAAATTTTATGTTCCTATTGATGTGTATCAATGCTAAGCCATTCATTCTGCTTTCTGCCACGGTGCTAAGAAGGTAAGTTTTCAAGTATTGCAGTGCAGAAAATTATCTTTCTCCTGTGCTAGTAGTGGCAGGCAGAACTCATAGGAGCTGAATGAGGACTGCAATGTTTGGCACGCAAGATGAAGTTTTATGAGCTTCTGCTGGAGATGCTGGCTTGTGGTCTTGTCTTTTCTACAACTGATTCCAGATTATCAGTTCCCCCTCAAAAACTGCGAATGTGAGAAATCATTTTCTATATTTCAGCACTCAACACTTCCCAGTGGTCCCATCAACTGTGTTTTGGTATCGGCTTCTTTAAATGACCAAATGGCCTCAAGGAGTGCTTTGGGGTAATACAGGCAACTTCATTACACATAAAATCTAAGAAAGGAATCCAGACTGTCACTCTAAAGTAATCAGCTGGGGCATTTGTTCGATTCTTCTGTAGTGCGGAGTTTTTATGTCTGTGCCAAATTTCTCAGCAATTTGTTCTGGTACCTTAAAGATACGATGGAAGTGTGAAATATTGTCCTGCTGAAGTTCTTTGAATCTGTTACACGCAAGCACACAAACTTGCAATAAATTCTCAAGATGCAGTTGTTGCAGTGCAATAGTTAGGCTAGGAAATAGGTCTCGAAAATGAAGGACAGCATCATGCGCCTCTAACTGATGTGTTTCACACAGTTTCTTTACTGTGTGAATCTTTTCCACTGGTAGATATTTGAGCCAATGACTAGCATGGTGACTAAATTGTTAATAACTTTTCTGTGATATAATTGCTTGAACTCCTTCAAATTCACCACTCTTTTGCTGCTCTATCATAGGATTGTCCTCAGAAATAAGCTACGACAATACTATTTGCTTCAATCTCCCGAAGAATGGCGTTTGATAGATTGTCACTTATCAGGTCATTAATGTCAATGCATTTTAGAAATTATTCTCTTACAATACTACTCTCAACATTAAAGAGCCGCATGCACAGTGATAATTGTTCAGAGAAGCTTACATCGTGTTTCTCCATCTGCTATTACGTCAAAAATTTCAATCTCTTAAAGGAATCTACCACTTTTCCAGCTATAACATCAGCACAGCAATCTATTAAATTATTTCGTGGTGTCTTACTGATATAAATGAATTTTTTGAGACCATATACATGTGTTTTGTTAACATTTCATCACCTGCATCCATTCGAAATCCTCGGAATTAAAATTTCAATGATTCACTGTTTATCTCCTGTCTGTATTCACCAACCAATAATCTATCATCTCTACACCCCCACAAGCATATAGTCTGGGCTCCACATTCTATTATTGCCTTCATAATTGGTATTAGTTTTTTCTGTTTTTGTTCACTTTTCCTCCTTCTAACCTAATCCATTATTGTTAAAACATCCGTTGACCTCTTCACTCACATGCAGGCAACCATATTTCTCTTACAATACTCTTTCTCCCAGTCACTGTCTCTTCTTACAGTTACTTTCTTATCCATTTTCAGTGGTCCATTCAATAGTCTTCCTGATTTCATACCGATTTTGCCGCCTCCTGCCCTAGCAAACAGAATGCAAGCTTTACAAAATCCACCACTTTTGTTATTAGATGACATTCAAACATTTTTTCTAGCCATTTTCTCTGGAATGATCACATTCTATTACCATCTGCTACTTGCAGGAAGCAAAATTTGGCAGGAAGTACGAAAACATACTTCAACCACTGAAATATTAATTAGTCAGTCAGATTTTAACGTCTGTTCACTAAATGATAATCATCATTTTCATGTATAACAGTCTTGTCATCAAACCACTCACATTACTTACAGAGGAACGACTAACAGAAGCTGAACCCACAATTGCTGGAAATGATGCCCTTCTCTAACATTAATTTCTCTATTACCTTTAAGTGTTAAAAAACCACCCTAATGAAGTTTTGTCGTTTAGACCCACTCATAAATCTCCAGCATGCATAGTGGGAAGCAAACAAAATAATTTATGCTTACAAACAACTGTTGAAGTGGTCACATTTTTAAAGTTCATCCCACAAGTAATAGATTGCCAACCTTGTTTGTTTAAATTACACCGAATTTGAATAGCTGTGCCTCTACTACAACCTTCTACCAGCCACAGTTGCAAATACATATGTGCAAAATGCATGTGTCATGAATGCCGTGTACCAACAAGCAATAATTTATTTTTGCCAACAACCATTTGTGTGTAGACACATACCGCTGACCCCCCCCCCCCCCCCCCTTTTAAATCTGCCACTGTCTATTGTTGATATTTCAATGGTTCAGAAAATGTGGGAGACTCATACCTTATATGCCTCATCCCGTAATGTAAGCTATATAGAAACTTAACGGATGCAATTTTATGTTTTTTCTGCAAGTGTGTGACCTATTGTCTACTCTAAAAATCCTCAAGCTCATAGCAAACATAAGAGAGAATTCAAATTGTATAAATCACGACAGTTTCACATGCGACTGTTACTACTAACACAGAACTTAGCTTATGCAGCAGTGGTTACGACATAAAAACTATACATTAAAAATGCTTGCAGTAGCACCAGTTGTATAAAATTTCTCAATTTGTAATTCTTTAAGTTTGATTAAAACAGAAAACTGGAAACATACTGTATGCAGAACAAATGTCAAGCTTCTCTTTCAAAAAGACCAATACTGAAAATCAAATTTCTGTACAAACATTACCAATTTTGATTTTAATTTATTTTCCTCAGATTAGCCCCACCTCTTTGTTCATAGCCTCACATATTCATTATTCAGTCACAAGATATGTAAAGGAGTGTTTAGACAAGCCGTATTTCATGACAATATGTGGTTGCAACAGCACTGAGCTGCAATGCACGCAGTACTGTTGATGTTGGAAGACCTTTGCCAAAGTTATCCACCGACGCTGAGAATATTTCATATTGCAGGGCCCTTTCTATCTCCGTGCTTGTGTGTAAGAGTCTCCCTAACACACTCATCTTTGTTTCCTGCTTCTCCCAGTGACAGCACTGCAGTCACGTTCTGAACAAAAACAGTACTTCATTTTTGCTCAGTGTTGTACACAACAATGGAGAAATGTACAAACAAGAGAAATATGAATTTCACAAATGCAACTTACGTTATGACCAGAGCTATGGTTTGTCAGAAGTAATGTACATAAAAACTGCATATAGAAAAAGAAGAGTTGGTGAGCTGTTACTGATGAACTCAGTACCACACTTGGGAAGCGTACAAAAAATTCCGAAGGCTTCGAATCTATGGCAAATGTGCGACTGTGTCATGTTTCATTAATATTTGCAGCCACTTTCTTCTGTTGCTAATAACTTTAAAAATGTTTTATCATCAAAATAAGAAAACTTTCGCCTTTAGCAACCATCATCTATTCAAAAAGTGCCAGACATGCTCCATGTAGTCATGTTACACATCTTCATTTTATTAATTATACATATTTTTTGTGAGAGATTTGTAATGATTTCTTTTGCAGTTTGTTTGGATCTACCTATTTCTATTTACAATTATATATTTGTGTATTTTACTCTCATTAATTTTTGTGTCCCCTTCATCAGCCATTTGTTGTCCCTTATGTGCTATATCATGCGCATTTAGCAAGTACAGTACAACAAGTGCATGAATGTAACTAAAAACCACACACATATAATTGTAAACAGATATAGAGTGATTGTAACAAACTGCAAAAAGATCGCCACAAATACCACATAAAATATATCTAATTAATAATTTTGTATGTGCTACAGAACCACTAAAGTTTCCCAACACAAACAGGGGAAATGTTACTGGTACTCAAGAATAAATTTCAGTTGCAAGAGAATCAAGTTTTCCTATCTTTACGATAAAAGATAATTGGTGTTATGTCACAAGTTTCCATGTGCTGCTGCTGGTGGTGGTAGTAGTAGTAGCAGCGATAGGGGAGAAATTCTTCAGTTCTACCAAATAATTGCATATGCACACTTCTGGTACCAAAAGGCTTATTGCTGAATAGTGCACTCTGAAGTAGTACAGTGAACTTTTGTTCTGATCACCAGAAGCTAAAAACTGAGGATGATCACGAATCTTGTTTTAGCTTGTATACCTACTCATATTTGTATCAGTTTTAGCAGTTCTTGGACCAACTGTTTCTATGAGATACTTAAAATCGTATTTTGACATGTAGCAAAATTCTAGAAAAAGCATGTATGCAGTATTAGTTCAGGAGCAGAAGGTTCTGAAGCATTATGCTTACTTAAAGAATAACACATCCACAAATCATAGTTTTTCTGTTTCTTTCTAACTTTATTCCTTTTGTGATGTAAAAGCAGGACAGCTGCACACACTCCCACCATATTTTATTTCTTCCATTTTGTGACATTAGTGTGGCCCATATATATACTTCTGACCCAGTAATGTACTACTGCAAACATAGCTGGACGTCAGTTGGCAATCAGCCATTTTTATAGCCCATGTAAACATACCAATTCAATTCATATTTCGAAACTGCAGGATAGGATCCAGGAAATAATATAGTATAATACTTTCTTAAAAGTGACTTGTCCCAATACAGTATTAGTTCAATTTCCTTTACTATTAGTCACCACAAAATGATTTGAGGTGTGGTCCTCAGAAACTTCTGATTAATCTTTAATTATTTTTATAATGTGCTACTGCAAGCAATGCATTGAAACTAGAGAGAGCGCTGAGTTGGCGCTCACCCAGCGCTAGCCTCTTCACCGTGAGAGGGAGTGGCTTCGCTCGCGGTCCCGGTCCGAAGATGCACTGCCTCCACCACGCCTGTCACTGCCAAGCCTCTGATGTGGTGGAATTTTATCGAAGAATGGATGCCTCATTGCTTCAGCTAACGTGATGCGTGCTGAGGGTTCATACTCCAGCATTCGAGACACCAAGTCAAATAACTGCCGATGATCCTCATCATCACTGTGTTGGTATCGCTAAAAATATTGCAAGTTAGCATTACTTCCACATTCATAGATTTGCAACAATCGATCATAACAAGTACCATTATTTAATTCCTCCTGAAAATTACAAAAATCAATGAAATGAGAGGTATTTTTGTTCAGTTGTCAAAATTTAGCCAATCTCAAATAATATAAAAATTTCCAAGAAAATGCACGGATATAAATCTAGGCTGACTACTATGTAACTTATGTTAATTGGAAAGGACAGAAGATAATTTAAATTCTATATTGGAGCAATAGATTATTAGTTACTTCGAAAACTGTATTGGGAAATATTGGATATGGGAACCACCACTTAAAATTTTTGTACGCGTTAAATTACATAAACATTAATACTAAAACACGAGTGAAATGTTTTCCAAGCAGCCAGTATATGCCATTGGCAGCATGAAGTAAAGCTGCATGTTTGTAAGGCAGTCAACATTCTCAGATCGCAAAAGAAAAAGAAGACTGCAGGTACTGTCACTATCATGTGATATGAACATTCAATGGTTGAAATTCAGTGCAGATATATAATTCACTAATAACTTACAAATACAAAGAGTAAAAATTACTAGCACAGTGACAACCCTCACCCATGAATTTACTTATTAAAATTGATTAAAATCAAAGATTTTCAGTAACTTACATGTAGAGGCTTGCAATTTTCCCTCACGTAGCGGCCAGCAGAACTCTTTTCATCCCAGTCTAATTTCCCATGATAAAAGTACTTCGTCTTCGTCTTCCGTGCCATTCTGTAACAGAAAGTAAACTTCAGTAATTACATTTAAAAACACGACATTACTAGCTGTAATGAATAACTAGAGAACATCTTTGAGAAACGCAATTCAATCCTATTTGCTTATAACTAAAGTGTGTTATTTGTGCTTATGATGCCATCACATTTCTCTGTGCACAATACTGAGTAAAATGTGTTAAGGAACAAGTCCCATTCATTTTTAAAATATTGTGTCATTTAATGAACACAGTTTAACAAATGCTGGATTTAGCTATGAAAAAATGTGTAACTAGGTTATAAGCAATGTCTAAGTAACAGACTGTAATGTACAAACGGTACAAAGCAAAGTGTTTTTAGGGTTAGGTACCTAAATCGGTAAAAATGGAAGCCTTATAGGATTGCTTTGTTGTCTGTCAGCCTGTCTGACTTAAGAACCCTTTTCCTCAGTAACAGTTTGCCGTATCAAGCTGAAATTTAAGTCACAATAAGGTCTATGGGCCCCTGGCAGTGTAAGACATTAAATGTTCTAAGCCACAGGTGAGCAACTGGTGACCCACGGGACTGGATCTGGTCTGCAACTGGTTTCAATCTGGCCCGCAGAAAGATATGTGCAAGGCAGAGAGAGTCACACTCACTCACACTGTACTCTGCCCAGGACATATTTTCAGATTCTTTCCATGAACACTTGGCTCGCCTCTTAAGGTGAGTTTTAATTACTTCATGCATGTGTAATGTAATTTCACCACTTCTGTATTTGAACAACAAACTAAAACTTGTTTCCAGTCTGAGCACCAAGTTATGGCCCATGTGCTCATGCATATCTTGAAAATGAGTGAAACAGCTCACTATTGTGCAATGGTGTAGGGAGAAGTATTTTTGTCACTTGCTCAATGCGCTCTCTCTCTCTCTCTCTCTCTCTCTCTCTCTCTCCCCCCCCCCCCCCTCCCTGTATCTTCACTCCCCATTGATAGATAGGAAATGTTAACACTAGGTGATAATGGAATAAAAATTACCAACTAGCCCTAAAATGCCTATTTGAATGACAGCAGGATGCTGTTGATATAGGTACATTACCCCGTAACAGGGTTGCCCCAAGTTTCCCGAAGTGAAATTCCCTGATTTCTAGACAAGCTGTAGTATTCTTCCGTGACAAATTTTGAGATCTCAAGGGCAAGTTAAGATGTAAGTTGACAATCTGACTATGCAGCTATGGTACAAGAAAGAATAGTACCAACGAGGGGAGGGGGAGGGGGGACAAAACAAAAACCTTGCAAGCAGATGGCATTTTTTGATGAAAGCAAGAACTGTAAGTACTAACATTGTCTTTTGTAATGAATTGTTTTTCGATGGGGAATGCAAGCCAAATGGTATGGGTGTTTCATTAAGATCAATGACATTATTTTAATAAAATGAAACATTTGGTGACAAAAATATGCATTCCCTTGGTGTTGCAAGACACATTTAAAGTTCGTTTAACAATTTCAGAAATAAACTCAGAAAAAAGTAGGCCTCTTGAACAAAGTGTATAAGGTGGGGAAGAATTGTGTAAACCAACACTCTATGTGACCACCAATAAAATGTTGGTTCTAGTACATTCCTCGTTGTCAGATACTACCCACTGTGATATATCATCATTTTATAGGTATTTTGTGATTTTCCTTTCGAGAAATAATTGAGTATGTAGTGTACAAACTGCCAGCAACTGAATTTTCTTCTTCTTATCACCACCAGGGTGTATACGTGGACAAGAAAAAAAAATTCCCGGATCTCCCGGGTGAAAATACACTTTTCCCATGTTAAATGACAGTATACTTTCCGTCAGAACTGTAAAATTTATCAATCCTTTGAATAGATATGGTTTTATACAGCAGCATAGAATTTCTCGGCAGTTTAGAAAACAAAACTCGGGGGAAAAACATTTTGGAAATATCTTTAATAAGTAGCAACATGTACACTGCAAATTTTCGTATTACGGAAGTATGAATTCGAATTCCACCAACAGGAAAAGTTAATGGTTTAAGTTACAATACATAGTTTTGCTACAAGAAAAGCAAAGCTTTTGCATATAATATTTGTCTCTAAGATTAATAAGCTACAAGAGAAGCTAAGCTTTCACATATAATGGTTATCTGTTTAGCGCATGTTACACTTTAAGATATATCATACAAATACGCCAGCAAAATTTTTAATACTGACATAAATCTCCGATTTTCTGGGCTCAAAAATCTTCTACATGGCTCGTCATCAAAGAGTTGATTTTTAAATGAGAGCAAACGCTTTGTGATTCAAGAAATTCATCGTACATTTGCGCACATAGTTCATCTTGCGTAAAAGAAAATCTACTTTGAAAATAAAGCTTTTCGAACCACAATTCGCAATATTTTCCCGTGACCTGTCAGAAATAGATTCTTTTCAGCAGTTGCCAGAGAGCGCCAGATAAGAGGCGTCACCGCACTTGCGCAGCTACGGTGACGTAGGAAACCAGTATGTTCGTACATGGAAAACATTAAAAGATCTTTCTTACATTATGTCATAAAAGAAACAAGACATCAGAGGACACTCCAAGAGCGCCGGAATTTCGTGAACCATACTAAAATGCATAGTTCGCCTTAAAGCGCACATTTGTATGTCCAGATTCCCAATGACTTAGACCTCGACCTGATATTAAGCTTTTTGGTATGGTTTTCGGGAAGTAAATTTTCTTGGAGTACCAGTACTGTCTTCTTCTTCTTCTTCTTCTTCGCGGATGGATCACTTAGGACCACACGTAATCAACATTTGTTGGCCTTCTTTTGCGCCCAGTATTCCTTCATAAACAACAAATGGGCTAGCTTTCGTTGCGTAGACCATGTATGTCGGTTAGTTTTTCTCTCTTCTTCCTCAAAACCCCGTGTGTTTGTAATTTTTCTGATTTCATTTCTATCATGTAGATTTGGAGACCCTAATTCTCTCAGGTCTTTTTCCGTCTGTTTGTACCAGTTCGGTCTTGTAGTTTTGTTCTTTAAAAATGTATGGATTTTGTGCGTTAACCTGTTTGAGTCCATTCTTTCTAAGTGTCCCATGAATTGGATTCTTCTCATGCGCATTGTGTCCGTTATTTTGGAGATATTTTTATATATTTCTGCATTGGGCTTTGGATAATGTACCCCATCTTTAGTTCTTGGTCCTAGGATTTTCCTCATTATCTTACGTTCTTTCACTTCTAATACCTCTTTTAGTGTTCTGTGTTGAAGGTTTAGTGTCTCAGATGCATAGAGAGCTTCGGGTCTAATTACTGTTGTGTAGTGTTGTATTTTGCAGTTCCACGAGAGACTCTTTTTGTTGTAAATTTTTTTTGTTAACTGAAACGCCGTCTCCATTTTCTGGACTCTTGATCTGACAGATTTCTTTTCATTACAATTTTCTGCAATCCATTCACCTAAATATTAAAATTCTTTTACTCGAGAGATGTTATTACCAAATTTGAGATCAGAAGGTGCATCTTTGACGTCAGTCATAAATTTGGTTTTTTCAAATGAAATTTGTAATCCTATTTTAGCTGCCTGTTCATGTAATAATTCTAGCTGTTTCTCTGCATAGGTAATGTCTTGTGCGATCAGTGCCATGTCATCAGCAAATGCTAAACGGTGTAATTCTGTGCCCTTATGTCTTGGTCCCAGTCTGTGTGCTGGTGCACCTGATTTTTTCCATTCTCTAACAACTTTCTCAAGAGCACAATTGAAGAGCACTGGGGACAGTACACCCCCTTGTCGTACTCCTGTGTCTATTTCAAATTCTGTGCTCAATTCTCCCATAAATTTTACTTTGGATTTGGCCTCCGTGAGTGTTCTTTTATGATGGGTTGTCTTTTGATCTAGTCCAAATTCTGCTAATACTTAAAAAAGGGATTCTCGGTCTATACTGTTATATGCTTTTTTAAAGTTGACAAACGTGATGACATAACTTTTGTTTGAAGTACTATGTAAATATTTCATCGATTTTTTCAAGTTAAGGATTTGTTCTATGCAAGATCGACCTTTTCTGAACCCACCTTGGTATTCGCCTAGTTTTGAATCCAGCTGAGGTTCTGCGCGGTTTAGTAGGGCTTTAGACAGAATTTTGTATGTTATTGACAAAGAGATTCCACGATAGTTGTTGGGATCTGTTTTACTTCCTTTTTTGTACAGAGGATGTATGATTGCAGTCTTCCAATCTGTGGGGATTTTTTCAGTTTTTCAGTTTTCCAGATTTCATGTATAATTTCTTTGAGTTTTGCACTAAGTTTTTCCTCCTGCATTTTTCCATAATTCTGCGATGATTTGGTCTTCTCCTGATGCTTTGTTATTTTTCAGTGACTGAATTATCTCTTTAATCTCTTGTACACTTGGTGAATTTGAGTCTGGGTTTCGTTGTGTACGATGGAACTCAAATTTTTCTGCAGGCTTTTCACAATTCAGTAATTTAGAGAAGTATTTTGCAAGAATTTCACAGTTTTCAGTGTTGGTATGAGCAATTTCCCCATGGTCATTTTTGAACTGGAGTGATCGAGGAGAGTACTTTGTTAATTTTTGTTTGAATACTCTGTAGAAATTTCGGGAATTGTTTTTCTTGAAATCATTATCTATGTCTTGCAATTTTTTGTCTTCGTGTTGTTTATGGACTGTTCGTATTGCTTTTGTGGCTGTTTTCCTGGTATCTTTGAGATCTTCCAGGGTATTTTGATTTTTGTTGCACAACCAATTTTGCCACGCCTATTGTCTGAGATTTATCAGTTGGTCACACTCATCTGTCCACCACGGGTGTTTACGTGTTCTTGTTTGCAGTGCTACAGTTTCAGCTGCATTTTAAAGTCCTGCTTGCAGTTGTTGCCAATTTTGTGGTTTTGAATTTTGCATTTCTTTAGTAAATTGTTCATTGCCATTTATCTTTTGTACATCATATTTACGGCGTGGAGATTTCTTAGTGAATTTTCTTTTTTCTGGAATGACATCTAGGGAGAATTTTGTTGGGTAATGGTCGGAATCTAGGTTTAGTCCACTAAGGACTTTAAGTTTTATGATTTCTACTGTATTTACACGGGAGATCATTACATGATCCAACTGATATTCACCTAGTAATGGATTAGGTGAGATCCAAGTTTTCGTTTTCAAGGCTCTTTTCTTGAAAAATGTTGATTTGAAAAATAGGTCATGGTTTTTGCAGATTTCAATGAGTTGCATGCCATTCCGGTTGGTCTGTGTATGCCCTGACCATTTACCTACCCAATATCGATATTTCTTTTCTTTACCGATTTGTGCACTGAAATCGCCCATAAGGATTTTGACATGGTTATTTGGCATTTTTGGAGAATATTATCTAATTGGTTCCAGAATTCTTCTACTTCTTCTGTTTTGTTTTTGTTAGTGATGTTAGTTGGTGCATGTCCGTTGATTAGGGTGTGTATCTTATTAGCTGATTTTATTGTCATCGCGGAGAGCCGACCCAAGTAAGATTTGAAAGTAGCGACTGAATCAAGTATTGATGTATCTACCATAAATCCAGTTGCAAATTGTGGACAATTTGCCATGGCTCGTTTTCCAGGTTTTCCTTTGTATAGCCTGTATCCTTCCGAATCAAAAGGATTTTCATCTGTATATCGTGATTCCTGAAATGCAATAATTTTGATTTTACGTTCTCTGGATTTGTCCAGGATGTTTTTTAGTTTTCCCATTTTTAAGAGTGTACTGTATTATCTCATGTTTGGTTCTTTATTATGCCATAATGTCATACGTGCTAGAAGATGAAAACGTGCACTTGAAATGCAACGAACAGTTGAAACTAGCCAATAGTGTGGAATTAAAACACTTCGTTTCAAATAAATTTACTGCCTCAGGGGAAATCTTAATAAAGGCCAAATTTCTATAGCAAACCGACAAAATAACTTTATTGTTCTGCTAGGCGATTAATGCTAGACTGTCAGAAAGGCGGAAATAAAATAAAATCTTAAACTAGTAACATATTTCAGCCTTCCGTAATTATGTGGATGTATTTTAATTCACTTGATAGCTCCCAGCCACAGAAATCCTCCTTGTTTTCATTTGACGTGAGAGGAGTAAAGGTTACCCACAGCCCCCATTCATTCATATCCAACACAATAAAAAGATACAGCCACTTATGTCACATACTTGACACTCAGTAACTCACTTATCAAAGCCTATGGGGTACTTCCCGCCGACGCAGAGATAAGAAATTTGGCATGAAGCAAGGTTTCATATTATAAGTAAAGGAAGGAAACTCTAAATTATTAATTTGTAATAAAACCACATAAAAATATCCTTTTGCCATTCGAACTTCAATTGCATTCGTTATCTGTTAAAAGCACTGTAGGAAAGTATTACTGCATTCAAACATAAAATGTAAGTTGCATTTATGTTTTAGCAAGCATATAAAAAATATTTTATTAATCTTCTCTGTCTACATGTATAAACTGAAGTCCCTTGCTAACTTATTTTTGTATGTCCAAGCCTTGTCTCAGTAAATATTGCACATATTTTGATGACAGTCTCTGAAATACAAGGACATACTTGCCAGCATCAATATGGCTAATAGGTGAAAATGATAGACATTATCAATTTTTGGGGTAGATGAACTACCTACACACATTATTAAGTTTTTACGGGCCCTCGGTGCGCGAGACCTACTCACTCTTGGCTGTATAACCACGTCTCAAAAAGTATTGTTCCTCTGTTTCAGAAATTCACTGAACTGTACTAAATTCTCTTGCTATTAGGTAACTAACAGTCTGCTAATTTTTCTTCTAGTGTACCATCCTACAATGGAACAGTAATTGGGGGAAAAAGTATTTCACAGCAACGTCCACCCTTCATCACAGTGTGTCATAGCTCAAATAGAAACAACTGTTGCAGTACAAGTTCTAGTCCAAAACTGGTATGATTGAGATAAAAATGTAGGCCTGTTATATTGGTTACGAGAAAGCCTTCCCTTTGGCAAGGTAGAACATAATAAACTTATGGACCTTCTCAAAAGAATGAATACAGATGAGACCGACACTTACTGTATAGACAATTTGTGCTGGAATCAGACAACACAGGATGAATTTCATAATAAGGTCCCCCCCTACTTCGCAAATATTTGTAGAGGAGTCCATCAAGGATGAGTACTGTTACTCCTGTTGTTCACTTGGCATTCGAAGTACTGTCCAGTAAGCACTTGTTGTTTTTTTAAAAAAAAAAAAGAAGCATGGAAAATGTGTAACTGACACAGTGGGGATTGCTGATAATTCTTCAAAAAACACATCACATCAACATAGCAGGAGATTACAGCAGTAACCTGGTTCTGAATATTGAGACCAAAATGACACATTTTCTGTGTCTCACATGACAGACAGAAGACAGACTCCTCTCCAAACAAAAAACTGAGATTCAGTGGCTCCTTTAAGACATTGACTGCTATGAGGCAGGCAGTGGCACAGCAGAGCCACGTGGTGCAGCAATTGACAGCCACAGCAGTCGATATGAAGTTTAAGTACCTTGGAAATTGGCTCTGTGGAGAGTGGAGATCAGGCATGGGGGTAAAATGTCACACTAAGAACACCCATAATGCATCCACAAAATTCAAGAAACTTCTCAGAAGTAGAAATCCCGACCTAAATCTCCGAGTCTGTACTTCCTACATGGTTCCGAGAAATGAATGTCTAATACGCTAACAGCAAGGAAGATCCAGGCCTTTAAAAATGGATTTACCCCAGAATGCATGTAACACCATGGACAGTACGAATAATGAACACTGAAATATTGCAAAAACAGCAATAAATACTAGGGTGGTTTTAAAAGGTCTCGGAATCGCCATGAGAGGTCAGCGCTAGTGCAATGAGTTGTTCACGTGATATTCACTGGCTGCTGCCTGTAAACATGTGCCACGCCAGTGCTCTCGGAAAAGAGCTAGGCAGTGACATGGCTCTGTTGTTCCCGCGTAGTGATTTGCGAAGGTGGAAAGGGGGCAGTGATTAAGTACTTTGTAAAAAAAGGTTTGGAAGCGAAGGACTTTCATGCCGATTTCCATAATACACTGGGGGACTCTGCCCCTTCATATTCAACTGTTGCAAAGTGCACAAATGAATTTAAATATGTTCGGGACAGCTTAGATGACAATTTGCGCAGAGGTTGGCCAAGACGTGTCACTACTCCAGAAATCATTGCAAAAATGCACAAAATGATCACAGAGGACTGCTGTTGAAAGTGCTTGAAATTGCTCACACTCGCCAGTGTCATCTGAAAGAGTATACCACATTTTAACTGAAGAATTAGGAATAAAAAAAATTATCTGCAAGATGGGTGCCGCGGCTCTCTCCACTGGATCAAAAACGCATGAGAATGGACATATATGAAGAATGTTTGGACCATTTTAGGAGAAACAAGTAAGATTTTTTGTGCCGGTTTGTGACCACAGATGAAACTTGGGTGCAATACTATACCCCAGAGACAAAACAACAGTCACAGCAGTGAAAACATGCCGATTGTCTGCCACAAAAGAAAGCAAAGACAATTCCTTACGTGGGGAAGGTCATGGCATCAGCATTCTGGGATGCGATGGGGATTCTGTTTGTAGATTATCTCCCCACTGGGCAAACAATTACTGGAGAATAGTGTGCTAATCCCCTGGACAAATTGCAACACAGAATAAGTGAAAGAAGGTCAGCAAGGAAGAAAGTCATCTTTCATCAAAACAATTTGCACCCATGAAAGTGCTCTATATATTTTTTTTGTGTGTGGACATGGAATTGATAGCCGGAGTTGACAACTATTTTCTAGGCCTGGAAGAAAAAACATTTTTGAGACAGGAAAACTAATTTTTGAGATGGGATCAAGGCACTGGAACATCATTGGACCAAGTGCATTAATCTACAAGGAGACTACACTGAAAAATAAAAAAAGTTTCAGTGATGTAAGTACTTTCTTTCTATTCTGTTCCAAGAACTTTTCAAACCACACTCATATTAGCAACATTTATGAGAAGAAAACCTGCATACCTAGAACAAATCTTATGTAACACCAAACATTTACTTCTACAGTTGATTATAGAATGGAAGATCGAGGATAAAAGAAGATCACTAAAGCTCCCTTTTAACACATCACTGGGGACCGAATTATATTTTCCTTGTACAGCAGCTCAAAATTGGTGCAATGGCCTCTCCTTCGTAATGATTATCGCCATGACCACTTCACAGTGTTCCTTTGCTAGAATTTCACAGGTCTGACTCCTCACATTCCTCTTAGGTGTGGAAGTCAAAACTTCATCACATGATGTACCACAACCAGCCTTTGCTAAACAATTTAACATTGTCTACAGCATCATACTATTCCATGCAGCAATAAATATTCACATGGCCTGTAAAATGCTATCCTTCATCAATTCCTTCGCCTCTTGGAATGCAATTGATATCTCAAAAACTTCAACATTGTATTTTGCTTTAATGAATTTTATTATGTCCAGGTCTTAAGGCTACAGACGACTTGTGCAGTTCGGTGGATAAAAACAACATTATTATTTCTCAGGAACGACGTTTCCTTGGTATGTACAAGGCATCAGTCAATCATAAGTAATATTTTTCTACCTGCAGCACCCATGTTGGCATCTACATGCCTGAAACATCTTGTAAAGATTTCCAATATCATCTAGGCATTCATGTTGTAATCTAAAGTACAAGAAGTGTCAACATTTAATAATAACAGAGTTTTAAATTTACCTATTTTCAGTAGCAAAAACTCTCACTCCCACTGCTATTTACAAGCAATTGCACAGTCACTGGAAAGTTGCATCTGCATTACAAATGTCTCTAGGCTCATAACCTGTATTAATTGCAGCAATGTAGTGATCTTCCAGGGCTTCACATTTTCTACATCCACTTGGAAATGATTGTGGCATTTCTTAAAATAATCTAACCATCCGTCTGACCCACTGAAATGTTCAACATCAATTATCAGGGCGATTTCCTGAGCTGTCTCTTGTAGAACTGGCCCACTTATAGAAATGCTGTCACTTGTGACTCCTTGAAACAATTTTAAGTGAGTAGTTTTCACATCATATAATGTTGACTGGCAGATTTTCTTTCTTTTGCAGCGAGAGGAACTGCTAGCTTTGGAATTTAATAACGCTTCCTAGTTTTTGAGAATGCTGCCGTGCAGCGGTCTAAGGCACTGCAGTCATGGACTGTGCGGATAGTCCCGGCGGAGGTTCTAGTCCTCCCTCGGGCATGGGTGTGTATGTTTGTCCTTAGGGTAATTTATGGTAAGTAGTGTGTAAGCTTAGGGACTGATGACCTTAGCAGTTAAATCCCATAAGATTTCACACACATTTGAACATTTGAGAACACTGCAAATTAAGACTGAAAAATCTTACATCTTTGCTACGCCTGTAAGTTGTTCTTGTTACGACTGCCTTCAACATCATAGATGATTGTCAGCTTTTGCTCAATCTTAAGCTTTTTATGTTTGCATGCCCTAACTCCACAGAAATATAAAACTCTGTGAATTCAACTACAACAAAGACAACGCTTCATAGCTCGTGTTTAATGATACTGTGGCTTCTGATCATATGACTGTAGGCAAGGTGGATATCACTTTCTGATGACATTAAAATGGAATTCAAATCTACATACGTGCCAAATGAAAGAATGAATTGCAATATACTGCCATGACAGCACGGTGTACAACCAAGTGAAACTTAAATCGGGGAAACTCCCTCGTGCACATTACAAATTGCTTAAAAACTGGATTTTAATTTTCAGGATGTTTCATGTTTATTTCTTAAAAGCAGAATTTTTGTTAAACTGTGATCTGTTGAAAGTGGGGAAGAATAACCTCCTCCTGATCGTAGTTTTGCTAGAATCAACAGATATATTCGTTAGAAGTGGAATTTCCTTAAAAGCGGGTTTGTTAATTTTGAGTTTTCCTGTACATATTGTGGTCTACTGAATACAAACTCACTTTGTAGTTGGTTCAAAAGGCTCTGAGCACTATGGGACTCAACTGCTGAGGTCATTAGTCCCCTAGAACTTAGAACTAGTTAAACCTAACTAACCTAAGGACATCACAAACATCCATGCCCGAGGCAGGATTCGAACCTGCGACCGTAGCGGTCTTACGGTTCCAGACTGCAGCGCCTTTAACCGCACGGCCACTTTGTAGTTGCTAACATCAATTAAAGGATAGGCAATAGCAGCAGCAGCAGCAGAACTATGTTACAATTCAGACACAGTAACAAGTTAGTAACAACTTGACGGCAAAAATCAAGCCTGATTAAAAATACACGTGAATTAATTTGATTCAATATGAGATGCCAATTAAAACTGAACTGGTACATTTTTGACTCGTTCACTACTTACAGTAACTGCAGTCCAATAAGTTTTGCTGTGGTCTCTGGACCACCACTGTACAAAAAATTGGTGCTTATTCTACTGTACTCACCTGTAAGGTATAGGACCAAGAATTCGTTCCATCATTGCTAAATGCTCCCTATTATCATGTGTCTGGAATAGTGTTATACCCAGATACAATTCGAAAATTATGCACCCGATGGACCAAACATCACATGGTTGTGCCCAGCCAAGTTCTGAAACAAATCTCAATCTTAGCCATAAGGGTTTCAACAACGGCTAACACAGGGACAGTGACAATGCTAAGTACACAAGGGCAACAAATATGGTGTCATACCAAGAATAACTTCTGGTGCACGATAATGTCGTGTTGAAACAATTGTACTGTGATGTTCGTGGTCAAATGTCGCACTGCCAAAGTCTATTAACCTCACATCAGTGCGCTTCACACGTCTGACATCCCTCTTCTGTGAACAATTAATGATATGGATTTTGCCTCATGTTTAGCATTAAACACTAACTGAAAAGCTTCATGTAACATTTATCTCAATTACTCTCAATGCTTGTAGTAAGAAACTGACAGCATAGTTATAGTCTATAAAATTTTGAGGTGCATGGGACAGTGTTTAAGACCTACCTTTTTGCTGTTGTATGAAATGGTCATAATCTGAGTCTACAAATAAAATATTCTCTGGTTTGAGATCAGTATGGGGTAAGTTTGTTGTCATGAAGGAACTTCACAGAGTAAAACAGCTGGTAAGCAATGTGGCGGACAGCTTCCAATGGGTTAGGCTGATAATATTT